>NC_143135.1:108140500-109412500 GCF_059928025.1 Delphinapterus leucas | reverse complement strand
TAACACGTACGCTCACCCTAAACCGTTGTCGTACATTAACCTGTACCCTAAACCGTCCCCGTCCCCTAACCCTAACCCTATCCCTAACCCTATCCCTAACCCTTACCCGAAGCCTTACCCTCACCCGTCCCCTAATCCTAACCCGTACGCTAACACTAACCCGTACCCTAACACATACGCTCAACCTAAACCGTTGTCGTACCCTAACCTGTACCCTAAACCGTCCCCGTCCCCGTCCTTTAACCCTAACCCTAACCCTAAACCTAATCCTTACCCGAAGCCTTACACTCACACTTCCCCTAATCCTAACCCGTACGCTAACACTAACCCGTACCCTAACACGTACGCTCACCCTAAACCGTTGTCGTACCCTAACATGTACCCTAAGCCGTGCCCGTCCCCTAACCCTAACCCTAACCCTAACCCTAACCCTAACCCTTACCCGAAGCCTTACCCTCACCCGTCCCCTAATCCTAACCCGTACGCTAACACTAACCCGTACCCTAACACGTACGCTCACCCTAAACCGTTGTCGTACCCTAACCTGTACCCTAAACCGTCCCCGTACCCTAACCCTAACCCTAACCCTAACCCTAACCCTTACCCGAAGCCTTACCCTAACGCGTCCCCTAATCCTAACTCGTACGCTAACACTAACCTGTACCCTAACACACACCCTCACCCTAAACCGGTGTCGTACCCTAACCTGTACCCTAAACCGTCCCCGTGCCCGTCCCCTAACCCTAACACTAACCCTAACCCTAACCCTTTCCCGAAGCCTTACCCTCACCCGTCCCCTAATCCTAACCCCTACGCTAACACTAACCCGTACCCTACCACGTACGCTCACCCTAAACCGTTGTCGTACCCTAACCTGTACCCTAAACCGTCCCCGTCCCCTAACCCTAACCCTAACCCTAACCCTAACCGTAACCCTTACCCGAAGCCTTACCCTCACCCGTCCCCTAATCCTCACCCGTATGCTAACACTAACCAGTATCCTAAGACGTACCCTCACCCTAAACCGTTGTCGTACCCTAACCTGTACCCTAAACCGTCCCCGTCCCCGTCCCCTAACCCTAACCCTAACCCTTACCCGAAGCCTTACTCCACCCGTCCCCTAATCCTAACCCGTACGCTAACACTAACCCGTACCCTACCACGAACGCTCACCCTAAACCGTTGTCGTACCCTAACATGTACCCTAAACTGTCCCCGTCCCCTAACCCTAACCCTAAACCTAAGCCTAACCCTAACCCTTACCTGAAGCCTTACCCTCACCCGTCCCCTAATCCTAACCCGTGCGCGAACAATAACCCGTACCCTAACACGTACGCTCAGCCTAAACCGTTGTCGTACCCTAACATTTACCCTAAACCATCCCCGTCCCCTAACGCTAACCCTAATCCTAACCCTAACCCTTACCCGAAGCCTTACACTCACCCGTCCCCTAATCCTAACCCGTACGCTAACACTAACCCGTACCCTAACACGTACGCTCACCCTAAACCGTTGTCGTACCCTAACCTGTACCCTAAACCGTCCCCGTCCCCGTCCCCTAACCCTAAACCTAACCCTAACCCTTACCCGAAGCCTTACCCTCACCCGTCCCCTAATCCTAACCCGTACCCTAACACTAACCCGTACCCTAAAACGTACGCTCACCCTAAACCGTTGTCGTACTCTAACCTGTACCCTAAACCGTCCCCGTGCCCGTCCCCTAACCCTAACCCTAACCCTAACCCTAACCCTAACCCTTACCCGAAGCCTTACCCTCACCCTTCCCCTAATCCTAACCCGAACGCTAACACTAACCCGTACGCTAACACGTACGCTCACCCTAAACCGTTGTCGTACATTAACCTGTACCCTAAACCGTCCCCGTACCCTACCCCTAACCCTATCCCTAACCCTAACCCTTACTCGAAGCCTTACCCTAACGCGTCCCCTAATGCTAACTCGTACGCTAACACTAACCCGTACCCTAACACATACCCTCACCCTAAACCGGTGTCGTACCCTAACCTGTACCCTAAACCGTCCCCGTGCCCGTCCCCTAAGCCTAACCCTAACCCTAACCCTAACCCTTTCCCGAAGCCTTACCCTCACCCGTCCCCTAATCCTAACCCGTACGCTAACACTAACCCGTACCCTAACACGTACGCTCACCCTAAACCGTTGTCGTACCCTAACCTTTACCCTAAACCATCCCCGTCCCCTAACCCTAACCCTAACCCTAACCCTAACCCTAACCCTTACTCGAAGCCTTACCCTCACCCGTCCCCTAATCCTAACCCGTACGCTAACACTAACTCGTACCCTATCACGTACGCTCACCCTAAACCGTTGTCGTACCCTAACCTGTACCCTAAACTGTCCCCGTCCCCTAACCCTAACCCTAACACTAACCCTAACCCTAATCCTTACCCGAAGCCTTACACTCACCCGTCCCCTTATCCTAACCCGTACGGTAACACTAACCCCTACCCTAACACGTACGCTCACCCTAAACCGTTGTCGTACTCTATCCTGTACCCTAAACAGTCCCCGTCCCCGTCCCCTAACCCTAAACCTAACCCTAACCCTTACCCGAAGCCTTACCCTCACCCGTCCCCTAATCCCAACCCGTACGCTAACACTAACCCGTACCCTAACACGTACGCTCACCCTAAACCGTTGTCGTACACTAACCTGTACCCTAAACCGTCCCCGTGCCCGTCCCTAACCCTAACCCTAACCATAACCCTAACCCTTACCCGAAGCCTTACCCTCACCCTTCCCCTAATCCTAACCCGTACGCTAACACTAACCCGTTCCCTAACACGTACGCTCACCCTAAACAGTTGTCGTACCCTAACCTGTACCCTAAACCGTCCCCGTCCCGTAACCCTAACCCTAACTCTAACCCTAACCCTAACCCTTACCCGAAGCCTTACCCCCACCCGTCACCTTATCCTAACCCGTACGCTAACACTAAACCGTACCCTAACACTTACGCTCATCCTAAACCGTTGTCGTACCCTAACCTGTACCCTAAACCGTCCCGTCCCCTAACCCTAACCCTAACCCTAAGCCTAACCCTAACCCTTACCCGAAGCCTTACCCTCACCCGTCCCCTAATCCTAACCCGTACGAAAACACTAACCCGTACCCTAACACGTACGCTCACCCTAAACCGTTGTCTTGCCCTAACCTGTACCCTAAACTGTCCCCGTCCCCTAACCCTAACCCTAACCCTAACCCTAACCCTTACCCGAAGCCTTACCCTAACCCGTCCCCTAATCCTAACTCGTACGCTAACAATAACCCCTACCCTAACACGTACCCTCACCCTAAACCGGTGTCGCACACTAACCTGTACCCTAAACCGTCCCCGTGCCCGTCCCCTAACCCTAACCCTAACCCTAACCCTAACCCTTACCCGAAGCCTTACACTCACCCGTCCCCTAGTCCTCACCCGTATGCTAACACTAACCCTTACCCTAACACGTACCCTCACCCTAAACCGTTGTCGTACCCTAACCTGTACCCTAAACCGTCCCCGTCCCCGACCCCTAACCCTAACCGTAACCCTAACCCTAACCCTTACCCGAAGCCTTACCCCACCCGTCCCCTAATCCTAACCCGTACGCTAACAATAACCCATACCCTAACACGTACGCTCACCCTAAACCGTAGTCGTACCCTAACCTGTACCCTAAACCGTCCCCGCCCCCTAACCCTAACCCTAACCCTAACCCTAACCCTTACCCGAAGCCTTACCCTCACCTGTCCCCTAATCCTAACCCGTATGCTAACACTAACCCGTACCCTAACACGTACGCTCACGCTAAACAGTTGTCGTACCCTAACCTGTACCCTAAACCGTCCCCGTCCCCTAACCCTAACCCTAACCCTAACCCTAACCCTAACACTTACCCAAAGCCTTACCCTCACCCGTCCCCTAATCCTAACCCGTACGCTAACACTAACCCGTGCCCTAACACGTACGCGCACACTAAACCGTTGTCGTACCCTAACCTGTATCCTAAACCGTCTCCGTCACTTAACCCTAATCCTAAGCCTAACCCTAACCCTTACCCGAATCCTTACCCTCACCCGTCCCCAAATCCTAACCCGTACGCTAACACTAACTCGTACCCTAACACGTACGCTCACCCTAAACAGTTGTCGTACACTCAACTGTACCCTAAATCGTCCCCGTCCCCGTCACCTAACCCTAACCCTAACCCTAACCCTAACCCTAACCCTTACCCGAAGCCTTACCCTCACCCGTCCCCTATTCCTAAACCATACGCTAACACTAACCCGTACCCTGACACGTACGCTCACCCTAAACAGTTGTCGTACCATAACCTGTACCCTAAACCGTCCCCGTCCCTGTCCCCTAACCCTAAACTAACCCTAGCCCTAACCCTAACCCTTATCCGAAGCCTTACACTCAACCGTCCCCTAATCCTAACCCGTACGCTAACACTAAACCGTACCCTAACTCGTACGCTCACCCTAAACCGTTGTCGTACCCTAACCTGTACCCTAAACCGTCCCGATCCCCTAACCCTAACCCTAACACTAAACCTAACCCTTACCCGAAGCCTTACCCTCACCCGTCCCCTAATCCTAACCCGTACGCTAACACTAACCCGTACCCTAACACGTACGCTCACCCTAAACCGTTGTCGTACTCTAACGTATACCCTAAACCGTCCCCGTCCCCTAAACCTATCCCTAACCCTAACCCTTACCCGAAGTCTTACCCTCACCCGTCCCCTAATCCTAACCCGTACGCTAACACTAACCCGTACCCTAACACGTACGCTCACCCTAAACCGTTGTCGTACCCTAACCTGTACCCTAAACCGTCCCCATCCCCGTCCCTTAACCCTAACCCTAACCCTAACCCTAAACCTTACCCGAAGCCTTACCCTCACCCGTCCCCTAATCCTAACCCGTACACTAACACTAACCCGTACCCTAACACGTACGCTCACCCTAAACCGTTGTCGTACCCTAACATGTAACCTAAACCGTCCCCGTCCCCGTCCCCTAACCCTATCCCTAACCCTAACCCTTACCCGAAGTCTTACCCTCACCCGTCCCTTAATCCTAACACGTACGCTAACACTAACCCGTACCCTATCACGTACGCTCACCCTAAACCGTTGTCGTACCCTAACCTGTACCCTAAACCGTCCCCGTCCCCGTCCCTTAACCGTTACCCTAACCCTTACCCTAACCCTTACCCGAAGCCTTACCCTCACCCGTCCCCTAATCCTAACCCGTACGCTAACACTAACCCGTACCCTAACACGTACGCTCACCTTAAACCGTTGTCGTACCCTAACCTGTACCCTAAACCGTCCCCGTCCCCGTCCCCGTCCCCTAACCCTAACCCTAACCCTAACCCTAACCCTTACCCGAAGCCTTATCCTCACCCGTCCCCTAATCCTAACCCGTACGCCAACACTAACACGTAACCTAACACGTACCCTCACCCTAAACTGTTGTCGTACAGTAACCTGTACCCTAAACCGTCCCCATCCCCTAACCCTAACCCTAACCCTAACCCTAAACCTTACCCGAAGCCTTACCCTCACCCGTCCCCTAATCCTAAACCGTACGCTAACTCTAACCCGTACCCTAACACGTACGCTCACCCTAAAACTTTGTCGTACACTAACCTGTACCCTAAACCGTCCCCGTCACCTAACCCTAACCCTAACCCTAACCCTAACCCTAACCCTTACCCGAAGCCTTACCCTCACCCGTCCCCTAATCCTAACCCGTATGCTAACACTAACCCGTACCCTAACACGTACGCTCAAACTAAACTTTTGTCGTACTCTAACGTGTACCCTAAACCGTCCCCGTCCCCTAACCCTATCCCTAACCCTAACCCGAAGTCTTACCCTCACCCGTTCCCTAATCCTAACCCGTACGCTAACACTAACCCGTACCCTAACACGTACGCTCACCCTAAACCGTTGTCGTACCCTAAACTGTACCATAAACCGTCCCCGTCCCCTAACCCTAACCCTAACCCTAACCCTAACCCTAACCCTTACCCGAAGCCTTACCCTCACCCGACTCCTAATCCTAACCCGTACGCTAACACTAACCCGTACCCTAACACGTACGCTCACCCTAAACCGTTGTCGTACCCTAACCTGTACCGTAAAGCGTCCCCGTCCCCTAACCCTAACCCTAACCTAACCCTAACCCTAACACTTACCCGAAGCCATACCCTCAACCGTCCCCTAATCCTAACCCGTACGCTAACACTAACACGTACCCTAACACGTACGCTCACCCTAAACCGTTCTCGTACCCTAACCTGTACCCTAAATTGTCCCCGTTCCGGTCCCCTAACCCTAACCCTAACCCTTACCCGAAGCCTTACCCTCACCCGTCCCCTAATCCTAACCCGTACGCTAACACTAACCCGTACCCTAACACGTACGCTCACCCTAAACTGTTGTCGTACCCTAACCTGTACCCTAAAGCGTCCCCATCCCCTAACCCTAACCGTAACCCTAACCCTAACCCTAACCCTTACCCAAAGCCTTACCCTCACCCGTCCCCTAATCCTAACCCGTACGCTAACACTAACCCGTACCCTAACACGTACGCTCACCCTAAACCGTTGTCGTACCCTAACCTGTACCCTAAACCGTCCCCGTCCCCTAACCCTAACCCTAACCCTAACCCTTACCCGAAGCCTTACCCTCACCCGTACCCTAATCCTAACCCGTACGCTAACACTAACACGTACCCTAACACGTATGCTCACCCTAAACCATTGTCGTACCCTAACCTGTACCCTAAACCGTCCCCGTCCCCTAACCCTAACCCTAACCCTAACCCTAACCCTTACCCGAAGCCTTACCCTCAACCGTCCCCTAATCCTAACCCGTACGCTATCACTAACCTGTACCCTAACACGTACGCTCACCCTAAACAGTGGTCGTACCCTAACCTGTACCCTAAATCATAAATGTCCCCGGCCCCTAACCCTAACCCTAACTCTAACCCTAACCCTAAACCTTACCCGAAGTCTTACCCTCACCCCTCCCCTAATCCTAACCCGTACGCTAACACTAACCCGTACCCTAACACGTACGATCACCCTAAACCGTTGTCGTACCCTAACCTGTACCCTAAACCGTCCCCGTCCCCTAACCCTAACCCTAAACCTAACTCTAACCGAAACCCTAACCCTTACCCGAAGCCTTAACCTCACCCATCCCCTAATCCTAAACCGTAAGCTAACTCTAACCCATACCCTAACACGTACGCTCACCCTAAACCGTTGTCGTACCCTAACTTGTACCCTAAACCGTCCCCGTCCCCTAACCCTAACCCTAACCCTAACCCTAACCCTTACCCGAAGCCTTACCCTCACCCGTACCCTAATCCTAACCCGTACACTAACACTAACCCGTACCCTAACACGTACGCTCACCCTAAACCGTTGTCGTACACTAACCTGTACCCTAAACCGTCCCCGTCCCCTAAGCCTAACCCTAACCCTAACCCTAACCCTAACCCTTACCCGAAGCCTTACCCTCACCCGTACCCTAATCCTAACCCGAACGCTAACACTAACCCGTACCCTAACACGTACGCTCACCCTAAAACCTTGTCGTACCCTAACCTGTACCCTAAACCGTCCCCGAACCCTAACCCTAACCCTAACCCTAACCCTTACCCGAAGCCTTACCCTCACCCGTCCCCTAATCCTAACCCGTACGCTAACACTAACCCGTACCCTAACACGTACGCTCACCCTAAACCGTTGTTGTACCCTAACCTGTACCCTAAACCGTCCCCGTCCCCTAACCCTAACCCTAACCCTAACCCTAACCCTAACCCTTACCCGAAGCCTTACCCTCACCCGTCCCCAATCCTAACCCGTACGCTAACACTAACCCCTACCCTAACACGTACGCTCACCCTAAACCATTGTCGTACCCTAACCTGTACCCTAAACTGTCCCCGTCCCCTAACCCTAACCCTAACCCTAACTGTAACCCTTACCCGAAGCCTTACACTCAACCGTTCCCTAATCCTAAACCGTACGCTAACACTAACCCGTAACCTAACACGTACGCTCACCCTAAATCGTTGTCGTACCCTAACCTGTACCCTAAACCGTCCCCGTCCCCTAACCCTAACCCTAACCCTAACCCTAATCCTAACCCTTACCTGTAGCCTTACCCTCACCCGTCCCCTAATCCTAACCCATACGCTAACACTAATCCGTACCCTAACACTTACGCTCACTCTAAACCGTTGCCGTACCCTAACCTGTACCCGAAGCCATCCCCGTCCCCTAACCCTAACCCTAACCCTAACCCTAACCCTTACCCGAAGCCTTACCCTCACCCGTCCCCTAATCCTAACCCGTACGCTAACACTAACCCGTACCCTAACACGTACCCTCACCCTAAACCGTTGTCGTACCCTAACCTGTACCTTAAACCTTCCCCGTGCCCGTCCCCTAACCCTAAACCTAATCCTAACCGTAACCCTTACCCGAAGCCTTACACTCACCCGTCCCCTAATTCTCACCCGTACGCTAACACTAACCCGTACCCTAACACGTACGCTCACCCTAAACCGTTGTCGTACCCTAACCTGTACCCTAAACCGTCCCCGTCCCCTAACCCTAACCCTAACCCTAACCCTAACCCTTACCCGAAGCCTTACACTCACCCGTCCCCTAATCCTAACCCGTACGCTAACACTAACCCGTACCCTAACACGTACGCTCACCGTAAACCGTTGTCGTACCCTAACCTGTGCCCTAAACCGTCCCCATCCCCGTCCCCTAACCCTAACCCTAACCCTAAGCCTAACCCTTACCCGAAGCCTTACCCTCACCCGTCCCCTAATCCTAACCCGTACGCTAACACTAACCCGTACCCTAACACATACGCTCACCCTAAACCGTTGTCATACCCTATCCTGTACTTTAAACTGTCCCCGTCCCCTAACCTTAACCCTAAACCTAACCCTAACCCTAACTCTTACCCGAAGCCTTAACCACAACCGTCCCCTAATCCTAACCCGTACGCTAACACTAACCCTTACCCTAACACGTACGCTCACCCTAAACCGTTGTCGTACCCTAACCTGTACCCTAAACCGTCCCCGTCCCCGTCCCCTAACCCTAACCCTAACCCTAAACCTTACCCTAAGCCTTACCATCACCCGTCCCCTAAACCTAACCCGTACGCTAACACTAACCCGTACCGTAACACGTACGCTCACCCTAAACCGTTGTCGTTACCTAACCTGTACACTAAACCGTCCCCGTCCCCATCCCCTAACCCTAACCCTAACACTAACCCTAACCCATACCCGAAGCCTTACCCTTACGCGTCCCATAATCGTAACCCGTACGCTAACACTAACCCGTACCCTAACACGTACGTTCACCCTAAACCGTTGCCGTACGCTAACCTGTACCCTAAACCGTCCCCGTCCCCGTCCCTTCACCCTAACCCTAACCCTAAGCCTAACCCTTACCCGAAGCCTTACCCTCACCCGTCCCCTAATCCTAACCCGTACGCTAACACTAACCCGTACCCTAACACATACGCTCACCCTAAACCGTTGTCATCTCCTAACCTGTACTTTAAACTGTCCCCGACCCCTAAGCCTAACCCTAAACCTAACCCTAACCCTAACTCTTACCCGAAGCCTTACCCACACCCGTCACCTAATCCTATCCCGTACGCTAACACTAACCCGTACCCTAACACGTACGCTCACCCTAAACCGTTGTCGTACCCTAACCTGTACCCTAAACCGTCCCCGTCCCCGTCCCTTCACCCTAACCCTAACCCTAACCCTAACCCTTACCCGAAGCCTTACCCTCACCCGTCCCCTAAACCTAACCCGTACGCTAACACTAACCCGTACCCTAACACGTACGCTCACCCTAAACCGTTGTCGTACCCTAGCCTGTACCCTAAACCGACCCGTTCCCCTAACCCTAACCCTAACCCTAACCCTAACACTAATCCTTACCCGAAGCCTTACCCTAACCCATCCCCTTATCCTAACCCGTACGCGAACACTAACGCGTACCCTAACACGTACGCTCACCCTAAATCGTTGTTGTACACTAACCTGTACCGTAAACCGTCCCCGTCCCCGTCCCCGTCCCCTAACCCTAACCCTAACCCTAAACCTTACCCGAAGCCTTACACTCACCCGTCCCCTAATCCTAACCCGTACACTAACACTAACCCGTACCCAAACACGTACGCTCACCCTAAACCGTTGTCGTACACTAACCTGTACCCTAAACCGTCCCCGTCCCCTAACCCTAATCCTAACCCTAACCCTAACCCTAACCCTTACCCAAAGCCTTACCCTCACCTGTCCCCTAATCCTAACCCGTACGCTAACACTAACCCGTACCCTAACACGTATGCTCACCCTAAACCGTTGTCGTACACTAACCTGTACCCTAAACCGTCCCCGTCCCCTAACCCTAAACCTAACCCTAACCCTAACCCTTACCCGAAGCCTTACCCTCACCCGTCCCCTAATCCTAACCCGTACGCTAACACTAACCCGTACCCTAACACGTACGCTCACCCTAAACTGTTGTCGTAACCTAACCTGTACCCTAAACCGTCCCCGTCCCCTAACCCTAACTCTAACCCTAACCCTTACCCGAAGTCTTACCCTCACCCGTCCCCTAATCCTAACCCGTACACTAACACTAACCCGTACCCTAACACGTACGCTCACCCTAAACCGTTGTCGTACCCTAACCTGTACCCTAAACTGTCCCCGTCCCCTAACCCTAACCCTAACCCTAAACCTAACACTTACCCGAAGCCTTACCCTCACCCATCCCCTAATCCTAACCCGTACGCTAACACTGACCCATACCCTAACACATACGCTCACCCTAAACCGTTGTCGTACCATAACCTGTACCCTAAACCGTCCCCGTCCCCGTCCCCTAACCCAACCCTAACCCTAACCCTTACCCGAAGCCTTACCCTCACCCGTACCCTAATCCTAAACCGTATGCTAACACTAACCCATACCCTAACACGTACGCTCACCCTAAGCAGTTGTCGTACCGTAACCTGTACCCTAAAACGTCACCGTCCCCTAACCCTAACCCTAACCCTAACCCTTACCCGAAGCCTTACCCTCACCCGTCCCCTAATCCTAACCCGTACGGTAACACTAACCCGTACCCTAACACATACGCTCACCCTAACCGTTGTCATACCTTAACCTGTACTTTAAACTGTCCCCGTACCCTAACCCTAACCCTAAACCTAACCCTAACCCTAACTCTTACCCGAAGCCTTACACACACCCGTCCCCTAATCCTAACCCATTCGCTAACACTAACCCGTACCCTAACACGTACGCTCACCCTAAACCGTTGTCGTACCCTAACCTATACCCTAAACCGTCCCCGTCCCCGTCCCCTAACCCTAACCCTAACCCTAACCCTTACCCTAAGCCTTACCATCACCCGTCCCCTAAACCTAACCAGTACGCTAACACTAACCCGTACCGTATCACGTACGCTCACCCTAAACCGTTGTCGTTCCCTAACCTGTACACTAAACCTTCCCCGTCCCCATCCCCTAACCCTAACCCTAACACTAACCCTAACCCATACCAGAAGCCTTACCCTCACGCGTCCCGTAATCCTAACCCGTACGCTAACACTAACCCGTACCCTAACACGTACGTTCACCCTAAACCGTTGCCGTACCCTAACCTGTACCCTAAACCGTCCCCGTCCCCGTCCCTTCACCCTAACCCTATCCCTAAGTCTAACCCTTACCCGAAGCCTTACCCTCACCCGTCCCCTAATCCTAACCCGTACGCTAACACTAACCCGTACCCTAACACATACGCTCACCCTAAACCGTTGTCATACCCTAACCTGTACTTTAAACTGTCCCCGTCCCCTAACCCTAACCCTAAACCTTACCCGAAGCCTTACCCTCACCCCTCCCCTAATCCTAACCCGTACACTAACACTAACCGGATCCTAACACGTACGCTCACCCTAAACCGTTGTCGTACCCTAACCTGTACCCTGAACCGCCCCGTCCCCTAACCCTAACCCTAACCTTAACCCTAACCCTTACCCGAAGCCTTACGCTCAACCGTCCCCTAATCCTAACCCGTACGCTAACACTAACCTGTAACCTAACATGTACGCTCACCCTAAACCGTTGTCGTACCCTAACCTGTACCCTAAACCGTCCCCGTCCCCGTCCCCTATCCCTAACGCTAACCCTAAACCTAACCCTTACCCGAAGCCTTACCCTCACCCGTCCCCTAATCCTAACCCGTACGCTAACACTAACCGTACCCTAACACGTATGCTCACCCTACACCGTTGTCGTACACTAATCTGTACCCTATACCGTCCCCGTCCCCTAACCCTAACCCTAACCCTAACCCTAACCCTAACGCTTACCCGAAGCCTTACCCTCACCCGTCCCCTAATGCTAACCCTTACGCTAACACTAACCCGTACCCTAACACGTACGCTCACCCTAAACCGTTGTCGTACCCTAACCTTACCCTAAAACGTCCCCGTCCCCGTCCACGTCCCCTAACCCTAACCCTAACCCTTACCCGAAGCCTTACCCTCACCCGTCCCCTAATCCTAACCCGTACGCTAACACTAACCCTTACCCTAACACGTACGCTCACCCTAAACCGTTGTCATACCCTAACCTGTACTTTAAACCATCCCCGTCCCCTAACCCTAACCCTAACCCTAACCCTTACCCGAAGCCTTACCCTTACCCGTCCCCTAATCCTAACCCTTACGCTAACACTAACCCATACCCTAACACGGACGCTCACCCTAAACCGTTGTCGTACCCTAACCTGTACCCTAAACCGTCCCCGTCCCCGTCCCCTAAACCTAACCCTAACACTAACACTAAACCTTACCCGAAGCCTTACCCTCACCCGTCCCCTAATCCTAACCCATACGATAACACTAACCCGTACCCTAACACGTACATTCACCCTAAACCGTTGCCGTACCCTAACCTGTACCCTAAACCCTCCCCGTCCCCGTCCCTTAACCCTAACCCTAACCCTAAACCTTACCCGAAGCCTTACCCTACCCGTCCCCTAATCCTAACCCGTACGCTAACACTAAGCCATACCCTAACACTTACACTCACCCTAAACCGTTGTCGTACCCTAAACTGTACCCTAAACCGTCCCCGTCGCCGTTCCCTTACCCTAACCCTAACCCTAACCCTTACCCGAAGCCTTACCCTCACCCGTCCCCTAATCCTAACCCGTACGCTAACACTAACCCATACCCTAACACTTACGCTCACCCTAAACTGTTGTCGTACCCTAACCTGTACCCTAAAACGTCCCCGTCCCCTAACCCTAACCCTAACGCTAACGCTAACCCTAAACCTAAACCAGCACTTACCCGAAGCCTTATCCTAACCCGTCCCCTAATCCTAACACGTACGCTAACACTAACCCGTGCCCTAACACGTACGCTCACCCTAAACCGTTGTCGTACACTAACCTGTACCCTAAACCGTCCCCGTCCCCGTCCCCGTCCCCTAACCCTAACCCTAACCCTTACCCGAAGCCTTACCGTAACCCGTCCCCTAATCCTAACCCTTACGTTAACACTAACCCGTTACCTAACACGTACGATCACCCTAAAACGCTGTCGTCCCCTAACATGTGCCTTAAACCGTACCGGTCCCCGTCCCCTAATCCTAACACTACCCCCAGCCCTAAACCTTACCCAAAGGCTTACCCTAACTCGTCCCCTAATCCTAACCCGTTCGATAACACTAACCCGTGCCCTAACACTTACGCTCACCCTAAACCGTTGTCGGACACTAACCTGTACCTTAAACCATCCCCGTCCCGTAACCCTAACCCTAACACTAACCCTAACCCTTACCCGAAGCCTTACCCTAGCACGACCCCTAATCCTAAATCGTATGCTAACACTAACCCGTACCCTAACACGGACGCTCACCCTAAACCATTGTCGTACCCTAAACTGTACCCTAAACCGTCCCCGTCCCCTAAACCTAACCCTAACCCTAACCCTAAACCTTACCCGAAGCGTTACCCTAGCCCGTCCCCAATCCTAAACCATACGCTAACACTAACCCGTGCCCTAACACGTACGCTCACCCTAAACTGTTGTCGTACCCTAACCTGTACCGTAAACCGTCCACAGCCCCTAACCCTAACCCTAACCTTAACCGTAACCCTCACCCGAAGCCTTACCCTAATCCGTCACCAATCCTAACCCTTACGCTATCACGTACGCTCACCCTAAACTGTTGTCGTACACTAACCTGTACCCTAAACCGTCCCCGTCCCCTAACCCTAACCCTAACCCTAAACCTAACCCTTACCCGAAGCCTTACCTTCACCCGTCCCCTAATCCTAACCCGTACGCTAACACTAAACCATACCCTAACTCGTACGCTCACCCTAAACAGTTGTCGTACCCTATCCTGTACCCTAAACCGTCCCCGTCCCCTAACCCTAACCCTAACCCTAACCCTAACCCTAAACCTTACCCGAAGCCTTACCCTCACCCGTCCCCTAATCCTAACCCATACGCTAACACTAACCGGACCCTAACACGTACGCTCACCCTAAAACGTTGTCGTACACTAACCTGTACCCTAAACCGTCCCCGTCCCCGTCACCTAACCCTAACCCTAACCCTAACCCTTACCCGAAGCCTTACCGTAACCCATCCCCTAAACCTAACCCTTACGTTAACACTAACCCGTTACCTAACACGTACGATCACCCTAAACCGCTGTCGTCCCCTAACCTGTGCCTTAAACCGTCCCCGTCACCGTCCCCTAACCCTAACACTAACCCTAACCCTAAACCTTACTCAAAGCCTTACCCTAACTCGTCCCCTAATCCTAACCCGTTCGATAACACTAACCCGTGCCCTAACACGTACGCTCACCCTAAACCGTTATCGGACACTAACCTGTACCCTAAACCGTCCCCGTCCCCTAACCCTAACACTAACCCTAACCCTTACCCGAAGCCTTAACCTAACACGTCCCTTAATCCTAAATCGTATGCTAACACTAACCCGTACCCTAACACGTACGCTCACCCTAAACCGTTGTCGTACCCTAAACTGTACCCTAAACCTTCCCCGTCCTCGTCCCCGTCCCCTAACCCTAACCCTAACCCTAAACCTTACCCGAAGCCTTACCCTAGCCCGTCCCCAATCCTAACCCATACGCTAACACTAACCCGTGCCCTAACACGTACGCTCACCCTAAACCGTAGTCGTACCCTAACCTGTACCGTAAACCGTCCACATCCCTTAACCCTAACCCTAACCCTAACCCTAACCCTCACCCGAAGCCTTACCCTAATCCGTCACCAATCCTAACCCTTACGCTATCACGTACGCTCACCCTAAACTGTTGTCGTACACTAACATGTACCCTAAGCCGTCCCCGTCCCCTAACCCAAAGCGAACCCTAACCCTATCCCTAACCCTTACCCGAAGCCTTACACTAACCCATCCACTAATCCTAACCTGTACGCTAACACTAACCCGTACCCTAACACGTACACTCACCCTAAAACTTTGTCATACCTTAAACTGTACCCGAAACCGTCCCCGTCCCCTAAACCTAACCCTAACCCTAACTCTAACCCTTACCCAAAGCCTTATCCTAACCCATCCCCTAATCCTAACCCGTACGCTAACACTAATCCGTACCCTAACACGTACGCTCACCCTAAACCGTTGTCGAACCAAAACCTGTACCCTAAACCGTTCCGTCTCCTAACCCTAACCCTAACCCTAAACCTAACCCTTACCCGAAGCCTTACCCTAACCCGTCCACTAATCCTAAACTGTATGCTAACACTAACCCATGCGCTAACACGTACTCTCACCCTAAAACGTTGTCGTACGCTAACCTGTACCCTAAACCGTCCTCGTCCCCTAACCCTAACCCTAACACTAACCCTAAGCCTTACCCAAAGCCTTACCCTAAAACATTTCCTAATCCTAACCCGTACCCTAACACTAACCCGTACCCTAACACGTACACTCACCCTAAACCGTTGTCGTACCCTAAACAGTCCCCGTCCCCTAACCCTAACCGTAACCCTAACCCTAACCCGAAGCCTTACCCTAACCCGTGTCCTAATCCTAACGCGTACGCTAACACTAACCCATGCCCTAACACGTACGCTCACCCTAAACCGTTGTCGTATCCTAACCTGTACCCTAAACCGTCCCCGTCCACTAACCCTAACCCGAACCCTAACCCTAACCCTAACCCTAACCCTAACCCTAACCCTTACCCGAAGCCTTACCCTCACCCGTCCCCTAATCCTAACCCGTACGCTAACACTAACCCGTGCCCTAACACGTACGCTCACCCTAAACCGTTGTCGTACACTAACCTGTACCCTAAACCGTCCCCGTCCCCGTCCCCTAACCCTAACACTAACCCTAACCCTAACCCTTACCCAAAGCCTTACCCTAACCCGTCACCTTATCCTAACCCGTACGCTAACACTAACGCGTTACCTAACACGTACGATCACCCTAACCCGCTGTCGTCCCCTAACCTGTACCTTAAACCGTCCCCGTTCCTGTCCCCGTCCTCTAACCCTAACCCTAACCCTAAACCTTACCCAAAGCCTTACCCTAACTCGTCCCCTTATCCTGACCCGTACGATAACACTAACCCGTACCCTACCACGTACGCTCACACTAAACCATTGTTCTACACTAACCTGTACCCTAAACCGTCCCCGTCCCGTAACCCTAACCCTAACCCTAACCCTAAAACTAACCCTTACCCGAAGCCTCACCCTAACACGTCCCATAATCCTAACCCGTACGTTAACACTAACCTGTACCCTAACACGTACGCTCCCACTAAACCGTTGTTGTACCCTAACCTGTACGCTAGACCGTCCCCGTCCCATAACCCTAACCCTAACCGTTACCTTAAGCCTTACACTAACCCGTCCCCTAATCCTAACCCATACGCTAACACTAATCCGTACCCTAACACGTTTGCTCACCCTAAACCGATGTACCCTAACCTGTACCCTAAACCGTCCTCATCCCCTAACCCTAACCCTAACTGTAACGCTAACACTAACCATTACCCGAAGCCTTACCCTAACCCGTCACCTAATCCTAAACCGTACGCTAAAACTAACAGTTACCCTAACACGTATGCTCACCCTAAACCATTGACGTACCCTAACCTGTACCCTAAACCGTCCCCATCCCCTAACCCTAACCCTAACCCTAACCCTACCCACAACCCGAAGCCTTACCCTAGCACGTCCCCTAATCCTAACCCATACCCTAACACTAACCTGTGCCCTAACACGTACGCTCACCCTAAAACTTTGTCGAACCCTAACCTGTACACTAAACCATCCCCGTCCCATAACCTTAACCCTAACCCTAACCCTAACCCTATCCCTAACCCTAACCCTAACCCTAACCGTCCACATACCCTAACCCTAACCCTAACCCTAACCCTAACCCACACCCGAAGCCTTACCCTAACCCGTCACCAATCCTAACCCGTACGCTATCACGTACGCTCACCCTAAACTGTTGTCATACACTAACCTGTACCCTAAGCCGTCCCCGTCCCCTAACCATAACCCGAACCGTAGCCCTATCCCTAACACTTACCCGAAGCCTTACACTAACCTGTCCACTAAAACTAACCCGTACGCTAACACTATCCGGTACCCTAACCCGTACACTCACCCTAAAACTTTGTCATACCTTAAAATGTACCCTAAACCCTCCCCGTCCCCTAAACCTAACCCTAAGCCTAACCCTTACACAAAGCCTTATCCTAACCCGTCCCCTAATCCTAACCTGTACGCTAACAATAACCCGTACCCTAACACGTACGCTCACCCTAAACCGTTGTCGTACCCTAACCTGTACCCTAAACCGTCCCCGTCCCCTAACCCTAATCCTAACCCTAAACCTAACCCTTACCCGAAGCCTTACCCTAACCCGTCCCCTAATCCTAACCCGTACGCTAACACTAACCCGTACCCTAACTCGTATGCTCACCCTAAACCGTTGTCGTACCCTGACCTGTACACTAAACCGTCCCTGTCCCCGTCCCCGTCCCCTAACCCTAACCCTAACCCTTACCCGAAGCCTTACCCTCAACCGTTCCCTAATCCTGACCCGTACTCTAACACTAACACATAGCCTAACACGTACGCTCACCCTAAACCATTGTCGGACCCTAACCTGTACGTTAAATCATCCCCGTCCCTGTCCCTGTCCCCTAACCCTAACCCTTAGCCGAAGCCTTACACTAACCCGTCCCCTATTCCTAACCCGTACGCTAACACTAACCCGTACCCTAACATGTACGCTAAGCCTAAACCATTGTCATAGCTTAACCTGTACCCTAAACCGTCCCCGTCCTCTAACCCTAACCCTAACCCTAACCCTAAGCCTAAACCTTACCCGAAGCCTTACCCTAACCCGTCCCCTAATCCTAACCCGTACGCTAACACTAACCCGTACCCTAACACGTACGCTCACCCTAAACCGTTGTCGTGCCCTAACCTGTACCCTAAACCGTCGCCGTCCCCTAACTCTAACTCTAACACTAACCCTAACCCTAACTCTTACCCGAAGCCTTACCCTAACCCGTCCCCTAATCCTAACCCGTACGCTAACACTAAACTGTATCCTAACTCGTATGCTGACCCTAAACCGTTGGCGTACACTATCCTGTACCCTAAACCGTCCCCGTCCCCTAACCCTAACCCTAACCCTAACCCTAAACCTTACGCAAAGTCTTACCCTAACCCATCCCCGAATCCTAACCCGTACGCTAACTCTGACACGTACCCTAACGTGTACGCTCAACCTAAACCATTGTCGTACCCTAACCTGTACCCTAAACCGTCCCCGTTCCCATCCCCGTCCCCTAACCCTAACCCTAACTCTAAATGTTACCCGAAGCCTTACCCTAACCCGTCCCCTAATCCTAAACCGTACGCTAACACGAACCCGTACCCTAACACATATGCTCACCCTAAACCATTGTCGTACCCTAACCTGTACCTTGAACTGTTCCCGTCCCTGTCCCCTAACACTAACCCTAACCCTAACACTAAAACCTAACCCTTATCCGAAGCCTTACCCTAACCCGTCCCCTAATCCTAACCCGTACTCTAACACGTACGCTCACCCTAAACCTTTGTCATACCCTAACCTGTACCCTAAACCGTCCCCATCCCCGTCTCCATCCCCTAACCCTAACCCTAACTCTTAACCGAAGCCTTACCCTAACCCATCCCCTAATCCTAACCCGTACGCTAACACTAACCCGTACCCTAACATGTACGCTCACCCTAAACCGTTGTCATAGCCTAACCTGTACCTTAAATCGTCCCCGTCTTCTAACCCTAAAACTAACCCTAACCCTAACCCTTACACGAAGCCTTACCCTAACCCGTCCCCTAATCCTAACCCGTATGCTAACACTAACCCGTACCCTGACACATACGCTCTCCCTAAACAGTTGTCGTACACTAACCTGTACCCTAAAACGTCCCCGTGCCCTAACCCTAACCTTAACACTAACCTTAACCCTAAACTTTACCCGAAGCCTTACCCTTACCCTTCCCATAAACCTAACCCGTATGCTAACACTAACCTGTGCCCTAACATGTACGCTCACCCTAAATCATTGTCGTACACTAACCTGTACCCTAAACCGTTCCCGTCCCCTAACCCTAACCCTAACCCTAAACCTAACCCTTACCCGAAGCCTTACACTAACCCGTCTCCTAATCCTAACCCGTACGCTAACACTAACACGTACCCTAACACGTACGCTCTCCCTAAATCATTGTCGTACCCTAACCTGTACCTTAAACCGTCCCCGTACCCTAACCCTAACCCTACCACTAACCCTAACCTTAACTTTTACCCGAAGCCTTACCCTAACCCGTCTCATAATCCTGACCCGTAAGCTAACACTAACCTGTACCCTAACATGTACGCTCATGCTAAACCGTTGTCATACACTAACATGTACCCTAAACCATCCCCGTCCCCAAACCCTAACGCTAACCCTAACCCTTACCCGAAGCCTTACCCTAACCCGTCCCCTAATCCTAACCCGTACGCTAACACTAATACGTACCCTAACACGTACGCTCACCGTAAACAATTGTCGTACCCTAAGCTGTACCCTAAAACGTCGCCATCCCCTAACCCTAACCCTAACCCTTACCCGAAGCCTTACACTAACCCGTCCCCTAATCCTTACTCGTACTCTAACACTAACCCATACCCTAACACGTACGCTCACCCTACACCGTTGTCATAGCCTAACCTGTACCCTAAACCGTCCCCGTCTTGTAAACCTAACCCTAACCCTAACCCTAACCCTTACCCGAAGCCTTACCCTAACACGTCCCCTAATCCTATCCCGTACGCTAACTCTAACACGTACCCTAACACGTAGGCTCACCCTAAACCGTTGTCGTATCCTAACCTGTACCCTAAAAAGTCCCCGTCCACGTCCCCTAACCCTAACCCTAACCCTAACCCTTACCCGAAGCCTTACCCTAACCCGTCCTGTAATCCTAACCCGTACGCTAACACTAACCCGTACCCTAAAACGTAGTATCACCCTAAACCATTGTCATAGCCTAACCTGTACCCTAAACCGTCCCCGTCCTCTAAACCAAACCCTAACCCTAACACTAACCCTTACCCGAAGCCTTACCCTAACCCGTCCCCTAATCCTAACACGTACGCTAACACTAACCCATACCCTAACACGTACGCTCACCCTAAACCGTTGTCATAGCCTAACCTGTACCCTACACCGGCCCCGTCATCTAACCCTAACCCTAACTCTAACCCTAAACCTAACCCTTACCCGAAGCCTTACCTTAACCCTTCCCCTAATCCTAAACCGTACGCTAACACGAACCCATACCCTAACACCTATGCTCACCCTAAACCATTGTCGTACCCTAACCTGTATCTTAAACTGTCCCCGTCCCCGTCCCCTAATCCTAACCCTAATCCTAACCCTAACCCTTACCCGAAGCCTTACCCTAACCCGTCTCCTAATCCTAACCCGTACGCTAACACTAACACGTACCCTAACACGTACGCTCACCCTAAACCGTTGTCATATCGTAACCTGTACCTTATACAGTCCCCGTCCCCGTCCCCGTCACCGTCCCCTAACCCTAACCCTTAGCCGAAGCCTTACCCTAATGCGTCCCCTAAACCTAAACCGTACGCTAACACTTACCCGTACCCTAACATGTACGCTCACACTAAACCGTTGTCATAGCCTAACCTGTACCCTAAACCGTCCTCGTCCTCTAACCCTAACACTAACCATAACCCTAACCCTTACCCGAAGCCTTACACTAACCCGTCACTTAATCCTAACACGTACGCTAACACTAACACGTACCCTAACACGTACGCTCACCCTAAACTGTTGTCGTACCCTAACCTGTACCCTAAACCGTCCCCGTCCCCTAACCCTAACCCCAACCCTAATCCTTACTCGAAGCCTTACACTAACCCGTCCCCTAATCCTAACGCGTACGCTAACACTAACTCATACGCTAACACGAACACTCACCCTAAACCGTTGTCATAATCTAACCTGTACCCTAAACCGTCCCCGTCCCCATCCTCTAACCCTAACCCTAAACCTTACCCGAAGCCTTACACTAACCCGTCCCCTAATCCTAAGCCGTACGCTAACACTAACCCGTACCCTAACACGTACGCTCACCCTAAAACGTTGTAATAGCCTAACCTGTACCCTAAACCGTCCCCGTCCTCTAACCCTAACCCTAACCGTAACCCTTACTCGAAGCCTTACAGTAACCCGTCCCCTTATCCTAAAATGTATGCTAACACTAAACCGTACCCTAACACGTACGCTCTCCCTAAACCGTTGTCGTACACTAACCTGTACCCTAAAACGTCCCCGTCCCCTAACCCTAACCCTAACACTAACCCTTACCCAAAGCCTTACCCTAACCCGTCCCCTAATCCTAACCCGTACACTAACACTGACACGTACCCTAACATATACGCTCACCCTAAACTGTTGTCGTACCCTAAGCTGTACCCTAAACCGTCCCCATCCCCGTCCCCTAACCCTAAACCTAAACCTAACCCTAAACCTTACCCGAAGCCTTACCCTAACACGTCCCTTAATCCTAAACCGTACACGAACACGAACAAGTACCCTAAAACATATGCTCACCCTAAACCATTGTAGTACCCTAACCTGTACCTTAAATTGTCCCCGTCCCCGTCCCCTAACCCTAACCCTAACCCTAACCCTTACCCGAAGCTTTACCCTAACCCATACCTTAATCCTAACCCGTACGCTAACACTAACCCGTACCATAACATGTACGCTCACCCTAAACCCTTGACTTACACTAACCTGTACCCTAAACTGTCCCCTTCCCCTAACCCTAACCCTAACACTAACACTAAGCCTTACCCGAAGCCTTACACTAAACCGTCCCCTAATCCTAACCCGTACACTAACACTAACCCGTACCCTAACACGTACGCTCACCTTAAACCGTTGTCGTACCCTAACCTGTACCCTAAACTGTCCCCATCCCCTCACCCTAACCCTAACCCTAACCCTAAACCTTACCGGAAGCCTTACCCTAACCCGTCCCCTAATCCTAACCGTACGCTAACACTAACTTGTACCCTAACACGTATGCTCACCCTAAACAGTTGTCGTACCCTAACCTGTACCCTAAACCGTCCCCGTCCCTAACCCTACCCCTAACCCTAACCCTAAACCTAAACCTTACCCGAAGCCTTACCCTAACCCGTCCACTAATCCTAAACCATACGCTAACACTAACCTGTACCCTAACACGTACACTCACCCTAAAACCTTGTCATACCCTAACCTGTACGCTAAACCATCCCCGTCCTCTAACCCTAACCCTAACCTTAACCCTAACCCTCACCCGAAGCCTTAACCTAAGCCGTCCACTAATCCTCACCCGTACGCTAACACTAACCAGTACCCTACCACGTACGCTCATGCTAAACCATTGTCGTACCCTATCCTGTACACTAAACCGTCCCCGTACCCTAACCTTAACCCTAACCTTAACCCTAAACCTTACCCGAAGCCTTACCCTAACCTGTCCCCTAATCCTAACCCGTACGCTAACACTAACACGTACCCTAACACGTACGCTCAACCTAAACCGTTGTCGTACCCTAAGCTGTACGCTAAACCGTCCCCGTCCCCTAAACCTAACCCTAAACCAAACCCTAACCATAACCCTTACCTGAAGCCTTACACTAACCGGTCCCCTAATCCTAACCCGTACGCTAACACTAACCCGTACACTAGCACGTATGCTCACCCTAAACCGTTGTCGTACCTTAACCTGTACCCTAAACCGTCCCCGTCCCCTAAACCTAACCCTAAACCTAACACTTACCCGAAGCCTTACACTAACCCGTCCCATAATCCTAACCCGTACGCGAACACTAACCCGTACCCTAACACGTACGCTCACCCAAAACATTTGTCGTACCCTAACCTATAACCTAAACCGTCAGCATCCACTAACCCTAACCCTAACCCATACGTTACCCTAACCCTTACCCGAAGCCTTACCCTAACCCGTCCCCTAATCCTAACCCGTACACTAACACTACCCCATAACCTAACACGCATGCTCACCCTAAACCGTTGTCATACACTAAGCTGTACCCTAAACCTTCCCCATCCCCTAACCCTAACGCTAACAAAACCCTAAACCTAACCCTTACCCGAAGCCTTACCCTAACCCGTCCACTAACCCTAACATGTACGCTAACATTAACCCGTGCCATAACACGTACGCTCACCCTAAACCGTTGTCGTACACAAACCTGTACCCTAAACCGTCTCCATCCCCTTACTCTAAACCTAACCCTAACCCTAACCCTTACGCGAAGCCTTATCCTAACCCGTACCCTAATCCCTACCCGTACGATAACACTAACCCATACCCTAACACGTACACTCACCCTAAACCGTTGTCGTACCCTAATCTGTACCCTAAACTGTCCCCGTCCCCTAACCCCTACCCTAACCGTAACCCTAACCCTTACCCAAAGCCTTACCCTAACCCGTCCCCTCATCCTAACCTGTACGCTAACACTAATCCGTACCCTAACACGTACGCTCACCCTAAACATTTGTCGTACCCTAAGCTGTACCCTAAACCGTCCACGTCCCCTAACCCTAACCTAACCGTAACCCTAACCGTATCCCTTACCCGAAGCCTTACCGTAACCCGTCCTCTAATCCTAAACTGTACGCTAACACTAACCCGTACCCTAACACGTACGCTCACCCTAAACCGTTGTCGTCCCTAACCTGTACCCTAATTCGTCCCCGTCCCCTAACCCCAATCCTAACCCTTACCCGAAGCCTTACACTAACCCGTCCCCTAATCCTAACCCGTACGCTAACACTAACACATACCCTAACACGTATGCTCACCCTAAACCGTTGTCGTTCACTAACCTGTACCCTAAACCGCCCCCGTCCCCTAACCCTAACCCTAACCCTAACCCTAACCCTAACCCTTACCCGAAGCCTTACACTCACCCGTCCCCTAATCCTAACCCGTACGCTAACACTAACCCGTACCCTAACACGTACGCTCACCCTAAACCGTTGTCGTACCCTAACCTGTACCCTAAACCGTCCCCGTCCCCTAACCCTAACCCTAACCCTAACCCTAACCCTAACCCTTACCCGAAGCCTTACACTCACCCGTCCCCTAATCCTAACCCGTACGCTAACACTAACCCGTACCCTAACACGTACGCTCACCGTAAACCGTTGTCGTACCCTAACCTGTGCCCTAAACCGTCCCCATCCCCGTCCCCTAACCCTAACCCTAACCCTAAGCCTAACCCTTACCCGAAGCCTTACCCTCACCCGTCCCCTAATCCTAACCCGTACGCTAACACTAACCCGTACCCTAACACATACACTCACCCTAAACCGTTGTCATACCCTATCCTGTACTTTAAACTGTCCCCGTCCCCTAACCTTAACCCTAAACCTAACCCTAACCCTAACTCTTACCCGAAGCCTTAACCACAACCGTCCCCTAATCCTAACCCGTACGCTAACACTAACCCTTACCCTAACACGTACGCTCACCCTAAACCGTTGTCGTACCCTAACCTGTACCCTAAACCGTCCCCGTCCCCGTCCCCTAACCCTAACCCTAACCCTAAACCTTACCCTAAGCCTTACCATCACCCGTCCCCTAAACCTAACCCGTACGCTAACACTAACCCGTACCGTAACACGTACGCTCACCCTAAACCGTTGTCGTTACCTAACCTGTACACTAAACCGTCCCCGTCCCCATCCCCTAACCCTAACCCTAACACTAACCCTAACCCATACCCGAAGCCTTACCCTTACGCGTCCCATAATCGTAACCCGTACGCTAACACTAACCCGTACCCTAACACGTACGTTCACCCTAAACCGTTGCCGTACGCTAACCTGTACCCTAAACCGTCCCCGTCCCCGTCCCTTCACCCTAACCCTAACCCTAAGCCTAACCCTTACCCGAAGCCTTACCCTCACCCGTCCCCTAATCCTAACCCGTACGCTAACACTAACCCGTACCCTAACACATACGCTCACCCTAAACCGTTGTCATCTCCTAACCTGTACTTTAAACTGTCCCCGACCCCTAAGCCTAACCCTAAACCTAACCCTAACCCTAACTCTTACCCGAAGCCTTACCCACACCCGTCACCTAATCCTATCCCGTACGCTAACACTAACCCGTACCCTAACACGTACGCTCACCCTAAACCGTTGTCGTACCCTAACCTGTACCCTAAACCGTCCCCGTCCCCGTCCCTTCACCCTAACCCTAACCCTAACCCTAACCCTTACCCGAAGCCTTACCCTCACCCGTCCCCTAAACCTAACCCGTACGCTAACACTAACCCGTACCCTAACACGTACGCTCACCCTAAACCGTTGTCGTACCCTAGCCTGTACCCTAAACCGACCCGTTCCCCTAACCCTAACCCTAACCCTAACCCTAACACTAATCCTTACCCGAAGCCTTACCCTAACCCATCCCCTTATCCTAACCCGTACGCGAACACTAACGCGTACCCTAACACGTACGCTCACCCTAAATCGTTGTTGTACACTAACCTGTACCGTAAACCGTCCCCGTCCCCGTCCCCGTCCCCTAACCCTAACCCTAACCCTAAACCTTACCCGAAGCCTTACACTCACCCGTCCCCTAATCCTAACCCGTACACTAACACTAACCCGTACCCAAACACGTACGCTCACCCTAAACCGTTGTCGTACACTAACCTGTACCCTAAACCGTCCCCGTCCCCTAACCCTAATCCTAACCCTAACCCTAACCCTAACCCTTACCCAAAGCCTTACCCTCACCTGTCCCCTAATCCTAACCCGTACGCTAACACTAACCCGTACCCTAACACATACGCTCACCCTAAACCGTTATCGTACCCTAACCTGTATCCTAAACCGTCCCCGTACCCGTCCCCTAACACTAACCCTAACCCTATCCGTAAACCTTACCCGAAGCCTTACCCTCAACCGTCCCCTAATCCTAACCTGTACGCTAACACTAACCCGTACCCTAACACGTATGCTCACCCTAAACCGTTGTCGTACACTAACCTGTACCCTAAACCGTCCCCGTCCCCTAACCCTAAACCTAACCCTAACCCTAACCCTTACCCGAAGCCTTACCCTCACCCGTCCCCTAATCCTAACCCGTACGCTAACACTAACCCGTACCCTAACACGTACGCTCACCCTAAACTGTTGTCGTAACCTAACCTGTACCCTAAACCGTCCCCGTCCCCTAACCCTAACTCTAACCCTAACCCTTACCCGAAGTCTTACCCTCACCCGTCCCCTAATCCTAACCCGTACACTAACACTAACCCGTACCCTAACACGTACGCTCACCCTAAACCGTTGTCGTACCCTAACCTGTACCCTAAACTGTCCCCGTCCCCTAACCCTAACCCTAACCCTAAACCTAACACTTACCCGAAGCCTTACCCTCACCCATCCCCTAATCCTAACCCGTACGCTAACACTGACCCATACCCTAACACATACGCTCACCCTAAACCGTTGTCGTACCATAACCTGTACCCTAAACCGTCCCCGTCCCCGTCCCCTAACCCAACCCTAACCCTAACCCTTACCCGAAGCCTTACCCTCACCCGTACCCTAATCCTAAACTGTATGCTAACACTAACCCATACCCTAACACGTACGCTCACCCTAAGCAGTTGTCGTACCGTAACCTGTACCCTAAAACGTCACCGTCCCCTAACCCTAACCCTAACCCTAACCCTTACCCGAAGCCTTACCCTCACCCGTCCCCTAATCCTAACCCGTACGGTAACACTAACCCGTACCCTAACACATACGCTCACCCTAACCGTTGTCATACCTTAACCTGTACTTTAAACTGTCCCCGTACCCTAACCCTAACCCTAAACCTAACCCTAACCCTAACTCTTACCCGAAGCCTTACACACACCCGTCCCCTAATCCTAACCCATTCGCTAACACTAACCCGTACCCTAACACGTACGCTCACCCTAAACCGTTGTCGTACCCTAACCTATACCCTAAACCGTCCCCGTCCCCGTCCCCTAACCCTAACCCTAACCCTAACCCTTACCCTAAGCCTTACCATCACCCGTCCCCTAAACCTAACCAGTACGCTAACACTAACCCGTACCGTATCACGTACGCTCACCCTAAACCGTTGTCGTTCCCTAACCTGTACACTAAACCTTCCCCGTCCCCATCCCCTAACCCTAACCCTAACACTAACCCTAACCCATACCAGAAGCCTTACCCTCACGCGTCCCGTAATCCTAACCCGTACGCTAACACTAACCCGTACCCTAACACGTACGTTCACCCTAAACCGTTGCCGTACCCTAACCTGTACCCTAAACCGTCCCCGTCCCCGTCCCTTCACCCTAACCCTATCCCTAAGTCTAACCCTTACCCGAAGCCTTACCCTCACCCGTCCCCTAATCCTAACCCGTACGCTAACACTAACCCGTACCCTAACACATACGCTCACCCTAAACCGTTGTCATACCCTAACCTGTACTTTAAACTGTCCCCGTCCCCTAACCCTAACCCTAAACCTTACCCGAAGCCTTACCCTCACCCGTCCCCTAATCCTAACCCGTACACTAACACTAACCGGATCCTAACACGTACGCTCACCCTAAACCGTTGTCGTACCCTAACCTGTACCCTAAACCGCCCCGTCCCCTAACCCTAACCCTAACCTTAACCCTAACCCTTACCCGAAGCCTTACGCTCAACCGTCCCCTAATCCTAACCCGTACGCTAACACTAACCCGTAACCTAACATGTACGCTCACCCTAAACCGTTGTCGTACCCTAACCTGTACCCTAAACCGTCCCCGTCCCCGTCCCCTATCCCTAACGCTAACCCTAAACCTAACCCTTACCCGAAGCCTTACCCTCACCCGTCCCCTAATCCTAACCCGTACGCTAACACTAACCGTACCCTAACACGTATGCTCACCCTACACCGTTGTCGTACCCTAATCTGTACCCTATACCGTCCCCGTCCCCTAACCCTAACCCTAACCCTAAACCTAACCCTAACGCTTACCCGAAGCCTTACCCTCACCCGCCCCTAATGCTAACCCTTACGCTAACACTAACCCGTACCCTAACACGTACGCTCACCCTAAACCGTTGTCGTACCCTAACCTTACCCTAAAACGTCCCCGTCCCCATCCACGTCCCCTAACCCTAACCCTAACCCTTACCCGAAGCCTTACCCTCACCCGTCCCCTAATCCTAACCCGTACGCTAACACTAACCCTTACCCTAACACGTACGCTCACCCTAAACCGTTGTCATACCCTAACCTGTACTTTAAACCATCCCCGTCCCCTAACCCTAACCCTAACCCTAACCCTTACCCGAAGCCTTACCCTTACCCGTCCCCTAATCCTAACCCTTACGCTAACACTAAACCATACCCTAACACGGACGCTCACCCTAAACCGTTGTCGTACCCTAACCTGTACCCTAAACCGTCCCCGTCCCCGTCCCCTAAACCTAACCCTAACACTAACACTAAACCTTACCCGAAGCCTTACCCTCACCCGTCCCCTAATCCTAACCCATACGATAACACTAACCCGTACCCTAACACGTACATTCACCCTAAACCGTTGCCGTACCCTAACCTGTACCCTAAACCCTCCCCGTCCCCGTCCCTTAACCCTAACCCTAACCCTAAACCTTACCCGAAGCCTTACCCTACCCGTCCCCTAATCCTAACCCGTACGCTAACACTAAGCCATACCCTAACACTTACACTCACCCTAAACCGTTGTCGTACCCTAAACTGTACCCTAAACCGTCCCCGTCGCCGTTCCCTTACCCTAACCCTAACCCTAACCCTTACCCGAAGCCTTACCCTCACCCGTCCCCTAATCCTAACCCGTACGCTAACACTAACCCATACCCTAACACTTACGCTCACCCTAAACTGTTGTCGTACCCTAACCTGTACCCTAAACCGTCCCCTTCCCCTATCCCTAACCCTAACTATAACCCTAACCCTAACCCTTACCCGAAGCCTTACCCTCACTCGTCCCCTAATCCTAACCCGTACGCTAACACTAACCTGTACCCTAACACGTACGCTCACCCTAAACCGTTGTCGTACCCTAACCTGTACCCTAAAACGTCCCCGTCCCCTAACCCTAACCCTAACGCTAACGCTAACCCTAAACCTAAACCAGCACTTACCCGAAGCCTTATCCTAACCCGTCCCCTAATCATAACACGTACGCTAACACTAACCCGTGCCCTAACACGTACGCTCACCCTAAACCGTTGTCGTACACTAACCTGTACCCTAAACCGTCCCCGTCCCCGTCCCCGTCCCCTAACCCTAACCCTAACCCTTACCCGAAGCCTTACCGTAACCCGTCCCCTAATCCTAACCCTTACGTTAACACTAACCCGTTACCTAACACGTACGATCACCCTAAAACGCTGTCGTCCCCTAACATGTGCCTTAAACCGTACCGGTCCCCGTCCCCTAATCCTAACACTACCCCCAGCCCTAAACCTTACCCAAAGGCTTACCCTAACTCGTCCCCTAATCCTAACCCGTTCGATAACACTAACCCGTGCCCTAACACTTACGCTCACCCTAAACCGTTGTCGGACACTAACCTGTACCTTAAAGCATCCCCGTCCCGTAACCCTAACCCTAACACTAACCCTAACCCTTACCCGAAGCCTTACACTAGCACGACCCCTAATCCTAAATCGTATGCTAACACTAACCCGTACCCTAACACGGACGCTCACCCTAAACCATTGTCGTACCCTAAACTGTACCCTAAACCGTCCCCGTCCCCTAAACCTAACCCTAACCCTAACCCTAAACCTTACCCGAAGCGTTACCCTAGCCCGTCCCCAATCCTAAACCATACGCTAACACTAACCCGTGCCCTAACACGTACGCTCACCCTAAACTGTTGTCGTACCCTAACCTGTACCGTAAACCGTCCACAGCCCCTAACCCTAACCCTAACCTTAACCGTAACCCTCACCCGAAGCCTTACCCTAATCCGTCACCAATCCTAACCCTTACGCTATCACGTACGCTCACCCTAAACTGTTGTCGTACACTAACCTGTACCCTAAACCGTCCCCGTCCCCTAACCCTAACCCTAACCCTAAACCTAACCCTTACCCGAAGCCTTACCTTCACCCGTCCCCTAATCCTAACCCGTACGCTAACACTAAACCATACCCTAACTCGTACGCTCACCCTAAACAGTTGTCGTACCCTATCCTGTACCCTAAACCGTCCCCGTCCCCTAACCCTAACCCTAACCCTAACCCTAACCCTAAACCTTACCCGAAGCCTTACCCTCACCCGTCCCCTAATCCTAACCCATACGCTAACACTAACCGGACCCTAACACGTACGCTCACCCTAAAACGTTGTCGTACACTAACCTGTACCCTAAACCGTCCCCGTCCCCGTCACCTAACCCTAACCCTAACCCTAACCCTTACCCGAAGCCTTACCGTAACCCATCCCCTAAACCTAACCCTTACGTTAACACTAACCCGTTACCTAACACGTACGATCACCCTAAACCGCTGTCGTCCCCTAACCTGTGCCTTAAACCGTCCCCGTCACCGTCCCCTAACCCTAACACTAACCCTAACCCTAAACCTTACTCAAAGCCTTACCCTAACTCGTCCCCTAATCCTAACCCGTTCGATAACACTAACCCGTGCCCTAACACGTACGCTCACCCTAAACCGTTATCGGACACTAACCTGTACCCTAAACCGTCCCCGTCCCCTAACCCTAACACTAACCCTAACCCTTACCCGAAGCCTTAACCTAACACGTCCCTTAATCCTAAATCGTATGCTAACACTAACCCGTACCCTAACACGTACGCTCACCCTAAACCGTTGTCGTACCCTAAACTGTACCCTAAACCTTCCCCGTCCTCGTCCCCGTCCCCTAACCCTAACCCTAACCCTAAACCTTACCCGAAGCCTTACCCTAGCCCGTCCCCAATCCTAACCCATACGCTAACACTAACCCGTGCCCTAACACGTACGCTCACCCTAAACCGTAGTCGTACCCTAACCTGTACCGTAAACCGTCCACATCCCTTAACCCTAACCCTAAGCCTAACCCTAACCCTCACCCGAAGCCTTACCCTAATCCGTCACCAATCCTAACCCTTACGCTATCACGTACGCTCACCCTAAACTGTTGTCGTACACTAACATGTACCCTAAGCCGTCCCCGTCCCCTAACCCAAAGCGAACCCTAACCCTATCCCTAACCCTTACCCGAAGCCTTACACTAACCCATCCACTAATCCTAACCTGTACGCTAACACTAACCCGTACCCTAACACGTACACTCACCCTAAAACTTTGTCATACCTTAAACTGTACCCGAAACCGTCCCCGTCCCCTAAACCTAACCCTAACCCTAACTCTAACCCTTACCCAAAGCCTTATCCTAACCCATCCCCTAATCCTAACCCGTACGCTAACACTAATCCGTACCCTAACACGTACGCTCACCCTAAACCGTTGTCGAACCAAAACCTGTACCCTAAACCGTTCCGTCTCCTAACCCTAACCCTAACCCTAAACCTAACCCTTACCCGAAGCCTTACCCTAACCCGTCCACTAATCCTAAACTGTATGCTAACACTAACCCATGCGCTAACACGTACTCTTACCCTAAAACGTTGTCGTACGCTAACCTGTACCCTAAACCGTCCTCGTCCCCTAACCCTAACCCTAACACTAACCCTAAGCCTTACCCAAAGCCTTACCCTAAAACATTTCCTAATCCTAACCCGTACCCTAACACTAACCCGTACCCTAACACGTACACTCACCCTAAACCGTTGTCGTACCCTAAACAGTCCCCGTCCCCTAACCCTAACCGTAACCCTAACCCTAACCCGAAGCCTTACCCTAACCCGTGTCCTAATCCTAACGCGTACGCTAACACTAACCCATGCCCTAACACGTACGCTCACCCTAAACCGTTGTCGTATCCTAACCTGTACCCTAAACCGTCCCCGTCCACTAACCCTAACCCGAACCCTAACCCTAACCCTAACCCTAACCCTAACCCTAACCCTTACCCGAAGCCTTACCCTCACCCGTCCCCTAATCGTAACCCGTACGCTAACACTAACCCGTGCCCTAACACGTACGCTCACCCTAAACCGTTGTCGTACACTAACCTGTACCCTAAACCGTCCCCGTCCCCGTCCCCTAACCCTAACACTAACCCTAACCCTAACCCTTACCCAAAGCCTTACCGTAACCCGTCACCTTATCCTAACCCGTACGCTAACACTAACGCGTTACCTAACACGTACGATCACCCTAACCCGCTGTCGTCCCCTAACCTGTACCTTAAACCGTCCCCGTTCCTGTCCCCGTCCTCTAACCCTAACCCTAACCCTAAACCTTACCCAAAGCCTTACCCTAACTCGTCCCCTTATCCTGACCCGTACGATAACACTAACCCGTACCCTACCACGTACGCTCACACTAAACCATTGTTCTACACTAACCTGTACCCTAAACCGTCCCCGTCCCGTAACCCTAACCCTAACCCTAACCCTAAAACTAACCCTTACCCGAAGCCTCACCCTAACACGTCCCATAATCCTAACCCGTACGTTAACACTAACCTGTACCCTAACACGTACGCTCCCACTAAACCGTTGTTGTACCCTAACCTGTACGCTAGACCGTCCCCGTCCCATAACCCTAACCCTAACCGTTACCTTAAGCCTTACACTAACCCGTCCCCTAGTCCTAACCCGTACGCTAACACTAATCCGTACCCTAACACGTTTGCTCACCCTAAACCGATGTACCCTAACCTGTACCCTAAACCGTCCTCATCCCCTAACCCTAACCCTAACTGTAACGCTAACACTAACCATTACCCGAAGCCTTACCCTAACCCGTCACCTAATCCTAAACCGTACGCTAAAACTAACAGTTACCCTAACACGTATGCTCACCCTAAACCATTGACGTACCCTAACCTGTACCCTAAACCGTCCCCATCCCCTAACCCTAACCCTAACCCTAACCCTACCCACAACCCGAAGCCTTACCCTAGCACGTCCCCTAATCCTAACCCATACCCTAACACTAACCTGTGCCCTAACACGTACGCTCACCCTAAAACTTTGTCGAACCCTAACCTGTACACTAAACCATCCCCGTCCCATAACCTTAACCCTAACCCTAACCCTAACCCTATCCCTAACCCTAACCCTAACCCTAACCGTCCACATACCCTAACCCTAACCCTAACCCTAACCCTAACCCACACCCGAAGCCTTACCCTAACCCGTCACCAATCCTAACCCGTACGCTATCACGTACGCTCACCCTAAACTGTTGTCATACACTAACCTGTACCCTAAGCCGTCCCCGTCCCCTAACCATAACCCGAACCGTAGCCCTATCCCTAACACTTACCCGAAGCCTTACACTAACCTGTCCACTAAAACTAACCCGTACGCTAACACTATCCGGTACCCTAACCCGTACACTCACCCTAAAACTTTGTCATACCTTAAAATGTACCCTAAACCCTCCCCGTCCCCTAAACCTAACCCTAAGCCTAACCCTTACACAAAGCCTTATCCTAACCCGTCCCCTAATCCTAACCTGTACGCTAACAATAACCCGTACCCTAACACGTACGCTCACCCTAAACCATTGTCGTACCCTAACCTGTACCCTAAACCATCCCCGTCCCCTAACCCTAATCCTAACCCTAAACCTAACCCTTACCCGAAGCCTTACCCTAACCCGTCCCCTAATCCTAACCCGTACGCTAACACTAACCCGTACCCTAACTCGTATGCTCACCCTAAACCGTTGTCGTACCCTGACCTGTACACTAAACCGTCCCTGTCCCCGTCCCCGTCCCCTAACCCTAACCCTAACCCTTACCCGAAGCCTTACCCTCAACCGTTCCCTAATCCTGACCCGTACTCTAACACTAACACATAGCCTAACACGTACGCTCACCCTAAACCATTGTCGGACCCTAACCTGTACGTTAAATCATCCCCGTCCCTGTCCCTGTCCCCTAACCCTAACCCTTAGCCGAAGCCTTACACTAACCCGTCCCCTATTCCTAACCCGTACGCTAACACTAACCCGTACCCTAACATGTACGCTAAGCCTAAACCATTGTCATAGCTTAACCTGTACCCTAAACCGTCCCCGTCCTCTAACCCTAACCCTAACCCTAACCCTAAGCCTAAACCTTACCCGAAGCCTTACCCTAACCCGTCCCCTAATCCTAACCCGTACGCTAACACTAACCCGTACCCTAACACGTACGCTCACCCTAAACCGTTGTCGTGCCCTAACCTGTACCCTAAACCGTCGCCGTCCCCTAACTCTAACTCTAACACTAACCCTAACCCTAACTCTTACCCGAAGCCTTACCCTAACCCGTCCCCTAATCGTAACCCGTACGCTAACACTAAACTGTATCCTAACTCGTATGCTGACCCTAAACCGTTGGCGTACACTATCCTGTACCCTAAACCGTCCCCGTCCCCTAACCCTAACCCTAACCCTAACCCTAAACCTTACGCAAAGTCTTACCCTAACCCATCCCCGAATCCTAACCCGTACGCTAACACTGACACGTACCCTAACGTGTACGCTCAACCTAAACCATTGTCGTACCCTAACCTGTACCCTAAACCGTCCCCGTTCCCGTCCCCGTCCCCTAACCCTAACCCTAACTCTAAATGTTACCCGAAGCCTTACCCTAACCCGTCCCCTAATCCTAAACCGTACGCTAACACGAACCCGTACCCTAACACATATGCTCACCCTAAACCATTGTCGTACCCTAACCTGTACCTTGAACTGTTCCCGTCCCTGTCCCCTAACACTAACCCTAACCCTAACACTAAAACCTAACCCTTATCCGAAGCCTTACCCTAACCCGTCCCCTAATCCTAACCCGTACTCTAACACGTATGCTCACCCTAAACCTTTGTCATACCCTAACCTGTACCCTAAACCGTCCCCATCCCCGTCTCCATCCCCTAACCCTAACCCTAACTCTTAACCGAAGCCTTACCCTAACCCATCCCCTAATCCTAACCAGTACGCTAACACTAACCCGTACCCTAACATGTACGCTCACCCTAAACCGTTGTCATAGCCTAACCTGTACCTTAAATCGTCCCCGTCTTCTAACCCTAAAACTAACCCTAACCCTAACCCTTACACGAAGCCTTACCCTAACCCGTCCCCTAATCCTAACCCGTATGCTAACACTAACCCGTACCCTGACACATACGCTCTCCCTAAACAGTTGTCGTACACTAACCTGTACCCTAAAACGTCCCCGTGCCCTAACCCTAACCTTAACACTAACCTTAACCCTAAACTTTACCCGAAGCCTTACCCTTACCCTTCCCATAAACCTAACCCGTATGCTAACACTAACCTGTGCCCTAACATGTACGCTCACCCTAAATCATTGTCGTACACTAACCTGTACCCTAAACCGTTCCCATCCCCTAACCCTAACCCTAACCCTAAACCTAACCCTTACCCGAAGCCTTACACTAACCCGTCTCCTAATCCTAACCCGTACGCTAACACTAACACGTACCCTAACACGTACGCTCTCCCTAAATCATTGTCGTACCCTAACCTGTACCTTAAACCGTCCCCGTACCCTAACCCTAACCCTACCACTAACCCTAACCTTAACTTTTACCCGAAGCCTTACCCTAACCCGTCTCATAATCCTGACCCGTAAGCTAACACTAACCTGTACCCTAACATGTACGCTCATGCTAAACCGTTGTCGTACACTAACATGTACCCTAAACCATCCCCGTCCCCAAACCCTAACGCTAACCCTAACCCTTACCCGAAGCCTTACCCTAACCCGTCCCCTAATCCTAACCCGTACGCTAACACTAATACGTACCCTAACACGTACGCTCACCGTAAACAATTGTCGTACCCTAAGCTGTACCCTAAAACGTCGCCATCCCCTAACCCTAACCCTAACCCTTACCCGAAGCCTTACACTAACCCGTCCCCTAATCCTTACTCGTACTCTAACACTAACCCATACCCTAACACGTACGCTCACCCTACACCGTTGTCATAGCCTAACCTGTACCCTAAACCGTCCCCGTCTTGTAAACCTAACCCTAACCCTAACCCTAACCCTTACCCGAAGCCTTACCCTAACACGTCCCCTAATCCTATCCCGTACGCTAACTCTAACACGTACCCTAACACGTAGGCTCACCCTAAACCGTTGTCGTATCCTAACCTGTACCCTAAAAAGTCCCCGTCCACGTCCCCTAACCCTAACCCTAACCCTAACCCTTACCCGAAGCCTTACCCTAACCCGTCCTGTAATCCTAACCCGTACGCTAACACTAACCCGTACCCTAAAACGTAGTATCACCCTAAACCATTGTCATAGCCTAACCTGTACCCTAAACCGTCCCCGTCCTCTAACCCAAACCCTAACCCTAACCCTAACCCTTACCCGAAGCCTTACCCTAACCCGTCCTGTAATCCTAACCCGTACGCTAACACTAACCCATACCCTAACACGTACGCTCACCCTAAACCGTTGTCATAGCCTAACCTGTACCCTACACCGGCCCTGTCCTCTAACCCTAACCCTAACTCTAACCCTAAACCTAACCCTTACCCGAAGCCTTACCTTAACCCTTCCCCTAATCCTAAACCATACGCTAACACTAACCCATACCCTAACACCTACGCTCACCCTAAACCATTGTCGTACCCTAACCTGTACCCTAAACCGTCCCCGTCCCCGTCCCCTAACCCTAACCCTAACCCTAACCCTAACCCTTACCCGAAGCCTTACCCTAACCCGTCCCCTAATACTAACCCGTACGCTAACACTAACACGTACCCTAACACGTACGCTCACCCTAAACCGTTGTCGTATCGTAACCTGTACCTTAAACAGTCCCCGTCCCCGTCCCCGTCACCGTCCCCTAACCCTAACCCTTACCCGAAGCCTTACCCTAACGCGTCCCCTAAACCTAAACCGTACGCTAACACTTACCCGTACCCTAACATGTACGCTCACCCTAAACCGTTGTCATAGCCTAACCTGTACCCTAAACCATCCTCGTCCCCTAACCCTAACCCTAAAACTAACCCAAACCCTAACCCTTACCCTAAGCCTTACACTAACCCGTCACTTAATCCTAACACGTACGCTAACACTAACACGTACCCTAACACGTACGCTCACCCTAAACTGTTGTCGTACCCTAACCTGTACCCTAAACCGTCCCCGTCCCCTAACCCTAACCCCAACCCTAATCCTTACTCGAAGCCTTACACTAACCCGTCCCCTAATCCTAACGCGTACGCTAACACTAACTCATACGCTAACACGTACACTCACCCTAAACCGTTGTCATAATCTAACCTGTACCCTAAACCGTCCCCGTCCCCATCCTCTAACCCTAACCCTAAACCTTACCCGAAGCCTTACACTAACCCGTCCCCTAATCCTAAGCCGTACGCTAACACTAACCCGTACCCTAACACGTACGCTCACCCTAAAACGTTGTAATAGCCTAACCTGTACCCTAAACCGTCCCCGTCCTCTAACCCTAACCCTAACCGTAACCCTTACTCGAAGCCTTACAGTAACCCGTCCCCTTATCCTAAAATGTATGCTAACACTAAACCGTACCCTAACACGTACGCTCTCCCTAAACCGTTGTCGTACACTAACCTGTACCCTAAAACGTCCCCGTCCCCTAACCCTAACCCTAACACTAACCCTTACCCAAAGCCTTACCCTAACCCGTCCCCTAATCCTAACCCGTACACTAACACTGACACGTACCCTAACATATACGCTCACCCTAAACTGTTGTCGTACCCTAAGCTGTACCCTAAACCGTCCCCATCCCCGTCCCCTAACCCTAAACCTAAACCTAACCCTAAACCTTACCCGAAGCCTTACCCTAACACGTCCCTTAATCCTAAACCGTACACGAACACGAACAAGTACCCTAAAACATATGCTCACCCTAAACCATTGTAGTACCCTAACCTGTACCTTAAATTGTCCCCGTCCCCGTCCCCTAACCCTAACCCTAACCCTAACCCTTACCCGAAGCTTTACCCTAACCCATACCTTAATCCTAACCCGTACGCTAACACTAACCCGTACCATAACATGTACGCTCACCCTAAACCCTTGACTTACACTAACCTGTACCCTAAACTGTCCCCTTCCCCTAACCCTAACCCTAACACTAACACTAAGCCTTACCCGAAGCCTTACACTAAACCGTCCCCTAATCCTAACCCGTACACTAACACTAACCCGTACCCTAACACGTACGCTCACCTTAAACCGTTGTCGTACCCTAACCTGTACCCTAAACTGTCCCCATCCCCTCACCCTAACCCTAACCCTAACCCTAAACCTTACCGGAAGCCTTACCCTAACCCGTCCCCTAATCCTAACCGTACGCTAACACTAACTTGTACCCTAACACGTATGCTCACCCTAAACAGTTGTCGTACCCTAACCTGTACCCTAAACCGTCCCCGTCCCTAACCCTACCCCTAACCCTAACCCTAAACCTAAACCTTACCCGAAGCCTTACCCTAACCCGTCCACTAATCCTAAACCATACGCTAACACTAACCTGTACCCTAACACGTACACTCACCCTAAAACCTTGTCATACCCTAACCTGTACGCTAAACCATCCCCGTCCTCTAACCCTAACCCTAACCTTAACCCTAACCCTCACCCGAAGCCTTAACCTAAGCCGTCCACTAATCCTCACCCGTACGCTAACACTAACCAGTACCCTACCACGTACGCTCATGCTAAACCATTGTCGTACCCTATCCTGTACACTAAACCGTCCCCGTACCCTAACCTTAACCCTAACCTTAACCCTAAACCTTACCCGAAGCCTTACCCTAACCTGTCCCCTAATCCTAACCCGTACGCTAACACTAACACGTACCCTAACACGTACGCTCAACCTAAATCGTTGTCGTACCCTAAGCTGTACGCTAAACCGTCCCCGTCCCCTAAACCTAACCCTAAACCAAACCCTAACCATAACCCTTACCTGAAGCCTTACACTAACCGGTCCCCTAATCCTAACCCGTACGCTAACACTAACCCGTACACTAGCACGTATGCTCACCCTAAACCGTTGTCGTACCTTAACCTGTACCCTAAACCGTCCCCGTCCCCTAAACCTAACCCTAAACCTAACACTTACCCGAAGCCTTACACTAACCCGTCCCATAATCCTAACCCGTACGCGAACACTAACCCGTACCCTAACACATACGCTCACCCAAAACATTTGTCGTACCCTAACCTATAACCTAAACCGTCAGCATCCACTAACCCTAACCCTAACCCATACGTTACCCTAACCCTTACCCGAAGCCTTACCCTAACCCGTCCCCTAATCCTAACCCGTACACTAACACTACCCCATAACCTAACACGCATGCTCACCCTAAACCGTTGTCATACACTAAGCTGTACCCTAAACCTTCCCCATCCCCTAACCCTAACGCTAACAAAACCCTAAACCTAACCCTTACCCGAAGCCTTACCCTAACCCGTCCACTAACCCTAACATGTACGCTAACATTAACCCGTGCCATAACACGTACGCTCACCCTAAACCGTTGTCGTACACAAACCTGTACCCTAAACCGTCTCCATCCCCTTACTCTAAACCTAACCCTAACCCTAACCCTTACGCGAAGCCTTATCCTAACCCGTACCCTAATCCCTACCCGTACGATAACACTAACCCATACCCTAACACGTACACTCACCCTAAACCGTTGTCGTACCCTAATCTGTACCCTAAACTGTCCCCGTCCCCTAACCCCTACCCTAACCGTAACCCTAACCCTTACCCAAAGCCTTACCCTAACCCGTCCCCTCATCCTAACCTGTACGCTAACACTAATCCGTACCCTAACACGTACGCTCACCCTAAACATTTGTCGTACCCTAAGCTGTACCCTAAACCGTCCACGTCCCCTAACCCTAACCTAACTGTAACCCTAACCGTATCCCTTACCCGAAGCCTTACCGTAACCCGTCCTCTAATCCTAAACTGTACGCTAACACTAACCCGTACCCTAACACGTACGCTCACCCTAAACCGTTGTCGTCCCTAACCTGTACCCTAATTCGTCCCCGTCCCCTAACCCCAATCCTAACCCTTACCCGAAGCCTTACACTAACCCGTCCCCTAATCCTAACCCGTACGCTAACACTAACACATACCCTAACACGTATGCTCACCCTAAACCGTTGTCGTTCACTAACCTGTACCCTAAACCGCCCCCGTCCCCTAACCCTAACCCTAACCCCAACCCTAATCCTAACCCTTATCCGAAGCCTTACCGAAACCCGTCCCCTAATCCTAAACCGTACGCTAACACTAAACCTTGCGCTAACATGTACACTCACCCTAAACCGTTGTTGTAACCTAACCTGTACCCTAAACCGTCCCTGTACCCTAACCCTAACCCTAACCCTAACCCTTACCCGAAGCCTTACCCTAACCGGTCCCATAATCCTAACCCGTACGCTAACACTAACCCGCACGCTAACATGTACGCACACCCTAAACCGTTGTCGTACCCTAACCTGTACCCTAAACTGTCCCCTTCCCCTAAACCTAACCCTAACCCTAACCCTTACCCCAAGCCTTACCCTAAACCGTCCCCTAATCCTAACCCGTACGCTAACACTAACCCGTACCCTAACACGTACGCTCACCCTAAACCGTTGTCGTACCCTAAATTGTACCCTAAACCGTCCCCATCCCCTAACCCTAACCCTAACCCATACCTAAACCTAACCCTTACCCGAAGCCTTACCCTAACCCGTCCGCTAATCCTGAACCGTTCACTAACACTAGACCATACCCTAACACGTACGTTCCCCCTAAACCATTGTCGTACACTAACATGTACCATAAACCGTCCCCATCCCCTAACCCTACCCCTAACCCTAACCCTAACCCTAAACCTAACCCTTACCCGAAGCCTTACCCTAACCCGTCCCGTAATCCTAACCCGTACGCTAACACTAACCCGTACCCTAACACGTACGCTCACCCTAAACCGTTCTCGTACACTGAACGGTACACTAAAACGTCCCCGGCCCCTAACTCTAACCCTAACCCTAACCCTAACTCTAACCCTTACCCGAAGCCTTACCCTAAACCATCCCCTAATCCTAACACGTACGCTAACACTAACCCGTACCCTAACACGTACACTCACCCTAAACAGTTGTCGTACATTAACCTGTACCCTAAACCGTCCCCGTCCCCTAACCCTAACCCTAACCCTTACCCGAAGCCTTACACTAACACGTCCCCTAATCCTAACCTGTACGCTAACACTCACACATACCTTAACACGTATGCTCACCCTAAACCGTTGTCGTTCACTAACCTGTACCCTAAACCGCTCCCGTCCCCTAACCCTAACCACAACCCTAAACCTAACCCTTATCCGAAGCCTTACCGAAACCCGTCCCCTAATCCTAAACCGTACGCTAACACTAAACCTTGCGCTAACATGTACGCTCACAATAAACCGTTGTCGTACACTAACCTGTACCCTAAACTGTCCCCTTCCCCTAACCCTAACCCTAACCGTAACCCTAACCCTAAGCCTTACCCGAAGCCTTACCCTAAACCGTCCCCCAATCCTAACACGTACGCTAACACTAACCCGTACCCTAACACGTACGCTCACCCTAAACCGTTGTCGTACCCTAACCTGTACCCTAAACCGTCCCCATCCCCTAACCCTAACCCTAACCCTAACCCTTACCGGAAGCCTTACCCTAACCCGTCCCCTAATCCTAACCCGTACGCTAACACTAACTTGTACCCTAACACGTATGCTCACCCTAAACAGTTGTCATACCCTAACCTGTACCCTAAACCATCCCCATCCCTAACCGTACCCCTAACCTTAACCCTAAACCTAAACCTTACCCGAAGCTTTACCATAACCCGTCCACTAATCCTAAACCCTACGCTAACACTAATCCGTACCCTAACACGTACACTCACCCTAAAACCTTGTCATACCCTAACCTGTACCCTAAACCGTCCCCGTCCTCTATCCCTAACCCTAACACTAAACCCTTACCCGAAGCCTTAACCTAACCTGTCCACTAATCCTAAACCGTACGCTAACACTAACCAGTACCCTAACACGTACGCTCACACTAAACCGCTGTCGTACACTACCCTGTACCCTAAAACGTCCCCGTAACCTAACCTTAACCCTAACCCTAACCCTATCCCTTACCCGAAGCCTTACCCTAACCTGTCCCCTAATCCTAACCCGTACGCTAACACTAACACGTACTCTAACACGTACGCTCAACCTTAACCGTTGTCGTACCCTAAGCTGTACGCTAAACCATCCCCGTCCCCTAACCCTAACCCTAACCTTTACCCGAAAACTTACCCTAACCAGTCCCCAAATCCTAACACGTACGCTAACACTAACCCGTACCCTAACACATATGATCACCGTAAACCGTTGTCGTACCTTAACCTGTACCCTAAACCGTCCCCGTCCCCTAACCCTAACCCTAACCCTAAATCTAACACTTACCCGAAGCCTTACCCTAACCCGTCCCCAATCCTAACCCGTACGCTAACACTAACCCGTACCCTAACACGTACGCTAACCCTTAACCGTTGTCGTACCCTAACCTGTATCCTAAACCGTCCCCGTCCCCTAACCCTAACCCTAACCCATACCTAACCTTAACCCTTACCCCAAGCCTTACCCTAACACGTACCCTAATACTAACCCGTACGCTAACACTAACCCGTACCCTAACACGTAGGCTCACACTAAACCGTTGTCATGCCTTAACCTGTACCCTAAACCGTCCCCGTCACCTAACCCTAACCCTAAACCTAACCCTAACCCTTACCCGAAGCGTTACACTAACCCATCCTCTAATCCTAAACCGTACGCTAACACTAACCTGTACCCTAACACGTTCGCTCACCATAAACCTTTGTCGTACACTAACCTGTACCCTAAACCGTCCCCGTCCCCTAACCCTAACACTAACCCTAACCCTAAACCTAACCCTTACCCGAATCCTTACCCTAACCCCTCCACTAACCCTAAGCCGTACGCTAAAATTAACCCGTTCCCTAACACGTACGCTCACCCTAAACTGTTTTCGTACACTAACCTGTACCCTAAACCGTCCCCGTCCCCTAACTCTAAACCTAACCCTAACCGTAACCCTTACCCGAAGCCTTACCCTAACCCGTACCCTAATCCTAACCCGTACGCTAACACTAACCCATACCCTAACACGTACACTCACCCTAAACCGTTGTCATACCCTAACCTGTACCCTAAACCGTCCCCGTCCCCTAACCCTAACCCTAACCTTAAACCTAACCCTTATCCAAAGCCTTACACTAACCCGTCCCCACATCCTCACCCGTACGCTAACACTAACACATACCGTAACACATACGCTCAACCTAAACTTTTGTCGAACCCTAACCTGTACCCTACACCGTCCACGTCCCCTAACCCTAACCCTAACCATAAACCTAACCCTAACACATACCCGAAGCCTTAACCTAACCCGGCCCCTAATCCTAACCTGTACGCTAACACTAACCAATACCCTAACACGTATGCTCACCCTAAACCGTTGTCGTACCCTAACCTGTACCCTAAACCGTCCCCGTCCTCTAACCCTAACGCTAACCCTAACCCTTACCGGAAACCTTACCCTAACCCGTCCCCTAATCCTAACCCGTACGCTAACACTAAACCTTACCCTAACACGTATGCTCACCCTAAACCGTTGTCATACACTAACCTGTACCCTAAACCGTCCCCGTCCCCTAACCCTAACCCTAACCCTTGCCCGAAGCTTTACACTAACCCGTCCTCTAAACCTAAACCGTACGCTAACACTAAACCGTACCCTAACATGTACGCTCTCCCTAAACCGTCCCCGTCCCCTAACCCTAACCCTAACCATAACCCTAACCCTAAACCTTACCCGAAGCCTTACCCTAAAACGTCCCCTAACCCTAACCCGTACGCTAACACTAACTCGTACCCTAACACGTACGCTCACCCGAAACCGTTGTCGTACCCTAACCTGTAACCTAAACCGTCCCCGTCCCCTAAACCTAACCCTAACCCTAACCCTAACCCTTACCGGAAGCCTTACCCTAACCCGTCCCCTAGTCCGAACCCATACGCTAACACTAACTTGTACCCTAACACGTATGTTCACCCTAACCTGTTGTCGTATCCTAATCTGTACCCTAAACCATACCCGTCCCTAAACCTACCCCTAACCCTAACCCTAAACCTAAACCTTACCCGAAGCCTTAACCTAACTCGTCCACTAATCCTAAACCGTACGCTAACACTAATCCGTACCCTAACACGTACTCTCACCCTAAAATCTTGTCATACCCTAACCTGTACCGTAAACCGTCCCCGTCCTCTAACCCTAACCCTAACCCTAACCCTTACCCGAAGCCTTAACCTAACCCGTCCACTAATCCTAAACCGTACGCTAACACTAACCAGTACCCTAACACGTACACTCACGCTAAACCGTTGTCGAACATTACCCTGTACCCAAAAGCGTCCCCGTACCCTAACCTTAGCCCTAACCCTAACCCTAACCATTACCCGAAGCCTTACCCTAACCTGTCCCCTAATGCTAACCCATACGCTAACACTAACACGTACTCTAACATGTACGCTCAACCTAAACCGTTGTCGTACCCTAAGCTGTACACTAAACCATCCCCATCCCCTAACCCTAACTCTAGCCCAAACCCTAACCCTAACCCTTACCCGAAGCCTTACCCTAACCGGTCCCCTAATCCTAACCCGTACGCTAACACTAACCCGTACCCTAACATGTATGATCACCCTAAACCGTTGTCGTAACCTAACCTGAACCCTAAACCGCCTCCGTCCCCTAACCCTAACCCTAACCCCAACCCTAAACCTAACACTTACCCGAAGCCTTACCGAAACCCGTCCCCTAATCCTAAACTGTACGCTAACAGTAAACCTTCCCTTAATATGTACGCTCACCATAAACCGTTGTCGTAACCTAACCTGTACCCTAAACCGTCCCCGTACCGTAACGCTAACCCTAAACCTTACCCGAAGCCTTACCCTTATCCGTCCCATAATACTAACCCGTACGCTTACACTAACCCTTACACTAAAACATATGCTAACCCTAAACCGTTGTCGTAACCTAACCTGCAAACTAAACCGTCCCCGTCCCCTAACCCTAACCCTAACCCTAACCCTTACCCGAAGACTTACCCTAAACCGTCCCCTAATCCTAACACGTACGCTAACACTAATCCATGCCGTAACACATACGCTCACCCTAAACCGTTGTCGTACCCTAACCTGTACCCTAAACCGTCCCCGTCCCCTAAACCTAACCCTAACCCTATACCTAACCCTTACCCGAAGCCTTACCCTAACCCGTCCCCAATCCTAACCCGTACGCTAACACTAACCCATACCCTAACACGTATGCTCACCCTAAACCGTTGTCGTACCCTAACCTGTACCCTAAACCGCCCCTGTCCGCTAACCCTAACCCTAACCCCAACCCTAAACCTAACATTACCCGAAGCCTTACCGAAACCCGTCCCCTAATCCTAAACTGTACGCTAACAGTAAACCTTGCCCTAACATGTACGCTCACCATAAACTTTTGTCGTATCCTAACCTGAACCCTAAACCATCCCCGTACCCTAACCCTAACCCTAACCCTTACCCGAAGCCTTACCCTAATACGTCCAATAATAATAACCCGTAGGCTTACACTAACACTTACCCTAACACGTATGCTAACCCTAAACCATTGTCGTACCCTAACCTGTACCCTAAACCATCCCTGTCCCCTAACACTAAACCTAACCCTAACTCTAACCCTAACCCTTAGGCGAAGCCTTACCCTAACCCGTCCCCAATCCTAACCCGTACGCTAACTCTAAACTGTACCCTAACACGTACGCTCACCCTAAACCGTTGTCGTACCCTAAACTGTACCCTAAACCATCCCTGTCCCCTAACACTAACCCTAACCCTAACTCTAACCCTAACACTTAGGCGAAGCCTTACCCTAACCCGTCCCCTAATCCCAAACCGTACGCTATCACTAACCCGTACCTTAACACGTACGCTCACACAAAACCGTTGTCGTACCCTAACCTGTACCCTAAACCTTCCCCGTCCCCTAACCCTAACCCTGAACCATACCTAACCCTAACTCTTACACGAAGCCTTACCCTAACCCGTCCCCAATCCTAAACCATACGCTAACACTAACCCGTACCCTAACACATACGTTCACTCTAAAACATTGTTGTACCCTTACCTGTACCATAAAGTGTCCTCATCCCCTAACCCTAACCCTAACCCTAACCCTTACCCGAAGCCTTACCCTAACCCGTCCCATAATCCTAACCCGTACGCTAACACTAACCCGTACTGTAACATGTACGCTCACCCTAAAGTGTTGTCGTACCCTAACCTGTACCCTAAACTGTCCCCTTCCCCTAACCCTAACCCTAACCCTAACCCTAATCCTAACCTTTACCCGAAGCCTTACCTTAATCCGTCCCCTAATCTGAAACCGTACGCTAATACTAACCCGTACCCTAACACGTACGCTCACCCAAAATCTTTTCGTACCCTAACCTGTACCCTAAACCGTCCCCGTCCCCTAACCTTAACCTTAACCTGAACCCTTACCCGAAGCATTACCCTAACCCGTCCACTAATCCGAACCCTTACGCTAACACTAACCTGTACCCTAACACGTACACTCACCCTAAACAGTTGTCGTACCCTAACTTGTACCCAAAACCGTCCCCGTCCCCTTACCCTAACCCTGACCCTAAGCCTAACACTAACCCTTACACGAAGCTTTACCCTAACCCGTCCCATAATCCTAACCCGTACGCTAACACTAAACCGTGCCCTAAAACGTACTCTCAGACTATACCATTGTCGTACCCTAAACTGTATTCTAAACCGTCCCTGTTCCCGTCACCTAACCCTAACCCTAACCCTAACCATAAATCTTACCCGAAGCCTTACACTAACCCGTCCCATAATCCTAACCCGTACGCTAACACTAACCCGTACCCTAAGACGTACACTCACCCTGAACCGTTGCCATACCCTAACCTGTACCCTAAACCGTCCCCGTCCCCTAACCCTAACCCTAACCCTAACCCTTACCCGAAGCCTTACCGTAACCCGTCCCCTAATCCTAACCCTTACGCTAACACTAACACGTACCCTAACACGTACGCTCACCCTAAACCGTTGTCATACCTTAACCTGTACCCTAAACCGTCCCCGTACCCTAACCCTAACCCTAACACTAACCCTAACCCTAAACCTTACCCGAAACCTTACCCTAACCCGTCCCCTAATCCTAAACCTTATGCTAACACTAACCCGTGCCCTAACACGTACGCTCACCCTAAACTGTTTTCGTACCCCAAACTGTACCCTAAACCGTCCCCGTCCCCTAACCCAAACCCTAACCCTAACCCTTACCCTAACCCCTACCCGAAGCCTTACCCTATCCCGTCCCCTAATTCTAACCCGTACGCTAACACTAACCCGTACCCTAACACGTACGCTAACCCTAAACCGTTGTCGTACCCTAACCTGTACCCGAAACCATCCCCATCCCTGTCCCCTAACCCTAACGCTAACCCTAACCCTTACCCGAAGCCTTACACTAACCCGTACTCTAATCCTAACCCGTACGCTAACACTAACCCTTACCCTATCACGTACGCTCTCCCTGAACAGTTGTCATACCCTAACCTGTACCCTAAACCGTCCCCATCCCCTAACCCTAACCCTAACCCTAACCCTAACCCTAACCCTTACCAGAAGCCTTACCCTAACCCGTCCCCTAATCCTAAGTCGTACGCTAACACTAACTTGTACCCTAACACGTATGCTCACACTAAACAGTTGTCGTACCCTAACCTGTACCCTAAACCATCCCTGTCCCTAAACCTACCCCTAACCCTAACCCTAAACCTAAACCATACCCAAAGCTTTACCCTAACCCGTCCACTAATCCTAAACCGTACGCTAACACTAACCCGTACCCTAACACTTACACTCACCCAAAACGTTGTCATACCCTTACCTGTACCCTAAACCGTCACCGTCCTCTAACCCTAACCTAACCCTAACCCTAACCCTTACCCGAAGCCTTAACCTAAGCCGTCAACTAATCCTAACCCGTACGCTAACACTAACCCATACCCTATCACGTACGCTCACGCTAAACCGTTGTCGTTCCCTACCCTGTACCCTAAACCGTCCCTGTAACCTAACGTTAACCCTAACCCTAACCCTAACCCTAACCCTAACCCTAAACCTAACCCTTACCTGAAGCCTTACCCTAACCGGTCCCCTAATCCTAAACCGTACGCTAACACTAACCCGTACCCTAAAACTTATGCTCACCCTAAACCGTTGTTGTACCTTAACCTGTACCCTAAACCGTCCCCGTGCACTAACCCTAACCCTAACCCTAACCCTAACACTTACCCCAAGCCTTACCCTAATGCATCCCATAATCCTAACCCGTACGCTAACACTAACCCGTACCCTAACACGGACGTTCACCCTAAACCATTGTCCTACCCTAACCTGTACCCTAAACCGTCCCCATCCCCTATCCCTGAACCTAACCCTAACCCTAACCCTTACCCGAAGCCTTACCCTAATCCGTCCCATAATCCTAAACCGTGCGCTAACACTAACCCTTACCCTAACACGTATGCTCACCCTAAACCGTTGTCGTAACCTAACTGGCACCCTAAACAGTCCCCGTCCCCTAACCCTAACCCTAACCCTAACCCTTACCCGAAGACTTACCCTAACCCGTCCCCTAATCCTAACACGTACGCTAACACTAACCCGTGCCCTAACGCATACACTCACCCTAAACCGTTGTCGTACCCTAACCTGTACCCTAAACCGTCCCCGTCCCCTAACCCTAACCCTAACCCTGTACCTAACCCTTACCCAAAGCCTTACCCTAACCCGTCCCCAATCCTAAACCGTACGCTAACTCTAAACCATACCCTAACACGTACACTCACCCTAAACCGTTGTCGTACCCTAACCTCTACCCTCAACCATCCCCGTCCCATAACACTAAACCTAACTCTAACCCTAACAACTTAGGCGAAGCCTTACCCTAACCCGTCCCCTAATCCTAACCCGTACGCTAACACGTACGCTCACCCAAAACCGTTGTCGTACCCTAACCTGTACCCTAAACCGTCCCCGTCCCCTAAACCTAACCCTAACCCATACCTAACCCTAACCCTTACCCGAAGCCTTACCCTAACCCATCCCCTAATCGTAACCCATACGCTAACACTAACCCGTACCCTAACACGTACGTTGACCCTAAACCATTGTCGTACCCTAAACTGTACCCTAAACCGTCCTCATCCCCTAACCTTAACCCTAACCCTAAACCTAACCCTTACCCGAAGCCTTACCCTAACCCGTCCCCTAATCCTAACACGTACGCTAACACTAACCCGTACCCTAACAAATACGCTCACCCTAAACCGTTGTCGTACCCTAACCTGTACCCTAAACTGTCCCCTTCCCCTAACCCTAACCCTAACCCTAACCCATACCTTACACTAACTCTTACCCGAAGCCTTACCCTAACCGTCCCCTAATCCTAATCCGTACGCTAACACTAAGACGTACCCTAAGACATACGTTCACCCTAAACCATTGTCGCACCCTAACCTGTACCCTAAACAGTCCCCATCCCCTAACCCTAACCCTAACACTAACCCTTACCCGAAGCCTTACCCTAAACCGTCTGCTAATACTAAACCGTACGCTAACACTAACCCGTACCCTAACATGTACGCTCACCCTAAACCGTTGTCGTACCTTAACCTGTACCCTAAACCTTCCCCGTCCCCTTACCCTACCCCTACACCTAACCCTTAGCTGAAGACTTACCCTAAACCATCCCCTAATCCTAACCCGTATGCTAACACTAACCTGTACCCTAACACGTATGCTCACCCTAAACAGTTGTCGTACCCTAACTTGTACCCTAAACCGTTCCCGTCCCCATCCCCGTCCGCTAACCCTAACCCTAAACCTAACACTTACCCGAAGCCTTACCCTAACACGCCCACTTATCCTACCCCGTACGCCAACACTAACCCATACCCTAACACGTACGTTCACCCTAAAACGTTGTCGTACCCTAGCCTGTACACTAAACCGTCCCCGACCCTAACCCTAACCCTAACCCTAACACTAACCCTTACCCGAAGCCTTACACTAACCGGTCCCCTAATGCTAACCAGTACGCTAACACTAACCCGTACCCTAACAATTACGCTCACCCTAAACCGTTGTCATACTCTAACCTGTACCCTAAACCGTCCCCTTTCCCGTGTCCTAAACCTAAACCTAACCCTCAACCTAACCCTTACCCGAAGCCTTACCCTAACACGTCCCCTAATCCTAACCCGTACGCTAACACTAACCCGTACCCTAACACGTACGCTCACACTAAACTGTTGCCATATCCTAACCTGTACCCTGAACCGTCCCCGTCCCCATCCCCTAACCCTAACCCTAACCCTAACCCTTACCCGAAGCCTTACCCTAACCCGTCCCCTAATCCTACACCATACGCTAACACTAACCCGTACCCTAACACATACGCTTACCCTAAACCGTTGTCATAGCCTAACCTGTACCCTAAACCGTCCCCGTCCTCTAACCCTAACCCTAACACTAACCCTAACCCTAACCCTTACCCGAAGCCTTACCGTAACCCGTCCCCTAATCCTAAACCGTACGCTAACACTAACCCGTACCCTAACACGTATGCTCACCCTAAACCGTTGTCGTACTTAACCTGTAACCTAAACCATCCCCATCCCCTAACCCTAACGCTAACCCTAACCCTAAACCTAACCCTTACCCGAAGCCTTACCCTAACCCGTCCACTAACCCTAACACGTACGCTAACATTAACCCGTGCCATAACACGTACGCTCACCCTAAACCGTTGTCGTACACTAACCTGTACCCTAAACCGTCTCCGTCCCCTAACTCTAAACCTAACCCTAACCCTAACCCTTACCCGAAGCCTTACCCTAACCCGTACCCTAATCCTAACCCGTACGATAACACTAACCCATACCCTAACACGTACACTCACCCTAAACCGTTGTCGTACCCTAACCTGTACCCTAAACTGTCCCCGTCCCCTAACCCCTACCCTAACCGTAACCCTAACCCTTACCCAAAGCCTTACCCTAACCCGTCCCCTCATCCTAACCTGTACGCTAACACTAATCCGTACCGTAACACGTACGCTCACCCTAAAACTTTGTCGTAACCTAACCTGTACCCTAAACCGTCCACGTCCCCTAACCCTAACCCTAACCTAACCGTAACCCTAAACTTATCCCTTACCCAAAGCCTTACCGTAACCCGTCCCCTAATCCTAAACTGTACGCTTACACTAACCCGTACACTAACACGTACGCTCACCCTAAACCGTTGTCGTACCCTAACCTGTACCCTAAACCGTCCCCGTCCCCTAACCCTAACCCTAACCCTTACCCAAAGCCTTACACTAACCCGTCCCCTAATCCTAACCCGTACGCTAACACTAAAACTTGCGCTAAAATGTACGCTCACCCTAAACCGTTGTCGTACACTAACCTTTACCCTAAACCGACCCCGTCCCCTAACCCTAACCCTAACACTTACCCGAAGCCTTACCCTAATCCGTCCCATAATCCTAACCCGTACGCTAACACTAACACTTACGTTAACACGTAGGCTCACCCTAAACTGTTGTCGTACCTAACCTGTACCCTAAACCGTCCCCATCACCTAACCCTAACCCTAACCCTAACCCTAACCCTAACCCTTACTCGAAGCCTTACCCTAACCTGTCCTCTAGTCCTAACCCGTACGCTAACACTAACCCGTACCCTAACATGTACGCTCACCCTAAACCGTTGTCATAGTCTCACCTGAACCCTAAACCGTCCCCGTTCTCTAGCCCTAACCCTAACCCTAACACTAAACCTAAATCTTACCCGAAGCCTTACACTAACCCATCCCCTAATCCTAAACCGTAAGCTAACACTAACCCGTACCCTAACACGTATGCTCACCCTAAACCGTTGTCGTACACTAACCTGTACCCTAAACCGTCCCCCTCCCCGTCCCCTAACAGTAACCCTAACCCTAACCCTAACACTAAACCTAAATCTTACCCGAAACCTTACCCTAACCCGTCCCCTAATCCTAACCCGTACGCTAACACTAACTTGTACCCTAACACGTATGCTCACACTAAACAGTTGTCGTACCCTAACCTGTACCCTAAACCGTCCCTGTCCCTAACCCTACCCCTAACCCTAACCCTAAACCTAAACCATACCCAAAGCCTTACCCTAACCCGTCCCCTAATCCTAACCCGTACGCTAACACTAACTTGTACCCTAACACGTATGCTCACACTAAACAGTTGTCGTACCCTAACCTGTACCCTAAACCGTCCCTGTCCCTAACCCTACCCCTAACCCTAACCCTAAACCTAAACCATACCCAAAGCCTTACCCTAACCCGTCCACTATTCCTAAACCGTACGCTAACACTAACCCGTACCCTAACACTTACACTCACCCAAAACGTTGTCATACCCTTACCTGTACCCTAAACCGTCACCGTCCTCTAACCCTAACCTAACCCTAACCCTAATTCTTACCCGAAGCCTTAACCTAAGCCGTCCACTAATCCTAACACGTACGCTAACACTAACCCATACCCTATCACGTACGCTCACGCTAAACCGTTGTCGTTCCCTACCCTGTACCCTAAACCGTCCCCGTAACCTAACGTTAACCCTAACCCTAACCCTAACCCTAACCCTTACCTGAAGCCTTACCCTAACCGGTCCCCTAATCCTAAACCGTACGCTAACACTAACCCGTACCCTAAAAGTTATGCTCACCCTAAACCGTTGTTGTACCTTAACCTGTACCCTAAACCGTCCCCGTGCACTAACCCTAACCCTAACCCTAACCCTAACACTTACCCGAAGCCTTACCCTAATGCATCCCATAATCCTAACCCGTACGCTAACACTAACCCGTACCCTAACACGTACGTTCACCCTAAACCATTGTCGTACCCTTACCTGTACCCTAAACCGTCCCCATCCCCTATCCCTGACCCTAACCCTAACCCTAACCCTTACCCGAAGCCTTACCCTAATCCGTCCCATAATCCTAAACCGTGCGCTAACACTAACCCTTACCCTAACACGTATGCTCACCCTAAACCGTTGTCATAACCTAACTTGCACCCTAAACAGTCCCCATCCCCTAACCCTAACCCTAACCCTAACCCTTACCCGAAGACTTACCCTAACCCGTCCCCTAATCCTAACACGTACGCTAACACTAACCCGTGCCCTAACGCATACACTCACCCTAAACCGTTGTCGTACCCTAACATGTACCCTAAACCGTCCCCGTCCCCTAACCCTAACCCTAACCCTGTACCTAACCCTTACCCAAAGCCTTACCCTAACCCGTCCCCAATCCTAACCCGTACGCTAAGTCTAAACCATACCCTAACACGTACACTCACCCTAAACCGTTGTCGTACCCTAACCTCTACCCTCAACCATCCCCGTCCCCTAACACTAAACCTAACTCTAACCCTAACAACTTAGGCGAAGCCTTACCCTAACCCGTCCCCTAATCCTAACCCGTACGCTAACACTAACCCGTACCCTAAAAAATACGCTCACCCTAAACCGTTGTCGTACCCTAACCTGTACCCTAAACTGTCCCCTTCCCCTAACCCTAACCCTAACCCTAACCCATACCTTACACTAACTCTTACCTGAAGCCTTACCCTAACCGTCCCTTAATCCTAATCCGTACGCTAACACTAAGACGTACCCTAAGACATACGTTCACCCTAAACCATTGTCGCACCCTAAACTGTACCCTAAACAGTCCCCATCCCCTAACCCTAACCCTAAACCTAACACTTACCCGAAGCCTTACCCTAACCCGTCCACTAACCTAACACGTACGCTAACATTAACCCATGCCATAACACGTACGCTCACCCTAAACCGTTGTCGTACACTAACCTGTACCCTAAACCGTCTCCGTCCCCTAACTCTAAACCTAACCCTAACCCTAACCCTTACCCAAAGCCTTACCCTAACCCGTACCCTAATCCTAACCCGTATGATAACACTAACCCATACCCTAACACGTACACTCATCCTAAACCGTTGTCGTACCCTAACCTGTACCCTAAACTGTCCCCGTCCCCTAACCCCTACCCTAACCGTAACCCTAACCCTTACCCAAAGCCTTACCCTAACCCGTCTCCTCATCCTAACCTATACGCTAACACTAATCCGTACCGTAACACGTACGCTCACCCTAAAACTTTGTCGTACCCTAACCTGTACCCTAAACCGTCCACGTCCCCTAACCCTAACCTAACCGTAACCCTAACCTTATCCCTTACCCGAAGCCTTACCGTAACCCGTCCCCTAATCCTAAACTGTACGCTTACACTAACCCGTACACTAACACGTACGCTCACCCTAAACCGTTGTCGTACCCTAACCTGTACCCTAAACCGTCCCCGTCCCCTAACCCTAACCCTAACCCTTACCCGAAGCCTTACACTAACCCGTCCCCTAATCCTAACCCGTACGCTAACACTAACACATACTCTAACTCGTATGCTCACCCTAAACCGTTGTCGTACACTAACCTGTACCCTAAACAGACCCCGTCCCCTAACCCTAACCCTAACCCCAACCCTAAACCTAACCCTTACCCGAAGCCTTACCGAAACCCGTCCCCTAATCCTAAACCGTACGCTAACACTAAAACTTGCGCTAAAATATACGCTCACACTAAACCGTTGTCGTAACCTAAGCTGTACCTTAAACCGTCCCCGTACCCTAACCCTAACACTAACCCTTACCCGAAGCCTTACCCTAATCCGTCCCATAATCCTAACCCGTACGCTAACACTAACACTTACCTTAACACGTAGGCTCATCCAAAACCGTTGTCGTACCCAAACCTGTACCCTAAACCGTCCCCATCACCTAACCCTAACCCTAACCCTAACCCTAACCCTTACCCGAAGCCTTACCCTAACCCGTCCTCTAGTCCAAACCCGTACGCTAACACTAACATGTACCCTAACACGGAAGCTCACCCTAAACCTTTGTCGTACCCTAACCTGTACCCTAAACCGTCCCCGTCCCCTAACCCTAACCCTAACCCTATCTCTAACCCTTACCCGAAGCCTTACCCTAACCCGTCCCCTAATCCTAACCCGTAGGCTAAAACTAACATGTACCCTAACACGTACGCTCACCCTAAACCTTTGTCGTACACTGACCTGTATCCTATACCGTGCCCGTCTCCATCCCCGTCCCAGTCCCCTAACCCTAACCCTAACCCTTACCCGTAGCCTTACCCTAACCCGTCCCCTAATCCTACACCATACGCTAACACGAACCCGTACCCTAACACGTATGCTCACCCTAAACCGTTGTCGTACTTAACCTGTAACATAAACCGTCCCCGTCCACTAACCCTAACCATAAACCTAACCCTAACCCTTGCCCGAAGCCTTACTTTAACCCGTCAGCTAATCCTAACCCGTACGCTAACACTGACCCTTACCCTAATACGTACGCTTACCCTGAAACTTTGTCGTACCCTAACCTGTAGCCTAAACCATCCACGTCCCCTAATCCTAACCCGAACGCTAACACTAACACATACCCTAACATGTACGCTCACCCTAAAGCATTGACGTATGCTATCCTGTACCCTACACCGTCCCCGTCCACTAACCCTAACCCTAACCCTAAACCTAACCCCTACCCGAAGCCTTACCCTAACCCGTCCCCTAATCCTAACCCATACGCTAACACTAACCCGTACCCTAACATGTGCGCTCTCCCTATAACGTTGTCGTACCCTAACCTGTACCCTAAACCGTCCCCATCCCCTAACACTATCCCTAACCCTAACCCTTACCCAAAGCCTTACCCTAACCCGTCCCCTAATATTAACCCGTACGCTAACACTAACCCGTACCCTAAACGTATGCTCACCCTAAACCGTTGTGTACACTAACCTGTACCCTAAACCGTCCCAGTCCCCTAACCATAACCCTAACCCTAACCCTAAACCTAACCCTTACCCGAAGCCTTACCCTAACCCGTCCCCTAATCCTAACCCGTACGCTAACACTAACACGTACCCTAACACGTACGCTCACACTAAACTGTTGTCGTACCCTAAACTGTACCCTAAACTGTCCCCGTCACCTAACCCTAACCCTAACAATAACACTTACCCGAAGCCTTACCCTAACCCGTCCTCTGATCCTAAACCGTACGCTAACACTAACCCATACCCTAACATGTATGCTCACCTTATACCGATGTCGTACCCTAACCTGTACCCTAAACTCTCCCCGTCCCCGTCCCCGTCCCCTAACCCTACCCCTAAACCTAACCCTTACCCGAAGCCTTACCCTAACCCGTCCCCTAATCCTAACCCGTACACTAACACTAAGGCATACTCTAACACGTACGCTCACCCTAAACCATTTTCGTACCATAACCTGTACCCGAAACGGTCCCCGTCCCCTAAACCTAACCTTACCTGAAGCCTTACCCTAACCCGTCCCCTAATCCTAACCCGCACGCTAACACTAACCCATACCCTAACACGTACGCTCACCCTAAACCGTTGTTGTACCATAAACTGTACCCTAAGCCGTCCCCGTCCCCTAACCCTAACCCTAACACTAACCCTTACCTGAATCCTTACCCTAACCCGTCCCCTAATCCTAACCCATACGCTAACACTAAAACGTATCCTAACACGTACGATCACCCTAAACCATTTTCATTCCCTAACCTGTACCCTAAACCATCCCCGTCCCATAACCCTAACCCTAACCCTAAACCTAACCCTTACCCAAAGCCTTACCCTAACCCGTCCCCTAATCCTAAACTGTACGCTAACACTAACCCATACCCTAACATGTACGCTCACCCTAAACCATTGTCATACACTAACCTGTACCCTAAACCTTCCCCGTACCCATCCCCTAACCCTAACACTAACCCTAACCCTTACCTGAAGCCTTACCCTACCACGTCCCCTAATGCTAACCCGTACGCTAACACTAACCTGTACCCTAACACGTACGCTCACCCTAAACTGTTGTCGTACCCTAACCTGTACCCTAAACTGTCCCCGTCCCCTAACCCTAACCCTAACCCTTACCCGAAGCCTTAACCTAACACGTCCCCTAATCCTAACCTGTACGCTAACACTAACCCATACCCAAACACGTACGCTCCCCCTAAACCGTTGTTGTACCGTAACCTGTACCCTAAACTGTCCCCGTCCACGTCCCCTAACCCTAACCGTAACCCTAACCCTAACCATTACCCGAAGCCTTACCCTAATCCGTCCCCTAATCCTAACCCGTACGCTAACACTAACACTTACCCTAACACGTACGCTCACCCTAAACCACTCTCATAGACTAAGCTGTATCCTAAACCGTCCCTGTCCTCTAACCCTAACCCTAACCCTAAACCTAAACCTAACCCTTACACGAAGCCTAACCCTAACCCGTCCGCTAATACTAACCCGTACCCTAACATGTACGCTCACACTAAACCGTTGTCGTACACTAACCTGTACCCTAAACCGTCCCAGTCCCGTAACCCTAACCTTAACCCTAACCCTAACACTTACCTGAAGCCTTACCCTAACCTGTCCCCTAATCCTAAACCGTACGCTAACACTAACCCGTACCCTAACACGTACGCTCACCCTAAACCTTTGTCGTACCCTAAACTGTACCCTAAACCGTCCCCGTCCCCTAACCCTAACCCTAACCCTAACCTTAACCCTTACCCTAACCCTTACCCGAAGCCTTACCCTAACCCGTCCCGTAACCCTAACCCGTACACTAACACTAACACGTACCCTAACACGTATGCTCACCCTAAACCGTTGTCGTACCCTAATCTGTAACCTGAACCGTTCCCGTCCCCGTCACCTAACCCTAAACCTAACCCTAACCCTAACCCTTACCCGAAGCCTTACCCTAACCCGTCCCATAATCCTAACCCGTACGCTAACAATAACCCGTACCCTAACACATACGCTCACCCTAAGCCGTTGTCGTACCCTAACCTGTACCCTAAACTGTCCCCGTCCTCTAACCCTAACCCTAACCCTAAACCTAAGCCTAACCCTTACCCGAAGCCTTACCTTAAACCGTCCCATATTCCTAACCCGTATGCTAACACTAACCCATACCCTAACACGTATGCTCTCCCTAAAACGTTGTCGTACCCTAACCTGTACCCTAAACCGTCCCCTTCCTCGAACCCTAACCCTAACTCTTACCCGAAGCCATTCCTTAACCCGTCCCCTAATCCTAACACGTACGCTAACCCTAACACGTACATTAACATGTACGCTCTCCCTAAACCGTGGTCGTACCCTAACCTGTACCCTAAACCGTCTCTGTCCCCTAACCCTAAACCTAACACTAACCCTAACCCTAACCCTGACCCGAAGCGTTACCTAACCCGTCCCCTAATCCTAAACCGTACGCTAACACTAACCCGTACCCTAACACGTACGCTCACCGTAAATCGTTGTCGTACACTAACCTGTACCCTAAACCGTCCCCGTCCCCTAATCCTAACAATAACCCTAACCCTAACACTTACCCGAAGCCTTTCCCTAAACCGTCCCCTAATACTAACCCGTACGCTAACACTAACCCGTGCCCTAACACGTAGGCTCACCCTAAACCGTTGTCGTACCCTAACCTGTACCCTAAACCGTCCGCGTCCCCATGCCCTAACGCTAACCCTAAGCCATACCCTAACACGTACGCTCTCCCTAAACCATTGTGGTACCCTAACCTGTACCCTAAACCGTCCCTGTCCCCTAACCCTAACCCTAAACCTAACCCTTACCCGAAGCCTTACCCTAACCCGTCCCCTAATCTTAACCCATACGCTAACACTAACCTGTACCCTAACACTTCCGCTCACACTAAACCATTGTCGTACACTAACCTATACTATAAACCGTCCCCGTCCCCGTCCCTTAACCCTGACCCTAACCCTAATCCTAACCCTTACCCGAAGCCTTACCCTAACCTGTCTCCTAATCCTAACCCGTACGCTAACACTAACCTGTACCCTAATACGTACGCTCACCCTAAACCGTTGTCGTACACTAACCTGTACCCTAAAGTGTCCCCGTCCCCTAACCATAACCCTAACCCTAACCCTTAACCTAAGCCTTACACTAACCCGTCACTTAATCCTAACACGTACGCTAACACTAACACGTACCCTAACACGTACGCTCACCCAAAACCGTTGTCGTACCCTAAACTGTACCCTAAACCGTCCCCGTTCCCTAACCCTAACCCTAACCCTAAAAATTACCCGAAGCCTTACCCTAAACCGTCCCCTAATCCTAAACCGTACGCTAACACTAACCCGTACCCTAACACGTACGCTCTCCCTAAACCGTTGTCATACACTAACCTGTACCCTAAACCGTCCCCGTCCCCTAACCCTAACCCTCAAACTAAACCTAACCCTAACCCTTTCCTGAAGCCTTACCTTATCCCGTCCCCTAATCCTAACCCGTAGTCTAACACTGACACGTACCCTAACATATATGCTCACCCCAAACCGTTGTCGTACCCTAACCTGTACCCTAAACCATCCCCGTCCCCGTCCCCATCCCCTAACCCTAACCCTAACCCTTACCCGAAGCCTTACCCTAACCCAATCCCTAATCCTAAACCGTACGATAACACTAACCCGTACCCTAACACGTATGCTCACCCTAAACCATTGTCGTACCCTAACCTGTACCCTAAACTGTCCCTGTCCCCGTCCCCTAACCCTAACTCTAACCCTTACCCGAATCCTTACCCTAACCCTTCCCCTAATGCTAACCCGTACGCTAACACTAACCCGTACCCTAACACATACGCTCACCTTAAACCGTTGTCATAGCCTAACTTGTACCCTAAACCGTCCCCGTCCTATAACCCTAACACTTACCCGAAGCATTACCGTAACCGGTCCCCTAATCCTAACACGGACGCTAACACTAACCCGTACCCTAACACGTACGCTCTCCCTAAAACGATGTTGTACCCTAACCTGTACCCTAAAACGTCCCCGTCCCCTAACCCTAACCCTGACACTAACTGTAACCCTAACCCATACCCGAAGCCTTACCCTAACCCGTCCCCTAATCCTAACGCGTATGCTAACACTAACCTGTTCCCTAACACGTACGATCACCCTAAACCATTGTCGTACACTAACCTGTACCCTAAACCGTCCCCGTGCCCTAACCCTAACCCTAACCCTAACCCTAAACCTAACCCTTACCCGAAGCCTTGCCCTACCCTGTCCCCTAATCCTAACCCGAGCGCTAACACTAACCCGTACCCTAACACGTACGCTCTCCATAAACTTTTGTCGTACACTAACCTGAACCATAAACCGTCGCTGTCAACTAACCCTAAACCTAATCCTAACCCTAACCCTAACCCTTACCCGAAGCCTTACCCTAACCCGTCCCCTAATCCTAACACGTATGCTAACAGTAAACCGTACCCTAACACGTATGCTCACCCTAAACATTTGTCGTACCCTAACCTGTACCCCTAAACTGTCCCCGTCCCCGTGCCCGTCCCCTAACCCTAACCCTAACCCTAACACTTACCTGAAGCCTTACCCTAACCCTTCCCCTTATCCTAACCCGTACGCTAACACTAACACGTACCCTAACACGTACGCTCACCCTAAACCTTTGTCGTACCCTAACCTGTAACCTAAACCGTCTCCGTCCCCTAACGCTAACCCTAGCCCTTACCCGAAGCCTTACCCTAACCCGTCCCCTAATCCTAAACCGTACGCTAACACTAACCCATACCCTAACACGTATGCTCACCCTAAACCGTTGTCGTACACTAAACTGTACCCTAAACCGTCCCCGTCTCTGCACCCTAACCCTAACCCTAACCTTAACCCTTACCCGAAGGCTTACCCTAACCCGTCCCCTAATCCTAAACCGTACGCTAACACAAACCCGTACCCTAACACGTACGCTCACCCTAAACCGTTGTCGTACACTAACCTGTACCCTAAACGGTCCCCGTTCCCTAACCCTAACCATAACCCTAACCCTAACACTTACCCGAAGCCTTACTCTAACCCGTCCCCTAATCCTAAACGGTACGCTAACACTAACCCGTACCCTAACACCTACGCTCACCCTAAACCGTTGTCATAGCCAAACCTGTACCCTAAACCCTCCCCGTCCTCTAACGCTAACCCTAACCCTAACACTAACCCTAACCCTTACCCGAAGCCTTACCCTAAACCGTCACCTAATCCTAAACCGTACGCTAACACTAACCCGTACACTAAAATGTATGCTCACCCTAATCCATTGTCATACCCTAAACTGTACCCTAAACTGTCCCAGTCCCCGTCCCCTAACCCTAACCCTAACCCTAACCCTTACCCGAAGCCTTATCCTAACACGTCCCATAATCCTAACCCGTACGCTAATACTAACCCGTACCCTAAGACGTACCCTCACTGTAATCCGTTGTCGTACCCTAACCTGTACCCTAAACCATGGCCGTCCGCTAAACCTAACACTAACCCTAACCCTTACCCGAAGCCTTACCCCAACCCGTCACCTAATCCTAACCCGTACGCTAAAACTAACCCGTACCCTAACACGTACCCTCACCCTAAACCGTTGTCCTAACATACCTGTACCCTAAACAGTACCCGTCCCCTAACCTTAACCCTAACCCTAACACTAACCTTTACCCGAAGCCTTACCCTAACCCGTCCCCTAATACTAACCCGTACGCTAACACTAACCCCTACCCTAACACGTATGCTCACCATAAACCGTTGTCGTATCCTAACCTGTACCCTAAACCGTTCCCGTCCCCTAACCCTAACCCTAACCCTAACCCTAACCTTTACCCGAAGCCTTACCCTAACCCGTCCCCTAATCCTAACCCGTATGCTAACACTAACCCGTACCCTAACACGTACGGTCACCCTAAATCGTTGTCGTACACTAACCTGTACCCTAAACCGTCCCCGTCCCTGTCCCCTAACCCTAACCCTTACCCGAAGCCTTACACTAACCCGTCCCCTAATCCTAAACCGTACGCTAACACTAACCCGTACCCTAACACGTATGCTCACCCTAAACTGTTGTCGTATACTAACAAGTACCATAAACCCTCCCGGTCCCCTAACCCTAACCCTAACCCTAAACCTAACCCTAACCCTTACCTGAAGCCTTACCCTAAACCGTCACCTAATCCTAACCGGTACGCCAACACTAAACCGTACCCTAACACGTATGCTCACCCTAAACCGTTGTCGTACCCTAACCTGTAACCTAAACTGTCCCCGTCCCCTATCACTAACCCTAACCCTAACCCTAACACTTACCCGAAGCCTTACCCTAACCCGTCCCCTAATCCTAACCCGTACGCTAACACTAACACGTACCCTAACATTTACGCTCAACCTAAACCATTGTCGTACCCTAACCTGTGCCTTAAACCGTCCCTGACCCCTAACCCTAACCCTATCCCTAACCCTAACCCTTACCCGAAGCCTTACCCTAACCCGTCCCCTAATCCTAACCCGTACGCTAACACTAACCCGTACCCTAACCCGTACGCTCACCCTAAACCTTTGTCGTACCCTAACCTGTACCCTAAACCGTCCCGTCCACTAAGCCTTACCCTAACCTTAACCGTAACCCTTACCCGAAGCCTTACATTAACCCGTCCCCTAATCCTAACCCGTACGCTAACACTAACCGGTACCCTAAAATGTACGCTCACCCTAAACAGTTGTCGTACCCTATACTGTACCCTATACCGTCCCCGTCCCCATCCCCGTCCCCGTCCCCTAACCCTAACCCTAATCCTTACCCGAAGCCTTACCCTAATCGGTCCCATAACCCTAACCCGTACGCTAACACTAACCCATACCCTAACACGTACGCTCACCCTAAACCGTTGTCGTACCCTAAACTGTACCCTAAACGGTTCCCGTCCCCTAACCCTAACCCTAAACCAAAACCTTACCCGAAGCCTTACCCTAACCCGTCCCTTAATCCTAACCCGTACGCTAACACTAACCCGTACCCTAACACGTACGCTCACCCTAAAACATTGTCGTACCCTAACCTGTACCCTAAACCGTCCCCGTCCCTAAACCCTAACCCTAACCCTAACCCTTACCCGAAGCCTTACCCTAAACCGTCACGTAATCTTAACCGGTATGCTAACACTAACACGTACCCTAACACATACGCTCACCGTAAACCGTTGTCGTACCCGAAACTGTACCCTAAACCGTCCCTGTCCCCGTCCCCTAACCCTAACCGTAACCCGAACCCTTACTCGAAGCCTTACCCTATCCCATCCCCTAATCCTAACCCGTACGCTAACACTGACCCGTACCGTAACACGTACGCTCACCCTAAACCGCTGTCGTACCCTAAACTGTACCCTAAACTGTCCCCGTCCCCTAATCCGTATGCTAACCCTATCCCTAACCCTTAACCGAATCCTTACCCTAACACGTTCTCTAATCCTAACCCGTACGCTAACACTAACCCTTACCCTAACAGGTACGCTCACCCTAAAACATTGTCGTACCCTAACCTGTACCCTAAACCATCCCCGCTCCCGTCCCCTAACCCTAACCCTGACCCTAAACCTAACCCTTACCCGAAGCCTTACCCAAACCCGTCCCCTAATCCTAAACCGTACGCTAACACTAACACATACCCTAACATTTTCTCTCACCCTAAACCATTGTCGTACCCTAACCTGTGCCCTAAACCGTCCCTGTCCCCTAACCCTAACCCTAACACTTACCCGAAGCCTTACCCTAACCCGTCCCCTAATCCTAATCCATACGCTATCACTAACCCGTAACCTAACACGTACGCTCACCCTAAACCGTTGTCGTACCCTAACCTGTACCCTAAACCGTCCCCATTCCCTAACCCTAAACTGTTCCCCGTTCCCTAAACCTAACCCTAACACTAACCGTAACCTTAACCCTTACCCGAATCCTTACCCTAAACCGTCCCCTAATCCTAAACCGTACGCTAACACTAACCCGTACCCTAACAAGTACGCTCACCCTAAAGCGTTTTCGTACCCTAACCTTTACCCTAAACCGTCCCCGTTCCGTAAACCTAACCCTAACCCTAACCCTCATCCGAAGCCTTACCCTAACCCGTCCCCTATTCATAACCCGTACGCTAACACTAAATCGTACGCTAACAAGTACACTCACTCTAAAACGTTGTCGAACCCTAACCTGTACCCTAAACCTTCCCCGTCCCCTAACCCTAACTGTAACCCTAACCCTTACCCGAAGCCTTACACTAACCCGTCCCCTAATCCTAACCCGTACGCTAACACTAACACGTACCCTAACACGTATGCTCACCCTAAACCGTTGTCGTACACTAACCTGTATCGTAAACCGTCCCCGTCCACTAACCCTAACCGTAACCCTAACCCTTACCCGAAGCCTTACCCTAACCCGTCCCTTAATCCTAAGCTGTACGCTAACACTAATCCGTACCCTATCACGTACGCTCACCCTAAACCCTTGTCGTACAATAACCGGTACCCTAAACCGTCCCCGTCCCCTAATCCTAACCCTAATCCTAACCCTAACCCTAAACCGTACCCGAAGCCTTACCCTAACCCGTCCCCTAATCCTAACCCTTATGCTAACACTAATGCATACCTTAACATGTACGCTCACCCTAAACAGTTGTCGTACCCTAACCTGTACCCTAAACCGTCCCCGTCCCCTAACCCTAACCCTAACCCTAACCCTAAGCCTAATCCTTACCCGAAGCCTTACCCTAACCCGTCCCCTATTTCTAAACCGTACGCTAACACTAACCCGTACCTTAACACGTACGCTCACGCTAAACCGTTCTCATACCCTAACCTGTACCCTAAACCGTCCCCGTCCCCGTCCCCTAACCCTAACCCTAACCCTTACTCGAAAACTTACCCTTACCCGTCCCCTAATCCTAACCCGTACACTAACCCTAACCCGTACCCTAACATGTACGCTCACCCTAAACGGTTGTCGTACCCAAACCTGTACGCTAAACAGTCCCCGTCCCCTAACCATAACCCTAACCCTAACCCTTACCCGAAGCCTTACCCTAATCTGTCCCCTAATCCTAACCCGTATACTAACACTAACCCGTACCCTAACACGTACGCTCAAACTAAACCGTTGTCGTACCCTAACCTGTACACTAAACCGTCCCCTTCCCCTAACCCTAACCCTAACCCTAACCCAAACACTTATCCGAACCCTTATCCTAACCCGTCCCCTAATCCTAACCCGTACGCAAACACTAACCTGTACCCTAACACGTACGCTCACCCTGAACCGTTGTCGTACCCTAACCTGTACCCTAAATCGTCCCCGTCCCCTAACCCTAACCCGTACCCGAAGCCATATCCTAACCCGTCCCCTATTCCAAACCCGTATGCTAACACTAACCCATACCTTAACAAGTACGCTCACCCTAAACCGTTGTCGTACCCTAACCTGTGCCCTAAACCGTCCCCGTCCCTTAACCCTAACTCTAACACTAACCCTTACCCAAAGCCTTACCCTAACCCGTCCCCTAATCCTAAACTGTACGCTAACACTAACCCATACCCTAACATGTACGCTCACCCTAAACCATTGTCATACACTAACCTGTACCCTAAACCTTCCCCGTTCCCATCCCCTAACCCTAACACTAACCCCAACCCTTACCTGAAGCCTTACCCTACCACGTCCCCTAATGCTAACCCGTACGCTAACACTAACCTGTACCCTAACACGTACGCTCACCCTAAACTGTTGTCGTACCCTAACCTGTACCCTAAACTGTCCCCGTCCCCTAACCCTAACCCTAACCCTTACCCGAAGCCTTAACCTAACACGTCCCCTAATCCTAACCTGTACGCTAACACTAACCCATACCCAAACACGTACGCTCCCCCTAAACCGTTGTTGTACCGTAACCTGTACCCTAAACTGTCCCCGTCCACGTCCCCTAACCCTAACCGTAACCCTAACCCTAACCATTACCCGAAGCCTTACCCTAATCCGTCCCCTAATCCTAACCCGTACGCTAACACTAACACTTACCCTAACACGTACGCTCACCCTAAACCACTCTCATAGACTAAGCTGTATCCTAAACCGTCCCTGTCCTCTAACCCTAACCCTAACCCTAAACCTAAACCTAACCCTTACACGAAGCCTAACCCTAACCCGTCCGCTAATACTAACCCGTACCCTAACATGTACGCTCACACTAAACCGTTGTCGTACACTAACCTGTACCCTAAACCGTCCCAGTCCCGTAACCCTAACCTTAACCCTGACCCTAACACTTACCTGAAGCCTTACCCTAACCTGTCCCCTAATCCTAAACCGTACGCTAACACTAACCCGTACCCTAACACGTACGCTCACCCTAAACATTTGTCGTACCCTAAACTGTACCCTAAACCGTCCCCGTGCCCTAACCCTAACCCTAACCCTAACCTTAACCCTTACCCTAACCCTTACCCGAAGCCTTACCCTAACCAGTCCCGTAACCCTAACCCGTACACTAACACTAACACGTACCCTAACACGTATGCTCACCCTAAACCGTTGTCGTACCCTAATCTGTAACCTGAACCGTTCCCGTCCCCGTCACCTAACCCTAAACCTAACCCTAACCCTAACCCTTACCCGAAGCCTTACCCTAACCCGTCCCATAATCCTAACCCGTACGCTAACAATAACCCGTACCCTAACACATACGCTCACCCTAAGCCGTTGTCGTACCCTAACCTGTACCCTAAACTGTCCCCGTCCTCTAACCCTAACCCTAACCCTAAACCTAAGCCTAACCCTTACCCGAAGCCTTACCTTAAACCGTCCCATATTCCTAACCCGTATGCTAACACTAACCCATACCCTAACACGTATGCTCTCCCTAAAACGTTGTCGTACCCTAACCTGTACCCTAAACCGTCCCCTTCCTCGAACCCTAACCCTAACTCTTACCCGAAGCCATTCCTTAACCCGTCCCCTAATCCTAACACGTACGCTAACCCTAACACGTACATTAACATGTACGCTCTCCCTAAACCGTGGTCGTACCCTAACCTGTACCCTAAACCGTCTCTGTCCCCTAACCCTAAACCTAACACTAACCCTAACCCTAACCCTGACCCGAAGCGTTACCTAACCCGTCCCCTAATCCTAAACCGTACGCTAACACTAACCCGTACCCTAACACGTACGCTCACCGTAAATCGTTGTCGTACACTAACCTGTACCCTAAACCGTCCCCGTCCCCTAATCCTAACAATAACCCTAACCCTAACACTTACCCGAAGCCTTTCCCTAAACCGTCCCCTAATACTAACCCGTACGCTAACACTAACCCGTGCCCTAACACGTAGGCTCACCCTAAACCGTTGTCGTACCCTAACCTGTACCCTAAACCGTCCGCGTCCCCATCCCCTAACGCTAACCCTAAGCCATACCCTAACACGTACGCTCTCCCTAAACCATTGTGGTACCCTAACCTGTACCCTAAACCGTCCCTGTCCCCTAACCCTAACCCTAAACCTAACCCTTACCCGAAGCCTTACCCTAACCCGTCCCCTAATCTTAACCCATACGCTAACACTAACCTGTACCCTAACACTTCCGCTCACACTAAACCATTGTCGTACACTAACCTATACTATAAACCGTCCCCGTCCCCGTCCCTTAACCCTGACCCTAACCCTAATCCTAACCCTTACCCGAAGCCTTACCCTAACCTGTCTCCTAATCCTAACCCGTACGCTAACACTAACCTGTACCCTAATACGTACGCTCACCCTAAACCGTTGTCGTACACTAACCTGTACCCTAAAGTGTCCCCGTCCCCTAACCATAACCCTAACCCTAACCCTTAACCTAAGCCTTACACTAACCCGTCACTTAATCCTAACACGTACGCTAACACTAACACGTACCCTAACACGTACGCTCACCCAAAACCGTTGTCGTACCCTAAACTGTACCCTAAACCGTCCCCGTTCCCTAACCCTAACCCTAACCCTAAAAATTACCCGAAGCCTTACCCTAAACCGTCCCCTAATCCTAAACCGTACGCTAACACTAACCCGTACCCTAACACGTACGCTCTCCCTAAACCGTTGTCATACACTAACCTGTACCCTAAACCGTCCCCGTCCCCTAACCCTAACCCTCAAACTAAACCTAACCCTAACCCTTACCTGAAGCCTTACCTTATCCCGTCCCCTAATCCTAACCCGTAGTCTAACACTGACACGTACCCTAACATATATGCTCACCCCAAACCGTTGTCGTACCCTAACCTGTACCCTAAACCATCCCCGTCCCCGTCCCCATCCCCTAACCCTAACCCTAACCCTTACCCGAAGCCTTACCCTAACCCAATCCCTAATCCTAAACCGTACGATAACACTAACCCGTACCCTAACACGTATGCTCACCCTAAACCATTGTCGTACCCTAACCTGTACCCTAAACTGTCCCTGTCCCCGTCCCCTAACCCTAACTCTAACCCTTACCCGAATCCTTACCCTAACCCTTCCCCTAATGCTAACCCGTACGCTAACACTAACCCGTACCCTAACACATACGCTCACCTTAAACCGTTGTCATAGCCTAACTTGTACCCTAAACCGTCCCCGTCCTATAACCCTAACACTTACCCGAAGCATTACCGTAACCGGTCCCCTAATCCTAACACGGACGCTAACACTAACCCGTACCCTAACACGTACGCTCTCCCTAAAACGATGTTGTACCCTAACCTGTACCCTAAAACGTCCCCGTCCCCTAACCCTAACCCTGACACTAACTGTAACCCTAACCCATACCCGAAGCCTTACCCTAACCCGTCCCCTAATCCTAACGCGTATGCTAACACTAACCTGTTCCCTAACACGTACGATCACCCTAAACCATTGTCGTACACTAACCTGTACCCTAAACCGTCCCCGTGCCCTAACCCTAACCCTAACCCTAACCCTAAACCTAACCCTTACCCGAAGCCTTGCCCTACCCTGTCCCCTAATCCTAACCCGAGCGCTAACACTAACCCGTACCCTAACACGTACGCTCTCCATAAACTTTTGTCGTACACTAACCTGAACCATAAACCGTCGCTGTCAACTAACCCTAAACCTAATCCTAACCCTAACCCTAACCCTTACCCGAAGCCTTACCCTAACCCGTCCCCTAATCCTAACACGTATGCTAACAGTAAACCGTACCCTAACACGTATGCTCACCCTAAACATTTGTCGTACCCTAACCTGTACCCCTAAACTGTCCCCGTCCCCGTGCCCGTCCCCTAACCCTAACCCTAACCCTAACACTTACCTGAAGCCTTACCCTAACCCTTCCCCTTATCCTAACCCGTACGCTAACACTAACACGTACCCTAACACGTACGCTCACCCTAAACCTTTGTCGTACCCTAACCTGTAACCTAAACCGTCTCCGTCCCCTAACGCTAACCCTAGCCCTTACCCGAAGCCTTACCCTAACCCGTCCCCTAATCCTAAACCGTACGCTAACACTAACCCATACCCTAACACGTATGCTCACCCTAAACCGTTGTCGTACACTAAACTGTACCCTAAACCGTCCCCGTCTCTGCACCCTAACCCTAACCCTAACCTTAACCCTTACCCGAAGGCTTACCCTAACCCGTCCCCTAATCCTAAACCGTACGCTAACACAAACCCGTACCCTAACACGTACGCTCACCCTAAACCGTTGTCGTACACTAACCTGTACCCTAAACGGTCCCCGTTCCCTAACCCTAACCATAACCCTAACCCTAACACTTACCCGAAGCCTTACTCTAACCCGTCCCCTAATCCTAAACGGTACGCTAACACTAACCCGTACCCTAACACCTACGCTCACCCTAAACCGTTGTCATAGCCAAACCTGTACCCTAAACCCTCCCCGTCCTCTAACGCTAACCCTAACCCTAACACTAACCCTAACCCTTACCCGAAGCCTTACCCTAAACCGTCACCTAATCCTAAACCGTACGCTAACACTAACCCGTACACTAAAATGTATGCTCACCCTAATCCATTGTCATACCCTAAACTGTACCCTAAACTGTCCCAGTCCCCGTCCCCTAACCCTAACCCTAACCCTAACCCTTACCCGAAGCCTTATCCTAACACGTCCCATAATCCTAACCCGTACGCTAATACTAACCCGTACCCTAAGACGTACCCTCACTGTAATCCGTTGTCGTACCCTAACCTGTACCCTAAACCATGGCCGTCCGCTAAACCTAACCCTAACCCTAACCCTTACCCGAAGCCTTACCCCAACCCGTCACCTAATCCTAACCCGTACGCTAAAACTAACCCGTACCCTAACACGTACCCTCACCCTAAACCGTTGTCCTAACATACCTGTACCCTAAACAGTACCCGTCCCCTAACCTTAACCCTAACCCTAACACTAACCTTTACCCGAAGCCTTACCCTAACCCGTCCCCTAATACTAACCCGTACGCTAACACTAACCCCTACCCTAACACGTACGCTCACCATAAACCGTTGTCGTATCCTAACCTGTACCCTAAACCGTTCCCGTCCCCTAACCCTAACCCTAACCCTAACCCTAACCTTTACCCGAAGCCTTACCCTAACCCGTCCCCTAATCCTAACCCGTATGCTAACACTAACCCGTACCCTAACACGTACGGTCACCCTAAATCGTTGTCGTACACTAACCTGTACCCTAAACCGTCCCCGTCCCTGTCCCCTAACCCTAACCCTTACCCGAAGCCTTACACTAACCCGTCCCCTAATCCTAAACCGTACGCTAACACTAACCCGTACCCTAACACGTATGCTCACCCTAAACTGTTGTCGTATACTAACAAGTACCATAAACCCTCCCGGTCCCCTAACCCTAACCCTAACCCTAAACCTAACCCTAACCCTTACCTGAAGCCTTACCCTAAACCGTCACCTAATCCTAACCGGTACGCCAACACTAAACCGTACCCTAACACGTATGCTCACCCTAAACCGTTGTCGTACCCTAACCTGTAACCTAAACTGTCCCCGTCCCCTATCACTAACCCTAACCCTAACCCTAACACTTACCCGAAGCCTTACCCTAACCCGTCCCCTAATCCTAACCCGTACGCTAACACTAACACGTACCCTAACATTTACGCTCAACCTAAACCATTGTCGTACCCTAACCTGTGCCTTAAACCGTCCCTGACCCCTAACCCTAACCCTATCCCTAACCCTAACCCTTACCCGAAGCCTTACCCTAACCCGTCCCCTAATCCTAACCCGTACGCTAACACTAACCCGTACCCTAACCCGTACGCTCACCCTAAACCTTTGTCGTACCCTAACCTGTACCCTAAACCGTCCCGTCCACTAAGCCTTACCCTAACCTTAACCGTAACCCTTACCCGAAGCCTTACATTAACCCGTCCCCTAATCCTAACCCGTACGCTAACACTAACCGGTACCCTAAAATGTACGCTCACCCTAAACAGTTGTCGTACCCTATACTGTACCCTATACCGTCCCCGTCCCCATCCCCGTCCCCGTCCCCTAACCCTAACCCTAATCCTTACCCGAAGCCTTACCCTAATCGGTCCCATAACCCTAACCCGTACGCTAACACTAACCCATACCCTAACACGTACGCTCACCCTAAACCGTTGTCGTACCCTAAACTGTACCCTAAACGGTTCCCGTCCCCTAACCCTAACCCTAAACCTAACCCTTACCCGAAGCCTTACCCTAACCCGTCCCTTAATCCTAACCCGTACGCTAACACTAACCCGTACCCTAACACGTACGCTCACCCTAAACCATTGTCGTACCCTAACCTGTACCCTAAACCGTCCCCGTCCCTAAACCCTAACCCTAACCCTAACCCTTACCCGAAGCCTTACCCTAACCCGTCACGTAATCTTAACCGGTATGCTAACACTAACACGTACCCTAACACATACGCTCACCGTAAACCGTTGTCGTACCCGAAACTGTACCCTAAACCGTCCCTGTCCCCGTCCCCTAACCCTAACCGTAACCCGAACCCTTACTCGAAGCCTTACCCTATCCCATCCCCTAATCCTAACCCGTACGCTAACACTAACCCGTACCGTAACACGTACGCTCACCCTAAACCGTTGTCGTACCCTAAACTGTACCCTAAACCGTCCCCGTCCCCTAATCCGTATGCTAACCCTATCCCTAACCCTTAACCGAATCCTTACCCTAACACGTTCTCTAATCCTAACCCGTACGCTAACACTAACCCTTACCCTAACAGGTACGCTCACCCTAAAACATTGTCGTACCCTAACCTGTACCCTAAACCATCCCCGCTCCCGTCCCCTAACCCTAACCCTGACCCTAAACCTAACCCTTACCCGAAGCCTTACCCAAACCCGTCCCCTAATCCTAAACCGTACGCTAACACTAACACATACCCTAACATTTTCTCTCACCCTAAACCATTGTCGTACCCTAACCTGTGCCCTAAACCGTCCCTGTCCCCTAACCCTAACCCTAAAGCGTTTTCGTACCCTAACCTTTACCCTAAACCGTCCCCGTTCCGTAAACCTAACCCTAACCCTAACCCTCATCCAAAGCCTTACCCTAACCCGTCCCCTATTCATAACCCGTACGCTAACACTAAATCGTACGCTAACAAGTACACTCACTCTAAAACGTTGTCGAACCCTAACCTGTACCCTAAACCTTCCCCGTCCCCTAACCCTAACTGTAACCCTAACCCTTACCCGAAGCCTTACACTAACCCGTCCCCTAATCCTAACCCGTACGCTAACACTAACACGTACCCTAACACGTATGCTCACCCTAAACCGTTGTCGTACACTAACCTGTATCGTAAACCGTCCCCGTCCACTAACCCTAACCGTAACCCTAACCCTTACCCGAAGCCTTACCCTAACCCGTCCCTTAATCCTAAGCTGTACGCAAACACTAATCCGTACCCTATCACGTACGCTCACCCTAAACCCTTGTCGTACAATAACCGGTACCCTAAACCGTCCCCGTCCCCTAATCCTAACCCTACTCCTAACCCTAACCCTAAACCGTACCCGAAGCCTTACCCTAACCCGTCCCCTAATCCTAACCCTTATGCTAACACTAATGCATACCTTAACATGTACGCTCACCCTAAACAGTTGTCGTACCCTAACCTGTACCCTAAACCGTCCCCGTCCCCTAACCCTAACCCTAACCCTAACCCTAAGCCTAATCCTTACCCGAAGCCTTACCCTAACCCGTCCCCTATTTCTAAACCGTACGCTAACACTAACCCGTACCTTAACACGTACGTTCACGCTAAACCGTTCTCATACCCTAACCTGTACCCTAAACCGTCCCCGTCCCCGTCCCCTAACCCTAACCCTAACCCTTACTCGAAAACTTACCCTTACCCGTCCCCTAATCCTAACCCGTACACTAACCCTAACCCGTACCCTAACACGTACGCTCACCCTAAACGGTTGTCGTACCCAAACCTGTACGCTAAACAGTCCCCGTCCCCTAACCATAACCCTAACCCTAACCCTTACCCGAAGCCTTCCCTAATCTGTCCCCTAATCCTAACCCGTATACTAACACTAACCCGTACCCTAACACGTACGCTCAAACTAAACCGTTGTCGTACCCTAACCTGTACACTAAACCGTCCCCTTCCCCTAACCCTAACCCTAACCCTAACCCAAACACTTATCCGAACCCTTATCCTAACCCGTCCCCTAATCCTAACCCGTACGCAAACACTAACCTGTACCCTAACACGTACGCTCACCCTGAACCGTTGTCGTACCCTAACCTGTACCCTAAATCGTCCCCGTCCCCTAACCCTAACCCGTACCCGAAGCCATATCCTAACCCGTCCCCTATTCCAAACCCGTATGCTAACACTAACCCATACCTTAACAAGTACGCTCACCCTAAACCGTTGTCGTACCCTAACCTGTACCCTAAACCGTCCCCGTCCCTTAACCCTAACTCTAACACTAACCCTTACCCAAAGCCTTACACTTACCCGTCCCCTAATCCTAACCCATACGGTAACACTAAACCGTACCCTAACACGTACGCACACCCTAAATCGTTGTCGTACCCTAACCTGTACCCTAAACAGTCCCTGTCCCCTAACCCTAAACCTAACCCTTATCCGAAGCCTTATCCTAACCCGTACGCTAACACTAACATGTACCCTAAGACGTACGCTCACCCTAAACATTTGTCGTACCCTAACCTGTACCCTAAACCGTCCCCGTTCTCTAACACTTACCCTAACCCTAACCCTAACCCTAAACCTTACCCAAAGCCTTAGCCTTACGCATCCCCTAATCCTAACACGTACGCTAACACTAACCCGTACCCTAACAGTTACGCTCACGCTAAACCGTTGTCGTATACTAACCTGTACCCTAAACCGTCCCTGTCCCCTTCCCCTAACCCTAACACTAACCCTTACCTGAAGCCTTACCCTAACACTTCCCCTAATACTAACCCGTTCGCTAATACTAACCCGTACCCTAACACGTACGCTCACCCTAAAACGTTGTCGTACCCTAACCTGTACCCTAAACCGTCCCCGTCCCCATCCCCTAACACTAACCCTAAACCTAAACCTTACCCGAAGCCTTACCCTCACCCGTCCCCTAATCCTAACCAGTACGCTAAGACTAGCCCGTACCCTAACATGTATGCTCAACCTAAACTGTTGTCGTACACTAATCTGTACCCTAAGCAGTCCCCGTCCCCGTCCCCTAACCCTAACCCTTACCTGAAGCCTTACCCTAACACTTCCCCTAATCCTAACCCGTACGCTAACACTATCCCGTACCCTAACACATACGCTCACCCTAAAACGTTGTCGTACCCTAACCTGTACCCTAAAACGTCCCTGTCCCCTAAACCTAACCCTAAAACTAACCCTAAACCTAACACTTACCCGAAGACTTACCCTAAACCGTCCCCTTATCCTAACCCGTAAGCTAACACTAACCCGTACCCTAACATATAAGCTCAACCTAAACCGTTGTCATTACCTAACCCGTACCCTAAACCGTCCCCCTCCCCTAACCCTATCTCTAACCCTAACCCTAACACTAACACTTACCCAAAGCCTTACCCTAACCCGTCCCCTAATCCTAACCCGTACGCTAACACTAACCCATACCCTAACAAGTACGCTCACCCTAAAGAGTTTTCGTACCCTAACCTGTACCCTAAACCGTCCCCATCCCCTAACCCTAACCCTAACCCTAACCCTTAACCGAAGCCTTACCCTAATCCGTCCCCTAATCCTAAACTGTACGCTAACACTAAACCGTACCCTAACACATACGCTCACCCTAAACCGTTGTCATACCCTAACCTGTACCCTAAACCATCCCCGTCCCCTAATCCTAACCCTAAACCTAACCCTAACCCTTACCCGAAACCTTATCCTAACCCGTCCCCTAATCCTAACCCGTACGCTAACACTAACCCGCACCCTAACACGTACGCTCACCCTAAACCGTTGTAGTACCCTATCCTGTACCCTAAACTGTCCCCGTCCCCTTACCATAACCCTAACCCTAACCCTTACCCGAAGGCTTACCCTAACCCGTTGCCTAATCCTAACCTGTACGCTAACACTAACCCATACCCTAACACGTATGATCACCCTAAAGCGTTGTCGTACCCTAAACTGTACCCTAAACGGTCCCCGTTCCCTAACACTTATCCTAACACTAACCCTAACCCGAAAACTTACCCGAAACCTTACCCTAACCCATACCCTAATCCTAACACGTACGCTAACACTAACCTGTACCCTAACCCGTACGCTCACGCTAAACCGTTGTCGTACACTAACCTGTACCCTAAACCATCCCCGTCCCCGTCCCCTAACCCTAACACTAAACCTAACACTTACCCGAAGCCTTACCCTAACCCGTCCCCTAATCTTAACCCGTACGTTAACTCTAACCCATACCCTAACATGTACGCTCACCCTAAACCATTGTCGTACCCTAACCTGTACCCTAAACCGTCCCCGTCCCCTAAACCTAACCCTAACACTAACCCTTACCTGAAGCCTTACCCTAACCCTTCCCCTAATCCTAACCCGTACGCTAACACTAACCTGTACCCTAAAACATACGCTCACCCTAAACCGTTGTCGTACCCTAACCTGTACCCTAAACCGTCCACGTCCCCATCCCCTAACACTAACCCTAAACCTAAATCTTACCCGAAGCCTTACCCTCACCCGTCCCCTAATCCTAACCAGTACGCTAACACTAACCCGTACCCTAACACGTACGCTCAACCTAAACAGTTGTGGTACACTAATCTGTACCCTAAGCCGTTCCCGTCCCCGTCCCTGTCCCCATCCCCTAACCCTAACCCTAACCCTTACCCGAAGCCTTACCCTAACACTTCCCCTAATCCTAAACCATACGCTAACCCTATCCTGTACAATAACACATACGCTCACCCTAAACCGTTGTCGTACCCTAACCTGTACCCTAAACCGTCCCCATCCCCTAACCCTAACCCTAACCCTACCCCTAAACCTAAACCTTACCGAAAGCCTTACCCTAACACGTCCCCTAATCCTAACCTGTTCGCTAACACGAACCCGTACCCTAACACGTACGCTCAACCTAAACAGTTGTCGTACACTAACTTGTACCCTAAAGCATCCCCGTCCCCTAACCCTAACCCTAACCCTAACCCTAACCCTTACCCGAAGCCTTACCCTAACCGGTCCCCTAATCCTAACCCATACGCTAACACTAACCCGTACCCTAACATGTACGCTCATCCTATACCGTTGTCGTACCCTAAACTGTACCCTAAACCGTCCCCTTACCCTAACCCTAACCCTAACCATAACCCTAACCCTAACGCTTACCCGAAGCCTTACCCTAAACCGTCCCCTAATCCGAACCCGTACGCGAACACTAACCCGTACCCTAACACGTACGCTCACCCTAAACCGTTGTCGTACCCTAAGCTGTACCCTAAACCGTCCCCATCCCCTAACCCTAACCCTAACCCTAACCCTTACCGGAAGCCTTACCCTAACCCGTCCCCTAATCCTAACCCGTACGCTAACACTAACTTTTACCCTAACACGTATGCTCACCCTAAACAGTTCTCGTACCCTAACCTGTACCCTAAACCGTCCCCGTCCCCGTCCCCTAACCCTAACTCTAACCCTAACCCTAAACCTAACCCTTACATGAAGCCTTACCCTAACCCGTCCCCTAATCCTAACCCGTACGCTAACACTAACCCGTACCATAACACTTACGCTCACCCTACACCGTTGTCGTACCCTAACCTGTACCCTAAACTGTGCCCGTCACCGTCCCCTAAACCTAACCCTAACCCTAACCCTAACCCTTATTCGAAGCCTTACCCTAACCCGTCCCCTAATCTTAAACCGTACGCTAACACTAACCCGTACCCTAACACGTACGCTCATCCTAAACCTTTGTCGTACCCTAACCTGTACCCTAAACCGTCCCCGTCCCCATCCCCGTCCCCTAACCCTAATCCTAACCCTTACCCGAAGCCTTACTCTAACCCGTCCCCTAATCCTAACCCGAACGCTAACACTAACACATACCCTAACATGTACGCTCACCCTAAAGCATTGACGTATGCTATCCTGTACCCTACACCGTCCCCGTCCACTAACCCTAACCCTAACCCTAAACCTAACCCCTACCCGAAGCCTTACCCTAACCCGTCCCCTAATCCTAACCCGTACGTTAACACTAACCCGTACCCTAACATGTACGCTCTCCCTAAAACGTTGTCGTACCCTAACCTGTACCCTAAACCGTCCCCATCCCCTAACCCTAACCCTAACACTATCCCTAACCCTAACCCTTACCCAAAGCCTTACCCTAACCCGTCCCCTAATATTAACCCGTACGCTAACACTAACCCGTACCCTAAACATATGCTCACCCTAAACCGTTGTGTACACTAACCTGTACCCTAAACCGTCCCCGTCCCCTAACCATAACCCTAACCCTAACCCTAACCCTAACCCTTACCCGAAGCCTTACCCTAACCCGTCCCCTAATCCTAACCCGTACGCTAACACTAACACGTACCCTAACACGTACGCTCACACTAAACTGTTGTCGTACCCTAAACTGTACCCTAAACTGTCCCCGTCACCTAACCCTAACCCTAACAATAACACTTACCCGAAGCCTTACCCTAACCCGTCCTCTGATCCTAAACCGTACGCTAACACTAACCCATACCCTAACATGTATGCTCACCTTATACCGATGTCGTACCCTAACCTGTACCCTAAACTCTCCCCGTCCCCGTCCCCGTCCCCTAACCCTAACCCTAAACCTAACCCTTACCCGAAGCCTTACCCTAACCCGTCCCCTAATCCTAACCCGTACACTAACACTAAGGCATACTCTAACACGTACGCTCACCCTAAACCATTTTCGTACCATAACCTGTACCCGAAACGGTCCCCGTCCCCTAAACCTAACCTTACCTGAAGCCTTACCCTAACCCGTCCCCTAATCCTAACCCGCACGCTAACACTAACCCATACCCTAACACGTACGCTCACCCTAAACCATTGTTGTACCATAAACTGTACCCTAAGCCGTCCCCGTCCCCTAACCCTAACCCTAACACTAACCCTTACCTGAATCCTTACCCTAACCCGTCCCCTAATCCTAACCCATACGCTAACACTAAAACGTATCCTAACACGTACGATCACCCTAAACCATTTTCATTCCCTAACCTGTACCCTAAACCATCCCCGTCCCATAACCCTAACCCTAACCCTAAACCTAACCCTTACCCAAAGCCTTACCCTAACCCGTCCCCTAATCCTAAACTGTACGCTAACACTAACCCATACCCTAACATGTACGCTCACCCTAAACCATTGTCATACACTAACCTGTACCCTAAACCTTCCCCGTACCCATCCCCTAACCCTAACACTAACCCTAACCCTTACCTGAAGCCTTACCCTACCACGTCCCCTAATGCTAACCCGTACGCTAACACTAACCTGTACCCTAACACGTACGCTCACCCTAAACTGTTGTCGTACCCTAACCTGTACCCTAAACTGTCCCCGTCCCCTAACCCTAACCCTAACCCTTACCCGAAGCCTTAACCTAACACATCCCCTAATCCTAACCCGTACGCTAACAATAACCCGTACCCTAACACATACGCTCACCCTAAGCCGTTGTCGTACCCTAACCTGTACCCTAAACTGTCCCCGTCCTCTAACCCTAACCCTAACCCTAAACCTAAGCCTAACCCTTACCCGAAGCCTTACCTTAAACCGTCCCATATTCCTAACCCGTATGCTAACACTAACCCATACCCTAACACGTATGCTCTCCCTAAAACGTTGTCGTACCTTAACCTGTACCCTAAACCGTCCCCTTCCTCGAACCCTAACCCTAACTCTTACCCGAAGCCATTCCTTAACCCGTCCCCTAATCCTAACACGTACGCTAACCCTAACACGTACATTAACATGTACGCTCTCCCTTAACCGTGGTCGTACCCTAACCTGTACCCTAAACCGTCTCTGTCCCCTAACCCTAAACCTAACACTAACCCTAACCCTAACCCTGACCCGAAGCGTTACCTAACCCGTCCCCTAATCCTAAACCGTACGCTAACACTAACCCGTACCCTAACACGTACGCTCACCGTAAATCGTTGTCGTACACTAACCTGTACCCTAAACCGTCCCCGTCCCCTAATCCTAACAATAACCCTAACCCTAACACTTACCCGAAGCCTTTCCCTAAACCGTCCCCTAATCCTAACCCGTACGCTAACACTAACCCGTGCCCTAACACGTAGGCTCACCCTAAACCGTTGTCGTACCCTAACCTGTACCCTAAACCGTCCGCGTCCCCGTCCCCTAACGCTAACCCTAAGCCATACCCTAACACGTACGCTCTCCCTAAACCATTGTGGTACCCTAACCTGTACCCTAAACCGTCCCTGTCCCCTAACCCTAACCCTAAACCTAACCCTTACCCGAAGCCTTACCCTAACCCGTCCCCTAAACTTAACCCATACGCTAACACTAACCTGTACCCTAACACTTCCGCTCACACTAAACCATTGTCGTACACTAACCTATACTATAAACCGTCCCCGTCCCCGTCCCTTAACCCTGACCCTAACCCTAATCCTAACCCTTACCCGAAGCCTTACCCTAACCTGTCTCCTAATCCTAACCCGTACGCTAACACTAACCTGTACCCTAATACGTACGCTCACCCTAAACCGTTGTCGTACACTAACCTGTACCCTAAAGTGTCCCCGTCCCCTAACCATAACCCTAACCCTAACCCTTAACCTAAGCCTTACACTAACCCGTCACTTAATCCTAACACGTACACTAACACTAACACGTACCCTAACACGTACGCTCACCCAAAACCGTTGTCGTACCCTAAACTGTACCCTAAACCGTCCCCGTTCCCTAACCCTAACCCTAACCCTAAAAATTACCCGAAGCCTTACCCTAAACCGTCCCCTAATCCTAAACCGTACGCTAACACTAACCCGTACCCTAACACGTACGCTCTCCCTAAACCGTTGTCATACACTAACCTGTACCCTAAACCGTCCCCGTCCCCTAACACTAACCCTCAAACTAAACCTAACCCTAACCCTTACCTGAAGCCTTACCTTATCCCGTCCCCTAATCCTAACCCGTAGTCTAACACTGACACGTACCCTAACATATATGCTCACCCCAAACCGTTGTCGTACCCTAACCTGTACCCTAAACCATCCCCGTCCCCGTCCCCATCCCCTAACCCTAACCCTAACCCTTACCCGAAGCCTTACCCTAACCCAATCCCTAATCCTAAACCGTACGATAACACTAACCCGTACCCTAACACGTATGCTCACCCTAAACCATTGTCGTACCCTAACCTGTACCCTAAACTGTCCCTGTCCCCGTCCCCTAACCCTAACTCTAACCCTTACCCGAATCCTTACCCTAACCCTTCCCCTAATGCTAACCCGTACGCTAACACTAACCCGTACCCTAACACATACGCTCACCTTAAACCGTTGTCATAGCCTAACTTGTACCCTAAACCGTCCCCGTCCTATAACCCTAACACTTACCCGAAGCATTACCGTAACCGGTCCCCTAATCCTAACACGGACGCTAACACTAACCCGTACCCTAACACGTACGCTCTCCCTAAAACGATGTTGTACCCTAACCTGTACCCTAAAACGTCCCCGTCCCCTAACCCTAACCCTGACACTAACTGTAACCCTAACCCATACCCGAAGCCTTACCCTAACCCGTCCCCTAATCCTAACGCGTATGCTAACACTAACCTGTTCCCTAACACGTACGATCACCCTAAACCATTGTCGTACACTAACCTGTACCCTAAACCGTCCCCGTGCCCTAACCCTAACCCTAACCCTAACCCTAAACCTAACCCTTACCCGAAGCCTTGCCCTACCCTGTCCCCTAATCCTAACCCGAGCGCTAACACTAACCCGTACCCTAACACGTACGCTCTCCATAAACTTTTGTCGTACACTAACCTGAACCATAAACCGTCGCTGTCAACTAACCCTAAACCTAATCCTAACCCTAACCCTAACCCTTACCCGAAGCCTTACCCTAACCCGTCCCCTAATCCTAACACGTATGCTAACAGTAAACCGTACCCTAACACGTATGCTCACCCTAAATATTTGTCGTACCCTAACCTGTACCCCTAAACTTTCCCCGTACCTGTGCCCGTCCCCTAACCCTAACCCTAACCCTAACACTTACCTGAAGCCTTACCCTAACCCTTCCCCTTATCCTAACCCGTACGCTAACACTAACACGTACCCTAACACGTACGCTCACCCTAAACCTTTGTCGTACCCTAACCTGTAACCTAAACCGTCTCCGTCCCCTAACGCTAACCCTAGCCCTTACCCAAAGCCTTACCCTAACCCGTCCCCTAATCCTAAACCGTACGCTAACACTAACCCATACCCTAACACGTATGCTCACCCTAAACCGTTGTCGTACACTAAACTGTACCCTAAACCGTCCCCGTCTCCGTACCCTAACCCTAACCCTAACCTTAACCCTTACCCGAAGGCTTACCCTAACCCGTCCCCTAATCCTAAACCGTACGCTAACACAAACCCGTACCCTAACACGTACGCTCACCCTAAACCGTTCTCGTACCCTAACCTGTACCCTAAACCGTCCCCGTCCCCTAACCCTAACCCTAACCCTAACCCTAAGCCTAACCCTAACCCTTACCAGAAGCCATACCCTCAACCGTCCCCTAATCCTAACCCGTACGCAAACACTAACACGTACCCTAACATGTACGCTCACCCTAAACGTTGTCGTACACTAACCTGTACCCTAAACGGTCCCCGTTCCCTAACCCTAACCATAACCCTAACCCTAACACTTACCCGAAGCCTTACTCTAACCCGTCCCCTAATCCTAAACGGTACGCTAACACTAACCCGTACCCTAACACCTACGCTCACCCTAAACCGTTGTCATAGCCAAACCTGTACCCTAAACCCTCCCCGTCCTCTAACGCTAACCCTAACCCTAACACTAACCCTAACCCTTACCCAAAGCCTTACCCTAAACCGTCACCTAATCCTAAACCGTACGCTAACACTAACCCGTACACTAAAATGTATGCTCACCCTAATCCATTGTCATACCCTAAACTGTACCCTAAACTGTCCCAGTCCCCGTCCCCTAACCCTAACCCTAACCCTAACCCTTACCCGAAGCCTTATCCTAACACGTCCCATAATCCTAACCCGTACGCTAATACTAACCCGTACCCTAAGACGTACCCTCACTGTAATCCGTTGTCGTACCCTAACCTGTACCCTAAACCATGGCCGTCCGCTAAACCTAACCCTAACCCTAACCCTTACCCGAAGCCTTACCCCAACCCGTCACCTAATCCTAACCCGTACGCTAAAACTAACCCGTACCCTAACACGTACCCTCACCCTAAACCGTTGTCCTAACATACCTGTACCCTAAACAGTACCCGTCCCCTAACCTTAACCCTAACCCTAACACTAACCTTTACCCGAAGCCTTACCCTAACCCGTCCCCTAATACTAACCCGTACGCTAACACTAACCCCTACCCTAACACGTACGCTCACCATAAACCGTTGTCGTATCCTAACCTGTACCCTAAACCGTTCCCGTCCCCTAACCCTAACCCTAACCCTAACCCTAACCTTTACCCGAAGCCTTACCCTAACCCGTCCCCTAATCCTAACCCGTATGCTAACACTAACCCGTACCCTAACACGTACGGTCACCCTAAATCGTTGTCGTACACTAATCTGTACCCTAAACCGTCCCCGTCCCTGTCCCCTAACCCTAACCCTTACCCGAAGCCTTACACTAACCCGTCCCCTAATCCTAAACCGTACGCTAACACTAACCCGTACCCTAACACGTATGCTCACCCTAAACTGTTGTCGTATACTAACAAGTACCATAAACCCTCCCGGTCCCCTAACCCTAACCCTAACCCTAAACCTAACCCTAACCCTTACCTGAAGCCTTACCCTAAACCGTCACCTAATCCTAACCGGTACGCCAACACTAAACCGTACCCTAACACGTATGCTCACCCTAAACCGTTGTCGTACCCTAACCTGTAACCTAAACTGTCCCCGTCCCCTATCACTAACCCTAACCCTAACCCTAACACTTACCCGAAGCCTTACCCTAACCCGTCCCCTAATCCTAACCCGTACGCTAACACTAACACGTACCCTAACATTTACGCTCAACCTAAACCATTGTCGTACCCTAACCTGTGCCTTAAACCGTCCCTGACCCCTAACCCTAACCCTATCCCTAACCCTAACCCTTACCCGAAGCCTTACCCTAACCCGTCCCCTAATCCTAACCCGTACGCTAACACTAACCCGTACCCTAACCCGTACGCTCACCCTAAACCTTTGTCGTACCCTAACCTGTACCCTAAACCGTCCCGTCCACTAAGCCTTACCCTAACCTTAACCGTAACCCTTACCCGAAGCCTTACATTAACCCGTCCCCTAATCCTAACCCGTACGCTAACACTAACCGGTACCCTAAAATGTACGCTCACCCTAAACAGTTGTCGTACCCTATACTGTACCCTATACCGTCCCCGTCCCCATCCCCGTCCCCGTCCCCTAACCCTAACCCTAATCCTTACCCGAAGCCTTACCCTAATCCGTCCCATAACCCTAACCCGTACGCTAACACTAACCCATACTCTAACACGTACGCTCACCCTAAACCGTTGTCGTACCCTAAACTGTACCCTAAACGGTTCCCGTCCCCTAACCCTAACCCTAAACCAAAACCTTACCCGAAGCCTTACCCTAACCCGTCCCTTAATCCTAACCCGTACGCTAACACTAACCCGTACCCTAACACGTACGCTCACCCTAAAACATTGTCGTACCCTAACCTGTACCCTAAACCGTCCCCATCCCTAAACCCTAACCCTAACCCTAACCCTTACCCGAAGCCTTACCCTAAACCGTCACGTAATCTTAACCGGTATGCTAACACTAACACGTACCCTAACACATACGCTCACCGTAAACCGTTGTCGTACCCGAAACTGTACCCTAAACCGTCCCTGTCCCCGTCCCCTAACCCTAACCGTAACCCGAACCCTTACTCGAAGCCTTACCCTATCCCATCCCCTAATCCTAACCCGTACGCTAACACTGACCCATACCGTAACACGTACGCTCACCCTAAACCGCTGTCGTACCCTAAACTGTACCCTAAACTGTCCCCGTCCCCTAATCCGTATGCTAACCCTATCCCTAACCCTTAACCGAATCCTTACCCTAACACGTTCTCTAATCCTAACCCGTACGCTAACACTAACCCTTACCCTAACAGGTACGCTCACCCTAAAACATTGTCGTACCCTAACCTGTACCCTAAACCATCCCCGCTCCCGTCCCCTAACCCTAACCCTGACCCTAAACCTAACCCTTACCCGAAGCCTTACCCAAACCCGTCCCCTAATCCTAAACCGTACGCTAACACTAACACATACCCTAACATTTTCTCTCACCCTAAACCATTGTCGTACCCTAACCTGTGCCCTAAACCGTCCCTGTCCCCTAACCCTAACCCTAACCCTAACACTTACCCGAAGCCTTACCCTAACCCGTCCCCTAATCCTAATCCATACGCTATCACTAACCCGTAACCTAACACGTACGCTCACCCTAAACCGTTGTCGTACCCTAACCTGTACCCTAAACCGTCCCCATTCCCTAACCCTAAACCGTTCCCCGTTCCCTAAACCTAACCCTAACACTAACCGTAACCTTAACCCTTACCCGAATCCTTACCCTAAACCGTCCCCTAATCCTAAACCGTACGCTAACACTAACCCGTACCCTAACAAGTACGCTCACCCTAAAGCGTTTTCGTACCCTAACCTTTACCCTAAACCGTCCCCGTTCCGTAAACCTAACCCTAACCCTAACCCTCATCCGAAGCCTTACCCTAACCCGTCCCCTATTCATAACCCGTACGCTAACACTAAATCGTACGCTAACAAGTACACTCACTCTAAAACGTTGTCGAACCCTAACCTGTACCCTAAACCTTCCCCGTCCCCTAACCCTAACTGTAACCCTAACCCTTACCCGAAGCCTTACACTAACCCATCCCCTAATCCTAACCCGTACGCTAACACTAACACGTACCCTAACACGTATGCTCACCCTAAACCGTTGTCGTACACTAACCTGTATCGTAAACCGTCCCCGTCCACTAACCCTAACCTTAACCCTAACCCTTACCCGAAGCCTTACCCTAACCCGTCCCTTAATCCTAAGCTGTACGCTAACACTAATCCGTACCCTATCACGTACGCTCACCCTAAACCCTTGTCGTACAATAACCGGTACGCTAAACCGTCCCCGTCCCCTAAGCCTAACCCTAATCCTAACCCTAACCCTAAACCGTACCCGAAGCCTTACCCTAACCCGTCCCCTAATCCTAACCCTTATGCTAACACTAATGCATACCTTAACATGTACGCTCACCCTAAACAGTTGTCGTACCCTAACCTGTACCCTAAACCGTCCCCGTCCCCTAACCCTAACCCTAACCCTAACCCTAAGCCTAATCCTTACCCGAAGCCTTACCCTAACCCGTCCCCTATTTCTAAACCGTACGCTAACACTAACCCGTACCTTAACACGTACGCTCACGCTAAACCGTTCTCATACCCTAACCTGTACCCTAAACCGTCCCCGTCCCCGTCCCCTAACCCTAACCCTTACTCGAAAACTTACCCTTACCCGTCCCCTAATCCTAACCCGTACACTAACCCTAACCCGTACCCTAACACGTACGCTCACCCTAAACGGTTGTCGTACCCTAACCTGTACGCTAAACAGTCCCCGTCCCCTAACCATAACCCTAACCCTAACCCTTACCCGAAGCCTTACCCTAATATGTCCCCTAATCCTAACCCGTATACTAACACTAACCCGTACCCTAACACGTACGCTCAAACTAAACCGTTGTCGTACCCTAACCTGTACACTAAACCATCCCCTTCCCCTAACCCTAACCCTAACCCTAACCCAAACACTTATCCGAAGCCTTATCCTAACCCGTCCCCTAATCCTAACCCGTACGCAAACACTAACCTGTACCCTAACACGTACGCTCACCCTGAACCGTTGTCGTACCCTAACCTGTACCCTAAATCGTCCCCGTCCCCTAACCCTAACCCATACCCGAAGCCATATCCTAACCCGTCCCCTATTCCAAACCCGTATGCTAACACTAACCCATACCCTAACAAGTACGCTCACCCTAAACCGTTGTCGTACCCTAACCTGTACCCTAAACCGTCCCCGTCCCTTAACCCTAACTCTAACACTAACCCTTACCCAAAGCCTTACACTTACCCGTCCCCTAATCCTAACCCATACGGTAACACTAAACCGTACCCTAACACGTACGCACACCCTAAATCGTTGTCGTACCCTAACCTGTACCCTAAACAGTCCCTGTCCCCTAACCCTAACCCTAATCCTTATCCGAAGCCTTATCCTAACCCGTACGCTAACACTAACATGTACCCTAAGACGTACGCTCACCCTAAACATTTGTCGTACCCTAACCTGTACCCTAAACCGTCCCCGTTCTCTAACACTTACCCTAACCCTAACCCTAACCTTAAACCTTACCCGAAGCCTTAGCCTTACGCATCCCCTAATCCTAACACGTACGCTAACACTAACCCGTACCCTAACAGTTACGCTCACGCTAAACCGTTGTCGTATACTAACCTGTACCCTAAACCGTCCCCGTCCCCGTCCCCTAACCCTAACACTAACCCTTACCTGAAGCCTTACCCTAACACTTCCCCTAATACTAACCCGTTCGCTAATACTAACCCGTACCCTAACACGTACGCTCACCCTAAAACGTTGTCGTACCCTAACCTGTACCCTAAACCGTCCCCGTCCCCATCCCCTAACACTAACCCTAAACCTAAACCTTACCCGAAGCCTTACCCTCACCCGTCCCTTAATCCTAAGCTGTACGCTAACACTAATCCGTACCCTAACATGTATGCTCAACCTAAACTGTTGTCGTACACTAATCTGTACCCTAAGCCGTCCCCGTCCCCGTCCCCTAACCCTAACCCTTACCTGAAGCCTTACCCTAACACTTCCCCTAATCCTAACCCGTACGCTAACACTATCCCGTACCCTAACACATACGCTCACCCTAAAACGTTGTCGTACCCTAACCTGTACCCTAAAACGTCCCCGTCCCCTAAACCTAACCCTAAAACTAACCCTAAACCTAACACTTACCCGAAGACTTACCCTAAACCGTCCCCTTATCCTAACCCGTAAGCTAACACTAACCCGTACCCTAACATATAAGCTCAACCTAAACCGTTGTCATTACCTAACCCGTACCCTAAACCGTCCCCCTCCCCTAACCCTATCTCTAACCCTAACCCTAACACTAACACTTACCCAAAGCCTTACCCTAACCCGTCCCCTAATCCTAACCCGTACGCTAACACTAACCCATACCCTAACAAGTACGCTCACCCTAAAGAGTTTTCGTACCCTAACCTGTACCCTAAACCGTCCCCATCCCCTAACCCTAACCCTAACCCTAACCCTTAACCGAAGCCTTACCCTAATCCGTCCCCTAATCCTAAACTGTGCGCTAACACTAAACCGTACCCTAACACATACGCTCACCCTAAACCGTTGTCATACCCTAACCTGTACCCTAAACCATCCCCGTCCCCTAATCCTAACCCTAAACCTAACCCTAACCCTTACCCGAAACCTTATCCTAACCCGTCCCCTAATCCTAACCCGTACGCTAACACTAACCCGCACCCTAACACGTACGCTCACCCTAAACCGTTGTAGTACCCTATCCTGTACCCTAAACTGTCCCCGTCCCCTTACCATAACCCTAACCCTAACCCTTACCCGAAGGCTTACCCTAACCCGTTGCCTAATCCTAACCTGTACGCTAACACTAACCCATACCCTAACACGTATGATCACCCTAAAGCGTTGTCGTACCCTAAACTGTACCCTAAACGGTCCCCGTTCCCTAACACTTATCCTAACACTAACCCTAACCCGAAAACTTACCCGAAACCTTACCCTAACCCATACCCTAATCCTAACACGTACGCTAACACTAACCTGTACCCTAACCCGTACGCTCACGCTAAACCGTTGTCGTACACTAACCTGTACCCTAAACCATCCCCATCCCCGTCCCCTAACCCTAACACTAAACCTAACACTTACCCGAAGCCTTACCCTAACCCGTCCCCTAATCTTAACCCGTACGTTAACTCTAACCCGTACCCTAACACGTACGCTCACCCTAAACCATTGTCGTACCCTAACCTGTACCCTAAACCGTCCCCGTCCCCTAACCCTAACCCTAACCCTAACCCTAACCCTTACCCGAAGCCTTACCCTAACCGGTCCCCTAATCCTAACCCATACGCTAACACTAACCCGTACCCTAACATGTACGCTCATCCTATACCGTTGTCGTACCCTAAACTGTACCCTAAACCGTCCCCTTACCCTAACCCTAACCCTAACCATAACCCTAACCCTAACGCTTACCCGAAGCCTTACCCTAAACCGTCCCCTAATCCGAACCCGTACGCGAACACTAACCCGTACCCTAACACGTACGCTCACCCTAAACCGTTGTCGTACCCTAAGCTGTACCCTAAACCGTCCCCATCCCCTAACCCTAACCCTAACCCTAACCCTTACCGGAAGCCTTACCCTAACCCGTCCCCTAATCCTAACCCGTACGCTAACACTAACTTTTACCCTAACACGTATGCTCACCCTAAACAGTTCTCGTACCCTAACCTGTACCCTAAACCGTCCCCGTCCCCGTCCCCTAACCCTAACTCTAACCCTAACCCTAAACCTAACCCTTACATGAAGCCTTACCCTAACCCGTCCCCTAATCCTAACCCGTACGCTAACACTAACCCGTACCATAACACTTACGCTCACCCTACACCGTTGTCGTACCCTAACCTGTACCCTAAACTGTGCCCGTCACCGTCCCCTAAACCTAACCCTAACCCTAACCCTAACCCTTATTCGAAGCCTTACCCTAACCCGTCCCCTAATCTTAAACCGTACGCTAACACTAACCCGTACCCTAACACGTACGCTCATCCTAAACCTTTGTCGTACCCTAACCTGTACCCTAAACCGTCCCCGTCCCCATCCCCGTCCCCTAACCCTAATCCTAACCCTTACCCGAAGCCTTACTCTAACCCGTCCCCTAATCCTAACCCGAACGCTAACACTAACACATACCCTAACATGTACGCTCACCCTAAAGCATTGACGTATGCTATCCTGTACCCTACACCGTCCCCGTCCACTAACCCTAACCCTAACCCTAAACCTAACCCCTACCCGAAGCCTTACCCTAACCCGTCCCCTAATCCTAACCCGTACGCTAACACTAACCCGTACCCTAACATGTACGCTCTCCCTAAAACGTTGTCGTACCCTAACCTGTACCCTAAACCGTCCCCATCCCCTAACCCTAACCCTAACACTATCCCTAACCCTAACCCTTACCCAAAGCCTTACCCTAACCCGTCCCCTAATATTAACCCGTACGCTAACACTAACCCGTACCCTAAACATATGCTCACCCTAAACCGTTGTGTACACTAACCTGTACCCTAAACCGTCCCCGTCCCCTAACCATAACCCTAACCCTAACCCTAACCCTGACCCTTACCCGAAGCCTTACCCTAACCCTTCCCCTAATCCTAACCCGTACGCTAACACTAACACGTACCCTAACACGTACGCTCACACTAAACTGTTGTCGTACCCTAAACTGTACCCTAAACTGTCCCCGTCACCTAACCCTAACCCTAACAATAACACTTACCCGAAGCCTTACCCTAACCCGTCCTCTGATCCTAAACCGTACGCTAACACTAACCCATACCCTAACATGTATGCTCACCTTATACCGATGTCGTACCCTAACCTGTACCCTAAACTCTCCCCGTCCCCGTCCCCGTCCCCTAACCCTAACCCTAAACCTAACCCTTACCCGAAGCCTTACCCTAACCCGTCCCCTAATCCTAACCCGTACACTAACACTAAGGCATACTCTAACACGTACGCTCACCCTAAACCATTTTCGTACCATAACCTGTACCCGAAACGGTCCCCGTCCCCTAAACCTAACCTTACCTGAAGCCTTACCCTAACCCGTCCCCTAATCCTAACCCGCACGCTAACACTAACCCATACCCTAACACGTACGCTCACCCTAAACCATTGTTGTACCATAAACTGTACCCTAAGCCGTCCCCGTCCCCTAACCCTAACCCTAACACTAACCCTTACCTGAATCCTTACCCTAACCCGTCCCCTAATCCTAACCCATACGCTAACACTAAAACGTATCCTAACACGTACGATCACCCTAAACCATTTTCATTCCCTAACCTGTACCCTAAACCATCCCCGTCCCATAACCCTAACCCTAACCCTAAACCTAACCCTTACCCAAAGCCTTACCCTAACCCGTCCCCTAATCCTAAACTGTACGCTAACACTAACCCATACCCTAACATGTACGCTCACCCTAAACCATTGTCATACACTAACCTGTACCCTAAACCTTCCCCGTACCCATCCCCTAACCCTAACACTAACCCTAACCCTTACCTGAAGCCTTACCCTACCACGTCCCCTAATGCTAACCCGTACGCTAACACTAACCTGTACCCTAACACGTACGCTCACCCTAAACTGTTGTCGTACCCTAACCTGTACCCTAAACTGTCCCCGTCCCCTAACCCTAACCCTAACCCTTACCCGAAGCCTTAACCTAACACATCCCCTAATCCTAACCTGTACGCTAACACTAACCCATACCCAAACACGTACGCTCCCCCTAAACCGTTGTTGTACCGTAACCTGTACCCTAAACTGTCCCCGTCCACGTCCCCTAACCCTAACCGTAACCCTAACCCTAACCATTACCCGAAGCCTTACCCTAATCCGTCCCCTAATCCTAACCCGTACGCTAACACTAACACTTACCCTAACACGTACGCTCACCCTAAACCACTCTCATAGACTAAGCTGTATCCTAAACCGTCCCTGTCCTCTAACCCTAACCCTAACCCTAAACCTAAACCTAACCCTTACACGAAGCCTAACCCTAACCCGTCCGCTAATACTAACCCGTACCCTAACATGTACGCTCACACTAAACCGTTGTCGTACACTAACCTGTACCCTAAACCGTCCCAGTCCCGTAACCCTAACCATAACCCTAACCCTAACACTTACCTGAAGCCTTACCCTAACCTGTCCCCTAATCCTAAACCGTACGCTAACACTAACCCGTACCCTAACACGTACGCTCTCCCTAAACCTTTGTCGTACCCTAAACTGTACCCTAAACCGTCCCCGTCCCCTAACCCTAACCCTAACCCTAACCTTAACCCTTACCCTAACCCTTACCCGAAGCCTTACCCTAACCCGTCCCGTAACCCTAACCCGTACACTAACACTAACACGTACCCTAACACGTATGCTCACCCTAAACCGTTGTCGTACCCTAATCTGTAACCTGAACCGTTCCCGTCCCCGTCACCTAACCCTAAACCTAACCCTAACCCTAACCCTTACCCGAAGCCTTACCCTAACCCGTCCCATAATCCTAACCCGTACGCTAACAATAACCCGTACCCTAACACATACGCTCACCCTAAGCCGTTGTCGTACCCTAACCTGTACCCTAAACTGTCCCCGTCCTCTAACCCTAACCCTAACCCTAAACCTAAGCCTAACCCTTACCCGAAGCCTTACCTTAAACCGTCCCATATTCCTAACCCGTATGCTAACACTAACCCATACCCTAACACGTATGCTCTCCCTAAAACGTTGTCGTACCCTAACCTGTACCCTAAACCGTCCCCTTCCTCGAACCCTAACCCTAACTCTTACCCGAAGCCATTCCTTAACCCGTCCCCTAATCCTAACACGTACGCTAACCCTAACACGTACATTAACATGTACGCTCTCCCTAAACCGTGGTCGTACCCTAACCTGTACCCTAAACCGTCTCTGTCCCCTAACCCTAAACCTAACACTAACCCTAACCCTAACCCTGACCCGAAGCGTTACCTAACCCGTCCCCTAATCCTAAACCGTACGCTAACACTAACCCGTACCCTAACACGTACGCTCACCGTAAATCGTTGTCGTACACTAACCTGTACCCTAAACCGTCCCCGTCCCCTAATCCTAACAATAACCCTAACCCTAACACTTACCCGAAGCCTTTCCCTAAACCGTCCCCTAATCCTAACCCGTACGCTAACACTAACCCGTGCCCTAACACGTAGGCTCACCCTAAACCGTTGTCGTACCCTAACCTGTACCCTAAACCGTCCGCGTCCCCGTCCCCTAACGCTAACCCTAAGCCATACCCTAACACGTACGCTCTCCCTAAACCATTGTGGTACCCTAACCTGTACCCTAAACCGTCCCTGTCCCCTAACCCTAACCCTAAACCTAACCCTTACCCGAAGCCTTACCCTAACCCGTCCCCTAAACTTAACCCATACGCTAACACTAACCTGTACCCTAACACTTCCGCTCACACTAAACCATTGTCGTACACTAACCTATACTATAAACCGTCCCCGTCCCCGTCCCTTAACCCTGACCCTAACCCTAATCCTAACCCTTACCCGAAGCCTTACCCTAACCTGTCTCCTAATCCTAACCCGTACGCTAACACTAACCTGTACCCTAATACGTACGCTCACCCTAAACCGTTGTCGTACACTAACCTGTACCCTAAAGTGTCCCCGTCCCCTAACCATAACCCTAACCCTAACCCTTAACCTAAGCCTTACACTAACCCGTCACTTAATCCTAACACGTACACTAACACTAACACGTACCCTAACACGTACGCTCACCCAAAACCGTTGTCGTACCCTAAACTGTACCCTAAACCGTCCCCGTTCCCTAACCCTAACCCTAACCCTAAAAATTACCCGAAGCCTTACCCTAAACCGTCCCCTAATCCTAAACCGTACGCTAACACTAACCCGTACCCTAACACGTACGCTCTCCCTAAACCGTTGTCATACACTAACCTGTACCCTAAACCGTCCCCGTCCCCTAACACTAACCCTCAAACTAAACCTAACCCTAACCCTTACCTGAAGCCTTACCTTATCCCGTCCCCTAATCCTAACCCGTAGTCTAACACTGACACGTACCCTAACATATATGCTCACCCCAAACCGTTGTCGTACCCTAACCTGTACCCTAAACCATCCCCGTCCCCGTCCCCATCCCCTAACCCTAACCCTAACCCTTACCCGAAGCCTTACCCTAACCCAATCCCTAATCCTAAACCGTACGATAACACTAACCCGTACCCTAACACGTATGCTCACCCTAAACCATTGTCGTACCCTAACCTGTACCCTAAACTGTCCCTGTCCCCGTCCCCTAACCCTAACTCTAACCCTTACCCGAATCCTTACCCTAACCCTTCCCCTAATGCTAACCCGTACGCTAACACTAACCCGTACCCTAACACATACGCTCACCTTAAACCGTTGTCATAGCCTAACTTGTACCCTAAACCGTCCCCGTCCTATAACCCTAACACTTACCCGAAGCATTACCGTAACCGGTCCCCTAATCCTAACACGGACGCTAACACTAACCCGTACCCTAACACGTACGCTCTCCCTAAAACGATGTTGTACCCTAACCTGTACCCTAAAACGTCCCCGTCCCCTAACCCTAACCCTGACACTAACTGTAACCCTAACCCATACCCGAAGCCTTACCCTAACCCGTCCCCTAATCCTAACGCGTATGCTAACACTAACCTGTTCCCTAACACGTACGATCACCCTAAACCATTGTCGTACACTAACCTGTACCCTAAACCGTCCCCGTGCCCTAACCCTAACCCTAACCCTAACCCTAAACCTAACCCTTACCCGAAGCCTTGCCCTACCCTGTCCCCTAATCCTAACCCGAGCGCTAACACTAACCCGTACCCTAACACGTACGCTCTCCATAAACTTTTGTCGTACACTAACCTGAACCATAAACCGTCGCTGTCAACTAACCCTAAACCTAATCCTAACCCTAACCCTAACCCTTACCCGAAGCCTTACCCTAACCCGTCCCCTAATCCTAACACGTATGCTAACAGTAAACCGTACCCTAACACGTATGCTCACCCTAAATATTTGTCGTACCCTAACCTGTACCCCTAAACTTTCCCCGTACCCGTGCCCGTCCCCTAACCCTAACCCTAACCCTAACACTTACCTGAAGCCTTACCCTAACCCTTCCCCTTATCCTAACCCGTACGCTAACACTAACACGTACCCTAACACGTACGATCACCCTAAACCTTTGTCGTACCCTAACCTGTAACCTAAACCGTCTCTGTCCCCTAACGCTAACCCTAGCCCTTACCCAAAGCCTTACCCTAACCCGTCCCCTAATCCTAAACCGTACGCTAACACTAACCCATACCCTAACACGTATGCTCACCCTAAACCGTTGTCGTACACTAAACTGTACCCTAAACCGTCCCCGTCTCCGTACCCTAACCCTAACCCTAACCTTAACCCTTACCCGAAGGCTTACCCTAACCCGTCCCCTAATCCTAAACCGTACGCTAACACAAACCCGTACCCTAACACGTACGCTCACCCTAAACCGTTCTCGTACCCTAACCTGTACCCTAAACCGTCCCCGTCCCCTAACCCTAACCCTAACCCTAACCCTAAGCCTAACCCTAACCCTTACCAGAAGCCATACCCTCAACCGTCCCCTAATCCTAACCCGTACGCAAACACTAACACGTACCCTAACATGTACGCTCACCCTAAACCGTTGTCGTACACTAACCTGTACCCTAAACGGTCCCCGTTCCCTAACCCTAACCATAACCCTAACCCTAACACTTACCCGAAGCCTTACTCTAACCCGTCCCCTAATCCTAAACGGTACGCTAACACTAACCCGTACCCTAACACCTACGCTCACCCTAAACCGTTGTCATAGCCAAACCTGTACCCTAAACCCTCCCCGTCCTCTAACGCTAACCCTAACCCTAACACTAACCCTAACCCTTACCCGAAGCCTTACCCTAAACCGTCACCTAATCCTAAACCGTACGCTAACACTAACCCGTACACTAAAATGTATGCTCACCCTAATCCATTGTCATACCCTAAACTGTACCCTAAACTGTCCCAGTCCCCGTCCCCTAACCCTAACCCTAACCCTAACCCTTACCCGAAGCCTTATCCTAACACGTCCCATAATCCTAACCCGTACGCTAATACTAACCCGTACCCTAAGACGTACCCTCACTGTAATCCGTTGTCGTACCCTAACCTGTACCCTAAACCATGGCCGTCCGCTAAACCTAACCCTAACCCTAACCCTTACCCGAAGCCTTACCCCAACCCGTCACCTAATCCTAACCCGTACGCTAAAACTAACCCGTACCCTAACACGTACCCTCACCCTAAACCGTTGTCCTAACATACCTGTACCCTAAACAGTACCCGTCCCCTAACCTTAACCCTAACCCTAACACTAACCTTTACCCGAAGCCTTACCCTAACCCGTCCCCTAATACTAACCCGTACGCTAACACTAACCCCTACCCTAACACGTACGCTCACCATAAACCGTTGTCGTATCCTAACCTGTACCCTAAACCGTTCCCGTCCCCTAACCCTAACCCTAACCCTAACCCTAACCTTTACCCGAAGCCTTACCCTAACCCGTCCCCTAATCCTAACCCGTATGCTAACACTAACCCGTACCCTAACACGTACGGTCACCCTAAATCGTTGTCGTACACTAATCTGTACCCTAAACCGTCCCCGTCCCTGTCCCCTAACCCTAACCCTTACCCGAAGCCTTACACTAACCCGTCCCCTAATCCTAAACCGTACGCTAACACTAACCCGTACCCTAACACGTATGCTCACCCTAAACTGTTGTCGTATACTAACAAGTACCATAAACCCTCCCGGTCCCCTAACCCTAACCCTAACCCTAAACCTAACCCTAACCCTTACCTGAAGCCTTACCCTAAACCGTCACCTAATCCTAACCGGTACGCCAACACTAAACCGTACCCTAACACGTATGCTCACCCTAAACCGTTGTCGTACCCTAACCTGTAACCTAAACTGTCCCCGTCCCCTATCACTAACCCTAACCCTAACCCTAACACTTACCCGAAGCCTTACCCTAACCCGTCCCCTAATCCTAACCCGTACGCTAACACTAACACGTACCCTAACATTTACGCTCAACCTAAACCATTGTCGTACCCTAACCTGTGCCTTAAACCGTCCCTGACCCCTAACCCTAACCCTATCCCTAACCCTAACCCTTACCCGAAGCCTTACCCTAACCCGTCCCCTAATCCTAACCCGTACGCTAACACTAACCCGTACCCTAACCCGTACGCTCACCCTAAACCTTTGTCGTACCCTAACCTGTACCCTAAACCGTCCCGTCCACTAAGCCTTACCCTAACCTTAACCGTAACCCTTACCCGAAGCCTTACATTAACCCGTCCCCTAATCCTAACCCGTACGCTAACACTAACCGGTACCCTAAAATGTACGCTCACCCTAAACAGTTGTCGTACCCTATACTGTACCCTATACCGTCCCCGTCCCCATCCCCGTCCCCGTCCCCTAACCCTAACCCTAATCCTTACCCGAAGCCTTACCCTAATCCGTCCCATAACCCTAACCCGTACGCTAACACTAACCCATACTCTAACACGTACGCTCACCCTAAACCGTTGTCGTACCCTAAACTGTACCCTAAACGGTTCCCGTCCCCTAACCCTAACCCTAAACCAAAACCTTACCCGAAGCCTTACCCTAACCCGTCCCTTAATCCTAACCCGTACGCTAACACTAACCCGTACCCTAACACGTACGCTCACCCTAAAACATTGTCGTACCCTAACCTGTACCCTAAACCGTCCCCGTCCCTAAACCCTAACCCTAACCCTAACCCTTACCCGAAGCCTTACCCTAAACCGTCACGTAATCTTAACCGGTATGCTAACACTAACACGTACCCTAACACATACGCTCACCGTAAACCGTTGTCGTACCCGAAACTGTACCCTAAACCGTCCCTGTCCCCGTCCCCTAACCCTAACCGTAACCCGAACCCTTACTCGAAGCCTTACCCTATCCCATCCCCTAATCCTAACCCGTACGCTAACACTGACCCGTACCGTAACACGTACGCTCACCCTAAACCGCTGTCGTACCCTAAACTGTACCCTAAACTGTCCCCGTCCCCTAATCCGTATGCTAACCCTATCCCTAACCCTTAACCGAATCCTTACCCTAACACGTTCTCTAATCCTAACCCGTACGCTAACACTAACCCTTACCCTAACAGGTACGCTCACCCTAAAACATTGTCGTACCCTAACCTGTACCCTAAACCATCCCCGCTCCCGTCCCCTAACCCTAACCCTGACCCTAAACCTAACCCTTACCCGAAGCCTTACCCAAACCCGTCCCCTAATCCTAAACCGTACGCTAACACTAACACATACCCTAACATTTTCTCTCACCCTAAACCATTGTCGTACCCTAACCTGTGCCCTAAACCGTCCCTGTCCCCTAACCCTAACCCTAACCCTAACACTTACCCGAAGCCTTACCCTAACCCGTCCCCTAATCCTAATCCATACGCTATCACTAACCCGTAACCTAACACGTACGCTCACCCTAAACCGTTGTCGTACCCTAACCTGTACCCTAAACCGTCCCCATTCCCTAACCCTAAACCGTTCCCCGTTCCCTAAACCTAACCCTAACACTAACCGTAACCTTAACCCTTACCCGAATCCTTACCCTAAACCGTCCCCTAATCCTAAACCGTACGCTAACACTAACCCGTACCCTAACAAGTACGCTCACCCTAAAGCGTTTTCGTACCCTAACCTTTACCCTAAACCGTCCCCGTTCCGTAAACCTAACCCTAACCCTAACCCTCATCCGAAGCCTTACCCTAACCCGTCCCCTATTCATAACCCGTACGCTAACACTAAATCGTACGCTAACAAGTACACTCACTCTAAAACGTTGTCGAACCCTAACCTGTACCCTAAACCTTCCCCGTCCCCTAACCCTAACTGTAACCCTAACCCTTACCCGAAGCCTTACACTAACCCATCCCCTAATCCTAACCCGTACGCTAACACTAACACGTACCCTAACACGTATGCTCACCCTAAACCGTTGTCGTACACTAACCTGTATCGTAAACCGTCCCCGTCCACTAACCCTAACCGTAACCCTAACCCTTACCCGAAGCCTTACCCTAACCCGTCCCTTAATCCTAAGCTGTACGCTAACACTAATCCGTACCCTATCACGTACGCTCACCCTAAACCCTTGTCGTACAATAACCGGTACCCTAAACCGTCCCCGTCCCCTAATCCTAACCCTAATCCTAACCCTAACCCTAAACCGTACCCGAAGCCTTACCCTAACCCGTCCCCTAATCCTAACCCTTATGCTAACACTAATGCATACCTTAACATGTACGCTCACCCTAAACAGTTGTCGTACCCTAACCTGTACCCTAAACCGTCCCCGTCCCCTAACCCTAACCCTAACCCTAACCCTAAGCCTAATCCTTACCCGAAGCCTTACCCTAACCCGTCCCCTATTTCTAAACCGTACGCTAACACTAACCCGTACCTTAACACGTACGCTCACGCTAAACCGTTCTCATACCCTAACCTGTACCCTAAACCGTCCCCGTCCCCGTCCCCTAACCCTAACCCTTACTCGAAAACTTACCCTTACCCGTCCCCTAATCCTAACCCGTACACTAACCCTAACCCGTACCCTAACACGTACGCTCACCCTAAACGGTTGTCGTACCCTAACCTGTACGCTAAACAGTCCCCGTCCCCTAACCATAACCCTAACCCTAACCCTTACCCGAAGCCTTACCCTAATATGTCCCCTAATCCTAACCCGTATACTAACACTAACCCGTACCCTAACACGTACGCTCAAACTAAACCGTTGTCGTACCCTAACCTGTACACTAAACCATCCCCTTCCCCTAACCCTAACCCTAACCCTAACCCAAACACTTATCCGAAGCCTTATCCTAACCCGTCCCCTAATCCTAACCCGTACGCAAACACTAACCTGTACCCTAACACGTACGCTCACCCTGAACCGTTGTCGTACCCTAACCTGTACCCTAAATCGTCCCCGTCCCCTAACCCTAACCCATACCCGAAGCCATATCCTAACCCGTCCCCTATTCCAAACCCGTATGCTAACACTAACCCATACCCTAACAAGTACGCTCACCCTAAACCGTTGTCGTACCCTAACCTGTACCCTAAACCGTCCCCGTCCCTTAACCCTAACTCTAACACTAACCCTTACCCAAAGCCTTACACTTACCCGTCCCCTAATCCTAACCCATACGGTAACACTAAACCGTACCCTAACACGTACGCACACCCTAAATCGTTGTCGTACCCTAACCTGTACCCTAAACAGTCCCTGTCCCCTAACCCTAACCCTAATCCTTATCCGAAGCCTTATCCTAACCCGTACGCTAACACTAACATGTACCCTAAGACGTACGCTCACCCTAAACATTTGTCGTACCCTAACCTGTACCCTAAACCGTCCCCGTTCTCTAACACTTACCCTAACCCTAACCCTAACCTTAAACCTTACCCGAAGCCTTAGCCTTACGCATCCCCTAATCCTAACACGTACGCTAACACTAACCCGTACCCTAACAGTTACGCTCACGCTAAACCGTTGTCGTATACTAACCTGTACCCTAAACCGTCCCCGTCCCCGTCCCCTAACCCTAACACTAACCCTTACCTGAAGCCTTACCCTAACACTTCCCCTAATACTAACCCGTTCGCTAATACTAACCCGTACCCTAACACGTACGCTCACCCTAAAACGTTGTCGTACCCTAACCTGTACCCTAAACCGTCCCCGTCCCCGTCCCCTAACACTAACCCTAAACCTAAACCTTACCCGAAGCCTTACCCTCACCCGTCCCCTAATCCTAACCAGTACGCTAACACTAACCCGTACCCTAACATGTATGCTCAACCTAAACTGTTGTCGTACACTAATCTGTACCCTAAGCCGTCCCCGTCCCCGTCCCCTAACCCTAACCCTTACCTGAAGCCTTACCCTAACACTTCCCCTAATCCTAACCCGTACGCTAACACTATCCCGTACCCTAACACATACGCTCACCCTAAAACGTTGTCGTACCCTAACCTGTACCCTAAAACGTCCCCGTCCCCTAAACCTAACCCTAAAACTAACCCTAAACCTAACACTTACCCGAAGACTTACCCTAAACCGTCCCCTTATCCTAACCCGTAAGCTAACACTAACCCGTACCCTAACATATAAGCTCAACCTAAACCGTTGTCATTACCTAACCCGTACCCTAAACCGTCCCCCTCCCCTAACCCTATCTCTAACCCTAACCCTAACACTAACACTTACCCAAAGCCTTACCCTAACCCGTCCCCTAATCCTAACCCGTACGCTAACACTAACCCATACCCTAACAAGTACGCTCACCCTAAAGAGTTTTCGTACCCTAACCTGTACCCTAAACCGTCCCCATCCCCTAACCCTAACCCTAACCCTAACCCTTAACCGAAGCCTTACCCTAATCCGTCCCCTAATCCTAAACTGTACGCTAACACTAAACCGTACCCTAACACATACGCTCACCCTAAACCGTTGTCATACCCTAACCTGTACCCTAAACCATCCCCGTCCCCTAATCCTAACCCTAAACCTAACCCTAACCCTTACCCGAAACCTTATCCTAACCCGTCCCCTAATCCTAACCCGTACGCTAACACTAACCCGCACCCTAACACGTACGCTCACCCTAAACCGTTGTAGTACCCTATCCTGTACCCTAAACTGTCCCCGTCCCCTTACCATAACCCTAACCCTAACCCTTACCCGAAGGCTTACCCTAACCCGTTGCCTAATCCTAACCTGTACGCTAACACTAACCCATACCCTAACACGTATGATCACCCTAAAGCGTTGTCGTACCCTAAACTGTACCCTAAACGGTCCCCGTTCCCTAACACTTATCCTAACACTAACCCTAACCCGAAAACTTACCCGAAACCTTACCCTAACCCATACCCTAATCCTAACACGTACGCTAACACTAACCTGTACCCTAACCCGTACGCTCACGCTAAACCGTTGTCGTACACTAACCTGTACCCTAAACCATCCCCATCCCCGTCCCCTAACCCTAACACTAAACCTAACACTTACCCGAAGCCTTACCCTAACCCGTCCCCTAATCTTAACCCGTACGTTAACTCTAACCCGTACCCTAACACGTACGCTCACCCTAAACCATTGTCGTACCCTAACCTGTACCCTAAACCGTCCCCGTCCCCTAAACCTAACCCTAACACTAACCCTTACCTGAAGCCTTACCCTAACCCTTCCCCTAATCCTAACCCGTACGCTAACACTAACCTGTACCCTAAAACATACGCTCACCCTAAACCGTTGTCGTACCCTAACCTGTACCCTAAACCGTCCACGTCCCCATCCCCTAACACTAACCCTAAACCTAAATCTTACCCGAAGCCTTACCCTCACCCGTCCCCTAATCCTAACCAGTACGCTAACACTAACCCGTACCCTAACACGTACGCTCAACCTAAACAGTTGTGGTACACTAATCTGTACCCTAAGCCGTTCCCGTCCCCGTCCCTGTCCCCATCCCCTAACCCTAACCCTAACCCTTACCCGAAGCCTTACCCTAACACTTCCCCTAATCCTAAACCTTACGCTAACACTATCCTGTACAATAACACATACGCTCACCCTAAACCGTTGTCGTACCCTAACCTGTACCCTAAACCGTCCCCATCCCCTAACCCTAACCCTAACCCTACCCCTAAACCTAAACCTTACCCAAAGCCTTACCCTAACACGTCCCCTAATCCTAACCTGTTCGCTAACACGAACCCGTACCCTAACACGTACGCTCAACCTAAACAGTTGTCGTACACTAACTTGTACCCTAAAGCATCCCCGTCCCCTAACCCTAACCCTAACCCTAACCCTAACCCTTACCCGAAGCCTTACCCTAACCGGTCCCCTAATCCTAACCCGTACGCTAACACTAACCCGTACCCTAACATGTACGCTCATCCTATACCGTTGTCGTACCCTAAACTGTACCCTAAACCGTCCCCTTACCCTAACCCTAACCCTAACCATAACCCTAACCCTAACGCTTACCCGAAGCCTTACCCTAAACCGTCCCCTAATCCGAACCCGTACGCGAACACTAACCCGTACCCTAACACGTACGCTCACCCTAAACCGTTGTCGTACCCTAAGCTGTACCCTAAACCGTCCCCATCCCCTAACCCTAACCCTAACCCTAACCCTTACCGGAAGCCTTACCCTAACCCGTCCCCTAATCCTAACCCGTACGCTAACACTAACTTTTACCCTAACACGTATGCTCACCCTAAACAGTTCTCGTACCCTAACCTGTACCCTAAACCGTCCCCGTCCCCGTCCCCTAACCCTAACTCTAACCCTAACCCTAAACCTAACCCTTACATGAAGCCTTACCCTAACCCGTCCCCTAATCCTAACCCGTACGCTAACACTAACCCGTACCATAACACTTACGCTCACCCTACACCGTTGTCCTACCCTAACCTGTACCCTAAACTGTGCCCGTCACCGTCCCCTAAACCTAACCCTAACCCTAACCCTAACCCTTATTCGAAGCCTTACCCTAACCCGTCCCCTAATCTTAAACCGTACGCTAACACTAACCCGTACCCTAACACGTACGCTCATCCTAAACCTTTGTCGTACCCTAACCTGTACCCTAAACCGTCCCCGTCCCCATCCCCGTCCCCTAACCCTAATCCTAACCCTTACCCGAAGCCTTACTCTAACCCGTCCCCTAATCCTAACCCGAACGCTAACACTAACACATACCCTAACATGTACGCTCACCCTAAAGCATTGACGTATGCTATCCTGTACCCTACACCGTCCCCGTCCACTAACCCTAACCCTAACCCTAAACCTAACCCCTACCCGAAGCCTTACCCTAACCCGTCCCCTAATCCTAACCCGTACGCTAACACTAACACGTACCCTAACACGTACGCTCACACTAAACTGTTGTCGTACCCTAAACTGTACCCTAAACTGTCCCCGTCACCTAACCCTAACCCTAACAATAACACTTACCCGAAGCCTTACCCTAACCCGTCCTCTGATCCTAAACCGTACGCTAACACTAACCCATACCCTAACATGTATGCTCACCTTATACCGATGTCGTACCCTAACCTATACCCTAAACTCTCCCCGTCCCCGTCCCCGTCCCCTAACCCTAACCCTAAACCTAACCCTTACCCGAAGCCTTACCCTAACCCGTCCCCTAATCCTAACCCGTACACTAACACTAAGGCATACTCTAACACGTACGCTCACCCTAAACCATTTTCGTACCATAACCTGTACCCGAAACGGTCCCCGTCCCCTAAACCTAACCTTACCTGAAGCCTTACCCTAACCCGTCCCCTAATCCTAACCCGCACGCTAACACTAACCCATACCCTAACACGTACGCTCACCCTAAACCATTGTTGTACCATAAACTGTACCCTAAGCCGTCCCCGTCCCCTAACCCTAACCCTAACACTAACCCTTACCTGAATCCTTACCCTAACCCGTCCCCTAATCCTAACCCATACGCTAACACTAAAACGTATCCTAACACGTACGATCACCCTAAACCATTTTCATTCCCTAACCTGTACCCTAAACCATCCCCGTCCCATAACCCTAACCCTAACCCTAAACCTAACCCTTACCCAAAGCCTTACCCTAACCCGTCCCCTAATCCTAAACTGTACGCTAACACTAACCCATACCCTAACATGTACGCTCACCCTAAACCATTGTCATACACTAACCTGTACCCTAAACCTTCCCCGTACCCATCCCCTAACCCTAACACTAACCCTAACCCTTACCTGAAGCCTTACCCTACCACGTCCCCTAATGCTAACCCGTACGCTAACACTAACCTGTACCCTAACACGTACGCTCACCCTAAACTGTTGTCGTACCCTAACCTGTACCCTAAACTGTCCCCGTCCCCTAACCCTAACCCTAACCCTTACCCGAAGCCTTAACCTAACACATCCCCTAATCCTAACCTGTACGCTAACACTAACCCATACCCAAACACGTACGCTCCCCCTAAACCGTTGTTGTACCGTAACCTGTACCCTAAACTGTCCCCGTCCACGTCCCCTAACCCTAACCGTAACCCTAACCCTAACCATTACCCGAAGCCTTACCCTAATCCGTCCCCTAATCCTAACCCGTACGCTAACACTAACACTTACCCTAACACGTACGCTCACCCTAAACCACTCTCATAGACTAAGCTGTATCCTAAACCGTCCCTGTCCTCTAACCCTAACCCTAACCCTAAACCTAAACCTAACCCTTACACGAAGCCTAACCCTAACCCGTCCGCTAATACTAACCCGTACCCTAACATGTACGCTCACACTAAACCGTTGTCGTACACTAACCTGTACCCTAAACCGTCCCAGTCCCGTAACCCTAACCATAACCCTAACCCTAACACTTACCTGAAGCCTTACCCTAACCTGTCCCCTAATCCTAAACCGTACGCTAACACTAACCCGTACCCTAACACGTACGCTCACCCTAAACCTTTGTCGTACCCTAAACTGTACCCTAAACCGTCCCCGTCCCCTAACCCTAACCCTAACCCTAACCTTAACCCTTACCCTAACCCTTACCCGAAGCCTTACCCTAACCCGTCCCGTAACCCTAACCCGTACACTAACACTAACACGTACCCTAACACGTATGCTCACCCTAAACCGTTGTCGTACCCTAATCTGTAACCTGAACCGTTCCCGTCCCCGTCACCTAACCCTAAACCTAACCCTAACCCTAACCCTTACCCGAAGCCTTACCCTAACCCGTCCCATAATCCTAACCCGTACGCTAACAATAACCCGTACCCTAACACATACGCTCACCCTAAGCCGTTGTCGTACCCTAAACTGTACCCTAAACCGTCCCCGTCCCCTAACCCTAACCCTAACCCTAACCTTAACCCTTACCCTAACCCTTACCCAAAGCCTTACCCTAACCCGTCCCGTAACCCTAACCCGTACACTAACACTAACCCGTACCCTAACACATACGCTCACCTTAAACCGTTGTCATAGCCTAACTTGTACCCTAAACCGTCCCCGTCCTATAACCCTAACACTTACCCGAAGCCTTACCGTAACCGGTCCCCTAATCCTAACACGGACGCTAACACTAACCCGTACCCTAACACGTACGCTCTCCCTAAAACGATGTTGTACCCTAACCTGTACCCTAAAACGTCCCCGTCCCCTAACCCTAACCCTGACACTAACTGTAACCCTAACCCATACCCGAAGCCTTACCCTAACCTGTCCCCTAATCCTAACGCGTATGCTACCACTAACCTGTTCCCTAACACGTACGATCACCCTAAACCATTGTCGTACACTAACCTGTACCCTAAACCGTCCCCGTGCCCTAACCCTAACCCTAACCCTAACCCTAAACCTAACCCTTACCCGAAGCCTTGCCCTACCCTGTCCCCTAATCCTAACCCGAGCGCTAACACTAACCCGTACCCTAACACGTACGCTCTCCATAAACTTTTGTCGTACACTAAACTGAACCATAAACCGTCGCTGTCAACTAACCCTAAACCTAATCCTAACCCTAACCCTAACCCTTACCCGAAGCCTTACCCTAACCCGTCCCCTAATCCTAACACGTATGCTAACAGTAAACGGTACCCTAACACGTATGCTCACCCTAAACATTTGTCGTACCCTAACCTGTACCCCTAAACTTTCCCCGTCCCCGTGCCCGTCCCCTAACCCTAACCCTAACCCTAACACTTACCTGAAGCCTTACCCTAACCCTTCCCCTTATCCTAACCCGTACGCTAACACTAACACGTACCCTAACACGTACGCTCACCCTAAACCTTTGTCGTACCCTAACCTGTAACCTAAACCGTCTCCGTCCCCTAACTCTAACCCTAGCCCTTACCCGAAGCCTTACCCTAACCCGTCCCCTAATCCTAAACCGTACGCTAACACTAACCCATACCCTAACACGTATGCTCACCCTAAACCGTTGTCGTACACTAAACTGTACCCTAAACCGTCCCCGTCTCCGTACCCTAACCCTAACCCTAACCTTAACCCTTACCTGAAGGCTTACCCTAACCCGTCCCCTAATCCTAAACCGTACGCTAACACAAACCCTTACCCTAACACGTACGCTAGCCCTAAACCGTTGTCGTACACTAACCTGTACCCTAAACGGTCCCCGTTCCCTAACCCTAACCATAACCCTAACCCTAACACTTACCCGAAGCCTTACTCTAACCCGTCCCCTAATCCTAAACAGTACGCTAACACTAACCCGTACCCTAACACCTACGCTCACCCTAAACCGTTGTCATAGCCAAACCTGTACGCTAAACCCTCCGCGTCCTCTAACGCTAACCCTAACCCTAACACTAACCCTAACCCTTACCCAAAGCCTTACCCTAAACCGTCACCTAATCCTAAACCGTACGCTAACACTAACCCGTACACTAAAATGTATGCTCACCCTAATCCATTGTCATACCCTAAACTGTACCCTAAACTGTCCCAGTCCCCGTCCCCTAACCCTAACCCTAAACCTAACCCTTACCCGAAGCCTTATCCTAACACGTCCCATAATCCTAACCCGTACGCTAATACTAACCCGTACCCTAAGAAGTACCCTCACTGTAATCCGTTGTCGTACCCTAACCTGTACCCTAAACCATGGCCGTCCGCTAAACCTAACCCTAACCCTAACCCTTACCCGAAGCCTTACCCCAACCCGTCACCTAATCCTAACCCGTACGCTAAAACTAACCCGTACCCTAACACGTACCCTCACCCTAAACCGTTGTTCTAACATACCTGTACCCTAAACAGTACCCGTCCCCTAACCTTAACCCTAACCCTAACACTAACCTTTACCCGAAGCCTTACCCTAACCCGTCCCCTAATACTAACCCGTACGCTAACACTAACCCCTACCCTAACACGTACGCTCACCATAAACCGTTGTCGTATGCTAACCTGTACCCTAAACCGTTCCCGTCCCCTAACCCTAACCCTAACCCTAACCTTTACCCGAAGCCTTACCCTAACCCGTCCCCTAATCCTAACCCGTATGCTAACACTAACCCGTACCCTAACACGTACGGTCACCCTAAATAGTTGTCGTACACTAATCTGTACCCTAAACCGTCCCCGTCCCCGTCCCCAAACCCTAACCCTTACCCGAAGCCTTACACTAACCCGTCCCCTAATCCTAAACCGTACGCTAACACTAACCTGTACCATAACACGTATGCTCACCCTAAACTGTTGTCGTATACTAACAAGTACCATAAACCCTCCCGGTCCCCTAACCCTAACCCTAACCCTAAACCTAACCCTAACCCTTACCTGAAGCCTTACCCTAAACCGTCACCTAATCCTAACCAGTACGCCAACACTAAACCGTACCCTAACACGTACGCTCACCCTAAACCGTTGTCGTACCCTAACCTGTAACCTAAACTGTCCCCGTCCCCTATCACTAACCCTAACCCTAACCCTAACACTTACCCGAAGCCTTACCCTAACCCGTCCCCTAATCCTAACCCGTACGCTAACACTAACACGTACCCTAACATTTACGCTCAACCTAAACCATTGTCGTACCCTAACCTGTGCCTTAAACCGTCCCTGACCCCTAACCCTAACCCTATCCCTAACCCTAACCCTTACCCGAAGCCTTACCCTAACCCGTCCCCTAATCCTAACCCGTACGCTAACACTAACCCGTACCCTAACCCGTACGCTCACCCTAAACCTTTGTCGTACCCTAACCTGTACCCTAAACCGTCCCGTCCACTAAGCCTTACCCTAACCTTAACCGTAACCCTTACCCGAAGCCTTACATTAACCCGTCCCCTAATCCTAACCCGTACGCTAACACTAACCGGTACCCTAAAATGTACGCTCACCCTAAACAGTTGTCGTACCCTATACTGTACCCTATACCGTCCCCGTCCCCATCCCCGTCCCCGTCCCCTAACCCTAACCCTAATCCTTACCCGAAGCCTTACCCTAACCCGTCCCATAACCCTAACCCGTACGCTAACACTAACCCATACCCTAACATTTACGCTCACCCTAAACCGTTGTCGTACCCTAAACTGTACCCTAAACGGTTCCCGTCCCCTAACCCTAACCCTAAACCAAAACCTTACCCGAAGCCTTACCCTAAACCGTCCCTTAATCCTAACCCGTATGCTAACACTAACCCATACCCTAACAAGTACGCTCACCCTAAACCGTTGTCGTACCCTAACCTGTACCCTAAACCGTCCCCGTCCCTTAACCCTAACTCTAACACTAACCCTTACCCAAAGCCTTACACTTACCCGTCCCCTAATCCTAACCCATACGGTAACACTAAACCGTACCCTAACACATACGCACACCCTAAATCGTTGTCGTACCCTAACCTGTACCCTAAACAGTCCCTGTCCCCTAACCCTAACCCTAACCCTTATCCGAAGCCTTATCCTAACCCGTACGCTAACACTAACATGTACCCTAAGACGTACGCTCACCCTAAACATTTGTCGTACCCTAACCTGTACCCTAAATCGTCCCCGTTCTCTAACACTTACCCTAACCCTAACCCTAACCCTAAACCTTACCCAAAGCCTTAGCCTTACGCATCCCCTAATCCTAACACATACGCTAACACTAACCCGTACCCTAACAGTTACGCTCACGCTAAACCGTTGTCGTATACTAACCTGTACCCTAAACCGTCCCTGTCCCCGTCCCCTAACCCTAACACTAACCCTTACCTGAAGCCTTACCCTAACACTTCCCCTAATACTAACCCGTTCGCTAATACTAACCCGTACCCTAACACGTACGCTCACCCTAAAACGTTGTCGTACCCTAACCTGTACCCTAAACCGTCCCCGTCCCCGTCCCCTAACACTAACCCTAAACCTAAACCTTACCCGAAGCCTTACCCTCACCCGTCCCCTAATCCTAACCAGTACGCTAACACTAGCCCGTACCCTAACATGTATGCTCAACCTAAACTGTTGTCGTACACTAATCTGTACCCTAAACTGTCCCCGTCCCCTAACCCTAACCCTAACCCTTACCCGAAGCCTTAACCTAACACATCCCCTAATCCTAACCTGTACGCTAACACTAACCCATACCCAAACACGTACGCTCCCCCTAAACCGTTGTTGTACCGTAACCTGTACCCTAAACTGTCCCCGTCCACGTCCCCTAACCCTAACCGTAACCCTAACCCTAACCATTACCCGAAGCCTTACCCTAATCCGTCCCCTAATCCTAACCCGTACGCTAACACTAACACTTACCCTAACACGTACGCTCACCCTAAACCACTCTCATAGACTAAGCTGTATCCTAAACCGTCCCTGTCCTCTAACCCTAACCCTAACCCTAAACCTAAACCTAACCCTTACACGAAGCCTAACCCTAACCCGTCCGCTAATACTAACCCGTACCCTAACATGTACGCTCACACTAAACCGTTGTCGTACACTAACCTGTACCCTAAACCGTCCCAGTCCCGTAACCCTAACCATAACCCTAACCCTAACACTTACCTGAAGCCTTACCCTAACCTGTCCCCTAATCCTAAACCGTACGCTAACACTAACCCGTACCCTAACACGTACGCTCACCCTAAACCTTTGTCGTACCCTAAACTGTACCCTAAACCGTCCCCGTCCCCTAACCCTAACCCTAACCCTAACCTTAACCCTTACCCTAACCCTTACCCGAAGCCTTACCCTAACCCGTCCCGTAACCCTAACCCGTACACTAACACTAACACGTACCCTAACACGTATGCTCACCCTAAACCGTTGTCGTACCCTAATCTGTAACCTGAACCGTTCCCGTCCCCGTCACCTAACCCTAAACCTAACCCTAACCCTAACACTTACCCGAAGCCTTACCCTAACCCGTCCCATAATCCTAACCCGTACGCTAACAATAACCCGTACCCTAACACATACGCTCACCCTAAGCCGTTGTCGTACCCTAACCTGTACCCTAAACTGTCCCCGTCCTCTAACCCTAACCCTAACCCTAAACCTAAGCCTAACCCTTACCCGAAGCCTTACCTTAAACCGTCCCATATTCCTAACCCGTATGCTAACACTAACCCATACCCTAACACGTATGCTCTCCCTAAAACGTTGTCGTACCCTAACCTGTACCCTAAACCGTCCCCTTCCTCGAACCCTAACCCTAACTCTTACCCGAAGCCATTCCTTAACCCGTCCCCTAATCCTAACACGTACGCTAACCCTAACACGTACATTAACATGTACGCTCTCCCTAAACCGTGGTCGTACCCTAACCTGTACCCTAAACCGTCTCTGTCCCCTAACCCTAAACCTAACACTAACCCTAACCCTAACCCTGACCCGAAGCGTTACCTAACCCGTCCCCTAATCCTAAACCGTACGCTAACACTAACCCGTACCCTAACACGTACGCTCACCGTAAATCGTTGTCGTACACTAACCTGTACCCTAAACCGTCCCCGTCCCCTAATCCTAACAATAACCCTAACCCTAACACTTACCCGAAGCCTTTCCCTAAACCGTCCCCTAATCCTAACCCGTACGCTAACACTAACCCGTGCCCTAACACGTAGGCTCACCCTAAACCGTTGTCGTACCCTAACCTGTACCCTAAACCGTCCGCGTCCCCGTCCCCTAACGCTAACCCTAAGCCATACCCTAACACGTACGCTCTCCCTAAACCATTGTGGTACCCTAACCTGTACCCTAAACCGTCCCTGTCCCCTAACCCTAACCCTAAACCTAACCCTTACCCGAAGCCTTACCCTAACCCGTCCCCTAAACTTAACCCATACGCTAACACTAACCTGTACCCTAACACTTCCGCTCACACTAAACCATTGTCGTACACTAACCTATACTATAAACCGTCCCCGTCCCCGTCCCTTAACCCTGACCCTAACCCTAATCCTAACCCTTACCCGAAGCCTTACCCTAACCTGTCTCCTAATCCTAACCCGTACGCTAACACTAACCTGTACCCTAATACGTACGCTCACCCTAAACCGTTGTCGTACACTAACCTGTACCCTAAAGTGTCCCCGTCCCCTAACCATAACCCTAACCCTAACCCTTAACCTAAGCCTTACACTAACCCGTCACTTAATCCTAACACGTACGCTAACACTAACACGTACCCTAACACGTACGCTCACCCAAAACCGTTGTCGTACCCTAAACTGTACCCTAAACCGTCCCCGTTCCCTAACCCTAACCCTAACCCTAAAAATTACCCGAAGCCTTACCCTAAACCGTCCCCTAATCCTAAACCGTACGCTAACACTAACCCGTACCCTAACACGTACGCTCTCCCTAAACCGTTGTCATACACTAACCTGTACCCTAAACCGTCCCCGTCCCCTAACACTAACCCTCAAACTAAACCTAACCCTAACCCTTACCTGAAGCCTTACCTTATCCCGTCCCCTAATCCTAACCCGTAGTCTAACACTGACACGTACCCTAACATATATGCTCACCCCAAACCGTTGTCGTACCCTAACCTGTACCCTAAACCATCCCCGTCCCCGTCCCCATCCCCTAACCCTAACCCTAACCCTTACCCGAAGCCTTACCCTAACCCAATCCCTAATCCTAAACCGTACGATAACACTAACCCGTACCCTAACACGTATGCTCACCCTAAATCATTGTCGTACCCTAACCTGTACCCTAAACTGTCCCTGTCCCCGTCCCCTAACCCTAACTCTAACCCTTACCCGAATCCTTACCCTAAACCTTCCCCTAATGCTAACCCGTACGCTAACACTAACCCGTACCCTAACACATACGCTCACCTTAAACCATTGTCATAGCCTAACTTGTACCCTAAACCGTCCCCGTCCTATAACCCTAACACTTACCCGAAGCCTTACTCTAACCCGTCCCCTAATCCTAAACGGTACGCTAACACTAACCCGTACCCTAACACCTACGCTCACCCTAAACCGTTGTCATAGCCAAACCTGTACCCTAAACCCTCCCCGTCCTCTAACGCTAACCCTAACCCTAACACTAACCCTAACCCTTACCCGAAGCCTTACCCTAAACCGTCACCTAATCCTAAACCGTACGCTAACACTAACCCGTACACTAAAATGTATGCTCACCCTAATCCATTGTCATACCCTAAACTGTACCCTAAACTGTCCCAGTCCCCGTCCCCTAACCCTAACCCTAACCCTAACCCTTACCCGAAGCCTTATCCTAACACGTCCCATAATCCTAACCCGTACGCTAATACTAACCCGTACCCTAAGACGTACCCTCACTGTAATCCGTTGTCGTACCCTAACCTGTACCCTAAACCATGGCCGTCCGCTAAACCTAACCCTAACCCTAACCCTTACCCGAAGCCTTACCCCAACCCGTCACCTAATCCTAACCCATACGCTAAAACTAACCCGTACCCTAACACGTACCCTCACCCTAAACCGTTGTCCTAACATACCTGTACCCTAAACAGTACCCGTCCCCTAACCTTAACCCTAACCCTAACACTAACCTTTACCCGAAGCCTTACCCTAACCCGTCCCCTAATACTAACCCGTACGCTAACACTAACCCCTACCCTAACACGTACGCTCACCATAAACCGTTGTCGTATCCTAACCTGTACCCTAAACCGTTCCCGTCCCCTAACCCTAACCCTAATCCTAACCCTAACCTTTACCCGAAGCCTTACCCTAACCCGTCCCCTAATCCTAACCCGTATGCTAACACTAACCCGTACCCTAACACGTACGGTCACCCTAAATCGTTGTCGTACACTAATCTGTACCCTAAACCGTCCCCGTCCCTGTCCCCTAACCCTAACCCTTACCCGAAGCCTTACACTAACCCGTCCCCTAATCCTAAACCGTACGCTAACACTAACCCGTACCCTAACACGTATGCTCACCCTAAACTGTTGTCGTATACTAACAAGTACCATAAACCCTCCCGGTCCCCTAACCCTAACCCTAACCCTAAACCTAACCCTAACCCTTACCTGAAGCCTTACCCTAAACCGTCACCTAATCCTAACCGGTACACCAACACTAAACCGTACCCTAACACGTATGCTCACCCTAAACCGTTGTCGTACCCTAACCTGTAACCTAAACTGTCCCCGTCCCCTATCACTAACCCTAACCCTAACCCTAACACTTACCCGAAGCCTTACCCTAACCCGTCCCCTAATCCTAACCTGTACGCTAACACTAACACGTACCCTAACATTTACGCTCAACCTAAACCATTGTCGTACCCTAACCTGTGCCTTAAACCGTCCCTGACCCCTAACCCTAACCCTATCCCTAACCCTAACCCTTACCCGAAGCCTAACCCTAACCCGTCCCCTAATCCTAACCCGTACGCTAACACTAACCCGTACCCTAACCCGTACGCTCACCCTAAACCTTTGTCGTACCCTAACCTGTACCCTAAACCGTCCCGTCCACTAAGCCTTACCCTAACCTTAACCGTAACCCTTACCCGAAGCCTTACATTAACCCGTCCCCTAATCCTAACCCGTACGCTAACACTAACCGGTACCCTAAAATGTACGCTCACCCTAAACAGTTGTCGTACCCTATACTGTACCCTATACCGTCCCCGTCCCCATCCCCGTCCCCGTCCCCTAACCCTAACCCTAATCCTTACCCGAAGCCTTACCCTAATCCGTCCCTTAACCCTAACCCGTACGCTAACACTAACCCATACTCTAACACGTACGCTCACCCTAAACCGTTGTCGTACCCTAAACTGTACCCTAAACGGTTCCCGTCCCCTAACCCTAACCCTAAACCAAAACCTTACCCGAAGCCTTACCCTAACCCGTACGCTAACACTAACCCGTACCCTAACACGTACGCTCACCCTAAAACATTGTCGTACCCTAACCTGTACCCTAAACCGTCCCCGTCCCTAAACCCTAACCCTAACCCTAACCCTTACCCGAAGCCTTACCCTAAACCGTCACGTAATCTTAACCGGTATGCTAACACTAACACGTACCCTAACACATACGCTCACCGTAAACCGTTGTCGTACCCGAAACTGTACCCTAAACCGTCCCTGTCCCCGTCCCCTAACCCTAACCGTAACCCGAACCCTTACTCGAAGCCTTACCCTATCCCATCCCCTAATCCTAACCCGTACGCTAACACTGACCCGTACCGTAACACGTACGCTCACCCTAAACCGCTGTCGTACCCTAAACTGTACCCTAAACTGTCCCCGTCCCCTAATCCGTATGCTAACCCTATCCCTAACCCTTAACCGAATCCTTACCCTAACACGTTCTCTAATCCTAACCCGTACGCTAACACTAACCCTTACCCTAACAGGTACGCTCACCCTAAAACATTGTCGTACCCTAACCTGTACCCTAAACCATCCCCGCTCCCGTCCCCTAACCCTAACCCTGACCCTAAACCTAACCCTTACCCGAAGCCTTACCCAAACCCGTCCCCTAATCCTAAACCGTACGCTAACACTAACACATACCCTAACATTTTCTCTCACCCTAAACCATTGTCGTACCCTAACCTGTGCCCTAAACCGTCCCTGTCCCCTAACCCTAACCCTAACCCTAACACTTACCCGAAGCCTTACCCTAACCCGTCCCCTAATCCTAATCCATACGCTATCACTAACCCGTAACATAACACGTACGCTCACCCTAAACCGTTGTCGTACCCTAACCTGTACCCTAAACCGTCCCCATTCCCTAACCCTAAACCGTTCCCCGTTCCCTAAACCTAACCCTAACACTAACCGTAACCTTAACCCTTACCCGAATCCTTACCCTAAACCGTCCCCTAATCCTAAACCGTACGCTAACACTAACCCGTACCCTAACAAGTACGCTCACCCTAAAGCGTTTTCGTACCCTAACCTTTACCCTAAACCGTCCCCGTTCCGTAAACCTAACCCTAACCCTAACCCTCATCCGAAGCCTTACCCTAACCCGTCCCCTATTCATAACCCGTACGCTAACACTAAATCGTACGCTAACAAGTACACTCACTCTAAAACGTTGTCGAACCCTAACCTGTACCCTAAACCTTCCCCGTCCCCTAACCCTAACTGTAACCCTAACCCTTACCCGAAGCCTTACACTAACCCGTCCCCTAATCCTAACCCGTACGCTAACACTAACACGTACCCTAACACGTATGCTCACCCTAAACCGTTGTCGTACACTAACCTGTATCGTAAACCGTCCCCGTCCACTAACCCTAACCATAACCCTAACCCTTACCCGAAGCCTTACCCTAACCCGTCCCTTAATCCTAAGCTGTACGCTAACACTAATCCGTACCCTAACATGTATGCTCAACCTAAACTGTTGTCGTACACTAATCTGTACCCTAAGCCGTCCCCGTCCCCTAATCCTAACCCTAATCCTAACCCTAACCCTAAACCGTACCCGAAGCCTTACCCTAACCCGTCCCCTAATCCTAACCCTTATGCTAACACTAATGCATACCTTAACATGTACGCTCACCCTAAACAGTTGTCGTACCCTAACCTGTACCCTAAACCGTCCCCGTCCCCTAACCCTAACCCTAACCCTAACCCTAAGCCTAATCCTTACCCGAAGCCTTACCCTAACCCGTCCCCTATTTCTAAACCGTACGCTAACACTAACCCGTACCTTAACACGTACGCTCACGCTAAACCGTTCTCATACCCTAACCTGTACCCTAAACCGTCCCCGTCCCCGTCCCCTAACCCTAACCCTTACTCGAAAACTTACCCTTACCCGTCCCCTAATCCTAACCCGTACACTAACCCTAACCCGTACCCTAACACGTACGCTCACCCTAAACGGTTGTCGTAACCTAACCTGTACGCTAAACAGTCCCCGTCCCCTAACCATAACCCTAACCCTAACCCTTACCCGAAGCCTTACCCTAATATGTCCCCTAATCCTAACCCGTATACTAACACTAACCCGTACCCTAACACGTACGCTCAAACTAAACCGTTGTCGTACCCTAACCTGTACACTAAACCGTCCCCTTCCCCTAACCCTAACCCTAACCCTAACCCAAACACTTATCCGAAGCCTTATCCTAACCCGTCCTCTAATCCTAACCCGTACGCAAACACTAACCTGTACCCTAACACGTACGCTCACCCTGAACCGTTGTCGTACCCTAACCTGTACCCTAAATCGTCCCCGTCCCCTAACCCTAACCCATACCCGAAGCCATATCCTAACCCGTCCCCTATTCCAAACCCGTATGCTAACACTAACCCATACCCTAACAAGTACGCTCACCCTAAACCGTTGTCGTACCCTAACCTGTACCCTAAACCGTCCCCGTCCCTTAACCCTAACTCTAACACTAACCCTTACCCAAAGCCTTACACTTACCCGTCCCCTAATCCTAACCCATACGGTAACACTAAACCGTACCCTAACACGTACGCACACCCTAAATAGGTTGTCGTACCCTAACCTGTACCCTAAACAGTCCCTGTCCCCTAACCCTAACCCTAATCCTTATCCGAAGCCTTATCCTAACCCGTACGCTAACACTAACATGTACCCTAAGACGTACGCTCACCCTAAACATTTGTCGTACCCTAACCTGTACCCTAAACCGTCCCCGTTCTCTAACACTTACCCTAACCCTAACCCTAACCCTAAACCTTACCCGAAGCCTTAGCCTTACGCATCCCCTAATCCTAACACGTACGCTAACACTAACCCGTACCCTAACAGTTACGCTCACGCTAAACCGTTGTCGTATACTAACCTGTACCCTAAACCGTCCCCGTCCCCGTCCCCTAACCCTAACACTAACCCTTACCTGAAGCCTTACCCTAACACTTCCCCTAATACTAACCCGTTCGCTAATACTAACCCGTACCCTAACACGTACGCTCACCCTAAAACGTTGTCGTACCCTAACCTGTACCCTAAACCATCCCCGTCCCCTAATCCTAACCCTAAACCTAACCCTAACCCTTACCCGAAACCTTATCCTAACCCGTCCCCTAATCCTAACCCGTACGCTAACACTAACCCGCACCCTAACACGTACGCTCACCCTAAACCGTTGTAGTACCCTATCCTGTACCCTAAACTGTCCCCGTCCCCTTACCATAACCTTAACCCTAACCCTTACCCGAAGGCTTACCCTAACCCGTTGCCTAATCCTAACCTGTACGCTAACACTAACCCATACCCTAACACGTATGATCACCCTAAAGCGTTGTCGTACCCTAAACTGTACCCTAAACGGTCCCCGTTCCCTAACACTTATCCTAACACTAACCCTAACCCGAAAACTTACCCGAAACCTTACCCTAACCCATACCCTAATCCTAACACGTATGCTAACACTAACCTGTACCCTAACCCGTACGCTCACGCTAAACCGTTGTCGTACCCTAACCTGTACCCTAAACCGTCCACGTCCCCATCCCCTAACACTAACCCTAAACCTAAATCTTACCCGAAGCCTTACCCTCACCCGTCCCCTAATCCTAACCAGTACGCTAACACTAACCCGTACCCTAACACTTACGCTCAACCTAAACAGTTGTGGTACACTAATCTGTACCCTAAGCCGTTCCCGTCCCCGTCCCTGTCCCCATCCCCTAACCCTAACCCTAACCCTTACCCGAAGCCTTACCCTAACACTTCCCCTAATCCTAAACCATACGCTAACACTCTCCTGTACAATAACACATACGCTCACCCTAAACCGTTGTCGTACCCTAACCTGTACCCTAAACCGTCCCCGTCCCCTAACCCTAACTCTAACCCTAACCCTAAACCTAACCCTTACATGAAGCCTTACCCTAACCCGTCCCCTAATCCTAACCCGTACGCTAACACTAACCCGTACCATAACACTTACGCTCACCCTACACCGTTGTCGTACCCTAACCTGTACCCTAAACTGTGCCCGTCACCGTCCCCTAAACCTAACCCTAACCCTAACCCTTATTCGAAGCCTTACCCTAACCCGTCCCCTAATCTTAAACCGTACGCTAACACTAACCCGTACCCTAACACGTACGCTCATCCTAAACCTTTGTCGTACCCTAACCTGTACCCTAAACCGTCCCCGTCCCCATCCCCGTCCCCTAACCCTAATCCTAACCCTTACCCGAAGCCTTACTCTAACCCGTCCCCTAATCCTAACCCGAACGCTAACACTAACACATACCCTAACATGTACGCTCACCCTAAAGCATTGACGTATGCTATCCTGTACCCTACACCGTCCCCGTCCACTAACCCTAACCCTAACCCTAAACCTAACCCCTACCCGAAGCCTTACCCTAACCCGTCCCCTAATCCTAACCCGTACGCTAACACTAACCCGTACCCTAACATGTACGCTCTCCCTAAAACGTTGTCGTACCCTAACCTGTACCCTAAACCGTCCCCATCCCCTAACCCTAACCCTAACACTATCCCTAACCCTAACCCTTACCCAAAGCCTTACCCTAACCCGTCCCCTAATATTAACCCGTACGCTAACACTAACCCGTACCCTAAACATATGCTCACCCTAAACCGTTGTGTACACTAACCTGTACCCTAAACCGTCCCCGTCCCCTAACCATAACCCTAACCCTAACCCTAACCCTGACCCTTACCCGAAGCCTTACCCTAACCCGTCCCCTAATCCTAACCCGTACGCTAACACTAACACGTACCCTAACACGTACGCTCACACTAAACTGTTGTCGTACCCTAAACTGTACCCTAAACTGTCCCCGTCACCTAACCCTAACCCTAACAATAACACTTACCCGAAGCCTTACCCTAACCCGTCCTCTGATCCTAAACCGTACGCTAACACTAACCCATACCCTAACATGTATGCTCACCTTATACCGATGTCGTACCCTAACCTGTACCCTAAACTCTCCCCGTCCCCGTCCCCGTCCCCTAACCCTAACCCTAAACCTAACCCTTACCCGAAGCCTTACCCTAACCCGTCCCCTAATCCTAACCCGTACACTAACACTAAGGCATACTCTAACACGTACGCTCACCCTAAACCATTTTCGTACCATAACCTGTACCCGAAACGGTCCCCGTCCCCTAAACCTAACCTTACCTGAAGCCTTACCCTAACCCGTCCCCTAATCCTAACCCGCACGCTAACACTAACCCATACCCTAACACGTACGCTCACCCTAAACCATTGTTGTACCATAAACTGTACCCTAAGCCGTCCCCGTCCCCTAACCCTAACCCTAACACTAACCCTTACCTGAATCCTTACCCTAACCCGTCCCCTAATCCTAACCCATACGCTAACACTAAAACGTATCCTAACACGTACGATCACCCTAAACCATTTTCATTCCCTAACCTGTACCCTAAACCATCCCCGTCCCATAACCCTAACCCTAACCCTAAACCTAACCCTTACCCAAAGCCTTACCCTAACCCGTCCCCTAATCCTAAACTGTACGCTAACACTAACCCATACCCTAACATGTACGCTCACCCTAAACCATTGTCATACACTAACCTGTACCCTAAACCTTCCCCGTACCCATCCCCTAACCCTAACACTAACCCTAACCCTTACCTGAAGCCTTACCCTACCACGTCCCCTAATGCTAACCTGTACGCTAACACTAACCTGTACCCTAACACGTACGCTCACCCTAAACTGTTGTCGTACCCTAATCTGTACCCTAAACTGTCCCCGTCCCCTAACCCTAACCCTAACCCTTACCCGAAGCCTTAACCTAACACATCCCCTAATCCTAACCTGTACGCTAACACTAACCCATACCCAAACACGTACGCTCCCCCTAAACCGTTGTTGTACCGTAACCTGTACCCTAAACTGTCCCCGTCCACGTCCCCTAACCCTAACCGTAACCCTAACCCTAACCATTACCCGAAGCCTTACCCTAATCCGTCCCCTAATCCTAACCCGTACGCTAACACTAACACTTACCCTAACACGTACGCTCACCCTAAACCACTCTCATAGACTAAGCTGTATCCTAAACCGTCCCTGTCCTCTAACCCTAACCCTAACCCTAAACCTAAACCTAACCCTTACACGAAGCCTAACCCTAACCCGTCCGCTAATACTAACCCGTACCCTAACATGTACGCTCACACTAAACCGTTGTCGTACACTAACCTGTACCCTAAACCGTCCCAGTCCCGTAACCCTAACCATAACCCTAACCCTAACACTTACCTGAAGCCTTACCCTAACCTGTCCCCTAATCCTAAACCGTACGCTAACACTACCCCGTACCCTAACACGTACGCTCACCCTAAACCTTTGTCGTACCCTAAACTGTACCCTAAACCGTCCCCGTCCCCTAACCCTAACCCTAACCCTAACCTTAACCCTTACCCTAACCCTTACCCGAAGCCTTACCCTAACCCGTCCCGTAACCCTAACCCGTACACTAACACTAACATGTACCCTAACACGTATGCTCACCCTAAACCGTTGTCGTACCCTAATCTGTAACCTGAACCGTTCCCGTCCCCGTCACCTAACCCTAAACCTAACCCTAACCCTAACCCTTACCCGAAGCCTTACCCTAACCCGTCCCATAATCCTAACCCGTACGCTAACAATAACCCGTACCCTAACACATACGCTCACCCTAAGCCGTTGTCGTACCCTAACCTGTACCCTAAACTGTCCCCGTCCTCTAACCCTAACCCTAAACCTAAGCCTAACCCTTACCCGAAGCCTTACCTTAAACCGTCCCATATTCCTAACCCGTATGCTAACACTAACCCATACCCTAACACGTATGCTCTCCCTAAAACGTTGTCGTACCCTAACCTGTACCCTAAACCGTCCCCTTCCTCGAACCCTAACCCTAACTCTTACCCGAAGCCATTCCTTAACCCGTCCCCTAATCCTAACACGTACGCTAACCCTAACACATACATTAACATGTACGCTCTCCCTAAACCGTGGTCGTACCCTAACCTGTACCCTAAACCGTCTCTGTCCCCTAACCCTAAACCTAACACTAACCCTAACCCTAACCCTGACCCGAAGCGTTACCTAACCCGTCCCCTAATCCTAAACCGTACGCTAACACTAACCCGTACCCTAACACGTACGCTCACCGTAAATCGTTGTCGTACACTAACCTGTACCCTAAACCGTCCCCGTCCCCTAATCCTAACAATAACCCTAACCCTAACACTTACCCGAAGCCTTTCCCTAAACCGTCCCCTAATCCTAACCCGTACGCTAACACTAACCCGTGCCCTAACACGTAGGCTCACCCTAAACCGTTGTCGTACCCTAACCTGTACCCTAAACCGTCCGCGTCCCCGTCCCCTAACGCTAACCCTAAGCCATACCCTAACACGTACGCTCTCCCTAAACCATTGTGGTACCCTAACCTGTACCCTAAACCGTCCCTGTTCCCTAACCCTAACCCTAAACCTAACCCTTACCCGAAGCCTTACCCTAACCCGTCCCCTAAACTTAACCCATATGCTAACACTAACCTGTACCCTAACACTTCCGCTCACACTAAACCATTGTCGTACACTAACCTATACTATAAACCGTCCCCGTCCCTGTCCCTTAACCCTGACCCTAACCCTAATCCTAACCCTTACCCGAAGCCTTACCCTAACCTGTCTCCTAATCCTAACCCGTACGCTAACACTAACCTGTACCCTAATACGTACGCTCACCCTAAACCGTTGTCGTACACTAACCTGTACCCTAAAGTGTCCCCGTCCCCTAACCATAACCCTAACCCTAACCCTTAACCTAAGCCTTACACTAACCCGTCACTTAATCCTAACACGTACACTAACACTAACACGTACCCTAACACGTACGCTCACCCAAAACCGTTGTCGTACCCTAAACTGTACCCTAAACCGTCCCCGTTCCCTAACCCTAACCCTAACCCTAAAAATTACCCGAAGCCTTACCCTAAACCGTCCCCTAATCCTAAACCGTACGCTAACACTAACCCGTACCCTAACACGTACGCTCTCCCTAAACCGTTGTCATACACTAACCTGTACCCTAAACCGTCCCCGTCCCCTAACACTAACCCTCAAACTAAACCTAACCCTAACCCTTACCTGAAGCCTTACCTTATCCCGTCCCCTAATCCTAACCCGTAGTCTAACACTGACACGTACCCTAACATATATGCTCACCCCAAACCGTTGTCGTACCCTAACCTGTACCCTAAACCATCCCCGTCCCCGTCCCCATCCCCTAACCCTAACCCTAACCCTTACCCGAAGCCTTACCCTAACCCAATCCCTAATCCTAAACCGTACGATAACACTAACCCGTACCCTAACACGTATGCTCACCCTAAACCATTGTCGTACCCTAACCTGTACCCTAAACTGTCCCTGTCCCCGTCCCCTAACCCTAACTCTAACCCTTACCCGAATCCTTACCCTAACCCTTCCCCTAATGCTAACCCGTACGCTAACACTAACCCGTACCCTAACACATACGCTCACCTTAAACCGTTGTCATAGCCTAACTTGTACCCTAAACCGTCCCCGTCCTATAACCCTAACACTTACCCGAAGCATTACCGTAACCGGTCCCCTAATCCTAACACGGACGCTAACACTAACCCGTACCCTAACACGTACGCTCTCCCTAAAACGATGTTGTACCCTAACCTGTACCCTAAAACGTCCCCGTCCCCTAACCCTAACCCTGACACTAACTGTAACCCTAACCCATACCCGAAGCCTTACCCTAACCCGTCCCCTAATCCTAACGCGTATGCTAACACTAACCTGTTCCCTAACACGTACGATCACCCTAAACCATTGTCGTACACTAACCTGTACCCTAAACCGTCCCCGTGCCCTAACCCTAACCCTAACCCTAACCCTAAACCTAACCCTTACCCGAAGCCTTGCCCTACCCTGTCCCCTAATCCTAACCCGAGCGCTAACAGTAACCCGTACCCTAACACGTACGCTCTCCATAAACTTTTGTCGTACACTAAACTGAACCATAAACCGTCGCTGTCAACTAACCCTAAACCTAATCCTAACCCTAACCCTAACCCTTACCCGAAGCCTTACCCTAACCCGTCCCCTAATCCTAACACGTATGCTAACAGTAAACCGTACCCTAACATGTATGCTCACCCTAAATATTTGTCGTACCCTAACCTGTACCCCTAAACTTTCCCCGTCCCCGTGCCCGTCCCCTAACCCTAACCCTAACCCTAACACTTACCTGAAGCCTTACCCTAACCCTTCCCCTTATCCTAACCCGTACGCTAACACTAACACGTACCCTAACACGTACGCTCACCCTAAACCTTTGTCGTACCCTAACCTGTAACCTAAACCGTCTCCGTCCCCTAACGCTAACCCTAGCCCTTACCCGAAGCCTTACCCTAACCCGTCCCCTAATCCTAAACCGTACGCTAACACTAACCCATACCCTAACACGTATGCTCACCCTAAACCGTTGTCGTACACTAAACTGTACCCTAAACCGTCCCCGTCTCCGTACCCTAACCCTAACCCTAACCTTAACCCTTACCCGAAGGCTTACCCTAACCCGTCCCCTAATCCTAAACCGTACGCTAACACAAACCCGTACCCTAACACGTACGCTCACCCTAAACCATTGTCGTACACTAACCTGTACCCTAAACGGTCCCCGTTCCCTAACCCTAACCATAACCCTAACCCTAACACTTACCCGAAGCCTTACTCTAACCCGTCCCCTAATCCTAAACGGTACGCTAACACTAACCCGTACCCTAACACCTACGCTCACCCTAAACCGTTGTCATAGCCAAACCTGTACCCTAAACCCTCCCCGTCCTCTAACGCTAACCCTAACCCTAACACTAACCCTAACCCTTACCCGAAGCCTTACCCTAAACCGTCACCTAATCCTAAACCGTACGCTAACACTAACCCGTACACTAAAATGTATGCTCACCCTAATCCATTGTCATACCCTAAACTGTACCCTAAACTGTCCCAGTCCCCGTCCCCTAACCCTAACCCTAACCCTAACCCTTACCCGAAGCCTTATCCTAACACGTCCCATAATCCTAACCCGTACGCTAATACTAACCCGTACCCTAAGACGTACCCTCACTGTAATCCGTTGTCGTACCCTAACCTGTACCCTAAACCATGGCCGTCCGCTAAACCTAACCCTAACCCTAACCCTTACCCGAAGCCTTACCCCAACCCGTCACCTAATCCTAACCCGTACGCTAAAACTAACCCGTACCCTAACACGTACCCTCACCCTAAACAATTGTCCTAACATACCTGTACCCTAAACAGTACCCGTCCCCTAACCTTAACCCTAACCCTAACACTAACCTTTACCCGAAGCCTTACCCTAACCCGTCCCCTAATACTAACCCGTACGCTAACACTAACCCCTACCCTAACACGTACGCTCACCATAAACCGTTGTCGTATCCTAACCTGTACCCTAAACCGTTCCCGTCCCCTAACCCTAACCCTAACCCTAACCCTAACCTTTACCCGAAGCCTTACCCTAACCCGTCCCCTAATCCTAACCCGTATGCTAACACTAACCCGTACCCTAACACGTACGGTCACCCTAAATCGTTGTCGTACACTAATCTGTACCCTAAACCGTCCCCGTCCCTGTCCCCTAACCCTAACCCTTACCCGAAGCCTTACACTAACCCGTCCCCTAATCCTAAACCGTACGCTAACACTAACCCGTACCCTAACACGTATGCTCACCCTAAACTGTTGTCGTATACTAACAAGTACCATAAACCCTCCCGGTCCCCTAACCCTAACCCTAACCCTAAACCTAACCCTAACCCTTACCTGAAGCCTTACCCTAAACCGTCACCTAATCCTAACCGGTACGCCAACACTAAACCGTACCCTAACACGTATGCTCACCCTAAACCGTTGTCGTACCCTAACATGTAACCTAAACTGTCCCCGTCCCCTATCACTAACCCTAACCCTAACCCTAACACTTACCCGAAGCCTTACCCTAACCCGTCCCCTAATCCTAACCCGTACGCTAACACTAACACGTACCCTAACATTTACGCTCAACCTAAACCATTGTCGTACCCTAACCTGTGCCTTAAACCGTCCCTGACCCCTAACCCTAACCCTATCCCTAACCCTAACCCTTACCCGAAGCCTTACCCTAACCCGTCCCCTAATCCTAACCCGTACGCTAACACTAACCCGTACCCTAACCCGTACGCTCACCCTAAACCTTTGTCGTACCCTAACCTGTACCCTAAACCGTCCCGTCCACTAAGCCTTACCCTAACCTTAACCGTAACCCTTACCCGAAGCCTTACATTAACCCGTCCCCTAATCCTAACCCGTACGCTAACACTAACCGGTACCCTAAAATGTACGCTCACCCTAAACAGTTGTCGTACCCTATACTGTACCCTATACCGTCCCCGTCCCCATCCCCGTCCCCGTCCCCTAACCCTAACCCTAATCCTTACCCGAAGCCTTACCCTAATCCGTCCCATAACCCTAACCCGTACGCTAACACTAACCCATACTCTAACACGTACGCTCACCCTAAACCGTTGTCGTACCCTAAACTGTACCCTAAACGGTTCCCGTCCCCTAACCCTAACCCTAAACCAAAACCTTACCCGAAGCCTTACCCTAACCCGTCCCTTAATCCTAACCCGTACGCTAACACTAACCCGTACCCTAAGACGTACGCTCACCCTAAAACATTGTCGTACCCTAACCTGTACCCTAAACCGTCCCCATCCCTAAACCCTAACCCTAACCCTAACCCTTACCCGAAGCCTTACCCTAAACCGTCACGTAATCTTAACCGGTATGCTAACACTAACACGTACCCTAACACATACGCTCACCGTAAACCGTTGTCGTACCCGAAACTGTACCCTAAACCGTCCCTGTCCCCGTCCCCTAACCCTAACCGTAACCCGAACCCTTACTCGAAGCCTTACCCTATCCCATCCCCTAATCCTAACCCGTACGCTAACACTGACCCGTACCATAACACGTACGCTCACCCTAAACCGCTGTCGTACCCTAAACTGTACCCTAAACTGTCCCCGTCCCCTAATCCGTATGCTAACCCTATCCCTAACCCTTAACCGAATCCTTACCCTAACACGTTCTCTAATCCTAACCCGTACGCTAACACTAACCCTTACCCTAACAGGTACGCTCACCCTAAAACATTGTCGTACCCTAACCTGTACCCTAAACCGTCCCCGCTCCCGTCCCCTAACCCTAACCCTGACCCTAAACCTAACCCTTACCCGAAGCCTTACCCAAACCCGTCCCCTAATCCTAAACCGTACGCTAACACTAACACATACCCTAACATTTTCTCTCACCCTAAAACATTGTCGTACCCTAACCTGTGCCCTAAACCGACCCTGTCCCCTAACCCTAACCCTAACCCTAACACTTACCCGAAGCCTTACCCTAACCCGTCCCCTAATCCTAATCCATACGCTATCACTAACCCGTAACCTAACACGTACGCTCACCCTAAACCGTTGTCGTACCCTAACCTGTACCCTAAACCGTCCCCATTCCCTAACCCTAAACCGTTCCCCGTTCCCTAAACCTAACCCTAACACTAACCGTAACCTTAACCCTTACCCGAATCCTTACCCTAAACCGTCCCCTAATCCTAAACCGTACACTAACACTAACTCGTACCCTAACAAGTACGCTCACCCTAAAGCGTTTTCGTACCCTAACCTTTACCCTAAACCGTCCCCGTTCCGTAAACCTAACCCTAACCCTAACCCTCATCCGAAGCCTTACCCTAACCCGTCCCCTATTCATAACCCGTACGCTAACACTAAATCGTACGCTAACAAGTACACTCACTCTAAAACGTTGTCGAACCCTAACCTGTACCCTAAACCTTCCCCGTCCCCTAACCCTAACTGTAACCCTAACCCTTACCCGAAGCCTTACACTAACCCGTCCCCTAATCCTAACCCGTACGCTAACACTAACACGTACCCTAACACGTATGCTCACCCTAAACCGTTGTCGTACACTAACCTGTATCGTAAACCGTCCCCGTCCACTAACCCTAACCATAACCCTAACCCTTACCCGAAGCCTTACCCTAACCCGTCCCTTAATCCTAAGCTGTACGCTAACACTAATCCGTACCCTATCACGTACGCTCACCCTAAACCCTTGTCGTACAATAACCGGTACGCTAAACCGTCCCCGTCCCCTAATCCTAACCCTAATCCTAACCCTAACCCTAAACCGTACCCGAAGCCTTACCCTAACCCGTCCCCTAATCCTAACCCTTATGCTAACACTAATGCATACCTTAACATGTACGCTCACCCTAAACAGTTGTCGTACACTAACCTGTACCCTAAACCGTCCCCGTCCCCTAACCCTAACCCTAACCCTAACCCTAAGCCTAATCCTTACCCGAAGCCTTACCCTAACCCGTCCCCTATTTCTAAACCGTACGCTAACACTAACCCGTACCTTAACACGTACGCTCACGCTAAACCGTTCTCATACCCTAACCTGTACCCTAAACCGTCCCCGTCCCCGTCCCCTAACCCTAACCCTTACTCGAAAACTTACCCTTACCCGTCCCCTAATCCTAACCCGTACACTAACCCTAACCCGTACCCTAACACGTACGCTCACCCTAAACGGTTGTCGTACCCTAACCTGTACGCTAAACAGCCCCCGTCCCCTAACCATAACCCTAACCCTAACCCTTACCTGAAGCCTTACCCTAATATGTCCCCTAATCCTAACCCGTATACTAACACTAACCCGTACCCTAACACGTACGCTCAAACTAAACCGTTGTCGTACCCTAACCTGTACACTAAACCATCCCCTTCCCCTAACCCTAACCCTAACCCTAACCCAAACACTTATCCGAAGCCTTATCCTAACCCGTCCCCTAATCCTAACCCGTACGCAAACACTAACCTGTACCCTAACACGTACGCTCACCCTGAACCGTTGCCGTACCCTAACCTGTACCCTAAATCGTCCCCGTCCCCTAACCCTAACCCATACCCGAAGCCATATCCTAACCCGTCCCCTATTCCAAACCCGTATGCTAACACTAACCCATACCCTAACAAGTACGCTCACCCTAAACCGTTGTCGTACCCTAACCTGTACCCTAAACCGTCCCCGTCCCTTAACCCTAACTCTAACACTAACCCTTACCCAAAGCCTTACACTTACCCGTCCCCTAATCCTAACCCATACGGTAACACTAAACCGTACCCTAACACGTACGCACACCCTAAATCGTTGTCATACCCTAACCTGTACCCTAAACAGTCCCTGTCCCCTAACCCTAACCCTAATCCTTATCCGAAGCCTTATCCTAACCCGTACGCTAACACTAACATGTACCCTAAGACGTACGCTCACCCTAAACATTTGTCGTACCCTAACCTGTACCCTAAACCGTCCCCGTTCTCTAACACTTACCCTAACCCTAACCCTAACCCTAAACCTTACCCGAAGCCTTAGCCTTACGCATCCCCTAATCCTAACACGTACGCTAACACTAACCCGTACCCTAACAGTTACGCTCACGCTAAACCGTTGTCGTATACTAACCTGTACCCTAAACCGTCCCCGTCCCCGTCCCCTAACCCTAACACTAACCCTTACCTGAAGCCTTACCCTAACACTTCCCCTAATACTAACCCGTTCGCTAATACTAACCCGTACCCTAACACGTACGCTCACCCTAAAACGTTGTTGTACCCTAACCTGTACCCTAAACCGTCCCCGTCCCCGTCCCCTAACACTAACCCTAAACCTAAACCTTACCCGAAGCCTTACCCTCACCCGTCCCCTAATCCTAACCAGTACGCTAACACTAACCCGTACCCTAACATGTATGCTCAACCTAAACTGTTGTCGTACACTAATCTGTACCCTAAGCCGTCCCCGTCCCCGTCCCCTAACCCTAACCCTTACCTGAAGCCTTACCCTAACACTTCCCCTAATCCTAACCCGTACGCTAACACTATCCCGTACCCTAACACATACGCTCACACTAAACCGTTGTAGTACCCTATCCTGTACCCTAAACTGTCCCCGTCCCCTTACCATAACCCTAACCCTAACCCTTACCCGAAGGCTTACCCTAACCCGTTGCCTAATCCTAACCTGTACGCTAACACTAACCCATACCCTAACACGTATGATCACCCTAAAGCGTTGTCGTACCCTAAACTGTACCCTAAACGGTCCCCGTTCCCTAACACTTATCCTAACACTAACCCTAACCCGAAAACTTACCCGAAACCTTACCCTAACCCATACCCTAATCCTAACACGTACGCTAACACTAACCTGTACCCTAACCCGTACGCTCACGCTAAACCGTTGTCGTACACTAACCTGTACCCTAAACCATCCCCGTCCCCGTCCCCTAACCCTAACACTAAACCTAACACTTACCCGAAGCCTTACCCTAACCCGTCCCCTAATCTTAACCCGTACGATAACTCTAACCCATACCCTAACACGTACGCTCACCCTAAACCATTGTCGTACCCTAACCTGTACCCTAAACCGTCCCCGTCCCCTAAACCTAACCCTAACACTAACCCTTACCTGAAGCCTTACCCTAACCCTTCCCCTAATCCTAACCCGTACGCTAACACTAACCTGTACCCTAAAACATACGCTCACCCTAAACCGTTGTCGTACCCTAACCTGTACCCTAAACCGTCCACGTCCCCATCCCCTAACACTAACCCTAAACCTAAATCTTACCCGAAGCCTTACCCTCACCCGTCCCCTAATCCTAACCAGTACGCTAACACTAACCCGTACCCTAACACGTACGCTCAACCTAAACAGTTGTGGTACACTAATCTGTACCCTAAGCCGTTCCCGTCCCCGTCCCTGTCCCCATCCCCTAACCCTAACCCTAACCCTTACCCGAAGCCTTACCCTAACACTTCCCCTAATCCTAAACCATACGCTAACACTATCCTGTACAATAACACATACGCTCACCCTAAACCGTTGTCGTACCCTAACCTGTACCCTAAACCGTCCCCATCCCCTAACCCTAACCCTAACCCTACCCCTAAACCTAAACCTTACCCAAAGCCTTACCCTAACACGTCCCCTAATCCTAACCTGTTCGCTAACACGAACCCGTACCCTAACACGTACGCTCAACCTAAACAGTTGTCGTACACTAACTTGTACCCTAAAGCATCCCCGTCCCCTAACCCTAACCCTAACCCTAACCCTAACCCTTACCCGAAGCCTTACCGTAACCGGTCCCCTAATCCTAACCCGTACGCTAACACTAACCCGTACCCTAACATGTACGCTCATCCTATACCGTTGTCGTACCCTAAACTGTACCCTAAACCGTCCCCTTACCCTAACCCTAACCCTAACCATAACCCTAACCCTAACGCTTACCCGAAGCCTTACCCTAAACCGTCCCCTAATCCGAACCCGTACGCGAACACTAACCCGTACCCTAACACGTACGCTCACCCTAAACCGTTGTCGTACCCTAAGCTGTACCCTAAACCGTCCCCATCCCCTAACCCTAACCCTAACCCTAACCCTTACCGGAAGCCTTACCCTAACCCGTCCCCTAATCCTAACCCGTACGCTAACACTAACTTTTACCCTAACACGTATGCTCACCCTAAACAGTTCTCGTACCCTAACCTGTACCCTAAACCGTCCCCGTCCCCGTCCCCTAACCCTAACTCTAACCCTAACCCTAAACCTAACCCTTACATGAAGCCTTACCCTAACCCGTCCCCTAATCCTAACCCGTACGCTAACACTAACCCGTACCATAACACTTACGCTCACCCTACACCGTTGTCCTACCCTAACCTGTACCCTAAACTGTGCCCGTCACCGTCCCCTAAACCTAACCCTAACCCTAACCCTAACCCTTATTCGAAGCCTTACCCTAACCCGTCCCCTAATCTTAAACCGTACGCTAACACTAACCCGTACCCTAACACGTACGCTCATCCTAAACCTTTGTCGTACCCTAACCTGTACCCTAAACCGTCCCCGTCCCCATCCCCGTCCCCTAACCCTAATCCTAACCCTTACCCGAAGCCTTACTCTAACCCGTCCCCTAATCCTAACCCGAACGCTAACACTAACACATACCCTAACATGTACGCTCACCCTAAAGCATTGACGTATGCTATCCTGTACCCTACACCGTCCCCGTCCACTAACCCTAACCCTAACCCTAAACCTAACCCCTACCCGAAGCCTTACCCTAACCCGTCCCCTAATCCTAACCCGTACGCTAACACTAACCCGTACCCTAACATGTACGCTCTCCCTAAAACGTTGTCGTACCCTAACCTGTACCCTAAACCGTCCCCATCCCCTAACCCTAACCCTAACACTATCCCTAACCCTAACCCTTACCCAAAGCCTTACCCTAACCCGTCCCCTAATATTAACCCGTACGCTAACACTAACCCGTACCCTAAACATATGCTCACCCTAAACCGTTGTGTACACTAACCTGTACCCTAAACCATCCCCGTCCCCTAACCATAACCCTAACCCTAACCCTAACCCTGACCCTTACCCGAAGCCTTACCCTAACCCGTCCCCTAATCCTAACCCGTACGCTAACACTAACACGTACCCTAACACGTACGCTCACACTAAACTGTTGTCGTACCCTAAACTGTACCCTAAACTGTCCCCGTCACCTAACCCTAACCCTAACAATAACACTTACCCGAAGCCTTACCCTAACCCGTCCTCTGATCCTAAACCGTACGCTAACACTAACCCATACCCTAACATGTATGCTCACCTTATACCGATGTCGTACCCTAACCTGTACCCTAAACTCTCCCCGTCCCCGTCCCCGTCCCCTAACCCTAACCCTAAACCTAACCCTTACCCGAAGCCTTACCCTAACCCGTCCCCTAATCCTAACCCGTACACTAACACTAAGGCATACTCTAACACGTACGCTCACCCTAAACCATTTTCGTACCATAACCTGTACCCGAAACGGTCCCCGTCCCCTAAACCTAACCTTACCTGAAGCCTTACCCTAACCCGTCCCCTAATCCTAACCCGCACGCTAACACTAACCCATACCCTAACACGTACGCTCACCCTAAACCATTGTTGTACCATAAACTGTACCCTAAGCCGTCCCCGTCCCCTAACCCTAACCCTAACACTAACCCTTACCTGAATCCTTACCCTAACCCGTCCCCTAATCCTAACCCATACGCTAACACTAAAACGTATCCTAACACGTACGATCACCCTAAACCATTTTCATTCCCTAACCTGTACCCTAAACCATCCCCGTCCCATAACCCTAACCCTAACCCTAAACCTAACCCTTACCCAAAGCCTTACCCTAACCCGTCCCCTAATCCTAAACTGTACGCTAACACTAACCCATACCCTAACATGTACGCTCACCCTAAACCATTGTCATACACTAACCTGTACCCTAAACCTTCCCCGTACCCATCCCCTAACCCTAACACTAACCCTAACCCTTACCTGAAGCCTTACCCTACCACGTCCCCTAATGCTAACCCGTACGCTAACACTAACCTGTACCCTAACACGTACGCTCACCCTAAACTGTTGTCGTACCCTAACCTGTACCCTAAACTGTCCCCGTCCCCTAACCCTAACCCTAACCCTTACCCGAAGCCTTAACCTAACACATCCCCTAATCCTAACCTGTACGCTAACACTAACCCATACCCAAACACGTACGCTCCCCCTAAACCGTTGTTGTACCGTAACCTGTACCCTAAACTGTCCCCGTCCACGTCCCCTAACCCTAACCGTAACCCTAACCCTAACCATTACCCGAAGCCTTACCCTAATCCGTCCCCTAATCCTAACCCGTACGCTAACACTAACACTTACCCTAACACGTACGCTCACCCTAAACCACTCTCATAGACTAAGCTGTATCCTAAACCGTCCCTGTCCTCTAACCCTAACCCTAACCCTAAACCTAAACCTAACCCTTACACGAAGCCTAACCCTAACCCGTCCGCTAATACTAACCCGTACCCTAACATGTACGCTCACACTAAACCGTTGTCGTACACTAACCTGTACCCTAAACCGTCCCAGTCCCGTAACCCTAACCATAACCCTAACCCTAACACTTACCTGAAGCCTTACCCTAACCTGTCCCCTAATCCTAAACCGTACGCTAACACTAACCCGTACCCTAACACGTACGCTCACCCTAAACCTTTGTCGTACCCTAAACTGTACCCTAAACCGTCCCCGTCCCCTAACCCTAACCCTAACCCTAACCTTAACCCTTACCCTAACCCTTACCCGAAGCCTTACCCTAACCCGTCCCGTAACCCTAACCCGTACACTAACACTAACACGTACCCTAACACGTATGCTCACCCTAAACCGTTGTCGTACCCTAATCTGTAACCTGAACCGTTCCCGTCCCCGTCACCTAACCCTAAACCTAACCCTAACCCTAACCCTTACCCGAAGCCTTACCCTAACCCGTCCCATAATCCTAACCCGTACGCTAACAATAACCCGTACCCTAACACATACGCTCACCCTAAGCCGTTGTCGTACCCTAACCTGTACCCTAAACTGTCCCCGTCCTCTAACCCTAACCCTAACCCTAAACCTAAGCCTAACCCTTACCCGAAGCCTTACCTTAAACCGTCCCATATTCCTAACCCGTATGCTAACACTAACCCATACCCTAACACGTATGCTCTCCCTAAAACGTTGTCGTACCCTAACCTGTACCCTAAACCGTCCCCTTCCTCGAACCCTAACCCTAACTCTTACCCGAAGCCATTCCTTAACCCGTCCCCTAATCCTAACACGTACGCTAACACTAACACGTACATTAACATGTACGCTCTCCCTAAACCGTTGTCGTACCCTAACCTGTACCCTAAACCGTCTCCGTCCCCTAACCCTAAACCTAACACTAACCCTAACCCTAACCCTGACCCGAAGCGTTACCTAACCCGTCCCCTAATCCTAAACCGTACGCTAACACTAACCCGTACCCTAACACATACGCTCACCGTAAATCGTTGTCGTACACTAACCTGTACCCTAAACCGTCCCCATCCCCTAATCCTAACAATAACCCTAACCCTAACACTTACCCGAAGCCTTTCCCTAAACCGTCCCCTAATCCTAACCCGTACGCTAACACTAACCCGTGCCCTAACACGTAGGCTCACCCTAAACCGTTGTCGTACCCTAACCTGTACCCTAAACCGTCCGCGTCCCCGTCCCCTAACGCTAACCCTAAGCCATACCCTAACACGTACGCTCTCCCTAAACCATTGTGGTACCCTAACCTGTACCCTAAACCGTCCCTGTCCCCTAACCCTAACCCTAAACCTAACCCTTACCCGAAGCCTTACCCTAACCCGTCCCCTAAACTTAACCCATACGCTAACACTAACCTGTACCCTAACACTTCCGCTCACACTAAACCATTGTCGTACACTAACCTATACTATAAACCGTCCCCGTCCCCGTCCCTTAACCCTGACCCTAACCCTAATCCTAACCCTTACCCGAAGCCTTACCCTAACCTGTCTCCTAATCCTAACCCGTACGCTAACACTAACCTGTACCCTAATACGTACGCTCACCCTAAACCGTTGTCGTACACTAACCTGTACCCTAAAGTGTCCCCGTCCCCTAACCATAACCCTAACCCTAACCCTTAACCTAAGCCTTACACTAACCCGTCACTTAATCCTAACACGTACACTAACACTAACACGTACCCTAACACGTACGCTCACCCAAAACCGTTGTCGTACCCTAAACTGTACCCTAAACCGTCCCCGTTCCCTAACCCTAACCCTAACCCTAAAAATTACCCGAAGCCTTACCCTAAACCGTCCCCTAATCCTAAACCGTACGCTAACACTAACCCGTACCCTAACACGTACGCTCTCCCTAAACCGTTGTCATACACTAACCTGTACCCTAAACCGTCCCCGTCCCCTAACACTAACCCTCAAACTAAACCTAACCCTAACCCTTACCTGAAGCCTTACCTTATCCCGTCCCCTAATCCTAACCCGTAGTCTAACACTGACACGTACCCTAACATATATGCTCACCCCAAACCGTTGTCGTACCCTAACCTGTACCCTAAACCATCCCCGTCCCCGTCCCCATCCCCTAACCCTAACCCTAACCCTTACCCGAAGCCTTACCCTAACCCAATCCCTAATCCTAAACCGTACGATAACACTAACCCGTACCCTAACACGTATGCTCACCCTAAACCATTGTCGTACCCTAACCTGTACCCTAAACTGTCCCTGTCCCCGTCCCCTAACCCTAACTCTAACCCTTACCCGAATCCTTACCCTAACCCTTCCCCTAATGCTAACCCGTACGCTAACACTAACCCGTACCCTAACACATACGCTCACCTTAAACCGTTGTCATAGCCTAACTTGTACCCTAAACCGTCCCCGTCCTATAACCCTAACACTTACCCGAAGCATTACCGTAACCGGTCCCCTAATCCTAACACGGACGCTAACACTAACCCGTACCCTAACACGTACGCTCTCCCTAAAACGATGTTGTACCCTAACCTGTACCCTAAAACGTCCCCGTCCCCTAACCCTAACCCTGACACTAACTGTAACCCTAACCCATACCCGAAGCCTTACCCTAACCTGTCCCCTAATCCTAACGCGTATGCTAACACTAACCTGTTCCCTAACACGTACGATCACCCTAAACCATTGTCGTACACTAACCTGTACCCTAAACCGTCCCCGTGCCCTAACCCTAACCCTAACCCTAAACCTAACACTTACCCGAAGCCTTACCCTAACCCGTCCCCTAATCTTAACCCGTACGTTAACTCTAACCCGTACCCTAACACGTACGCTCACCCTAAACCATTGTCGTACCCTAACCTGTACCCTAAACCGTCCCCGTCCCCTAAACCTAACCCTAACACTAACCCTTACCTGAAGCCTTACCCTAACCCTTCCCCTAATCCTAACCCGTACGCTAACACTAACCTGTACCCTAAAACATATGCTCACCCTAAACCGTTGTCGTACCCTAACCTGTACCCTAAACCGTCCACGTCCCCATCCCCTAACACTAACCCTAAACCTAAATCTTACCCGAAGCCTTACCCTCACCCGTCCCCTAATCCTAACCAGTACGCTAACACTAACCCGTACCCTAACACGTACGCTCAACCTAAACAGTTGTGGTACACTAATCTGTACCCTAAGCCGTTCCCGTCCCCGTCCCTGTCCCCATCCCCTAACCCTAACCCTAACCCTTACCCGAAGCCTTACCCTAACACTTCCCCTAATCCTAAACCATACGCTAACACTATCCTGTACAATAACACATACGCTCACCCTAAACCGTTGTCGTACCCTAACCTGTACCCTAAACCGTCCCCATCCCCTAACCCTAACCCTAACCCTACCCCTAAACCTAAACCTTACCCAAAGCCTTACCCTAACAAGTCCCCTAATCCTAACCTGTTCGCTAACACGAACCCGTACCCTAACACGTACGCTCAACCTAAACAGTTGTCGTACACTAACTTGTACCCTAAAGCATCCCCGTCCCCTAACCCTAACCCTAACCCTAACCCTAACCCTTACCCGAAGCCTTACCCTAACCGGTCCCCTAATCCTAACCCGTACGCTAACACTAACCCGTACCCTAACATGTACGCTCATCCTATACCGTTGTCGTACCCTAAACTGTACCCTAAACCGTCCCCTTACCCTAACCCTAACCCTAACCATAACCCTAACCCTAACGCTTACCCGAAGCCTTACCCTAAACCGTCCCCTAATCCGAACCCGTACGCGAACACTAACCCGTACCCTAACACGTACGCTCACCCTAAACCGTTGTCGTACCCTAAGCTGTACCCTAAACCGTCCCCATCCCCTAACCCTAACCCTAACCCTAACCCTTACCGGAAGCCTTACCCTAACCCGTCCCCTAATCCTAACCCGTACGCTAACACTAACTTTTACCCTAACACGTATGCTCACCCTAAACAGTTCTCGTACCCTAACCTGTACCCTAAACCGTCCCCGTCCCCGTCCCCTAACCCTAACTCTAACCCTAACCCTAAACCTAACCCTTACATGAAGCCTTACCCTAACCCGTCCCCTAATCCTAACCCGTACGCTAACACTAACCCGTACCATAACACTTACGCTCACCCTACACCGTTGTCGTACCCTAACCTGTACCCTAAACTGTGCCCGTCACCGTCCCCTAAACCTAACCCTAACCCTAACCCTTATTCGAAGCCTTACCCTAACCCGTCCCCTAATCTTAAACCGTACGCTAACACTAACCCGTACCCTAACACGTACGCTCATCCTAAACCTTTGTCGTACCCTAACCTGTACCCTAAACCGTCCCCGTCCCCATCCCCGTCCCCTAACCCTAATCCTAACCCTTACCCGAAGCCTTACTCTAACCCGTCCCCTAATCCTAACCCGAACGCTAACACTAACACATACCCTAACATGTACGCTCACCCTAAAGCATTGACGTATGCTATCCTGTACCCTACACCGTCCCCGTCCACTAACCCTAACCCTAACCCTAAACCTAACCCCTACCCGAAGCCTTACCCTAACCCGTCCCCTAATCCTAACCCGTACGCTAACACTAACCCGTACCCTAACATGTACGCTCTCCCTAAAACGTTGTCGTACCCTAACCTGTACCCTAAACCGTCCCCATCCCCTAACCCTAACCCTAACACTATCCCTAACCCTAACCCTTACCCAAAGCCTTACCCTAACCCGTCCCCTAATATTAACCCGTACGCTAACACTAACCCGTACCCTAAACATATGCTCACCCTAAACCGTTGTGTACACTAACCTGTACCCTAAACCGTCCCCGTCCCCTAACCATAACCCTAACCCTAACCCTAACCCTAACCCTTACCCGAAGCCTTACCCTAACCCGTCCCCTAATCCTAACCCGTACGCTAACACTAACACGTACCCTAACACGTACACTCACACTAAACTGTTGTCGTACCCTAAACTGTACCCTAAACTGTCCCCGTCACCTAACCCTAACCCTAACAATAACACTTACCCGAAGCCTTACCCTAACCCGTCCTCTGATCCTAAACCGTACGCTAACACTAACCCATACCCTAACATGTATGCTCACCTTATACCGATGTCGTACCCTAACCTGTACCCTAAACTCTCCCCGTCCCCGTCCCCGTCCCCTAACCCTAACCCTAAACCTAACCCTTACCCGAAGCCTTACCCTAACCCGTCCCCTAATCCTAACCCGTACACTAACACTAAGGCATACTCTAACACGTACGCTCACCCTAAACCATTTTCGTACCATAACCTGTACCCGAAACGGTCCCCGTCCCCTAAACCTAACCTTACCTGAAGCCTTACCCTAACCCGTCCCCTAATCCTAACCCGCACGCTAACACTAACCCATACCCTAACACGTACGCTCACCCTAAACCATTGTTGTACCATAAACTGTACCCTAAGCCGTCCCCGTCCCCTAACCCTAACCCTAACACTAACCCTTACCTGAATCCTTACCCTAACCCGTCCCCTAATCCTAACCCATACGCTAACACTAAAACGTATCCTAACACGTACGATCACCCTAAACCATTTTCATTCCCTAACCTGTACCCTAAACCATCCCCGTCCCATAACCCTAACCCTAACCCTAAACCTAACCCTTACCCAAAGCCTTACCCTAACCCGTCCCCTAATCCTAAACTGTACGCTAACACTAACCCATACCCTAACATGTACGCTCACCCTAAACCATTGTCATACACTAACCTGTACCCTAAACCTTCCCCGTACCCATCCCCTAACCCTAACACTAACCCTAACCCTTACCTGAAGCCTTACCCTACCACGTCCCCTAATGCTAACCCGTACGCTAACACTAACCTGTACCCTAACACGTACGCTCACCCTAAACTGTTGTCGTACCCTAACCTGTACCCTAAACTGTCCCCGTCCCCTAACCCTAACCCTAACCCTTACCCGAAGCCTTAACCTAACACATCCCCTAATCCTAACCTGTACACTAACACTAACCCATACCCAAACACGTACGCTCCCCCTAAACCGTTGTTGTACCGTAACCTGTACCCTAAACTGTCCCCGTCCACATCCCCTAACCCTAACCATAACCCTAACCCTAACCATTACCCGAAGCCTTACCCTAATCCGTCCCCTAATCCTAACCCGTACGCTAACACTAACACTTACCCTAACACGTACGCTCACCCTAAACCACTCTCATAGACTAAGCTGTATCCTAAACCGTCCCTGTCCTCTAACCCTAAACCTAACCATAAACCTAAACCTAACCCTTACACGAAGCCTAACCCTAACCCGTCCGCTAATACTAACCCGTACCCTAACATGTACGCTCACACTAAACCATTGTCGTACACTAACCTGTACCCTAAACCGTCCCAGTCCCGTAACCCTAACCATAACCCTAACCCTAACACTTACCTGAAGCCTTACCCTAACCTGTCCCCTAATCCTAAACCGTATGCTAACACTAACCCGTACCCTAACACGTACGCTCACCCTAAACCTTTGTCGTACCCTAAACTGTACCCTAAACCGTCCCCGTCCCCTAACCCTAACCCTAACCCTAACCTTAACCCTTACCCTAACCCTTACCCGAAGCCTTACCCTAACCCGTCCCGTAACCCTAACCCGTACACTAACACTAACACGTACCCTAACACGTATGCTCACCCTAAACCGTTGTCGTACCCTAATCTGTAACCTGAACCGTTCCCGTCCCCGTCACCTAACCCTAAACCTAACCCTAACCCTAACCCTTACCCGAAGCCTTACCCTAACCCGTCCCATAATCCTAACGCGTACGCTAACAATAACCCGTACCCTAACACATACGCTCACCCTAAGCCGTTGTCGTACCCTAACCTGTACCCTAAACTGTCCCCATCCTCTAACCCTAACCCTAACCCTAAACCTATGCCTAACCCTTACCCGAAGCCTTACCTTAAACCGTCCCATATTCCTAACCCGTATGCTAACACTAACCCATACCCTAACACGTACGCTCTCCCTAAAACGTTGTCGTACCCTAACCTGTACCCTAAACCGTCCCCTTCCTCGAACCCTAACCCTAACTCTTACCCGAAGCCATTCCTTAACCCGTCCCCTAATCCTAACACGTACGCTAACACTAACACGTACATTAACATGTACGCTCTCCCTAAACCGTTGTCGTACCCTAACCTGTACCCTAAACCGTCTCCGTCCCCTAACCCTAAACCTAACACTAACCCTAACCCTGACCCGAAGCGTTACCTAACCCGTCCCCTAATCCTAAACCGTACACTAACACTAACCCGTACCCAAACACGTACGCTCACTGTAAACCGTTGTCGTACCCTAAGCTGTACCCTAAACCGTCCCCATCCCCTAACCCTAACCCTAACCCTAACCCTTACCGGAAGCCTTACCCTAACCCGTCCCCTAATCCTAACCCGTACGCTAACACTAACTTTTACCCTAACACGTATGCTCACCCTAAACAGTTCTCGTACCCTAACCTGTACCCTAAACCGTCCCCGTCCCCGTCCCCTAACCCTAACTCTAACCCTAACCCTAAACCTAACCCTTACATGAAGCCTTACCCTAACCCGTCCCCTAATCCTAACCCGTACGCTAACACTAACCCGTACCATAACACTTACGCTCACCCTACACCGTTGTCGTACCCTAACCTGTACCTTAAACTGTGCCCGTCACCGTCCCCTAAACCTAACCCTAACCCTAACCCTTATTCGAAGCCTTACCCTAACCCGTCCCTTAATCTTAAACCGTACGCTAACACTAACCCGTACCCTAACACGTACGCTCATCCTAAACCTTTGTCGTACCCTAACCTGTACCCTAAACCGTCCCCGTCCCCATCCCCGTCCCCTAACCCTAATCCTAACCCTTACCCGAAGCCTTACTCTAACCCGTCCCCTAATCCTAACCCGAACGCTAACACTAACACATACCCTAACATGTACGCTCACCCTAAAGCATTGACGTATGCTATCCTGTACCCTACACCGTCCCCGTCCACTAACCCTAACCCTAACCCTAAACCTAACCCCTACCCGAAGCCTTACCCTAACCCGTCCCCTAATCCTAACCCGTACGCTAACACTAACCCGTACCCTAACATGTACGCTCTCCCTAAAACGTTGTCGTACCCTAACCTGTACCCTAAACCGTCCCCATCCCCTAACCCTAACCCTAACACTATCCCTAACCCTAACCCTTACCCAAAGCCTTACCCTAACCCGTCCCCTAATATTAACCCGTACGCTAACACTAACCCGTACCCTAAACATATGCTCACCCTAAACCGTTGTGTACACTAACCTGTACCCTAAACCGTCCCCGTCCCCTAACCATAACCCTAACCCTAACCCTAACCCTAACCCTTACCTGAAGCCTTACCCTAACCCGTCCCCTAATCCTAACCCGTACGCTAACACTAACACGTACCCTAACACGTACACTCACACTAAACTGTTGTCGTACCCTAAACTGTACCCTAAACTGTCCCCGTCACCTAACCCTAACCCTAACAATAACACTTACCCGAAGCCTTACCCTAACCCGTCCTCTGATCCTAAACCGTACGCTAACACTAACCCATACCCTAACATATATGCTCACCTTATACCGATGTCGTACCCTAACCTGTACCCTAAACTCTCCCCGTCCCCGTCCCCGTCCCCTAACCCTAACCCTAAACCTAACCCTTACCCGAAGCCTTACCCTAACCCGTCCCCTAATCCTAACCCGTACACTAACACTAAGGCATACTCTAACACGTACGCTCACCCTAAACCATTTTCGTACCATAACCTGTACCCGAAACGGTCCCCGTCCCCTAAACCTAACCTTACCTGAAGCCTTACCCTAACCCGTCCCCTAATCCTAACCCGCACGCTAACACTAACCCATACCCTAACACGTACGCTCACCCTAAACCATTGTTGTACCATAAACTGTACCCTAAGCCGTCCCCGTCCCCTAACCCTAACCCTAACACTAACCCTTACCTGAATCCTTACCCTAACCCGTCCCCTAATCCTAACCCATACGCTAACACTAAAATGTATCCTAACACGTACGATCACCCTAAACCATTTTCATTCCCTAACCTGTACCCTAAACCATCCCCGTCCCATAACCCTAACCCTAACCCTAAACCTAACCCTTACCCAAAGCCTTACCCTAACCCGTCCCCTAATCCTAAACTGTACGCTAACACTAACCCATACCCTAACATGTACGCTCACCCTAAACCATTGTCATACACTAACCTGTACCCTAAACCTTCCCCGTACCCATCCCCTAACCCTAACACTAACCCTAACCCTTACCTGAAGCCTTACCCTACCACGTCCCCTAATGCTAACCCGTACGCTAACACTAACCTGTACCCTAACACGTACGCTCACCCTAAACTGTTGTCGTACCCTAACCTGTACCCTAAACTGTCCCCGTCCCCTAACCCTAACCCTAACCCTTACCCGAAGCCTTAACCTAACACATCCCCTAATCCTAACCTGTACACTAACACTAACCCATACCCAAACACGTACGCTCCCCCTAAACCGTTGTTGTACCGTAACCTGTACCCTAAACTGTCCCCGTCCACATCCCCTAACCCTAACCGTAACCCTAACCCTAACCATTACCCGAAGCCTTACCCTAATCCGTCCCCTAATCCTAACCCGTACGCTAACACTAACACTTACCCTAACACGTACGCTCACCCTAAACCACTCTCATAGACTAAGCTGTATCCTAAACCGTCCCTGTCCTCTAACCCTAAACCTAACCATAAACCTAAACCTAACCCTTACACGAAGCCTAACCCTAACCCGTCCGCTAATACTAACCCGTACCCTAACATGTACGCTCACACTAAACCATTGTCGTACACTAACCTGTACCCTAAACCGTCCCAGTCCCGTAACCCTAACCATAACCCTAACCCTAACACTTACCTGAAGCCTTACCCTAACCTGTCCCCTAATCCTAAACCGTATGCTAACACTAACCCGTACCCTAACACGTACGCTCACCCTAAACCTTTGTCGTACCCTAAACTGTACCCTAAACCGTCCCCGTCCCCTAACCCTAACCCTAACCCTAACCTTAACCCTTACCCTAACCCTTACCCGAAGCCTTACCCTAACCCGTCCCGTAACCCTAACCCGTACACTAACACTAACACGTACCCTAACACGTATGCTCACCCTAAACCGTTGTCGTACCCTAATCTGTAACCTGAACCGTTCCCGTCCCCGTCACCTAACCCTAAACCTAACCCTAACCCTTACCCGAAGCCTTACCCTAACCCGTCCCATAATCCTAACGCGTACGCTAACAATAACCCGTACCCTAACACATACGCTCACCCTAAGCCGTTGTCGTACCCTAACCTGTACCCTAAACTGTCCCCATCCTCTAACCCTAACCCTAAACCTAAACCTATGCCTAACCCTTACCCGAAGCCTTACCTTAAACCGTCCCATATTCCTAACCCGTATGCTAACACTAACCCATACCCTAACACGTACGCTCTCCCTAAAACGTTGTCGTACCCTAACCTGTACCCTAAACCGTCCCCTTCCTCGAACCCTAACCCTAACTCTTACCCGAAGCCATTCCTTAACCCGTCCCCTAATCCTAACACGTACGCTAACACTAACACGTACATTAACATGTACGCTCTCCCTAAACCGTTGTCGTACCCTAACCTGTACCCTAAACCGTCTCCGTCCCCTAACCCTAAACCTAACACTAACCCTAACCCTGACCCGAAGCGTTACCTAACCCGTCCCCTAATCCTAAACCGTACACTAACACTAACCCGTACCCAAACACGTACGCTCACTGTAAACCGTTGTCGTACCCTAAGCTGTACCCTAAACCGTCCCCATCCCCTAACCCTAACCCTAACCCTAACCCTTACCGGAAGCCTTACCCTAACCCGTCCCCTAATCCTAACCCGTACGCTAACACTAACTTTTACCCTAACACGTATGCTCACCCTAAACAGTTCTCGTACCCTAACCTGTACCCTAAACCGTCCCCGTCCCCGTCCCCTAACCCTAACTCTAACCCTAACCCTAAACCTAACCCTTACATGAAGCCTTACCCTAACCCGTCCCCTAATCCTAACCCGTACGCTAACACTAACCCGTACCATAACACTTACGCTCACCCTACACCGTTGTCGTACCCTAACCTGTACCCTAAACTGTGCCCGTCACCGTCCCCTAAACCTAACCCTAACCCTAACCCTTATTCGAAGCCTTACCCTAACCCGTCCCCTAATCTTAAACCGTACGCTAACACTAACCCGTACCCTAACACGTACGCTCATCCTAAACCTTTGTCGTACCCTAACCTGTACCCTAAACCGTCCCCGTCCCCATCCCCGTCCCCTAACCCTAATCCTAACCCTTACCCGAAGCCTTACTCTAACCCGTCCCCTAATCCTAACCCGAACGCTAACACTAACACATACCCTAACATGTACGCTCACCCTAAAGCATTGACGTATGCTATCCTGTACCCTACACCGTCCCCGTCCACTAACCCTAACCCTAACCCTAAACCTAACCCCTACCCGAAGCCTTACCCTAACCCGTCCCCTAATCCTAACCCGTACGCTAACACTAACCCGTACCCTAACATGTACGCTCTCCCTAAAACGTTGTCGTACCCTAACCTGTACCCTAAACCGTCCCCATCCCCTAACCCTAACCCTAACACTATCCCTAACCCTAACCCTTACCCAAAGCCTTACCCTAACCCGTCCCCTAATATTAACCCGTACGCTAACACTAACCCGTACCCTAAACATATGCTCACCCTAAACCGTTGTGTACACTAACCTGTACCCTAAACCGTCCCCGTCCCCTAACCATAACCCTAACCCTAACCCTAACCCTAACCCTTACCCGAAGCCTTACCCTAACCCGTCCCCTAATCCTAACCCGTACGCTAACACTAACACGTACCCTAACACGTACACTCACACTAAACTGTTGTCGTACCCTAAACTGTACCCTAAACTGTCCCCGTCACCTAACCCTAACCCTAACAATAACACTTACCCGAAGCCTTACCCTAACCCGTCCTCTGATCCTAAACCGTACGCTAACACTAACCCATACCCTAACATATATGCTCACCTTATACCGATGTCGTACCCTAACCTGTACCCTAAACTCTCCCCGTCCCCGTCCCCGTCCCCTAACCCTAACCCTAAACCTAACCCTTACCCGAAGCCTTACCCTAACCCGTCCCCTAATCCTAACCCGTACACTAACACTAAGGCATACTCTAACACGTACGCTCACCCTAAACCATTTTCGTACCATAACCTGTACCCGAAACGGTCCCCGTCCCCTAAACCTAACCTTACCTGAAGCCTTACCCTAACCCGTCCCCTAATCCTAACCCGCACGCTAACACTAACCCATACCCTAACACGTACGCTCACCCTAAACCATTGTTGTACCATAAACTGTACCCTAAGCCGTCCCCGTCCCCTAACCCTAACCCTAACACTAACCCTTACCTGAATCCTTACCCTAACCCGTCCCCTAATCCTAACCCATACGCTAACACTAAAATGTATCCTAACACGTACGATCACCCTAAACCATTTTCATTCCCTAACCTGTACCCTAAACCATCCCCGTCCCATAACCCTAACCCTAACCCTAAACCTAACCCTTACCCAAAGCCTTACCCTAACCCGTCCCCTAATCCTAAACTGTACGCTAACACTAACCCATACCCTAACATGTACGCTCACCCTAAACCATTGTCATACACTAACCTGTACCCTAAACCTTCCCCGTACCCATCCCCTAACCCTAACACTAACCCTAACCCTTACCTGAAGCCTTACCCTACCACGTCCCCTAATGCTAACCCGTACGCTAACACTAACCTGTACCCTAACACGTACGCTCACCCTAAACTGTTGTCGTACCCTAACCTGTACCCTAAACTGTCCCCGTCCCCTAACCCTAACCCTAACCCTTACCCGAAGCCTTAACCTAACACATCCCCTAATCCTAACCTGTACGCTAACACTAACCCATACCCAAACACGTACGCTCCCCCTAAACCGTTGTTGTACCGTAACCTGTACCCTAAACTGTCCCCGTCCACGTCCCCTAACCCTAACCGTAACCCTAACCCTAACCATTACCCGAAGCCTTACCCTAATCCGTCCCCTAATCCTAACCCGTACGCTAACACTAACACTTACCCTAACACGTACGCTCACCCTAAACCACTCTCATAGACTAAGCTGTATCCTAAACCGTCCCTGTCCTCTAACCCTAAACCTAACCATAAACCTAAACCTAACCCTTACACGAAGCCTAACCCTAACCCGTCCGCTAATACTAACCCGTACCCTAACATGTACGCTCACACTAAACCATTGTCGTACACTAACCTGTACCCTAAACCGTCCCAGTCCCGTAACCCTAACCATAACCCTAACACTTACCTGAAGCCTTACCCTAACCTGTCCCCTAATCCTAAACCGTATGCTAACACTAACCCGTACCCTAACACGTACGCTCACCCTAAACCTTTGTCGTACCCTAAACTGTACCCTAAACCGTCCCCGTCCCCTAACCCTAACCCTAACCCTAACCTTAACCCTTACCCTAACCCTTACCCGAAGCCTTACCCTAACCCGTCCCGTAACCCTAACCCGTACACTAACACTAACACGTACCCTAACACGTATGCTCACCCTAAACCGTTGTCGTACCCTAATCTGTAACCTGAACCGTTCCCGTCCCCGTCACCTAACCCTAAACCTAACCCTAACCCTAACCCTTACCCGAAGCCTTACCCTAACCCGTCCCATAATCCTAACGCGTACGCTAACAATAACCCGTACCCTAACACATACGCTCACCCTAAGCCGTTGTCGTACCCTAACCTGTACCCTAAACTGTCCCCGTCCTCTAACCCTAACCCTAACCCTAAACCTAAGCCTAACCCTTACCCGAAGCCTTACCTTAAACCGTCCCATATTCCTAACCCGTATGCTAACACTAACCCATACCCTAACACGTACGCTCTCCCTAAAACGTTGTCGTACCCTAACCTGTACCCTAAACCGTCCCCTTCCTCGAACCCTAACCCTAACTCTTACCCGAAGCCATTCCTTAACCCGTCCCCTAATCCTAACACGTACGCTAACACTAACACGTACATTAACATGTACGCTCTCCCTAAACCGTTGTCGTACCCTAACCTGTACCCTAAACCGTCTCCGTCCTCTAACCCTAAACCTAACACTAACCCTAACCCTGACCCGAAGCGTTACCTAACCCGTCCCCTAATCCTAAACCGTACACTAACACTAACCCGTACCCAAACACGTACGCTCACTGTAAATCGTTGTCGTACACTAACCTGTACCCTAAACCGTCCCCATCCCCTAATCCTAACAATAACCCTAACCCTAACACTTACCCGAAGCCTTTCCCTAAACCGTCCCCTAATCCTAACCCGTACGCTAACACTAACCCGTGCCCTAACACGTAGGCTCACCCTAAACCGTTGTCGTACCCTAACCTGTACCCTAAACCGTCCGCGTCCCCGTCCCCTAACGCTAACCCTAAGCCATACCCTAACACGTACGCTCTCCCTAAACCATTGTCGTACCCTAACCTGTACCCTAAACCGTCCCTGTCCCCTAACCATAACCCTAAACCTAACCCTTACCCGAAGCCTTACCCTAACCCGTCCCCTAATCTTAACCCATACGCTAACACTAACCTGTACCCTAACACTTCCGCTCACACTAAATCATTGTCGTACACTAACCTATACTATAAACCGTCCCCGTCCCCGTCCCTTAACCCTGACCCTAACCCTAATCCTAACCCTTACCCGAAGCCTTACCCTAACCTGTCTCCTAATCCTAACCCGTACGCTAACACTAACCTGTACCCTAATACGTACGCTCACCCTAAACCGTTGTCGTACACTAACCTGTACCCTAAAGTGTCCCCGTCCCCTAACCATAACCCTAACCCTAACCCTTAACCTAAGCCTTACACTAACCCGTCACTTAATCCTAACACGTACGCTAACACTAACACGTACCCTAACACGTACGCTCACCCAAAACCGTTGTCGTACCCTAAACTGTACCCTAAACCGTCCCCGTTCCCTAACCCTAACCCTAACCCTAAAAATTACCCGAAGCCTTACCCTAAACCGTCCCCTAATCCTAAACCGTACGCTAACACTAACCCGTATCCTAACACGTACGCTCTCCCTAAACCGTTGTCATACACTAACCTGTACCCTAAACCGTCCCCGTCCCCTAACACTAACCCTCAAACTAAACCTAACCCTAACCCTTACCTGAAGCCTTACCTTATCCCGTCCCCTAATCCTAACCCGTAGTCTAACACTGACACGTACCCTAACATATATGCTCACCTTAAACCGTTGTCGTACCCTAACCTGTACCCTAAACCATCCCCGTCCCCGTCCCCATCCCCTAACCCTAACCCTAACCCTTACCCGAAGCCTTACCCTAACCCAATCCCTAATCCTAAACCGTACAATAACACTAACCCATACCCTAACACGTATGCTCACCCTAAACCATTGTCGTACCCTAACCTGTACCCTAAACTGTCCCTGTCCCCGTCCCCTAACCCTAACTCTAACCCTTACCCGAATCCTTACCCTAACCCGTCCCGTAACCCTAACCCGTACACTAACACTAACCCGTACCCTAACACATACGCTCACCTTAAACCGTTGTCATAGCCTAACTTGTACCCTAAACCGTCCCCGTCCTATAACCCTAACACTTACCCGAAGCCTTACCGTAACCGGTCCCCTAATCCTAACACGGACGCTAACACTAACCCGTACCCTAACACGTACGCTCTCCCTAAAACGATGTTGTACCCTAACCTGTACCCTAAAACGTCCCCGTCCCCTAACCCTAACCCTGACACTAACTGTAACCCTAACCCATACCCGAAGCCTTACCCTAACCTGTCCCCTAATCCTAACGCGTATGCTAACACTAACCTGTTCCCTAACACGTACGATCACCCTAAACCATTGTCGTACACTAACCTGTACCCTAAACCGTCCCCGTGCCCTAACCCTAACCCTAACCCTAACCCTAAACCTAACCCTTACCCGAAGCCTTGCCCTACCCTGTCCCCTAATCCTAACCCGAGCGCTAACACTAACCCGTACCCTAACACGTACGCTCTCCATAAACTTTTGTCGTACACTAACCTGAACCATAAACCGTCGCTGTCAACTAACCCTAAACCTAATCCTAACCCTAACCCTAACCCTTACCCGAAGCCTTACCCTAACCCGTCCCCTAATCCTAACACGTATGCTAACAGTAAACGGTACCCTAACACGTATGCTCAACCTAAACATTTGTCGTACCCTAACCTGTACCCCTAAACTTTCCCCGTCCCCGTGCCCGTCCCCTAACCCTAACCCTAACCCTAACACTTACCTGAAGCCTTACCCTAACCCTTCCCCTTATCCTAACCCGTACGCTAACACTAACACGTACCCTAACACGTACGCTCACCCTAAACCTTTGTCGTACCCTAACCTGTAACCTAAACCGTCTCCGTCCCCTAACCCTAACCCTAGCCCTTACCCGAAGCCTTACCCTAACCCGTCCCCTAATCCTAAACCGTACGCTAACACTAACCCATACCCTAACACGTATGCTCACCCTAAACCGTTGTCGTACACTAAACTGTACCCTAAACCGTCCCCGTCTCCGTACCCTAACCCTAACCCTAACCTTAACCCTTACCTGAAGGCTTACCCTAACCCGTCCCCTAATCCTAAACCGTACGCTAACACAAACCCGTACCCTAACACGTACGCTCACCCTAAACCGTTGTCATACACTAACCTGTACCCTAAACGGTCCCCGTTCCCTAACCCTAACCATAACCCTAACCCTAACACTTACCCGAAGCCTTACTCTAACCCGTCCCCTAATCCTAAACGGTACGCTAACACTAACCCGTACCCTAACACCTACGCTCACCCTAAACCGTTGTCATAGCCAAACCTGTACGCTAAACCCTCCGCGTCCTCTAACGCTAACCCTAACCCTAACACTAACCCTAACCCTTACCCAAAGCCTTACCCTAAACCGTCACCTAATCCTAAACCGTACGCTAACACTAACCCGTACACTAAAATGTATGCTCACCCTAATCCATTGTCATACCCTAAACTGTACCCTAAACTGTCCCAGTCCCCGTCCCCTAACCCTAACCCTAAACCTAACCCTTACCCGAAGCCTTATCCTAACACGTCCCATAATCCTAACCCGTACGCTAATACTAACCCGTACCCTAAGACGTACCCTCACTGTAATCCGTTGTCGTACCCTAACCTGTACCCTAAACCATGGCCGTCCGCTAAACCTAACCCTAACCCTAACCCTTACCCGAAGCCTTACCCCAACCCGTCACCTAATCCTAACCCGTACGCTAACACTAACCCGTACCCTAACACGTACCCTCACCCTAAACCGTTGTTCTAACATACCTGTACCCTAAACAGTACCCGTCCCCTAACCTTAACCCTAACCCTAACACTAACCTTTACCCGAAGCCTTACCCTAACCCGTCCCCTAATACTAACCCGTACGCTAACACTAACCCCTACCCTAACACGTACGCTCACCATAAACCGTTGTCGTATGCTAACCTGTACCCTAAACCGTTCCCGTCCCCTAACCCTAACCCTAACCCTAACCTTTACCCGAAGCCTTACCCTAACCCGTCCCCTAATCCTAACCCGTATGCTAACACTAACCCGTACCCTAACACGTACGGTCACCCTAAATAGTTGTCGTACACTAATCTGTACCCTAAACCGTCCCCGTCCCCGTCCCCTAACCCTAACCCTTACCCGAAGCCTTACACTAACCCGTCCCCTAATCCTAAACCGTACGCTAACACTAACCCGTACCATAACACGTATGCTCACCCTAAACTGTTGTCGTATACTAACAAGTACCATAAACCCTCCCGGTCCCCTAACCCTAACCCTAACCCTAAACCTAACCCTAACCCTTACCTGAAGCCTTACCCTAAACCGTCACCTAATCCTAACCAGTACGCCAACACTAAACCGTACCCTAACACGTACGCTCACCCTAAACCGTTGTCGTACCCTAACCTGTAACCTAAACTGTCCCCGTCCCCTATCACTAACCCTAACCCTAACCCTAACACTTACCCGAAGCCTTACCCTAACCCGTCCCCTAATCCTAACCCGTACGCTAACACTAACACGTACCCTAACATTTACGCTCAACCTAAACCATTGTCGTACCCTAACCTGTGCCTTAAACCGTCCCTGACCCCTAACCCTAACCCTATCCCTAACCCTAACCCTTACCCGAAGCCTTACCCTAACCCGTCCCCTAATCCTAACCCGTACGCTAACACTAACCCGTACCCTAACCCGTACGCTCACCCTAAACCTTTGTCGTACCCTAACCTGTACCCTAAACCGTCCCGTCCACTAAGCCTTACCCTAACCTTAACTGTAACCCTTACCCGAAGCCTTACATTAACCCGTCCCCTAATCCTAACCCGTACGCTAACACTAACCGGTACCCTAAAATGTACGCTCACCCTAAACAGTTGTCGTACCCTATACTGTACCCTATACCATCCCCGTCCCCATCCGCGTCCCCGTCCCCTAACCCTAACCCTAATCCTTACCCCAAGCCTTACCCTAACCCGTCCCATAACCCTAACCCGTACGCTAACACTAACCCATACCCTAACACGTACGCTCACCCTAAACCGTTGTCGTACCCTAAACTGTACCCTAAACGGTTCCCGTCCCCTAACCCTAACCCTAAACCAAAACCTTACCCGAAGCCTTACCCTAAACTGTCCCTTAATCCTAACCCGTACGCTAACACTAACCCATACCCTAACACGTACGCTCACCCTAAAACTTTGTCGTACCCTAACCTGTACCCTAAACCGTCCCCGTCCCTAAACCCTAACCCTAACCCTAACCCTTACCCGAAGCCTTACCCTAAACCGTCACGTAATCTTAACCGGTATGCTAACACTAACACGTACCCTAACACATACGCTCACCGTAAACCGTTGTCGTACCCGAAACTGTACCCTAAACCGTCCCTGTCCCCGTCCCCTAACCCTAACCGTAACCCGAACCCTTACTCGAAGCCTTACCCTATCCCATCCCCTAATCCTAACCCGTACGCTAACACTGACCCGTACCGTAACACGTACGCTCACCCTAAACCGCTGTCGTACCCTAAACTGTACCCTAAACTGTCCCCGTCCCCTAATCCGTATGCTAACCCTATCCCTAACCCTTAACCGAATCCTTACCCTAACACGTTCTCTAATCCTAACCCGTACGCTAACACTAACCCTTACCCTAACAGGTACGCTCACCCTAAAACATTGTCGTACCCTAACCTGTACCCTAAACCATCCCCGCTCCCGTCCCCTAACCCTAACCCTGACCCTAAACCTAACCCTTACCCGAAGCCTTACCCAAACCCGTCCCCTAATCCTAAACCGTACGCTAACACTAACACATACCCTAACATTTTCTCTCACCCTAATCCATTGTCATACCCTAACCTGTGCCCTAAACCGTCCCTGTCCCCTAACCCTAACCCTAACCCTAACACTTACCCGAAGCCTTACCCTAACCCGTCCCCTAATCCTAATCCATACGCTATCACTAACCCGTAACCTAACACGTACGCTCACCCTAAACCGTTGTCGTACCCTAACCTGTACCCTAAACCGTCCCCATTCCCTAACCCTAAACCGTTCCCCGTTCCCTAAACCTAACCCTAACACTAACCGTAACCTTAACCCTTACCCGAATCCTTACCCTAAACCGTCCCCTAATCCTAAACCGTACGCTAACACTAACCCGTACCCTAACAAGTACGCTCACCCTAAAGCGTTTTCGTACCCTAACCTTTACCCTAAACCGTCCCCGTCCCGTAAACCTAACCCTAACCCTAACCCTCATCCGAAGCCTTACCCTAACCCGTCCCCTATTCATAACCCGTACGCTAACACTAAATCGTACGCTAACAAGTACACTCACTCTAAAACGTTGTCGAACCCTAACCTGTACCCTAAACCTTCCCCGTCCCCTAACCCTAACTGTAACCCTAACCCTTACCCGAAGCCTTACACTAACCCGTCCCCTAATCCTAACCCGTACACTAACACTAACACGTACCCTAACACGTATGCTCACCCTAAACCGTTGTCGTACACTAACCTGTATCGTAAACCGTCCCCGTCCACTAACCCTAACCGTAACCCTAACCCTTACCCAAAGCCTTACCCTAACCCGTCCCTTAATCCTAAGCTGTACGCTAACACTAATCCGTACCCTATCACGTACGCTCACCCTAAACCCTTGTCGTACAATAACCGGTACCCTAAACCTTCCCCGTCCCCTAATCCTAACCCTAAACCTAACCCTAACCCTAAACCGTACCCGAAGCCTTACCCTAACCCGTCCCCTAATCCTAACCCTTATGCTAACACTAATGCATACCTTAACATGTACGCTCACCCTAAACAGTTGTCGTACCCTAACCTGTACCCTAAACCGTCCCCGTCCCCTAACCCTAACCCTAACCCTAACCCTAAGCCTAATCCTTACCCGAAGCCTTACCCTAACCCGTCCCCTATTTCTAAACCGTACGCTAACACTAACCCGTACCTTAACACGTACGCTCACGCTAAACCGTTCTCATACCCTAACCTGTACCCTAAACCGTCCCCGTCCCCGTCCCCTAACCCTAACCCTAACCCTTACTCGAAAACTTACCCTTACCCGTCCCCTAATCCTAACCCGTACACTAACCCTAACCCGTACCCTAACACGTACGCTCACCCTAAACGGTTGTCGTACCCTAACCTGTACGCTAAACAGTCCCCGTCCCCTAACCATAACCCTAACCCTAACCCTTACCCGAAGCCTTACCCTAATCTGTCCCCTAATCCTAACCCGTATACTAACACTAACCCGTACCCTAACACGTACGCTTAAACTAAACCGTTGTCGTACCCTACCCTGTACACTAAACCGTCCCCTTCCCCTAACCCTAACCCTAACCCTAACCCAAACACTTATCCGAAGCCTTATCCTAACCCGTCCCCTAATCCTAACCCATACGCAAACACTAACCTGTACCCTAACACGTACGCTCACCCTGAACCATTGTCGTACCCTAACCTGTACCCTAAATCGTCCCCGTCCCCTAACCCTAACCCATACCCGAAGCCATACCCTAACCCGTCCCCTATTCCAAACCGGTATGCTAACACTAACCCATACCCTAACAAGTACGCTCACCCTAAACCGTTGTCGTACCCTAACCTGTACCCTAAACCGTCCCCGTCCCTTAACCCTAACTCTAACCCTAACCCTAACCCTTACCCGAAGCCTTACCCTCACCCGTCCCCTAATCCTAACCCTAACTCTAACACTAACCCTTACCCAAAGCCTTACACTTACCCGTCCCCTAATCCTAACCCATACGGTAACACTAAACCGTACCCTAACACGTACGCACACCCTAAATCGTTGTCGTACCCTAACCTGTACCCTAAACAGTCCCTGTCCCCTAACGCTAACCCTAACCCTTATCCGAAGCCTTATCCTAACCCGTACGCTAACACTAACATGTACCCTAAGACGTACGCTCACCCTAAACATTTGTCGTACCCTAACCTGTACCCTAAACCGTCCCCGTTCTCTAACACTTACCCTAACCCTAACCCTAACCCTAAACCTTACCCGAAGCCTTAGCCTTACCCATCCCCTAATCCTAACACGTACGCTAACACTAACCCGTACCCTAACAGTTACGCTCACGCTAAACCGTTGTCGTATACTAACCTGTACCCTAAACCGTCCCCGTCCCCTAACCCTAACACTAACCCTTACCTGAAGCCTTACCCTAACACTTCCCCTAATACTAACCCGTTCGCTAATACTAACCCGTACCCTAACACGTACGCTCACCCTAAAACGTTGTCGTACCCTAACCTGTACCCTAAACAGTCCCAGTCCCCGTCCCCTAACACTAACCCTAAACCTAAACCTTACTCGAAGCCTTACCCTCACCCGTCCCCTAATCCTAACCAGTACGCTAACACTAGCCCGTACCCTAACATGTATGCTCAACCTAAACTGTTGTCGTACAGTAATCTGTACCCTAAGCCGTCCCCGTCCCCGTCCCCGTCCCCTAACCCTAACCCTTACCTGAAGCCTTACCCTAACACTTCCCCTAATCCTAACCCGTACGCTAACACTATCCCATACCCTAACACATACGCTCACCCTAAAACGTTGTCGTACCCTAACCTGTACCCTAAAACGTCCCCGTCCCCTAAACCTAACCCTAAAACTAACCCTAAACCTAACACTTACCCGAAGACTTACCCTAAACCGTCCCCTTATCCTAACCCGTAAGCTAACACTAACCCGTACCCTAACATATAAGCTCAACCTAAACCGTTGTCATTACCTAACCCGTACCCTAAACCGTCCCCCTCCCCTAACCCTATCTCTAACCCTAACCCTAACACTAACACTTACCCAAAGCCTTACCCTAACCCGTCCCCTAATCCTAACCCGTACGCTAACACTAACCCATACCCTAACAAGTACGCTCACCCTAAAGAGTTTTCGTACCCTAACCTGTACCCTAAACCGTCCCCATCCCCTAACCCTAACCCTAACCCTAACCCTTAACCGAAGCCTTACCCTAATCCGTCCCCTAATCCTAAACTGTACGCTAACACTAAACCGTACCCTAACACATACGCTCACCCTAAACCGTTGTCATACCCTAACCTGTACCCTAAACCATCCCCGTCCCCTAATCCTAACCCTAAACCTAACACTAACCCTTACCCGAAACCTTATCCTAACCCGTCCCCTAATCCTAACCCGTACGCTAACACTAACCCGCACCCTAACACGTACGCTCACCCTAAACCGTTGTAGTACCCTATCCTGTACCCTAAACTGTCCCCGTCCCCTTACCATAACCCTAACCCTAACCCTTACCCAAAGGCTTAACCTAACCCGTCGCCTAAACCTAACCTGTACGCTAACACTAACCCATACCCTAACACGTACGCTCACCCTAAAGCGTTGTCGTACCCTAAACTGTACCCTAAACGGTCCCCGTTCCCTAACACTTATCCTAACACTAACCCTAACCCGAAAACTTACCCGAAACCTTACCCTAACCCATACCCTAATCCTAACACGTACGCTAACACTAACCTGTACCCTAACCCATACGCTCACGCTAAACCGTTGTCGTACACTAACCTGTACCCTAAACCATCCCCGTCCCCGTCCCCTAACCCTAACACTAAACCTAACACTTACCCGAAGCCTTACCCTAACCCGTCCCCTAATCTTAACCCGTACGCTAACTCTAACCCATACCCTAACACGTACGCTCACCCTAAACCATTGTCGTACCCTAACCTGTACCCTAAACCGTCCCCGTCCCCTAAACCTAACCCTAACACTAACCCTTACCTGAAGCCTTACCCTAACCCTTCCCCTAATCCTAACCCGTACGCTAACACTAACCTGTACCCTAAAACATACGCTCACCCTAAACCGTTGTCGTACCCTAACCTGTACCCTAAACCGTCCACGTCCCCATCCCCTAACACTAACCCTAAACCTAAATCTTACCCGAAGCCTTACCCTCACCCGTCCCCTAATCCTAACCAGTACGCTAACACTAACCCGTACCCTAACACGTACGCTCAACCTAAACAGTTGTGGTACACTAATCTGTACCCTAAGCCGTTCCCGTCCCCGTCCCTGTCCCCATCCCCTAACCCTAACCCTAACCCTTACCCGAAGCCTTACCCTAACACTTCCCCTAATCCTAAACCATACGCTAACACTATCCTGTACAATAACACATACGCTCACCCTAAACCGTTGTCGTACCCTAACCTGTACCCTAAACCGTCCCCATCCCCTAACCCTAACCCTAACCCTACCCCTAAACCTAAACCTTACCCAAAGCCTTACCCTAACACGTCCCCTAATCCTAACCTCTTCGCTAACACGAACCCGTACCCTAACACGTACGCTCAACCTAAACAGTTGTCGTACACTAACTTGTACCCTAAAGCATCCCCGTCCCCTAACCCTAACCCTAACCCTAACCCTAACGCTAACCTTATCCGAAGCCTTACCCTAAGCCGTCCCCTAATCCTAACCCGTACGCTAACACTAACCCGTACCCTAACACGTATGCTCACCCTAAAGCGTTGTCGTACACTAACCTGTAACCTAAACCGTCCCCGTCCACAAATCCTAACACTAACCCTAACGCTAATCCTTACCCGAAGCCTTGACCTAACCCGTCCCCTAATCCTAACCCGTACGCTAACACTAACCCGTACCCTAACACGTACGCTCACCCTAAACCGTTGTCGTACCCTAACCTGCACCCTAAACTGTCCCCGTCTCCTAACCCTAACCCTAACCCTTACCTGAATCCATACACTAACCCGTACCCAATCCTAATTTGTACGCTAACACTAAACCGTACCCTAACACGTACGCTCACCCTAAACCGTCTTCCTTCCCTAAACCGTCCCCATCCCCTAAACCGTCCCCGTCCCCTAACCCTAACCCTAACCCTTACCCGAAGCCTTACCCAGCCCGTCCCCTAATTCTAAACCGTACGCTAACACTAACCTGTACCCTAACACGTACTCTCACATTAAACCGTTGTCATACCCTAAACTGTACCCTAAACCGTCCCCGTCCCCTAAACCTAACCCTAAAACTTACCCTAACTAACACTTACTCGAAGCCTTACCCTAAACCGTCCCCTAATCCTAACCCGTACGCTAACACTAACCCGTACCCTAACATGTAAGCTCACACTAAACCGTTGTCGTACCCTAAACTGTACCCTAAACCGTCTCCCTCCCCTAACCCTAACCCTAACCTTAACCCTAACACTAACACTTATCCGAAGCCTTACCCTAACCTGTCCCCTAAACCTAACCCGTACTCTAACACTAACCCCTACCCTAACACGTTCGCTCATCCTAATCCGTTGTCGTACCCTAAACTGTACCCTAAACCGTCACCGTCCCCTAAACTAACTGTAAACCTAACCCTTACCCGAAGCCTTACCTAACCCGTCACCTAATCCTAACCCGTAAGCTAACACTAACCCATACCCTAAAACGTACACTCACCCTAAACTGTTGTCGTACCCTAACCTGAACCCCAAACCGTCCCAGTCCCCTAAACCTAACCCTAACCCTAAACCTTACCCGAAGCCTTACCCTAACCCGTCCCGTAATCCTAACCCGTTCGCTAACCCTAACCCGTAGCCTAACATGTACGCTCACTCTAAACCGTTGTCGTACACTAACCTGTACCCTAAACCGTCCCCGTCCCCAAACCCTAACCCTAACCCTGACCCTAACCCTTACCCTAAGCCTTACCCTAACCCGTCACCTAATCCTAACCCGTACGCTAACACTAACCCGTACCCTAACACGTAAGCTCACCCTAAACCGTTGTCGTACCCTAACCTGTACCCTAAACCGTCCCCGTCCCCTAAACCTAACCCTAACCCTAACCCTTACCTGAAGCCTTACCTTAACCCTTCCCCTAATCCTAACCCGTATGCTAACACTAACCTGTACCCTAAAACATACGCTCACCCTAAACCGTTATCGTACCCTAACCTGTACCCTAAACCGTCCACGTCCCCGTCCCCTAACACTAACCCTAAACCTAAATCTTACCCGAAGCCTTACCCTCACCCGTCCTCTAATCCTAACCAGTACACTAACACTAACCCATACCCTAACACGTATGCTCACCCTAAACAGTTGTCGTACACTAATCTGTACCCTAAGCCGTTCCCGTCCCTGTCCCCGTCCCCATCCCCTAACCCTAACCCTAACCCTTACCCGAAGCCTTACCCTAACACTTCCCCTAATCCTAAACCGTACGCTAACACTATCCCGTACAATAACACATACGCTCACCCTACACCGTTGTCGTACCCTAACCTGTACCCTAAACCGTCCACAGCCCCTAACCCTAACCCTAACCCTACCCCTAAACCTAAACCTTACCCGAAGCCTTACCCTAACACGTCCCCTAATCCTAACCCGTTCGCTAACACTAACCCGTACCCTAACACGTACGCTCAACCTAAACAGTTGTCGTACACTAACTTGTACCCTAAAGCATCCCCGTCCCCTAACCCTAACCCTAACCCTAACCCTAACGCTAACCCTTATCCGAAGCCTTACTCTAAGCCGTCCCCTAATCCTAACCCGTACGCTAACACTAACCCGTACCCTAACATGTACGCTCACCCTAAACCCTGTCGTGCCCAAACCTGTACCCTAAACCGTACCCGTCCCCGTCCCCTATCCCTACCCATAACCCTTACCCGAAGCCTTACCCTAAACCGTCCCCTAATCCTAACCCGTATGCTAACACTAACCCGTACCCTAACACCTATGCTCTCCCTAAAGCGTTGTCGTACACTAACCTGTAACCTAAACCGTCCCCGTCCACAAACCCTAACACTAACCCTAACGCTAATCCTTACCCGAAGCCTTGACCTAACCCGTAGCCTAATCCTAACCCGTACGCTAACACTAACCCGTACCCTAACACGTACGCTCACCCTAAACCGTTGTCGTACCCTAACCTGCACCCTAAACTGTCCCCATCCCCTAACCCTAACCCTAACCCTTACCTGAATCCTTACCCTAACCCGCACCCAATCCTAATTTGTACGCTAACACTAAACCGTACCCTAACACGTACGCTCACCCTAAACCGTCTTCGTTCCCTAAACTGTACCCTAAACCGTCCCCGTCCCCTAACCCTAACCCAAACCCTAACCCTAACCCTTACCCGAAGCCTTACCCAACCCGTCCCCTAATTCTAAACCTTACGCTAACACTAACCCATACCCTAACACGTACTCTCACATTAAACCGTGGTCGTACCCTAAACTGTACCCTAAACCGTCCCCGTCCCCTAAACCTAAACCTAAAACTAACCCTAACCCTAACACTTACTCGAAGCCTTACCCTAACCCGTCCCCTAATCCTAACCCATACGCTAACACTAACCCGTACCCTAACATGTAAGCTCACACTAAACCGTTGTCGTACCCTAACCTGTACCGTAAACCGTCTCCATCCCCTAACCCTAACCCTAACATTAACCCTAACACTAACACTTACCCGAAGCCTTACCCTAACCCGTCCCCTAATCCTAACCCTTACTCTAACACTAACCCCTACCCTAACACGTACGCTCATACTAATCCGTTGTCGTACCCTAAACTGTACCCTAAACCGTCACCGTCCCCTAATCTAACTGTAAACCTAACCCTTACCCGAAGCCTTACCTAACCCGTCACCTAATCCTAACCCGTACGCTAACACTAACCCATACCCTAAAACGTACGCTCACCCTAAACTGTTGTCGTACCCTAACCTGTACCCCAAACCGCCCCAGTCCCCTAAACCTAACCCTAACCCTAAACCTTACCCGAAGCCTTACCCTAACCCGTCCCGTAATCCTAACCCGTTCGCTAACCCTAACCCGTAGCCTAACACGTACGCTCACGCTAAACCGTTGTCGTACCCTAACCTGTACCCTAAACCGTCCCCTAACCCTAAGCCTAACCCTAACCCTGACCCTAACACTTACCCGAAGCCTTACCCTAACCCGTCACCTAATCCTAACCCGTACGCTAACACTAACCCATACCCTAACACGTATGCTCACACTAAACCGTTGTCGTACCCTAACCTGTACCCTAAACCTTCCCCGTCCCCTAACCCTAACCCTAACACTGACCCTAACCCTTACCCGAAGCCTTACCCTAACCCGTCCCCTAATCCTAACCCATACTCTAACACTAACCCGTACCCTAACACGTACGCTCACCCTAAACTGTTGTCGTACTCTCACCTGTACCCTCAACCGTCCCCGTCCCCTAATCCTAACCCTAACCCTAACCCTAACGCTAACCTTTACCCGAAGCTTTACCCTAACCCGTCCCTTAATCCTATCCCGTATGCTAACACTAACCCTAACCCTAACACGTACGCTCTTCGTAAACCGTTGTTGTACCCTAATCTGTACCCTAAACCGTACCCGTCCCCAACCCGTAACTCTAACCCTAGCCCTTACCCGAAGCCTTACCGTAACCCCTCCCATAATCCTAACCCGTACGCTAACACTAACCCGTACCGTATCACGTACGCTCACCCTAAACCATTGTCGTACCCTAAGCTGTACCCTAAACTGTCCCCGTACCCTAACCCTAACCATAACCCTAACCCTAACCCTTACCCGAAGCCTTAACCTAACGCGTCCACTAACCCTAACCTGTACGCTAACACTAACCCATACCCTAACACATATGCTCACCCTGAACTGTTGTCGTACCCTAACCTATACCCTAAACCGTCCCCGTCCCCTAACCCTAAACCTAACCCTAACCGTAACCCTTACCCGAAGCCTTACACTAACATGTCCCCTAATCCTAACACGTACGCTAACACTAACCTGTACCCTAACACCTACGCTCACACTAAACTGTTGTCGTACACTAACCTGTACCCTAAACCATCCCCGTCCCCGTCCCCTAACCCTAACCCTCACCCGAAGCCTTGTCCTAACCCGTTCCCTAATCCTAACCCGTACGCAAACACTAACCCGTACCCTAACACATACACTCAAACTAAACTTTTGTCGTACCCTCACCTGTATCCTAAACGGTCCCCGTCCCCTATCCCTGACTCTTGCCAGAAGCCTTACCCTAACCCGTCACCTAATACTAACCCGTAAGCTAACACTAACTCCTACGCTAACACTAACCCATACCCTAACACGTACGCTCACCCTAAACCCTTGTCGTACACAAACTTGTACCCTAAAGCGTCCCCGTCCCCTAACCTTAACCCAAACACTAACACTTACCCGAAGCCTTACCCTAACCCGTCCGCTAATCCTAAGGCGAACGCTAACACTAACCCGTACCCTAACACATACGGTCACCATAAACTGTTGTCGTACACTAACCTGTACCCTCAACCGTCCCCCTCCCTGTCCCCATTCCCTAACGCTAACCCTAACCCTAAACTTTACCCAAAGCCTTACCCTAACCCGTCCTCTAATCCTAACCCGTACGCTAACACTAACCCGTACCCTAACATGTACGCTCACCCTAAATCGTTGTCATACAATAACCTGTACCCTAAACCGTCCCCGTCCCCTAACCCTAACCCTAACCCTAAGACTCACCCGAAGCCTTACCCTAATCCGTCCCCTAATCCTAACCCGTATGCTAACAGTAACCCGTACCCTAACACGTACGCTCACCCTAAACCATTGTCGTACCCTAACCTCTACCCTAAACCGTCCCCTTCCCCTAACCCGAACCCTAAACCTAACCCTTACCCGAAGCCTTACCCTAATGCATCCACTAACCCTAACTCGTATGCTAACACTAATCCATTCCCTAACACGTACGCTCACCCTAAACTGTTGTCGTATGCTAACCTGTACCCTATACCGTCCCCATCCCCTAACCCTAACCATAAACCTTACCCGAAGCCTTACCCTAACACGTCCCCTAATCCTAACACGTACGCTCACCCTAAACCGTTGGCGTACACTAACCTGTACCCTAAACCATCCCCGTCCCCGTCCCCTAACCCTAAACCTTACTAGAAGCCTTACCCTAACCCTTACCCTAATACTAACTCGTCCGCTAACACTAACTCATACGCTAACACTAACCTGTACGCTAACACTTATGCTCACCGTAAATCTTTGTCGTACACTAACCTGTAACCTAAACCGTCCCAGTCCCCTAACCCTAACCCTAACCCTTACCCGAAGCCTTACCCTCACCCGTCCCCTAATCCTAACCCGTACGCTAACACTAACCCATACCCTAACACGTACACTCACCCTAAACCGTTGTCGTAACCTAACCTGTAACCTAAACCATCCTCGTCCGCTAACCCTAACCCTAACCCTAACCATATCCCTTACACGAAGCCTTACCCTAACTCATCCCCTAATCCTATCCCGTATGCTAACACTAACCCGTACCCTAACATGTACGATCACCCTAAACCGTTTTCGTACCCTAACCTGTACCCTAAACAGTTCCCGTCCTCTAACCCTAACCCTAACCCTTACACGAAACCTTACCCTAACCTGTCCCCTAATCCTAACCCATACGCTAACATTAACCCGTACCCTAAAACATACACTCAAACTAAATATAATATATAATGTAAATATATATATATATAAATATAATAATATATTGTAATATATTCAGGAAAATACGCATACGCTCTTTTTGGCCAACCAAGAAAGCGTATAAAGGAAATCTGCACTAAAATGAAGTCTCATTGCCCCCAGCTCAAAAGGGCCATCTGAAAAAAGTGTAAAATCCAGAAAGGCAGAAAAGGCCATGGAAAAGTGGGAGACTTGTGATGTTGATGGGCGAGATGAAAATTGCCAACCGCCATTCTGGAGAAGTGTATGGTGTTTCCTGAGACACCTAAAAAACAGAGCAAGGGATCGTACGGAACTTCCACTTACGGTCCTATAGCTTAGGGAAATTGAAATAAAAAAGACACAGCCACCCCAATGTTTCAGACGTCTCTGTTTACAAGAACCTCATCTACAGTACAAATTAAATATCCCAGAAAGCGAAAAATGGATAAGGAAGTTGTGGTACGTACGTACAAAGGAATATCACTCAGCAATGAAATCTATGTCATCAGGCCCATCGCGCCATAATGAGGGGATTCAGGTACGATGATTCTAAGTGAAATAAGTCACACAGAAAAAGAAACATCATAAGATATCACTAATACACGGAATGTAAACTTCGCTACACATGAACTGAATTACAAAACAGAACAGGGTCTCAAATTTAGAAAACCAACTTATGCTTGTTTATGGGGAAAGGTGAGTTGGGGTGCTGCATAAAACCAGAGATTGAAATCAGCACAAATACCGTTCCATAAGCCAAATATGTAATAGTCAAGACCTACTCCTTGCTCAACGAAATGGACTCAACACCCCATATTCAATGCCTGGGAATATACCTGACAAGTAAGAATCTTAAAACCCATGGATTTATATGTCTCCATAAGGAAATCAAGCGTGTGTACAGCAGCCTAAACGCAGCAGTGAAAATCCGATAAATCCCATTATCAAAATAAATTACAAAAACAAATCACAGTGACAGTGAAATAGAGAGCAATTCTTAAATAATTCATTCAGGGCTTGTGATGCAACCTGGATTTACCACATCTACACCCAGAGCTGGGTGAGACATAAAGGCTGGACCACTTCGGGCTGATAGCATTGGTGAGGTTCGGTGAGCAATGCAGACCCTTTGAAGTCATACTGCATGATACCCATTCCATGGATCCCAACTCTCCAGGTTTAAGGGATTCTTCCTTCAGCTAAGACATGCATGGGAAACCCAGATTATGGTCCACCGTGTGACCGGGAAACGTTTTTAAATGCATCTCAGTTTTCATCCCCTGGTACTCGGGTTCACCATTCCAGACGCTTTACTAACACTCTCTCCACTTGGAGAGTCAGTGCCTTTAACCTCCTGTTTGGCACAGTTCACAATTTCTGCGCAAGATGAACAGGAATAGGGAGAACTAATGAGAGACTAGCTGTAGGCGTCTGCACGGGCAAATTTAATGCTCATTTCCCACCAGGAAGAGGAATTAACCAAAGGCTCAGCGTGCCGTGCTGGAACCAGATTAGGGTCTGAAGCAATCCTGCGGTTTTGCAGCTAGCTCACAAGAAAGCGAGTTGAAGAAGGAGGCTCAGGGGCACTGTCATTCACAAACCTGCAGAGTTATAAATGACAGCAATCATCCAAAAATATATTGAAGTAAGGCTGCGAAGAAGACTTGAAAGCAGGGCAGAATTGCCAGAATCCGATTTCAGGAGGTAGACGGGAATTGCTCTGAAAGCATAGGAAAAGAGGCAGAACCTCGAAAGTGAGGCACTTGGCCAAAAAGGACGTATACGTTTTTTCCAGGGCCCTTATTAACGAGGGTAGGAGGCTCCCAGCATGCTCTACTGGCCAACAGAGGGCCCACATTGCCAAGGCGATGTGAGCTAGCTAGGCGGGGGTGACCTCACAGCAGAGGGCCTACCTCACAGAAGGGTGAGGAACCCAGCCAGGATAAGACTCTCACCAGAGGGCCCACATCAACAAGGGAATCAGAACCAGTCAGGAGTGTCCTCACGCCAGTGTGGCCACATCAGCGGAAGGTGAGGAACCCAGCACATGTGGCCTCAAACAAGGGGACACAAATCACGAATGGGCTGGGAGTGAGGCATGCAGGAGGAGACTCACAACAGAGGGCCCATAGAATAAAAAAGGTGAGGAATCCAGGAGTTGGAAACTCAAAGCAGGCAGCCCAGAGCACTGACGCTATGGGATACAGGCCAGAGTGAACTCACAGCAGAGGGCCCACATCATGAAACTGTGAGCAACCCAGCCACTGGGACCACAGGACAGAACGCCCACATGCCCATGGTGATGGGAACCTGGCAAGAGTGTCCTCGCACCACTGGGTGCACATCAGAAAATGTGTGGAGCCCAGCACTTAGGGCCTGACACCAGAGGACCCTCATCACCGAGGAGTCCCCAGCACGCTCCAACTGCAGCCAGAGGGCCTACGTCGCCAAGGCGACGTGTGCCAGCCAGGCACAATTGACCTCACAGCAGAGGGCCCACCTCACAGAATGGTGAGGAATCCAGCCACGATCAGACTCTCACCAGAGGGCCCATATCACCAAGGGGATTGGAACCAGGCACGAGTGTCCTCACACCAGTGGGGCCACATCACTAAAAGGTGAGGAATCCGGCACATGTGACCACAAACCAGAGGACCTACATCACCAAGGGGCTGGGAGTGAGGCAGGCAGGAGTAGCCTCACAACACAGGGCCCAAAGGATAAAAAAGGTGAGGAACCCAGCAGTTGGAACTTACCAGAGTGGCCCAGAGCACAGAGGCTACGGGATCTAGGAATGAGTGAACTAACACCAGAGAGCCAACATCAGGAAACTGTGAGCAACCCAGGCGTTGGGACCTCAGAGCAGAAGGCCCACATCGCCATGGGCAAGGGAAACTTACACGAATGTCCTGGCATCACTGGGCTCACATCAGAAAACGTGGGGAGCCCAGCAGTTAGGGCCTGAGGCCACAGGGCCCTCATCACCGAGGGGAGGAGGCTCCCAGCAGGCTCCAACTGCCACCATATGGCCGACGTCACCAAGGCGGGGTGTGTCAGCCAGGCAGGAAATGACCTCAGAGCAGAGGGCCCACCTCACAGAAGTGTGAGGAACCCAACCAGGATCAGACTCTCACCAGAGGGCCAACATCACCAAGGGGATGGGAACCAGGCAGGAGTGTCCTCACACCAGTGGGGCCACATCAGCGAAAGGTGAGGAACCCAGCATATGTGGCCTCAAACCAGAAGACCCACATCACCAAGGGGCTCCGAGTGAGGCAGGCAGGAGTTGTCTCACAACACAGGGCCCATAGAATAAAAAAGGTAAGGAATCCAGAAGTTGGAAGCTCCAAGCAGGTGGCCCAGATCACCGAGGCTATGGGATCCATGCCAGAGTGAACTCACAGCAGAGGGCCCACATCCTGACACTGTGAGCAACCCAGCCGTTGGGACTTCATAGCAGAAGGCCCAAATCCCCATGGGGATGGGAACCTGGCAGGAGTGTCATCGCACCAGTGGGCACACATCAGAAAATGTGGGGAGCCCAGCAGTTAGGGCCTGACGCCAGAGGGCCCTCATCACCGAGGGGAGGAGTCTCCCAGCACACTCCAATTGCAACCAGCGGGCCCATGTGGCCAAGGCGAAGTGTGCCAGCCAGGCAGGAGTGACCTCACAGCAGAGGGCCCTCCTCCCAGAAGTGTGAGGAACCCAGCCAGGATAAGGCTCTCACCAGAGAGCCCACATCACCAAGGGGATTGGAACAAGGCAGGAGTGTCCTCACACCAGTGTGGCCACATTATAGAAAGGTGAGGAACACAGCACATGTGGCCTCAAACAAGGGGAAACACATAACGAAGGGACTGGGAGTGAGACATGCAGGAGGATACGCACAACAGAGGGCAAATAGAATAAAAAAGGTGAGGAATCCAGGAGCTGGAAACTCAAAGCAGGAGGCCCAGAGCACTGACGCTATGGGATACAGGCTGGAGTCAACTCACAGCAAAGGGCCCACATCATGAAACTGTGAGCAACCCAGCCGTTGGGATCACAGAACAGAAGTCCCACATGCCCATGGAGATGGGAACCTGGCAGGAGTGTCCTCGTACCGCTGGGCACACATCAGAAAATGTATGGAGCCCAGCACTTAGGGCCTGACACCAGAGGGCCCTCATCACTGAGGGCAGGAGGCCCCAGAATGCTCCAACTGCCACCAGAGGGTCCACGTCGCCAAGGCGACGTGTCCCAGCCAGGCAGGATTGACCTCACAGCAGAGGGCCCACATCATGAAAGTGTGAGCAGCCCAGCCGTTGGGACCTCAGAACAGAAGGCCCACAAGCCCATGGGGATGGGAACCTGGCAGGAGTACCCTCGCACCACTTAGAACGTATCAGAAAATGTGGGAACCCAACCGTTAGGGCCTGACGCCAGATGGCCTCATCACCGAGGGGAGGAGGCTCCCAGCAGGCTCCAACTGCCACCATAGGGCCGACGTCGCCAAGGCAGGGTGTGCCAGCCACGCAGGAGTGACCTCAGAGAAGAGGGCCCACCTCACAGAAGTGTGAGGAACCCAACCAGGATCACAGTCTAATCAGAGGGCCCACATCACCAAGGGGATGGGAACCAGGCAGGAGTGTCCTCACATCATTGGGGCCACATCATCAAAAGATGAGGAACCCATCATATGTAGCCTCAAACCAGAGGACACACATCACCAGGGAGCTGGGAGTGAGGCAGGTGACTGGAGGGGTACATTTAACTCTAATTTCCCACCAGGAAGAGGAATTAACCAAAGGCTCAGAGTGCTGTGCCGCACCCTGAGAACAGCCTGAAGCAAACCTGGGGTTTTGTGGCCAGCTTACAAGGAAGCGAGTTAAGAAAGGAAATCACGGGTGCTGTAATTCACAAATCTGCAGAGTTATAAATGACAGCTATTGGCAAAAATATATTGAAGTAAGGCTGCGAAGAGGACTTGAAAACGAGGCAGAATTGCAGGAATCATATTTCAGGAGGTAGATTGGAATTGCATTTAAAACATATGAAAATCGGCAGATCTTTGACAGTGATGCACTTGGATAAAAAGTGCATATACATTTTTTCCTGAATATATTCAGGAAAAAACAAATATGCACTTTTTGGCCAACGAAGCACTCGAGCAATGGAAATCCACACTACAATGAAGTCTCATTTCCCATTCATCAAAAGGGCCATCTGAAAAAAGTGTAAAAACCAGAAACAGAGGACAGGCCATGGAGAACAGGGAGCCTTGCTATGCTGATGGGCGGGATATAATTTGCCAACAGACACTCTGGAGATATTTATGGTGTATCCTGAAACATCTGAAAAACAAAGCTACAGAGCCTAGGGCACTTCCACTTTTGGCCCTATAGCTTAGGAAAATTAAAATCAACAAGACACAGCCAACACAAAATTTAGGGCTGCTGTGTTTACAAGAACCTCGAGTCCAGTACAAATTAAATATCCCAGAAAGAAAAAAATGGATAAAGAAGTTGTGCTACTTACGTACATCGGAATATCACTCAGCAATGAAATCAATGTCATCAGGCCTGTAGCAGCAAATTGAGTGGATTTAAGTATGATGATTCTAAGAGAAATATGTCACACACAGAAAGATAATTATCATAAGATATCACTAATTGAGGGAGTGTAAACTTGGCTACACATAAACTGAATTACAAAACCAAACAGAGTCTCACATTTAGATAAAAAACTTATGCTTGCTTAAGGGGAAAGTTGAGTTGGGGTGCTGTATAAAACCACAGATTGAAATGAGCACACATACCGTTCCATAAGCCAAATATGTAATAGACAAGACCTACTCTTTGCTCAACGAAATAGACTCATCCATGGTGTATCACCTCACACCTGTTAGAATGGGCATCATCAGAAAATCTACAAACAAAAAATGCTGGAAAGGGTGTGGAGATAAGGAACCCTCTTCCACTATTGTTGGGAATGTAAAATGATACAATCACTGTGGAGAACATTATGGAGTTTCTTATAAAACTAAGAATAGAATTACCATATGATACAGCAATCCCACTACTGGGCATATACCCAGACAAAACCATAAATCAAAAAGAGAAATTTACCGCACTATTCATTGCATCACTATTTACAATATCCAGGTAATGGAAGCAACCTAAATGCCCACAGACAGACGAATGCATACAGATGTGGTACAAGTATAAAATGGAATATTACTAAGCCATAAAAAGGAATGAAATTGGGTCATTTGTAGAGACGTTGATGGATCTAGAGACTGTCATACAGAGTGAAGTAAGTCAGAAAGAGAAAAACAAATCTTGTATATTAATGCATATATGTGGAACCTAGAAAAGTTGTACAGATGAACCGTTTTTTAAGGCAGAAATAGAGCAACAGATGTAGACAACAAACGTATGGACACCAAGGGGGGAAAGCTGTTGGGGAGGGTGGTGGGAGGAGTTGAGAGATTGGTATTGGCATGTATACATTTATATGGATAAAAGAGATAACCAAAAAGAACCTGCTTTATAAAAAAATAAAATAAAATTAAAAATTAAAAAAATAAAATTAAAAAAATTAAAACAGAAAAAATATTCTGCCCTTCACATACATGTATGTATATGAATAAATTATTTCCATGCTTATATCTGTAAATACAAAAAAGAGGAATAAAATCTACCTTGAACCAAAAATGAAAAAAAGAAAAAAAAAGACAGAACCCACCAGTTACACAGAGGAAAACCCTATCAGGGCACTTGCTCCAGTTGTAAACAATTCTGAAGTTGGTCAGTGGTGGGGAATCATCTCCCATTCAGCCAGCAGGCCCCACGCAACAAGCGTCCTCATTGCAAAGCTGGGGGACTGTGCCGAGGCATCTGTGAGTAAACGTGGGCCGAGCCCCAGGCCAGCTGCTGCTGAAATGTTTCCACCCTTCCCAGGTAAAACACGTGAATATGTACAAGGACTTGAAAGCCTAGAGGAAGGGCCATGGAGCCACATGAGGGACAGCATGCCAGCCGACTTGGTGCCTGCAGGCCAGCCAGGATGGTCCTGGACCTGGGTACTCTTCTGGAAGCTTTCCATTTCCCTGCCTGAGATACCGCTGCTGTCCTGGCCCCCACTGCTTTCTTCCTTCCTCACCTCTGCCCAGGGAGAAATTCCAGCGGCAGGTATGGGTGACACATCCTCTTCTTTAGCAGGTGGCATCTTGGCAACTGCTGCAGAAAGTCCAGCAGAGCCCCACTCACACTGGGCCACCCACAAAGCCGTGGCCTCTCACTCCCTCCCACCAGCCCAGCCCCGAGACTGCTGACAGGGCAGAGAAAATGGCGTCAGACACAGCTGCAGGGGCTCTTGCTGCCTGGAGCGGTGTTTATATTGATCTCAAACTAGGCACACCTGGGGAGGGCTGGCCGGCACGGTCAGACTTCCGAGGCCAGCCAATAATCACCCGTCAGGGGCTCACAGTTGCAGAAAATGAAACTTGCTGAATCGGCCAGGTCCAAGGAACAGGTGTGGGCTCCTGAGTCTCAGGATAGACAAGGGGCTGCAACTCTGGCTTGTTTTCTAACTATATTATCTGGCCCATGAGTGGGAGACAACTTCAAGAAAACCCTCTCCTAATGACAGGAACCCAGGACCCATGGAGAAGAGGGGTGGGTGGTGGGTGGATTCAGAGGCCTGGTGCCCCTGGTGCAGTGGAAGTCTCTGGAAGACCAGGTGGAGGGAGGTCACACAGAGTGATGCCCAGCGTCACAGACCTGTCGGAGCTGCTGTTTGTTAGTTCAAGTCCTGCTCTGAGGTGCTCTGTGTCAGATCTGAGTGACAGGTGAGCTGGGAGTGCTCTGCAATGAGGGTGATGTGCACGGTTCCTGTGTGCCCAGCCTTGCCAAGGTACCTGTAAGGATAGCTCTGTATCCTGGGAGGGGCCTGACCATGAGAGCCCCATGGGCTGCAGGGGACCTGCCCAGGGAATCCCATATCCTGAGAGGGGCCTGAACACGAGAGCCCCATGGGCTGTGGTCGGGGTGGGGTACCTGCCCAGGTGAGCTCCATATCCTGGGATTGGCCTGACCTCGAGAGCCCCATGGGCTGCTGGAGTCCTGGTAAAGGATGTCAGGACAGTCAGTGAAGCCACCGAGGATATACCTCCAGTAGTTACTAAATCCTACACCCTGCTAATCATTCTACCAACCACCAGGACATGGTATTCTGTATTAGTCTCCAATGATGCCTTCTTTTGTATTCCATTAGTCCCAGAGTCACAAGAAATTTTGGCTTGTGAGTGGCAGGACTCAACATACAACTAAAACAATACTTCCGGGCCGTGTTGCCAAAAGGGTTCAAAAATTCCCACACCATCTCTGGGGAAAGCTCAGCTAAAGACCTAAAAGTTTTACCTCTGGAAAAGGAAACACTCCTTCAAAATGCAGACAACATTCTAATCGCCAGCCCTACTAAGGAGACCTCTGAACTACCAAGACAATAAAGGATACAAGTTGCCCAAGAAAAAGCTCAAATATCACAGACTACGGTGACCTGCCTGGGCTTCATTCTCACAGAAGGTCGGAGAAGCCCATCCCAGGAAAGGGAAGAAACAATTTACAGCCTTACCCATTTCTAAAACTAGAAGACAGCTTAGGGGTTCCTGGGGAGGCCAGGGTTTGCTGCTTCTGGATCCCTAACTACAGTCTACTAGCTGGGCCTCTATATGAAACACTGAAAGGAAAAGATGATGATCCTTTTGAATAGAATCCAGAAGTGGCCTTTCAAGAATGGAAAGAGCAGTCAATTCAGACCCTTGCCCTGGAACTCCCTAATTTAGCTAAACCCTTTGACCTTTACATTCCTGGTGAAAGGTGAATCGCCACTGGAGTATTACTGCAAAAACTGGGACCACTTGAAATGGAACAATGCAAGAATGCCATCCAGGTAGGATAAACTATGGTCACCAAGGGGCTTGGCCCACCGCCACATCTGGCCAAGATACTGGCGGTATCTAAAAACCTGGAAATCAGCAGCCCAAAAGGCCACCTCCCTCCTAAGGGAAAAGGACCCCACGTGGTGATCCTAATCCCCAACCATGCCCTGAAGTTGCAGGGTTTGCTCCGTGGGCACACTGACCTCGAGTGAGGAGGCCCTCCAACTCCAACCTCCAGAGAGATAACCGGGGGCAACGGGGCACCATGACAACTCGTGTGACCATCACTTGACCTGGAGTTTCTCTCATAAAACAACAAGAGTGTGTCCCAAAAGAGTAGACTACTGCTTGCAGGACTTACTGCACCCAGAGGGGAGCTAATAATCTTGGCTGGGAAACTGTATATCACGCTGTCACCATAGAAAAGCCTACAGACACTGTGATGATGGTGGCCAATAAGAACGGCTGGACTCCTGTTAACCTCAAAAGGCTGTTGACTCAGTTGCCATCATGGTCCTTCATCACCAGTGACCCTGGACTGTCTGGGAGTTGAGCGGACAGGGTCCTGACATCTGATGCTGTTTTTACGTTAATTCAGGGTCGTAACTGAAGAAAGCACAGACTACTGGTCAGAGCATCTAGGCTGGCAGAAACGGTCAGCCTAACGTGGCCGAACAAATGCGGGGCGGGGTGAAACTGGACCTCACAGCATCACTGCACATCTACTTCTTGAACCCATAAAGGTCATTAGAATCTATTACACTTCCAATACTGGTGCTCAGGCGGACGAGCAGGGAGGCAGGAGGCCTGGGGACAATCAACGTCACCTGGAGGCTGCTGGGGAAAAGTTCTGACCCTCGCCCACAGGTATGAGGGCTCCTAACTCAGCACTCAGCAGTTACAGAAGAAGGGTCTGCACCCTCAGCACTCCAAGAATGAGGAAGGGGACAAAAGGCAGAAGAGGGGTTTGTCCCAGGCAAAGCCCCTTAAAAATCCCTGGGAGATAAAAATAGAATCTGGGCAATAAAACAAAGTCTAACCTTTTTTATCCTTTGTGCTTTGTCTAATTTCACGTGCTCCTAGGGTCCCGCATACAGAGGTTCCACACCTGGCACTTCAGACCAGATTTCCTAGTGCAGAATAGCTGGGTCGACACTTCAGCTCCTGGGGCACAGTGCAGACTCCACGATATAGAGCCTGAGCTGCAGCCAACCGGGGCCTCGAGAGCTCCGCCCCCTCCCTCCCACTGACTCTGACAGGATCTCTACACAGCAGCCCAGCCCACAGCCCACAGGGTAGAACATGCTCTCACCTCTCCATTCTCTGATCAAAATATAAAGTTTCCTTTGCTTCTGAACCAAACTCAGTCTCGATCTGTTGGCTCCAATGATACTGGGCAGGGGGACACTTGTTGGGGTCCACTCTGGAGGATCAGTAACAGAAATTGAGAACATTGTAACTTCAATGAACAGATGTGTGAGCCAAACTGTAATTAACATAGAACAGTGTATAAGGCTCGGGTAAAATAAGATGTTTCTAACACTTCGATTTGATACTTCCATCACTTTATTATAAGCAAGTTCAGTGAAAAGGTTTGTCTTATTTGTCAGGTCAATATTAGAGAACCGAAGTGATTTCTTTCCAAGGATGTACATCTAATAATCTTGGTTAAAGCTTCAATCTTGTTTTAAATGCTTTTCCATTGAAAATGATACATCTCTTTCAGCTCCCCCATTTCTGAGAAGTATAAAGTCTTATAATTTATTATTACCAAAGGGGAAAGGTGAGAGGAGGGATAAATTAACAGTTTGGGATTAACACATACACACTGCTATGTATAAAAACGATCATCAACAAGGAACTACTGTCTAGCACAGGGAACTACACTCAATATTTTGCAATAACCTATAAGGGGAAATAATCTGGAAAAGAATAGATATTTTTATTGACATCATCTATCAATGACAGTTAAAATGGAACCTAAGGGAAGCCGGTGGTGAGTGCTTCTGACCCTGAAGACTTCAATCATCTAAAGTTTGGACTCTGCCTACTTCCCAAGGCCCTTAATGAACATATGTGTAGCCGTAGCTTAAAAAATTCCCCAGTTTGGGTTGTGGAGAGACACTGATTTTGAAAAAGCCCTGGTGTTCTCCTCACATGAATGGGACCCTTCCTACAGCTAAAGCATGCCTGTCACACCCAGAGGATGGTATACCGTCTGATCGGGAAGAGTTTGGAAAAGGCATCTCATCTCCTTGTGCTCCGGTTCACCCCACCAGTGTCTTTACTAACAGTCTCCCCACTTGGAGATGTCAGCACTGTCAACATCCTGTTGTGTACAGTTTGGAATCTGTCTAGAGGATGAAGCGGAAGGAGGAGGAACAATGAGAGACAAGTCCTAGGTGTTCGGACAGGCACATGTCACTCTAATTTCCAATCAGGAAGACGAATTGACCAAAGGCTAGGGTTGCCCATGGAAACAGAATAGGGCTTGAGGAAATCCCGCTGCTTTGTGGCCAGTTCCCATAAACACAAGTTGAAAATGGAACTCAGGGGCACTAAAATTCACGAAACTACAGAGTTGAAAATATCTATCACTGAAAAATGTCTTGAAGAAAGTCAGAGAAAAGGACTTGTAAGCAACGGAGAATGGCAGGAAAGGGATTGGAAGAGGTAGAAAGGACTCGCCATTAAGCACAAGAAAAGGGGCTGAACATTGCCAACACTGCAGTTGGCCAAAAAGGGTGTATGCGTCTTTTTCTGTATATATTCAATAAAAGGGCATACATTTTTTGGCCAACCAACCAGGTGGGCACTGGAAATCAATACTACAAAACATCACTTCGCATCAGTCAGAAGAGCCGTCCTCATAAAGTGCAAACACCAGAAACGCAGGACAGGGCAAGGAGAAAAGGGGGCCCTGTGAGGCTTATAGTGGAAATGTATATTGCCAACGGTCACTCTGGAGAAGTGTATTGTGTTTACTAAAGCATCTAAAAAATGGGCTACAGTGTACATGGCACTTACACTCATGGACGTATATCTTGGGAAAAACAAAAATCAAGGGGACACAGGCACCCCAATGTCTACCTCCTCTCTGTTTAAAATATCCTCGAACAGAATATAACTTAAATGACTCTGGAGGGAAAAAATGGATAGAGATGTGTTACTTAGGTAGAGTGAAATATTACTCACCCTGGAAATCAATGAAATATGGCCACTTATAACAACTCCAGAGGAGTTACGTATGATCATTCAAAGTCATATAATTCAAAAAGAAAAAGACATACGATATCACTAATACATGGAATGTAAACGTGGCTACACGTGAACTGAATTACAAAACAGAACGGGCTCTCAAATTTAGAAAACCAACTTATTCTTGCTTAAGGATAAAGGTGAGATGGGGTCCTGCATAAAACCAGGGATTGAAATTAGCACAGACACCATTGCATAAGCCAAATATGTAATAGAAAAAACCTACTCCTTGGTCAACGAAATGGACTCAACACCCCATATTCAGCACCTAGGAATATACCGGACGAGTAAGAGTCTTAATACCTATGGATTTATATGTCTCCATAAGAGAATGAAGCGTGTGTACAGTGGCCTAAACGCAGCAGTGAAAATCCGATAAATCCAATTATCAAAATAAATTTCAAAAACAAAACACAATGACAGTGAAATAGAGAGCAATTCCTAAATAATTCATTGAGGGCTTGTGATGCAACCTGGATTTACCACATCTACACCCAGAGCTGGGTGAGACATAAGGCTGGACACTTCGGGCTCATAGCATTGGTGAGGTTCGGTGAGCAAATGCAGACCCATTGAAGTACCCATTCCATGGGTCCCAACTCTCCAGGTTTAAGGGGTTCTTCTTTCAGTTAAAACATGCATGGGAAACCCACAGTATGGTGCACCATGTGACCGAGAAACCTTTTCCAACGCATCTCAAGTTTCTTCCCTTTTACACGGGTTCACCATTCCAGACGCTTTACTAACACTCTCCCCACTTGGAGAGTCAGTGCCTTTAAACTCCTGTTTGGCACACTTTGCAATTTCTGCGCATGATGAACAGGAATAGGGAGAACCAATGAGAGACTAGCTGTAGGTGTCTTCACGGGCAAATGTAATGCTCATTTCCCACCAGGAAGAGGAATTAACCAAAGGCTCAGCATGCCATGCCAGAACCAGATTATGGCCTGAAGCAATCATGCGGTTTTGCGGCCAGCTCACAAGAAAGCGAGTTGAAGAAAGGAGCTCAGGGGCACTGTAATTCACAAACCTGCAGAGTTATAAATGACAGCTATCGTCCAAAAATATATTGAAGTAAGGCTGCGAAGAGGACATGAACGCAGGGCAGAATTGCAGGAAAACGGTTTCAGGGGGTAGACTGGAATTGCACTTAAAGCATAGGAAAAGAGGCAGAACCTCGACAATGATGCACTTGGCCAAAATGGGCGTATGCGTTTTTTCCTGAATATATTAAGGAAAAATCGCATATGCCCTTTCTGGTCAACCTAGCAAGCATGTTAAAGAAATCTGCACTACAATGAAGTCTCACTGCCCCCCGGTCAAAAGGGCCATCTGAAAAAAGTGTAAAATCCAGAAAGTCAGCACAGGCCATGGGTAACAGGGAGCCTTGTTATGCTGATGGGCGGGATGTAAATTGCCAACAGCCACTATGGAGAAGTGTATGGTGTTTCCTGAAACACCTAAAAAACAAAGCAGCGCTGCATACAGCACTACCATTTATGGTCCTATAGCTTAGGGAAATTAAAATCAAAAACACACAGCCACCCCAAACTTTCGGACGGCTCTGTTTAGAGGAACCTCGTCTACGGTACAAGTTAAATATCCCAGAATGCAAAAAATGGATAAAGAACTTGCGGTACGTAAGTACAAAGGAATATCACTCAGCAATGAAATCTATGTCATCAGGCCCGTCGCGGCATAATGAGTGGATTCAGGTATGATGATTCTACGTGAAATAAGTCACACAGATAATGAACCATCATGTTATCACTAATACACGGAATGTAAACTTGTCTACACATGAACTGAATTACAAAACAGAAGAGGGTCTCAAATTTAGAAAACCAACTTATGCTTGCTTAAGGGGAAAGGTGAGTTGGGGTGCTGCATAAAACCAGAGAGAAATTAGCACAGATACCGTTCCATAAGCCAAATATGTAATAGTCAAGACCTGCTCCTTGCTCAACGAAATGGAATAAACACCACATATTCAACGCCTAGGAATACACCTGAATAGTAGGAATCTTCAAACCCATGGGTTTATATGTCTCCATAAGAGAATCCAGCATGTGTACAGCGGCATAAACACTGCAGTGAAAATCCGATAAATACCATTATCAAAATAAAGTACAAAAAGAAACCACAATGACAGTGAAATAGAGAACAATTCTTAAATAATTCATTCAGGGCTTGTGATGCAACCTGGATTTAGAACATCCACACCCAGAGCTGAGTGAGACATAAGGCTGGACAGTTCGGGCTGAAAGCATTGGTGAGGTTCGGTGAGCAAACGCAGACCCTTTGAAGTCATACTGCATGGTACCCATTCCATGTGTCCCAACTCTCCAGGTTTAGGGATTCTTCCTTCAGCTAAAACATGCATGGGAAACGCAGAGTATGGTCCACCGTGTGATTGGGAAAAGTTTTCAAATGCATCTCAGGTTTCGTCCCCTGGTACTCGGGTTCACCGTTCCAGACGCTTTACTAACACTCTCCCCACTTGGAGAGTCACTGCCTTTAACTTCCTGTTTGGCACAGTTTGCAATTTCTGCGCAAGATGAACAGGAATAGGGAGAATCAATGAGAGACTAGCTGTAGGTGTCTGCACGGGCAAATGGAACGCTCATTTCCCACCAGGGAGAGGAATTAAACAAAGGCTCAGCGTGCCCTGCCGGAACCAGATGAGGGCCTGAAGCAATCCTGCGGTTTTGCGGCCAGCTCACAAGAAAGCGAGTTGAAGAAAGGAGCTCAGGGACACTGTAATTCACAAACCTGCAGAGTTATGAATGACAGCTATCGTCCAAAAATGTATTGAAGTAAGTCTTCGAAGAGGACTTGAAAGCGGGGCAGAATTTCAGGAAAACGATTTCAGGGGGTAGACTGGAATTGCACTTAAAGCATAGGAAAAGAGGCAGAATGTTGACAATGATGCACTTGGCCAAAAAGGGCGTATGCGTTTTTTCCTGAATATATTCAGGAAAAAACGCATACGCCCTTTTTGGCCAACCAAGCAAGCGTGTAAAGGAAATCTGCACTACAATGAAGTCTCACTGCCCCCCGGTCAAAAGGGCCATCTGAAAAGAGTGTAAAATCCAGAAAGGCAGGACAGGTCATGGAGAACAGGGAGCCTTGTTATGCTGATGGGTGGGATGTAAATTGCCAACAGCCACTCTGGAGAAGTGTATGGTGTTTCCTGAAACACGTAGGAAACAAAGCAACACAGCCTATGGCACTTCCACTTATGGTCCTATAGCTTAGGGAAAATAAAATCAAAAACACACAGCCACCCCAAAGTTTGGGACGGCTCTGTTTACAGAACCTCGTCTATGGTACAAGTTAAATATCCAAGAAAGCAAAAAATGAATAAAGAAGTTGTGGTACGCACGTACAATGGAATATCACTCAGCAATGAAATCTACATCATCAGGCCCGTAGCGGCATAATGAGTTGATTCAGGTATGACGATTCAACGAGAAATAAGTCACACAGAAAAAGAAACATCATAAAATATCACTACTACACGGGACGTGAACTTGGCTACTCATGAACTGAATTACAAAACAGAACAGGCCCTCAAATTTAGAAAACCAACTTATGCTTGCTTATGGGGAAAGGTGAGTTGGGGTGCTGCATAAAACAAGAGATTGAAATTAGCACAGATACCGTTCCATAAGCCAAATATATAATAGACAAGACCTAATCCTTGCTCAACGAAATGGACTCAACACCCCATATTCAACGCCTGGGAATATACCTGACAAGTAAGAATCTTAAGACCCATGGATTTCTATGTCTCCATAAGGAAATCAAGCGTGTGTACAGCGCCCTAAACGCAGCAGTGAAAATCCGATAAATCCCATTATCAAAATAAATTTCAATAACACAACACAATGACAGTGAAATAGAAAGCAATTATTATATAATTCATTCAGGGCATGTGATGCAACCTGGATTTACCACATCTACACCCAGAGCTGGGTGAGACATAAGGCTGGACACTTCGGGCTGATAGCATTGGTGAGGTTCGGTGAGCAAACGCAGACCCTTTGAAGTCATACTGCATGGTACCCATTCCATGGGTCCCAACTCTCCAGGTTTAAGGGATTCTTCCTTCAGCTAAAACATGCATGGGAAACCCAGAGTGTGGTCCACCGTGTGATTGGGAAACGTTTTCAAATGCATCTCAGGTTTCGTCCCCTGGTACTCGGGTTCAACGTTCCAGATGCTTTACTAACACTCTCCCCACTTGGAGAGTCAGTGCCTTTAACCTCCTGTTTGGCACAGTTTGCAATTTCTGCGCAAGATGAACAGGAATAGGGAGAACGAATGAGAGACTAGCTGTAGGTGTCTGCACGGGCAAATGGAACGCACATTTCCCACCAGGAAGTGGAATTAACCAAAGGCTCAGCGTGCCCTGCCGGAACCAGATTAGGGCCTGAAGCTATCCTGCGGTTTTGCGTACAGCTCACAAGAAAGCGAGTTGAAGAAAGGAGTTCAGGGGCACTGTAATTCACAAACCTGCAGAGTTATGAATGACAGCTATCGTCCAAAAATGTATTGAAGTAAGTCATCGAAGAGGACTTGAAATTGGGGCAGAATCTCAGGAAAACGATTTCAGGGGTAGACTGGAATTGCACTTAAAGCATAGGAAAAGAGGCAGAATGTCCACAATGATGCACTTGGACAAAAAGGGCATATGCGTTTTTTCCAGAATATATTCAGGAAAAAACGCATACGCTCTTTTTGGCCAACCAAGCAAGCGTGTAAAGGAAATCTGCACTACAAAGAAGTCTCACTGCACCCCGGGCAAAAGGGCAATCTGAAAAAAGTGTAAAATCCAGAAAGGCAGGACAGGTCATGGAGAACAGGGAGCATTGTTATGCTGATGGGTGGGATGTAAATTGCCAACAGCCACTCTGGAGAAGTGTATGGTGTTTCCTGAAACACGTAGGAAACAAAGCAACACAGCCTATGGCACTTACACTTAGGGTCCTATAGCTTAGGGAAATTAAACTCAAAAACACACAGCCACCCCAAAGTTTGGGACGGCTCTGTTTACAAGAACCTCGTCTACGGTACAAGTTCAATATCCGAGAAAGCAAAAAATGGATAAAGAAGTTGTGGTACGTAGGTACAATGGAATATCACTCAGCAATGCGATCTACGTCATCAGGACCGTAGCGGCATAATGAGTGGATTCAGGTACGACGATTCTACGAGAAATAAGTCACACAGAAAAAGAAACATCATAAGATATCACTAATACACGGAACGTAAACTTGGCTACACATGAACTGAATTACAAAGCAGAACAGGGTCTCAAATTTAGAAAACCAACTTATGCTTGCTTATGGGGAAAGGTGAGTTGGGGTGCTGCATAAAACCAGAGATTGAAATTAGCACAGATACCGTTCCATAAGCCAAATATATAATAGAAAAGACCTACACCTTGCTCAACGAAATGGACTCAACACCCCATATTCAACGCCTGGGAATTTACCTAACAAGTAAGAATATTAAGACCCATGGATTTATATGTCTCCATAAGGAAATCAAGCGTGTGTACAGCGGCCTAAACGCAGCAGTGAAAATCTGATAAATCCCATTATCAAAATAAATTTCAGAAACACAACACAATGACAATGAAATAGAGAGCAATTCTTAAATAATTCATTCAGGGCTTGTGATGCAACCTGGGTATACCACATCTATACCCAGAGCTGGGTGAGACATAAGGCTGGACACTTCGGGCTGATAGCATTGGTGAGGTTCGGTGAGCAAACGCAGACCCTTTGAAGTCATACTGCATAGTACCCATTCCATGGGTCCCAACTCTCCAGGTTTAAGGGATTCTTCCTTCAGCTAAAACATGCATGGGAAACCCAGAGTATGGTCCACCCTGTGATTGGGAAACGTTTTCAAATGCATCTCAGGTTTCGTCCCCTGGTACTCGGGTTCACCGTTCCAGACGCTTTACTAACACTCTCCCCACTTGGAGAGTCAGTGCCTTTAACCTCCTGTTTGGCAGAGTTTGCAATTTCTGCGCAAGATGAACAGGAATAGGGAGAACCAATGAGAGACTAGCTGTAGGTGTGTGAACGGGCAAATGGAACGCTCATTTCCCACCAGGAAGAGGAATTCACCGAAGGCTCAGCGTGCCCTGCAGGAACCAGTTTAGGGCCTGAAGGAAGCCAGCGGTTTTGCAGCCAGCTCACAAGAAAGCGAGTTGAAGAAAGGAGCTCAGGGGCACTGTAATTCACAAACCTGCAGAGTTATGAATGACAGCTATCGTCCAAAAATATATTGAAGGAAGTCTTCGAAGAGGACTTGAAAGCGGGGCAGAATTTCAGGAAAACGATTTCAGGGGGTAGACTGGAATTGCACTTAAAGCATAGGAAAAGAGGCAGAATGTCGACAATGATGCACTTGGCCAAAAAGGGCATATGCGTTTTTTCCTGAATATATTCAGGAAAAAACGCATATGCCCTTTTTGGCCAACCAAGCAAGCGTGTAAAGGAAATCTGCACTACAATGAAGTCTCACTGTCCCCCGGTCAAAAGGGCCATCTGAAAAAAGTGTAAAATCCAGAAAGGCAGGACAGGTCATGGAGAACACGGAGCCTTGTTATGCTGATGGGCGGGATGTAAAGTGCCAACAGCCACTCTGGAGAAGTGTATGGTGTTTCCTGAAAAACGTAGGAAACAAAGCAACACAGCCTATGGCAATTCCACTTATGGTCCTATAGCTTAGGGAAATTAAAATCAAAAACACACAGCCACCCCAAAGTTTGGGACGGCTCTGTTTAAAAGAACTTCGTCTACGGTACAAGTTAAATATCCGAGAAAGCAAAAAATGGATTAAGATGTTGTGGTACGTACGTAGAATGGAATATCACTCACCAATGAGATCTACGTCATCAGGCCCGTAGCGGCATAATGAGTGCATACAGGTACGATGATTCTACGAGAAATAAGTCACACAGAAAAAGAAACATCATAAGATATCACTAATACACGGAACGTAAAATTGTCTACACATGAACTGAATTACAAAACAGAACAGGGTCTCAAATTTAGAAAATCAACTTATGCTTGCTTATGGGGAAAGGAGAGTTGGGGTGCTGCATCAAACCAGAGACTGGAATTAGCACAGATAACGTTCCATAAGCCAAATATATAATAGACAAGACCTACTCCTTGCTCAACGAAATGGACTCAACACCCCATATTCAACGCCTGGGAATATACCTGACAAGTAAGAATCTTTAGACCCATTGATTTATATGTCTCCATAAGGAAATCAAGCGTGTGTACAGCGGCCAAAACGCAGCAGTGAAAATCCGATAAATCCCATTATCAAAAAAATTTCACAAACAAAACACAATGACAGTGAAATAGAGAGCAATTCTTAAATAATTCATTCAGGGCTTGTGATACAACCTGGATTTACCACATCTACACCCAGAGCTGGGTGAGACATAAGGCTGGACACTTCGGGCTGATAGCATTGGTGAGGTTCGGTGAGCAAACGCAGACCCTTTGAAGTCATACTGCATGGTACCCATTCCATGGTTCCCAAATCTCCAGGTTTAAGGGATTCTTCCTTCAGGTAAAACATGCATGGGAAACCCAGAGTATGGTCCACCCTGTGATTGGGAAACGTTTTCAAATGCATCTCAGGTTTCATCCCCTTTTACTCGGGTTCACCATTCCAGACGCTTTACTAACACTCTCCCCACTTGGAGAGTCAGTGCCTTTAACCTCCTGTTTGGCACAGTTTGCAATTTCTGCGCAAGATGAACAGGAATAGGGAGAACCAATGAGAGACTAGCAGTAGGTGTCTGCACGGGCAAATGGAACGCTCATTTCCCACCAGGGAGAGGAATTAACCAAAGGCTCTGCGTGCCCTGCCGGAACCAGATTAGGGCCTGAAGCAATCCTGCAGTTTTGCGGCCAGCTCACAAGAAAGCGAGTTGAAGAAAGGAGTTCAGGGACACTGTAATTCACAAACCTGCAGAGTTATGAATGACAGCTTTCGTCCAAAAATGTATTGAAGGAAGTCTTCGAAGAGGACTTGAAAGCAGGACAGAATTTCAGGAAAACGGTTTCAGGGGGTAGACTGAAATTGCACTTAAAGCATAGGAAAAGAGGCAGAATGTCGACAATGATGCACTTGGCCAAAAAGGGCATATGCGTTTTTTCCTGATTATATTCAGGAAAAAACGCATACGAACTTTTTGGCCAACCAAGCAACCGTGTAAAGGAAATCTGCACTACAATGAAGTCTCACTGCCCCCCGGTCAAAAGGGCCATCTGAAAAAAGTGTAAAATCCAGAAAGGCAGCACAGGTCATGGAGAACAGGGAGCCTTGTTATGCTGATGGGTGGGATGTAAATTGCCAACAGCCACTCTGGAGAAGTGTATGGTGTTTCCTGAAACACGTAGGAAACAAAGCAACACCGCCTATGGCACTTCCACTTAGGGTCCTATAGCTTAGGGAAATTAAAATCAAAAACACACAGCCACCCCAAAGTTTGGGACGGCTCTGTTACAAGAACCTAATCTACGGTACAAGTTAAATATCCGAGAAAGCAAAAAATGGATAAAGAAGTTGTGGAACGTACGTACAATGGAATATAACTCAGCAATGAAATCTACGTCATCAGGCCCGTAGCGGCATAATGAGTGGATTCAGGTACGACGATTCTACGAGAAATAAGTCACACAGAAAAAGAAACCTCATAAGATATCACTAATACACGGAAAGTAAACTTGTCTACACATGAACTGAATTACAAAACAGAAAAGGGTCTCATATTTAGAAAACCAACTTATGCTTGCTTATGGGGAAAGGTGAATTGGGGTGCTGCATAAAACCAGAGATGGAAATTAGCACAGATACCCTTCCATAAGCCAAATATATAATAGACAAGACCTACACCTTGCTCAACGAAATGGACTCAACACCCCATATTCAATGCCTGGGAATATACCTGACAAGTAAGAATCTTAAGACCCATGGATTTATATGTCTCCATAAGGAAATCAAGCGTGTGTACAGCGGCCTAAACGCAGCAGTGAAAATCCGATAAATCCCATTATCAAAATAAATTTCACAAACAAAACACAATGACAGTGAAATAGAGAGCAATTCTTAAATAATTCATTCAGGGCTTGTGATGCAACCTGGATTTACCACATCTACACCCAGAGCTGGGTGAGACATAAGGCTGGACACTTCGGGCTGATAGCATTGGTGAGGTTCGGTGAGCAAACGCAGACCCTTTGAAGTCATACTTCATGGTACCCATTCCATGGGTCCCAATTCTCCAGGTTTAAGGGATTCTTCCTTCAGCTAAAACATGCATGGGGAACCCAGAGTATGGTCCACCGTGTGATTGGGAAACGTTTTCAAATGCATCTCAGGTTTCGACCCCTGGTACTCGGGTTCACCATTCCAGACGCTTTACTAACACTCTCCCCACTTGGAGAGTGAGTGCTTTTAACCTCCTGTTTGGCACAGTTTGCAATTTCTGCGCAAGATGAACAGGAATAGGGAGAACCAATGAGAGACTAGCTGTAGGTGTCTGCACGGGAAATTGAAATGCTCATTTCCCACCAGGAAGAGGAATTAACCAAAGGCTCTGTGTGCCCTGCCGTAAACAGATTAGGGCCTGAATAATCCTGTGGTTTTGCGGCCAGCCCACAAGAAAGCGAGTTGAAGAAAGGAGCTCAGGGGCACTGTAATTCACAAACCTGCAGAGTTATGAATGACAGCTATTGTCCAAAAATGTATTGAAGTAAGTCTTCGAAGAGGACTTGAAAGCGGGGCAGAATTTCAGGAAAACGATTTCAGGGGGTAGACTTGAATTGCACTTAAAGCATAGGAAAAGAGGCAGAATGTCGACAATGATGCACTTGACCAAAAATTGCGTATGCGTTTCTTCCTGAATATATTCAGGAAAAAACGCATACGCCCTTTTTGGCCAACCAAGCAAGCGTGTAAAGGAAATCTGCACTACAATGAATTCTCACTGCCCCCTGGTCAAAAGGGCCATCTGAAAAAAGTGTAAAATCCAAAAAGGCAGGACAGGTCATGGAGAACAGGGAGCCTTGTTATGCTGATGGGCGGGATGTAAATTGCCAACAGCCACTGTGGAGAAGTGTATGGTGTTTCCTGAAACACGTAGGAAACAAAGCAACACAGCCTATGGCACTTCCACTTAGGGTCCTATAGCTTAGGGAAATTAAAATCAAAAACACACAGGCAGCCCAAAATTTGGGACGGCTCTGTTTACAAGAACCTCGTCTACGGTAAAAGTTAAATATCCGAGAAAGCAAAAAATGGATAAAGAAGTTGTGGTACGTACGTACAATGGAATATCACTCAGCAATGAGATCTACGTCATCAGGCCGGTAGCGGCATAATGAGTGGATTCAGGTACGACGATTCTACGAGAAATAAGTCACACAGAAAAAGAAACCTCATAAGATATCACTAATACACGGAACGTAAACTTGGCTACACATGAACTGAATTACAAAGCAGAACAGGGTCTCAAATTTAGAAAACCAACTTATGCTTGCTTATGGGGAAATGTGAGTTGAGGTGCTGCATCAAACCAGAGATTGAAATTAGCACAGATACCGTTCCATAAGCCAAATATATAATAGACAAGACCTACTCCTTGCTCAACGAAATGGACTCAACACCCCATATTCAACGCCTGGGAATATACCTGACAAGTAAGAATCTTAAGTTCCATGGATTTCTAGGTCTCCATAACAAAATCAAGCGTGTGTACAGCGGCCTAAACGCAGCAGTGAAAATCGGATAAATCCCATTATCAAAATAAATTTCAAAAACACAACACAATGACAGTGAAATAGAGAGCAATTCTTAAATAATTCATTCAGGGCTTGTCATGCAACCTGGATTTACCACATCTACACCCAGAGCTGGGTGAGACATAAGGCTGGACACTTCGGGCTGATAGCATTGGTGAGGTTCGGTGAGCAAACGCAGACCCTTTGAAGTCATACTGCATGGTACCCATTCCATGGGTCCCAACTCTCCAGGTTTAAGGGATTCTTCCTTCAGCTAAAACATGCATGGGAAACCCAGAGTATGGTCCACCCTGTGATTGGGAAACGTTTTCAAATGCATCTCAGGTTTTGTCCCCTGGTACTCGGGTTCACCGTTCCAGACGCTTTACTAACACTCTCCCCACTTGGAGAGTCAGTGCCTTTAACCTCCTGTTTGGCACAGTTTGCAATTTCTGCGCAAGATGAACAGGAATAGGGAGAACCAATGAGAGACTAGCTGTAGGTGTCTGCACGGGAAATTGAAATGCTCATTTCCCACCAGGAAGAGGAATTTACCAAAGGCTCAGCGTGCCCTGCCGGAACTGGATTAGGGCCTGAATAATCCTGTGGTTTTGCGGCCAGCTCACAAGAAAGCGAGTTGAAGAAAGGAGCTCAGGGGCACTGAAATTCACAAACCTGCAGAGTTATGAATGACAGCTATTGTCCAAAAATGTATTGAAGTAAGTCTTCGAAGAACACTTGAAAGCGGAGAAGAATTTCAGGAAAACTATTTCAGGGGGTAGACTTGAATTGCACTTAAAGCATAGGAAAAGAGGCAGAATGTCGACAATGATGAACTTGGCCAAAAAGGGCGTATGCGTTTATTTCCTGAATATATTCAGGAAAAAACGCATACGCCCTTTTTGGCCAACCAAGCAAGCGTGTAAAGGAAATCTGCACTACAATGAAGTCTCACTGCCCCCCGGTCAAAAGGGCCATCTGAAAAAAGTGTAAAATCCAGAAAGGCAGGACAGGTCATGGAGAACAGGGAGCCTCGTTATGCTGATGGGTGGGATGTAAAGTGCCAACAGCCACTCTGGAGAAGTGTATGGTGTTTCCTGAAACACGTAGGAAACAAAGCAACACAGCCTATGGCACTTACACTTAGGGTCCTATAGCTTAGGGAAATTAAAATCAAAAACACAGAGCCACCCCAAAGTTTGGGACGGCTCTGTTACAAGAACCTCATCTACGGTACAAGTTAAATATCAGAGAAAGCAAAAAATGGATAAAGAAGTTGTGGTACGTACGTACAATGGAATATCACTCAGCAATGAGATCTACGTCATCAGGCCCGTAGCGGCATAATGAGTGGATTCAGGTACGACGATTCTACGAGAAATAAGTCACACAGAAAAAGAAACCTCATAAGATATCACTAATACACGGAACGTAAACTTGGCTACACATGAACTGAATTACAAAACAGAACAGGGTCTCAAATTTAGAAAACCAACTTATGCTTGCTTATGGGGAAAGGTGAGTTGGGTGCTGCATCAAACCAGAGATTGAAATTAGCACAGATACCGTTCCATAAGCCAAATATATAATAGACAAGACCTACTCCTTGCTCAACGAAATGGACTCAACACCCCATATTCAACGTCTGGGAATATACCTGACAAGTAAGAATCTTAAGACCCATGGATTTATATGTCTCCATAACAAAATCAAGCGTGTGTACAGTGGCCTAAACGCAGCAGTGAATATCCGATAAATCCCATTATCAAAATAAATTTCAAAAACACAACACAATGACAGTGAAATAGAGAGCAATTCTTAAATAATTCATTCAGGGCTTGTGATGCAACCTGGATTTACCACATCTACACCCAGAGCTGGGTGAGACATAAGGCTGGACACTTCAGGCTGATAGCATTGTTGAGGTTCGGTGAGCAAAAGCAGACCCTTTGAAGTCATACTGCATGGTATCCATTCCAAGGGTCCCAACTCTCCAGGTTTAAGGGATTCTTCCTTCAGCTAAAACATGCATGGGAAACCCAGAGTATGGTCCACCCTGTGATTGGGAAACGTTTTCAAATGCATCTCAGGTTTCGTCCCCTGTACTCGGCTTCACCGTTCCAGACGCTTTACTAACACTCTCCCCACTTGGAGAGTCAGTGCCTTTAACCTCCTGTTTGGCACAGTTTGCAATTTCTGAGCAAGATGAACAGGAATAGGGAGAACCAATGAGAGACTAGCTGTAGGTGTCTGCACGGGCAAATGGAACGCTCATTTCCCACCAGGAAGAGGAATTAACCAAAGGCTCAGTGTGCCCTGCCAGAACCAGATTAGGGCCTGAAGCAATCCTGTGGTATTGCGGCCAGCGCACAAGAAAGCTAGTTGAAGAAAGGAGCTCAGGGCCACTGTAATTCACAAACCTGCAGAGTTATGAATGACAGCTATCGTCCAAAAATGTATTGAAGTAAGTCTTCGAAGAGGACTTGAAAGCGGGGCAGAATTTCAGGAAAACGATTTCAGGGGGTAGACTGGAATTGCACTTAAAGCATAGGAAAAGAGGCAGAATGTCGACAATGATGCACTTGGCCAAAAAGGGCGTATGCGTTTTTTCCTGAATATATTCAGGAAAAAACGCGCACGCCCTTTTTGTCCAACCAAGCAAGCGTGTAAAGGAAATCTGCACTACAATGAAGTCTCACTGCTCCCCAGTCAAAAGGGCTATCTGAAAAAAGTGTAAAATCAGAAAGGCAGGACAGGTCATGGAGAACAGTGAGCCTTGTTATGCTGATGGGCGGGATGTAAATTGCCACCAGCCACTCTGGAGAAGTGTATGGTGTTTCCTGAAACAGGTAAGAAACAAAGCAACACAGCCTATGGCACTACCACTTATGGTCGTATAGCTTAGGGAAATTAAAATCAAAAACACACAGCCACCCCAAAGTTTGGGATGGCTCTGTTTACAAGAATCTCGTCTACGGTACAAGTTAAATATCCGAGAAAGCAAAAAATGGATAAAGAAGTTGTGGTACGTACGTACAATGGAATATCACTCAGCAATGAATTCTACGTCATCAGGCCCATAGCGGCATAATGAGTGGATTCAGGTACATCGATTCTACGAAAAATAAGTCACACAGAAAAAGAAACATCATAAGGTATCACTAATACATGGAACGTAAACTTGGCTACACATGAACTGAATTACAAAACAGAACAGGGTCTCAAATTTAGAAAACCAGCTTATGCTTGATTATGGGGAAAGGTGAGTTGGGGTGCTGTATAAAACCAGAGATTGAAATTAGCACAGATACCGTTCCATAAGCCAAATATATAATAGACACGACCTACTCCTTGCTCAAAGAAATGGACTCAACACCCCATATTCAACGCCTGGGAATATACCTGACAAGTAAGAATCTTAAGACCCATGGATTTATATGTCTCCATAAGGAAATCATGCGAGTGTACAGCAGCCTAAACGCAGCAGTGAAAATCCGATAAATCCCATTATGAAAATAAATTTCACAAACAAAACACAATGACAGTGAAATAGAGAGCAATTCTTAAATAATTCATTCAGGGCTTGTGATGCAACCTGGATTTACCACATCTACACCCAGAGGTTGGTGAAACATAAGGCTGGACACTTCGGGCTGATAGCATTGGTGAGGTTCGTTGAGCAAACGCAGACCCTTTGAAGTCATACTGCATGGTACCCATTCCATGGGTCCCAACTCTCCAGGTTTAAGGGATTCTTCCTTCAGCTAAAACATGCATGGGAAACCCAGAGTATGGTGCACCGTGTGATTGGGAAACGTTTTCAAATGCATCTCAGGTTTCGTCCCCTGTACTCGGGTTCACCGTTCCAGACGCTTTACTAACACTCTCCCCACTTGGAGAGTCAGTGCCTTTAACCTCCTGTTTGGCACAGTTTGCAATTTCTGAGCAAGATGAACAGGAATAGGGAGAACCAATGAGAGACTAGCTGTAGGTGTCTGCACGGGCAAATGGAACGCTCATTTCCCACCAGGAAGAGGAATTAACCAAAGGCTCAGTGTGCCCTGCCAGAACCAGATTAAGGCCTGACGCAATCCTGCGGTATTGCGGCCAGCGCACAAGAAAGCTAGTTGAAGAAAGGAGCTCAGGGCCACTGTAATTCACAAACCTGCAGAGTTATGAATGACAGCTATCGTCCAAAAATGTATTGAAGTAAGTCTTCGAAGAGGACTTGAAAGCGGGGCAGAATTTCAGGAAAACGATTTCAGGGGGTAGACTGGAATTGCACTTAAAGCATAGGAAAAGAGGCAGAATGTCGACAATGATGCACTTGGCCAAAAAGGGGGTATGCGTTTTTTCCTGAATATATACAGGAAAAATCGCATACGCCCTTTTTGGCCAACCAAACAAGCGTGTAAAGGAAATCTGCACTACAATAAATTCTCACTGCCCCCTGGTCAAAAGGGCCACCTGAAAAAAGTGTAAAATCCAGAAAGGCAGGACAGGTCATGGAGAACAGGGAGCCTTGTTATGCTGATGGGCGGGATGTATATTGCCAACAGCCACTCTGGAGAAGTGTATGGTGTTTCCTGAAACATGTAGGAAACAAAGCAACACAGCCTATGGCACTTCCACTTATGGTCCTATAGCTTAGGGAAATTAAAATCAAAAACACACAGCCACCCCAAAGTTTGGGACGGCTCTGTTTACAAGAACCTCATCTACGGTACAAGTTAAATATCCGAGAAAGCAAAAAATGGATAAAGAAGTTGTGGTACGTACGTACAATGGAATATCACTCAGCAATGAGATCTACGTCATCAGGCCCGTAGCGGCATAATGAGTGGATTCAGGTACGACGATTCTACGAGAAATAAGTCACACAGAAAATGAAACCTCATAAGATATCCCTAATACACGGAACGTAAACTTGGCTACACAAGAACTGAATTACAAAGCAGAACAGGGTCTCAAATTGAGAAAACGAACTTATGGTTGCTTATGGGGAAATGTGAGTTGGGGTGCTGCATCAAACCAGAGATTGAAATTAGCACAGATACCGTTCCATAAGCCAAATATATAATAGACAAGACCTACGCCTTGCTCAACGAAATGGACTCAAAACCACATATTCAACGCCTGGGAATATACCTGACAAGTAACAATCTTGAATCCCATGGATTTATATGTCTCTATGAGGAAATCAAGCGTGTGTACAGCGGCCTAAACGCAGCAGTGAAAATCCGATAAATCCCATTATCAAAATAAATTTCACAAACAAAACACAATGACAGTGAAATAGAGAGCAATTCTTAAATAATTCATTCAGGGCTTGTGATGCAACCTGGATTTACCACATCTACACCCAGAGCTGGGTGAGACATAAGGCTGGACACTTCAGGCTGATAGCATTGGTGAGGTTCGGTGAGCAAACGCAGACCCTTTGAAGTCATACTGCATGGTACCCAATCCATGGGTCCCAACTCTCCAGGTTTAAGGGATTCTTCCTTCAGCTAAAACATGCATGGGAAACCCAGAGTATGGTCCACCATGTGATTGGGAAACGTTTTCAAATGCATCTCAGGTTTCGTCCCCTGTACTCGGGTTCACCGTTCCAGACGCTTTACTAACACTCTCCCCACTTGGAGAGTCAGTGCCTTTAACCTCCTGTTTGGCACAGTTTGCAATTTCTGAGCAAGATGAACAGGAATAGGGAGAACCAATGAGAGACTAGCTGTAGGTGTCTGCACGGGCAAATGGAACGTTCATTTCCCACCAGGAAGAGGAATTAACCAAAGGCTCAGCATGCCCTGCCAGAACCATATTAGGGCCTGAAGCAATCCTGCGGTTTTGCGGCCAGCTCACAAGAAAGCTAGTTGAATAAAGTAGCTCAGGGCCACAGTAATTCACAAACATGCAGAGTTATGAATGACATCTATCGACCAAAAATGTATTGAAGTAAGTCTTCGAAGAGGACTTGAAAGCGGGGCAGAATTTCAGGAAAACGATTTCAGGGGGTAGACTGGAATTGCACTTAAAGCATAGGAAAAGAGGCAGAATGTCCACAATGATGCACTTGGCCAAAAAGGGCGTATGCGTTTTTTCCGAATATATTCAGGAAAAAACGCATACGCCCTTTTTGGCCAACCAAGCAAGCGTGTAAAGGAAATCTGCACTACTATGAAGTCTCACTGCCCCCCGGTCAAAAGGGCCATCTGAAAAAAGTGTAAAATCCAGAAAGGCAGGACAGGTCATGGAGAACAGGGAGCCTTGTTATGCTGATGGGCGGGATGTAAATTGCCAACAGCCACTCTGGAGAAGTGTATGGTGTTTCCTGAAACACGTAGGAAACAAAGCAACACAGCCTATGGCACTTCCACTTATGGTCCTACAGCTTAGGGATATTAAAATCAAAAACACACAGCCACCCCAAAGTTTCGGATGGCTCGGTTTACAAGAACCTCGTCTACGGTACAAGTTAAATATCCGAGAAAGCAAAAAATGGATAAAGGCGTTGTGGTACGTACGTACAATGGAATATCACTCAGCAATGAGATCTATGTCATCAGGCCCGTAGCGGCATAATGAGTGGATTCAGGTCCGACGATTCTACGAGAAATAAGTCACGCAGAAAAAGAAACATCATAAGATATCACTAATACACGGAACGTAAACTTGGCTACACATGAACTGAATTACAAAACAGAACAGGGTCTCAAATTTAGATAACAAACTTATGCTTGCTTATGGGGAAAGGTGAGTTGGGTGCTACATCAAACCAGAGATTGAAATTAGCACAGATACCGTTCCATAAGCCAAATATATAATAGACAAGACCTACTCCTTGCTCAACGAAATGGACTCAACACCCCATATTCAACGCCTGGGAATATACCTGACAAGTAAGAATCTTAAGACCCATGGATTTATATGTCTCCATAAGGAAATCAAGCGTGTGTACAGCGGCCTAAACGCAGCAGTGAAAATCCGATAAATCCCATTATCAAAATAAATTTCAAAAACAAAACACAATGACAGTGAAATAGAGAGCAATTCTTAAATAATTCATTCAGGGCTTGTGATGCAACCTGGATTTACCACATCTACACCCAGAGCTGGGTGAGACATAAGGCTGGACACTTTGGGCTGATAGCATTGGTGAGGTTCGGTGAGCAAATGCAGACCCTTTGTAGTCATACTGCATGGTACCAATTCCATGCGTCCCAACTCTCCAGGTTTAAGGGATTCTTCCTTCACCTAAAACATGCATGGGAAGCCCAGAGTATGGTCCACCGTGTGATTGGGAAACGTTTTCAAATGCATCTCAGGTTTCGTCCCCTGGTACTCGGGTTCACCATTCCAGACGCTTTACTAACACTCTCCCCACTTGGAGAGTCAGTGCCTTTAACCTCCTGTTTGGCACTGTTTACAATTTCTGCGCAAGATGAACAAGAATAGGGAGAACCAATGAGAGACTAGCTGTAGGTGTGTGCACGGGCAAATGGAACGCTCATTTCCCACCAGGAAGAGGAATTAACCAAAGGCTCAGCATGCCCTGCCGGAACCAGATTAGGGCCTGAAGCAATCCTGCGGTTTTGCGGCCAGCGCACAAGAAAGCGAGTTGAAGAAAGGAGCTCAGGGGCACTGAAATTCACAAACCTGCAGAGTTATGAATGACAGCTATCGTCCAAAAATGTATTGAAGTAAGTCTTCGAAGAGGACTTGAAAGCGGGGCAGAATTTCAGGAAAACGATTTCAGGGGGTAGACTGGAATTGCACTTAAAGCATAGGAAAAGAGGCAGAATGTCCACAATGGTGCACTTGGCCAAAAAGGGCGTATGCGTTTTTTCCTGAATATATTCAGGAAAAAACGCATACGCCCTTTTTGGCCAACCAAGCAAGCGTGTAAAGGAAATCTGCACTACAATGAAGTCTCACTGCCCCCCGGTCAAAAGGGCCATCTGAAAAAAGTGTAAAATCCAGAAAGGCAGGACAGGTCATGGAGAACAGGGAGCCTTGTTATGCTGATGGGCGGGATGTAAATTGCCAACAGCCACTCTGGAGAAGTGTATGGTGTTTCCTGAAACACGTAGGATACAAAGCAACACAGCCTATGGCAATTCCACTTAGGGTCCTATAGCTTAGGGAAATTAAAATCAAAAACACACAGCCACCCCAATGTTTGGGACGTCTCTGTTTACAAGAACCTCGTCTACTGTACACGTTAAATATCCGAGAAAGCAAAAAATGGATAAAGAAGTTGTGGTACGTATGTACAATGGAACATCACTCAGCAATGAGATCTACGTCATCAGGCCCGTAGCGGCATAATGAGTGGATTCAGGTACGACGATTCTACGAGAAATAAGTCACACAGAAATAGAAACATCATAAGATATCACTAATACACGGAACGTAAACTTGTCTACACATGAACTGAATTACAAAACAGAACAGGGTCTCAAATTTAGAAAACCAACTTATGCTTGCTTATAAAGAAAGGTGAGTTGGGGTGCTGTATAAAACCAGAGATTGAAATTAGCACAGATACCGTTCCATAAGCCAAATATATAATAGACACGACCTACTCCTTGCTCAACGAAATGGACTCAACACCCCGTATCAATGCCTGGGAATATACCTGACAAATAAGAATCTTAAGACCCATGGATTTATATGTCTCCATAAGGAAATCAAGCGTGTGTACAGCGGCCTAAACACAGCAGTGAAAATCCGATAAATCCCATTATCAAAATAAATTTCAAAAACACAACACAATGACAGTGAAATACAGAGCAATTTTTATATAATTCATTCAGGGCTTGTGATGCAACCTGGATTTACCACATCTACACCCAGAGCTGGGTGAGACATAAGGCTGCACACTTCGGGGTGATAGCATTGGTGAGGTTCGGTGAGCAAACGCAGACCCTTTGAAGTCATACTGCATGGTACCCATTCCATGGGTCCCAACTCTCCAGGTTTAAGGGATTCTTCCTTCAGCTAAAACATGCATGGGAAACCCAGAGTATGGTCCACCATGTGATTGGGAAACGTTTTGAAATGCATCTCAGGTTTCGTCCCCTGGTATTCGGGTTCACCGTTCCAGACGCTTTACTAACACTCTCCCCACTTGGAGAGTCAGTGCCTTTAACCTCCTGTTTGGCACAGTTTGCAATTTCTGCGCAAGATGAACAGGAATAGGGAGAACCAATGAGAGACTAGCTGTAGGTGTCTGCATGGGCAAATGGAATGCTCATTTCCTACCAGGAAGAGGAATTAACCAAAGGCTCAGCATGCCCTGCCGGAACCGGATTAGGGCCTGAAGCAATCCTGCGGTTTTGCGGCCAGCTCACAAGAAAGCGAGTTGAAGAAAGGAGCTCAGGGCCACTGAAATTCACAAAACTGCAGAGTTATGAATGACAGCTATCGTCCAAAAATGTATTGAAGTAAGTCTTCGAAGAGGACTTGAAAGCGGGGCAGAATTTCAGGAAAACGATTTCACGGGGCAGACTGGAATTACACTTATAGCATAGGAAAAGAGGAAGAATGTAGACAATGATGCACTTGGCCAAAAAGGGAGTATGCGTTTCTTCCTGAATATATTCAGGAAAAAACGCATACGCCCTTTTTGGCCAACCAAGCAAGCGTGTAAAGGAAATCTGCACTACAATGAAGTCTCACTGCCCCCCCTTTCCAAAGGGCCATCTGGAACAAGTGTAAAATCCAGAAAGCCAGGACAGGTCATGGAGAACAGGGAGCCTTGTTATGCTGATGGGCGGGATGTAAATTGCCAACAGCCACTCTGGAGATGTGTATGGTGTTTCCTGAAACACGTAGGAAACAAAGCAACACAGCCTATGGCACTTCCACTTAGGGTCCTATAGCTTAGGTAAATTAAAATCAAAAACACACAGCCACCCCAAAGTTTGGGACGGCTCTGTTTACAAGAACCTCGTCTACTGTACACGTTAAATATCCGAGAAAGCAAAAAATGGATAAAGAAGTTGTGGTACGTACGTACAATGGAACATCACTCAGCAATGAGATCTACGTCATCAGGCCCCTAGCGGCATAATGAGTGGATTCAGGTACAACGATTCTACGAGAAATAAGTCACACAGAAAAAGAAACATCATAAGATATCACTAATACACGGAACGTAAACTTGGCTACAGATGAACTGAATTACAAAACAGAACAGGGTCTCAAATTTAGAAAACCAACTTATGCTTGCTTATGGGGAAAGGTGAGTTGGGGTGCTGCATCAAACCAGAGATTGAAATTAGCACAGATACCGTTCCATAACCCAAATATATAATAGAGAAGACCTACTCCTTGCTCAACGAAATGGACTCAACACCACATATTCAACGCCTGGGAATATACCTGACAAGTAAGAATCTTAAGACCCATGGATTTATATGTCTCCATAAGGAAATCAAGCGTGTGTACAGCGGCCTAAACGCAGCATTGAAAATCCGATAAATCCCATTATGAATATAAATTTCAAAAACAAAACACAATAACTGTGAAATAGAGAGCAATTCTTAAATAATACATTCAAGGCTTGTGATGCAACCTGGATTTACCACATCTACACCCAGAGCTGGGTGAGATATAAGGCTGGACACTTCGGGCTGACAGCATTGGTGAGGTTCAATGAGCAAACGCAGACCCTTTGAGGTCATACTGCATGGTACCCATTCCATGGGTCCCAACTCTCCAGGTTTAAGGGATTCTTCCTTCAGCGAAAACATGCATGGGAAACCCAGAGTATGGTCCACCGTGTGATTGGGAAACGTTTTCAAATGCATCTCAATTTTCGTACCCGGGTACTCGGGCTCACCATTCCAGACGCTTTACTAACACTCTCCCCACGTGGAGAGTCAGTGCCTTTAACCTCCTCTTTGGCACAGTTTGCAATTTCTGTGCAAGATGAACAGGAATAGGGAGAACCAATGAGAGACTAGCTGTAGGTGTCTGCACGGCCAAATGGAATGCTCATTTCCCACCAGGAAGAGGAATTAACCAAAGGCTCAGCACGCCCTGTCAGAAAGAGATTAGGGCCTGAAGCAATCCTGCGGTTTTTCGGCCAGCTCACAAGAAAGCAAGTTGAAGAAAGGAGCTCAGAGGCACTGAAACTGACAAACCTGCAGAGTTATGAATGACAGCTATCGTCCAAAAATGTATTGAAGCAAGTCTTCGAAGAGGACTTGAAAGCGGGGCAGAATATCTGGAAAAAGATTTCAGGGGGTACACTGGAATTGCACTTAAAGCATAGGAAAAGAGGCAGGATGTCGACAAGGATGCACTTGGCCAAAAAGTGCGTATGCGTTTTTTCCTGAATATATTCAGGAAAAAAAGGATACGCCCTTTTAGGCCAACCAGGCAGGTGTGAAAAGGAAATCTGCACTACAATGAAGCCTCACTGCCCTCCGGTCAAAAGGGCCATCTGAAAAATTTGTAAAATCCAGAAAGGCAGGACAGGTCATTGAGAACAGGGAGCCTTGTTATGCTGATGGGCGGGATGTAAATTGCCAACAGCCACTCTGGAGAAGTGTATGGTGTTTCCTGAAACACGTAGGAAACAAAGCAACACAGCCTATGGCACTTCCACTTATGGTCCTATAGCTTAGGGAAATCAAAATCAAAAACACACAGCCACCCCAAATTTTGGGACGGCTCTCTTTACAAGAACCTCGTCTACGGTACAAGTTAAAAATCCGAGAAAGCAAAAAATGGATAAAGGCGTTGTGGTACGTACGTACAATGGAATATCACTCAGCAATGAAATCTACGTCATCAGGCCCGTAGGGACAAAATGAGTGGATTCAGGTACGATCATTCTACGAGAAATAAGTCACACAGAAAAAGAAACATTATAAGATATCACTAATACACGGAACGTAAACTTGGCTACACATGAACTGAATTACAAAACAGAACAGGGTCTCAAATTTAGAAAACCAACTTATGCTTGCTTATGGGGAAAGGTGAGTTGGGGTGCTGCATCAAACCAGAGATTGAAATTAGCACAGATACCGTTCCATAAGCCAAATATATAATAGACAAGACCTACGCCTTGCTCAACGAAATGGACTCAACACCCCATATTCAACGCCTGCGGATATACGTGACAAGTAAGAATCTTAAAACCCATGGATTTATATGTGTCCATAAGGAAATCAAGTGTGTGTACAGCGGCCTAAACGCAGCAGTGAAAATCCGATAAATCCCATTATCAAAATAAATTTCAAAAACAAAACACAATGACAGTGAAATAGAGAGCAATTCTTAAATAATTCATTCAGGGCTTGTGATGCAACCTGGATTTACCACATCTACACCCAGAGCTGGGTGAGACATAAGGCCGGACACTAAGGCTGATAGCGTTGGTAAGGTTCAGTAAGCAACCCCAGACCCTTTGAAGTCATACTACATGGTTCCCATTCCAAGGGTCCCAACTCTCCAGGTTGAAGGGATTCTTCCTTCAGCTAAAACATGCATGGGAAACCCAGAATATGGTCCACCGTGTGATTGGGAAACGTTTTCAAATGCATCTCAGGTTTCGTCCCCTGGTACTCGGGTTCACCATTCCAGACGCTTTACTAACACTCTCCCCACTTGGAGAGTCAGTGCCTTTAACCTCCTGTTTGGCACAGTTTGCAATTTCTGTGCAAGATGAACAGGAATTGGGAGAACCAATGAGAGACTAGCTGTAGGTGTCTGCACGGGCAAATGGAACGCTCATTTCCCACCAGGAAGAGGAATTAACCAAAGGCTCAGACTGCCCTGCAAGAAACAGATTAGGGCCTGAAGCAATCCTGCGGTTTTGCGGCCAGCTCACAAAAAAGCGAGTTGAAGATAGGAGCTCAGGGGCACTGTAATTCACAAACCTGCAGAGTTATGAATGACAGCTATCGTCCAAAAATGTATTGAAGCAAGTCTTCGAAGAGGACTTGAAAGCGGGGCAGAATATCTGGAAAACGATTTCAGGGGGTACACTGGAATTGCACTTAAAGCATAGTAAAAGAGCCAGGATGTCGACAAGGATGCACTTGGCCCAAAAGTGCGTATGCGTTTTTTCCTGAATATATTCAGGAAAAAACACATACGCACTTATTGGCCAACCAAGCAAGTGTGAAAAGGAAATCTGCACTACAATGAATCCTCACTGCCCTCTGGTCAAAAGGGCCATCTGAAAAAAGTGTAAAATCCAGAAAGGCATTACAGGTCATTGAGAACAGGGAGCCTTGTTATGCTGATGGGCGGGATGTAAATTGCCAACAGCCACTCTGGAGAAGTGTATGGTGTTTCCTGAAACACATAGGAAACAAAGCAACAGAGCCTATGGCACTTCCACTTATGGTCCTATAGCATAGGGAAATTAAAATCAAAAACACACAGCCACCCCAAAGTTTGTGAAGGCTCTGTTTACAAGAACCTCGTCAACGGTACAAGTTAAATATCCGAGAAAGCAAGAAATGGATAAAGAAGTTGTGGTACGCACGTACAATGGGATATCACTCAGCAATGAAATCTACGTCATCAGGCCCGTAGCGGCATAATGAGTGGATTAAGGTATGATGATTCTACAAGAAATAAGTCACACGGAAAATGAAACATCATAAGATATCACTAATACACGGAATGTAAACGTGGTTACACATGAACTGAATTACAAAACAGAACAGGGTCTCAAATTTAGAAAACCAACTTATGCTTGCTTATGGGGATAGGTAAGTTGGGGTGCTGCATATAACCAGAGATTGAAATTAGCACAGATACCGTTCCATAAGCCAAATATATAATAGACAAGACCTACACCTTGCTCAACGAAATGGACTCAACACCCCATATTCAACGCCTGGGAATATACCTGACAAGTAAGAATCTTAAAACCCATGGATTTATATGGCTCCGTAAGGAAATGAAGCGTGTGTACAGCAGCCTAAATGCAGTAGTGAAAATCCGATAAATCCCATTATGAAAATAAATTTCAAAAACAAAACACAATGACAGTGAAATAGAGAGCAATTCTTAAATAATTCATTCACGGCATGTGATGCAACCTGGATTTACCACATCTGCACCCAGAGCTGGGTGAGACATAAGGCTGGACACTTTGGGCTGATAGCATTGGTGAGGTGCGGTGAGCAAACACAGACCCTTTGAAGTCATACTGCATGGTACCCATTCCATGGGTCCCAACTCTCCAGGTTTAAGGGATTCTTCCTTCAGCTAAAACATGCATGGGAAACCCAGAGTATGGTCCCCCATGTGATTGGGAAACGTTTTCAAATGCATCTTAGATTTCATCCCCTGGTACTCGGGTTCACCATTCCAGGGGCTTTACTAACACTCTCCCCACTTGGAGAGTCAGTGCCTTTAAACTCCTGTTTGGCACAGTTTGCAATTTCTGCGCAAGATGAACAGGAATAGGGAGAACCAATGAGAGACTAGCTGTAGGTGTCTGCACGGGCAAATGGAATGCTCATTTCCCACCAGGAAGAGGAATTAACCAAAGGCTCAGCGTGCCCTGCCGGAAACAGATTAGGGCCTGAAGCAATGCTGCGGTTTTGCGGCAAGCTCACAAGAAAGCCAGTTTAAGAAAGAGCTCAGGGGCACTGTAATTCACAAACCTGCAGAGTTATGAATGACAGCTATAGTCCAAAAATATATTGAAGGAAGTCTTCGAAGAGGACTTGAAAGCGGGGCAGCATTTCAGGAATACGATTTCAGGGGGCAGACTGGAATTGCAGTTAAAGCATAGGAAAGAGGCAGAATGTCGACAATTATGCACATGACCAAAAAGAGCGTATGCGTTTTTTCCTGAATATATTCAGGGAAAAACGCATACGCACTTTTTGGCCAACCAAGCAAGTGTGTAAAGGAAATCTGCGCTACAATGAAGTCTCACTGCCTCCCGGTCAAAAGGGCCATCTGCAAAAAGTGCAAAATACAGAAAGGCAGGACAGGCCATGGAGAACAGGGAACATGGTTATGCTGATGGGCGGGATGTAAATTGCCAATAGCCACTCTGGAGAAGTGCATGGTGTTTCCTGTAAGCCCTAAAAAACAAAGCAACGGAGCCTACGGCCGTTCCACTTATGGTCCTATAGCTTAGGGAAATTAAAGTCAAAAAGACACAGCCACCCCAAAGTTTCGGACGGCTCTGTTAACAAGAACCTCGTCTATGGCACAAGTTAAATATCCCACAATGCGAAAATTGGATAAAGAAGTTGTGGTACATACGTACAATTGAATATCTCTCAGCAATGAAATCTATGTCATCAGGCCCGTCGCGGCATAATGATTGGATTCATGTACGATGATTCTGAATGAAATAAAACACACAGAAAAAAAACATCATTAGATATCACTAATAAACGGAATGTAAACTTGGCTGCATATGAACTGAATTACAAAACAGAATAGGGTCTCAAATTTAGAAAACCAACATATGCTTGCTTAAGTGGAAAGGTGAGTTGGGGTGCTGCATAAAACCAGAGATTGAAATTAGCACAGATACCATTCCATAAGCCAACTATGTGATAGATAATACCTACTCTTTGCTCAACGAAATGGACTCAAAACCTCATATTCAACGCCAAGGAATATACCTGACTTGTAAGAATCTTAAAACCTATGGATTTATATGTCTCTATAAGAAAATCAGCGTGTGTACAGCACCATAAATGCAGCAGTGAAAATCCGATAAATCTTATAAGCAAAATAAATTACAAAGACAAAACACAATGACAGTGAAATAGAGAGCAATTCTTAAATAATTCATTCAGGGCTTGTGATGCAACCTGGATTTACCACACCTACACCCAGAGCTGGGTGAGACATAAGACTGGACATTTCGGGCTGGTAGCATTGGTGAGGTTTGGTGAGCAAATGCAGACCCTTTGAAGGCATACTTCATGGTACCCATTCTATGGGTCCCAAATCTCCAGGTTTAAGGCATACTTCCTTCAGCTAAAACATACATGGGAAACCCAGAGTACGGTGCACCGTGTGACCAGTAAACGTTTTTAAATGAACCTCAGTTTTCCTCAACTAGTATTCAGGTTCACCATTCCAGACGCTTTACTAACACTCTCCCAACTCGGAGAGTCAGTGCCTTTAACCTCCTGTTTGGCACAGTTTGCAATTTCTGTGCAAGATGAAAGGAATAGGGAGAACCAATGAGAGACAGGCTGTAGGGGTCTGCACGTGAAAATTTAACGCCCATTTCCCAACAGGAAGAGGAATTAACCAAAGGCTCAGTGTGCCCTGCCAGAACCAGATTAGGGCCTGAAGCAATCCTGCGGTTTTGTGGCCAGCTCACAAGTAAGCGAGTTGAAGAAAGGAGCTCATGGTCACTGTAATTCAAAAACCTGCAGAGTTATAAATGACAGTTATCGTCCAAAAATATATTGAAGTAAGTCTTCGAAGAGGACTTGAATGCGGGGCAGAATTTCAGGAAAACGATTTCAGGGGGTAGACTGGAATTGCATTTAAACCATAGGAAACGAGGCAGAACGTCGACAGTGATGCACTTGGCCAAAAAGTGCATAAGCGTTTTTTCCTGAATATATTTAGGAAAAAACGCATACGCACTTTTTGGCCAACCAAGCAAGCGTGTAAAGGAAATCCACACGACAATGAAGTCTCACTGCCCCCCGGTCAAAAGGGCCATCTGAAAAAAGTGTAAAATCCAGAAAGTCAGGACAGGCCATGGAGAACAGGGACCCTGGTAATGCTGATGGGCGGGATGTAAATTGCCAACAGCCACTCTGGAGAAGTGTATGGTGTATCCTGAAACACCTAAAAAACTAAGCAACGGAGCCAACAGCACTTCCACTTATGATCCTATAGCTTAGGAAATTAAAATAAAAAACACACAGCCACCCCAATGTTTCGGATGGCTCTGTTTACAAGAACCACATCTACGGTACAAGTTAAATATCCCAGAAGGTGAAAAATGGATAAAGAAGTTGTGGTATGCACGTACAATGGAATATCACTCAGCAATGAAATCTATGTCATCAGGCCCATCGCGGATAATGAGGGCATTCAGGTACGATGATTCTAAATTAAATAAGTCACACAGAAAAAGAAACACCTTAAGATATCACTAATACACGGAATGTAAACGTGGCTACACATGAACTGGATTACAAAACAGAACATGGGCTCAAATTTAGACAACCAACTTATGCTTGCTTATGGGGAAAGGTGAGTTGGGGTGCTGCATCAAACCAGAGATTGAAATTAGCACAGATACCGTTCCATAAGCCAAAAATATAATAGTCAAGACCTACTACTTGCTAAACGAGATGGACTCAACACCCCATATTCAACGCCTAGGAGTATACGTAACTAGTAAGAATCTTAAAACCCATGCATTTATATGTCTCCATAAGGAAATCAAGCGTGTGTACAGCGGCCTAGATGCAGCAGTGAAAATCCGATAAATCCTATTCTCAAAATAAATTTCAAAAACAAAACACAATGACAGTGAAATAGAGAGCAATTCTTAAATAATTCATTCAGGGCTTGTGATGCAACCTGGATTTACCACATCTACACCCAGAGCTGGGTGAGACATAAGGCTGGATTCTTCGGGCTGATAGCATTGGTGAGATTCGGTGAGCAAACGCAGACCCTTTGAAGTCATACTGCATGGTAGCCATTCCATGGGTCCGAACTCTCCAGGTTTAAGGGATTCTTCCTTCAGCTAAAACATGCATGGGAAACCCAGAGTATGGTCCACCGTGTGATTTGGAAACGTTTTCAAATGCATCTCAGTTTTCGTCCCCTGGTACTCGGGTTCACCATTCCAGACGCTTTACTAACCCTCTCCCCACTTGGAGAGTCAGTGTCTTTAAACTCCTGTTTGGCACAGTTTGCAATTTCTGCGCAAGATGAACAGGAATAGGGAGAACCAATGAGAAACTAGATGTAGGTGTCTGCACGGGCAAATGGAACGCTCATTTCCCACCAGGAAGAGGAATTAAACAAAGGCTCAGCGTGCCCTGCTGTAACCAGATTAGGGCCTGAAGCAATCCTGCGGTTTTGCGGCCAGCTCACAAGAAAACGAGTTGAAGAAAGGAGCTCAGGGGCACTGTAATTCAAAAACTTGCAGAGTTATAAATGACAGCTATCATCCAAAAATGTATTGAAGTAAGTCTTCGAAGAGGAGTTGAAAGCGGGGCAGAATTTCAGGAAAACGATTTCAGGGGGTAGACTGGAATTGCACTTAAAGCATAGGAAAAGAGGCAGAATGTTGACAATGATGCACTTGGCCAAAAAGGGCGTATGCGTTTTTTCCTGAATATATTCAGAACAAAACGCATACGCACTTTTCGGCCAACCAAGCAAGCGTGTAAAGGAAATCTGCACTACAATGACGTCTCAATGCCCCCCAGTCAAAAGGGCCATCTGAAAAAAGTGTAAAATCCCGAAAGGCAGCACGGGTCCTGGAGAACAGGGAGCCTTGTTATGCTGATGGGCGGTATGTAAATTGCCAACAGCCACTCTGGAGAAGTGTATGGTGTTTCCTGAAACACATAGGAAACAAAGCAACACAGCCTATGGCACTTCCACTTATGGTCCTATAGCTTAGGGAAATTAAAATCAAAAACGCACAGGCAGCCCAAAGTTTGGGACGGCTCTGTTTACAAGAACCTCGTCTACGGTACAAGTTAAATATCTGAGAAAGCAAAAAATGGATAAAGAAGTTTTGGTACGCACGTACAATGGAATATCACTCAGCAATGAAATCTACGTCATCAGGCCCATAGCGGCATAATGAGTGGATTCAGGTAGGGTGATTCTACGAGAAATAAATCACACAGAAAAAGAAACATCATAAAATATCACTAATACACGGAATGTAAACTTGGCTACACATGAACTGAATTACACTACAGAACAGGTTCTCAAATTTAGAAAACCAACTTATGCTTGCTTATGGGGAAAGGTGAGTTGGGGTGCTGCATAAAACCAGAGATGGAAATTAGCACAGATACCGTTGAATAAGCCAAATATATTATAGACAAGACCTACGCCTTGCTCAACGAAATGGACTCAACACCCCATATTCAACGCCTGGGAATATACCTGACAAGTAAGAATCTTAAAACCCATGGATTTATATGTCTCCATAAGGAAATCAAGCGTGTGTACAGCGGCCTAAACGCAGCAGTGAAAATCCGATAAATCCCATTATCAAAATAAATTTCAGAAACAAAACACAATGACAGTGAAATAGAGAGCAATTCTTAAATAATTCATTCAGGGCTTGTGATGCAACCTGGATTTACCACATCTACACCCAGAGCTGGGTGAGACATAAGGCTGGATACTTCGGGCTGATAGCATTGGTGAGATTCGGTGAGCAAACGCAGACCCTTTGAAGTCATACTGCATGGTAGCCATTCCATGGGTCCGAACTCTCCAGGTTTAAGGGATTCTTCCTTCAGCTAAAACATGCATGGGAAACCCAGAGTATGGTCCACCGTGTGATTTGGAAACGTTTTCAAATGCATCTCAGTTTTCGTCCCCTGGTACTCGGGTTCACCATTCCAGACGCTTTACTAACCCTATCCCCACTTGGAGAGTCAGTGTCTTTAAACTCCTGTTTGGCACAGTTTGCAATTTCTGCGCAAGATGAACAGGAATAGGGAGAACCAATGAGAAACTAGATGTAGGTGTCTGCACGGGCAAATGGAACGCTCATTTCCCACCAGGAAGAGGAATTAAACAAACGCTCAGCGTGCCCTGCTGTAACCAGATTAGGGCCTGAAGCAATCCTGCGGTTTTGCGGCCAGCTCACAAGAAAACGAGTTGAAGAAAGGAGCTCAGGGGCACTGATATTCAAAAACTTGCAGAGTTATAAATGACAGCTATCATCCAAAAATGTATTGAAGTAAGTCTTCGAAGAGGAGTTGAAAGCGGGGCAGAATTTCAGGAAAACGATTTCAGGGGGTACACTGGAATTGCACTTAAAGCATAGGAAAAGAGGCAGAATGTTGACAATGATGCACTTGGCCAAAAAGGGCGTATGCGTTTTTTCCTGAATATATTCAGAACAAAACGCATACGCACTTTTCGGCCAACCAAGCAAGCGTGTAAAGGAAATCTGCACTACAATGACGTCTCAATGCCCCCCAGTCAAAAGGGCCATCTGAAAAAAGTGTAAAATCCCGAAAGGCAGCACAGGTCCTGGAGAACAGGGAGCCTTGTTATGCTGATGGGCGGTATGTAAATTGCCAACAGCCACTCTGGAGAAGTGTATGGTGTTTCCTGAAACACATAGGAAACAAAGCAACACAGCCTATGGCACTTCCACTTATGGTCCTATAGCTTAGGGAAATTAAAATCAAAAACGCACAGGCAGCCCAAAGTTTGGGACGGCTCTGTTTACAAGAACCTCGTCTACGGTACAAGTTAAATATCTGAGAAAGCAAAAAATGGATAAAGAAGTTTTGGTACGCACGTACAATGGAATATCACTCAGCAATGAAATCTACGTCATCAGGCCCATAGCGGCATAATGAGTGGATTCAGGTAGGGTGATTCTACGAGAAATAAATCACACAGAAAAAGAAACATCATAAAATATCACTAATACACGGAATGTAAACTTGGCTACACATGAACTGAATTACACTACAGAACAGGTTCTCAAATTTAGAAAACCAACTTATGCTTGCTTATGGGGAAAGGTGAGTTGGGGTGCTGCATAAAACCAGAGATGGAAATTAGCACAGATACCGTTGAATAAGCCAAATATATTATAGACAAGACCTACGCCTTGCTCAACGAAATGGACTCAACACCCCATATTCAACGCCTGGGAATATACCTGACAAGTAAGAATCTTAAAACCCATGGATTTATATGTCTCCATAAGGAAATCAAGCGTGTGTACAGCGGCCTAAACGCAGCAGTGAAAATCCGATAAATCCCATTATCAAAATAAATTTCAGAAACAAAACACAATGACAGTGAAATAGAGAGCAATTCTTAAATAATTCATTCAGGGCTTGTGATGCAACCTGGATTTACCACATCTACACCCAGAGCTGGGTGAGACATAAGGCTGGACACTTCGGGCTGATAGCATTGGGGAGGTGCGGTGAGCAAACCCAGACCCTTTGAAGTCATACTGCATGGTACCCAATCCATGGGTCCCAACTCTCCAGGTTGAAGGGATTCTGCCTTCAGCTACAACATGCATGGGAAACCCAGAGTATGGTCCACCGTGTGATTGGGTAACGTTTTGAAATGCATCTCAGTTTTCGTCCCCTGGTACTCGGGTTCACCATTCCAGACGCTTTACTAACACTCTCCCCACTTGGAGAGTCAGTGCCTTTAAACTCATGTTTGACACAATTTGCAATTTCTGCGCAAGATGAACAGGAATAGGGAGAACCAATGAGAGACTAGCTGTAGGTGTCTGCACGGGCAAATGGAACGCTCATTTCCCACCAGGAAGAGGAATTAACCAAAGGCTCATGGTGCCCTGCCGGAAACAGCTTAGGGCCTGAAGCAATCCTGCGGCTTTGCGGCCAGCTCACAAGAAAGCGAGTTGAAGAAAGGAGCTCGGGGCACTGTAATTCACAAACCTGCAGAGTTATGAATGACAGCTATCGTCCAAAAATGTATTGAAGTAAGTCTTCGAAGAGGACTTGAAAGCGGGGCAGAATTTCAGGAAAACTATTTCAGGGGGTAGACTGGATTTTCACTTAAAGCATAGGAAAATAGGCAGAATGTCGACAATGATACACTTGGCCAAAAAGGGCGTATGCGTTTTTTCCTGAATATATTCAGGAGAAAACGCATACGCCCTTTTTGGCCAACCAAGCAAGCGTGTAAAGGATATCTGCCATAAAATGAAGTCTCACTGCCCCCCGATCAAAAGGGCTATCTAAAAAACGTGTAAAATCCAGAAAGGCAGGACAGGTCATGGAGAACAGGGATCCTTGTTATGCTGATGGGCGGGATGTAAATTGCCAACAGCCACTCTGGAGAAGTGTATGGTGTTTCCTGAAACACCTAAAAAACAAAGCAACAGAGCCTACGGCACTTCCACTTATGGTCCTATAGATTAGGGAAATTAAAATCAAAAACACACAGCCACCCCAAAGTTTGGGACGGCTCTGTTTATAAGAACCTCTTCTACGGTACAAGTTAAATATCCGTGAAAGCAAAAAATGGATAAAGAAGTTGTGGTACGCACGTGCAATGGAATATCACTCAGCAATGAAATCTACGTCATCAGGCCCATAGCGGCATAATGAGTGGATTCAGGTACGACGATTCTACGAGAAATAAGGCACACAGAAAAAGAAACATCATAAGATATCACTAATACACGGAACGTAAACTTGGCTACACATGAACTGAATTACAAAACAGAACAGGGTCTCAAATTTAGAAAACCAACTTATGCTTGCTTATGGGGAAAGGTGAGTTGGGGTGCTGCATAGAACCAGAGATTGAAATTAGCACAGATACCGTTCCATAAGCCAAATATATAATAGACAAGACCTACTCCTTGCTCAACGAAATGGACTCAACACCCCATATTCAACGCCTGGGAATATACCTGCCATGTAAGAATCTTAAACCCATGGATTTATATGTCTCCATAAGGAAATCAAGCGTGTGTACAGCGGCCTAAACACAGCAGTGAAAATCCGATAAATCCCATTATCAAAATAAATTTCAAAAACAAAACACAATGATAGTGAAATAGAGAGCAATTCTTAAATAATTCATTCAGGGCTTGTGATACAACCTGGATTTACCACATCTACACCCAGAGCTTGGTGAGACATACTGCCGGACACTTCGGGTTGATAGCATTGGTGAGGTTCGGTGAGCAAATGCAGACCCTTTGAAGTCATACTGCATGGTACCCATTCCATGGGTCCCAGCTCTCCAGGTTTTAGGGATTGTTCCTTCAGCTAAAACATGCATGGGAAACCCAGAGTATGGTCCACCATGTGACCAGTAAACATTTTTAAATGCATCTCAGTTTTCGTCCCCTGGTACTCAGTTTCACCATTCCAGAACCTTTACTAACACTCTCCCCACTTGGAGAGTCTGTGCCTTTAACCTCCTGTTTGGCACAGTTTACAATTTCTGCGCAAGATGAACAGGAATAGGGGAACCAATGATAGACTAGCTGTAGGTATCTGCATGGGCAAATTTAACGATCATTTCCCACCAGGAAGAGGAAATAGTCAAAGGCTCAACATGCCGTGCCGGAACAAGATTAGGGCCTGAAGCAATCCTGCGGTTTTGCGGCCAGCTCACAAGAAAGCGAGTTGAAGAAAGGAGCTCAGGGCCACTGCCATTCACAAATCTGCAGAGTTATAAATGACAGCTATTGTCCAAAAATATATGAAGTAATGCTGCGAAGAGGACTTGAATGTGGGGCAGAATTCCAGGAATACGATTTCAGGAGGTAAACGGGAAGTTCTTTGAAAGCATAGTAAAAAGGCAGAACCTCAACAATGATGCCCTTGGTCAAAAGGGCATATGCGATTTTTCCAGGGACCTCATTAAAGAGGGTAGGAGGCTCCCAGCATGCTTCAGTGGCCAACAGAGGCTCCATGTTGCCAAGGCGACGTGAGCCAACCAGGCAGGAGTGACCTCACATCAGAGGGCACACCTCACAGAAGGGTAAGGTACCCAGCCAGGATCAGACTCTCACCAGAGTGCCCACATCAGCTAGGGCCTGGGAACCAGGCAGGGTGTCCTCACACTCGTGGGCCCACATCATCGAAAGTTGAGGTACCCAACACATGTTGTCCCAAACCAGAGGACCCACATCACCATGGGTCTCGGATCGAGTCAGGCAGGAGTAGCCTCACAACACAGGGCCAATAGAATAAAAAAGCTGAGGTATCCTGCAGTGGGAACCTCCCAGCAGGTGGCCCAGAGCACCGAGTCTATGCGATCCAGGCTGCAGTGAACTCGCAGCAGAGGGCCCACATCATGAAACTGTGAGCAACCCAGCCGTTGGGACCTCAGAGCAGAAGGCCCACATTCCCATGGGGTTGGGAACATGGCACGAGTGTCCTCACACCACTTAGCACGTATCAGAAAATGTGGGAACCCAGCAGTTAGGGCCTGACGCCAGAGGACCCTCATCACCGAGGGGAGGAGGCTCCCAGCAGGCTCCAACTGACACAAGAGGGCCGACGTTGCCAAGGCGGGGTGTGCCAGCCAGGCAGGAGTGAGCTCACAGCAGAGGGCCCACCTCACAGAAGGGTGAGGAACCCAGCCAAGATCACACTCTCACCAGAGGACCCACATCACCAAGGGGATAGGAACCAGGCAGGAGTGTCCTCACACCAGTGGGGCCACATAATCGAAAGGTGAGGGACCCAGCACACGTAGCCTCAAACCAGAGGACACACATCACCATGGGGCCTGGAGTGAAGCAGGCAGGAGGAGTCTCAAAACAGAGGGCCCATAGAAGAAAAAAGGTGAGGAATCCCGCAGTTGGAACCTCCCTGCAGTCGGCCAGCAGCAGCGAGGCTATGGGATCCAGGCCGGAGTGAACTCACACCAGAGGGCCCTCATCATGAAACTGAGCAACCCACCGTTGGGACCTCAGAGCAGAAGGCCCACATTCCCATGGGGTTGGGAACCTGGCAGGAGTGTACTCGCACCACAAGGTGCACATCAGAAAATTTTGGGAGCTCAGGAGTTAGGGCCTGACGCCAGAGGTCCCTCATTACCGAGGGGAGGAGACTCCCAGCAGGCACCAACTCCCAACTGAGGGCCCATGTCGCCAAGGTGACGTGTGCCAGTCAGGCAGGAGTGACCTCACAGCAGAGGGCCTACCTCACAGAAGGGTGAGGAACCCAGCCAGGATAAGATTCTCACCAGAGAGCCCACATCACCAAGGGGATCGGAACAAGGCAGGAGTGTCCTCACACCAGTGGGGCCACATTATAAAAAGGTGAGGAACCCAGCACATGTGGCCTAAACCAGAGGACCCACATTTCCAAGGTGCTCCAAGTGAGGCAGGCAGGAGTAGCCTAACAACACAGGGCCCACAGAATAAAAAATGTGAGGAATCCAGCAGTTTGAACCTCCCAGCAGGTGGCCCAGAGCATGGAGTCTATGGGATCCAGGCCACAGTGAACTCACAGCAGAGGGCCCACATCATGAAACTGTGAGCAACCCAGCCGGTGGGACCTCAAAGCAGAAGGCCCACATCCCCATGGGGATGGGAACCTCGCAGGAGTGTCCTCGCACAACTTAGAACATATCAGAAAATGTGGGAACCCAGCAGTTAGGGCCTGACGCAAGAGGGCTCTCATCACCGAGGAGAGGAGGCTACCAGCAGGCTCCAAATGCCACCAGACGGCCGACATCACCAAGGCAACGGGAGCAAGCCAGGCAGGAGTTACCTCACAGCAGAGGGCCCACCTCACAGAAATGTGAGGAACCCAACCAGGATCAGACTCTAACCAGAGGGCTCACATCACCAAGGCGATGGAAACCAGGCAGGAGTGTCCTCACACCAGTGGGGCCACATCAGCGAAAGGTGAGGAACACAGCACATGTGGCCTCAAACAAGGGGACACACATCACGAAAGGGCTGGGAGTGAGGCATGCAGGAGGAGACTCAAAACAGAGGGCCCATAGAATAAAAAAGGTGAGGAACCCCGCAGTTGGAAGCTCCAAGCAGGTGGCCCAGAGCACCGAGGCTATGGGATCCATGCCGGAGTGAACTCACAGTAGACGGCCCACATTCTGACACTGTGAGCAACCCAGCCGTTGGGACCTCAGAGCAGAAAGCCCACATCCCCATGGGGATGGGACCCTGGCAGGAGTGTACTCGCACGACAGGCCGCACATCAGTAAATTTTGGGAGCCCATGAGTTAGGGCCTGACGCCAGAGGGTCCTCATTACCGAGGGGAGGAGACTCCAAGCAGGCACCAACTCCCAACTGAGGGCGCACATCGCCAAGGTGACGTGTGACAGCCAGGCAGGAGTGACCTCACAGCAGAGGGCCCACCTCCCAGAAGTGTGAGGAATCCAGCCAGGATCAGACTCTCACCAGAGGGCCCCCATCACCAAGGGGATGGGAACCAGGCAGGAGTGTCCTCACACCAGTGGGGCCACATCAATAAAGGTGAGGAAACCGGCACAGGTGGCCTCAAACCAGAGGACCTACATCACAAAGGGGCTGGGAGTGAGTTAGGAAGGAGGAGCGTGAAAACACAGGACCCAAAGAATAGAAAAGGTAAGGAATCCAGCAGTAGGAACCTCCCAGCAGGCGGCTCAGAGCACAGAGTCTATGGGATCTAGGCCTGAGTGAACTAACACCAGAGAGCCAACATCATGAAACGGTGAACAACACAGGTGTTGGGACCTTAGAGCAAAAGGCCCACATGCCCATGGGGATGGGAACCTGGCAGGAGTGCCCTTGCACCACTTAGCACGTATCAGAAAATGTGGGAACCCAGCAGTTAGGGCCTGATGCCAGAGGGCCTCATCACCGAGGGGAGGAAGCTCCCAGCAGGCTCCAACTGCCACCAGAGGGCCGACGTCGCCAAGGCGGGGTGTGCCAGCCAGGCAAGAATGACCTCAGAGAAGAGGGCCCACCTCACAGAAGTGTGAGGAACCCAACCAGGATCAGACTCTCGCTGGAGGGACCACATCACCAAGGGGATGGGAACCAGGCAGGAGTGTCCTCACAACAGTGGGGCCACATCATCAAAAGATGAGGAACCCATCACATGTGGCCTCAAACCAGAGGACACACATCACCAAGGGGCTGGGAGTGAGGCAGGTGTCTGGAGGGGCACATTTAACTCTAATTTCCCACCAGGAAGAGGAATTAACCAAAGGCTCAGAGTGCCGTGCCACACCCTGATTACGGCCTTAAGCAAACCTGCGGTTTTGTGGCCAGCTTTCAAGGAAGCGAGTTAAGAAAGGAAATCACGGGTGCTGTAATTCACAAACCTGCAGAGTTATAAATGACAGCTATTGGCAAAAATATATTGAAGTAAGTCTGCAAAGAGGACTTGAAAACGAGGCAGAATTGCAGATATCATATTTCAGGAGGTATATTGGAATTGCATTTAAAGCATGTGAAAAGCGGCAGATCTTTGACAGTGATGCACTTGGACAAAAAGTGCGTATACATTTTTTCCTGAATATATTCAGGAAAAAACGCATATGCCCTTTTTGGCCAACCAAGCACTCGAGCAACAGAAATCCGCACTACAATGAAGTCTCATTTCCCATTCGTCAAAAGGGCCATCTGAAAAAAGTGTAAAAACCAGAAACACAGGACAGGCCATGGAGAACAGGGAGCCTTGTTATGCTGATGGGCGGGATGTAAATTGCCAACAGACACTCTGGAGATGTTTATGGTGTATCCTGAAACATCTGAAAAACAAAGCTACAGAGCCTAGGGCACTTCCATTTTTGGCCCTATAGCTTAGGAAATTTAAAATCAACAAGACACAGCCAACACAAAATTTAGGGCTGCTGTGTTTACAAGAACCTCCAGTCCAGTACCAATTAAATATCCCAGAAAGAAAAAAATGGATAAAGAAGTTGTGCTACCTACGTACAACGGAATATCACTCAGCAATGAAATCAATGTCATCAGGCCTGTAGCAGCAAATTGAGTGGATTTAAGTATGATGATTCTAAGAGAAATATGTCACACACAGAAAGATAATTATCATAAGATATCACTAATAGAGGGAGTGTAAACTTGGCTACACATAAACTAAATTACAAAACCGAACAGAGTCTCACATTTAGATAAAAAACTTATGCTTCCTTAAGGGGAAAGTTGAGTTGGGGTCCTGTATAAAACCAGAGATTGAAATTAGCACACATACCGTTCCATAAGCCAAATATGTAATAGACAAGACCTACTCTTTGCTCAACGAAATAGACTCCTCCATGGTGTATCACCTCACACCTGTTAGAACGGGCATCATCAGAAAATCTACAAACAACAAATGTTGGAAAGGGTGTGGAGATAAGGAACCCTCTTCCACGATTGTTGGGAATGTAAATTGATACCGTCACTGTGGAGAACATTATGGAGTTTCTTATAAAACTAAGAATAGAATTAGCATATGATACAGCAATCCCAGTACTGGGCATATACCCAGACAAAACCATAAATCAAAAAGAGACATTCACCGCAATGTTCATTGCATCACTATTTACAATATCCAGGTAATGGAAGCAACCTAAATGCCCACAGACAGACGAATGCATAAAGATGTGGTACAAGTATAAAATGGAATATTACTAAGCCATAAAAAGGAATGAAATTGGGTCATTTGTAGAGACGTTGATGGATCTAGAGACTGTCATACAGAGTGAAGTAAGTCAGAAAGAGAAAAACAAATCTTGTATATTAATGCATATATGTGGAACCTAGAAAAATTGTACAGATGAACCGTTTTGCAAGGCAAAAATACAGCAACAGATGTAGACAACAAACGTATGGACACCAAGGGGGGAAAGCTGTTGGGGGTGGTGGTGGGAGGAGTTGAGATATTGGGATTGGCATGTATACATTTATATGTATAGAAGAGATAACCAAAAAGAACCTGCTGTATAAAAAAATAAAATAAAATTCAAAGTTAAAAAAATAAAATTAAAAAAATTAAAACAGAAAAAATATTCTTCCCTTCACATACATGTATTTATATGAATAAATTATTTCCATGCTTATATCTGTAAATACAAAAAAGAGGAATAATATCTACCTTGAACCAAAAATGAAAAAAAGAAAAAAAAACAGAACCTACAAGTTACACAGAGGAAAACCGTATCAGGGCACTTGCTCCAGTTGTAAACAATTCTGAAGTTGGTCAGTGGTGGGGAATCATCTCCCATTCAGCCAGCAGGCCCCACGCAACAAGCGTCCTCATTGCAAAGCTGGGGGACCGTGCCGAGGCATCTGTGAGTAATCGTGGGCCGAGCCCCAGGCCAGCTGCTGCTGAAATGTTCCCACCCTTCCCAGGTAAAACACCTGAATATGTACAAGGACTTGAAAGCCTAGAGGAAGGGCCATGGAGCCACATGAGCAACAGCATGCCAGCTGACTTGGTGCCTGCAGGCCAGCCAGGATGGTCCTGGCCCTGGGTACTCTTCTGGAAGCTTTCCATTTCCCTGCCTGAGATACCCCTGCTGTCCCGGCCCCCACTGCTTTCTTCCTTCCTCACCTCTGCCCAGGGAGAAATTCCAGCGGCAGGTATGGGTGACACATCCTCTTCTTTAGCAGGTGGCATCTTGGCAACTGCTGCAGAAAGTCCAGCAGAGCCCCACTCACACTGGGCCACCCACAAAGCCGTGGCCTCTCACTCCCTCCCACCAGCGCAGCCCCGAGACTGCTCACTGGGCAGAGAAAATGGCGTCAGGCACAGCTGCAGGGGCTCTTGCTGCCTGGAGTGGTGTTTATATTGATCTCAACCCAGGCACACCTGGGGAGGGCTGGCCGGCATGGTCAGGCTTCCCAGGCCAGCCAATAATCACCCCTCAGGGGCTCACATTTGCAGAAAATGGAACTTTCTGAATCCGCCAGGTCCAAGGAACAGGTGTGGGCTCCTGAGAGTCAGGATAGACAAGGGGCTGCAGCTCTGACTTGTTTTCTAATTATATTATCTGGCCCATGAGTGGGAGACAACTTCAAGAAAACCCTCTCCTAATGAGAGGAACCCAGGGGTCAGGGAGAGGAGGGGTGGGTGGTGGGTGGAGACAGAGGCCTGGTGCCCCGGGTGCAGTGGAAGTCTCTGGAAGACCAGGTGGAGGGAGGCCACACAGACCGATGCCCAGGGTCACAGACCTGTCGGAGCTGCTGTTTGTTAGTTCAAGTCCTGCTCTGAGGTGCTCTGTGTCAGATCTGAGTGACAGGTGAGCTGGGAGTGCTCTGCAATGAGGGCGATGTGCACAGTTCCTGTGTGCCCAGCCCTGCCACGGTAACTGCAAGGGTAGCTCTGTATCCTGGGAGGGGCCTGACCACGAGAGCCCCGTGGTCTGGGGTGGGGGTAGGGTACCTGCCCAGGTGATCTCCATATCCTGGGATTGGCCTGACCTCGAGAGCCCCATGGGCTGTTGGAGTCCTGGTAAAGGATGTCAGGACAGTCAGGGAAGCCACCGAGGATATACCTCCAGTAGTTCCTAAATCCTACACCCTGCTGGTCATTCTACCAACCACCAGGACATGGTATTCTGTATTAGTCTTCAATGATGCCTTCTTTTGTATTCCATTAGTGTCAGAGTCACAAGAAATTTTGGCTTGTGAGTGGCAGGACTCAACATACAACTAAAACAATATTTCTAGGTCGTCTTGCCCCAAGGGTTCAAAAATTCCCACACCATCTTTGGGGAAAGCTCAGCTAAAGACCTAAAAGTTCTACCACTGGAAAAGGAAACACTCCTTCAATATGCAGACGACATTCTGATCACCAGCCCTACTAAGGAGACCTCTGAACTACCAAGCCAATAAAGGATACAAGTTGTCCAAGAAAAAGCTCAAATATCACAGACTACGGTGACCTGCCTGGGCTTCATTCTCACAGAAGGTCAGAGAAGCCCATCCCAGGAAAGGGAAGAAATAATTTACAGCCTTACCCATATGTAAAACTAGAAGACAGCTTAGGGGTTCCTGGGGAGGCCAGGGTTTACTGCTTCTGGATCCCTAACTACAGCCTACTAGCTGGGCCTCTATATGAAACACTGAAAGGAAAAGATGATGATCCTTTTGAATAGAATCCAGAAGTGGCCTTTCAAGAATGGAAAGAGCAGTCAATTCAGACCCTTGCCCTGGAACTCCCTAATTTAGCTAAACCCTTTGATCTTTACATTCCTGGTGAAAAGTGAATCGCCATTGGAGTATTAGTGCAAAAACTGGGACCACTTGAAATGGAACTATGCAAGAATGCCATCCAGGTAGGATAAACTACAGTCACCAAGGGGCTTGGCCCACTGCCACATCTGGCCAAGATACTGGCGGTATCTAAAAACCTGGAAATCAGCAGCCCAAAAGGCCACCTCCCTCCTAAGGGAAAAGGACCCCACGTGGTGATCCTAACCCCCAACCATGCCCTGAAGTTGCAGGGTTTGCTCCGTGGGCACACTGACCTCGAGTGAGGAGGCCCTCCAACTCCAACCTCCAGAGAGATAACCGGGGCAAAGGGGCACCATGAGGACTCGTGTGACCATCACTTGACCTGGAGTTTCTCTCATAAAACAAGAGTGTGTCCCAAAAGAGTAGACTACTGCTTGCAGGACTTACTGCACCCAGAGGGGAGCTAATAATCATGGCGTGGGAACCGTATATCACGCTGTCACCATAGAAAAGCCTACAGACACTGTGATGATGGTGGCCAATAAGACCGGCTGGACTCCTGTTTACTTCAAAAGGCTGTTGACTCAGTGGCCATCATGGTCCTTCATCACCACTGACCCTGGACTGTCTGGGATTTGAGCAGGCAGGGTCCTGACACCTGGTGCTCTTTTTACGTTAATTCAGGGGCCTAATTGAAGAAAGCGCAGGCTACTGGTCAGAGCATCTAGGCTGGCAGAAACGGTCAGCCTAACGTGGCCGAACAAATGTGGGGCGGGGTGAAACTGGACCTCACAGCGTCACTGCACATCTCCTTCCTGGACCCTTAAAGGTCATTAGAATCTATAACACTTCCAATACTTGTGCTCAGGTGGACGAGCAGGGAGGCAGGAGGCCTGGGGACAATCAACGTCACCTGGAGGCTGCTGGGGAGAAGTTCTGACCCTCGCCCATGGGTATGAGGGCTCCTAACTCAGCACTCAGCAGTTACAGAAGAAGGGTCTGCACCCTCAGCACTCCAAGAATGAGGAAGGGGACAAAAGGCAGAAGAGGGGTTTGTCCCAGGCAAAGCCCCTTAAAAATCCCTGGGAGATAAAAATAGAATCTGGGCAATAAAATAAAGTCTAACCTTTTTTATCCTTTGTGCTTTGTCTAATTTCACGTGCTCCTAGGGTCCCTCATACAGAGGTTCCACACCCGGCACTTCAGACCAGATTTCCTAGTGCAGAATGGCTGGGTCGACACCTCAGCTCCTGGGGCACAGTGCACACTCCGTGATATAGAGCCTGAGCTGCAGCCAACCGGGCCCTCAAGAACTCCGCCTCCTCCCTCTGACTGACTCTGACAGGATCTCTACACAGCAGCCCAGCCCACAGCCCACGGGGTAGCACATGCTCTCACCTCTCCATTCTCTGATCAAAATATAAAGTTTCCTTTGCTTCTGAACCAAACTCAGTCTCGATCTGTTGGCTCCAATGACACTGGGTAGGGGGACACTTGTTGGGGTCCACTCTGGAGGATCAGTAACAGAAATTGAGAACATTGTAACTTCAATGAACAGATGTGTGAGCCAAACTGTAATTAACATAGAACAGTGTATAAGGCTCGGGTAAAATAAGATGTTTCTAACACTTCCATTTGATATTTCCATCACTTTATTATAAGCAAGTTCAGTGAAAAGGTTTGTCTTTTTTGTCAGGTCAATATTAGAGAAACGAAGTGATTTCTTTCCAAGGATGTACATCTAATAATCTTGGTTAAAGCTTCAATCTTGTTTTAAATGCTTTTCCATTGAAAATGATACCTCTCTTTCAGCTCCCCCATTTCTGAGAAGTATAAAGTCTTATAATTTATTATTACCAAAGGGGAAAGGTGAGAGGAGGGATAAATTAACAGTTTGGGATTAACACATACACACTGCTATGTATAAAATCGATCATCAACAAGGAACTGCTGTATAGCACAGGGAACTACACTCAATATTTTGCAATAACCTATAAGGGGAAATAATCTGAAAAAGAATAGATATTTTTATTGACATCATCTATCAATGACAGTTAAAATGGAACCTAAGGGAAGCCGGTGGTGAGTGCTTCTGACCCTGAAGACTTCAATCATCTAAAGTTTGGACTCTGCCTACTTCCCAAGGCCCTTAATGAACATATGTGTAGCCGTAGCTTAAAAAATTCCCCAGTTTGGGTTGTGGAGAGACACTGATTTTGAAAAAGCCCTGGTGTTCTCCTCACATGAATGGGACCCTTCCTACAGCTAAAGCATGCCTGTCACACCCAGAGGATGGTATACCGTCTGATCGGGAAGAGTTTGGAAAAGGCATCTCATCTCCTCATCTCCTGGTGCTCGGGTTCACCCCTCCAGCGTCTTTACTAACAGTCTCCCCACTTGGAGATGTCAGCACTGTCAACATCCTGTTGCATACAGTTTGGAATTTGTCCAGAGGATGAAGCAGAAGGAGGAGGAACAATGAGAGACAAGTCCTAGGTGTTCGGACAGGCACATGTCACTCTAATTTCCAATCAGGAAGACGAATTGACCAAAGGCTAGGGTTGCCCATGGAAACAGAATAGGGCTTGAGGAAATCCCGCTGCTTTGTGGCCAGTTCCCATAAACACAAGTTGAAAAATGGAGCTCAGTGGCACTAAAATTCACGAAACTGCAGAGTTGAAAATATCTATCACTGAAAAATGTCCTGAGGAAAGTCAGAGAAAAGGACTTGTAAGCAACGGAGAATGGCAGGAAAGGGATTGGAAGAGGTAGAAAGGACTCGCCATTAAGCACAAGAAAAGGGGCTGAACATTGCCAACACTGCAGTTGGCCAAAAAGGGTGTATGCGTCTTTTTCTGTATATATTCAAGAAAAGGGCATACACTATTTTAGCCAACCAAACATGTGGGCACTGGAAATCAATACTACAAAACATATCACTTCGCATCAGTCAGAAGAGCCGTCCTCATAAAGTGTAAACACCAGAAATGCAGGACAGAGCAAGGAGAAAAGGGAGCCCTGTGAGGCTTATACTGGAAATGTATATTGCCAACGGTCACTCTGGAGAAGTGTATTGTTTTTACTAAAGCATCTAAAAAATGAGCTACAGAGCACAGGGAACTTCCACTCATGGACGTATATCTTGGGAAAAACAAAAATGGAGAGGACACAGGCACCCCAATGTATACCGCCTCACTGTGTAAAAGATCCTCGACTAGGATATAACTTAAATGTCTCTGGAGGGAAAAAATGGATACAGATGTGGTGCTTATGTAGAGTGGAATATGACTCAGCCTGGAAACCAATGAAATATGGCCACTGGTAACAACTCCAGAGGAGTTACATATGATCATTCAAAGTCACAGAATTCAAAATGAGAAAGACATACTATATCACTAATACATGGAATGTAAACTTGGCTACACATGAACTGAATTACAAAACAGAACAGGGTCTCAAATATAGAAAACCAACTTATTCTTGCTTAAGGATAAAGGTGAGTTGGGGTGCTGCATAAAACCAGAGATTGAAATTAGCACAGATACTGTTCCATAAGCTAAATATGTAATAGTCAAGACCTACTGCTTGCTCAACAAAATGGACTCAACACCCCATATTCAACGCCTAGGAATATACCTGACTAGTAAGAATCTTAAAACCCATGGATTTATATGTTTTCGTAAGAGAATCAAGTGTGTGTACAACAGCATAAACACAGCAGTGAAAATAAGATAAATCCCATTATCAAAATAAATTACACAAACAAAACACAATGACAGGGAAATAGAGAGCAATTCTTAAATAAATCATTCAGACATTGTGATGGAACCAGGATTTACCACATCTACACCAAGAGCTGGGTGAGACATAAGGCTGCACACTTCGGGCTGATAGCATTGGTGAGGTTCGGTGAGCAAACGCAGACCCTTTGAAGTCATACTGCATGGTACCCATTCCATGGGTCCCAACTCTCCAGGTTGAAGGGATTCTTCCTTCAGCTAAAACATGCATGGGAAACCCAGAGTATGGTCCACCGTGTGACCGGGAAACGTTTTTAAATGCATCTCAGTTTTCATCCCATGGTACTCGGTTTCACCATTCTAGACGATTTACTAACACTCTCCCCACTTGGAGAGTCAGTTCCTTTAAACTCCTGTTTGGCACAGTTTGCAATTTCTGCGCAAGATGAACAGGAATAGGGAGAACCAATGAGAGACTAGCTATAGGTGTCTGCATGGGCAAATGGAACGCTCATTTCCCACCAGGAAGAGGAATTAACCAAAGGCTCAGCATGCCGTGTCAGAACCAGATTAGGACGTGAAGAAATCCTGTGATTTTGCGGCCAGCTCACAAGAAAGCACGTTGAAGAAAGGAGCTCTGGGGCACTGTATTTCACAAACGTGCAGAGTTATGAATGACAGCTATCGTCCAAATATATATTTAAGGAAGTCTGCGAAGAGGACTTGAAAGTGGGGCAGAATTGCAGGAAAACGATTTCAGGGGGTAGACTGGAATTGCATTTAAAGCATAGGAAAAGAGGCAGAAGGTCGACAATGGTGCACTTGGCCAAAATTGGCATATGCGTTTTCTTCCTGAAAATAGTCTGGAAAAAACGCATACGCACTTTTTGGCCAACCAAGCAAGCATGTTAAAGAAATCTGCACTACAATGAAGTCTCACTGCCCCCCGGTCAAAAGGGCCATCTGAAAAAAGTGTAAAATCCCGAAAGGCAGCACAGGACATGGAGAACAGGGAGCGGTGTTATGCTGATGGGCGGGATGTAAATTGCCAACAGCCACTCTGGAGAAGTGTATAGTGTTTCCTGAAACACCTAAAAAACAAAACAATGGAGCCTATGGCACTTCCACTTATGGTTCCATAGCTTAGGGAAATTAAAATCAAAAACACACAGCAACCCCAAAGTTTGGGACGGCTCTCTTTACAAGAACCTCGTCTACGGTACAAGTTAAATATCCGAGAAAGCAAAAAATGGATAAAGGAGTTGTGGTACGTACGTACTATGGAATATCACTCAGCAATGAAATCTACATCATCAGGCCCGTAGCGGCATAATGAGTGGATTCAGGTACGATGATTCTACGAGAAATAAGTCTCACAGAAAAAGAAACATCATAAGATATCACTAATACACGGAATGTAAACTTGGCTACACATGAACTGAATTACAAAACAGAACAGGGTCTCAAATTTAGAAAACCAACTTATGCTTGCTTATGGGGAAAGGGGATTTGGGGTGCTGCATAAAACCAGAGATTGAAATTAGCACAGATACCGTTCCATAAGCCAAAGATATAATAGACAAGACCTACGCCTTGCTCAACGAAATGGACTCAACACCCCATATTCAATGCTTGGGTATATACCTGACAAGTAAGAATCTTAAGACCCATGGATTTATATGTCTCCATAAGGAAATCAAGCGTGTGTACAGCGGCCTGAACGCAGCAGTGAGAATCCGATAAATCCCATTATCAAAATAAATTTCAAAAACAAAACACAATGACAGTGAAATAGAGAGCAATTCTTAAATAATTCATTCAGGGCTTGTGATGCAACCTGGATTTACCACATCTACACCCAGAGCTGGGTGAGACATAAGGCTGGACACTTCGGGCTGATAGCATTGGGGAGGTGCGGTGAGCAAACGCAGACCCTTTGAAGTCATACTGCATGGTACCCATTCCATGGGTCCCAACTCTCCAGGTTGAAGGGATTCTGCCTTCAGCTAAAACATGCATGGGAAACCCAGAGTATGGTCCACCATGTGATTGGGTAACATTTTGAAATGCATCTCAGTTTTCGTCCCCTGGTACTCGGGTTCACCATTCCAGACGCTTTACTAACACTCTCCCCACTTGGAGAGTCAGTGCCTTTAAACTCATGTTTGACACAATTTGCAATTTCTGCGCAAGATGAACAGGAATAGGGAGAACCAATGAGAGACTTGCTGTAGGTGTCTGCACGGGCAAATGGAACGCTCATTTCCCACCAGGAAGAGGAATTAACCAAAGGCTCATGGTGCCCTGCCGGAAACAGCTTAGGGCCTGAAGCAATCCTGCGGCTTTGCGGCCAGCTCACAAGAAAGCGAGTTGAAGAAAGGAGCTCAGGGGCACTGTAATTCGCAAACTTGCAGAGTTATGAATGACAGCTATCGTCCAAAAATGTATTGAAGTAAGTCTTCGAAGAGGACTTGAAAGCGGGGCAGAATTTCAGGAAAACGATTTCAAGGGGTAGACTGGATTTTCACTTAAAGCATAGGAAAATAGGCAGAATGTCGACAATGATACACTTGGCCAAAAAGGGCGTATGCGTTTTTTCCTGAATATATTCAGGAAAAAACGCATACGCCCTTTTTGGCCAACCAAGCAAGCGTGTAAATGAAATCTGCCATAAAATGAAGTCTCACTGCACCCAGATCAACAGGGCTATCTAAAAAACGTGTAAAATCCAGAAAGGCAGGACAGGTCATGGAGAACAGGGATCCTTGTTATGCTGATGGGCGGGATGTAAATTGCCAACAGCCACTCTGGAGAAGTGTATGGTGTTTCCTGAAACATGTAGGAAACAAAGCAACACAGCCTATGGCAATTCCACTTATGGTCCTATAGATTAGGGAAATTAAAATCGAAAACACACAGCCACCCCAAAGTTTGGGACGGCTCTGTTTACAAGAACCTCTTCTACGGTACAAGTTAAATATCCGAGAAAGCAAAAAATGGATAAAGAAGTTGTGGTACGCACGTACAATGGAATATCACTCAGCAATGAAATCTACGTCATCAGGCCCGTAGCGGCATAATGAGTGGATTCAGGTACGACGATTCTACGAGAAATAAGGCACACAGAAAAAGAAACATCATAAGATATCACTAATACACGGAATGTAAACTTGGCAACACATGAACTGAATTACAAAACAGAACAGGGTCTCAAATTTAGAAAACCAACTTATGCTTGCTTATGGGGAAAGGTGAGTTGGGGTGCTGCATACAACCAGAGATTGAAATTAGTACAGATACCGTTCCATAAGCCAAATATATTATAGACAAGACCTACGCCTTGCTCAACGAAATGGACTCAACACCCCATATTCAATGCCTGGAAATATACCTGACAAGTAAGAATCTTAAAACCCATGGATTTATATGTCTCCATAAGGAAATCAAGCGTGTGTACAGTGGCCTAAACGCAGCAGTGGGAATCCGATAAATCCAATTATCAAAATAAATTTCATAAACAAAACACAATGATAGAGAAATAGAGAGCAATTCTTAAATAATTCATTCAGGGCTTGTGATGCAACCTGGATTTACCACATCTACACCCAGAGCTGGGTGAGACATAAGGCTGGACACTTCGGGCTGATAGAATTGGTGAGGTTCGGTGAGCAAACGCAGACCCTTTGAAGTCATACTGCATGGTACCCATTCCATGGGTCCGAACTCTCCAGGTTTAAGGGATTCTTCATTCAGATAAAACATGCATGGGAAACCCAGAGTACGGTCCACCGTGTGATTGGGAAACGTTTTCAAATGCATCTCAGTTTTCGTCCCCTGGTACTCGGGTTCACCATTCCAGACGCTTTACTAACCCTCTCCCCACTTGGAGAGTCAGTGTCTTTAAACTCCTGTTTGGCACAGTTTGCAATTTCTGCGCAAAATGAACAGGTATAGGGAGAACCAATGACAAACTAGATGGAGTTGTCTGCACGGGTGAATGTAACGCTCATTTCCCACCAGGAAGAGGAATTAACCAAAGGCTCAGCGTGCCCTGCCAGAAACAGATTAGGGCCTGAAGCAATCCTGCGGTTTTGCGGCCAGCTCACAAGAAAGCGAGTTGAAGAAAGGAGCTCAGGGACACTGTAATTCACAAACCTGCAGAGTTATGAATGACAGCTATCGTCCAAAAATGTCTTGAAGTAAGTCTGCAAAGAGGACTTGAAAGCGGGACAGAATTTCAGGAAAACGATTTCAGGGGGTAGACTGGAATTGCACTTAAAGCATAGGAAAAGAGGCAGAATGTCGACAATGATGCACTTGGCCAAAAAGGGCGTATGCGTTTTTTCCTGAATATATTCAGGAAAAAACGCATACGCCCTTTTTGGCCAACCAAGCAAGCGTGTAAAGGAAATCTGCACTACAATGAAGTCTCACTGCCCCCCGATCAACAGGGCTATCTGAAAAAAGTGCAAAATCCAGAAAGGCAGGACAGGTCATGGAGAACAGGGAGCCTTGTTATGCTGATGGGCGGGATGTAAATTGCCAACAGCCACTCTGGAGAAGTGTATGGTGTTTCCTGAAACACGTAGGAAACAAAGCAACACAGCCTATGGCACTTCCACTTATGGTCCTATAGCTTAGGGAAATTAAAATCAAAAACGCACAGGCAGCCCAAAGTTTGGGACGGCTCTGTTTACAAGAACCCCGTCTACGGTACAAGTTAAATATCTGAGAAAGCAAAAAATGGATAAAAAAGTTTTGGTACGCACGTACAATGGAATATCACTCAGCAATGAAATCTACGTCATCAGGCCCATAGCGGCATAATGAGTGGATTCAGGTAGGGTGATTCTACGAGAAATAAATCACACAGAAAAAGAAACATCATAAAATATCACTAATACACGGAATGTAAACTTGGCTACACATGAACTGAATTACACTACAGAACAGGTTCTCAAATTTAGAAAACCAACTTATGCTTGCTTATGGGCAAAGGTGAGTTGGGTTGCTGCATAAAACCACAGATGGAAATTAGCACAGATACCGTTGAATAAGCCAAATATATAATAGACAAGACCTACGCCTTGCTCAACGAAATGGACTCAACACCCCATATTCAACGCCTGGGAATATACCTGACAAGTAAGAATCTTAAAACCCATGGATTTATATGTCTCCATAAGGAAATCAAGCGTGTGTACAGCGGCCTAAACGCAGCAGTGAAAATCCGATAAATCCCATTATCAAAATAAATTTCAGAAACAAAACACAATGACAGTGAAATAGAGAGCAATTCTTAAATAATTCATTCAGGGCTTGTGATGCAACCTGGATTTACCACATCTACACCCAGAGCTGGGTGAGACATAAGGCTGGACACTTCGGGCTTATAGCATCGGGGAGGTGCGGTGAGCAAACCCAGACCCTTTGAAGTCATACTGCATGGTACCCAATCCATGGGTCCCAAATCTCCAGGTTGAAGGGATTCTGCCTTCAGCTACAACATGCATGGGAAACCCAGAGTATGGTCCACCGTGTGATTGGGTAACGTTTTGAAATGCATCTCAGTTTTCGTCCCCTGGTACTCGGGTTCACCATTCCAGACGCTTTACTAACACTCTCCCCACTTGGAGAGTCAGTGCCTTTAAACTCATGTTTGACACAATTTGCAATTTCTGCGCAAGATGAACAGGAATAGGGAGAACCAATGAGAGACTAGCTGTAGGTGTCTGCACGGGCAAATGGAACGCTCATTTCCCACCAGGAAGAGGAATTAACCAAAGGCTCATGGTGCCCTGCCGGAAACAGCTTAGGGCCTGAAGCAATCCTGCGGCTTTGCGGCCAGCTCACAAGAAAGCGAGTTGAAGAAAGGAGCTCAGGGGCACTGTAATTCACAAACCTGCAGAGTTATGAATGACAGCTATCGTCCAAAAATGTCTTGAAGTAAGTCTTCGAAGAGGACTTGAAAGCGGGGCAGAATTTCAGGAAAACTATTTCAGGGGGTAGACTGGATTTTCACTTAAAGCATAGGAAAATAGGCAGAATGTCGACAATGATACACTTGGCCAAAAAGGGCGTATGCGTTTTTTCCTGAATATATTCAGGAGAAAACGCATACGCCCTTTTTGGCCAACCAAGCAAGCGTGTAAAGGAAATCTGCCATAAAATGAAGTCTCACTGCCCCCCGATCAAAAGGGCTATCTAAAAAACGTGTAAAATCCAGAAAGGCAGGACAGGTCATGGAGAACAGGGATCCTTGTTATGCTGATGGGCGGGATGTAAATTGCCAAAAGCCACTCTGGAGAAGTGTATGGTGTTTTCTGAAACACGTAGGAAACAAAGCAACACAGCCTATGGCACTTCCACTTATGGTCCTATAGATTAGGGAAATTAAAATCAAAAACACACAGCCACCCCAAAGTTTGGGACGGCTCTGTTTACAAGAACCTCTTCTACGGTACAAGTTAAATATCCGTGAAAGCAAAAAATGGATAAAGAAGTTGTGGTACGCACGTGCAATGGAATATCACTCAGCAATGAAATCTACGTCATCAGGCCCATAGCGGCATAATGAGTGGATTCAGGTACGACGATTCTACGAGAAATAAGGCACACAGAAAAAGAAACATCATAAGATATCACTAATACACGGAACGTAAACTTGGCTACACATGAACTGAATTACAAAACAGAACAGGGTCTCAAATTTAGAAAACCAACTTATGCTTGCTTATGGGGAAAGGTGAGTTGGGGTGCTGCATAGAACCAGAGATTGAAATTAGCACAGATACCGTTCCATAAGCCAAATATATAATAGACAAGACCTACTCCTTGCTCAACGAAATGGACTCAACACCCCATATTCAACGCCTGGGAATATACCTGCCATGTAAGAATCTTAAACCCATGGATTTATATGTCTCCATAAGGAAATCAAGCGTGTGTACAGCGGCCTAAACACAGCAGTGAAAATCCGATAAATCCCATTATCAAAATAAATTTCAAAAACAAAACACAATGATAGTGAAATAGAGAGCAATTCTTAAATAATTCATTCAGGGCTTGTGATACAACCTGTATTTACCACATCTACACCCAGAGCTTGGTGAGACATACTGCCGGACACTTCGGGTTGATAGCATTGGTGAGGTTCGGTGAGCAAATGCAGACCCTTTGAAGTCATACTGCATGGTACCCATTCCATGGGTCCCAGCTCTCCAGGTTTTAGGGATTGTTCCTTCAGCTAAAACATGCATGGGAAACCCAGAGTATGGTCCACCATGTGACCAGTAAACATTTTTAAATGCATCTCAGTTTTCGTCCCCTGGTACTCAGTTTCACCATTCCAGAACCTTTACTAACACTCTCCCCACTTGGAGAGTCTGTGCCTTTAACCTCCTGTTTGGCACAGTTTGCAATTTCTGCGCAAGATGAACAGGAATAGAGGAACCAATGATAGACTAGCTGTAGGTATCTGCATGGGCAAATTTAACGATCATTTCCCACCAGGAAGAGGAAATAGTCAAAGGCTCAACATGCCGTGCCGGAACAAGATTAGGGCCTGAAGCAATCCTGCGGTTTTGCGGCCAGCTCACAAGAAAGCGAGTTGAAGAAAGGAGCTCAGGGCCACTGCCATTCACAAATCTGCAGAGTTATAAATGACAGCTATCGTCCAAAAATATATGAAGTAATGCTGCGAAGAGGACTTGAATGTGGGGCAGAATTCCAGGAATACGATTTCAGGAGGTAAACGGGAAGTTCTTTGAAAGCATAGTAAAAAGGCAGAACCTCAACAATGATGCCCTTGGTCAAAAGGGCATATGCGATTTTTCCAGGGACCTCATTAAAGAGGGTAGGAGGCTCCCAGCATGCTTCAGTGGCCAACAGAGGCTCCATGTTGCCAAGGCGACGTGAGCCAACCAGGCAGGAGTGACCTCACATCAGAGGGCACACCTCACAGAAGGGTAAGGTACCCAGCCAGGATCAGACTCTCACCAGAGTGCCCACATCAGCTAGGGCCTGGGAACCAGGCAGGGTGTCCTCACACTCGTGGGCCCACATCATCGAAAGTTGAGGTACCCAACACATGTTGTCCCAAACCAGAGGACCCACATCACCATGGGTCTCGGATCGAGTCAGGCAGGAGTAGCCTCACAACACAGGGCCAATAGAATAAAAAAGCTGAGGTATCCTGCAGTGGGAACCTCCCAGCAGGTGGCCCAGAGCACCGAGTCTATGCGATCCAGGCCGCAGTGAACTCGCAGCAGAGGGCCCACATCATGAAACTGTGAGCAACCCAGCCGTTGGGACCTCAGAGCAGAAGGCCCACATTCCGATGGGGTTGGGAACATGGCACGAGTGTCCTCACACCACTTAGCACGTATCAGAAAATGTGGGAACCCAGCAGTTAGGGCCTGACGCCAGAGGACCCTCATCACCGAGGGGAGGAGGCTCCCAGCAGGCTCCAACTGACACAAGAGGGCCGACGTTGCCAAGGCGGGGTGTGCCAGCCAGGCAGGAGTGAGCTCACAGCAGAGGGCCCACCTCACAGAAGGGTGAGGAACCCAGCCAAGATCACACTCTCACCAGAGGACCCACATCACCAAGGGGATAGGAACCAGGCAGGAGTGTCCTCACACCAGTGGGGCCACATAATCGAAAGGTGAGGGACCCAGCACACGTAGCCTCAAACCAGAGGACACACATCACCATGGGGCCTGGAGTGAAGCAGGCAGGAGGAGTCTCAAAACAGAGGGCCCATAGAAGAAAAAAGGTGAGGAATCCCGCAGTTGGAACCTCCCTGCAGTCGGCCAGCAGCAGCGAGGCTATGGGATCCAGGCCGGAGTGAACTCACACCAGAGGGCCCTCATCATGAAACTGAGCAACCCACCGTTGGGACCTCAGAGCAGAAGGCCCACATTCCCATGGGGTTGGGAACCTGGCAGGAGTGTACTCGCACCACAAGGTGCACATCAGAAAATTTTGGGAGCTCAGGAGTTAGGGCCTGACGCCAGAGGTCCCTCATTACCGAGGGGAGGAGACTCCCAGCAGGCACCAACTCCCAACTGAGGGCCCATGTCGCCAAGGTGACGTGTGCCAGTCAGGCAGGAGTGACCTCACAGCAGAGGGCCTACCTCACAGAAGGGTGAGGAACCCAGCCAGGATAAGATTCTCACCAGAGAGCCCACATCACCAAGGGGATCGGAACAAGGCAGGAGTGTCCTCACACCAGTGGGGCCACATTATAAAAAGGTGAGGAACCCAGCACATGTGGCCTAAACCAGAGGACCCACATTTCCAAGGTGCTCCAAGTGAGGCAGGCAGGAGTAGCCTAACAACACAGGGCCCACAGAATAAAAAATGTGAGGAATCCAGCAGTTTGAACCTCCCAGCAGGTGGCCCAGAGCATGGAGTCTATGGGATCCAGGCCACAGTGAACTCACAGCAGAGGGCCCACATCATGAAACTGTGAGCAACCCAGCCGGTGGGACCTCAAAGCAGAAGGCCCACATCCCCATGGGGATGGGAACCTCGCAGGAGTGTCCTCGCACAACTTAGAACATATCAGAAAATGTGGGAACCCAGCAGTTAGGGCCTGACGCAAGAGGGCCCTCATCACCGAGGAGAGGAGGCTACCAGCAGGCTCCAAATGCCACCAGACGGCCGACATCACCAAGGCAACGGGAGCAAGCCAGGCAGGAGTTACCTCACAGCAGAGGGCCCACCTCACAGAAATGTGAGGAACCCAACCAGGATCAGACTCTAACCAGAGGGCTCACATCACCAAGGCGATGGAAACCAGGCAGGAGTGTCCTCACACCAGTGGGGCCACATCAGCGAAAGGTGAGGAACACAGCACATGTGGCCTCAAACAAGGGGACACACATCACGAAAGGGCTGGGAGTGAGGCATGCAGGAGGAGACTCAAAACAGAGGGCCCATAGAATAAAAAAGGTGAGGAACCCCGCAGTTGGAAGCTCCAAGCAGGTGGCCCAGAGCACCGAGGCTATGGGATCCATGCCGGAGTGAACTCACAGTAGACGGCCCACATTCTGACACTGTGAGCAACCCAGCCGTTGGGACCTCAGAGCAGAAAGCCCACATCCCCATGGGGATGGGACCCTGGCAGGAGTGTACTCGCACGACAGGCCGCACATCAGTAAATTTTGGGAGCCCATGAGTTAGGGCCTGACGCCAGAGGGTCCTCATTACCGAGGGGAGGAGACTCCAAGCAGGCACCAACTCCCAACTGAGGGCGCACATCGCCAAGGTGACGTGTGACAGCCAGGCAGGAGTGACCTCACAGCAGAGGGCCCACCTCCCAGAAGTGTGAGGAATCCAGCCAGGATCAGACTCTCACCAGAGGGCCCCCATCACCAAGGGGATGGGAACCAGGCAGGAGTGTCCTCACACCAGTGGGGCCACATCAATAAAGGTGAGGAAACCGGCACAGGTGGCCTCAAACCAGAGGACCTACATCACAAAGGGGCTGGGAGTGAGTTAGGAAGGAGGAGCGTGAAAACACAGGACCCAAAGAATAGAAAAGGTAAGGAATCCAGCAGTAGGAACCTCCCAGCAGGCGGCTCAGAGCACAGAGTCTATGGGATCTAGGCCTGAGTGAACTAACACCAGAGAGCCAACATCATGAAACGGTGAACAACACAGGTGTTGGGACCTTAGAGCAAAAGGCCCACATGCCCATGGGGATGGGAACCTGGCAGGAGTGCCCTTGCACCACTTAGCACGTATCAGAAAATGTGGGAACCCAGCAGTTAGGGCCTGATGCCAGAGGGCCTCATCACCGAGGGGAGGAAGCTCCCAGCAGGCTCCAACTGCCACCAGAGGGCCGACGTCGCCAAGGCGGGGTGTGCCAGCCAGGCAAGAATGACCTCAGAGAAGAGGGCCCACCTCACAGAAGTGTGAGGAACCCAACCAGGATCAGACTCTCGCTGGAGGGACCACATCACCAAGGGGATGGGAACCAGGCAGGAGTGTCCTCACAACAGTGGGGCCACATCATCAAAAGATGAGGAACCCATCACATGTGGCCTCAAACCAGAGGACACACATCACCAAGGGGCTGGGAGTGAGGCAGGTGTCTGGAGGGGCACATTTAACTCTAATTTCCCACCAGGAAGAGGAATTAACCAAAGGCTCAGAGTGCCGTGCCACACCCTGATTACGGCCTTAAGCAAACCTGCGGTTTTGTGGCCAGCTTTCAAGGAAGCGAGTTAAGAAAGGAAATCACGGGTGCTGTAATTCACAAACCTGCAGAGTTATAAATGACAGCTATTGGCAAAAATATATTGAAGTAAGTCTGCAAAGAGGACTTGAAAACGAGGCAGAATTGCAGGAATCATATTTCAGGAGGTAGATTGGAATTGCATTTAAAGCATGTGAAAAGCGGCAGATCTTTGACAGTGATGCACTTGGACAAAAGTGCATATACATTTTTTCCTGAATATATTCAGGAAAAAACGCATATGCCCTTTTTGGCCAACCAAGCACTCCAGCAATGGAAATCCGCACTACAATGAAGTCTCATTTCCCATTCGTCAAAAGGGCCATCTGAAATAAGTGTAAAAACCAGAAACACAGGACAGGCCATGGAGACGAGGGAGCCTTGTTATGCTGATGGGTGGGATGTAAATTGCCAACAGACACTCTGGAGATGTTTATGGTGTATCCTGAAACATCTGAAAAACAAAGCTACAGAGCCTAGGGCACTTCCACTTTTGGCCCTATAGCTTAGGAAAATTAAAATCAACAAGACACAGCCAACACAAAATTTAGTGCTGCTGTGTTTACAAGAACCTCGAGTCCAGTACAAATTAAATATCCCAGAAAGAAAAAAATGGATAAATGAGTTGTGCTACTTACGTACAACGGAATATCACTCAGCAATGAAATCAATGTCATCAGGCCTGTCGCAGCAAATTGAGTGGATTTAAGTATGATGATTCTAAGAGAAATATGTCACACAGAGAAAGATAATTATCATAAGATATCACTAATAGAGGGAGTGTAAACTTGGCTACACATAAACTGAATTACAAAACCGAATAGAGTCTCACATTTAGATATAAACTTATGCTTGCTTAAGGGGAAAGTTGAGTTGGGGTCCTGTATAAAACCAGAGATTGAAATTAGCACACATACCGTTCCATAAGCCAAATATGTAATAGACAAGACCTACTCTTTGCTCAACGAAATAGACTCATCCATGGTGTTTCACCTCACACCTGTTAGAATGGGCATCATCAGAAAATCTACAAACAACAAATGCTGGAAAGGGCGTGGAGAAAAGGAACCCTCTTCCACTATTGTTGGGAATGTAAATTGATACAGTCACTGTGGAGAACATTATGGAGTTTCTTATAAAACTAAGAATAGAATTACCATATGATACAGCAATCCCACTACTGGGCATATACCCAGACAAAACCATAAATCAAAAAGAGACATTCACCACAATGTTCATTGCATCACTATTTACAATATCCAGGTAATGGAAGCAACCTAAATGCCCACAGACAGACGAATGCATAAAGATGTGGTACAAGTATAAAATGGAATATTACTAAGCCATAAAAAGGAATGAAATTGGGTCATTTGTAGAGACGCTGATGGATCTAGAGACTGTCATACAGAGTGAAGTAAGTCAGAAAGAGAAAAACAAATCTTGTATATTAATGCATATATGTGGAACCTAGAAAAATTGTACAGATGAACCGTTTTGCAAGGCAGAAATAGAGCAACAGATGTAGACAACAAACGTATGGACACCAAGGGGGGAAAGCTGCTGGGGGATGGTGGTTGGCGGAGTTGAGATATTGGGATTGGCATGTATACATTTATATGTATAAAATAGATAACCAAAAAGAACCTGCTGTATAAAAAAATTAAATAAAATTCAAAATTACAAAAAGTAAAACAGAAAAAATATTCTTCCCTTCACATACATGTATTTATATGAATAAATTATTTCCATGCTTATATCTGTAAATACAAAAAAGAGGAATAAAATCTACCTTGAATCAAAAACGAAAAAAAGAAAAAAAAAACAGAACCCACCAGTTACACAGAGGAAAACGGTATCAGGGCACTTGCTCCAGTTGTAAACAATTCTGAAGTTGGTCAGTGGTGGGGAATCATCTCCCATTCAGCCAGCAGGCCCCACGCAACAAGCGTCCTCATTGCAAAGCTGGGGGACCGTGCCGAGTCATCTGTGAGTAAACGTGGGCCGAGCCCCAGGCCAGCTGCTGCTGAAATGTTCCCACCCTTCCCAGGTAAAACACCTGAATATGTACAAGGACTTGAAAGCCTAGAGGAAGGGCCATGGAGCCACATGAGCGACAGCATGCCAGCCGACTTGGTGCCTGCAGGCCAGCCAGGATGGTCTTGGCCCTGGATGCTCTTCTGGAAGCTTTCCATTTCCCTGCCTGGGATACCCCTGCTGTCCCGGCCCCCACTGCTTTCTTCCTCACTCACCTCTGCCCAGGGAGAAATTCCAGCGGCAGGTATGGGTGACACATCCTCTTCTTTAGCAGGTGGCATCTTGGCAACTGCTGTAGAAAGTCCAGCAGAGCCCCACTCACACTGGGCCACCCACAAAGCCGTGGCCTCTCACTCCCTCCCACCAGTCCAGCCCCGAGAGTGCTGACAGGGCAGAGAAAATGGCGTCAGGCACAGCTGCAGGGGCTCTTGCTGCCTGGAACGGTGTTTATATTGATTTCAACCCAGGCACACCTGGGGAGGGCTGGCCGGCACGGTCAGGCTTCCCAGGCCAGCCAATAATCACCCCTCAGGGGCTCACAGTTGCAGAAACTGGAACTTGCTGAATCGGCCAGGTCCAAGGAACAGGTGTGGGCTCCTGAGAGTCAGGATAGACAAGGGGCTGCAGCTCTGACTTGTTTTCTAATTATATTATCTGACCCATGAGTTGGAGACAACTTCAAGAAAACCCTCTCCTAATGAGAGGAACCCAGGAGTCAGGGAGAGGAGGGTTGGGTGGTGGGTGGAGACAGAGGCCTGGTGCCCCAGGTGCAGTGGAAGTCTCTGGAAGACCAGGTGGAGGGAGGCCACACAGAGTGATGCCCAGGGTCACAGACCTGTCGGAGCTGCTGTTTGTTAGTTCAAGTCCTGCTCTGAGGTGCTCTGTGTCAGATCTGAGTGACAGGTGAGCTGGGAGTGCTCTGCAATGAGGGCGATGTGCACGGTTCCTGTGTGCCCAGCCCTGCCACGGTAACTGCAAGGGTAGCTCTGTATCCTGGGAGGGGCCTGACCACGAGAGCCCCGTGGGCTGGGGTGGGGGTGGGGTACCTGCCAAGGTGAGCTCCATATCCTGGGATTGGCCTGACCTCGAGAGCCCCATGGGCTGCTGGAGTCCTGGTAAAGGATGTCAGGACAGTCAGTGAAGTCACCGAGGATATACCTCCAGTAGTTCCTAAATCCTACACCCTGCTGGTCATTCTACCAACCACCAGGACATGGTATTCTGTATTAGTCTTCAATGATGCCTTCTTTTGTATTCTATTAGTCCCAGAGTCACAAGAAATTTTGGCTTGTTGGTGGCAGGACTCAACATACAACTAAAACAATACTTCTGGGCCGTGTTGCCCCAAGGGTTCAAAAATTCCCACACCATCTTTGGGGAAAGCTCAGCTAAAGACCTAAAAGTTCTACCTCTGGAAAAGGAAACACTCCTTCAATATGCAGACAACATTCTGATCGCCAGCCCTACTAAGGAGACCTCTGAACTACCAAGACAATAAAGGATACAAGTTGTCCAAGAAAAAGCTCAAATATCACAGACTACGGTGACCTGCCTGGGCTTCATTCTCACAGAAGGTCGGAGAAGCCCATCCCAGGAAAGGGAAGAAACAATTTACAGCCTTACCCATTTCTAAAACTAGAAGACAGCTTAGGGGTTCCTGGGGAGGCCAGGGTTTGCTGCTTCTGGATCCCTAACTACAGTCTACTAGCTGGGCCTCTATATGAAACACTGAAAGGAAAAGATGATGATCCTTTTGAATAGAATCCAGAAGTGGCCTTTCAAGAATGGAAAGAGCAGTCAATTCAGACCCTTGCCCTGGAACTCCCTAATTTAGCTAAACCCTTTGACCTTTACATTCCTGGTGAATGGTGAATCGCCACTGGAGTATTAGTGCAAAACCTGGGACCACTTGAAATGGAACAATGCAAGAATGCCATCCAGGTAGGATAAACTATGGTCACCAAGGGGCGGGGCCCACCGCCACATCTGGCCAAGATACTGGCGGTATCTGAAAACCTGGAAATCAGCAGCCCAAAAGGCCACCTCCCTCCTAAGGGAAAAGGACCCCACGTGGTGATCCTAACCCCCAACCATGCCCTGAAGTTGCAGGGTTTGCTCCGTGGGCACACTGACCTCGAGTGAGGAGGCCCTCCAACTCCAACCTCCAGAGGGATAACCGGGGCAAAGGGGCACCATGACGACTCGTGTGACCATTACTTGACCTGGAGTTTCTCTCATAAAACAACAAGTGTGTGTCCCAAAAGAATAGACTACTGCTTGCAGGACTTACTGCACCCAGAGGGGAGGTAATAATCTTGGCGGGAGAACCGTATATCACGCTGTCACCATAGAAAAGCCTACAGACACTGTGATGATGGTGGCCAATAAGACCGGCTGGACTCCTGTTTACTTCCAAAGGCTGTTGACTCAGTGGTCATCATGGTCCTTCATCACCAGTGACCCTGGACTGTCTGGGAGTTGAGCAGGCAGGGTCCTGACACCTGGTGCTGTTTTTACGTTAATTCAGGGGCCTAATTGAAGAAAGCGCAGGCTACTGGTCAGAGCATCTAGGCTGGCAGAAACGGTCAGCCTAAGGTGGCCGAACAAATGTGGGGCGGGGTGAAACTGGACCTCACAGCGTCACTGCACATCTCCTTCCTGGACCCTTAAAGGTCATTAGAATCTATAACACTTCCAATACTTGTGCTCAGGCGGACGAGCAGGGAGGCAGGAGGCCTGGGGACAATCAACGTCACCTGGAGGCTGCTGGGGAGAAGTTCTGACCCTCGCCCACGGGTATGAGGGCTCCTAACTCAGCACTCAGCAGTTACAGATGAAGGGTCTGCACCCTCAGCACTCTAAGAATGAGGAAGGGGAAAAAAGGCAGAAGAGGGCTTTTTCCCAGGCAAAGCCCCTTAAAAATCCCTGGGAGATAAAAATAGAATCTGGGCAAAAAAATAAAGTCTAACCTTTTTTATCCTTTGTGCTTTGTCTAATTTCACGTGCTCGTAGGCTCCCGCATACAGAGGTTCAACAACCGGCACTTCAGACCAGATTTCCTAGTGCAGAATGGCTGGGTCGACACCTCAGCTCCTGGGTTGCAGTGCAGACTCCGCGATATAGAGCCTGAGCTGCAGCCAACCGGGCCCTCGAGAGCTCCGCCCCCTCCCTCCCACTGACTCTGACAGGATCTCTACACAGCAGCCCAGCCCACAGCCCACGGGGTAGCACATGCTCTCACCTCTCTATTCTCTGATCAAAATATAAAGTTTTCTTTTCTTCTGAACCAAACTCAGTCTCAATCTGTTGGCTCCAAAGACACTGGGCAGGGGGACACTTGTTGGGGTCCACTCTGGAGGATCAGTAACAGAAATTGAGAACATTGTAACTTCAATGAACAGATGTGTGAGCCAAACTGTAATTAACATAGAACAGTGTATAAGGCTCGGGTAAAATAAGATGTTTCTAACACTTCCATTTGATATTTCCATCACTTTATTATAAGCAAGTTCAGTGAAAACGTTTGTCTTATTTGTCAGGTCAATATTAGAGAAACGAAGTGATTTCTTTCCAAGGATGTACATCTAATAATCTTGGTTAAAACTTCAATCTTGTTTTAAATGCTTTTCCATTGAAAATGATACCTCTCTTTCAGCTCCCCCATTTCTGAGAAGTATAAAATCTTATAATTTATTATTACCAAAGGGGAAAGGTGGGAGGACGGATAAATTAACAGTTTGGGATTAACACATACACACTGCTATGTATAAAATCGATCATCAACAAGGAACTACTGTATAGCACTGGGAACTACACTCAATATTTTGCAATAACCTATAAGGGGAAATAATCTGAAAAAGAATAGATTTTTTATTGACATCATCTATTAATGACAGTTAAAATGGAACCTAAGGGAAGCCGGTGGTGAGTGCTTCTGACCCTGAAGACTTCAATCATCTAAAGTTTGGACTCTGCCTACTTCCCAAGGCCCTTAATGAACATATGTGTAGCCATAGCTTAAAAAATTCCCCAGTTTGGGTTGTGGAGAGACACTGATTTTGTAAAAGCCCTGGTGTTCTCCTCACATGAATGGGACACTTCCTACAGCTAAAGCATGCCTGTCACACCCAGAGGATGGTGTACCGTCTGATCGGGAAGAGTTTGGAAAAGGCATCTCATCTCCTCATCTCCTGGTGCTCGGGTTCACCCCTCCAGCGTCTTTATTAACAGTCTCCCCACTTGGAGATGTCAGCACTGTCAACATCCTGTTGCATACAGTTTGGAATTTGTCCAGAGGATGAAGCAGAAGGAGGAGGAACAATGAGAGACAAGTCCTAGGTGTTCGGACAGGCACATGTCACTCTAATTTCCAATCAGGAAGACGAATTGACCAAAGGCTAGGGTTGCCCATGGAAACAGAATAGGGCTTGAGGAAATCCCGCTGCTTTGTGGCCAGTTCCCATAAACACAAGTTGAAAAATGGAGCTCAGTGGCACTAAAATTCACGAAACTGCAGAGTTGAAAATATCTATCACTGAAAAATGTCTTGAGGAAAGTCAGAGAAAAGGACTTGTAAGCAATGGAGAATGGCAGGAAAGGGATTGGAAGAGGTAGAAAGGACTCGCCATTAAGCACAAGAAAAGGGGCTGAACATTGCCAACATTGCAGTTGGCCAAAAAGGGTGTATGCGTCTTTTTCTGTATATATTCAAGAAAAGGGCATACACTTTTTTAGCCAACCAAACAGGTGGGCACTGGAAATCAATACTACAAAACATATCACTTCGCATCAGTCAGAAGAGCCTTCCTCATAAAGTGTAAACACCAGAAATGCAGGACAGGGCAAGGAGAAAAGGGAGCCCTGTGAGGCTTATAGTGGAAATGTATATTGCCAACGGCCACTCTGGAGAAGTGTATTGTGTTTACTAAATATCTAAAAAATGAGCTACAGAGCATAGGGCACTTGCACTCATGGGCGTATATCTTGGGAAAAAAAAATCAAGAGGACACAGGCATCCCAATGTTTACCGCCTCTCTGTTTAAAATATCCTCGACTAGGATATAACTTAAATGTCTCTGGAGGCAAAAAATGGATAGAGATGTGGTACTTATGTAGAGTGGAATATTACTCAGCCTGGAAATCAATGAAATATGGCCAGTTGTAACAACTGCGGAGGTGTTACGTATGATCATTCTAAGTGACATAATTCAAAAAGAAAAAGACACATATCATAAGATATCACTTAAAGGTGGAATCCAAAATGGCTACACATGAAATAAATTACAAAACAGAAACATAGTCAAATATGTAGAAAACACACATAAGGCTGCTAAACGGGAAAGGTGGGGAGGGGTGAGGCATTATCCAGGAGGTTGAAATTAGCAAAGATACCATTCCAAATACCAAATTGATAATCAACAAGGCCTACACAGCAGCTAAAAGAACTGCACTCAGCACACTCAAGTCACTGGAAAAGAATATATACGACTGGTAAGAATCTGAAAAAGAATTCATTGATGTCTCTCTGTACGTGAATCAAGTGGATGTACAGCAGCAAGAAACAGAGCTTTGAAAATCAGCTGCAACCAATATAATAATAAATTGAAAAAAACAAACAACAGAGAGACAGAGAAAACCTCTTACAACTTTTCCTCAGGGACAGTGATGCAACATGGATTGAACACATCTAGATCCACAGCAGGATGAGATATAAGGCTGGAAACTGTTCGTGCTAAGAGAAATGTGAGGTTGGATGAGGAAATGCACACCTTTTAAAGTAATACTACCTGGTACCCATTCAATGGGCCCCAAATCTGCAGGTTGCAGGGATCTTCCTACAGCTAAAACATGCATAGAGAACCCAGAGGTCTGTACACCATGTGATCGGGAGATGTGTCTAAAATGCACCTCATTTATCCTCTCCTGGTACTCCTGTGCACCATTCCAGCAACGTTACTTAGAATCTCCCCACTTGGAGAATCAGCACATTTAAACTTCTGTTTCGCATATTTTGCAAATTATGAGGGGGATAAACGGGAAGAGGGGGGACCAATGAGAGAATAGTTGTATGGGTTTGGACGGGCACATGTCACTCTAATTCCCATTAAGAATAAGAATTAAAAAAAGGCTCAGTCCACCTCGCCGGAGCCAAAATAGGGCCTGAAGCAATCCTGCGGTTTTGAGGCCAGCTCACAAAAGAACAACTTAAAAAATGGACCTCAGGGTCACTGCAGTTCACAAACCTGCAGAGTTATAAATGAAAACTAACATCCAAAAATATGTTGGGGTAAGGCAAAGAAGAGGATGTGAATGCAAGACAGAATTGCAAGAAACAGATTTCAAGAGATAGATTGGACTCGTCTTTAAATCACATGAAAAGCGGCAGAATTTCGACAATGATGCAGTTGGCCAGAAAGGGCGTATGCGTTTTTTCCTGAATATATTCAGGAAAAAACGCATACGCCCTTTCTGGCCAACCAAGCAAGCCTGTAAAGGAAATCTGCACTACAATGAAGTCTCACTGCCCCCCGGTCAAAAGGGCCATCTGAAAAAAGTGTAAAATCCAGAAAGGCAGGACAGGCCATGGAGAACAGGGAGCCTTGTTATGCTGATGGGCGGGATGTAAATTGCCAACAGCCACTCTGGAGAAGTGTATGGTGTTTCCAGAAACATCTAAAAAACAAAGCTACAGAGCCTAGGGCACTTCCACTTATGGTCCTATAGCTTAGGGAAATTAAAATCAAAAACACACAGCCACCCCAAAATTTCGGACGCCTCTATTTACAAGAACCTTGTCTACGGTACAAGTTAAATATCCAAGAAAGTGATAAATGGATAATGAAGATGTGGTACTTAAGTACAATGGAATATCACTCAGCAATGAAATCTATGTCATCAGGCCCGTAGCAGCATAATGAGTGGGTTCAGGTACGATGATTCTAACTGAAATAAGTCACACAGAGAAAGAAACATCATAAGATATCACTCATACAGGGAATGTAAACTTGGCTACACATGAACTGAATTACAAAACAGAACAGGGTCTCACATTTAGAAAACCAACTTATGCTTGCTTAAGGGGAAAGGTGAGTTGGGGTGCTGTATAAAACCAGAGATTGAACTTAACACAGATACCATTCCATAAGCCTAATATGTAATAGACAATACCTACTCCTTGCTCAACTAAATAGACTCAACAATGAGGTATCACCTCACACCTGTTAGAATGGGCATCATCAGAAAATCTACAAACAACAAATCCTGGAAAGGGTGTGGAGAAAAGGAACCCTCTTCCACTATTATTGGGAATGTAAATTGATACAGTCACTATGGAGAACAATATGGAGTTTCTTAAAAAACTAACAATGGAATTGCCATATGATACAGCAACCCCACTACTGGGCATATACCCAGACAAAACCATAAATCAAAAAGAGACATTCACCACAATGTCCATTACATCACTATTTACAATGTTGAGGTAATGGAAGCAACCTAAATGTCCACAGGCAGACGAATGCGTAAAGATGTGGTACATATATAAAATGCAATATTACTAAGCAACAAAAAGGAATGAAATTGGGTCATTTGTAGAGACTTCGATGGATCTAGAGACTGTCATACAGAGAGAAGTAAGTCTGAAAGAGAAAAACAAATCTTGTATATTCATGCATATAGGTGGAACATAGAAAAATTGTACAGATGAACCATTTTGCAAAGCAGATATAGAGCAACAGATGTAGACAAAAAACGTATGGACACCAATGGGGGAAAGTTGTTGGGGGTTGGTGGTGGGAGGAGTTGAGAGATTGGGATTGGCATGTATACATTTATATGTATAAAATAGGTAACCAATAAGAACCTGCTGTACAAAAAAAATAAAACTCAAAATTAAAAAAAATAAAATTAAAATATAAAACAGAAAAAAACTTCTTCCATTCACATATATATATTTATATAAATATAATATTTCCATGCTTATATCTGTAAATACAAAAAAGAGGACTAAAATCTACCTTGAACCAACAATGAAAACCCTAACCCTAACCCTAACCCTAACGCTTACCCGAAACCTTACCCTAACCCATCCCCTAATCCTAAACCGTATGCTAACACTAACCCGTACCCTAACACGTATGCTTATCCTAAAACATTGTCGTACCCTAACATGTAGCCTAAACTGTCCCCATCCCTTAACCCTTACCTGAAGCCTTACCATTACCCATACCCTAATTCTAACACATACGCTAACACTAAACCGTACCCTAACACGTACGCTCACCCTAAACACTTGTCGTAAACTAACCTGTACCCTAAACCGTCCCTGTCCCTTAAATCTAACCCTAACCATAACCCTAACCCTAAACCTTACCCGAAGCCTTACCTTAAACCATCTGCTAATCCTATCCCATACTCTAACACTAACCTGTACCCTAACACGTACTCTCACACTAAACCATTGTCATAACCTAACCTGTACCCTAAACCGTCCCCGTCCCCTAACCCTAATCCTAACCCTAAACCCTACCTGCAGCTTTACGCTAACCAGTCCCCTCATTGTAACCCATACGCTAACACTAACCCGTACACTAACACGTACGCTCACCCTAAGCCGTTGTTGTACTCTAAGCTGTACCCTATACCATCCCCTTCCCCTAACCCTAACCCTAACCCTAACTCTAACCCTTATCCGAAGCCTTACCCTAGCCCGTCCCATAATACTAACCCATACGGTAACACTAAACCGTACCCTAAAATGTAGTCTAAACCTAAGCCGTTGTCGTACCCTAACCTGTACCCTAAACAGTCCCCGTCCCAGTCCACTAAACCTAACACTAACCCTAATCCTAAAGCTTACCCGAAGCCTTACCCTAACACGTCCCCAATTCCTAACCTGTACGATAAAACTAACCCATACCCTAACACGTACGCTCACCCTAAACCGCTGTGGTACACTAACCTGTACCATAAACTGTCACCGTCCCCTAAACCTAACCCTAAACCTAAACCTAACCCTTACCCGAAGCCTTACACAAACCGTCCCCTAACTGTACACTAACACTAACCCGTGCCTTAACACGTACGCTCACCCTAAAATGTTGTCGTACCCTAACCTGTACCCTAAACCATCCTCGTCCCCAAACCCTAACCCTAACCCTAACCCTTACCTGAAGCCTTACCCTAACCCGTCTCCTAATCCTAAACCATACGCTAACACTAACTCGTACCCTAACACGTACGCTCACACTAAACCATTGTCATACACTCACCTGTACCCTAAAACGTCCCCATCCTCTAACCCAAACCCTAACCCTAACCCTAACCCTTACACGAAGCCTTACCCTAACACGTTCCCTACTCCTAACCCGTATGCTAACACTAACCCGTACCCTAACACGTATGCTCACCTGAAACAGTTGTCGAACCATAACCTGCACCCTATACCATCCCCGTCCCCTAACCCTAACCCTAAACCTAACCCTAACACTTACGCGAAGTCATACCCTAAGCTGTCCCATAATCCTAACCGATACGCTAATACTAACCCATACCCTAACAAGTACGCTCACCCTACACCGTTCTCATACACTAACCTGTACCCTAAACCGTCCCCATCCCCTAACCCTAACCCTAAACCTAACCCTTACCCGAAGCCTTACCCTAACCCGTCCCCTAATCCTAACCCATACGCGAACACTAACACGTCCCTTAACATGTACGCTCACCCTAAACCGTTGTGGTACCCTAACCTGTACCCTAAACCGTCCCCATCCCCTAACCCTAACACTAACCCTAAACATAACCCTTCTTCAAAGCCTTACCCTAACGTGTCCCCTAATCCTAACATGTACGCTAACACTAACATGTATCCTAATATGTATGCTCACCCTAAACTGTTGTGGTACCCTAACCTGCGCCCTAAACCTTCCCCTAACCCTAACACTAACCCTAACCCTTACCTGAAGCCTTAACCTAACCCTTCCCCTAATCCTAACCCGTACGCTAACACTAACCCATACCCTAACACGTACACTCACCCTAAACCGTTGTCGTACCCTAACCTGTGCCCTAAACCTTCCCCTAACCCTAACACTAACCCTAACCCTTACCCGAAGCCTTACCCAAAACCTTCCTCTAACCCTATCCCTAACCCTAAGACTTACCCCAAGCCATACCCGAAACCATCCCCTAATCCTAACACGTACGCTCACACTAACCCATACACTAACACGTACGTTCATCCTAAACTATTATCATGCCCTAGCGTGTACCCTAAACCGTCCCTGTCCCCTAACCCTAAACCTAACCCTTACCCAAAGCCTTACCCTAACCAGGCCCCAATCCTAAACCTTACGCTAACACAAAGCCGTACACTAACACATACGCTCACCCTAAACCGCTGTCGTACCCTAACCTGTACCATAAACTGTCCCCGTCCCCTAAACCTAACCCTTACCCTAAGCCTTACCCTAAACCGTCCCTTAAACCTAACCCATATGCTTACACTAACCAGTCCACTAACATGTATGCTCACCGTAAAACATTGTCGTACCCTAACCTGTACCCTAAACCGTCCCAGTCCCCTAACCCTAAAACGTACCTGAAGCCTTACCCTAACCCATCCCCTAATCATAACCCGTACGCTAACACTAACACGTACCTTAACATGTATGCTCACCCTAAACCGTTGTCGTACCTTAACCTGTACCCTAAACTGTCCCCGTCCCCTAACACTTACCTGGAGCCTTACCCTAACCCGTCCCCTAATCCTAACCCGTATGCTAACACTAACCCGTACCCTAACACATACGCTCCCCCTAAACCGTTTTCATACCCTAACATGTACTGTAAACCATTCCCGTCCCCATCCCCTAACCCTAACCCTTACCTGAAGCCCTTCCCTAACCCGTCCCCTAATCCTAACCCGTATGCTAAGACTAACCCATACCCTAACACGTACGCCCACACTAAACCTCTCTCGTACCCTAATCTGTATGCTAAACCGTCCCCGCCCCCTAACCTTAACCCTTAGCAAAACCTTACCTCACCCGTCCATTAAACCTAACCTTTACGCTAAGACTAACTCGTACCCTAACATGTACGCCCACCCTAAACTGCTGTCGTACCCTAACCTGTACCCTAAATCGTCCACGTCCCCTAACCCTAACCCTAAACCATACCCGAAGCCTTACGTTAACCCGTCCCCTAATCCTACCCCGTACGCTAAAGCTAACCCGTACCCTAACACGTACGATAGAAGTTAAATATCCCAGGAATGATAAATAGATACAGAAGTTGTGGTACTTATGTACAATGGAATATCACGCAGCAATGAAATCTATGTCATCAGGCCCATAGCAGAATAATGAGTGGATTCAGGTACGATGATTCTAAGTGAAATAAGTCACACAGAGAAAGAAACATCATAAGATATCACTAATACACGGAATGTAAACTTGTCTACACATGAACAGGATTACAAAACAGAACAGGGTCTCAAATTTAGAAAACCAGCTTATGCTTCCTTAAGTGGAAACGTAATCTGGGGTGCTGTATAAAATCAGAGATTGAAATTAGCGCAGATACCATTCCATAAGCCAAATATGTAATAGACAAGACCTACTCCTTGCTCAACGAAATGCACTCAACACCCCATATTCAATGCCTAGGAATATACCTGACTAATAAGAATGTTAAAACCTATGTATTTATATGTCTCCATAAGAGAATCAAGTGTGTGTACAGCGGCATAAACGCAGCAGTGAAATTCAGCTAAATCCCATTATCAAAATAAATTTCAAAAACAAAACACAATGACAGTGAAATAGAGAGCAATTCTTAAATAATTCATTCAGGGCTTGTGATGAAACCTGGATTTACCACATCTACACCCACAGGCGGGTGAGACATAAGGTTGGACACTTGGGGCTGACAGGATTGATGAGGTTCGCTGAGCAAATGTAGACCCTTTGAAGTCATACTGCATGGTACCCATTCGATGGGTCCCAACTCTCCAGGTTTAAGGGATTCTTCCTTCAGCTAAAACGTGCATGGGAAACCCAGAGTATGGTCCGCCATGTGATTGGGAAACGTTTTTAAATGCATCTCAGTTTTTGTCCCCTGGTACTCGGGTTCGCCATTCCAGACGCTTTACTAACACTCTCCCCACTTGGAGAGTCAGTGCCTTCAACCTCCTGTTTGGCACAGTTTTCAATTTCTGCGGAAGATGAACAGGAATAGGGAGAACCAATGAGAGACTATCTGTAGGTGTCTGAACGGGCACATTTAACTCTCATTTCCCACCAGGAAGAGGAATTAACCAAAGGCTCAGCATGCCGTGCCAGAACCAGATTAGGGTCTGAAGCAATCCTGTGGTTGTGCGGCCAGCTCACAAGAAAGCGTGTTGAAGAAAGGAGCTCAGGGACACTGTAATTCACAAACCTGCAGAGTTTTAAATGACAGCTCTCTCCAAAAATATATTGAAGTAAGGTTGCAAAAAGGACTTGTATGCGAGGCAGAATTGCAGGAATCAGATTTCAGGAGGTAGACTGTAATTTCATTTAAAGCATATGAAAAGCAGCAGATCTTTGACAATGATGTGCTTGGCCAAAATGCGCGTATGCGTTTTTTCCTGAATATATTCAGGAAAAAACGCATACGCCCTTTTTGGCCAACCAAGCAATCAAGCAATGGAAATCAGCACTAAAATGAAGTCTCATTTCCCATCGGTCAAAAGGGCTATCTGAATAAAGTGTAAAAACCAGAAACGCTTGACAGGCCATGGAGAACATGGAGCCTTTTATGCAGATGGGCTGGATGTTAATTGCCAACAACCTCTCTGGAGAAGTGTATGGTGTATCCTGAAACATCTAAAAAACAAAGCTACAGAGCCTAGGGCACTTCCACTTATGGCCCTATAGCTTAGGAAAATTAAAATCAACAAGACACAGCCAACACAAAATTTAGGGCTGCTGTGTTTACAAGAACCTCGAGTGCAGTACAACTTAAATATCCCAGAAAGATAAAATGGGTAAAGAAGTTGTGCTACTTACGTACAATGGAATATCACTCAGCAATGAAATCAATGTCATCAGGCCTGTAGCAGCAAATTGAGTGGATTTAAGTACGATGATTCTAAGAGAAATATGTCACACAGATAAAGAAAGTTATCATAAGATATCACTAATAGAGGGAGTGTAAACTTGGCTACACATGAACTGAATTACAAAGCCAAACAGAGTCTCACATTTAGATAAAAAACTTATGCTTGCTTAAGGGGAAAGGTGAGGTGGGGTGATACATAAAACCAGAGATTGAAATTAGCACAGATACCGTTCCATAAACCAAATATGTAATAGACAAGACCTACTCCTTGCTCAGTGAACTGGACTCAACACCTCCTATTCACCGCAGATGAATATATGTGACTAGGAAGAATCTTATAACCTATGTATTGATATGTCTCCGTAAGGGAATCAAGTGTGGGTAGAGCAGCATGAACACAACAGTGAAAATTAGCTAAACCCCATTATAAAAATAAATTACAAAAAAAAATCACAGAGACAGCGAAAGAGACAGAAATTCTTACAAAATTCATTCAGGGGCTGTGTTGCAACCTGGACTGACCACATGTACATCCGCAGCTGGATGAGACATAAAGCTGGACACTTGGGACTGAGAGGATTGGTGAGGTTGGTTGAGCAAATGCAGACCCTTTAAAGCTATACTGCGTGCTACCCATTCCATGGTCCCAAACTCTCCAGGTTTAACAGAATCTTCCTACACCTAAAACATGCATGGGAACTGCAGAGGATGGTACACTGTGTGATCGGGAAAGGTTTCTAAAATGCACTCATTTTTCCTCTCCTCATGCTCGGGTTTGCCATTCCAGCCGCTTTACTAAAAATCACCCCACTTGGAGAGTCAGCGCCTTTAACCTCCTGTTTCGCACAGTCTGCAATTAATGCAGAGGATGAAAGGGAAGAAGGGGAACCAATGAGAGACTAGCTGTGGGGGTTTGGAAGGGCACATGTCACTCTAATTTCCCATCAGAAAGAAGAACTAACCAAAGGCTCAGCCTGCCACCCCAGAAACAGAATAGGGCCTGAAGCAATCCTGCGGTTTTGCGGCCTGCTCACAAAACAGCGAGTTGAAGAATGGAGCTCAGGGGCTCTGCAATTCACAAACCTGAAGAGTTATAAAAGACAGCTATCATCCAAAAATAAATTGAGGTAATGCAACGAAGAGGATTTGAAAGCAAGGCAAAATAGCAGGAAACAGATTTCAAGAGGTAGATTGGAGTCGCCTTTAAATAGCCATACTACCAAAGTCAGTCTACAGATTTAATGCAATCCATATCAGAATACCAAAGCATTTTCACAGAACTTGGAAAAATAATTTTAAAATTTGTATAGAAACACAAAGACCCCAAATAACCAAACAATCTTGAGAAAGAACTGAGCTGGAGGCATCATGCACCTTGACTTCAGATTATACTGCCAAGCGACAGTAATCAAAAAGAATCGGGCCGCAGCCAAAATATACACAAAGATCACTGGAATAGAATAGAGATCCCAGAAATAAGCCCACACAGATATTTAATTGATTTATGACAAAGCAGGCAATATGGAGAAAAAACTGTCTCTTCAATAAGTGGTACTGGGAAAACTGGTCAGCTGCATGGAAAAGAATAAAATTAGAGTATTTTAGCACACCATATATAAAATAAATGCAAAACTGAATGAAGACCTAAATGTAAGACCATAAAACCCCTAGAGCAAAATACAGAACATTCTTCAACATAAATGATAGCAACAGTTTTAGGTTCAGTCTACTAAGGCAAATGAAACAAAAGCAAAAATAAACAAATGGGACTTCACCAAACTTAAAAGATTTTGCACAGCAAAGGAAACCAAAGACAAAATGAAAAGACAACTTGCTGAAGGACAGACAATATTTGCACATGATAAGAGGTTAACACCAAAAAGATGACCAAGCAAGGGTTCATATCTAAACTACAGAAACAGCACATACAACTCAATATCAGAACAACACACAAAATCTTTTTTAAAAAAGTGGGAAGACCTAAATAGACATTTTTCCAAGGAAAAAATACAGATAGACAGCCAGAACTCACCAAGATACTAAACACAGCTCATCGGCAATAAAATGCAAATCAAAACAATGAGATATATCACCTCAGGCTTGTCAGAATGGCTGTCATCAACAAGGTCACAAATAACAAAGGTTAGTGAGGATGTGGAGAAAGGGAAGCTCTTGTACACTCTTGATGTGAATGTGAAGTAGTGCAGCTACTGTGGAAAGCAGAATGGAGTTTCCACAAAAAACTAAAAATAGAGCTACCATAATATCCAGCAATTTCACTCTTGGGTATATCAGAAGAAAATAAAAGTGGTATTTCAAAAAAATACCTGCACACCAATGTTCACAACAGTGTTATCTGCCATAGCCAAGATATAGAGTCAAACTAAGTGTCCATTAATAGGTTAGGGGATAAAAAAGGGTTTTTATGATGACTTCAGCGAAAAATGAAATTTTGCCATTTGCAAGAACATGGATGGACTTGCAGGGTATTATGCTTAGTAAAATAAGCTGCAGAGAAAACAAGCCTGGTAGGTTATCACACGTGGCATCTAAAAAATTGAATACAACAACAACAACAACAATACAGACTCACAGATTAAAGAACAGACTAGTGGTTACCAGCAGGGAGAGACAGGGTGGAGGAGCAAAATAGTGGTAGGAGATTCTGAGGAAGAATCCACGATGTATAAAATCAATAATCTACAGTGACGTGCTGTATAGCATGGGGAATAGAGGCACTCTTTTGTAATAAGTATAAATGGAGAACAATCTAAACATTTATGAATCACTATGTTGTATCTCCGAAACTGATATAATAATGTAAATTAACTATAGATCAATAAAATATAAAGTAAGAAACAATAAAGGGGAGATACTGATTACTAGATAGAAATCAATTAAATAAACACAAGTTTGGAAATCAAGGAATTAAAAAACAACATGTAAGACACAACATTGGCATTTAAAGTGTACGACCTATTCATTTAAGTGGTGAAAACTGGTACCCATTCTCACAATTTTGTATATCTAGGATAAATTATTATCTATAAAATGTTACAAATATTCACTCAAAAAGAAAGAGAAAATTTGGATTAACCCATTTTAGTATACAAATTTAATACCAAAGTCTCTATGTAACATTGATTTGAATAAGTTCTGTTAGCCACTTCTACTTTCTTTGTGATGTAAAATCTTTTAAAGCATAAAAATCAGCCTTTCTACATTATTCCATTAGACATACATAGAAGTTAAAAGAAATGAGAAGACAGAACAATCAACCAGGAAGGTGAATTTACTGAGAAACAGTCATTCGTTCTCCCTCCTCCTTTTCTTTTCCTCCTTTTCCAGGTCTCTTTCTGTTCCAATAAAAACAAGTATTGAGAATTCTGAAAATATTTCTTGGAGGGCTTCAAATCACCATACCTACATCCTCTGCCACAACTACACACACGGGAACAAAAATAAACCTCTGCTCTCTACTCATGTAGGAGGGATTTGTGCAAAATAAACTCCTACATGGAGACCAACAGGTGAGTTTTCTACCTGTTCTTCATAATGTCCTTCCATTACAGTAAATCCCACACATTATAAGGCAGAAGGGGTTATGTGAGCTCTTTCATGAAGTCAAAAATCTTGCATTCATTTCAAGTACCTGGTGATCACAGGGTACAGCCAGGGAAGGTGCCATCCCCCTTGGGGGAGGGCGGTGAATGGGCTCTTGCAACCATGCACCTCCTGATGTACAGATTCTGCAGAGACAAAGGGCGGTCACACTGCAGTCAGCCTGGCAGGCTGTCGGGCCACTGGGCAACCCCACCAGCCTGGAAGTGCCCCATCAGTTGCTGAAAGCAAAACTCTGTCCCCCCCGTGAAGCCACGCAATTTGGGCCAGAGAGTCAGAGGAGACCGGTAATCAACTCCTCTCTGCTCACCTCCTTGGGGTCACAGCAACCCCATCTCCAAACCCAACTCTGATCCTGGAGTGCCAAGGTGGGAGTGCAGGTGGGCTCTGCCGGTGCTTCAGCGCCCTCCGGGAAGCCCCCTAGTTTGAATATGATTTGAGTTTGATCCTGTGAAACCAACAGAACTTCCCACCAGAGATAAATGAGGAGATTCTGGCCTTTATTAGTTTGCACAGTGAACACGGCTGTCCTGGCTGTACTTGCCAACCCTTCTATTTTACCCACGTATTTTTATCCACCTTCCTCCCTGTGAGTACATTTGACCAACCCTGAGCTCAGACTCCTGACCTATTACAGTGACTATGTCAGTCATTCTTTAAAACTGGACAGGTAGGGCTTCCCTGGTGGCACAGTGATTGAGAGTCCGCCTGCCGATGCTGGGGACATGGGTTCGTGCCCCGGTCTGGGAGGATCTCACATGCCGCAGAGCAGCTGGGCCTGTGAGCCATGGCCGCTGAGCCTGCACGTCCGGAGCCTGTGCTCCGCAACTGGAGAGACCACAACAGTGAGAGGCCCATGTATCGCAAAAAAAAAAAAAAAGGACAGGTAATAAAATGAATTTAACCTAGAAGCAGCAGCTCAGTAAGGGAAATAAAATCATCAGAAGTTATCTAATCACAGCCACAGCCATCCAGGGCTCTGTCTTATCTGCTGGTGCATAAGAATGGGACCTTCCTACACTTGAAGGGCATCCAATCAAATAAGTAAAGGTGTCGCTCACCTCTGGCTCTTTTAGGGACTGCTAGGCAGTCTACCCAGTGTATACTAACTGCAAAACACTGTCTTGGTTTTGAAACACCTATGTTCCAGGAAAGCTTTTTTGGGTGCATGGGGAAGGTTTCTTTTTGACATCAAGCAAAAAATAAATCACCAAGCTCTTTGAGCACAGGGGTTCTTAAGAGGGCAGTAGAAGGAAGGAATGGGCAGAAAAGACGATCTCCTCTGAAGTGAAGGTCGTTTTTCCAAAAGAGTAGGATTTAGTCTCAGTTTAAGGAAAACACTTTTAAATAGCTGGGACAGCTCCAAACTGCAGCTTAGGGAACGAGTTCTTCAAAAGAACAGTGCTTTAAAAGACCTGACAAGGCAGCAACAGGATGAAGAGTTGGTTTTGCGTAGTTTTGAACACAGGAGTAAAGAAACAGAGGCATTTCTGACTAAAAGGCCCTGAGACCCTATGGCATCAATGGGTCAGCTGCAGGGGGCAGGGGGTGTGGGGGGTGATATTTCTGTCTCAACGTCTCCCAGGGCAGCCACCCCTCCCTACCCCACCCCCCTACTCCCTTCACCCTTCATCCCTCCACTGTTGGGTCCCCAGGGACAGCACTTCTTAAGCTGGAGCGCTCAGGCACCATCTCTGCAGTCTGGATTCTTCCTGGAGACTGACAAGTTCTGGGACAGTAAGCCAGGTCTGCAAGGCCACTGGGATGCAGTCGGACCTGGAGGTCTGGATGGGAACTGGAGCCCTGAAGCCCACCCACGTCCTTGAAGCCGAGGGAGAAACACATCCTCCTAACAGTACTTCTCAGGGCTCAGCGTGCTCCCCACCTGACGGTGATCCATACTCACTTGAGGCAGTAAGGACTGCCTCTAACTGGCCCCCTCGATTCTGCCTTGAGGGTCCTCACACATGTGTGAGAGCACAGACCACAGATCTATTCAGTCAGCTGAGCCAAGTGCTGCCGGTGTCCCTCCAGTCCCATCCACCAGCCCCTCCCTCTGAGACCATATCTAATAGAAGAAAGAGCACAGAGGAATTGGCTGAATCAAGGGACCTGGGAGCCTGGGTATGAGTTTGAAGACCGAGAACCTAAGGCGCAATTACATATTATTGGAAACTCTTGTGGGGTGTGTGGGGGGAGGTTAGGAGGCTGAGTCGACCTGGTGAGTCCAGCCCCAGAACACCACACAGCCCCGCCCCCCCTTCCCTGCCATCAGACAAGGGGTGCCACAACTCCAGCCAGGACTCTGCACTTCCCCCTCCCTGATTCTCCTCCAGAAGGGCAGGTGGCCCCCCTCTGAGGGCAGCGGCAAGACAACGGACCAAGTCTCCCTGCACTAAGGCGCTACTGGAAACTCTTCCTGAGCAGCAGTGCTGGCTTGGAGCGAACCCGTGCACTGCCAAATTTGGTCTCGTCCTGCAGCTGAGGGACGCAGGGTTTAAGTCAGCTGCCCTGGCTTTAAATCAATCAGCCCCCCCTTTAAGTCAGGTGACCCGACTTTAAATCACTGTGTGCCCCTCAGGCCTGCAACTTCAAAAGTTGGGAACCTCACTTTGATCCCAGCACCTCACATAACTGAATGCACACTGTAGTCACCCCCAAACCTGGCTTAGAGGCAGGATATAAGGTAAGGGGATGGGCGTGCACACATGACGATGAGGGTGTACTTCATGTACCAGAAGGGTCTAGGTACTCTGGGGTACAGCAAGCAGTGCACGATACAGAAGCTCCCTGGCAAAGCTGGTGATGCACAGGGAAAGCAGGCACACCCATGCATGCAGAGGGTCCAGGACGGGAGCTGGGGCACAGCCAGCCGGGAGGGTGTGAAAGCGGAGGATCTGAGCCTTCTTGAGAAAGGCAGACACAGAGGATGGATGAGAAAAAAAGACCAGATGAAATATGGATTTGAAAAACACACGCTGCTCTTGAAATTGCCGTGGGGAGGCACCCCAGATTTGAGTCTTCTTACTCCCCAGTACCTAGTGCTTTGGCCTTTACCCAATTACGTATAAAATTTACTGATAAGATCTAGCCCATAGAATACTGCATTTGTAGTGGTATCACATGTTAATGTTTCTATAGCAGAATAATCTTTTCTACAAGAAAACTGTACACTATCTGAAATAAATTAAAGCCCCTCCTTATAAAGTACTATATCGGACTTCCCTGGTGGTGCAGTGGTTAAGAATCTGCCTGCCAACGCAGGGGACATGGGTTCGAGCCCTGGTCAGGGAAGATCCCACATGCCGTGGAGCAGCTATGCCCAAGTGCCACGATTACTGAGACTGCAGGCCACAACTACTGAAGCCCACGCACCCAGAGGTGGTGCTCCACAGCAGGTGCAGCAAGAGAAGCCACCACAATGAGAAGCCCTCGCACAGCAACGAAGAGTAACCCCCGTTCGCTGCAATTAGAGAAAGCCCATGCATAGCAACGAAGACCCAATGCAGCCAAAAATTAATTAATTAATTAATTATTTTAGAAAAGTACTATATCCTTCTGTACAACTTCTCTGGGAAGAACAGAGAGATGGCGTGGGAGAGTGAGAAAGACCAATATTTAGTGCACATCTCTCGTGCAGGTGTCCTGCTGGCTCAGATACATTTATCCCCACTTTACAAAGGAGGAAATAAGCTCAGAGAGGTTTAGTAACTTTCCAAAAGCCAAACAGCTATTGAGTGACAGAACCAAGATCTGAACCAAGTCTGTTACCTTCAAAGCCTAAGTCCTCATCACAAAAAAACTCAATTAATATTTACATTTATCGAATTACATTGCAAACTGGGGAGTTCTTGGCACAATCCTGAATAAGAGTGAGAAAGAAAGAAATAGCATTGTTCCTACAGCAAACCAAAATTTTTGGAGCAGCTGCTAGATGCCTGGCCCTTTTGGGGGCTCAGCAGTGATCACGACAGGAAGAGTCCTGTTTTCATGAACCACGTAGTGGAGAGGAGAGACGGGTGCAACTTGGGTGAGGGATTTCATCTTGCTGGGCCTCTGTTTTCTCATCTGGAAAATGGGACGGGTGTTCCTCATTTTGTGGGATTGTCCAGCCCTCACATTCTCTGATTCCATAAGAAGCATTTGTTTTCCTGTTTCTTTAAAATTCTTTCAGGCCATGAGCCCTGATGAATGTTGTTAGCTGCTCCCCAAATCACTCTATTCCCACCCTTTTCCTGTGATCAGGTCTTTCCCGAAACATGATTCACAATCAGTCAAGTCACAGAACCTAAGGGGCACCCAGCAGAAAAATTCCAACCCTTGCTTCTCAGGAGCTCTGTGGTCTACCTGCCAGGTAAACTTAACTCTCCTGGCACAAGGTGGCCATCCCCAGTTTCACATCAACGTGATCTCAGGCACAAACCTCCTTGTTTTTCCATTTTGTCTTTAAGTAATTTGTTGAAACAACTGTACAAATATGACAAAGATATAAAATCAGGCATCTTCTGCCCCCAGTGCCTGCTAATAAATGATTTTCTGCCACTTTAATGATAAAGATAGAACATTTCAACATTCTGCTGCCCTTATTATTTGTCAATTTTGTTGATATTTCTATTGAATACATCTTTTAATATTTTAACAATGGAACATTTATTTAGGTTGTTCCAGACCCAGCCTTTAGTGGTAAGGGTTTTGTTGTTATATTTCTATTATGTTTCCTTTAAAAATCATTATCCTATTTAAATGGACTAAGTCAATTCTATAGGCATTTATCTTATGATATTGATGAAGTGAATACATAGAGGGCAGTAGTACAAGTTGATTGGACTTGAGAACCTCTATTAGCACAGTTACGTATAAATATTATCTATATGTAAACCAAAGTACCTGCTGAGTGAGATTCTCTGACTCTTTTACACTGTCTGCCCCTCAAGCCTGTGAGAAATGGAATATTTCTTGCCATCTCAGTAAACAAAGGATGTCCCAGTCATCAGCACTTGCAGCCGTCCAGTGTGAGCCGCGAGCCCTGAGGAACTCAGGATATACAAATACAGAATGCAGGCCCCAGGGAGATGAGGTGCATATCAAAGGAAGGATTTCAGTGAGCCCAGACTCTGGCATCTTCGCATACAAAGAAACGTGCTACATTCCTCACGTTGGGAGAGCTGGTTTTCCTTAGTTAACAATCACCTTTTGTGTTCTCCATTACCTGCGCCAGTCCCCTACCCTGTCCCCTCCCCCCGGTACTTTAGCTCAGGAAAGAAGGAGCGCAGAGGGTCTCGGCTGAATAAGGGGCCTGCGAGCGTCGGGAGGAGTTTTCAGCTGCTTTCCCCACAGTCGGGAGGAGGGGCGCTGACGCTGCAGCCGGACCCTGCGCCTCCCTTGCCCCGTTTCCCCACAGGAGGCTCAGGCCGACCCCCTCCCCACGCCCCCCAGGCCCCGTGAGCCAGGCCGAGGGCAGTGGGGAGAGGAGGGACCGAAGTTCCCTGGACCAGACGCTGGGGGCCGCTCTTTCTGCACAGCAGCGGAGGGTGGCAGCGAACCCCTGCCCCTCAGAAGCTGGTCTTGCGCTGCCGCCTGGGCACCGGACCAAGCGGAGGGTCTGCGCCCATTTACCCAGCACGCCGTCCCCGCGACTGTCGTGGCTTCAGCTGCCGGGACCCCTCCAGAGCCGGCAGCCTCAGTGAGGCCGCCTCCCCTCGGGCTCCAGAGCAGTTCCGTGACGGCGGAGGGAAGAGACCCCGAGCCAGGAGTTCCAGCTCTGCGGAAACGTGGGCTCCGTTCTGGGCGCACGGGGTGGGACCGCTCTGCCCCAAGGCCTTCTGGAAGGAAGGGGGTGCCGGGGGAGGGAGCCGCCAGGAGCACAGGGCCCCGTCGGGGGCCCTGGAGGGGCGGCCCGGCCTGGGGGCCCCGCCCATTGTGGCCACAGCCCAGGCCTTTTTCCTGGAATCCTACACAAAAAAGTTAGAAAAATACACGGTCTACAGTAAATATTCACAAATGATTGCTGCTGCTGTGCTTCCTATTCTATTAAACGTGTAAAATCCATAAAACACTTTAAGTTCAAAATTAAATATGAATTTTTACCTTTCTAATTATGTCTCTGCTATTCACAATTGTCGTTAAGGAATCAGAGACTGTGGCATCACTGGTTAAAAATGAGCTTGTGAAAAAAATAGAACTCAGGCCCACTGGACCTACTGAAACAGAATCTGCAATTTTACAATCTCCCCAGTGTACTTGTGTACCCATGAATAGTTGAAAGGCACATTTCTACCTCGACATGTCTTTTCTGTCTGAGAAATACACACATTTTATCCAATTTGATATAAATAAAATACTCAAAAATGTATATGCCGGTGTTGAAACCATCATTTTATCATTTCTTTTCCAGATAAGTATAGTCTCTATAGTGGTTTTGTGGATCACATGCCACACTCTTTTCTTGTAGTTAGAAATAAGGTAGAGAAAGTTACTTTGTAAATATATACATACATATATATATATTAGTGGATAATTGAAGACACTCTTCTAAATTAAAACCAGTTCTCTTAACTTGCTGTTTCCTTCTTGGGTCACATTATGAACTCTTCCCGTGGCCACATGGCATGTGTACTTTTAATTTCAGGGACTGCTGACATTCCAGGATACGGCCATAGATTTCTCTCAAGAGGACTGGGAATGCCTGGCCCAAGATCAGTGGGAATTGTACAGGGATGTGATGTCAGAGAAGTTTAGGAACCTGCTCTCCTTGGGTGAGGATACCTTCCTTCCAGAATTCCTTATCCAACCACAGCGTTTAGAGTCTTTCATTTGTAGAATGTCTCCTGGAATCTTCTGCTTCCTACAATAGGGTTTCAGACTGCAACGTTTCAGGAAATATTGGGAGTTTGTGCATATAATTTATCTTATTCTTTTAAAATTGCAGCCTCCCTCAACCGCATAGCACAGGGAGAGCAGCTTGGTGCTTTGTGACCACCTAGAGGGATGTGATAGGGAGGGTGGGAGGGAGGGAGATGCAAGAGGGAAGAAATATGGGAACATATGCATATGTATAACTGATTCACTTTGTTATAAAGCAGAAAATAACACATCATTGTAAAGCAATTATACTCCAATAAAGATGTTAAAAAAAATAATAAAAAAATAAAATTGCAGCCTCCCTTTTAATATACTTTGTAACTGCTTGGGACGTGTCTATATGAACTGTGTACTATATGCTTCTGTTATAGTCCTTACAATATTTTATTGTCTTATTTTCTGTAACAATTTTCCATGGATTCTTTGGGCTTAAGGTATATTAAAAGGGAGACTGCGATTCTGGGACTTCCCTGGTGATGCAGTGGTTAAGAATTCGCCTGCCAAAGCAGGGGACATGGGTTCAATTCCCGGTCTGGGAAGATCCCATGTGCCACAGAGCAACTAAGCCAGTGGGCCACAACTACTGAGCCTGTGTGCCACAACTACTGAACATGGTGTGCTTTGAACCCGTGCACCATTTATTTTTTGGAGAATAAAACCACCTCTGAGTGATTAAAATTTAGACCAGCTAGTCAAAATGCTTTATCACCTGTTCTTCTAAAACACTGATCAATGGAACAAGTTTTACTAGGGATAACAGTGTAACTGTATTCTGGAGCTCATTTTGGCAATATGGTTTATGACCTTGATGCTGGATCACGACATTTCAATGGTATAACTGCTATTAATTGTCTGTTTGTTCAACGATTAAAGTCTCACGTGATCTGAGCTCAGACTGGAGTCATCCTGGTTGCTTTCTGTCTATTGCAGATTTCTTCCAGTATGAAAGGACAAGAGCAATACGGCTTACTTTACAAAATGTCTGCAAACTAAATGATGATATAATCTACATTCAATTAATTTATACATACCCTACTGTAGAACCGGGTTTGTTACGGTGGCAAAGCCCGGTAATTATGTAAAACTGAAACCTTTATCTGCACTAGTTCAAGTCCTCTTCCTAAGAATATGTTTATAATCAACATTCTTTCACAAATTACCCAATTTAATTCACCATAACATTCCTCATATTAACTAAATGGAAAATCCTAGGCTATATACAAATCCACAAAGGGCCAAAAATCATCAGCCCCCATGGATTATTGCAGCCCATTGCTGAGGCATTTAAATTTCTTATTAAAGAACCACTATGTCCAACAACATCATCAATTTATATATTATTGCCCCAATGCTAGCCTTAACCCTCGCTCTCACAACATGAATTCCTCTTCCCATATCTTATCCACTAATTAATATAAATATAGGCATATTATTTATATTAGCCATATCACACCTAGCCATTTATTACATCCTCAGATCTGGATGAGCTTCACATTCAAAATACTCACTCACTGGAGCTCTAGGGACAGTAGTACACACAATCTCATATGAAGTAATATAACAGTTATTCTATTCTCAGTCTTACTGATAAATGGATCATTTACACTTTCAACAGTAATTATTACACGAGAACACCTATGACTAATTTTCTCCTGACCCCTACTGGAATTTGATTATCTCCGCAGTAGCAGAAATCCAATGAAACCCCACTTGATTTAACAGAAGTAGAATCAAAACCTGTATATGTCTTCAATGTAGAAAATGTAGCAGGCCCATTCACCCCGTCCTTCCTAGAGAATATGTCAATTTCCTTATAATAAACATTTCCACGACAATCTATTTTTAGGAGCATTCGACATTCCCTAGGTGCCAGAATTATATACAGCCCAAGTCATCATTAAAACACATCTAACAATCTCCTTTCTATGAATTTGAACACCCTACCCAGAAGTTTGATATGATCAACGTCTACATCTCTTATAAAAAGGTTTTTTTACCACTAACATTAGCCCGATGTATATGAGAGTTTTCACTACCTGTCATCATACCAGGCAACCCACCACAAACTTAAGAAATATGTCTGACAAAAGAGTTACTTTGATAGAGTAAATCATAGAGGTTTCAATGCTCTTATTCCTGTAATTGAATTCTTCCTAAGAATTTTACATTCCCCATGCTACCACTTTACACCACATGCTATCTAGTAAGGTTCTCTATGTAAGCTTCAGGCCCATACCCCCAAAATGTTGTCGTATATCCTTCCTGTACCAATAAACTCTCATTGTTTTTACTATCATTCTACTGACCATTTTCTCAGGAAATATAATTGTATAACAAGCTCACACTGGTTAATGGTATCCCCATTCTAATAAAAAACACGAACCCATAAGCTACAGAAGCATCCAACAAATATTTCCTAAAACAATCCACCACATCAATACTACTTATAATGGCTGTTATCATTAATCTAATATACTCTGGTCAAAGAACACAAAGAATAACAAAAATCTTTAATCCAGCAGCATCCACCCTCATGACAATCGCACTTGTCACAAAAGTAGGGCTTTCCCCATTTCACTTCTGAGTGTCTGAAGTCACACAAGGCATCCCATGAACAGCAGGCCTGATGCTATCAGCCTGACAAAAGTGCACCCCTATCAGTTTTATCCCACATGTCACCATCCATCAACCTAAATATACTATTAATCATAGTGATATTATAAATCATAGCTGGAGGCCGAGGCAGACTTAGCCACACTCACCTGGAAAAAATTACACCCTCCTCATCAATTGCCCATATAGGATGAATGACAACTATTATAAAGTATATTCTAATTATAACAATCCTAAACATGAATTTATATCATCACAACACTCTCTTCTTATTATTTATGCCCAGATCATGTACTACAAGAATATCATTACCACACACATGAGATAAAACACCTCCATCACAATTTGTTTCCTCACCATTATAGTATCATTAGGACATCGCCCATCACTATCAGGGTTTTCACCCAAACGAATAATTATCCAAGAGATAACAAAAATGATATCATTCTACCAACACTAATAGCCGTCATACCAGTCCTCAGCATATATTTCTACTTGCAGCTAACATACTCCACATCACTATGTTCCCTTCATTAAACAACACAAAAATAAAACAATTTGAACATACAAAGAAATAACCTTCCTATCATTACCAATCATAATATCCACACGATTACTACACATAACACCCATTCTATCAGTGCTGGACTAGGAATTTAGGTTAGTTCAGACCAAGAGCTTTCAAAACCCTAAACAAGTAAAATTTACTTAATTCCTAAAAGTAAGGATTGCAAGACTTTATCCAACATCAATTGAATTTAAAGCAAACATTGTAATTAAGCCAAATCTTTACGAGATTGATGAGTTTTAACCCCAGGAAACTTTAGTTAACAGGCAAATCCTCTAGTCGACTGGTTTCAGGCTACTTCTCCTTCATTTGAGAAAGAAAAAAAAGGCAGGAAAATCACCAGCAGAACTGAAGCTTCTTCTCTGAAGTTACAATTCAATTTGTTGATTCACCACAGGGTTTGCCAGAAAGAGGGCTCAATCTCTGTCTTTAGATTTACAGTCTAAAGCTAGCTCAGTCATTTTACCTCTGTTCATACACTGCTGATTATTTTCAACAAATCACAAAGATATCAGCATTTTATATTTACTATTTTGTGCTTGAGCTGGAGTACCAGGCAGCACCTAAAGTATATTCATCCAGGCTGAGCTACAATAACCTGGAGCGCTACTTGGAGATACCCAAATCTGTAAGGTAGTCATAACAGTCCCTGCACTTGTAATAATTTTCTTTATATTTGTACCCATATATTGCAGGGTTTGAAAATAGACTTGGGCCACTAATAACTCGGACACCTGAGGTAGCATTTCCCCCAAAAATCATGTAAACTTTTGACTACTTCCCCCATCATTCTTACCCCTACTCATATCACCAACAGTAGAAGCTGGTTCTGGTACCAGTGGAACTGTGTATTCAGCTCTAGCCTGCAATCTGGCCCACGCAGGAGCCTCTGTCAACCTAACCATTTTCTCCTTACATTTAGCAGGTGTCTCTTCAATTCTTGGTGCTATTACTTTTATCACTACAGTCTTTCATACAAAACCCGCAGTCATATCCCAATACCAAACACCATTATTTGTTTAATCTTCCCCAACTATAGCCATCTTAATATAATTACCAGTGTCAGTCAGAGCAGCCAGAATTGCCATACTGTTAAGAGACAGAAATCTCAACACGACTTTCCTTGACCCTGCAGGAGGAGACCGAATCCTATACCAACACCTATTCTGATTCTATGGTCACCCTGAAGTCTGTATTCATGGCCTACCAGGGTTTGTTATAAACTCACATATCATTACATACTATTTAGGACGAAAAGTGCCTTTCAGCTATTTGGGAATAGTATGAGTCATGTCCACTGGCTTTTTCGGATTTCTCTTGTGGGCCCATCATATGTTGACCATAGGGATAGCTGTCCACTCAGGAGCATACTTTGCATCAACTACCATAATTACTTCTATCCATACAGGAGTAAAGGTATCTAGCTGATTAGCAGCTCTTTCTTTTTCTTTTTCTTTTTTTTTTTTGGCTGCATTGGGTCTTGGTTGCTGCACGTGGGCTTTCTCTGCTTGCGATGAGGGGCAGCTACTCTTCGTTCTGGTGTGCAACCTTTTCATTGCAGTGGCTTCTCTTGTTGCAGAGCACGGCCTCTAGGCGCGTGGGCTTCAGTAGTTGTGGGTTGTGGGCTCTAGAGGGCAGGCTCAGTAGTTGCGTCACACGGGCTTTCTGCTCCGCAGCATGTGGGATCTTCACAGACGAGGGTTCGAACCCGTGTCCCCTGCATTGGCAGGCGAATTCTTAACCACTGCGTCACCAGGGAAGTCCCTGGTTAGCAACTGTTCACGGAGGTAATATTATATGACCTCCCACTATATTATGGGTTTTAGGCTTTAGTTTTCCTTTTTACAGTAGGTGGTTTGACAGGAGTCATCTTAGCCAACTCATCCCTGGACATTGTTCTCCAGGATACATACTATGTAGTAGCACACTTCCATGACCTAATGTCCATGGGAGCAGTCTTCACTATTATAGGAGGCTTCCTACACTGATTCCCATGATTCTCAGGTTATACAGTTAACTCAGCAGTAGCAAAACTCACTTCACAGGTATATTTGTAGTAGTAAATATGACTTCCTGCAGCACTTTCTTGGCCTCTCGGGGAGGTTACTACATTACTCTGAGACACCTAGAACATGAAATATTTTGTCTTTAGGCTCATTTGTCTCAGTAGCAGCAGTAATGCTAATACTTTTCATAGTTTGAAAAGCATTTGCATCTAAACAAGAAGTCTTAGCAGTGGAAACTGCTACTCCTAACCTAGAATGGTTACACGAATACCCTCCACCATACCCTATGTTTCAAGATCCTACCTATGTAAATGTAAAATAAGGAAGGACTCAAGTCCTTTTCAACCAGTTTCAAGCCAACACCATAACAACTCTGTCTTTCTCAATAAATGAGATAAAAGTAAAAAGTGATGTAGCTTTGTCAAAGTTAAATCATAGGCTAAAATCCTGTATATCACTAAGACATATCAATTTCATATAGGCTCTCAAGACACAACATCACCGATTATGGAAGAACTTTTACATTTTCATCATCACAAAATAGTGATTTTTAAAATAAGTTCTCTAGTTCTCTATATTATTTCACTAATATTGACATCTAAACTAACTCATATACGTACAATATATGCACAGGTAGAGAAAATGTGAACAATTTACCAGCCATTATTGTAATCTTAGCTACTCTATCATCATTGTGAATCCTTTACATGATACATGAAATCAATAACTCTTCCCAAACCATAAAAACTATGGGTCAGTAATGATACCGACGCTACAAATACACAGATTATGAAGATTTAAATGTTGACTCCTCTGTAATCCCCACATCAGAGCTAAAACCAGGAGAATAATGACTAATAGAAGTCAACAACCGAGTAGTTAGAGATAGTCATTGAATATTCCTTCTTAGGCCTAAAAAGAGCTGTTATCCCAGGATGCCTAAATTAAAGAATCCTAATACCAACAGGACCAGGCCTATGTTGTGCACAAGAAAGCTCGTTTTCCTGAGTTCAAAGACAGGACAGAGGGATATGGCTGAGATATGGGGTGAATCTGGAGCCCATGGGGGTGCACTCTCCAAGCTCCAGGATAGGAATGGGGCCTCTGGGGTCCCAGGCCACCCACCACGCCTTCCCAAGCAGGATCTTGGCAACATTCCCTGTCAGTGATGAGGCAGCCCTAGCACTTGTCATGCCCCAATGCTGTGTCCTATGTGGGTCCCATGCTCTTGGGACCACACCCCACACTCTGCAGGTCCATGCTGCAGGGTCCTTCGTGCCTCAGGAGTAGAGACCACACATCAAGCAGTTCCCTCCCCAACCAGCAGGAGGAGGGGAGGAGAGCAGGGGCACCAGGGGAATCTCACTCAGACAACAACACCCCAGGGGTGCCAGAGGGGCCAGTGATGATGCAGATGAGGCACAGACCAAGAGATGGAACCAGAGGACCCAAAAGGCAGCTGGTCATGTCCTGGCTTATCTGCACCCCGGACACCTTTGTCACTCATACACCCCCTTCCTCGTACACCCTCTCCTTAAATGCAGATTCTTCAGATGCAAACAGGCAGAGCTTCAGACTGAAAGTCAGCTCTTCCAAAGTGACCCGTCAGAAAACACTGCAGGATTCCACTCCAGTGGGTGCCCTGGAGTCGACAACTCAGGGACTGAAGTGGATATCCGGGCCAGGGGCAGTGGGAGGGAACAGGGAGTGAGACTTCAATGGTTGTGGAATTTTGGTTTTGCACGATGAAAAGTTCTAGGAATGGTGGTGATGGCTCCACGAGAAAGTGAATAGATCTGATGCCTCAGAAACGTGCACTTAAAATGGTGACGATGGTAAAGGGAATGTGACGTGTGTTTTATTTCACTTAAAATAAATTCTTAAAATAATGTCTTGTTAATTGAGATACCATTTTGACTCCCCTTCATCACAAATGTCGGAGGCCCAGACACAGTCCCCTACCTTAGGGGCCATCATGGTACACTCACAGAGCACGTGGGAGACCATTCTTAGGGAGGGCTAGTCTGTGCTCACCTGACCTCTGTCCAGGGGGACCCATGCAGTGGAGACCCCCATAGATTAGACATATGATATGATATGATGTTAATATGATACCACCAAGCATTGTCACTCACCGGAACACAGAGCAGCAACCCACTCAAACATGCCTGACCTCATATGAATGTGACAAGATTAAGAGAAGAAAAGGAACCACAGGTTAATCAGAGCAACACACTTAATGCAGAGGTTGGAAATATCAAAGGGGACAGGATACACTGTAGGCAAAGAGCACATATGTGCTCTCCCCGTACATGTGATCCTGACCCATGCAGATGTGGTGAGACCCACACAGTCCCCACACCCTATACCTGGGGTCACACATCCACACTCACCACGGTGACCCCACCTCCCCAGACCCTGCACCTAAAGTCACATGTTCTCTTTCAACAGGTGACCCCTCCACCTGAGTCACATGTCCACAGTCCCAGGGTGAACCACCCTCCCCAGACCTTGCACCTGTAGTCACACATACCCCTGGTCAGGCCACCATGGCTCTGCTGGTGGCTCCCCTAATGTGGAAACAAGCTGTGTTCCTGGGGCCTCCTGGGATGGGAAAAAGTGGCAGGTGGGTCTCCTCTCCCCACGCTTGTCCCAGAGAAGTCCTCCTCTTTTCACTTTGGTTCTGTTGATTTTACCTGTTTTTAAAGCTTTCATGCTAGAGGTGAACACACTACTTGGTTCTGGCAGGCTCAGTCCTTTCTTGTCTCACTTACTTGTTGAGAAAACTCACAGGACAGCAGGGCTGAAAGCCGAGGGGGAGCTCTGGACGCTTCTGAGTAGGGACGGTAGACTGGAAGGAGAGCTCAGCAGCAGCCTCAGCTGTTACCCATCGGCCTTTTGCCCAATCTGCGTGCCCTGCAATCAATTCACCAGCTAAACCTGCCTCCCTACGCACCATGCACGTGCTGGTGAATTGGAATTATTGCCAGGTAGCCCCCCTGCGGATTCTCCACAAGCCCCAGGGAAGGTGAACCTTGCAGAGATTAAGACTAAGGCCCCAACCACAGCACTGACACTTGGGAGGACCAGGTAACGACACTCACAAAAGAGGTTGTTACGTAGACAAGCCCACCTCAGCTCCAGACCCCAGACATCTAAGCACTGACCTTCAGATGCAGGCACAGGTCTTCCCAGTACTGAGGCCAGGCTCGGCTTCTACCCAGGTTCCCATAGTTCTAGCGTACACAGAACATGGCAAGGTCTAAATCTTCTTATTATAGACAACACATGGTCAACTCTAAACATAATCAGTAGACAGGACAGGCAGGGGTCTAAATCTACCGTGTAGACAGAACTTGACCATGTTTAAACTAGCTTAGGGCTGATCTCATAGGAGGTACAGATCACACACATGGGTCTCTCATCTTTGGACACCCACATCAGGAAACTGAACAAAATCTTTGTCATTAAACATTTCAACAGGCAAAACAGAAATGTTACCAATATCTCTGGCCACCTGATGGTCAGGATCCATGGGTGAGCCATGAACTTCTTAGAGCGCAGCCCAGTCTGCTGCCAGGATAGACAAGAAATGGCCTGATTCCAGCCTCCCAGGCTTCCAGAAGGAGGCGGCCGCACTGGAAGCCCAGGCAGGACAGTCCTGCATGGTCCGGGCTGGGAGATCCGGTCTTTCCATTCCGCTGGCCGATTCCGGGCGGGGCACTCAAGGCCACTGAGAGCCCTGCACTCAGGTCCTGCTTCCCTGCAGTGTGTGCGTGTGTGTGTGCTTGTGCATGTGTGTGTGTGTGTAGAGGGAGCGGTATCTGACGGCTCCCATGGCTCCCGTCCTGGGCAGCGCGCTGTCTTCCAGGGGAGGCACAGGGAGAGGTAGGGGCACAGAAGCCGTTGGAGAGGAGAACCCACCGTGGAAATCCTTGCACACTGGCTCGCTCCACCTGGGGACCTGCCTGCCCATCGTGGGCCGCATGTCACCTCCCAGCCCCCCAACCCCAAGGGCAGGACGCCTGCTCTTTCAACGGCAAAGGGTCTCACATGCAGGAGACCCAGTGGGGACTGTCACGCCCCCACTCCTGATGCTGAGTTTGGGAGAATGAACCCCCTTGACTGGGCGATGGGACCCTGTGAGGAAAGAGGTGGCGGCCCCATCCAAGTCGGGGCCTGGCTGAGAGATGGGAACACAGGAGCCAAGTGCAGGGCCTGGAGGCCAGGCCAACAGGAGGGGCACCCCCAGCCCTTGGCCAGGCTCTCCAACTGTGACATTGTAGCTTTAGGGGACCTGGGACAGGTGACTGAATATAATGGGGGCCTAAACTGGACCCTGAATGTGGCTTAAAGAAGGTGTGAAGGATGTTACTGAGACAGTGACAGTCATTGGAAGACAGGCTGTCAGGACATCCTGCTCCATCCATTTAAATCCCTGAGGTCTGTGACCTTTACGTGGCCACACAGGATTGTTAGAGCAGCTGCATGTGGATATATCTGCAAGTGGTTCCAGCAAACACACAGTGTGTGCACAGGCAGGCACAGCACACACACAAACATATGCAGGTGCACAGCACAAATATATTCACACACTAGCATATGAACACACATGCACGCATATGCCCGTGCATACACTAAGGTGTGCAACTGCACATACCTATGCACATGCACAGCATATGTATGCAAACAGGCACTTGCACACACATAGCATACACACAGGGAATAAAGTGAATTCGTAAAGCATCAATTCCTGAGCACAAGTGAAGCTGACATGTATTTTTCCCTTTTCTTAGCTTTGATGATTTTCACAATAAAAGGTTTAAGAAAAAAGTTAATGGCAAATGACTTTTGATTCATAGGACTTTCTGACATTATTCCACCAACATTATGACAGGAGAAATGAATGTAGATATTACATGTGTCCACTAATGAATGAATGGAGAAGAAAAACATGGTCCATCAATACAAGGGAATGTTATTCAGCCTGAAAAGGAAGGCAATTCTGACACAGGCTGCAGCAGGGATGAACCTTGAGGGCATTATGCTCAGTGATGTAAGCTAGACACAGAAAAACAAACAGTGCTTGATCCAATCATACAAGGCCCCTAGAGCAGTCGGAAACAGAGACAGAAAGTAGGATGTTGAGTGCCAGGGGCTGAGGGAGGGACAATGGGGACTGAGTGTTTAATGGGGACTGTTTCAATTTTGCAAGATGAAAAAGTTCTGGAGGATGATGGCGCCCAGGTTTGCACAACAGTGAGAATTACTTCTTGACCCTGAAATGTGCACTTTAAAATGGTTAAGATAGTAAAGTTTATGTTTTGTGTATTGGACCAGAATTTTTAAAACTTTTTTAAAAACAACAAGAAGTAGTCCATGAATACCACAAGATGCACAACTTCACTAGCAACAGAGGGATTAAAACCATAAGAAAACTACTGTGTGCACACCTACCGGAATGGCAGACATGAAGGCACAGTATCAAATATCAGCAGGACGTGGAGCAATGGAAAGCCTGGTGCGCAGCGGGCGATGCAACCACTTCTGAGACAATCAGGCCTCAGAGAGTGCACTCCATGCACACAGACCCACAGTGTTCCTCCCAGCTGAACACAAACCCCCCAGCCCTGCACCAGGACACACGGACATGGACTCCGCAGCCACAGGAGCCAAACCTGAAAGCACCTGAAGGCCATTGCAAGCGGATGCAGAAATGAACCATGCACACTCCTAGGAAGGAACATTCCACAGCAATGGAGAACATTTTGTTTAAAGGTAGTAAAACTATAAAAATTATTTTTTAAAAAACTATATTCACAAGATGAAAGAATCTCATGACACAATGCTGAGCCATCAAGAGCAATAAAGCAGCAAGCATGGTACACCCACTTACGGACTTTGGAACTAGGCAAAGCTGGGCTGCGTTGTTTAGGGATGCGTGCTTGGGCATAAGCTATGAGGACAAGTCACTGACATTACATCAGGAGAACAGCTACCAGACGGTGGGGGAGGAGGCTGGGACGAGAGAAGGGCACTTCTGGGTGTCCACTCATCAGGTTCTGTTTCTTGATGTTTATGGTTATTCTTTACATGTATATAACCTAATCCTTAATATGTACTTACAGCTTATCATTATTCTTTATTAAAAAGGTGGTCTCCCCAACAAAGTAGAAGGAGACCTGCTTCTCCCTGGTTAGAAAAGGAATAGTTTCTACCAGTGAGGTTTCGATACCATGGCTGCTTCAACCATCAAGCCTGACAACCACTCCCGTGAGAGGGGCACCGGGGCCACGACACTCAGAAGGAGGCTCTGGGGCCTCAGTCCTGGGTCACTGCCTCTGAGGAGCCCACAGCACCTGGTCAAAGTTCTCAGTCATTCTGTGCACAACCATTTTGCCTTGGTTGCTTTGGCACAGCTCGGCCGGCACCATCGCTGGGAGAGAAAGAAGAAACGTGTAGAAGAAGGAACCGGTCTTCAAGTTGACCCACCTCCTTCTACAGAGACGATTCCACAGTCCCTAAGAGAGGACAGCAAGGCCACAGAATCCAGCCTCTCTGCCTGAGGCCTGGCCACACTAGCGCCGCCCGCTTCTGATGCCACAGGGAGAATTTTGCAAGGTACCCTCAGACCACCTGTTTGGACACATGGGGCTTTCAGACACGCAGGTCCTATCCGACCCCACACCTCTGCTGTCACATTCTGGAGGTGGGCCTGAAAGCCTCTAGGTTTTCACTTTTGATAACAGCTTTGTTGAGATTGAATTTCTACACCACACAGTTAACCCATTTTAAGTATTAAGCTCAGTGGTGTTTTGCATATTCACAGGGTTGTGCAGTCACTGGCACAATGCATTTGACAACATTTCCATCATCTCCCCAGAACCCCACTCTTTAGAGGTCACCCCTCACCTCCCATAGCCCCAGCACCCCCAGTCCATGTTCTGTCTCTGTGGGCTTGCCTGTTCTTGATGTCTCGTGTAAGTGGAATCCACTAATTGTCTTTTTGTATCTGGTTTCTCTCACTGAGCATCATGTTTTCAAGGTTCATCTACATCATAGCCTGTATCTGTGCTTCACTCCTTTTCCATGGCTGAGTCATCCTTACCCTCTCTGCTTTTTTTTTTTTTTGCGGTACGTGGGCCTCTCACTGCTGTGGCCTCTCCTGTTGTGGAGCACAGGCTCCAGATGCGCAGGCTCAGCGACCATGGCTCACGGGTCCAGCCGCTCCATGGCATGTGGGATCTTCCCGGACCGGGGCATGAACCCGTGTCCCCTGCATCGGCAGACGGACTCTCAACCACTGCACCACTAGGGAGGCCCCACCCTCTCTGCTTTTAACTCTATACTTAGCTGTGTCTCCCTGCCTGCACCGCACAGGGCTAATGAGGATTTCACCTTCTGTCATTCTTGGGGTGTAAGCTGAAATTTTAACCAACACCAAGGGGTCCTGTGCAGAGGATGAAAGCCCAGCCCCACACGGTGCACAGTCGCCGTGTGAGACAAGGGCCCAGGAGGAAGGGTGAGATGAGCCTGCCTGTTTACAGGGCCAGCGTCCTACAGTCTCATGGGAAATGAACTCGCTCGTCAGTGTCTCGTGAGAGCTGCTCTCCACCATGCCAAGCGGGCAAGACAGACTGGTCAGGGACCATGGTGCTGCCTTCAGTTCAGGCCCACTCCTACTAACTGTCTAGTTGGAAAGTGCTGAGGCTCCAGGGGAGGGTCCTTCCTGCTTCTTCCAGCTTCTTGGGGCCCCAGGCCTCCCTGGGCTTATGGCTGCATCCCTCCCATCTCCGCCTTCATCTTCATGGGGCTTCCCTTCTGTGTCTGTGTCTCCACTCATCATATAAGCACGCAGTTACACAGGATTGGGACCACCCTAAGGTCCCTGTCTCACCTAGTTACACGACAAGGCCCTACTTCCAAATGAGGTCATGTCCTGAGGCCCTGCGGTCAGGACATGGATGTCTCTTTCCCTGGGGGGTACACAACCCCCCTTCAGTCTGAGGTAACAGTAATGTTGCCCAGGAAGCAAGCAAGCCCCTTACCTAAGCCAGTGCCTCGAAGAGGTCTGAGCCTGCCTGGTCTCTTGGAAACTGACTGGGCAGGAGAGTGTGGCTCAGGACCCGAGTGTCAAGGACACCAGGAAGCACCCATGTGAGGCTCCCCTTCGCAGCAGCAGCACTGGACCAGCTGATGAGGTCCAGCAGGGCAACCCCAAGCTCCTTAGAGGACTCGACCCATGTGGACTGGGGGCGACAGGCAGCAGTGAGTGGGCGTGTGATGAAGTGTATGTGATGGGCCTGCAGTGAGCAGGTGAGCACACCTGTGTGTGTGACATCAGGCACACATGATGGGTCAGCAGTGAGCACACATGTCTGAGATCAGGTGCGGTACACACCCACGTGATCAGGTTCACCTGGCATCTTAGTGGGCAGGGCACCATAGGGTTGCAGTGCTGTCATGGGCTCAAGCCACCAACCCTGCCTGGTGTGGAGCATCCCTCCCCCACCACGTGCCCCAGCAGCTCCCACATTCGTAACTGCACAGTGGCTGCACCTGCACAGAGTACTTCCTCTGGGCAAGTGCTTCTTGAAGAGGGTCGCCTCCGTGGTGACGGTGACCTTCCTCTTCTGCTGCTTCAGCGGGGGGGCCCCTGCCAGTGCCTGCTTTCACGAAGGCATCAGGGCCACACAGGGCTGGTCCCTGCACCTGAGACCAAAGAGAAGGACTTGAGGAGCTGTGCTTTCTCCCATAAGGAGCCCCATATCCAAGGGGGACAGTGGGGGCATGTCAGACACACAGGGCCAGACATTCTGGTTCATCTTCCCCCAACACGGTGGGCAAAAGGACAGCCACGTGGGACCTCAGACCACATAGGACACGGCACGTGTTGAGGACCATCTCACCACTGTCGATTGGCCCATTCAGTTTGCTCTCCTGTGAAATGCTGTTCATGACCGGCTTTTCTCTACATGAAAGCTGAAAAGAACTGCTTGTATTTAAAAAGTGACCCATTTGTGTGAATGTGATGAAGGGGTATGTGCAACCAAGTACACAGCTTGCTAGGAGGTTAGTGCTATTCAGGAGGGACAGACACCTTAATGGTTTTAGTGTTTTTCTAAATGAGGGAAGAGGCAAGAATCTGGTTCATAAAAATTTTCTCCTGAAAATATGGAACTCTCTGAGGGCTGGTTCTGGCCCAGAGTACAAAGTGCCACATCCTGGTCTTTGCTCTGAATTCCTTTCAGGGTGTCCTGTAAGTCAGTGATTGTGATGGGTGATGACTTCATTCTTGTAGAACTGAATCGTGGGCAACTTTCTTTATGTTACAATCCCCCCTCTTTTGGTCTTAATTTTGACCAAGGTTTAGGAGGCGTTTCATGACCAATTTATCCCACGGCGCCTGGAATACTCATTCCCAGTTCAGGCGAGGATTTCCTTGATAGGCCATTCAATGTGCTGTTACTGGACTAGGCCCTGCTAACAGTAGTCCAAAGACGCTGGGTCGCCTGTCCTACTAGTCTGTTATGGTCCAGGAAATGGTTCCCTCTTGTAGCATCTTCCCATATCTAGAGTTATACTATTACAATCACTGATCTTATAGAACTATGTATTTGACAGTTGTTTTAGGCACTGTCCTGTGCCTGCCCTCCCTTCCTGGGAAGGACCTGCCCGTGATTTTCTGAGCTGAGAGTCTGAGTCTGTTCTACTTTACACACAAGTTATTTCTATATGGCTTTAAGATAGGCTGAATTTTGCAGGAATATAACAACGATGTGATTCTAGGAAAGCTTGTTCTCACAGTTATTGAGAACTTTACCAAGAATTCTCTGACATTTTGGAAAATCCAATCTCCTGGTAAAGTGGCTCAGAGTTTCTGAATCGCCAGTTAATGCACCAGGATTGCTGTCACCACGGTAATTTGAATTATATACAACAATGCCAATTTGTCCTCATTTAAAAACATTAAATATAAAGTCTGAAGCGAGTTGAATGTTACCTGCCTTTTCTTAAATCTAAATTGAAGAAAAAAATTTAAGCAAACATCTGATGACTTAGTGTAGTTGAAGCCAAGCATTCACCTATTAAATTATGTATTATTTCATTAAAATGTACTTATCTTTAATTCTCTCTATTGTAACTATAGCTGCATACACACATATACATAATTATACTTAAATTGTATGTGTAGAGAGATTATCTCATCTCTGCCTCTGATTTCAGAAAGTGAGGGGAGCATTACAAAGTACTTGGTATAAAAGTGGTGAGGGTCTGATGGGCTGACAGAACACCCATGACATAGCATTTCATTCCCTCTAAGGTACTAGAATCCAAAAGACAGACAATAAAAAGGAGAGAAATTGGAACCTTCAAACAGCGCTAGTGGGAATGTGAAATGGTGCCACCATTTTGGAAGACAGTCTGGCAGTTCCTCAAAATGTCAAGCATGGAGTCACTATAAGACCCAGCAATTCCACTCCTATGTATAAACCCAAGAGAAAGGAAAACAGACATCCACACAAACACTTGTACATGCATGTTCATAGCAGCATGATTCACAACAGCCAAAATGTGGAAACCACCCAAATGGCCATCAACAGGTAAACAGAGAACAGATACACACAATGTGCTCCATCCACACAATAGAATATTACTCAGCCATGAAAAGGAGTGAAGCACTGACACTTGTTACAATGTTGACAATCCTCGAGAACACAATGCTCAGTGAGAGAAGCCAGACACAGAAGGACAATGTCTTAGTCTGCTTGGGCTGCCATAAGAAACTACCAGGCTGGGGTATTCAACAACAGGAATGTATTTCCTACAGTTCTGGAGGACTGAAGTCAGAGATCAGGGTGCCACTACAGTCAGGTTCTGGTGAGGATCTCTTCTTGGTTGTACGTGGCATCTTCTCCCTGTGTCCTCACATGGAGAAGATGTGAGGGAGCTCACTGAGGTCTCTTTTATAAGGACACTAATCCCATAATAGGGGTTCCACCCTCATGACCTAATCACTTCCCAAAAGCACCACCTCCTAATGCCATCACCTTGGGGGTAAGGATTTCAACATGTGAATTTCAGAGGGACACAAACATTCAGCCAAGAACAACCACAAACTGATTCCATTTATATCAAATGTTCAGAACAGGCAAATCCACAGAGACAGGAAGTGGGTTGGTGGTTCCAAGGGCTAGGAGAGGAGGAGGGGGGTCTCCTTTTGGGGGGAAGAGAATGTTTTAGAACCAGATGGAGGTGGTGCTAGCACAACATTGTGAATGTGATAAATACCACTGAATTGTTCAGTTTAATGGTAAATTGTGAATTTTATGTTGCATATATTTTAATCACAACTAAAAAAATATTATTTGTCACAGCAACAACTTGACACCTCGGGGAATTTCCATTTCTGCCAAGAGACCCTGTCTGCTTGCCCAGGTGATTCCTGGGACCCCGGGTGACCTCGTGGGGGCTGTGGAGTGTAAATGAGAGCATGAACAACCCCTCACAGGGACGATCCAGAGGCAGACCCAGGGCTCGTCCCCAACAGCACAGGACAGAATCCGTTTGGATTTGTCATTGCACTGTGAACAGCCCCATGGGGCCGGTGGCCGGGCACTGCCTGACTGCATCTCTGGACACCGCGGCCGTGGCCCCATCTCCCTTGCCCCAAGGCTGGGACCTGACAGGTGAAGCAAACGGCACTGCAGTCAGTCTTCGGGAGCTGTAGGAGCACAGGCCCAGCCACAGAGTAACGCCGGAGCACTTCCAGCTACCTGAACACCCACATGTTAGAGACAGGATCTTCCCGTAATGCATCTTCCCGTAACCTGAAATTGTGTTTTCTCAGGTAAACTGATAACACCACCCCCTCCATGTGTAGACGCCGCCCTTATGGCGGCAGAGTTGAACCCTCCCCCCTCCCCCACCAGAATTGACCTCCAAGGCCTCCTGGGGGTCCTCCCCAAACCCAGAGGATGTGTCCTGCCTGAGGCTCCTGATCAGGGTGACCCTAAATCAGTGACAATGTCCTTCTGAGAGACCAGGGGAGAGACACGGACACACAGGAGACACCATGTGAAGACGGAGGCAGAGACGGCAGAGATGTGGTCACAAGCCCAGGGATGCCTGGAGCCCCCAGAAGCTGGAAGAGGCAGGAAGGACCCTCCCCTGGAGGGAGTGCAGCCCTGGGACACCTTGACCTCAGACGTCTGGTCTCCAGGACTGAGAGAGGAGAGGTTTCTGTTGCTCTGAGCCTCCGTTTGTGGTCGTTTGTCACAGCTGCCCCGGGAAGCTAATGCAGCTGGTGAGCAGCTCCCTGCCCTGATCTAAACCCTCCCTCCTCCCGTTAGGGGCAGCCCCTTGAGCCTGTGCGGCTTGCACAAACCATGTGGTTCATGCTGAACCCCAGCTCCCCTTCTGGGCACTAGCATTTTGGAGGGTGAGGGCAGAGAACACCACATGACCAGCCCCCAGCCGGGTGCCAAGTGTCTAGTGAGCTTCCCTGGGGGGTCGGGGGTGCAGGTAACTGTCACGGTTCTGCCCTTCGTCGCTGGGGGAAGAGACACCCTAGAGACCCTCGAGGGAAGGAGGAGGCATTAAGGGTCATGAGCTGACTGGAACAGGGACCCTCCCTCCTGTGCATCCCTACTGCGTGCTGTGACCCATCTCAGCTGTGAGCATGCAAGGCACAATCATGTGCCGGGTCCTGTGAGCCTCCCAACCAGTCCCTGAAGGTGAGGGCGGCCCTGTAGACCCGAGCCCTCTCCTCCACGTCTAGTAGGTGGAAGACCCACTTCTCCTTGCCATTCCAGAAGCGGTTCTGGAGCTGTTCGGGGAGGGGTTCTGGGGTTTTGTGGGCTGAGCCCCTGTTGCTATGCCCCCACTTCCCCATAAGAAACCCAGAGCAATCTGTTTGCACTGTTGCCTGAATGACCGCCCAGAAGTTTTCTCAGGAAAGAATCGGGGGTTCTGTAGCAGCATCCGCAGGCAGCTCTGCACCTGGGCCCACGTTCACATCTTCTGTGTAAACACCAAGAACCTTCCCTGACACGTGCCCCCAGCTGACCACCTCTGCATGCCGACCACAGGCCCCAGTGCGGGCATCAGACTGACCGCCCGTCTCAGCCTCCTGTTGTTGTCAGAGCTGCTCCAGGCCCTACTCAAGCCCCATGTACCCACCTTTCACAGGGCTGTTCTCCACCCCCAGCTTCACAGGAGTTCACCTAAGTATTTAAGTGAAAGGGTCCAGAGATAAGAAAGGAAGCTACAAACAGAAAAACAGGTGGAACCAGCTGGGACCAAGATGGCAACAAATGTGACCTCCAACAGAACCTGAGTCTCATCACGTGTTGAATTTACTATATCAGCATATTAGGTGACACACCCACCGGCGGCCATGACTGGACGTTAAGGACCAGAAACGGGTAAAAGGAGGTGGTACCCCACTCCCTTGGGAAAAACGCCGCCCCTTCCCCGGAAGGCCTCTTCATCCCACCACTAGCCTCACTCCTCCCTTTGTCTTTACTCTTTAAAATTAAAACACTCTCTCCAGGAGGGCGAGAAGCTGATCTGTGAACTCAGTTCCCGCTTCTCCATTCTTTGGCCACTGAATGGAGCCTGTGCTGTGTTGGTCTCGGCTTTGGTTCTATTATTTGTCTACTTGAACCCACATGGAAAAAGGAATCCTTCCCCGCTGAGGCAGAGTGCCTCGCCAGGCTGGGGCCCAAGGAGGGTGCACATGACTTCACTTGGTAACAGTCTGTAAGGGGACAGTGGTCTCTGCCCGTGGGGTGGGGAGGGAACGCCTACAGCCACAGCACCAGCTCCATGGACGACACAGTGTCTTGTGGGCCTGCACCGTGTGCTCTCGTCCCCCCACGCCTGACACCCCCTGACAGTATTGACGTGATGACACTGGCTGCTGGGCGTCCAGTCAGGAGGGACCAGAGGCAGAACCTGGTGCCAGATCAGACGTGCCTTTTCACGGGCAGGGGACAGAGTAGATATAAGACTCTGCTTTGTGTCTAGAAAACAACCCAAGCGGCTAGAAGGTGATCTGAGCTGTGGACTTGAAACCCACGTGCGAGGTGAGGGCTCCCACTGGACACTGGCTCGGGAGATTCCACACAGGCGAGACCACACCCGTGCTTCCCGCCCGACCCCTCCAGGCCTCCCTGCAGGCATAGCTGGACCTGCGCCCCTCAGGGACCCTGACCCAGAGCCTGAAGAGCTGATGTTGCCAGGGCCTGGGGATGCGAGGGGTCCCTCCACCAATGCTGCTCAGCCCCTCCTCCCCAGTGACCAGGGAAGGGAAGCCCCGTGGAGTCTGAGGCCCGGCACAGGCGAAGCTCGCACACACACACCCCAGGACCCCCAGCCCCGCCCTGCTTCCTCAGGCCCACCGCCTGGCCCTCCCGGTACCCACGTCCCACCGACCCGCATTCCCAGTGTGGATGGCCACGTGCACAAGCCGCTCCGTGTCCTGTTCCCACATGGGACACCCCCATCCCTGCTTCTCCCTAATGACAGCCTGGACACCGAATGTTCTGGGCAGGAAGAGAGCCGAGGAGGAGGCTGGACTGTCCTGTCTGCCTCCTGAGAGCCCAGACACAGGGCTCGGGGCTGCTGGGCCTTGAGGTCTGGATGCTCCCAGGTGTGGGATGAAGCTTCCACTGCCCGCTGGAGCTGCTTCTTCTGAGATTCAGGAAACAGGGGGACCCACCAAACGGAGCCCGTCGTCCCCAGGCTCTGCTGCAAGTCTGCTCGGATTTGCTCTCCCGATCCTGAAGGCAGACCTGCGGGAAACAGGGCCTGTGATTCCTATACTGATGGTGTTCTGTGGAATGTCCACTTTCCATTTCCCTTCCTACCGTGTTCTCAGCAAATTACTAGTCAATCCATGCTACCATCACCCCACGAGCAGATTAGGAAGCTGAGGCTCCGAGAAGCCAAGTAATCCAGCCGGAAGCACAGCTGTGGGACCACAGAGTGGGGTCTGCACCCACCACCCGCCCAGTGGGACTGCCCACTCCCCGCAGCTTCCACACCTGTTCCCTTCACCCTCCTCCCAGGACCAGCTCACAGAGTCTCCTCTTGGGGTGATTCACTTACCTTCTTCTAACAGGATCCGTCTCACTATCTTGTTCTGGGATCATCCAGAAGCTTGTCACTCTGAAGCACGTTCAGCCTCTCATCATCAGAGCAGCTTTCCTGGATCACAGTCACCACCTGCTCATCCACTCCCAGCTCAGACCCAGAAAGGCCCCCTCGGGCCCTGAGCCCCATGGCTCTGCCTGGGCTCCCACCCCCTCCTGCCTGGTCCATCCCTCTCATGTCCCCTGCAGGGTCACCAGGAGCTCCCACCTGCGTTGGGCAGGTTTTCTTGCTCTGTCCTGGGGAGGCCTCCGTGGTGTCAGGTGGAAGAAACAAGAGGCACCCGTGGGGCCCCCGTCATGCAGCACAGTGGCCAGCACCCACCTACTGACCTCATCACTCTGGATGGACAGGGGTTCAGGGGGCTTGCAGCATCTCCTTGTTCCACTGCCCACAGGGAAGTTGCTAGGCAACTCTGTGCCGGCTGCTCATACACATGCTCCTCTCCCACCCACGGGACTCTCATGGCCAGGCCCCTCTCAGGATACAGAGCTCACCTGGGCAGGTACCTGGCAGGGCTGGGCACACAGGAGCCGTGCACATAGCCCTCCTTGCAGAGCACCCCCAGCTCACCTGGGGGTCAGATCTGACCCTCAGCACCTCAGAGCAGGACCTGAACTAACAGCAGCTCCGACAGGTCTGTGACCCTGGGCTTCACTCTGTGTGGTCTCCCTCCGTGTGGTCTCCCAGGGACTTCCACTGCACCCGGGGCACCAGGCCTCTGTCTCCACCCAGCACCCCTCCTCTCCCTGACTCCTGGGTTCCTCTCATTAGGAGAGGGTCTTCTTGAAGTTGTCTCCCACTCATGGCCCAGTTAAAATGATTAGAAAACAAGCCAGAGCTGCAGCCCCGTGTCTATCCTGACTCTCAGGAGCCCACACCTGTTCCTTGGACCTGGCCAGTGCAGCAAGGCCCATTTTCTGCAACTATGAGCCTCTGGGTTGAAGTCTATATAAACACCACCTCCAGGGAGCAAGAGCCCCTGCAGCTGGGCCTATCGCCATATTCTCTGCCCTGTCAGCAGTCTCGGGGCTGGGCTGGTGGGAGGGAGTGAGAGGCCACGGCTTTGTGGGTGGCCCAGTGTGAGTGGGGCTCTGCTGGACTTTCTGCAGCAGTTTCCAGGCTCCCACCTGCTAAAGAAGAGGATGTGTCACCCATACCTTCCACTGGAATTTCTCCCTGGGCAGAGGTGAGGAAGGAAAAAAGCAGTGGGGGCCGAGACAGGAGGGGTATCTCAGGCAGGGAAATGGAAAGCTTCCAGAAGAGCGCCCGGGGCCGGGACCATCCTGGCTGGCCTGCAGGCACCAAGTCGGCTGGCATGCTGTCGCTCGTGTGGCTCCATGGCCCTTCCTCTAGGCTTTCAAGTCCTTGTACATATTCAGGTGTTTTACCTGGGAAGGGTGGGAACAGTTCAGCAGCAGCTGGCCTGGGGCTCAGCTCACGTTTACTCACAGGCGCCTCGGCACGGTCCCCCAGGTTTGCAATGAGGATGCTCCTTGCGGGGGGACTGCTGGCTGCCTGGGAGACGATTCCCCACCTCTGACCAACTTCAGAATTGTTTACCACTGGAGCAAGTGTCCTGATAGGGTTTTCATCTGTCTAACTAGTGGGTTCTTAATTAGCAACGTGAACGGTGACATCAGAGGTCCTGAATCAGCATGGAAATACTAATCCCCAACAGGTACAGGCGTAAAAACCTGGGGAGGCCGTGTGCAGTCGGCACCCTTAGGGATGGGCTTCCAACTGACCCCTCAACATTCTGGTGTCCAACCACTGCTTTAGGATTTCTGGAGCCCAATGCTGACTCTACGGGTTCTGCAATCCAGCCTCTGTCAGCCTTTAGTGAGACCCACACCTCCAGGATCCTATAGAGCAGGGTCTGTGTGACCATTCTTTGACTTCTGTAACAAGTGACCACAAGCTGTATGGTTTAAAATAACAGGAATTCATCTTCCTCCAGTCCTGGAGACGAGACATCTGAGATCAAGCTGTTGCAGGACTTAAGTCTCTCCAGAGGCTCCAGGATAGGGTTCTTCCTGCCTTTTCCAGATTCTGGGGACTCCAGGCGTCCCCAGGTTTGCGGCTGCATGGCTCCCATCTCTGCTTTCATCTTCACGTGGCTTCTCCTCTATGTCTGTGTTTCTCCTCTTGTGTCTCTCATACGGACTCTCTCAATTGGATTGACGGCCACCCTAACCCAAGATGACCTCACCTTGAGATCCTTAACTACATATACAAAGACGGTTTTCCCAGATATGGTCCTGTTCATGTGTTCTGGGGGGACACATCTTTTGGGGCCAGGATTCAACCCATTACCTGTGTATAAGATAAGCCTCATTTGGGGCTTCCCTGGTGGCGCAGTGGTTGAGAGTCCACCTGCTGATGCAGGGGACGCGGGTTTGTGTCCCGGTCAGGGAAGATCCCACATGCCGCGGAGTGGCTGGGCCCGTGAGCCATGGCCACTGAGCCTGCGTGTCTGGAGCCTGTGCTCAGCAATGGGAGAGACCACAGCAGTGAGAGGCCCACGTACCTCAAACAAACAAACAAACAAAAAAACCTCATTTTAGGAGATTACCAAGGCCCCGTATAGACTGGCACAGATAGCAGCCATGTGGCCAGGGATCTGGGCAGAATGAGGACCCTGGAATCACCTGGAAAGGATGAAGCCCTGGCTTCATTAGGTGAGCTCTTCTACCATGGGGCCCGTGGAAACAGCCACTCCACTCTGTCCGCGGAAAGGGACCCAGTGCTGAGTCCAGAAGGGGTTACCTTGCAAAGCTGGCTCTTCAGGGATTTCATCATCAACAGCATGTGGTAGCCAATAACTACGGACTTGGAGGAATCGCCTTCTGGCATATGATGACAGCACTGTCACTTCAGGCTCATCAAACCTAGCATAGGAATGTTTGAAGGATTAGAGTTTGGGAGACTGTGAAGCTTGGATGTCAAGGAAACTGAGCAGGTTTGTCAAGGTTGTCATGGAAACTTCTCCCTTAAACTGAAGGCAGGGCTGGGAGAGCTGAACTCCAGGGATCTTTTAAAGGGGCTGCTCTGAAGCACCATCACCTGAGTGGTGGTCCCAGCATGAGCTGGGGTTTGAGAAGTGTGATGAGATTAAGCCTTACTTTCCATGACAGCTGGGAAGGGGTTTGTAAAGCACCTTGGCTTTTAAGGCAAAGGTTTGTTGCAGGAAAAGTGTCTCCCAAAAATGGGTTGAAGCTCAAGATTTCTCTCTCCCCTTCTTGTGAGAGTCCAGGGCAGGTGGGTGTCGGGGCCCAGGCTCTGTCCCCCTTGTTTCTCCTCCCTGCTTCCAGGTGAGGGCTCTAACCAGCAGGGTGGGGTGGCCACATGGGCATCATGCCCTCCGTCCTAGGATGCAGGCTGGCCAAGCCCCTCACCACCTCCACCCCTTACCCTTGGTAACATGAGACACTACGCCCTAGCTGGAAGGGGTGGGAAGGCTGGGAGGTGCAGGGTAGCCGTGAACAGGAAAAAGGGAAATGGGTTCTGATGGGCAGCTGTGCGGCCCTGCTGTGAGGGTCACCTGGACGGTAGTGCACAGACTCTGCGTCCTATGAAGCTTCGATGTTTTGTGGTTCTGGAAGTCCTATAGGAGATGGTCCACAGCAGGTGAAGCTAATGCTCTCAGTGGAGCTGGTGAAGCCAAAGATCTGCAGTTCAGACTGAAGGTGCCGATGTACATACAGGACAAAACCATCTCGTGTGAATGTAGTTCAGGCACGTTTAACATGAATGCAGTCATGTTAATGCCTAGCATCTTCTATCTTGTGCCTCCCGTCAGGGACCCCCTCCTCAGTTCCTGGGGTTCCTGTAACTCATGTACGGGGGATGGAGAGTGGGCTCTGTCTAGTATGAGCCCTGAGTTACCCTGCGTGTGAGTCTGCTCAGGATCGCCGTAACAAATAGCACAGACTGGGCAGCTTGAATAACAGACCTATCTCCCAGTCCTGGATGCTGTCGGAGATCAAGGTGTGTGCACGCTGGCTTCTCCTGAGGCCTCTCTCCTTGGTGCTTAGACAGCCGTCTTCTCCCCAGGTCCTCACATGGTCTCCCCCTGTGCCTATCTGTGTCCTAATCTCTTCTTGTAGGACATCAATCCTATTGGATTAGGATCCAACCTACTGACCTCATTTTTACCTTGATCACCTCTTTAAAAACCCCATCTCCAAATACAGCCACATCCTGGGGTCCTGGGGGTTAGGGATTCAGCATGTGAATTTGGGGGGACACGACTGAACCTATACCACCCTCCTTAGGAAGCAAGTGTGCCTCAGTCCTTCCTTCCCTCAAGTCACACGAGGTGATGTAATGGCTCAAGGAGAGGCCACTCATGCAGAGTTTGTGTCCCAGCTGGGGACCCCTTCTCTGCTCTCTTTGATGAGGCCGTGGCAGTGCCTGCCCCATCCTGATGTGAGCAGTTCTGGGGTTTCCTGCCATGTCTCCCGGCCTGCTGAGGAAGGGAACCCAGGAGCCAGCAGCCTAGTGGGGATGCCGAGGACTCTCAGGGCCTTGGCAGATGTCTCTCCCAGCAGATACCCTAGTGAAATTGGGGAAACATTTGGAGGATTACAGGTGGGAGAGAGTCACGGTCTCTTTTATGCTTCAGAAAGACCACATTCGGGTGGTATGCGAGATGCACCATGGGGCAGGGAGTTTGTCAGGGCCTGATGGAGGAACCAAGCACAAGATCAGGCTTGGGCCAGGGCTGTGGGTGTAGAGGGGAATTAGTGTGGGGACTGGCCACAGACTCTGCAGGAGGACCTGACAGCCACTGGGGAACAAGGAGAGTGGGAGCCTGGGAGGACCCAGTGTTACCTAACCAAAGTGCCAAGACAAGGAGGACAGGTGGATTGTGCTCTAAAATCCCTGAACTCCCTGGATTTCAGCAAAGCAATTTTAAAGGCCAGGTGAAGAAGGAGGGCCACAGGGTATGTGGTCAGCTGGTGCACAACTCTCTGGTTGATGGTGAGGTAGCAGGTGGTTAACATTGTAAATTCTTAGGCACCAGAAGCTCTGGGGCTGTGTTCATGATCATCAAGTAGTTAATTTCTTCCAATTGGTGGTGGTTTTAGCATCTGTAAAACAACTCAGGAAGCGTGCAGCAGATACTGTTATCCAGGTACTTCAGAGAGGAGCTACAGCAGAGGATATGGGGGAGGGGTCTGTCCTGGGAAGGCCCCGTAGGGTCCTGCTCGGTTACACCCGGTGCCTGGGCTCAGCAACCAGGGAAGGTGGGGCTGCTCCTGGATGTGGGGAGCTGCAGGACCCCAGTCCTCTGAGGGGCCTGTTAGCCCCCAAGGTGAGATGGGGGTGCAGTGGCTGGACAGAGGCATCTGACCTGGGAGAGGGGTCCAGGCTGGAAATGTCACTGGAATCATCGCAGGGAGGCAAAGGCCAGGCGGAAGCAGGTGCCTCACAGCAGACTACGTGCAGGTGACTGCGGTCCTGATAGAAGGAACTCAGAGCCATAAAGGAGTGGCCATCAGGGGCTTCATTCTCCTCTTCCTTTGTAAAACTGCTATGACAGTTTGAAACACCACCAGGAGACTTCTGAGCCCAGTGCTGCCATGGCTTCATCAAAGGGGCTCGGGTGGAAGACAGAACCACTGCAGGCCCAACCCATGTCCCCACTGGGAATGAATCCCATCAGGGCACCGGGGCTCACAGACTTCAGTGAACCTCTGCCCTCAGGACTGGTCCTCTTCCTTGCTCTCACCTGCTGGTCAAAGGCCCAGGCACCCACATCCCGGCTCCGCCCCCACCCCAGGGACTAAGTAGTATTCCATTGTATATCTGTACAACATCTTCATTTTTCTGTCAATGGACAATTTGGTCGTTTCTCTGTCTTGGCTATTGTAAATAGTGATGCCCTGAAAATAGGGGTGCACGTGTCCTTTCTAACTATAATTTTCTCTGGATCTAAGCCCAGGAATGGGATTGCTGTGCACGGGCTTTCTCTAGTTGCGGTGAGCAGGGGTTACTCTTCATTGCAGTGCTCGGGCTTCTCATTGCAGTGGCTTCTCTTGTTGCAGAGCAGGGGCTCTAGGATCGCAGGCTTCAGTAGTTGTGGCACATGGGCTTAGTTGCTCCGCAGCATGTGGGATTTTCCCAGACCAGGGCTCGAATCCGTGTCCCCTGCATTGGCAGGCAGATTCTTAACCACTGCACCACCAGGGAAGTCCTATGTTTTGGTTTTTAAGGAAACTCCATACTGTTCTCCACAGTGGCTGCACCAATTTGCATCCCCAACAGGGTAGGAGGGTTCCCTTTTCCCCATGCCCTATCCAGCATTTATTCTTTGTAGATTTTTGTTGGCAATGGCCATTCTGACCAGTGTGAGGTGATATCTCATTGTAGTTTTGATTTGCACTTCTTTAATAATTAGTGATGTTGGGTATCTTTCCCTGTGCTTATTTTTTTATACACTGTGTGTAAAATTTACCTCTTGCAATTGGCTTCTTGGAAGTCAGCCCTGTTCTGAATTCTTTTCCGATGATTTACCCCAGGGCATTTCTTGAGGGCAGGTGATATTTAGAGCCCTGCAGGCCTTGTGAAGATCAAGTGCCCATCAGTGCCGGTTTTAAAGTTGTTGTTACGGGAAATGGCCACAAGGCGGCAGCATGTCTTCAAGCCCAACTCTGGTTACTTGGCAACCAGAGCCTGAGGGAAAGTACTGTTCCTGAGTTGTCAGTTAGAATGGAATATGCCTGAAGAAACATCCAAGGCTTTTGTCTCATGACTTCTTCCCCATTCCCCTTTATCCCCGAGACAAATCCCAACTCCTGAAACACCACTCTGCTGAGGATGCCATAATCCATAGATGGAGCAACACTGAGGAAGGAGGCTGGAGGTGGGAACCCCACCACCGGGAGACATGGAGCCCGGGAAACTTTTCAAAGCTCTTCCAGCCCCGAGGCTCCACCATCCTTTGGGTGCACTAGGCTTATTTTCGCTGTAGGAGGGCCCAGCTGGATCTGGAGATTGTGGCTCATGCAGAGGGGAACAGGCACTCCAGGGGCTCACTGGCTGGCACATCCTCCCCAGCACCCTCAGCCCCATGGCAGTCCAGCTTTGGGACACAAGCCTGCTAAGGCTCCAGGGATGTGACACCAGCCTATGTCACCAAGGACTGAGGGGAATAGAGTCAGCATTTCTTTTTTTCTTTCTTTCTTTTTTTTTTTAACGTTCATTTTGAATTGGAGTATACAGGTAATTTACAATGTTATGGGTTTTTTTTAAGGTGTACATTGACTTGATTCACTTATACATAGACATATATGTGTTCTTTTTTGGCTTCTTTTCCCATATTGCTTATTACAGAGTGTTGAGTAGGGTTCCTTGTGCTATACAGTGGGCCCTCATTGATTATTTTATAAATAATAGTGTGCATATGCTAATCTCAACCTGCCAATTTCTCCCTGCCCCCCACCTTTCCCCTTTCATAACCCTAAATTTCCTACGTCTGTGAGGTTGTCTCTGTTTTGTGAAGTAGTTCATTTCTATCCATTTTTAGATTCTACCTAGAAGTGATATCATATACTTGTCTTTCCCTGTCTCACTTACTTCATTTAGTGTGATCATCTCTACTTCCTTCCCTGTGGCTGGAAATGGCAGGATTTCATGCTTTTTATGGCTGAATAATATTCCATTGTGTTTATGTACCACATCTTATTTATCCATTAGGACATCCATCTGTCCTTTTTATTTATCCAGAAGGACATCCATCTGTCCTTCTACCCTTAGGTTGCTTTTGTGTCTTGGCTATTGTACCCAGTGCTGCCATGATCGTGGTGGTGCAGGTGTCTTTAAAGTTTTGGTTTTCTCCAAATCTATGTTCAGGGGTGGTTTCGATGTGTCAGGTGGTACTTCTATGTTTAGTTTATTAAAGAACCTCCATACTGTTCTCCATATGTAGATGTACCACATATGGAGATGTATATCCATATGTGGATGTACCAATTTACATTCTCACCAACAGTATAAGAGGGTTCCCTTCTCTCCACGCTCTCTCCAGCATCTATTGTAGATTTTTTGATGATGGCCATTTTGACCAGTGTGAGGTGATACCTCATTGGATTTTGATTTGCCTTTCTCTAATAATTAGTGATGCTGAGCTTTTTTTTTTTCATGTAGGCCATCTGTATGTCTTCTTTGGAGTAATGTCCATTTAGATCTTTGGCCCATTTTTTTATTGGGTTGTTTGTTTTTTTGATATTGAGTTACTTGAGCTGTTTGTATGTTTCAGACATGGAGTCCTTGTGGGTATCTTCATTTGTGAATATTTTTTCCCATTCTGAGGCTTGTCATTTTTCGTTTATGATTTCCTTTGCTGTGCAAACGTTTTCAAGGTTAATTAGGTCCCATTTGTTTATTTTTGGTTTTCTTTCATTATTCTAAGAGGTGTATCATGAAAGAACTTGCTGCAATTTGTGTCAAAGCATGTTCTACCTATATTTTCCTCAAGAGTTTTTTTATTTATATTTTAGAAGACGTTGGGGGTAAGAGTTTATTTATTTATTTTTGCTGTGTTGGGTCTTCGTTTCCGTGCGAGGGCTTTCTCCAGTTGCAGCAAGCAGGGGCCACTCTTCATCATGGTGCATGGGCCTCTCACTATTGTGGCCTCTCTTGTTGCAGAGCACAGACTCCAGATGTGCAGGCTCAGTAGTTGTGGCTCACGGGCCTAGTTGCTCCATGGCATGTGGGATCCTCCCAGACCAGGGCTCGAACCCATGTCCCCTGCATTAGCAGGCAGACTCCCAGCCACTGCGCCACCAGGGAAGCCCTCCTCAAGAGTTTTAAAGTATCCGTACTTACATTTAGATCTTTAATCTATTTTGGAGTTTATTTTTGTGTATGGTGTTAGGGAGTATTCTAATTTCATTCTCTTTTTAATTGTTTAAGGAACCTCCACACTGTCTGCCACAGTGGCTTTTACCAATTCACATACATTCCCAGCATCACTGTAGGAGGGTTCCCTTTTCTCCACACCCTTTCCAGCATTTCTTGTTTGTAGGTTTTTTTGACAATGGCCATTCTGACTGGCGTGAGGTGATACCTCATTGTAGTTTTTATTTCCACTTCTCTAATATTTAGCAACGTTGAAAATTTTTCATGTGATTTATTTTAAACAGTGTGAGTAAAAGTTACCTCTTGCAATTGGCTTCTTGAACATCTGCCCTGTTTTGAACTCTTTTTCAATGACCTACCCCAGGACATTTCTTGAAGGCAGGTGCTACTTACTTACAGCCCCACAGGCCTTGTGAATATTAAGTGCCCATCAGCACAGGTTTTAAAGTTGGTGTTATGGAGTAATGGCCACAAGTGGAAGCATTTCTTCAGGCCCAACATTTCTTTTTTTTGGTAATTTAATTTTTATTTTATATTGGAGTAGAGTTGATTTCCAATGTTGTGTTTGTCTTAGATGTACATAACCTTGATTCAGTTATACACAGATGTATATCTATTCTTTTTCAGGTTCTTTTCCCAAATAGGTTATTACAGTGTTTTCAGTAGAGTTCCTTGAGCTATTCAGTAGGTCTTTTTGATTATCTCTTTGATATATATTAGTGTGTATCTGTTACTCCCAACCTCCTAATTTATCCCTTTCCCTATCTTTCTTTTTTGATAATTAGAAGTTGGTTTTCTAAGTCTGTGAGCCTGTATCTGTTTTGTAAATTAGTTCATTTGTAGGAATTTATAGATTCCACCTGTAAGTGACATCTTAGGATATTTTTCTTTCTCTTTCTGACTTAACTTACTATGATCATCTCTAGTCCACAGGTGACTGCAAATGGCCTTATTTCATTTTTTTTAATGGCTGAGTCATATTCCATGTGTACACGTGTCACTTCTTTATCCATTCATCTGTCGATGAACATGTTGTTTGCTTCCATGTCTTGAATATTGTAAATAGTGCTGCAGTGCACACTTGGGTGCATGTGTCTTTTTGAATTCTGGTTCTCTCCACATATACTTTTAGGGGGTAGCACTGCCAGGTCATATGGTAGATCCAATTTTACCTTTTAAAGGCACTTCCATAATGTTCCCTATAGTGTCTGTTACCATTGACATCCCACCAACACCACAAAAGGATTTCCTTTTCTCCATGCCCTCTCCACCATTTATTCATTGTCGATATTTGATGATGGCCTTTCAGACCGGTTCAAGGTAATCCCTTGTTGTAGTTTTGATTTGCATGTCTCTGTAAATTGCTACATTGAGCATGCTTTTATGGGCTGTTTTTCTTCATAAACAGTGTGAGTAGAATTTACCTAATGAAATCACCTTCTTGAAAGTCTGCCCTATTTTCAATAACTTTTGAACAATTACCCTGGGACATTTTTTGAGGGCAGGGGTCATTTAGAGTGAAGCAGTCCTTGTGACTATTAAGTGCCCACAAGCAATCGTTTTGAGGTTGCGTTTGTGGGAAAAGGCCACAAGGCAGAAGCATTTCCTTGGGCCCAACTCAAGTTCCCTGGGCAACCAGAGCCTTAGGGGAAATCCTGTTTGGGGTGTGTAAATTAGAGAGGAATGTGCCAGAACAAACACTCAAGTCTTGTGTCTCATTACGGCTTTTTAAATTAGATTCATTTTTATTTTTTATTATTTTTTTTTTTGCGGTACATGGGCCTCTCACTGTTGTGGCCTCTCCTGTTGTGGAGCACAGGCTCCGGACGTGCAGGCTCAGCGGCCATGGCTCACAGGCCCAGTCGCTCCGCAGCATGTGGGATCCTCCCAGACCAGGACACGAACCCACGTCCCCTGCATCGGCAGGCAGACTCTCAACCACTGAGCCACCAAGGAAGCCCCATTTTTATTTTTTATTGGAGTAACATTGATAGACAATGTTGTGTATGTTGTCGGGATACAGATTCATTTTCAGTTACATGAATAAATATATCTACGCATGTTCGGCTTCTTTTCCCGTATAGGTTATTAGAGAGTGTTGATAGCCCTTCCTTGGTATACATAGCTGGCTTTTGCTAGCTTCTGACACATTCCACACTAATTCACAATCAGGGGACAAAATTCACCTAAGGCTCTGGTTACCGTAGTAACAGGAGTAGGACAGGAAGAAATGCTGCTGCCTTGTGGCCGGTTCACAAAACATCAACCTGAAAACAATTGCTTAGGGGTACTTAATACTCACAAGGACTGTTGGAATGCAAATGATACCTGGTCTCAAAAAATTTCCAGGGGTAAGTAATCGAAAATAAAGAAAAACAGGGCAGACGTCCAAGAATACAATTTCAACATGCAAGTTCTACTACACTGTTGGGGAAAAAAAAGGCACACGAAAAGATGCTCATTATGGCAAAGTATTGGAGAAAGGCAAATGTAAACTATGAAGAAATATGACGACCCACCAGTCAAAACGGCCATAAGCAAAAAGTCTACAGAAAATAAATGCTAGAGTGGGGCTTAGGAAAAGGGGACCCTCCTTTGGTGCTGGTGGGATGGAAATGGTAATAGCCACTATGGAGAAGATATGGAAGTGCCTTTAAGGTAACAACAGAGGTACCATATTATCTGACAGTCCCACACCTAAGCGTATATGTGTTGAAAATGAGAATTCAAACACACACAGACACCCAAGTGTGCACTGCAGCACTATTTACAATAGCCAACACATGGAAGCAAACATGTACACATTGAAACAGGACTCAGCCAGAAATAAGAATGAAATAATGCCATTTGCATTAACCTATGGCCCCAGAGATAATCATAGTAAGTGAAGTAAGTCAAAAAGAGACAAATATTATATGATATCACTTATAGGTTGGATGGAGAAATTGATATAAATTAACAAGGTAAGAAAAGTGAAACAGACACACAGACTTAGAAAACAAATTATGGTTACCAAAAAGGAAAGGTGTGAAAGAGATAAATTAGGAGGTTTGATTAATTTATATACAGGAATACATATAAAATAGTTCATCAACAACAACTTACTCTACAGCAAGGGAGGTGTACTCTATAATAACCTATATGTGAAAAGAGACCAAGCATGAATATACATATGTATGTGTATAAGTGAACAAGATTCTGTACACCTACCAAAAACACCACATTTTAAGTCAACTTACTCCAATAAAAAATAAATATTAAATTTTAAAAAACTACAAGAAATTATGAGACACAGGAACTTCCCAGGGGGTGCAGTCATTAAGAATCCTCCTGCCATTGCAGGGGACACAGGTTTGAGCCCTGGTCCGGGAAGATCCCACACGCCATGGAGCAACTAAGCCAGTATGCCACAACTACTGAGCTTTCATGCCACAACTACTGAAGCCTGTGCACCTAGAGCCTGTGCTCTGCAACAAGAGAAGTCACTGCAATGAGAAGCCCATGCACAACAATGAAGAGTAGCCCCCACTCGCCGCAACTAGATAAAGCCCGCACACAGCAACGAAGACCCAATGCAGCCAAATAAAGTTATTTTAAAAAGAGAGAGAAACTGGTTATAGAATGAACAAACAAGTCAAATTAAGTCTCATCACACACTTCTTAGGATGGCCAGTAAACAAACCAAAACAAAAGGTAACAGCAGAAAATAACCAGTGAGGCAAGGACGTGGCTAAATGGGAATGCTTGTGCACTCTTGGTCAGAGGTGATATGGTGTGGCTGTTATAAACACTATGATGGGGATTAAGCTGGCAAAGAGAAAGCTAAGAGAAAGTAAGGAAACAATACCATTTACCATCACATCAAAAAGAATAAAATACCTAGTAATGAGCCTGTATAAGGAGGCAAAAGACCTGTACTCTGAAAACTATAAGATTTATGAAAGAAATCGAAGATGAGAGAAACAAATGGAAAGATATACCATGTTCTTGGATTGGAAAAAATCAATACTGTCAAAATGACTATACTACCCAAGGCAATCTACAGATTCAATGCAATCCCTATCAAATTGCCAATGGCATTTTTCACAGAAGTAAAACAAGAAATTATAAAATTTATATGGAAACACAAAAGACCCTGAAAAGCCAAAGCAACACCGAGAAAGAAAAATGGGGCTGGAGGAATCAGGCTCCCTGACTTCAGACTATACTACAAAGGTACAGTAATCAAAATAGTATAGGGCTTCCCTGGTGGCACAGTGGTTGAGAGTCCGTCTGCCGATGCAGGGGACACGGGTTTGTGCCCCGGTCTGGGAAGATCCCACAAGCCGCGGAGCGACTGGGCCCATGAGCCATGGCCGCTAAGCCTGTGCGTCCGGAGCCTGTGCTCCGCAACAGGAGAGGCCACAACAGTGAGAGGCCCGTGTACCGTAAAAAAAAAAAAAAAGTATGGTATTGGCACAAAAACAGAAATATAGATCAACAGTACAGGATAGAAAGCCCAGAAATAAACCCATGTACATATGGTCAATTAATCTACAACAAAGGAGGCAAGAATATACAATGGACAAAAGACAGTCTCCTCAATAAGTGGTGCTGGGAAAACTGGATAGCTATGTGTAAAAGAATGAACACTCTACCACCACACATAAAAATAAACTCAAAATGGATCCAACACCTAAATTTAAGGTTGGACGCTATAAACTCTTAGAGTAAATCATAGGCAGAACACTCTTTGACATAAATCATAGCAATGCTTTTTTGGTTCCATATCCTAGAGTAATGAAATGAAAACAAAAATAAACAAATGGGACCTAATTAAACTTAAAACCTTCTGCACAGCAAAGAAAACCATAAATAAGACAAAAAGACAACCCACAGAATGGAAGAAAATATCTACAAATGAAGTGACTGACAAGGGATTAATCTCCAAAGTATAAAAACAGTGCATGCAGCTCTATGTCAAAGAAAAAAAACAAAAACCAACCCAATCAAAAAATGGGCAGAAGATCTAAATAGACATTTCTCCAAAGAAGACATACATCTGGCCAAAAAGCACATGAAAAGATGCCTCAACATCAGTAACTGCAAGAGAAATGCAAATCAAAAGCACAATGAGGTATCATCTCACACCAATCAGAATGTCCATCATCAAAAAGTCTACAAACAATAAATGCTGAAGAGGGTGTGGAGAAAAGGGAACCCTTTTGCCCTGTTGGTGGGAATGTAAATTGGTACAACCACAATGGAGAACAGTATGGAGGTTCCTTAAAAAAACAAAAATAAAACTACCACATGATCCAGCAATCCCACTCCTGGGCATATATCCTGAGAAAAACATAATCCAAAAAGATACATACACCCCAATGTTCACTGAACAACTATTTACAATAGCTAAGACATGGAAGAAACATAAATATCCATTGACAGAGAAATGGATAAAGAAGATGTGGTATGTATATACAGTGGAATATTACTCAGCTAGAAAAAAGAATGAAATAATGCCATTTGAAACAACATGGGTGGACCAAGAGTTTATCATACTAAGTGAAGTAAGTCAGACAAAGACAAATATCATGTGATATCACTTATATGTGGACTCTAGTTTTAAAATGATACAAATGAACTTATTTACAGAACAGAAACAGACTTACAGATGTAGAAGACAAACTTATGGTTACCAAAGGGGAAATGTGGGGGTGGGGAGAGGGATAATTCAGCAGTTTGGGAGTAACATACACACACTACTATTTATAAAATATATAACCAACAAGGACCTATTGTATAGCACAGGGAACTCTACTCAATATTCTGTGATAATGTATATAAAAAAAGAATCTAAAAAAGAATGAATATATGTGTATGTATAATTGAATCACTTTTCTGTATACCTGAAACTAGCACAACATTGTAAATCAACTGTATTTCAATAAAATTTTTTTAAAAATAATGGGGTGAAATGAGAATCAACTGAGGAATTAGGCAAAAACAGAAATACAGGGAAAGACAGAGAAAGTCACATGATGGAGAGACATGCATGTTCTCCAAATTGTACACAAAAATATGCAACGCTTAAAAACATCTTTGTTGTAGAGACAAAGAGAGGGTTAAAAAAAAAGTTTACTTGGAGGGAGAACCAGTAAGAGATCATTTTCCAAAATCTGGCTAAAAATTGCCATAACTTTATAGATATGGATGAGAGGATGAATAACGTGATGACCAAGGCCAAGCACAGCCCCGTTCTCCGATCCCATGAAACGGCTGAAGGATACTGTGAAACTTCTTGCCATTTTCTAATACCAAGTGCATTTTCTACTTTTTCTATTCTATCCCAGCCCTCTTGTGGTGAAATGACAACATTGCAACCAACTGCATTCCACTTAAGGCAACCAACTTTTCCTTCTCAAATTAGTAATAAAAAAAAGCACGTAACCCTGCTCTTTGCCAAGCTTCGTTGTAAGTGCTTTACATATATTAATTTATTTAAGGTAGGAACTATTATCCCCAACTTGTAGGTACTCTAACTTGCTTATGGTCACACAGCAATTAAGTGGCTCTGAGGATTTCAAAAGGGGTCTTATTTAAACCATTTCGGGTTGCATTAGGTAAACAGTAGCACTTTGAATAAGCATCTGTTAGAGATTTAATTAATAAATTAAATGGTTTAATGAATTAATAAACCAACCCATTCCCTATTTTGCAGCATGAACTATTTGCTCTGCAGCCATCAAAAATTCTTCTTTCATGTGACTGGGAAAATGTTACACTTTTTTGGTGTGGAGATTAATTTAAAACCTTCTTTATTTTTAGGATTTAAATAGTTACCAAGAAGTCCCCTCACTTATAAGCTATACAGAGAAAAGCAGGACCTCCTCTCTTCCTCTCCTTCTTTCTATCTCTCTGACACAAACACAAACACACACACACACACACACACACACAGGCACACACTCTCAGAATTGAGTATTGTCTGAGACAGTGAGGTTTACTTTTATTGTTTTCAAGTTTACTATTTGTTTATAACTTTTTCCGATGCTCATTTCTAACCCTAAATCCATTCCAATATTAAAAAGAAAAAGTCCACCCATAGTATTATTCACTCTAGTGGGAATGTAAAATCTCTGACTTTCAGCCCATTAAGTTAAATAGGCTCTCAGGACAGGCAGGTTCTCCAGCCAACGAGTTCAGCTGTGGACATGTGAAGCCATGCGTGTCCTAGTTTGGCTTAGGTAAGAGACCGAGGGTGTGGACAGGCATCGCTGGGAACGGGAGATGAATCCCCAACAGGATCTGTGCTGCCAGGTGGAAACCTACACGCACACATGAGCCAGGCTGGGACCCTCTGGGATGGCCAGGTGGTGTGTGGGCAGGGCCCCTGCCAGGCATCCTCAGTGTCTGGGGGTGAGACACAGATGATCCGGCAGGAGAATGATGGGAAGCTGGGAGCAGGGCCTCTTGACAACTGTGCAGGGACACAGGGCAGGGGTGCTTCCGAAGTAGGCTTTGTTTCATGGAGCAGGGGATCCCATATAACTTATAGGAAGATATTTCCAAAGATGGCAGTCTCTAAAAGGTCATCAAAATACCAGGAACGGAAGGGTCACGTACTTCCCAGAGTTCTTAGCACAAGCATGGTTTCAAGGCTGTAACAGGAGGAATGAAAACACTGCAGCAGCAGCTCCGGGGAGGGAGGCCCGTCATCCCTCTCCTCATCCAGAGGCTCCTGTCTCTCCCCTCCAACCCACGCCGGAGGCCTCAGACTGGGGACACTCAGCTGCAGACATGGCAGGGGAGCGGAGCAGAGCGCTGGCTGGCCTGTGTGAGAGGGAGATGCGGGTCCCAGCCAGCACTCAGCGGTATTTGGTACTGCATCTGCCGGTCCTGAGCCGGGAGCTGACCCGTAGGGCGAGGCAGAGTCAGCGGGCAAGGTCGTGCCTCCCCAGCTGGCAGACGTGTGTTTCTAAACTGACCGGGGGAGCTGTCCCCGAGCAGAACTGGGAGGCCAGCTGCCTCACTCCCCACAGCCCAGTGGATTTTGTCCTCCACCCCTCCTGCCAGGAAAGGGCCTGAAGTTTATATGACCACTCACCAGACTGTCTGCATTTTAATCCTTCTCCCCAGTGTGGAATCGACGGCTTTGTTATGATGCTGGGCATCAGTGTGCTCCACGGGGGCAGAGCAGGCTCCACACACCCGTGGCCACCACCGCGAACACTGGCGGCGCCTGATGAGAAATAAGTGTGGCCCTCCACCTGGGGCCCAAGGAATTCAAGAAGAACCTGCTGGGCTTCCCTGGTGGTGCAGTGGTTGAGAGTCCGCCTGCCGATGCAGGGGACACGGGTTCGTGCCCTGGTCTGGGAAGATCCCATGTGCCGCGGAGCGGCTGGGCGCATGAGCCATGGCTGCTGAGCCTGCGCGTCCAGAGCCTGTGCTCCGCAATGGGAGAGGCCACAGCAGTGAGAGGCCTGCGTACCGCAAAAAAAAAAAAAAGAATCTGCCAAACCAATCATACAGAGAGCAAGAAGTGTGTTTTCTTACCCTAGTGAGCAGCAGAGGATAAAGGAATGATGGGAAAGGAGGAAAAGTAACATTGAAACAGGCAGGAAGGGAATATGAATTTATGACCGAAATAATAATATTTCTGCTCTATGTATTCTGGAAAGTTATATCTTCCTACCATATAAAGGAATTGGGTGGTTTTCTTTTCAGCAAAAAAACTCCATCAAATCAATAATACCTGATAAGTGTGTCATATAAAAATACGGTCCCAGCATCTGTAAAGGGTTCTCTTCCTCGTTTCAATCAGCAGCATCACCATCACCATCGCAGTCAGGCTCGTCCCTTCCTCTCAGCCCCACCCCGACACCCCATCAACACCAGTTCCACCCATTTCCCCTCCGCCTCAGAGGCATCGCACCTCAGTGTCCCTCCCTTACCCCCACCTCTCTGCCCCACTCTCTGGCCCAGACACCCTCAGAGGGGACGGGCCACACTCAGCTCCCCGGGTGCCCCCAGGGCTGGCAAGGGGTGCAGGAGCCCCATGCCATGGCGGTCCAGTGGGCGGGAGTTCCCCAACAGCCCACCTCTGGGGGCACACACCCACCGGGGGAAGGGGGGAGACATGGAGTCTGAGCCGGCGTCAGGTCCTGCCCCCCACCCGCACGTCCCCTATGCGGCTCAGCCCTCCCTTGCCCCCCCCACCCCGCTCACATCCTCTGGACGCCAGCCGTGCAACCACAGCGATCCAGACCTCAAGGCCCAGCGTCACAAAGGGCTGGCTCTGACACCCAGTGAGCACGTGACCTGGGGCACGTTCCTGAGCATCTAAGCTGTGAAATGAGACTAACGACAGCGCTGAATGGGGGGCGGCAGTGTGGGTAGCCAGCGCAACGAGGCTTGTAAACAGAGAGCCCGCAGCAGTCAGTGCCGGCAGGAGGCTTCTCCTCACCCTTTCCTCCCCGCGTCGCCGTCATTGTCAGGAAACCCAGCTCCCGTCAGCGTGGACACGGCCCAGTGTTGTCCTGAAGCCAAAACCCCAGCAAGTCCTAAGGAGACCCAGCGCCTGTCGGCTGAGACGCTCACCCCGGGCGTGCCAGCCGCGGCCCTGACGGTGCCTGAGACACAAAGCCTCTCAGCTGCGCTCATAGCGGAGTCCGCGGGAAACGTGCATGCGCCGTGGGTCAGAGACGGCTCAGCGCCACCCTGTGGTCAGCGCGGGAAGTGCAGGCCGCGTCTTCCTCACGGGTCACCGGCGACAACTCCCCCTGCTGGCGGAACTGCTGAACCCATTAACCTGTGGAAATTCAAACTGAAATGGAGACAGTATCCCATAACTTCTCCAAAAAGAGTTAATGAACAATTAACCATTTGGTGTGACATGCATGAAGACACAAAGTTTACAACTTACACCAAATTTACCCAAAAATTATTCATAGGGACTTCCCTGGTGGCTCAGTGGTTAAGAATCCGCCTGCCAATGCAGGGAACACGGGTTCAAGCCCTGGTCCGGGAAGATCCCACATGCCATAGAGCAACTAAGCCCATGCACTACAACTACTGAGCCTGCGCTCTAGAGCCCGTGAGCCACAACTACTGAGCCCGCGTGCCACAGCTACTGAAGCCCGCACACCTAGAGCCTGTGAGCCACAACAAGAGAAGCCACTGCAATGAGAAGCCCGTGCACCACAAATGAAGACTAAGGCCCCACTCGCCACAACTAGAGAAAGCCCACCCACAGCAACAAAGACCCAATGCAGCCAAAAATAATAAATAAAAGTAAATAAATAAAAATAAATAAAAAATAAAAAAATTATTCATAGACAAATTTTAAATGCAAAATGATTCAAAATTATAGGAGAAAGCGTAGAAAGAAAAACACATGAGCTTGGGTTTGGTCATGTAGATCATGAACGCTGAGTTTTCCTTTAATACAGTCACACATCTTAATTTTTTAAAATATTTTTTATGTGGACCATTTTTAAAGTCTTTATTGAATTTGTTACAGTATTTAAAAAATATGGAATTTGCATGTCATCCCTGCGTAGGGCCATGCTCACCTTCTCGGTATCGTTCCAGTTTTAGTATATGTGCTGCCGAAGCAAGCACCACGAGCACTGAGTTTTAACACACAACACAAAAAAGGGCAGTCCAGAAAGAAAAATAGGTAATATTGTGAACTTTATAAAATAAAGATTTCTACTCTCTGAAAGACCTTATTCAGGAAATCAAAAGACAAGTCACAAACTGGGAGAAAAATATTTGCAAACGCATATCCATTAAAGGATTTGCCTCAAATATACAAAGACCTCTAACACCAGCAACCCCATTAAAATTAGGGAAAGAACTAAACAGACACCTGGCCAAAAAAGATATACAGATAGTACACACAAATATACTCAACATCATATACCATCAGTAATTACAAATGAATACAGCAATGATATATCACTGTTCACCTATTAGAACTGTCACCTGAAAACTGGGTTCCCCTCTTGGTGGGTGCCAAAGCCAAAAGACAACTGAGCCAAAGATGGGGAGAATGAAGGATTTTTTACTTGCAGCAAGTGAGGAGAACATCGGGGATCTTTCCCAAAGCAGTGTCTCCCTGAAGAGGAAAATTGTGGAAGTTTTAAACCAAGGATACATGCATATTCATGAAGGGGCTTGTGCAGTCTACAGCGTCCAAGCTTCAGTTGCTTGAAGTCAGGAGGGTCAGGAGGGTCAGCAAAGGTCAATGTGATCCATTAGGTTCCAGCTGACCTGGTGGTTGAGCACTTTGGGATAATCTTTACATCAAAAGAGAACTGGGAGTCTTTACAACTGATATATTATCTTTGCTATTGTTATTTTGCTTGCCTGATTAATAGTCATTTGTTTCTACATTCTCTTGTTCCCTTAAGATATTAATTACTGAGCCCTGTTCAATGGCAAGCACTGTGGCCAGGCTAAGATCACAGAATGGTTTAGGCCAAAACTGGCTGCTCTTCTGTCAAGAAAGTCATGACTGGTTTTCTTTCTCTGGGGACACCCTACCCTATCTGCTTAAAAGATCCCCCCCTTGAGATATTTCACCCCTCAATCTTGAGGGGTATGATTTTTTTATATATTCTTACAATGTCAATTACTTAGCCATAAAGACAGATTGAACTGCTTATCCACACCAAATATTGGATGGCACTCAAAAACATTAAGTAAAAGTGTCAGACATAAATGTGTACATTTTGATTTGCATCATTTTTATGAATTTCAAGAACTGGACAAACTGATGTATGTTTATACAAATCAAGACAGAGCCTGCATATGGTGGAATAAAAAGGTAGGTTCCTCCCTAGTTTATGAAATGCTTTACCCACAGCCCTTAGTTCACTCTTTGACCAAGGTGTGAAAATACCTGAAGCAGTTAGTCTGCAGCCTCCAGTGGTTTTGTTGTAAATGATAGCTGTGTAATAGTCCCTTCAGAGTAGAAATGCAGTTTGGACAGAGAATTAGTAAAACATGAGTACTCGGGTGAAGATGGAAAGGGGGGAGCAGTAGGGTTCACGTCAGTCCCTCGTATTTTGTTTTAGGTACATATTGTGTCTTTAATTTTACATTAGACTTTTGTAATGAGTCATTTAACGAAGCTATTTTGGAATCATGAAGCCTTTTGTAAGCTTCTGCATACCAATTGAAGTAGGCATCCTTTCTGTCTCTACGCTTTGGGATTCCTTTTTTCTCAAGTGCACTTCTTAAATGAACGGTCACATTTCCCATAATTGTCATTGTAATTCTAGGTTGTTTTTAGTAAAATCTCGCTATTTTGTTAGATATTTGGAACTTTCGAGAGTATAGTTGTTAAACATAAGGTAACCAGGTATGCTGGGAAATGGCACGCTCAACTCTTCAGACATAAAGGATTCCACTTCTTTCAGCCAGGCTTTTGGGTTTCTTGGAGCCAAACCAATCAGCTTCCAGTATATCCAAGATCTCCATGAGCAACTAGCCTTTACTTAATATCCACCCAAGGCCTCCTACTTGACCCAGCCTAGCTCATATTGGACCCAATTTGATCTTGGACCCAGTCCATCTCCATCCATAACCACCAATAATTCCCATGGAACTGTGGGCTGAGGGTAAGGATTGACCAGCAGACCTCAGAGAAAGGGGCTGCAGGCTGATTCCACGTGAATGGAACGCTGCAGATGTCACCACGGTTCCTAAGGTGGAATTCAGGGAAGGATTCCAGACAAATGGGGAAATGCAGACAAAACGGTTACCAGTGCTCAGTATGGAATCCAGGGACTGTGCTCAGGGCTGGGGTTTTCCCCTGGGAACTGTGGTCTAAAGCCAATTAGATCGGGAGCTCAAACACAAATACAGCAGAACTCAACCAAGAACTTGCCAAGGGCTCTCGAAATGGCAAGAAAGACAGTGAACTCCGAACAAGGCTTGTGGGGCATGATGATGCCTGTGTTACTCCTTGTCTCTGAGTGTGGTCAGAAAACCACTTCGGAGATTGTCACTGTCACGAATCTGTTAGAAAGCAAAATCCAACCGAGTACATTTGAAGATGTATTTGGCTTTGTTAGGTGATACATGAACTGGCCAGCATCCCATGTAGAATCTAAAAGAGTGCTCCCAGCGGTTGTACAAAATGAAAAAAATTTACGTAAACAAGGGTGAGACAAGGAAGCGATTAGCAAAAGAAAAGAAAAGATTATTTTTAAGGGCAGGATAACTTCTTCAGGCAGAAGGGCAGGGCAGGTGTTTCATCATGCAGATTGTTTCTTCCTCCTCTAAGGGCTGGAGAGGACCTACCTGGCAGCTCGCCTCACTGGTGCTGACCAGAATATTCCAGACTAGTTGATTAAGTATACATTTCTGATGAGGGTTGAAAATGCACTTAGGTTTGGCATTAGGGCTTTAGTGCTAATGATACAATGTAAGGCCTGTGATTTGTTGGTGTTGTTACCACTGTCTACTTGCAAGCTGTATGAAGCACAATTATCTTTCAGTGATTGGAATCTCATCACCCTTGGGTAATGCATATAGTGTAGCATTTTTACAAGTGTAGGCTTGTAAAAAACAAAGTCTCATGCCAGTTACTTGCAAGCTGTGTTCAGCACAGCACTGTTTCAATGACGAGAAATGATACTCATTTATGATATGTGTACTGAAATGTTAAGAAAATTTAAATTACTTGTGTTAAGAAAACTTCTTAGAAGCCAGTTACAATCTGCGTTAGGCAGTGTTCTCTCAGTGAAGTGTTTAGTAAGCCTTCTTTAAAGAAGTTTGTTACAAGCAAATTGCAAGCTGGGTACAGCAAAGTATGCTTTCAGTGAATGGAAGTGATACTATTCTGTAATGTATGTGAAGCGTTTAACAAGACGTGTAAGGAAATGTTTCTTACAAACTCCTGGCAAATGGCATTGAACACAGAATTCTTCCAGTGCAGGGAGGTGATACCTCTTCTGTCATGCATGGAGTGATGTGCTTCACGAGACTTATAATAAGGTGTTTCTTCAAGGCCTCTTTCAAAGTGCATTTACAAGAGGGTTCTGTGAGTGGAAATGATAACCATCCTGTAAGGCAGGTCATGAAAACCCATTCTGTGAGCATGTACTGATGTGTTTAATAAGGTATTAAAGACATTTCTTATAAGCTACTTGCAAGCTGTGTTCAGCCTAGCGTTCTTTCTGTGCAATGAACTGACACTCGTGGAATGCATTTATTTTAGTGTATAAGCAAACCTGCAATAAAGGTTTTTCTGACAGGTACTTATAAATTGTGTTTTGCACAGCATCGTTTCAGTGAATGGAAATGACACTCATCTACGATACATGTACTGGACATGTGATTCACTGAACTTGTGTTAAGGAAACTTCTCACAGGCCAGTTACAGCCTGGATTCAGCAGAGTGTTCTCTCAGTGAATGGATGAGATATGCTTTCTGTTGTTCATGCAGTCCAGTGCTTAATAAAACCTCACTAGAGAAGTTTCTTATAAGCAAGTTGCAAAATGCATACAGCAAAGGGTGCTTTAAGTCAATGGAAAGGATACTATTCAGCGTCCATATAGTAAAGTATTTAACAAGACATGTAATAAAATGTTTCTTACCAACTCCTTGTGAATGGCATTGACTACAGAGTTCTTGCAGAGCACGAGAATGATACGTCTTCCGAAGTGCATGTAGTGATGGGCCTACCAAGAATTCTAATAAGATGTTTCTTTTAAGTCTATCTTCAAGGTGCACTCACAGCTGTGTCCTTTCAACGAGCGGCAATGATATCCACCCTGTATGGGAGGAGTGAATACCCATTCTGTGAGCATACGTTTAACAAGGCATGGAAGACATTCCTCATACTTGCCAGCTGCATTCAGCTCACTGTTTTCTCTCCAAAAGGAATTGATACCCACTTTGTAGTGCATTTAATGTATTGTATAAGCAGACCTGTGATAAAGATTTTCTCACAAGTGTTTTCAGATTGTGGTCAGCACAACCTTGTTTCAGTGAATGAAAATGATACTACTTATGTGATATGTGCACTGAAATGTTCACAAAACTTGTGTTAAGGAAACTTACGTTTTTTTAACTAATTAATTTATTTTTGGCTGTGCTGAGTCTGTTGCTATGTGCGGGCTTTCTCTAATAGCAGTGCGCGGGCTCTAGGAGCGTGGGCTTCGGTAGTTGTTGCATGTGGGCTCAGTAGTTGTGGCTCTCGGTCTCTAGAGTGCAGGCTCAGTAGTTGTGGTGCACAGGCTTAGTTGCTCCATGGCATGTGGAATCTTCCTGGCCCAGGGATCGAACCTGTGTCCCCTGCATTGGCAGGTGGATTCTTAACCACTGTGCAAACAGGGAAGCCCCAAGGAACTGTCTTAAAGGTCAGTTTCATGTTCTCTCAGTGAAGGGAAGAGATACACCCTCTGCTGTTGATGGACTCAAGTATTTAATAAGGCTTCAGTAAGAAGCTTCTTACAAGTAAATTGCAAGCTGTGTACATCAGAGGGTGCTTTCAGTCCACAAAAGTAATACTCTGTGATACATGGAGTGAGTGAACTGTTTACCAAGATTCGTAATTATGTGTTTCTCAAAGTCTACTTAGAAGTCAGGGACCCAGTGAAACCAGGTGAGGGATGATGGTGCCATAATTAAGGTAGTGACAGCAGACATGACACAGAGTTGAAGGAATCAAGACAGTAGGACGTGTGGGGTTAGGATCCGGCTGTTAGAATCATGTAAAGTGTCGTGGAGAGGAAGGAAATTGAGACAGAGAGTACAGGTGAATCGGGTATTTTGTACATGGGGGACAGGAGGAAGGCTAATTAAATCTGTGAGTGGTCTGTTGAGCACGTTACTAGAGATTTCAATTGAGTTACACACAGAGGCGGAAAGCAAGAAGAGAGAGATGGTCTGCACATTAAGACTTGGCAGTTGGTTGCAATGTTGGCAGTCAGCTCCCTCAATCTGCAGGATTCAAAATATCTTATAAATTGATAGTAGTGACATTGGGAGAAGTTCCTGCTTATTTTTTTAACAGAAAAATGACTGTTGGGGGAATTAAATTATTTAGCACGAAATTATGACCTAAATCAGGCAAAACCAATTGGAGATTTTATCAGATTCAAATCCTGAGAAGAATAGAGACAGAAATAAGGATTACATCTTCAGATGGATTTTCTTTGTACATATGTTTTCCTACTTTCTGATTAATCAAGCTGTGGTCTCTTCCATACAGTATCCAATGATGCAGCCTGGATTAAAATGTAATTCGAACACTGTGAATAAGCATCAGCGTTTTTCTTTTTTTACTTATGAACTTGGCTTAAAGAAGATTTTCATTTTTTTTTTGGCAGAGACTGTGAAATGAATTAATCATTTTTTTAAATTCTGTTTTTATAATGCTTGATTTTATGACATCTTAAGAAGTGTGCTGGTTGAGGAGGGACTGCCCCTTCTGAGGCTAGCTGCTTCTTAACAGAGCTCAGAAGCACTTACTTCATGCACAAACCAGCAAATTCAGAGTCTACAGCTCTAATAACCACCTTATCTAACTCTCACACATCAAGCCAATATTTCCCCTGCCATACTTCATCTCAGGGCCAGGTTCTAGGCAACTAGGGACCACCCCAGAGGCCAAAAGCACTGGCATTGTACAGACTAGGCAATCCTAAATCATTTACTCTGCCCTGCCTTACTTTTCCTTGGAAACCCAACAAAGTCTCTGGCTCAGGCTCCCCCCTTGCTCCTGACTCCTGCCCCTTGTTAAAACCTGGTGCTTCCCCTGTGGCCCCGTGGGGCATGTGGTGAACCCCTCTCTGGGACCTGTGAGAAGAGTAAACTCCTTCCTTCTAAGCCTGTTCTCACCTTTTGCGTTGGCCACACTGACTTTACCCCACCACATCCAACATTTACATTCCTAGAACATGAAGAAAGAGATATCGTGGGGAACATGGATTGTGGCAGACGTAAATAATTAATAATTGAGATGGGAAGTGAAAATGGACCAGAAGAACATCCCAGTGGGATGTGTATCTGTCATAGGGAAATGAGTAATTAAACTATTAAGGTAATTTTTCTCCATCATTTCTCTATAGTTCTATAGATTATTATTTTGCCATTTTACTAAGGTTTGAGGGACACATTTTTGTGAGTAAAACAGTTGAATATGATAGACCATTTTCATGAATTTTGGCTGCCTGAAACTATCAGAGTAAGAATTATCTGAGGCAAGTTGATGCATAATTAATAAGAGGATAAAAAAATGAAAGATTCTACATGTCAAAGTTTGTGTTAATTCACAGATGTAAGAGTTGGAGCTAAATTACAGCCTATCATTTAACAATGATTCCAGAATACAGGGATGCTAGTTAATGACAAGTTTCTGAACTCATTTATTCATTACACATTTACTCAACCAATCAATATTACGTGTCTATTATGTGTCAATCACTCTATCTATGGGCTGAGGGTATAGTAGTAAACAAGAGACCAAATATTTTATCCCTAAAGAGCTTACATTACTGTGGGGTGGGAGAGGTGAAAACCTAGTTACAGGTAAGTACTCTAAGAGATGTATGATAAAGTTTTCACTGAAGAATAAGTGACTCGTATTCTGGGCTCAAAATTAAATTTTAGACTTCCATTTTTGGCAATATGCTGGAGTGGATTATCTCAAAAGTTTTTAGTGACAGTATTATAGAACACCAGAATAAAATATTTTATATCCTCCACCATCTAAAGGCATAGTTCAGTTTACAAAAAAATAGTGACATTCTCAGGTGCTAAAAGGTGAACAGGGAATTGAAATGCAAAAGAAATGAAATCCATGCAGTAGAGGGTGTGGAAAGTGGCTCTTTGTAATCCAGTAATTTAGGCATTTACATCAGGTAGATAGGGGATGGAACCTTGCTTCTTTTGAAATTGGATGATAGAATTAAGATCTAGAAATAAAACTGAGAGCACAAAAAGCTCTCTTCTCAGATGAAAGCTGTAGTACAACAAAACAAAACAAACACAGAAACAAAACAAACAACAAGAAAACTCTGCCAACTCATACACACAAACATAAAATGAAATTGTCTATCTTGACTTAGACTCTGAGTTGGGATAATCATCATCCATATTTATCAGTTTATACATTGGAGTTTTAGATTGAATTTTTACCATCCATGAGATTAGGAGCCCTCAGTGAAGGTACTAATAATAAAATTTTTCTGTTCATGGCAATACCACTAGGCATTCCTTATCACAACCAAATCCAAACGTCTCTGGATGGACAAGGCCTCTATCCAGGTCATAAACTATTCCTACAGAGTAAGCTCGGCTGAGTATGAGTTCAAAGTCAAAATTCCAAAAAGTAACACCTGGGAACAATCCGCCATAAATGAGATTCAGTAGCAAAAAAAAAAAAAAAAAAGTCCTAATATTAGAATCTACTACTTCCAAACTTGAGATAATAGAAGAGTTATACACTAAATTAAATGTTTGTTATTACTAAGAACATGAAAGACTTAAGCACATAAAAATTTAGAGGCTCTAAAAGATGAAAAACCAGCTTTGAAAGAGAACCAACTCAAAACTTCTATAAATAAAACTTTTTATTCATTCAAAATAAACAGAACTCTCAATGAATAAGCTTAACATGCAAATTATACACACTGAGGAAAAATAATTAGCAAATATAGATCTGAAAAATATCTTTAATGCCACATACAGAAAGTAAAGAGAAGGAAAATAAGAAACAGTGAAGGTAGAATGAGGATTGCACTATGCCTCGAGAAGGTATTTCAGAAAAAAAGAAATAGAGAACAGGGAAGAAATAAAATTAAAACAGACTATAACAGAGACTTTTTAAAAATTGATAAATGTATCCTCAGTTGGAAAAGTCATGAGTCCTGACCAAGATAAAAATAAATGCATATCTTGATATGTTTTATAGAAATCACAAAACTCAACAAAACAATATTTTACAAGCAGAAAGAAAAGAGAGATTACTTAGAAATTAATGACTATGAGAATTATAGCTGACTTTCTCATCTGAAAGAGTCAAAACTATAAGACAATGAGAAAATATCTCCTAAGTGGTAAGTTAAAATAACTGTTCTATAGAATCATATGTTTAACTGTACCATGATGGAGGAAGCGTGAAATAAAGTTGTTTACAGACACAGATTGAGAGGGGAAAAAGCCCCTTATTGAAAGTAGGTATATTGCTAAATGATATACCTTACAAAATAAGAAAATGACCCTGAAAAGTAAGGGTGAAATACCAAAAGGAATGGTCAGTGCAGAAACCGATGTGCATACTGGTCGATCTAAACAAGACTTGACAACATAAAATAACGGTGATGCTGCTGACGGCCATGACAACAACGACCATGGTGATGGTGGTAAGTCATCCCGGAAGGGCAACGATAAGAAAGAAGCACCGCAATCCTGGATGGCAAAGGCCGGACAGGAATAATAACAGTTAAAATTGTTAAAGTGCTGTTCAAGAATTGATAAAAGATATTGTTTAACTATAGACATGGTTTAGCCTAGAAATACAAAAATCCAACAAAAATGTTAAGGCTGGAGAAAGATTGAAAGAAAAATAAATGATATACCTTGTCAACACTTAAATATCAGATTAAGTAAACCTGAAGACAAAAAAGGAAAAACAAACAACACACTGTCATCAATGCAGTGGTTAAGAATCCACCTGCCAGTGCAGAGGACACGGGTTCGATCCATGGTCTGTGAAGATCCCACATGCCACAGAGCAACTAAGTCCATGTGACACAACTACTGAGCCTACACTCTAGAGCCCGCACCTAGAATCTGTGCTCTGTAACGAGAAGTCACCGCAATGAGAAGTCCATGCACCACAACTGAAAAGTAGCCCCCACTGGCCGCAACTACAGAAAGCCCGCACACAGCAACAAAGACCCAATGCAGTCAGAAATAAAAAATAAATAAATTTAAAAAAAAACAGAACAACAAACTGATAGGTTTGCTCTGGTGAACACATAGGACCCTGAACTCAAGATGTAGGAAATGTACATTATTTTAAAGTAATAACTAAAACATTTACAAACTTGACCATATATTAGTTAATAAAGCTAATCTAAGCAAATATTAAAGCAAATATCATATACACTATATTCTTTGATCAGAAATTAAATTAGAACTCAGTATAAATTAAGAACACCAAATAGCTTGCAAATTTTAAAACATACTTCAAAGTAACTCATAAGCCCACCAAAAATATCACATTGGATAACATATATTTAAAATTCTATGTTTCCAAATAAAATTATGTTGAAATATTTATAATTTTAGGTTTATTAAAAAAAATCTGAGGGCTGAATCCATAACACCATTGAGGGAAAATGTTATAGCCTTAAAAGACTTATATTAGAAGAAAGGTTACAACTTAGAAACTTAATCATTCAAATCATAAAGTGTGTCAAACAGCACACCAAGAAATGTACTCGGAAAGAAGTGCAAAAAATAAGAGCAGAAATTAATGAACTAGAAAATACGAATGAGATGTAGGATCCACATTATCAAAAACTGTTTCTATACAAAAAGAGAAATAAAATATTTAAAATTCTCTGTAAATAATTAAAGAGAGAAAAGAGTCTATGATAAAATTATTGTGTGTGTGTGTATAAATATAATCAGTGGAAGTTCTCCAAAGAAAGACATACTAGGATACATGCATACACACACACAGACACATAAGTTTGTATGTGTATATGTGTGTAAATATATAAATTGCATATACATAAAGATACTTATTTCAGGAATTTGTTCATGAAGTAGCGGCCAACCCAAAATTTGCAGGGCAGGCAATATGATCAATATGCCTTAGGAAAATGCAAATTAAAGCCATAACGACATACCAGTATTAACCCATTAAGATATGTAAAATAAATAAGACCGACAACAAAAAATAGCAGTGAGGTAAAGCAAAACAATCTCTTATACATTGTGGTGGTAATATAAAATGGTTTAATCACTAGGGCTTGGCAAGTATTTTTATAAAGTTAAACACCTACTCTTGGTGCCAGAAATTTGACACCTAGGTACTTAAGAGAAATGAAAACATATATTAAATAAAAAGACTTAAACAAAAATGTTCATAGCAATTATATTCATAATAATTCCAAAGTAACGACAATCCAGATGTCCATCAACAGGAAAATGGATAAACAAATTATGGTAGGTTTACAGAATGGAGTACTACTCTGCAGTAAAAAGAAACAAACTACTAGTAACTTCTGATACGTTAATGAATCACAAAATATTATAATGAGTAAAAAACTCACTTATAAAATATGCATACTGTATGATTCTGTTTATATGAAGTGCTCAAATAGGCAAAATTAATGTTTCAATTAGGCATCCCTTTTGTATCAGTTTTGGTTCATTCTTGAGACAGAAGTCCCACAGTAATTTAAAGAGGGAAGCTTTATTTTCTACTTTTTAAAAATATTTATTTTATTTTTTAAATGACTTTATTTATTTATTTTTGGCTGTGTTGGGTCTTCACTGCTGCCTACGGGCTTTCTCTAGTTTCGGTGAGCGGGGGCTACTCTTTGTTGCATTGCACGGGCTTCTCATTGTGGTGGCTTCTCTTGTTGTGAAGCCTGGGCTCTAGGCACGTGGGCTTCAGTAGTTGTGGCACACGGGCTCAGTAGCTGTGGCTCACGGGCTCTAGAGTGCAGGCTCAGTAGTTGTGGCACACGGGCTTAGCTGCTCCGCAGCATGTGGGATCTTCCCGGACAAGGGCTCGAACCTGTGTCCCCCTGCATTGGCAGGCAGATTCTTAACCGCTGGGCCACCACGGGAGTCCCGAGGGAAGCTTTAATATAAAGAATCATTTTTAGGGATAAAAGTAAATCCTAAGCAGCACAAACACCTCTAAAGACAACAGATAGCAAAGTATAGGGAGCAGTCCCTACTCTAGGGTTGAAGCCTAGCACCCTAGAAATAAACACACGTGGAGAGGGTTCACTTCTGCACGGCTGAGACCCACGCCTTGAGGGAAACACTGCAGCTCCCGCCCATGGCGGGTGAAGATCAGTGAGATGCCTCAGGTCAGGGCTGGCAAGCAGGGATCCGCTCTCTCGTGCTCAGTGTAACTCAGTGGGAAGCCACCCAGACGAGCTCCTGGGAGACTTGCAGCGGTGCCAGCTGAACTCGGGGGGAGCTGACCTCTGGCATGATGGCAAAACTCGCCGGGAAGCCACCCATGAGGATGGTGTTAACAAGTCACTCTAGTCATCCACTCTCTGTGACACCTGTAACACCTGGGGAGTCATCTGGGGACGTCATGAAATTCACTGGAAGCTGCCCAGAAAATTACCCCTAAAACTCACTACAAACGAGCACGACTGGGTGTCCAGCATGTCCCCCATCACTGTACACTACGGGAGCAAGCTGGACAAAGCATGCCAGGGCCAGGGTGGGAAGACCCTCCTCCTCCAGGGTCCCTCCGGCTCCAGTAACTGATAAAGCTTCACACTGTGCAAGCTAGCAACAGAGAAAAGCATGCAAAATTCAGCTCTGGTATTGCACCTCAGGGCAAGAAAGGGTGAGTTTGGAGCAGAGATGCAACAAATTCATACCTGACACTTTCCATCCCTGTGGAACTTGGCTTACTATGAATCGCCTATGCATGTGCTTCTGGTTCAGGGAATCAGTACTGGTCTCTGGCATCAGCGGATCTGAGACTCAGTGATAACATGAGCTGAACATCTTGGAGAGAGGAAGTCCATGTTTTTGACCCCTCATAACCACCATGCCTGCCACCATGGGCACTTTGTTCAAAGCTTTCTTGAAGGATGAAAGGGGAATGAGGTTGACTGACATCCACAAAGAACATCATTTTTTCCCACCTGATTACTAAGAATCTCCTTATCCTTGGATGCCCTTTGGTGCACATTTCTATGGGACACAAGGTCATCACAGTCTGTCCCATTCTGAGAGGTTCATCCACATAACTATTCCCTAGAATTCCTGTCACGTATCTTCTAATCCCATTCCTCCCAAGTCCTGAATATCCACCCAAACCGTTAGCAGTCGCCAATGAAACCGTGAGATCTGTACTTCTGGCCATCTCTCCCTCTAGATAGAGTGAACCACCAACATACTGCTAAACGTTTTGCTCACTGGGACTATTTTCCCAGGCATCCCCGACTCACATTGTAAATCTCCAGCTCTTCCCTTTCAGCTGCACCAGCGTACCACACAGACCGGTGCAGATCAGGTCAGGGCAGTGTGTCATAAGGAACTTGCATGGTGTTCTCTTCACAGTTTGACACAGAAGACGCAATGCAGCAGGATGGCTGTAGAAGGGGATGGATAGTCCCAAACTGCCTGGAGAGACACAGTAAATTATTGATATTTAAAATTTTATTCTTGCACTGATTATTTTACTTTACCTTTATTTTGTCCTCATTTTATATCCCTCCATCTTCCAAGAATGATATCTTAAGATTTCTTAAATTTGCTTGTATATTATGCTACATAATCTTTACAATTTTACAGATTTTGCTTATATTTCTTGGCATTTTGTTGTCCATAATAAAAACTCCAATTTTTATTTTTGTTCTCATTCTTCGTAATTATGGTCTTTTCCAACTTAAGGTCTTCTTTATAGGCATGCTTCTCCAAAACACATCAGTGTGAACAGCATATATTATTTCAGATACCACAACTTGTATTTTTTGAGGGTAACTGGCTACATAATTTGCAAAGTCCAGTGCAACATAAAAAAAAGGAGGTCCTTGTTCAAAAGCAAAAAATAAGGTAATTTCAAAGGTATTAAAATATAAAACTATCAACATTTTTCCCTTTTGCTCTGTTCTCTCTTTCTTTCTCAACTGGTCATAGTTTTAAAAGTTTGCTATCTCTAGGGTCATTATAAGTAAAAAGTTATAATTAAAAATTGTTACCATGAATTGTATCATTCATCTTTATATTATGCAATGAGAACATTCAATGGAAATATAAGGCCATTTAACTCAGATGCAGAATCGCTAAACTTCCACAATTCATATTTCATAGCTTCTAGGTACGAAGGTATTTCATTCCTATCAGAAGAGAAGAAATCCTGTATGGATCGAACTCTGCTGATTTTATTTCAGGTCTTGACACGTGCACTTTCTAACAAAAGCTTTCTGCCTTCAGATTCTTGGTCAGTAAGGAAAAGGACCCCTGGGCTGTTCTCCTACCTTCTGTCATAATTTTCAGTGTTAAGTGGGTGGCTAATTCAGGGAAGTAACAAAGAAAGCGTTTCTTGGGTACAGATGTGTCTTGGAATGCCATTTTCTTCTGTTTAAAGCAAATTCTGGTTTGAGTGCAAAGGGTGCCCTCTCAGGGTTGTTGGTTTCCTCAGGTATTGTGTCACAGTCCTGACACACTTGACTCCTGCATCTTGGAGTCCTGCAGAGGTCCCAGGCATCTTGGGACCACCAGAATCCCATGGCCATGGAGCATCACAAACTCTAGGTGATTATGGCCATGCACACTGCACATGTCTCCTAGCTCAAGCATGGATGTGCTTGATTGTCCCATCAGACTTCACATACAAAACCTAAGTTCAGGGATCGAATAATTAAGCATTTTAAGAGTACAACAAGAGCACATTGCACCAAGCACTGGACCCTGTGCATAGGTCAATGTGCCCGGGGAGCACACCCTGTTGGAGAGGCACACAGCCCCTCGTTGTGCTGCTGTACTGTTTGAATTGGGTGGCACGCGGAGAAAAAGGTGGCTTCTGCCACTAGGATTTTTCATCCACAAATTTCCTTCACTGACGTAAAACTCACTAAAATCCAAACTGTACAATGAGTGTTCATTCTATGACAAAATATAAAGAAGATGTCATTATATACTAAGATTATATTTAAGGCAGTAATTTTGCGTTCTCAACCTATTTTACAAGTATATGGCCTTGAATCTTTAAAAGATATACTGTTCTGTAAACCTGAAGGACCCTTGTGTTTAAAAAGCTATTTGTTCTAGTTAATGATGACTTTTTAAATGACAGGTGTTTAATTTTAATATTTACCAGAAATTTAATTTAAATGTTAGTGACATTTCAGTAAAATTCCTGTTCTTTCTACTGAACATGAAAAATAAAGTTGTTTTTATTTTCTTTAAAGACTACCTATTGGCAAATCTTAGATAATAAATTCCCAAGTTCTACTGTTTTCCAAACATATTTAATTCTTTTCTTTCTAGCCTGTAATGATTGTTTTCTTGGTACTTCCCTCCTCTTTGATTAATTTCATGAAAAATGTTGCTGTTGTAGTGTCAAGAAATAAATTCCCAGTGATTCTACAGAATAAGATACTATGGAATAGTATCTTATTCCATAAGATAGAGGAATTTGGGAGCCACTTCTCCTGAATCATCTGAGGTTTCATTTCTCTACTTCTATTTTATATTAACGTTTTCTGTATTCTCACTTGATTTAAACCCTGTCTGTAATCTGAGTATCATGAAGGGCATAAAATTAAAGAAAATAATTTCATATTCATAAATTCACTTACTATCTAGTAAGAGCTTACCATATGATGGAGAGCAGCTACTCCTTATTTAAAGGAATACTTAATTAAATCATTATCCTGTAGCAAAAGTCAGATGTTAAAAAAAAATGAAAATAGAAAAAAGAAAGGAATAAAATAAAGACAGAAAACTTATAATAGAGAGAATTAATCAAATATAATTTGTTTCAGAAACAAGTTTGTTTTGAAAAAATTATTTTTACCAGTCATTACTTTTTCTATATCATTCTTTCTTGCAGCATGGAATAGATATGAGTTCTTGAAATAGTGATAGAATTTTTCTGAATATATTAAGGTATATTAATAAAAGTTGAGGGCTGAGCTTTAGCTTTTTTCCTATGACTTTTAAATTTAATAATTCCAATTGACGTGATGAAACACAAATAAATCAGTTGAGCTGAACCTCAACTGCAATATGTATGTAAATATTTTTGCATTCGGATTGTGAAAGGACCAGAAACTGAAGTGACCAGAGTTGAGTTTTCTATTCTCTGAGGGATTGCTTAGAATAAACAAGGTATGTAATGAACTTCTGTAAAACATGTTGGAGACACAGTGACCTGGGTGTCCTGCAACTCAAATGCATAGATTAAAAAAACAAAAAAAGTCATTTTTGCAGTAAGCTATATGATATCAATCATCTTTACATGATCCAAGCAGTATATAAAATTATTATTTTATATTCTGAATATTTTGATGCTTTTGACCATTTTCAATGCACATATAGTCTCAGCACAGGATAACATTGGAACGTTCTAAAGAAAAGTGTTAATTTGCAGGGGGCCCAGGGGCCTGTTACTGTAATTCACAGAGAGAATTAGTTCTCCATGTGCAGGAGATGAAGAAAGGAGAGAAAAAATGTTTAGTTGCTGTCATTTGAACACCGCCATTGAGTGTTTGAAAAAGTCATCCAGTATCCTCTTGTGGGCAGAGTAAACTATTTCAATGGAGAAATTCAGATCCATATCATTTAAGTATGTATGCCTTTTGACTTAAACTTAAATTTCCAATAATTTGTTATTGAAAAATATCACAGTCTTGCACAGTTTTCTTTTATGTTGAATACCCATCATAGTATTGCTTATATTGTGAAAAATCTTCAGAGAGATTGAATAAATAAATCCTCATGGTGGGAAATTTGGGGGCCACAAACATATTGGTTGTGGATTAATATGTAATATATAATTATATAAAATATATTAACACATTAAAACATACAGCAAGTAATAAATAATAGATAATAATACACTTAATATTTATAACAAAGGAAATATATGTGATGTAAATCGCTAAATGGGAAGATGATTATAAAATATTTTACTATGTTTCAGAATGAGTAGAGATGTGTCATATTTATGTATACCAGAATAATAAAGTGAAATAGAGAAAAAGATTTATGCATTATCCATCACAAGGTTAAGGGCAAGTCTCTATATTTTAATGGGGCCACAGATGCTTTTTAATTTCTTTTTTATTTTCCAAATTTTTGTAATAAATTTATGAGGAATCAGTCCAGTAAATGTTCTTCGTATAAAGGAGGAAAAATACTACGCCAAAAACAAATTCTGGAATGGAAATTACCAGAAGGAATTTTAGCTTCACTATGAACCCTCAAATGGGTCATGAATTTGTGTTAACTTCCCCATACAATGTTAAAGCTTAATTATTAAATACAACATTTTCCTGTTAATGCACACAGTGCTCTCTGCATAGGTGAGACAACATAAAATTTGAGATGTGCTGCTAGTAAGAAAAAAAAATAAGTAAATGGATTGTTCGTGGGACAAATTTTTAACAGTATTTAAGACAAAGCTTAACTCGACTTTACACTGTATTTCCTGCTCATCTGTGTATCCTCCACAATTTTGTGCTCCGAAGTCAGAATGCCAGCAGCTGCAACTCGATTTCTGCTTTCAATACTTACAGCTCTGTTAAATTCCTTTAACATCTTTTACCCTTCAGCTACTCATATATAATTTAGTGATATCAGCACTATTTAAAATGCTTAAAAAGAGGTTAAGTTATTTCCCCAAGGTCACACAGCAGATTATTAGAGCCATCAATCCAATGGAGGTGGAGGGAAGTTGGGACTGTGGTGTAGGGGCTGATGGTTTTCAGCACCTACGTTGACAGCATCTACCTTGGAGAATGAGTCACGTGGTACTTCAATATATGTTTTTTGCTTTAATTTTGGAGATGCACAGCAAAAACTGCACTCATGGAATTAATAGTAGACAATTATGTACCTGCTTAAATGTGAGTCAAATATACTTGAATAGAAACAATAGAAAGAGAATAAACGGAAAACCATGTTGTGCATATATGACAGGTAATCAAATGTCCACATGTGAGAGAAATGTACACGTCCTCTGAAACTCAGGCTCTAAACAAAAATTTCAAACTACTTGTGTAATGAAATGTGATGTCCAGGCTTGGGTTCTGGAACCAAAAGAGGACATTCATGGAAGAAGTCTGAAATCTGGATGAAGTCTTGAGTTTAGCTAACAGTAATATACTACTGTTAATCTCTTAGTGTGGGCAAATGTACCATGGTTATGTACATGTTAACATTAGCAGAAATTGGATGAAGAGTATATGGAAAGCCTCTGTATTAACTTTGCAACATCTTATAAACCTATAATTTTTTTATTTAATTAGTACTTCATAATTCAGCTAGCCATGCCTTCATCTAATACCATATTGTCATCTGATTTTATCTACCTATATATTTAAATTATTTTCTTTGTTTAGTTTTCGTGTCTTTTTTATTGTGGTAAATTGTATATATCATAAAGTTTACCCTTTTAACTATTTTTAAGTGTACTACTCACTGGCGTTAAGTGTATTTACACCGTTGTCCAATCACCACCATTATCCATCTCTGGAACTTTTTCATCATCCCAAGCTGAAACTCTGTACCCATTAATACGTCTAGTTTTGATTTAATTTCAAAGAGTAGGGGGACTGTGCCTAACTCACTCTACCCACTCACCTTTTACCTAGGTAGATTCTTAAAATGCGTTTATAGTCATTGATGTTTCTTTGTGGCAATGAGAGTGACTCTATTTAAATAAAGCTACAGAAACACCTATGCTTCTAATTCTAAGCAAACAAAAGAAAATTCAATCCATCCTTGAGTTAAAAAATAATAAACTAGAAGTGACCACTGTTATTTTCCCCCAAAGAGTAATTATTCTGTATAAAGGAGTTATAGGAAATTTACTGTATGGTTTGACTACCCTATGCTTGCTGTATCTGAGCCTGGTGTATCTTTGGGCTATTTTTTTTCTTTTTTTCATCTCTGTAGAAGCAGTTTATCTTAGAATTGGAATATCCTGATTCCATTTGTTGGATCTGCCACAAATTAACTAGTTGTGTGATACTTTGAAAGTCTACTGAATCTAAGGAATTTTAGTTTCTTCAAACCTAAAATAAGGGAATAGAACTCAATTACTAAGTGTATTTCCAACTATAAAATTATATTAAAGACTTTTCATGACTGGTTATTCATTTATTTTGCTTTTTCCCATTTTGTCATAAATAGAAACTTTAAATACTTTGGGAATTTTGAAACATATTTTCAAATCTTTCACACTCTTCCCATCATAAAGGTGGAATCTAATTCCCCATCCCTTAAAGATGGATTGGCTTTAGTGATTCATTTCTAATAAATAGAGTGGGGTAGAAACTTCACTGTATAACTTCTGAGTCTGGGTCATAAAAGGCAAAACAGCATCTGCCTGGTTCTTAAGGGACATAAGTTACTTGCCTTAGAACACAGTCTAAGGTTGTTGTGAGGGAGACAAACAGCCACATGGAAAGTGTGGTGGTTGGTGCTTTGGCCACAGTCCCTGCTGTGGTCTTGGCCAGGAGCCACCAGCAACTGCCGGACATTTGAGTGAAGGAAGCTTCATTTCACTCTAGCCCCGCAGAGTCTAGCAGTGTAGAGAGACGCTAACCCTGCTGAGCCCTGCCCAAGGTACAAACTCACAGGCAAAACATGTCACCACATTTGGAGATAGGCTTTTATATAACAATAGATAATTGGAAACATGAGTGATAATCAAGGTTACATATTATATATTGTTAACATTGTGCAAAAACAATAAAGTGAGGGTGAAAATGTATAAAGATATGGGAAGAGTTATAAGAAAGACGTGATATACAGAAAAAGAGTTATTCTAAATTATGTTAAAACTACAACAGGGTACTGCTTATCGGATACTAGCTCAGTTTCACGACTGTAAAAATGATGACAATAGTGAACAAAGAGCAGTCAATAAGTCCAAGAACTGAAGAGTGTAAGACAATTTTTTCTTGAAAAATAAATTTTTTCCCTCCATTTGTTGAATAGCTTACTGAAACAGAGGTTTTAGCTTAAATAAAAAAAACATAATAGAATTAAACTGTTTGACTAGTCAGTGGTAAGTCCTCAGATACTGAAGTAAATTGTAAACCACCGAATAAGTTACATTCAAAATGAAATGGCTTCAAAATTTTGTAAGGTAACTACTGCAATGTGTAAGAGTACCTCTAATTTATAATAGGCTTCTAAAAACAAATTTTAAAATGAGATGAAAGTCATCTAATTTTAGCCCCAAACCTGTAGGCATCTGTCATAAGACTGTGTTACTGCTAGCATGAAAGTTTGTACTAAACATTTTCAGAGCAATTAGAAGAAGAAAAAAATAGCCTTACTGATTCTGCCATTCAAATATCTTTAAAAATATTACGTGAGGTCTCTCCTTATATATTTTCTCCTCTTTCCTATTGTCCTTGTTATGGTTTCTCACGGATTTGGGCACTGTGTTAGCTATACACTGGACTACTTATAGTACCAAGGATCTGTCTTGAGCAAACCAATTATCCCTATAGCCAATTTACAAGACTAGCAACATAAGCAATGGTAATTGGGTTGCTGTTAGCTCCAGATATGTGGATTATCTCGTCATTCACTGAAGGAGATAACAGGCTACTTCATGCAGAAAAATACAAACAACTGCAGCTCTCCTGAAATCACTTACCAACCTAGGGCTCATCTTCCTAAGAAAGGCAGCTAAGAGCCCTCGGTAAATGTTATCCTGTGACACAGGAAATGTTGGCCAATAAACTTAAGACACATCATCATGCCATAGATCATCAACCCTCATGAAACTTAAACCACAAAAAATCTCGACCAGACGTCTGCCTTTAACTTTTTGTGAGATATGTTGGTGTTTTGGGTTAACATTTGAGTTTATTTATAACATATTTTAGTTGTAATAAGTGCTAATAATATGCATCCTTTACAGGCATAATGATTATTTTTCAGTAACATCTATATAACAGTCATATGTGGTTCTCTAATAGGTAGGGTGACCCAAACCCTGGTTCAAAGTATGAAGGCTCTGGTGGTAAAGCCATGTGTGAGACACAGGACACAGCTGTTCTTACAGGATTATAGTTTAGCACAGAAGAAATAAACAAGTTAATTATACATAACAATAAAAGCAACAAAAAATATTAGACAGATCAATTGGACAAGTATTGAGGGGGCAGGGACTTCTCAGAGAGCAGAGGGATGGAACGGTGCAAAGGACGCTGCTTTGCAAGGATTGGGAGATATTATTTCAAGCACCAAGGGGGCTGTATGGAAAAATGAGCCTGTTATTCGAGAATCAGAAAGAAGTCCAGGGCGCTGAGATACCCAGTAAACTGTGTGTGTAGTTGGGGAGCATCTCTACTTCTTCCTCCAAGCTTACTTTAACCAGAGGCTTTGCCAGCGGCTGTAGAGCAAGAGTTTTATTTTCATTAAGATGCAGACCACCAGACACCGGAGAAACATGAGTATGATGGAGACAACACAGGTCTAGCAAACAATGTTGAGCTACGTAATGGGAAAGGCGAGTCCTACCTGAGCTCTAATGGACACATTTTATTGCCTACTTGTACTTTCCTTTCATAAGCATGTAAATCATTGAACGTAGAAACTGACAACAGTTTCAACTGCCTTCTTTGTAGCAAGCTTGTCCAGCCGAATATCTACTCATTCACCTGAGCTTCCCTTGTCTTTCTCTGCGGCCACTCTTTATTCCTCCCTAAACACCAATACCCCGAGGAGAGGGAAGGTCCTACAGAGCTCTGACTTTCTTATGGAAAAAATTATTCCTCAATATTCTTTAGCAGGTCATGAGATTATTTAGCAGCAGGCGACAACCATGCTGAGTGTGAGATGGCAGGAATCACAGTAGCTACAGCTGCTACTCTCCAGTCAGCAGCATTCCGTTCATTACAAGGACAAGGACAGCCCACAAAGGAGCACGGACCACAGAGCAACTGATGCCTTCTTTCAGTGGGAGCCTCCACAATGGACACAGAGCGGTGAGATTTGAGGGTAAATATACCACAAACCATCATCATGACAGATACACTCTCTGAAACTGTCTAGTGACAGATCGCTTGTTAATAAACAGGACAACTGAGACTTGAGTGCTGATGCTGAGTCAGAGATCAAATCTGTCAATCTGTTCATCCTGCAATGTGTGTCCTTCATAGAGGTACTACCAGTTTTCCTTAAATAGAAGTGAAAACAAATGCACATGCCATAGTTGAAGCAGATATTAACAGAGTTTTCTTTTCAATAAACCCTAGGATCAGGAAGTGCCCTCTAAGCTCTAAAATGTCCTAACACGTGTACTCTCGGCCAACGTATATGTTAGACATGTAAGAAAAAATGTCCTTTAAAATAACTTATCTTCTTTAGCGTACCGACCCTATAATTACCATGGATAACTCTACTAAGTGGTCTGAGACGCTATTCCCAGCCAGGAGGTGAAGAGTGAAAGTGGATTTTTGATGAGCTTTAACTGGTTTTTGAGCCTGCAGAGTTATCTGAACTGATAAGCAACTTCAACACAACACTGTAATAAATCAACTATATTTCGATAAAAAAATTTTAAATGAGCAATTTTAAGTCCCAAATAACCATCAACTTCCACAAGGTCATTAAGTGAATTTCCTCAAAAACTTGGGGAATTGGGTCTGGCTGTAAACGCACAATGCACTGTGGAGAGACCACCTGTGGCCTCACGGAGTTGACTGTGGTGAGGGGCACAGATGCATGAACACCCGCTGGCTTCTGCCGGAAAATTGGGCTTTGTTCAGCTAGACTGAAGATGTATATAGAAGAAAGTGGGACAAAGAAGTGGAGAAAAAAGAAATCGCCTCAAGAGAGGTCTAGAGAGGAGCCATGGACTGATAAGATGAGGACATCAGCAGAAAGGCAAGCGTCAAGATGGTCACAGATGGTGCAGAGTGCCCTTGAACCCAACTTCCTCCCTCTGGTACATCCACACGCACTCATCCACAACAGCATCATACATACGTGTCTTCTCTAATGCTCACACGTCTTTCACTGCACAAACAGGACCCTTTTTGTGTATATTGTAATAAAAAGTTCATGATAATTTAATGTGAATCAACTAGATGATATACATTTTATTTTCAAGTGTGAAGTAAGACTAAATCTGAAATCCCCAAATTTGATTAAATTCATTCACGAAAATAGTGTATGTGTACCTGTCTTGGCTACTGACCACAATGCTGACAGAGGTAATCACGCCTTCTTCGTTTGTATTCTATTTCAGAGATCATTTGCTGCTGGTCTTAACTGCTGCATGAAGCAGACACATTACCTGGTAAAAATTGCTGAATATATGATTATTCTGTGATGTAAGCCTAATCCCAATTGGGCTGGATGGGTGCCCATATTTGGAAAATTGCAAGTAGTCTTGAAAATAGCTTGTAAGTACACATCTCCAATTACTGTCACTTCCCCCTTCAAGCAATGGGGATGGGAGGCTGAAACATCACAGCCATGAGCAGAGGTTAGATTTTGATAACTCTGAAAGACGGTGCAGAGCACATGGTTTTGTGGTTGAATATAATTAAAACATTTATTGATTATCTGTGATCAGTGTCTACTAGAACAAGACCTGTGACAGTCTCCAAGGCCAGAAATGAAAAGAGGCACAAGACAGACTTTTCTTCCTTTGGAAGAGTTGGTAAAAATTGCAAACAACCCTTAGAAATCAATCAGTCAGATGATGAGCTAGTCAGTTTAGAATAGCAAGGCACAGAGAATCTTTACTTGGGCTTTCCTATTTTTTCCCAACAAAGTATTAATAACGACCTAGGAATGAGTCTTTTTTAACAAAGCGCGCATGCACACACACACACACACACACACACACTACTAAGTAAAAAGGAAATGGATTTCAGAAGAGTTGAGCTCCTCATGTAAGAGCTAAGATTGGAATCCACCTGTGACAGGCTCTAACAACCCTGTCCTTTATTTCTACTGCACTATCTCTACATAATGCTCATCGTATCTCCCAGTTTTAAGTACCAACAGTGGCCAAACACCTTCTACTTATGACTACTAACCTACACACGAGTTTTACAAAGTGGTGATGGTTAATTCTGTGTCAGCTTGACTAGACGAAGGGGTGCCCAGGTAGCTGAGTGAAATATCCTTTCTAGGTGTGTCTGCGAGGGTGTTTCTGGAAGAGGCTAGCACTTGGGTTGGGAGATTGACAAAAGCGCCCCCCTTGCTAACGCAGGTAATAGAGCAAAAAGGCAGAGGACGGGTAAATTTGACTTTTGAGCTGGGTCGTCCACGCTCTACTGCCCTCGGACATCAGCATTCCTGGTTCTTGGGTCTTTGGACTAGACTGGGACTTTCTCTATCACCCACCAGTCCTCAGGCCTTTGCACTGCGACTGGACTTACACCACTGGCTCTCCTGGGGCTCTAGCCTGCAAAGGCAGACCCTGGGGCTTCTCAGCCTCTGTAATCCTGTGAGCCAATCCTTCACAATAAACCTTTTAAAATATTTATTTATTTATTTGGCTGTGCCGGGTCTCAGTGTGGTGTGCGGGATCTTCAGTTGCAGCATGTAGGATCTAGTTCCCTGAACAGGGATCGAACCGGGACCCCCTGCATTGGGAGCGTGGAGACTTAACCACTGGACCTCCAGAGAAGTATGTTGATGGAAAATTCTATTCGAGCTAACTTGAGGATTATAACCCAGGAACAGCCTCTCAGAAAGGTCTGAGAACTGTGTCACTCATTAGAGGTCAAAACACAGTTATATAACTTTTTTGAGACAGAGGGCTATACATTAAATGACGTATTATTGACAGTGTACACAATCCACATCTAAGCATCATCTTGGCCTCTTACAAGACCAGAAGGAGTGTTTCTATTTTTTATATATATATATTTATTTATTATTTATTATTCATTTATTTTGGCTGTGCCACGTCTTAGTTGCAGCACGCGGACCCTTAGTTGTGGCATGCATGTGGGATCTAGTTCCCCAACCAGGGTTCAAACTCGGGCCCCCTGCATTGAGAGCGTGTAGTCTTACCCGCTGGACCACCAGGGAAGTCCTAAGAGTGTTATGTTTAAGATGTTGTCTTGCTGGTGCTGGGAGAATGTTGCTCTTTACAGCTGAGCAGATGTTTCTGCTGATGGGGAGGTTTGGTGGACATATAATGCAGATGCATGATGCACGATGCAGGAAGAGAGGGGGCCAAAGCATAGAGAAGATTTTTATGTTTAAATTTTTCTTGTATTGCCATAAAATATGAATTTTATTTCACAAATATATCTTTCTGTGTATCCCGTTGGCTCTGTTTTCTGCAGAAATCTGACTAATGAGGAGGTGGACAGTATTATTCTCATCTACATACAAGCTGATATTAAAAGGTTTTAAGTAATGTGAATGATGTTAGAAAGGCCGGCACTAGCTTGGCTGTCCCACTGATTGTGTCTTGCCTCTCAGGAAACTTGCATTTAATATGTGAAGAGTTCTAATTTTTCTAAAATATTAAAAATGATAGCATCTTTACAAAGTAGAATATAATTTTACAATAAAACCATGAATGAAAACGGTCAGTGAAATTACTTGAACGTTCTGTTATTCATTTGGAATCACATTTCTATGAACCCTTCAGAATAAATTAAAACAGAGTGTAGCTCAGGAGGGGGAGCTCATTAACCCTTGGCTGAGGAAGTCTTGAGCAGCTGCAAAGAGGCCGGAGTCTGCAGCTCCATAGCTGTTATTCCTGCTCTGCCACACCCGCCAAGGATGAACCAGTTCAAGGCCATCAGGAGGATGAGTCAGCATTCAGGGGCCTCTGAATGAAAAGGGTCCACCTTCAAAGTGGTGACACTTGGAAGGTCACCAATTCACAGAGGCAGTCAGAGCAGAAGGTCATCAATTCACAGAGGCAGTCAGAGCAGAATCACATCAGGAGCCACTTAACCGAGTGACCGCCTCTTTGCTCTCCGGGATGATGACGGAGTGGAGGAGAGCAACTCATATCTGCATCAGCAGCTTCACTTCGGCAAGTGTTAGTAACTGAGGAGAAGGTCTCGGCATAAATGTAGTTTAAAAACTCTGTCAAAATAAGACCTGGCCTTTTCATTAGCGTATTTTTCTTTACTCAGCTCTTTAAATTGAATGAGTGTGCAATGCTCTGAATGTCGAAGTGCCAGCATTTATCTGGTTGACCAGGAATGTCTGAAAGTCTTTGCTGGTGAGCAACAGGAAAGGGTTCGGTGGGGACTCTGGGAATAAGACCTACAAGAGCATCAGAGGCCAGACATAAAGGAGGCACAGTTATGTCTTTCCAGTGCCTCTTCTTCCCCTTTTCTGAAGAGAGCAGGAATCAGGCAGGAATCGGAAGTAACCTAGCCATCAGTCACCCTGGTTAGCCATTTGACAAATTTACAACAGTGAATGATTAGCAATCATGGTGCAGGTAATCCAGCAGGGCTGCAAGATGTTTGCACAAATAACCTCCCGAGATACCACCTCACGTGCCTTATTTTTGTTACCTTTAAATTTTCACGTTTGAGAAAAGAGTAGATTTGAACAAATGAAAGGCTGAATAAGAAAGCTAAACATTATAATATTGTTAATTCTACTACTGGAAATGTATAACTTTGCTACAATAACAAGAAAAATAATGACAGATTTTTTTCTGAAATAAGATTGATTTTCTTGTTCTTAAGTGTATATTTTGTTAGTTTTGTTTATTGTAGAATGGGCTGTTCTATAGGCAAGCATATTTGTTATGCAAATGTAATTTTCTTAGATGTTGCATTCTCCACCTTACTTTTTAAACTAAGTACTATATTTCTATGATCCACCCATGTCATGCTTTGTATACATTTAATCTGTTGCTTAAACCCACTGCTAATATTCCTTGGTGAGGATACACCACATTTAACTTTCTACTGTGCTCCCCGTGGAAAACCACATCACCTAAAAGGCCTGCCTGCAGGATATAATGCTGCAACAACATCGAATTCTACGTGATGCATCCCTAGGAGTATAAGTTACAATCCGTATGTTTGCCCGAATGTTCTCCAGAGTGACCCCGTGTCTACCTTCCCATTGCTTCAATGTTTCTAGAGTTCTCACCCTTATTTCCATTCCACAGTTGTTGATTTTGTTTAGGTAATGAATTCCAGATGCAACAACCTCCAAGCTGGTTTTCCAATATCTTATCTCTTCCTACTAACTCCTATACCAGTGCCAGAGAGATCATTCAAGATGTATGTGATTGTGGTAACTTCTCTTGCTCCCTCTCTTTCTGTGGGTCTTCTCTGGCCTCAGAATGGATTATAAATCTTTGTGTGTAACTCACTTAGAACTTCCCCTCCTCCTCACTACTTGTGCTTCACCATCCACAGCCTCTGCCAAACAGACATAAAGGACTAGTAACCAAGTCACTGAAGACCTCCTGTGTTCATTATGCAGAGAATATTTATTTAGTGATACTATATGCAAGGCAATATACAGTCAGAGTCTATAATGGAGAGCTAGCTGCAGATGGTCTATTCTCTCACAGAATTTCCATTTCCATTCGGGAAACTGGCAATAAACAAGTAACCAATCAAATAAAGTAAGACAGATAAAAGAATTTCAGTGTGCAAGGCTATCTATATATATCTTTGCATTCCTTTCTTAACATTTTGTATATGCAGGGACTTCTTCTTGGAAATTCCATCCCTCTTTCCTTCTTTATATTCCCATTGCAAATTTTATCTGTTTTTGCACTATTCTATTGAAATTGCTATTAGTATTTGTTTTCCCCATTGCAAACTGCCTAAGAGACTAGAAAAGGAACTATTATTTTCACTGTATATTCAATGTCTAGCAGATACATCATAGAAAAGTTACTCAAGAAATATTTGCTAAAGTAATTAGTACATAAAATTATCAAGAAATAATTTCCTAAGTTATTATCTATTATATGCTTAGCACTCTGCATATATTATAGGGAATGCATCAAAAATGAGGAGGTGTCTTCTTTAGGAAGGTTATAATTTGCTTGTTGTTGGGGAAGCTAGTAAAGGAGTGTTCTTCTGGCTATGGAGGCGGCTCTAGGCCTCTCTCTAGCTGGGCAAGGGCCCTGAAAGCTGGCTGCATGCTGAATGGCTGAGGCTCTACGGGCCAGCAGGGGTGGCACCAGCTCATGTTGTAAATCGCTACATAAGATAGGGACTGAGTCTGGGGGCTTCTTGAACCCTTTGGCCAGCCCCCGAGATTCAGAGAACACTCCAAGACTTACGAGTTAAGACCAAGGCTTTTCTGACAATAACCAGAGATGCAAATTTGCAGGTAGGCTGATTGCTGTCAGCCTGCGGTCTAGTACTAAAAGTGGGACTCTTTCCAGCAGCCAGCTGAAGTCTGACCCGTGGGCTGGGCACACAGCCTGGGCCTTTGCCCAGCTGGGACTCCGGATTGCTGATCCAGGGACTTCCCAGCGCTGCTCTGATCTGGATGTAGGTGCTTCTCCAGTTCGGTGATGTATAAACCTCTGTCCTTACTATTCTTCCTACATTAGTTATACTATTCTTAATTAATATAATGCGTTCTTATGTTAATTCAATAAACTATTTAAGTTTTGCTTAAAATAGTGTGGACTGGTTATTTTGCCAGCGAATCCTTTGAACCTAAAACACAAGTAAAACTTTTGACAAAATACCATGTGATCCTGCAGTCCCACTCCGGGGCATATATCTGGAAATAAAAATGGCCCAAAAGGATACATGCACCCCGATGTTCACTGCAGAGCTATGTGCAATAGCCAGGACATGGAAGCACCTAAATGTCCATCGACAGGGACTGCATAAGAAGACGTGGTATATCTATACAATGGAATATTACTTAACCATTAAAATGAATGAAGTAATGCCATTTGCAGCAACATGGATGGACCTAGAGATTCTCATAGTGACTGAAGTAAGTCAGACTGAGAAAGGGAAATATCGTATGATATCCCTTACATGCAGAATCGAAAAAGAAATCATACAACTGAAACTATTTAGAAAACAGACACAGACTCACAGACTTAGAGAATGAACTTATGGTTAACAGGGGGGAAGGAAGGAGGAAAGGGATATTCAGGGAGTTTTTGATCCACATGCACACACTGCTATATTTAAAGTGGATAACCAACAAGGACCTACTGTACAGCACAGGGACTCTGCTCAATGTTATGTGACAGCCTGGATGGGAGGGGAGTTTGGGGGAGAATGCATACATGCATATGTATGGCTGAGTCCCTTTGCTGTGACCCTCAAAAGGTCACAACATTGTTAATCGGCTATACTCCAATATAAAAGAAAACGTTGAAAAAATAAAAAATTTTAAAAAGCCAAAAGAAAAAAAAAGAGTGGAGCATGAAGAAATGCTGCCGCCTTGTGGCCGTTTTCCATGAAAACAATTTTAAAACCTGTGGTGATGGGCACTTAATATTCACAAGGCCTATGGGGCTGTAAAGAAAAAATACCTGCCCTCAAGAAACATCCTGGGGTAGGTCACTGAAAAGTAATTTGAAAGAGGGCAGACGTTCAAGAAGACAATTTCAAAAGGTAAGTTGTACTCACACTGTTTACAAAAAAAACACTTGAAAAGACCTCAACATTGCTAAATATTAGAGAAACGCAAATCAAAACACAAGGAGGTATCACCTCACACCGGAAAGAAATGCCATTGTCGAAAAGATTACAGGAACTTTCCTGGTAGCGCAGTGGTTGAGAATCCACCTGGCAATGCTGGGGTCACAGGTTCGAGCCCTGGTCTGGGAAGATCCAACATGCCGAGAAGTAACTAAGCCCGTGCATCACAACTACTGAGCCTGCGCTCTAGAGCCCGCGAGCCAAAATTACTGAGCCCACGTGCCACAACTACTGAAGCCCGTGCACCTAGAGCCCGTGCTCTGCAGAAATAGAAGCCACTGAAATGAGGAGCCCATGCACCATAACAAAGCACAGCCCCCGCTCACCGCAACTACAGAAAGCCCGCGCACCACAACGAAGACTCAACGCAGCCAAAAATAAATAAATAATAAAATTTATATATATATAAAAAAGAAAAGTCTACAAACCACAAATGTTGGAGAGCGTGTGGAGAAAACGGAACCCTCTTGCACTGTTGGTGGGAATGTAAATTGGTGCAGTCACTGTGGAGAACAGGATGGAGGCTCCTTAAAAAACTAAAACGGGGGACTAACTTGGTGGCGCAGTGGTTAAGAATCCGCCTGCCAATACAGGCAAAACGGGATTGAGCCCTGGCCTAGGAAGATCCCACATGCCACAGAGCAACGAAGCCCGTGCGCCACAACTACTGAGCCCACGCTCTAGAGCCTGTGCTCTGCAACAAGAGAAGCCACCGCAATGAGAAACCCAAGCATCACAACGAAGAGTAGCCCCCACTCGCCACAACTAGAGAAAGCCCGCATGCAGCAATGAAGACACAGTGCAGCAAAAAATAAAACTAAATAGAATAAATATATTAAAACGTTAAAACGAGAATGAAAGTGGAATACTCTCGAACACCATACACAAAAATAAACTCCAACCAGATGAAAGGTCTATGCCTGAGGACGGATACTCTAAAACACATGAGGAAAATATAGGGAGAACACGCTCTGACATAAATCTCAGCAGGTTCTTTTCTGATCCATCTCTTAGAGTAATGAACAGGAAAACAAAAGTAAACAAATGGGACCTAATGCAACTGAAAGCGTTTGCACAGCAAAGGAAACCCGAAACGAAACGAAAAGACAACCCTCAGAATGAGAACAAATATTTGCAACGGAAGATGCCCACAAGGGATTAATCTGCAAAACATACAAACAGCTCCTGCAGATCAATATCAAAAGAACAAAAGAACCAATCAAAACTAGGCAGAAGATCTAAATGGACGTCTCTCCAAAGAAGACATACTGATGGCCATTAAGCACAGGAAAAGATGCTCAGCGTCGCTGATTACGAGAGACATGCAAATCAAAACGACAATGAGGTATCACCTCTCACGGGTCAGAAGGGCCATCATCAAAAAATCTACAACAAGAAATGCTGGAGAGGGTGTGGAGCAAAGGGAACCCTGCTACACTGTCAGTGGGAATGCAAATCGATACATCCACTATGGAGAACAGTGTGGCGGTTCCTTAGGAAACGAAACATAGAACTACCATGTGACCCAGCAGTCTCACCCTCGGGGGAAGATCTCGAGGGAACCAAAACTCTAAAAGACACGTGAACGCCAACGATCATGGCAGCACTCTGCGCTATAGCCAGGACATGGAAGCAAACGAAGCATAGAAGGACAGATGCACGGATAAAGAAGATAGGGTCTGGGAACACAACGGAATATTACTCGGCCATGAATAAGGATGAGATCATGGCATTTCCAGCCATGGGGAAGGAGGTAGAGATGATCATACAAAGTCAAGTAAGTGAGACAGGGAAACACAAATATCACAGGATACCGCTTACAGGTGGAATCTAAAAATGGATACGAATGAACTTCTTTACAAAAGAGAAACAGCCTCACAGGCTTAGAAAGGAAACTTAGGGTTCGGAAAAGGGAAGCGTGGGGGGGGCAGGGAGCAATTAGCAGGTTGAGATGAACACATGCACACTGCTATTTATAAAATAATCAATGAGGACCCAGGGTGTAGCACAAGGAATCCTACTCAACACTCTAATGACCTACTTGGGAAGAGAACTGGAAAAAGAATATGTACACATCTATGTGTAAGTGAATCAAGTTGCTGTCCAGCTAGGAAAAAAAAAAAAAAAGCCCAAAACAACCCAGCAACATGGGAAATCACCTACACTCCAATAAAAAATAATAATTTAAAAAAGAAAAGAAAAGAAAGTCCCCATCCATCTCCTCAGGCCTCTGTGACCCAGGCTGCTGTCACATCCCTGGAGCCGGAGCAGGTCGGGGTCCCGAAGCTGCACTGCCGTGGGAAGGAGGAAACTGAGGAGGATGTGCCAGCCAATAAGCACCCCCGCCTTGGACCTGGAGTGCCTGTTCCCCTCTGCATGGGCCCACCGTCTCCAGCTCCCTGCTGGCCCTCCTACACAGAAACCGAGCCTAGTGCACCCAAAGGATGGTGGAGCCTCTGCGCTGGAAGAGCTTTGAAAATTCCCTTGGGCGCTCCGTCTCCCAGTGGTGGGGTTCCCACCTCCAGCCTCCCTCCTCAGGGTGGCCCCACCTAAGGATGACAAGCACCTCATCCGAGCGGTGTGGCAGGAGTTGGGATCTGTCAGGGCATGGCGGGTGGGCGGGAAAGGGGAAGGGGGAAGAAGTCCGGAGACACAAGCCTTGGGTGTTTCTTAGGGCACATTCCACTCTGACAACCCAGGAACAGGACTCTCCCTCAGGCTCCGGTTGCCCAGTAACCAGAGTTGGGCTTGAAGACGTGCTGCCGCCTTGTGGCCATTTCCCGTAACAACAACTTTAAAATCGGTGCTGAGCGGCACTTAATCTTCTCAAGTCCTGTGGGGCTGTAAATGACACCTGCCCTCAAGAACTGTCCTGGGGTAACTCATCAGAAAATAGTTCAAAACTGGGCCGATTTTCAACAAGGTAATTTCGAGAGGTAAATTTTACTCACTCTGTATATTAAAAAAAAAAAAGCACATGGAAAGGTACTCAACATCTTTCATTATTAAAGAAATGCAAATCGAAACTACAATGGGGTATCACCTCACAACCGTCAGCATGGCCAGGCTCAAACAAAAAAACAAATCTCCAAAGAATAAACGCTCGAGAGGCCTTGGGGAAAACGGAATCATCCTCTGCTCTTGGTGGGGATGTAAATTGGTGCAGCCACTATGGAGAAGAGTATGGAGGTTCCTTAAAAAAACTAAACATAGTGTTACCACGTGATCCAGCAAGCCCACTCCTGGGCTTAGCTCCAAAGACAATCCTAATTGGAAATGACACGGGCACCCCCGTTTTTCAGGGCAGCACTGCTGACAGTAGCCAAGACATAGGATCACACGAAATGTTCATCCACAGGAAAATGAAGAATATGTAGCACACGTATACAATGGAGTACTACGCAGCCATAAAAAGGAACGAACTAATGCCATCTGCTGCAGCAATGATGGACAGAGATCATACTAAGGGAAGTGACTCAGAGAGAGAAAGACAAATACCATTAGATATCACTTACAGGTGGAATCTATAAATTCAGACGCATGAACTAATTTACAAAACAGAAACAGACTCACAGACTTAGAAAACAAACTTACGATTATCAACAAGGAAACTTACAGAAAAGTGATAAAACTAGGAGGCTGAGATTAAGAGATACACACTAGAATATGTCAAAGACATAACCAACAAGAACCTACTGCAGAGCACAGGGAACTCTACTGAACCCAGTCTTATAACTTACGTGGGAAAAGAACCCAAAGTATAATACACATAAGACTGCATATAACCGAATCAAGTTCCTGTACATCTAAGATAAATACCACATTGGACATCAACATTACTACAATAGAAAATATAAATTAAATTAAAAGAAAAAAAGAAAAGAAAAAGAAGAGTGGGGCATGGAGAGATGCTGCCGCCTTGTGGCCGTTTTCCATAACAACAACTTTAAAACCTGTGCTGATGGGCACTGAATATTCACAAGGCCTACGGGGTTGGAAGGAAAAAAGCACCTGCCCTCAAGAAACATCTGGGGGTAGGTCATCGAAAAAGAACTGAAAAGAGGGCAGGGCTTCCCTTGGTGGCGCACTGGTTGAGAGTCCACCTGCCGATGCAGGGGACGCGGGATCGAGCCCTGCTCCGGCAAGATCCCACATGCCACAGAGCAACGAAGCCCGTGCGCCACAACTACTGAGCCCACGCTCTAGAGCCTGTGCTCTGCAACAAGAGAAGCCACCGCAATGAGAAACCCAAGCATCACAACGAAGAGTAGCCCCCACTCGCCACAACTAGAGAAAGCCCGCATGCAGCAATGAAGACACAGTGCAGCAAAAAATAAAACTAAATAGAATAAATATATTAAAACGTTAAAACGAGAATGAAAGTGGAATACTCTCGAACACCATACACAAAAATAAACTCCAACCAGATGAAAGATCTACGCCTGAGGACGGATACTCTAAAACACATGAGGAAAATATAGGGAGAACACGCTCTGACATAAATCTCAGCAGGTTCTTTTCTGATCCATCTCTTAGAGTAATGAACAGGAAAACAAAAGTAAACAAATGGGACCTAATGCAACTGAAAGCGTTTGCACAGCAAAGGAAACCCGAAACAAAACGAAAAGACAACCCTCAGAATGAGAACACATATTTGCAACGGAAGATGCCCACAAGGGATTAATCTCCAAAACATACAAACAGCTCCTGCAGATCAATATCAAAAGAACAAAAGAACCAATCAAAACTAGGCAGAAGATCTAAATGGACGTCTCTCCAAAGAAGACATACTGATGGCCATTAAGCACAGGAAAAGGTGCTCAGCGTCGCTGATTACGAGAGACATGCAAATCAAAACGACAATGAGGTATCACCTCTCACGGGTCAGAAGGGCCATCATCAAAAAATCTACAACAAGAAATGCTGGAGAGGGTGTGGAGCAAAGGGAACCCTCCTACACTGTCAGTGGGAATGCAAATCGATACATCCACTATGGAGAACAGTATGGCGGTTCCTTAGGAAACGAAACATAGAACTACCATGTGACCCAGCAGTCTCACCCTCGGGGGAAGATCTCGAGGGAACCAAAACTCTAAAAGACACGTGAACGCCAACGATCATGGCAGCACTCTGCGCGATAGCCAGGACATGGAAGCAAACGAAGCATAGAAGGACAGATGCACGGATAAAGAAGATAGGGTCTGGGAACACGATGGAATATTACTCGGCCATGAATAAGGATGAGATCATGGCATTTCCAGCCATGGGGAAGGAGGTAGAGATGATCATACAAAGTCAAGTAAGTGAGACAGGGAAACACAAATATCACAGGATACCGCTTACAGGTGGAATCTAAAAATGGATACGAATGAACTTCTTTACAAAAGAGAAACAGCCTCACAGGCTTAGAAAGGAAACTTAGGGTTCGGAAAAGGGAAGCGTGGGGGGGGCAGGGAGCAACTAGCAGGTTGAGATGAACACATGCACACTACTATTTATAAAATAATCAATGAGGACCCAGGGTGTAGCACAAGGAATCCTACTCAACACTCTAATGACCTACTTGGGAAGAGAACTGGAAAAAGAATATGTACACATCTATGTGTAAGTGAATCAAGTTGCTGTCCAGCTAGGAAAAAAAAAAAAAGCCCAAAACAACCCAGCAACATGGGAAATCACCTACACTCCAATAAAAAATAATAATTTAAAAAAGAAAAGAAAAGAAAGTCCCCATCCATCTCCTCAGGCCTCTGTGACCCAGGCTGCTGTCACATCCCTGGAGCCGGAGCAGGTCGGGGTCCCGAAGCTGCACTGCCGTGGGAAGGAGGAAACTGAGGAGGATGTGCCAGCCAATAAGCACCCCCGCCTTGGACCTGGAGTGCCTGTTCCCCTCTGCATGGGCCCACCGTCTCCAGCTCCCTGCTGGCCCTCCTACACAGAAACCGAGCCTAGTGCACCCAAAGGATGGTGGAGCCTCTGCGCTGGAAGAGCTTTGAAAATTCCCTTGGGCGCTCCGTCTCCCGGTGGTGGGGTTCCCACCTCCAGCCTCCCTCCTCAGGGTGGCCCCACCTAAGGATGACAAGCACCTCAGCCGAGCGGTGTGGCAGGAGTTGGGATCTGTCAGGGCATGGCGGGTGGGCGGGAAAGGGGAAGGGGGAAGAAGTCCGGAGACACAAGCCTTGGGTGTTTCTTAGGGCACATTCCACTCTGACAACCCAGGAACAGGACTCTCCCTCAGGCTCCGGTTGCCCAGTAACCAGAGTTGGGCTTGAAGACGTGCTGCCGCCTTGTGGCCATTTCCCGTAACAACAACTTTAAAATCGGTGCTGAGCGGCACTTAATCTTCACAAGGCCTGTGGGGCTGTAAATGACACCTGCCCTCAAGAACTGTCCTGGGGTAAATCATCAGAAAATAGTTCAAAACTGGGCCGATTTTCAACAAGGTAATTTCGAGAGGTAAATTTTACTCACTCTGTATATTAAAAAAAAAAAAAGCACATGGAAAGGTACTCAACATCTTTCATTATTAAAGAAATGCAAATCGAAACTACAATGGGGTATCACCTCACAACCGTCAGCATGGCCAGGCTCAAACAAAAAAACAAATCTCCAAAGAATAAACGCTCGAGAGGCCTTGGGGAAAACGGAATCATCCTCTGCTCTTGGTGGGGATGTAAATTGGTGCAGCCACTATGGAGAAGAGTATGGAGGTTCCTTAAAAAAACTAAACATAGTGTTACCACGTGATCCAGCAAGCCCACTCCTGGGCTTAGCTCCAAAGACAATCCTAATTGGAAATGACACGGGCACCCCCGTTTTTCAGGGCAGCACTGCTGACAGTAGCCAAGACATAGGATCACACGAAATGTTCATCCACAGGAAAATGAAGAATATGTAGCACACGTATACAACGGAGTACTACGCAGCCATAAAAGGGAACGAACTAATGCCATCTGCTGCAGCAATGATGGACAGAGATCATACTAAGGGAAGTGACTCAGAGAGAGAAAGACAAATACCATTAGATATCACTTACAGGTGGAATCTATAAATTCAGACGCATGAACTAATTTACAAAACAGAAACAGACTCACAGACTTAGAAAACAAACTTACGATTATCAACAAGGAAACTTACAGAAAAGTGATAAAACTAGGAGGCTGAGATTAAGAGATACACACTAGAATATGTCAAAGACATAACCAACAAGAACCTACTGCAGAGCACAGGGAACTCTACTGAACCCAGTCTTATAACTTACGTGGGAAAAGAACCCAAAGTATAATACACATAAGACTGCATATAACCGAATCAAGTTCCTGTACATCTAAGATAAATACCACATTGGACATCAACATTACTACAATAGAAAATATAAATTAAATTAAAAGAAAAAAAGAAAAGAAAAAGAAGAGTGGGGCATGGAGAGATGCTGCCGCCTTGTGGCCGTTTTCCATAACAACAACTTTAAAACCTGTGCTGATGGGCACTGAATATTCACAAGGCCTACGGGGTTGGAAGGAAAAAAGCACCTGCCCTCAAGAAACATCTGGGGGTAGGTCATCGAAAAAGAACTGAAAAGAGGGCAGGGCTTCCCTTGGTGGCGCACTGGTTGAGAGTCCACCTGCCGATGCAGGGGACGCGGGATCGAGCCCTGCTCCGGCAAGATCCCACATGCCACAGAGCAACGAAGCCCGTGCGCCACAACTACTGAGCCCACGCTCTAGAGCCTGTGCTCTGCAACAAGAGAAGCCACCGCAATGAGAAACCCAAGCATCACAACGAAGAGTAGCCCCCACTCGCCACAACTAGAGAAAGCCCGCATGCAGCAATGAAGACACAGTGCAGCAAAAAATAAAACTAAATAGAATAAATATATTAAAACGTTAAAACGAGAATGAAAGTGGAATACTCTCGAACACCATACACAAAAATAAACTCCAACCAGATGAAAGATCTACGCCTGAGGACGGATACTCTAAAACACATGAGGAAAATATAGGGAGAACACGCTCTGACATAAATCTCAGCAGGTTCTTTTCTGATCCATCTCTTAGAGTAATGAACAGGAAAACAAATGGGACCTAATGCAACTGAAAGCGTTTGCACAGCAAAGGAAACCCGAAACAAAACGAAAAGACAACCCTCAGAATGAGAACACATATTTGCAACGGAAGATGCCCACAAGGGATTAATCTCCAAAACATACAAACAGCTCCTGCAGATCAATATCAAAAGAACAAAAGAACCAATCAAAACTAGGCAGAAGATCTAAATGGACGTCTCTCCAAAGAAGACATACTGATGGCCATTAAGCACAGGAAAAGATGCTCAGCGTCGCTGATTACGAGAGACATGCAAATCAAAACGACAATGAGGTATCACCTCTCACGGGTCAGAAGGGCCATCATCAAAAAATCTACAACAAGAAATGCTGGAGAGGGTGTGGAGCAAAGGGAACCCTCCTACACTGTCAGTGGGAATGCAAATCGATACATCCACTATGGAGAACAGTATGGCGGTTCCTTAGGAAACGAAACATAGAACTACCATGTGACCCAGCAGTCTCACCCTCGGGGGAAGATCTCGAGGGAACCAAAACTCTAAAAGACACGTGAACGCCAACGATCATGGCAGCACTCTGCGCGATAGCCAGGACATGGAAGCAAACGAAGCATAGAAGGACAGATGCACGGATAAAGAAGATAGGGTCTGGGAACACGATGGAATATTACTCGGCCATGAATAAGGATGAGATCATGGCATTTCCAGCCATGGGGAAGGAGGTAGAGATGATCATACAAAGTCAAGTAAGTGAGACAGGGAAACACAAATATCACAGGATACCGCTTACAGGTGGAATCTAAAAATGGATACGAATGAACTTTACAAAAGAGAAACAGCCTCACAGGCTTAGAAAGGAAACTTAGGGTTCGGAAAAGGGAAGCGTGGGAGGGGCAGGGAGCAATTAGCAGGTTGAGATAAACACATGCACACTGCTATTTATAAAATAATCAATGAGGACCCAGGGTGTAGCACAAGGAATCCTACTCAACACCCTAATGACCTACTTGGGAAGAGAACTGGAAAAAGAATATGTACACATCTATGTGTAAGTGAATCAAGTTGCTGTCCAGCTAGGGAAAAAAAAAAAAAGCCCAAAACAACCCAGCAACATGGGAAATCACCTACACTCCAATAAAAAATAATAATTTAAAAAAGAAAAGAAAAGAAAGTCCCCATCCATCTCCTCAGGCCTCTGTGACCCAGGCTGCTGTCACATCCCTGGAGCCGGAGCAGGTCGGGGTCCCGAAGCTGCACTGCCGTGGGAAGGAGGAAACTGAGGAGGATGTGCCAGCCAATAAGCACCCCCGCCTTGGACCTGGAGTGCCTGTTCCCCTCTGCATGGGCCCACCGTCTCCAGCTCCCTGCTGGCCCTCCTACACAGAAACCGAGCCTAGTGCACCCAAAGGATGGTGGAGCCTCTGCGCTGGAAGAGCTTTGAAAATTCCCTTGGGCGCTCCGTCTCCCGGTGGTGGGGTTCCCACCTCCAGCCTCCCTCCTCAGGGTGGCCCCACCTAAGGATGACAAGCACCTCAGCCGAGCGGTGTGGCAGGAGTTGGGATCTGTCAGGGCATGGCGGGTGGGCGGGAAAGGGGAAGGGGGAAGAAGTCCGGAGACACAAGCCTTGGGTGTTTCTTAGGGCACATTCCACTCTGACAACCCAGGAACAGGACTCTCCCTCAGGCTCCGGTTGCCCAGTAACCAGAGTTGGGCTTGAAGACGTGCTGCCGCCTTGTGGCCATTTCCCGTAACAACAACTTTAAAATCGGTGCTGAGCGGCACTTAATCTTCACGAGGCCTGTGGGGCTGTAAATGACACCTGCCCTCAAGAACTGTCCTGGGGTAAATCATCAGAAAATAGTTCAAAACTGGGCCGATTTTCAACAAGGTAATTTCGAGAGGTAAATTTTACTCACTCTGTATATTAAAAAAAAAAAAAGCACATGGAAAGGTACTCAACATCTTTCATTATTAAAGAAATGCAAATCGAAACTACAATGGGGTATCACCTCACAACCGTCAGCATGGCCAGGCTCAAACAAAAAAACAAATCTCCAAAGAATAAACGCTCGAGAGGCCTTGGGGAAAACGGAATCATCCTCTGCTCTTGGTGGGGATGTAAATTGGTGCAGCCACTATGGAGAAGAGTATGGAGGTTCCTTAAAAAAACTAAACATAGTGTTACCACGTGATCCAGCAAGCCCACTCCTGGGCTTAGCTCCAAAGACAATCCTAATTGGAAATGACACGGGCACCCCCGTTTTTCAGGGCAGCACTGCTGACAGTAGCCAAGACATAGGATCACACGAAATGTTCATCCACAGGAAAATGAAGAATATGTAGCACACGTATACAACGGAGTACTACGCAGCCATAAAAAGGAACGAACTAATGCCATCTGCTGCAGCAATGATGGACAGAGATCATACTAAGGGAAGTGACTCAGAGAGAGAAAGACAAATACCATTAGATATCACTTACAGGTGGAATCTATAAATTCAGACGCATGAACCAATTTACAAAACAGAAACAGACTCACAGACTTAGAAAACAAACTTACGATTATCAACAAGGAAACTTACAGAAAAGTGATAAAACTAGGAGGCTGAGATTAAGAGATACACACTAGAATATGTCAAAGACATAACCAACAAGAACCTACTGCAGAGCACAGGGAACTCTACTGAACCCAGTCTTATAACTTACGTGGGAAAAGAACCCAAAGTATAATACACATAAGACTGCATATGACCGAATCAAGTTCCTGTACATCTAAGATAAATACCACATTGGACATCAACATTACTACAATAGAAAATATAAATTAAATTAAAAGAAAAAAAGAAAAGAAAAAGAAGAGTGGGGCATGGAGAGATGCTGCCGCCTTGTGGCCGTTTTCCATAACAACAACTTTAAAACCTGTGCTGATGGGCACTGAATATTCACAAGGCCTACGGGGTTGGAAGGAAAAAAGCACCTGCCCTCAAGAAACATCTGGGGGTAGGTCATCGAAAAAGAACTGAAAAGAGGGCAGGGCTTCCCTTGGTGGCGCACTGGTTGAGAGTCCACCTGCCGATGCAGGGGACGCGGGATCGAGCCCTGCTCCGGCAAGATCCCACATGCCACAGAGCAACGAAGCCCGTGCGCCACAACTACTGAGCCCACGCTCTAGAGCCTGTGCTCTGCAACAAGAGAAGCCACCGCAATGAGAAACCCAAGCATCACAACGAAGAGTAGCCCCCACTCGCCACAACTAGAGAAAGCCCGCATGCAGCAATGAAGACACAGTGCAGCAAAAAATAAAACTAAATAGAATAAATATATTAAAACGTTAAAACGAGAATGAAAGTGGAATACTCTCGAACACCATACACAAAAATAAACTCCAACCAGATGAAAGATCTACGCCTGAGGACGGATACTCTAAAACACATGAGGAAAATATAGGGAGAACACGCTCTGACATAAATCTCAGCAGGTTCTTTTCTGATCCATCTCTTAGAGTAATGAACAGGAAAACAAATGGGACCTAATGCAACTGAAAGCGTTTGCACAGCAAAGGAAACCCGAAACAAAACGAAAAGACAACCCTCAGAATGAGAACACATATTTGCAACGGAAGATGCCCACAAGGGATTAATCTCCAAAACATACAAACAGCTCCTGCAGATCAATATCAAAAGAACAAAAGAACCAATCAAAACTAGGCAGAAGATCTAAATGGACGTCTCTCCAAAGAAGACATACTGATGGCCATTAAGCACAGGAAAAGGTGCTCAGCGTCGCTGATTACGAGAGACATGCAAATCAAAACGACAATGAGGTATCACCTCTCACGGGTCAGAAGGGCCATCATCAAAAAATCTACAACAAGAAATGCTGGAGAGGGTGTGGAGCAAAGGGAACCCTCCTACACTGTCAGTGGGAATGCAAATCGATACATCCACTATGGAGAACAGTATGGCGGTTCCTTAGGAAACGAAACATAGAACTACCATGTGACCCAGCAGTCTCACCCTCGGGGGAAGATCTCGAGGGAACCAAAACTCTAAAAGACACGTGAACGCCAACGATCATGGCAGCACTCTGCGCGATAGCCAGGACATGGAAGCAAACGAAGCATAGAAGGACAGATGCACGGATAAAGAAGATAGGGTCTGGGAACACGATGGAATATTACTCGGCCATGAATAAGGATGAGATCATGGCATTTCCAGCCATGGGGAAGGAGGTAGAGATGATCATACAAAGTCAAGTAAGTGAGACAGGGAAACACAAATATCACAGGATACCGCTTACAGGTGGAATCTAAAAATGGATACGAATGAACTTCTTTACAAAAGAGAAACAGCCTCACAGGCTTAGAAAGGAAACTTAGGGTTCGGAAAAGGGAAGCGTGGGGGGGGCAGGGAGCAACTAGCAGGTTGAGATGAACACATGCACACTACTATTTATAAAATAATCAATGAGGACCCAGGGTGTAGCACAAGGAATCCTACTCAACACCCTAATGACCTACTTGGGAAGAGAACTGGAAAAAGAATATGTACACATCTATGTGTAAGTGAATCAAGTTGCTGTCCAGCTAGGGAAAAAAAAAAAAAGCCCAAAACAACCCAGGAACATGGGAAATCACCTACACTCCAATAAAACATAATAATTTAAAAAAGAAAAGAAAAGAAAGTCCCCATCCATCTCCTCAGGCCTCTGTGACCCAGGCTGCTGTCACATCCCTGGAGCCGGAGCAGGTCGGGGTCCCGAAGCTGCACTGCCGTGGGAAGGAGGAAACTGAGGAGGATGTGCGCCAGCCAATAAGCACCCCCGCCTTGGACCTGGAGTGCCTGTTCCCCTCTGCATGGGCCCACCGTCTCCAGCTCCCTGCTGGCCCTCCTACACAGAAACCGAGCCTAGTGCACCCAAAGGATGGTGGAGCCTCTGCGCTGGAAGAGCTTTGAAAATTCCCTTGGGCGCTCCGTCTCCCGGTGGTGGGGTTCCCACCTCCAGCCTCCCTCCTCAGGGTGGCCCCACCTAAGGATGACAAGCACCTCAGCCGAGCGGTGTGGCAGGAGTTGGGATCTGTCAGGGCATGGCGGGTGGGCGGGAAAGGGGAAGGGGGAAGAAGTCCGGAGACACAAGCCTTGGGTGTTTCTTAGGGCACATGCCACTCTGACAACCCAGGAACAGGACTCTCCCTCAGGCTCCGGTTGCCCAGTAACCAGAGTTGGGCTTGAAGACGTGCTGCCGCCTTGTGGCCATTTCCCGTAACAACAACTTTAAAATCGGTGCTGAGCGGCACTTAATCTTCACGAGGCCTGTGGGGCTGTAAATGACACCTGCCCTCAAGAACTGTCCTGGGGTAAATCATCAGAAAATAGTTCAAAACTGGGCCGATTTTCAACAAGGTAATTTCGAGAGGTAAATTTTACTCACTCTGTATATTAAAAAAAAAAAAAGCACATGGAAAGGTACTCAACATCTTTCATTATTAAAGAAATGCAAATCGAAACTACAATGGGGTATCACCTCACAACCGTCAGCATGGCCAGGCTCAAACAAAAAAACAAATCTCCAAAGAATAAACGCTCGAGAGGCCTTGGGGAAAACGGAATCATCCTCTGCTCTTGGTGGGGATGTAAATTGGTGCAGCCACTATGGAGAAGAGTATGGAGGTTCCTTAAAAAAACTAAACATAGTGTTACCACGTGATCCAGCAAGCCCACTCCTGGGCTTAGCTCCAAAGACAATCCTAATTGGAAATGACACGGGCACCCCCGTTTTTCAGGGCAGCACTGCTGACAGTAGCCAAGACATAGGATCACACGAAATGTTCATCCACAGGAAAATGAAGAATATGTAGCACACGTATACAACGGAGTACTACGCAGCCATAAAAGGGAACGAACTAATGCCATCTGCTGCACCACTGATGGACAGAGATCATACTAAGGGAAGTGACTCAGAGAGAGAAAGACAAATACCATTAGATATCACTTACAGGTGGAATCTATAAATTCAGACGCATGAACTAATTTACAAAACAGAAACAGACTCACAGACTTAGAAAACAAACTTACGATTATCAACAAGGAAACTTACAGAAAAGTGATAAAACTAGGAGGCTGAGATTAAGAGATACACACTAGAATATGTCAAAGACATAACCAACAAGAACCTACTGCAGAGCACAGGGAACTCTACTGAACCCAGTCTTATAACTTACGTGGGAAAAGAACCCAAAGTATAATACACATAAGACTGCATATGACCGAATCAAGTTCCTGTACATCTAAGATAAATACCACATTGGACATCAACATTACTACAATAGAAAATATAAATTAAATTAAAAGAAAAAAAGAAAAGAAAAAGAAGAGTGGGGCATGGAGAGATGCTGCCGCCTTGTGGCCGTTTTCCATAACAACAACTTTAAAACCTGTGCTGATGGGCACTGAATATTCACAAGGCCTACGGGGTTGGAAGGAAAAAAGCACCTGCCCTCAAGAAACATCTGGGGGTAGGTCATCGAAAAAGAACTGAAAAGAGGGCAGGGCTTCCCTTGGTGGCGCACTGGTTGAGAGTCCACCTGCCGATGCAGGGGACGCGGGATCGAGCCCTGCTCCGGCAAGATCCCACATGCCACAGAGCAACGAAGCCCGTGCGCCACAACTACTGAGCCCACGCTCTAGAGCCTGTGCTCTGCAACAAGAGAAGCCACCGCAATGAGAAACCCAAGCATCACAACGAAGAGTAGCCCCCACTCGCCACAACTAGAGAAAGCCCGCATGCAGCAATGAAGACACAGTGCAGCAAAAAATAAAACTAAATAGAATAAATATATTAAAACGTTAAAACGAGAATGAAAGTGGAATACTCTCGAACACCATACACAAAAATAAACTCCAACCAGATGAAAGATCTACGCCTGAGGACGGATACTCTAAAACACATGAGGAAAATATAGGGAGAACACGCTCTGACATAAATCTCAGCAGGTTCTTTTCTGATCCATCTCTTAGAGTAATGAACAGGAAAACAAATGGGACCTAATGCAACTGAAAGCGTTTGCACAGCAAAGGAAACCCGAAACAAAACGAAAAGACAACCCTCAGAATGAGAACACATATTTGCAACGGAAGATGCCCACAAGGGATTAATCTCCAAAACATACAAACAGCTCCTGCAGATCAATATCAAAAGAACAAAAGAACCAATCAAAACTAGGCAGAAGATCTAAATGGACGTCTCTCCAAAGAAGACATACTGATGGCCATTAAGCACAGGAAAAGGTGCTCAGCGTCGCTGATTACGAGAGACATGCAAATCAAAACGACAATGAGGTATCACCTCTCACGGGTCAGAAGGGCCATCATCAAAAAATCTACAACAAGAAATGCTGGAGAGGGTGTGGAGCAAAGGGAACCCTCCTACACTGTCAGTGGGAATGCAAATCGATACATCCACTATGGAGAACAGTATGGCGGTTCCTTAGGAAACGAAACATAGAACTACCATGTGACCCAGCAGTCTCACCCTCGGGGGAAGATCTCGAGGGAACCAAAACTCTAAAAGACACGTGAACGCCAACGATCATGGCAGCACTCTGCGCGATAGCCAGGACATGGAAGCAAACGAAGCATAGAAGGACAGATGCACGGATAAAGAAGATAGGGTCTGGGAACACGATGGAATATTACTCGGCCATGAATAAGGATGAGATCATGGCATTTCCAGCCATGGGGAAGGAGGTAGAGATGATCATACAAAGTCAAGTAAGTGAGACAGGGAAACACAAATATCACAGGATACCGCTTACAGGTGGAATCTAAAAATGGATACGAATGAACTTCTTTACAAAAGAGAAACAGCCTCACAGGCTTAGAAAGGAAACTTAGGGTTCGGAAAAGGGAAGCGTGGGGGGGGCAGGGAGCAACTAGCAGGTTGAGATGAACACATGCACACTACTATTTATAAAATAATCAATGAGGACCCAGGGTGTAGCACAAGGAATCCTACTCAACACCCTAATGACCTACTTGGGAAGAGAACTGGAAAAAGAATATGTACACATCTATGTGTAAGTGAATCAAGTTGCTGTCCAGCTAGGGAAAAAAAAAAAAAGCCCAAAACAACCCAGGAACATGGGAAATCACCTACACTCCAATAAAACATAATAATTTAAAAAAGAAAAGAAAAGAAAGTCCCCATCCATCTCCTCAGGCCTCTGTGACCCAGGCTGCTGTCACATCCCTGGAGCCGGAGCAGGTCGGGGTCCCGAAGCTGCACTGCCGTGGGAAGGAGGAAACTGAGGAGGATGTGCGCCAGCCAATAAGCACCCCCGCCTTGGACCTGGAGTGCCTGTTCCCCTCTGCATGGGCCCACCGTCTCCAGCTCCCTGCTGGCCCTCCTACACAGAAACCGAGCCTAGTGCACCCAAAGGATGGTGGAGCCTCTGCGCTGGAAGAGCTTTGAAAATTCCCTTGGGCGCTCCGTCTCCCGGTGGTGGGGTTCCCACCTCCAGCCTCCCTCCTCAGGGTGGCCCCACCTAAGGATGACAAGCACCTCAGCCGAGCGGTGTGGCAGGAGTTGGGATCTGTCAGGGCATGGCGGGTGGGCGGGAAAGGGGAAGGGGGAAGAAGTCCGGAGACACAAGCCTTGGGTGTTTCTTAGGGCACATGCCACTCTGACAACCCAGGAACAGGACTCTCCCTCAGGCTCCGGTTGCCCAGTAACCAGAGTTGGGCTTGAAGACGTGCTGCCGCCTCGTGGCCATTTCCCGTAACAACAACTTTAAAATCGGTGCTGAGCGGCACTTAATCTTCACGAGGCCTGTGGGGCTGTAAATGACACCTGCCCTCAAGAACTGTCCTGGGGTAAATCATCAGAAAATAGTTCAAAACTGGGCCGATTTTCAACAAGGTAATTTCGAGAGGTAAATTTTACTCACTCTGTATATTAAAAAAAAAAAAAGCACATGGAAAGGTACTCAACATCTTTCATTATTAAAGAAATGCAAATCGAAACTACAATGGGGTATCACCTCACAACCGTCAGCATGGCCAGGCTCAAACAAAAAAACAAATCTCCAAAGAATAAACGCTCGAGAGGCCTTGGGGAAAACGGAATCATCCTCTGCTCTTGGTGGGGATGTAAATTGGTGCAGCCACTATGGAGAAGAGTATGGAGGTTCCTTAAAAAAACTAAACATAGTGTTACCACGTGATCCAGCAAGCCCACTCCTGGGCTTAGCTCCAAAGACAATCCTAATTGGAAATGACACGGGCACCCCCGTTTTTCAGGGCAGCACTGCTGACAGTAGCCAAGACATAGGATCACACGAAATGTTCATCCACAGGAAAATGAAGAATATGTAGCACACGTATACAACGGAGTACTACGCAGCCATAAAAGGGAACGAACTAATGCCATCTGCTGCAGCAATGATGGACAGAGATCATACTAAGGGAAGTGACTCAGAGAGAGAAAGACAAATACCATTAGATATCACTTACAGGTGGAATCTATAAATTCAGACGCATGAACTAATTTACAAAACAGAAACAGACTCACAGACTTAGAAAACAAACTTACGATTATCAACAAGGAAACTTACAGAAAAGTGATAAAACTAGGAGGCTGAGATTAAGAGATACACACTAGAATATGTCAAAGACATAACCAACAAGAACCTACTGCAGAGCACAGGGAACTCTACTGAACCCAGTCTTATAACTTACGTGGGAAAAGAACCCAAAGTATAATACACATAAGACTGCATATGACCGAATCAAGTTCCTGTACATCTAAGATAAATACCACATTGGACATCAACATTACTACAATAGAAAATATAAATTAAATTAAAAGAAAAAAAGAAAAGAAAAAGAAGAGTGGGGCATGGAGAGATGCTGCCGCCTTGTGGCCGTTTTCCATAACAACAACTTTAAAACCTGTGCTGATGGGCACTGAATATTCACAAGGCCTACGGGGTTGGAAGGAAAAAAGCACCTGCCCTCAAGAAACATCTGGGGGTAGGTCATCGAAAAAGAACTGAAAAGAGGGCAGGGCTTCCCTTGGTGGCGCACTGGTTGAGAGTCCACCTGCCGATGCAGGGGACGCGGGATCGAGCCCTGCTCCGGCAAGATCCCACATGCCACAGAGCAACGAAGCCCGTGCGCCACAACTACTGAGCCCACGCTCTAGAGCCTGTGCTCTGCAACAAGAGAAGCCACCGCAATGAGAAACCCAAGCATCACAACGAAGAGTAGCCCCCACTCGCCACAACTAGAGAAAGCCCGCATGCAGCAATGAAGACACAGTGCAGCAAAAAATAAAACTAAATAGAATAAATATATTAAAACGTTAAAACGAGAATGAAAGTGGAATACTCTCGAACACCATACACAAAAATAAACTCCAACCAGATGAAAGATCTACGCCTGAGGACGGATACTCTAAAACACATGAGGAAAATATAGGGAGAACACGCTCTGACATAAATCTCAGCAGGTTCTTTTCTGATCCATCTCTTAGAGTAATGAACAGGAAAACAAATGGGACCTAATGCAACTGAAAGCGTTTGCACAGCAAAGGAAACCCGAAACAAAACGAAAAGACAACCCTCAGAATGAGAACACATATTTGCAACGGAAGATGCCCACAAGGGATTAATCTCCAAAACATACAAACAGCTCCTGCAGATCAATATCAAAAGAACAAAAGAACCAATCAAAACTAGGCAGAAGATCTAAATGGACGTCTCTCCAAAGAAGACATACTGATGGCCATTAAGCACAGGAAAAGGTGCTCAGCGTCGCTGATTACGAGAGACATGCAAATCAAAACGACAATGAGGTATCACCTCTCACGGGTCAGAAGGGCCATCATCAAAAAATCTACAACAAGAAATGCTGGAGAGGGTGTGGAGCAAAGGGAACCCTCCTACACTGTCAGTGGGAATGCAAATCGATACATCCACTATGGAGAACAGTATGGCGGTTCCTTAGGAAACGAAACATAGAACTACCATGTGACCCAGCAGTCTCACCCTCGGGGGAAGATCTCGAGGGAACCAAAACTCTAAAAGACACGTGAACGCCAACGATCATGGCAGCACTCTGCGCGATAGCCAGGACATGGAAGCAAACGAAGCATAGAAGGACAGATGCACGGATAAAGAAGATAGGGTCTGGGAACACGATGGAATATTACTCGGCCATGAATAAGGATGAGATCATGGCATTTCCAGCCATGGGGAAGGAGGTAGAGATGATCATACAAAGTCAAGTAAGTGAGACAGGGAAACACAAATATCACAGGATACCGCTTACAGGTGGAATCTAAAAATGGATACGAATGAACTTCTTTACAAAAGAGAAACAGCCTCACAGGCTTAGAAAGGAAACTTAGGGTTCGGAAAAGGGAAGCGTGGGGGGGGCAGGGAGCAACTAGCAGGTTGAGATGAACACATGCACACTACTATTTATAAAATAATCAATGAGGACCCAGGGTGTAGCACAAGGAATCCTACTCAACACCCTAATGACCTACTTGGGAAGAGAACTGGAAAAAGAATATGTACACATCTATGTGTAAGTGAATCAAGTTGCTGTCCAGCTAGGGAAAAAAAAAAAAAGCCCAAAACAACCCAGGAACATGGGAAATCACCTACACTCCAATAAAACATAATAATTTAAAAAAGAAAAGAAAAGAAAGTCCCCATCCATCTCCTCAGGCCTCTGTGACCCAGGCTGCTGTCACATCCCTGGAGCCGGAGCAGGTCGGGGTCCCGAAGCTGCACTGCCGTGGGAAGGAGGAAACTGAGGAGGATGTGCGCCAGCCAATAAGCACCCCCGCCTTGGACCTGGAGTGCCTGTTCCCCTCTGCATGGGCCCACCGTCTCCAGCTCCCTGCTGGCCCTCCTACACAGAAACCGAGCCTAGTGCACCCAAAGGATGGTGGAGCCTCTGCGCTGGAAGAGCTTTGAAAATTCCCTTGGGCGCTCCGTCTCCCGGTGGTGGGGTTCCCACCTCCAGCCTCCCTCCTCAGGGTGGCCCCACCTAAGGATGACAAGCACCTCAGCCGAGCGGTGTGGCAGGAGTTGGGATCTGTCAGGGCATGGCGGGTGGGCGGGAAAGGGGAAGGGGGAAGAAGTCCGGAGACACAAGCCTTGGGTGTTTCTTAGGGCACATTCCACTCTGACAACCCAGGAACAGGACTCTCCCTCAGGCTCCGGTTGCCCAGTAACCAGAGTTGGGCTTGAAGACGTGCTGCCGCCTTGTGGCCATTTCCCGTAACAACAACTTTAAAATCGGTGCTGAGCGGCACTTAATCTTCACGAGGCCTGTGGGGCTGTAAATGACACCTGCCCTCAAGAACTGTCCTGGGGTAAATCATCAGAAAATAGTTCAAAACTGGGCCGATTTTCAACAAGGTAATTTCGAGAGGTAAATTTTACCCACTCTGTATATTAAAAAAAAAAAAAGCACATGGAAAGGTACTCAACATCTTTCATTATTAAAGAAATGCAAATCGAAACTACAATGGGGTATCACCTCACAACCGTCAGCATGGCCAGGCTCAAACAAAAAAACAAATCTCCAAAGAATAAACGCTCGAGAGGCCTTGGGGAAAACGGAATCATCCTCTGCTCTTGGTGGGGATGTAAATTGGTGCAGCCACTATGGAGAAGAGTATGGAGGTTCCTTAAAAAAACTAAACATAGTGTTACCACGTGATCCAGCAAGCCCACTCCTGGGCTTAGCTCCAAAGACAATCCTAATTGGAAATGACACGGGCACCCCCGTTTTTCAGGGCAGCACTGCTGACAGTAGCCAAGACATAGGATCACACGAAATGTTCATCCACAGGAAAATGAAGAATATGTAGCACACGTATACAACGGAGTACTACGCAGCCATAAAAAGGAACGAACTAATGCCATCTGCTGCAGCAATGATGGACAGAGATCATACTAAGGGAAGTGACTCAGAGAGAGAAAGACAAATACCATTAGATATCACTTACAGGTGGAATCTATAAATTCAGACGCATGAACCAATTTACAAAACAGAAACAGACTCACAGACTTAGAAAACAAACTTACGATTATCAACAAGGAAACTTACAGAAAAGTGATAAAACTAGGAGGCTGAGATTAAGAGATACACACTAGAATATGTCAAAGACATAACCAACAAGAACCTACTGCAGAGCACAGGGAACTCTACTGAACCCAGTCTTATAACTTACGTGGGAAAAGAACCCAAAGTATAATACACATAAGACTGCATATGACCGAATCAAGTTCCTGTACATCTAAGATAAATACCACATTGGACATCAACATTACTACAATAGAAAATATAAATTAAATTAAAAGAAAAAAAGAAAAGAAAAAGAAGAGTGGGGCATGGAGAGATGCTGCCGCCTTGTGGCCGTTTTCCATAACAACAACTTTAAAACCTGTGCTGATGGGCACTGAATATTCACAAGGCCTACGGGGTTGGAAGGAAAAAAGCACCTGCCCTCAAGAAACATCTGGGGGTAGGTCATCGAAAAAGAACTGAAAAGAGGGCAGGGCTTCCCTTGGTGGCGCACTGGTTGAGAGTCCACCTGCCGATGCAGGGGACGCGGGATCGAGCCCTGCTCCGGCAAGATCCCACATGCCACAGAGCAACGAAGCCCGTGCGCCACAACTACTGAGCCCACGCTCTAGAGCCTGTGCTCTGCAACAAGAGAAGCCACCGCAATGAGAAACCCAAGCATCACAACGAAGAGTAGCCCCCACTCGCCACAACTAGAGAAAGCCCGCATGCAGCAATGAAGACACAGTGCAGCAAAAAATAAAACTAAATAGAATAAATATATTAAAACGTTAAAACGAGAATGAAAGTGGAATACTCTCGAACACCATACACAAAAATAAACTCCAACCAGATGAAAGATCTACGCCTGAGGACGGATACTCTAAAACACATGAGGAAAATATAGGGAGAACACGCTCTGACATAAATCTCAGCAGGTTCTTTTCTGATCCATCTCTTAGAGTAATGAACAGGAAAACAAATGGGACCTAATGCAACTGAAAGCGTTTGCACAGCAAAGGAAACCCGAAACAAAACGAAAAGACAACCCTCAGAATGAGAACACATATTTGCAACGGAAGATGCCCACAAGGGATTAATCTCCAAAACATACAAACAGCTCCTGCAGATCAATATCAAAAGAACAAAAGAACCAATCAAAACTAGGCAGAAGATCTAAATGGACGTCTCTCCAAAGAAGACATACTGATGGCCATTAAGCACAGGAAAAGGTGCTCAGCGTCGCTGATTACGAGAGACATGCAAATCAAAACGACAATGAGGTATCACCTCTCACGGGTCAGAAGGGCCATCATCAAAAAATCTACAACAAGAAATGCTGGAGAGGGTGTGGAGCAAAGGGAACCCTCCTACACTGTCAGTGGGAATGCAAATCGATACATCCACTATGGAGAACAGTATGGCGGTTCCTTAGGAAACGAAACATAGAACTACCATGTGACCCAGCAGTCTCACCCTCGGGGGAAGATCTCGAGGGAACCAAAACTCTAAAAGACACGTGAACGCCAACGATCATGGCAGCACTCTGCGCGATAGCCAGGACATGGAAGCAAACGAAGCATAGAAGGACAGATGCACGGATAAAGAAGATAGGGTCTGGGAACACGATGGAATATTACTCGGCCATGAATAAGGATGAGATCATGGCATTTCCAGCCATGGGGAAGGAGGTAGAGATGATCATACAAAGTCAAGTAAGTGAGACAGGGAAACACAAATATCACAGGATACCGCTTACAGGTGGAATCTAAAAATGGATACGAATGAACTTCTTTACAAAAGAGAAACAGCCTCACAGGCTTAGAAAGGAAACTTAGGGTTCGGAAAAGGGAAGCGTGGGGGGGGCAGGGAGCAACTAGCAGGTTGAGATGAACACATGCACACTACTATTTATAAAATAATCAATGAGGACCCAGGGTGTAGCACAAGGAATCCTACTCAACACCCTAATGACCTACTTGGGAAGAGAACTGGAAAAAGAATATGTACACATCTATGTGTAAGTGAATCAAGTTGCTGTCCAGCTAGGGAAAAAAAAAAAAAGCCCAAAACAACCCAGGAACATGGGAAATCACCTACACTCCAATAAAACATAATAATTTAAAAAAGAAAAGAAAAGAAAGTCCCCATCCATCTCCTCAGGCCTCTGTGACCCAGGCTGCTGTCACATCCCTGGAGCCGGAGCAGGTCGGGGTCCCGAAGCTGCACTGCCGTGGGAAGGAGGAAACTGAGGAGGATGTGCGCCAGCCAATAAGCACCCCCGCCTTGGACCTGGAGTGCCTGTTCCCCTCTGCATGGGCCCACCGTCTCCAGCTCCCTGCTGGCCCTCCTACACAGAAACCGAGCCTAGTGCACCCAAAGGATGGTGGAGCCTCTGCGCTGGAAGAGCTTTGAAAATTCCCTTGGGCGCTCCGTCTCCCGGTGGTGGGGTTCCCACCTCCAGCCTCCCTCCTCAGGGTGGCCCCACCTAAGGATGACAAGCACCTCAGCCGAGCGGTGTGGCAGGAGTTGGGATCTGTCAGGGCATGGCGGGTGGGCGGGAAAGGGGAAGGGGGAAGAAGTCCGGAGACACAAGCCTTGGGTGTTTCTTAGGGCACATGCCACTCTGACAACCCAGGAACAGGACTCTCCCTCAGGCTCCGGTTGCCCAGTAACCAGAGTTGGGCTTGAAGACGTGCTGCCGCCTTGTGGCCATTTCCCGTAACAACAACTTTAAAATCGGTGCTGAGCGGCACTTAATCTTCACGAGGCCTGTGGGGCTGTAAATGACACCTGCCCTCAAGAACTGTCCTGGGGTAAATCATCAGAAAATAGTTCAAAACTGGGCCGATTTTCAACAAGGTAATTTCGAGAGGTAAATTTTACTCACTCTGTATATTAAAAAAAAAAAAAGCACATGGAAAGGTACTCAACATCTTTCATTATTAAAGAAATGCAAATCGAAACTACAATGGGGTATCACCTCACAACCGTCAGCATGGCCAGGCTCAAACAAAAAAACAAATCTCCAAAGAATAAACGCTCGAGAGGCCTTGGGGAAAACGGAATCATCCTCTGCTCTTGGTGGGGATGTAAATTGGTGCAGCCACTATGGAGAAGAGTATGGAGGTTCCTTAAAAAAACTAAACATAGTGTTACCACGTGATCCAGCAAGCCCACTCCTGGGCTTAGCTCCAAAGACAATCCTAATTGGAAATGACACGGGCACCCCCGTTTTTCAGGGCAGCACTGCTGACAGTAGCCAAGACATAGGATCACACGAAATGTTCATCCACAGGAAAATGAAGAATATGTAGCACACGTATACAACGGAGTACTACGCAGCCATAAAAGGGAACGAACTAATGCCATCTGCTGCAGCAATGATGGACAGAGATCATACTAAGGGAAGTGACTCAGAGAGAGAAAGACAAATACCATTAGATATCACTTACAGGTGGAATCTATAAATTCAGACGCATGAACTAATTTACAAAACAGAAACAGACTCACAGACTTAGAAAACAAACTTACGATTATCAACAAGGAAACTTACAGAAAAGTGATAAAACTAGGAGGCTGAGATTAAGAGATACACACTAGAATATGTCAAAGACATAACCAACAAGAACCTACTGCAGAGCACAGGGAACTCTACTGAACCCAGTCTTATAACTTACGTGGGAAAAGAACCCAAAGTATAATACACATAAGACTGCATATGACCGAATCAAGTTCCTGTACATCTAAGATAAATACCACATTGGACATCAACATTACTACAATAGAAAATATAAATTAAATTAAAAGAAAAAAAGAAAAGAAAAAGAAGAGTGGGGCATGGAGAGATGCTGCCGCCTTGTGGCCGTTTTCCATAACAACAACTTTAAAACCTGTGCTGATGGGCACTGAATATTCACAAGGCCTACGGGGTTGGAAGGAAAAAAGCACCTGCCCTCAAGAAACATCTGGGGGTAGGTCATCGAAAAAGAACTGAAAAGAGGGCAGGGCTTCCCTTGGTGGCGCACTGGTTGAGAGTCCACCTGCCGATGCAGGGGACGCGGGATCGAGCCCTGCTCCGGCAAGATCCCACATGCCACAGAGCAACGAAGCCCGTGCGCCACAACTACTGAGCCCACGCTCTAGAGCCTGTGCTCTGCAACAAGAGAAGCCACCGCAATGAGAAACCCAAGCATCACAACGAAGAGTAGCCCCCACTCGCCACAACTAGAGAAAGCCCGCATGCAGCAATGAAGACACAGTGCAGCAAAAAATAAAACTAAATAGAATAAATATATTAAAACGTTAAAACGAGAATGAAAGTGGAATACTCTCGAACACCATACACAAAAATAAACTCCAACCAGATGAAAGATCTACGCCTGAGGACGGATACTCTAAAACACATGAGGAAAATATAGGGAGAACACGCTCTGACATAAATCTCAGCAGGTTCTTTTCTGATCCATCTCTTAGAGTAATGAACAGGAAAACAAATGGGACCTAATGCAACTGAAAGCGTTTGCACAGCAAAGGAAACCCGAAACAAAACGAAAAGACAACCCTCAGAATGAGAACACATATTTGCAACGGAAGATGCCCACAAGGGATTAATCTCCAAAACATACAAACAGCTCCTGCAGATCAATATCAAAAGAACAAAAGAACCAATCAAAACTAGGCAGAAGATCTAAATGGACGTCTCTCCAAAGAAGACATACTGATGGCCATTAAGCACAGGAAAAGGTGCTCAGCGTCGCTGATTACGAGAGACATGCAAATCAAAACGACAATGAGGTATCACCTCTCACGGGTCAGAAGGGCCATCATCAAAAAATCTACAACAAGAAATGCTGGAGAGGGTGTGGAGCAAAGGGAACCCTCCTACACTGTCAGTGGGAATGCAAATCGATACATCCACTATGGAGAACAGTATGGCGGTTCCTTAGGAAACGAAACATAGAACTACCATGTGACCCAGCAGTCTCACCCTCGGGGGAAGATCTCGAGGGAACCAAAACTCTAAAAGACACGTGAACGCCAACGATCATGGCAGCACTCTGCGCGATAGCCAGGACATGGAAGCAAACGAAGCATAGAAGGACAGATGCACGGATAAAGAAGATAGGGTCTGGGAACACGATGGAATATTACTCGGCCATGAATAAGGATGAGATCATGGCATTTCCAGCCATGGGGAAGGAGGTAGAGATGATCATACAAAGTCAAGTAAGTGAGACAGGGAAACACAAATATCACAGGATACCGCTTACAGGTGGAATCTAAAAATGGATACGAATGAACTTCTTTACAAAAGAGAAACAGCCTCACAGGCTTAGAAAGGAAACTTAGGGTTCGGAAAAGGGAAGCGTGGGGGGGGCAGGGAGCAACTAGCAGGTTGAGATGAACACATGCACACTACTATTTATAAAATAATCAATGAGGACCCAGGGTGTAGCACAAGGAATCCTACTCAACACCCTAATGACCTACTTGGGAAGAGAACTGGAAAAAGAATATGTACACATCTATGTGTAAGTGAATCAAGTTGCTGTCCAGCTAGGGAAAAAAAAAAAAAGCCCAAAACAACCCAGGAACATGGGAAATCACCTACACTCCAATAAAACATAATAATTTAAAAAAGAAAAGAAAAGAAAGTCCCCATCCATCTCCTCAGGCCTCTGTGACCCAGGCTGCTGTCACATCCCTGGAGCCGGAGCAGGTCGGGGTCCCGAAGCTGCACTGCCGTGGGAAGGAGGAAACTGAGGAGGATGTGCGCCAGCCAATAAGCACCCCCGCCTTGGACCTGGAGTGCCTGTTCCCCTCTGCATGGGCCCACCGTCTCCAGCTCCCTGCTGGCCCTCCTACACAGAAACCGAGCCTAGTGCACCCAAAGGATGGTGGAGCCTCTGCGCTGGAAGAGCTTTGAAAATTCCCTTGGGCGCTCCGTCTCCCGGTGGTGGGGTTCCCACCTCCAGCCTCCCTCCTCAGGGTGGCCCCACCTAAGGATGACAAGCACCTCAGCCGAGCGGTGTGGCAGGAGTTGGGATCTGTCAGGGCATGGCGGGTGGGCGGGAAAGGGGAAGGGGGAAGAAGTCCGGAGACACAAGCCTTGGGTGTTTCTTAGGGCACATTCCACTCTGACAACCCAGGAACAGGACTCTCCCTCAGGCTCCGGTTGCCCAGTAACCAGAGTTGGGCTTGAAGACGTGCTGCCGCCTTGTGGCCATTTCCCGTAACAACAACTTTAAAATCGGTGCTGAGCGGCACTTAATCTTCACGAGGCCTGTGGGGCTGTAAATGACACCTGCCCTCAAGAACTGTCCTGGGGTAAATCATCAGAAAATAGTTCAAAACTGGGCCGATTTTCAACAAGGTAATTTCGAGAGGTAAATTTTACTCACTCTGTATATTAAAAAAAAAAAAAAGCACATGGAAAGGTACTCAACATCTTTCATTATTAAAGAAATGCAAATCGAAACTACAATGGGGTATCACCTCACAACCGTCAGCATGGCCAGGCTCAAACAAAAAAACAAATCTCCAAAGAATAAACGCTCGAGAGGCCTTGGGGAAAACGGAATCATCCTCTGCTCTTGGTGGGGATGTAAATTGGTGCAGCCACTATGGAGAAGAGTATGGAGGTTCCTTAAAAAAACTAAACATAGTGTTACCACGTGATCCAGCAAGCCCACTCCTGGGCTTAGCTCCAAAGACAATCCTAATTGGAAATGACACGGGCACCCCCGTTTTTCAGGGCAGCACTGCTGACAGTAGCCAAGACATAGGATCACACGAAATGTTCATCCACAGGAAAATGAAGAATATGTAGCACACGTATACAACGGAGTACTACGCAGCCATAAAAAGGAACGAACTAATGCCATCTGCTGCAGCAATGATGGACAGAGATCATACTAAGGGAAGTGACTCAGAGAGAGAAAGACAAATACCATTAGATATCACTTACAGGTGGAATCTATAAATTCAGACGCATGAACTAATTTACAAAACAGAAACAGACTCACAGACTTAGAAAACAAACTTACGATTATCAACAAGGAAACTTACAGAAAAGTGATAAAACTAGGAGGCTGAGATTAAGAGATACACACTAGAATATGTCAAAGACATAACCAACAAGAACCTACTGCAGAGCACAGGGAACTCTACTGAACCCAGTCTTATAACTTACGTGGGAAAAGAACCCAAAGTATAATACACATAAGACTGCATATGACCGAATCAAGTTCCTGTACATCTAAGATAAATACCACATTGGACATCAACATTACTACAATAGAAAATATAAATTAAATTAAAAGAAAAAAAGAAAAGAAAAAGAAGAGTGGGGCATGGAGAGATGCTGCCGCCTTGTGGCCGTTTTCCATAACAACAACTTTAAAACCTGTGCTGATGGGCACTGAATATTCACAAGGCCTACGGGGTTGGAAGGAAAAAAGCACCTGCCCTCAAGAAACATCTGGGGGTAGGTCATCGAAAAAGAACTGAAAAGAGGGCAGGGCTTCCCTTGGTGGCGCACTGGTTGAGAGTCCACCTGCCGATGCAGGGGACGCGGGATCGAGCCCTGCTCCGGCAAGATCCCACATGCCACAGAGCAACGAAGCCCGTGCGCCACAACTACTGAGCCCACGCTCTAGAGCCTGTGCTCTGCAACAAGAGAAGCCACCGCAATGAGAAACCCAAGCATCACAACGAAGAGTAGCCCCCACTCGCCACAACTAGAGAAAGCCCGCATGCAGCAATGAAGACACAGTGCAGCAAAAAATAAAACTAAATAGAATAAATATATTAAAACGTTAAAACGAGAATGAAAGTGGAATACTCTCGAACACCATACACAAAAATAAACTCCAACCAGATGAAAGATCTACGCCTGAGGACGGATACTCTAAAACACATGAGGAAAATATAGGGAGAACACGCTCTGACATAAATCTCAGCAGGTTCTTTTCTGATCCATCTCTTAGAGTAATGAACAGGAAAACAAATGGGACCTAATGCAACTGAAAGCGTTTGCACAGCAAAGGAAACCCGAAACAAAACGAAAAGACAACCCTCAGAATGAGAACACATATTTGCAACGGAAGATGCCCACAAGGGATTAATCTCCAAAACATACAAACAGCTCCTGCAGATCAATATCAAAAGAACAAAAGAACCAATCAAAACTAGGCAGAAGATCTAAATGGACGTCTCTCCAAAGAAGACATACTGATGGCCATTAAGCACAGGAAAAGGTGCTCAGCGTCGCTGATTACGAGAGACATGCAAATCAAAACGACAATGAGGTATCACCTCTCACGGGTCAGAAGGGCCATCATCAAAAAATCTACAACAAGAAATGCTGGAGAGGGTGTGGAGCAAAGGGAACCCTCCTACACTGTCAGTGGGAATGCAAATCGATACATCCACTATGGAGAACAGTATGGCGGTTCCTTAGGAAACGAAACATAGAACTACCATGTGACCCAGCAGTCTCACCCTCGGGGGAAGATCTCGAGGGAACCAAAACTCTAAAAGACACGTGAACGCCAACGATCATGGCAGCACTCTGCGCGATAGCCAGGACATGGAAGCAAACGAAGCATAGAAGGACAGATGCACGGATAAAGAAGATAGGGTCTGGGAACACGATGGAATATTACTCGGCCATGAATAAGGATGAGATCATGGCATTTCCAGCCATGGGGAAGGAGGTAGAGATGATCATACAAAGTCAAGTAAGTGAGACAGGGAAACACAAATATCACAGGATACCGCTTACAGGTGGAATCTAAAAATGGATACGAATGAACTTCTTTACAAAAGAGAAACAGCCTCACAGGCTTAGAAAGGAAACTTAGGGTTCGGAAAAGGGAAGCGTGGGGGGGGCAGGGAGCAACTAGCAGGTTGAGATGAACACATGCACACTACTATTTATAAAATAATCAATGAGGACCCAGGGTGTAGCACAAGGAATCCTACTCAACACCCTAATGACCTACTTGGGAAGAGAACTGGAAAAAGAATATGTACACATCTATGTGTAAGTGAATCAAGTTGCTGTCCAGCTAGGGAAAAAAAAAAAAAGCCCAAAACAACCCAGGAACATGGGAAATCACCTACACTCCAATAAAACATAATAATTTAAAAAAGAAAAGAAAAGAAAGTCCCCATCCATCTCCTCAGGCCTCTGTGACCCAGGCTGCTGTCACATCCCTGGAGCCGGAGCAGGTCGGGGTCCCGAAGCTGCACTGCCGTGGGAAGGAGGAAACTGAGGAGGATGTGCCAGCCAATAAGCACCCCCGCCTTGGACCTGGAGTGCCTGTTCCCCTCTGCATGGGCCCACCGTCTCCAGCTCCCTGCTGGCCCTCCTACACAGAAACCGAGCCTAGTGCACCCAAAGGATGGTGGAGCCTCTGCGCTGGAAGAGCTTTGAAAATTCCCTTGGGCGCTCCGTCTCCCGGTGGTGGGGTTCCCACCTCCAGCCTCCCTCCTCAGGGTGGCCCCACCTAAGGATGACAAGCACCTCAGCCGAGCGGTGTGGCAGGAGTTGGGATCTGTCAGGGCATGGCGGGTGGGCGGGAAAGGGGAAGGGGGAAGAAGTCCGGAGACACAAGCCTTGGGTGTTTCTTAGGGCACATTCCACTCTGACAACCCAGGAACAGGACTCTCCCTCAGGCTCCGGTTGCCCAGTAACCAGAGTTGGGCTTGAAGACGTGCTGCCGCCTTGTGGCCATTTCCCGTAACAACAACTTTAAAATCGGTGCTGAGCGGCACTTAATCTTCACGAGGCCTGTGGGGCTGTAAATGACACCTGCCCTCAAGAACTGTCCTGGGGTAAATCATCAGAAAATAGTTCAAAACTGGGCCGATTTTCAACAAGGTAATTTCGAGAGGTAAATTTTACTCACTCTGTATATTAAAAAAAAAAAAAGCACATGGAAAGGTACTCAACATCTTTCATTATTAAAGAAATGCAAATCGAAACTACAATGGGGTATCACCTCACAACCGTCAGCATGGCCAGGCTCAAACAAAAAAACAAATCTCCAAAGAATAAACGCTCGAGAGGCCTTGGGGAAAACGGAATCATCCTCTGCTCTTGGTGGGGATGTAAATTGGTGCAGCCACTATGGAGAAGAGTATGGAGGTTCCTTAAAAAAACTAAACATAGTGTTACCACGTGATCCAGCAAGCCCACTCCTGGGCTTAGCTCCAAAGACAATCCTAATTGGAAATGACACGGGCACCCCCGTTTTTCAGGGCAGCACTGCTGACAGTAGCCAAGACATAGGATCACACGAAATGTTCATCCACAGGAAAATGAAGAATATGTAGCACACGTATACAACGGAGTACTACGCAGCCATAAAAAGGAACGAACTAATGCCATCTGCTGCAGCAATGATGGACAGAGATCATACTAAGGGAAGTGACTCAGAGAGAGAAAGACAAATACCATTAGATATCACTTACAGGTGGAATCTATAAATTCAGACGCATGAACCAATTTACAAAACAGAAACAGACTCACAGACTTAGAAAACAAACTTACGATTATCAACAAGGAAACTTACAGAAAAGTGATAAAACTAGGAGGCTGAGATTAAGAGATACACACTAGAATATGTCAAAGACATAACCAACAAGAACCTACTGCAGAGCACAGGGAACTCTACTGAACCCAGTCTTATAACTTACGTGGGAAAAGAACCCAAAGTATAATACACATAAGACTGCATATGACCGAATCAAGTTCCTGTACATCTAAGATAAATACCACATTGGACATCAACATTACTACAATAGAAAATATAAATTAAATTAAAAGAAAAAAAGAAAAGAAAAAGAAGAGTGGGGCATGGAGAGATGCTGCCGCCTTGTGGCCGTTTTCCATAACAACAACTTTAAAACCTGTGCTGATGGGCACTGAATATTCACAAGGCCTACGGGGTTGGAAGGAAAAAAGCACCTGCCCTCAAGAAACATCTGGGGGTAGGTCATCGAAAAAGAACTGAAAAGAGGGCAGGGCTTCCCTTGGTGGCGCACTGGTTGAGAGTCCACCTGCCGATGCAGGGGACGCGGGATCGAGCCCTGCTCCGGCAAGATCCCACATGCCACAGAGCAACGAAGCCCGTGCGCCACAACTACTGAGCCCACGCTCTAGAGCCTGTGCTCTGCAACAAGAGAAGCCACCGCAATGAGAAACCCAAGCATCACAACGAAGAGTAGCCCCCACTCGCCACAACTAGAGAAAGCCCGCATGCAGCAATGAAGACACAGTGCAGCAAAAAATAAAACTAAATAGAATAAATATATTAAAACGTTAAAACGAGAATGAAAGTGGAATACTCTCGAACACCATACACAAAAATAAACTCCAACCAGATGAAAGATCTACGCCTGAGGACGGATACTCTAAAACACATGAGGAAAATATAGGGAGAACACGCTCTGACATAAATCTCAGCAGGTTCTTTTCTGATCCATCTCTTAGAGTAATGAACAGGAAAACAAATGGGACCTAATGCAACTGAAAGCGTTTGCACAGCAAAGGAAACCCGAAACAAAACGAAAAGACAACCCTCAGAATGAGAACACATATTTGCAACGGAAGATGCCCACAAGGGATTAATCTCCAAAACATACAAACAGCTCCTGCAGATCAATATCAAAAGAACAAAAGAACCAATCAAAACTAGGCAGAAGATCTAAATGGACGTCTCTCCAAAGAAGACATACTGATGGCCATTAAGCACAGGAAAAGGTGCTCAGCGTCGCTGATTACGAGAGACATGCAAATCAAAACGACAATGAGGTATCACCTCTCACGGGTCAGAAGGGCCATCATCAAAAAATCTACAACAAGAAATGCTGGAGAGGGTGTGGAGCAAAGGGAACCCTCCTACACTGTCAGTGGGAATGCAAATCGATACATCCACTATGGAGAACAGTATGGCGGTTCCTTAGGAAACGAAACATAGAACTACCATGTGACCCAGCAGTCTCACCCTCGGGGGAAGATCTCGAGGGAACCAAAACTCTAAAAGACACGTGAACGCCAACGATCATGGCAGCACTCTGCGCGATAGCCAGGACATGGAAGCAAACGAAGCATAGAAGGACAGATGCACGGATAAAGAAGATAGGGTCTGGGAACACGATGGAATATTACTCGGCCATGAATAAGGATGAGATCATGGCATTTCCAGCCATGGGGAAGGAGGTAGAGATGATCATACAAAGTCAAGTAAGTGAGACAGGGAAACACAAATATCACAGGATACCGCTTACAGGTGGAATCTAAAAATGGATACGAATGAACTTCTTTACAAAAGAGAAACAGCCTCACAGGCTTAGAAAGGAAACTTAGGGTTCGGAAAAGGGAAGCGTGGGGGGGGCAGGGAGCAACTAGCAGGTTGAGATGAACACATGCACACTACTATTTATAAAATAATCAATGAGGACCCAGGGTGTAGCACAAGGAATCCTACTCAACACCCTAATGACCTACTTGGGAAGAGAACTGGAAAAAGAATATGTACACATCTATGTGTAAGTGAATCAAGTTGCTGTCCAGCTAGGGAAAAAAAAAAAAAGCCCAAAACAACCCAGGAACATGGGAAATCACCTACACTCCAATAAAACATAATAATTTAAAAAAGAAAAGAAAAGAAAGTCCCCATCCATCTCCTCAGGCCTCTGTGACCCAGGCTGCTGTCACATCCCTGGAGCCGGAGCAGGTCGGGGTCCCGAAGCTGCACTGCCGTGGGAAGGAGGAAACTGAGGAGGATGTGCGCCAGCCAATAAGCACCCCCGCCTTGGACCTGGAGTGCCTGTTCCCCTCTGCATGGGCCCACCGTCTCCAGCTCCCTGCTGGCCCTCCTACACAGAAACCGAGCCTAGTGCACCCAAAGGATGGTGGAGCCTCTGCGCTGGAAGAGCTTTGAAAATTCCCTTGGGCGCTCCGTCTCCCGGTGGTGGGGTTCCCACCTCCAGCCTCCCTCCTCAGGGTGGCCCCACCTAAGGATGACAAGCACCTCAGCCGAGCGGTGTGGCAGGAGTTGGGATCTGTCAGGGCATGGCGGGTGGGCGGGAAAGGGGAAGGGGGAAGAAGTCCGGAGACACAAGCCTTGGGTGTTTCTTAGGGCACATGCCACTCTGACAACCCAGGAACAGGACTCTCCCTCAGGCTCCGGTTGCCCAGTAACCAGAGTTGGGCTTGAAGACGTGCTGCCGCCTTGTGGCCATTTCCCGTAACAACAACTTTAAAATCGGTGCTGAGCGGCACTTAATCTTCACGAGGCCTGTGGGGCTGTAAATGACACCTGCCCTCAAGAACTGTCCTGGGGTAAATCATCAGAAAATAGTTCAAAACTGGGCCGATTTTCAACAAGGTAATTTCGAGAGGTAAATTTTACTCACTCTGTATATTAAAAAAAAAAAAAGCACATGGAAAGGTACTCAACATCTTTCATTATTAAAGAAATGCAAATCGAAACTACAATGGGGTATCACCTCACAACCGTCAGCATGGCCAGGCTCAAACAAAAAAACAAATCTCCAAAGAATAAACGCTCGAGAGGCCTTGGGGAAAACGGAATCATCCTCTGCTCTTGGTGGGGATGTAAATTGGTGCAGCCACTATGGAGAAGAGTATGGAGGTTCCTTAAAAAAACTAAACATAGTGTTACCACGTGATCCAGCAAGCCCACTCCTGGGCTTAGCTCCAAAGACAATCCTAATTGGAAATGACACGGGCACCCCCGTTTTTCAGGGCAGCACTGCTGACAGTAGCCAAGACATAGGATCACACGAAATGTTCATCCACAGGAAAATGAAGAATATGTAGCACACGTATACAACGGAGTACTACGCAGCCATAAAAGGGAACGAACTAATGCCATCTGCTGCAGCAATGATGGACAGAGATCATACTAAGGGAAGTGACTCAGAGAGAGAAAGACAAATACCATTAGATATCACTTACAGGTGGAATCTATAAATTCAGACGCATGAACCAATTTACAAAACAGAAACAGACTCACAGACTTAGAAAACAAACTTACGATTATCAACAAGGAAACTTACAGAAAAGTGATAAAACTAGGAGGCTGAGATTAAGAGATACACACTAGAATATGTCAAAGACATAACCAACAAGAACCTACTGCAGAGCACAGGGAACTCTACTGAACCCAGTCTTATAACTTACGTGGGAAAAGAACCCAAAGTATAATACACATAAGACTGCATATGACCGAATCAAGTTCCTGTACATCTAAGATAAATACCACATTGGACATCAACATTACTACAATAGAAAATATAAATTAAATTAAAAGAAAAAAAGAAAAGAAAAAGAAGAGTGGGGCATGGAGAGATGCTGCCGCCTTGTGGCCGTTTTCCATAACAACAACTTTAAAACCTGTGCTGATGGGCACTGAATATTCACAAGGCCTACGGGGTTGGAAGGAAAAAAGCACCTGCCCTCAAGAAACATCTGGGGGTAGGTCATCGAAAAAGAACTGAAAAGAGGGCAGGGCTTCCCTTGGTGGCGCACTGGTTGAGAGTCCACCTGCCGATGCAGGGGACGCGGGATCGAGCCCTGCTCCGGCAAGATCCCACATGCCACAGAGCAACGAAGCCCGTGCGCCACAACTACTGAGCCCACGCTCTAGAGCCTGTGCTCTGCAACAAGAGAAGCCACCGCAATGAGAAACCCAAGCATCACAACGAAGAGTAGCCCCCACTCGCCACAACTAGAGAAAGCCCGCATGCAGCAATGAAGACACAGTGCAGCAAAAAATAAAACTAAATAGAATAAATATATTAAAACGTTAAAACGAGAATGAAAGTGGAATACTCTCGAACACCATACACAAAAATAAACTCCAACCAGATGAAAGATCTACGCCTGAGGACGGATACTCTAAAACACATGAGGAAAATATAGGGAGAACACGCTCTGACATAAATCTCAGCAGGTTCTTTTCTGATCCATCTCTTAGAGTAATGAACAGGAAAACAAATGGGACCTAATGCAACTGAAAGCGTTTGCACAGCAAAGGAAACCCGAAACAAAACGAAAAGACAACCCTCAGAATGAGAACACATATTTGCAACGGAAGATGCCCACAAGGGATTAATCTCCAAAACATACAAACAGCTCCTGCAGATCAATATCAAAAGAACAAAAGAACCAATCAAAACTAGGCAGAAGATCTAAATGGACGTCTCTCCAAAGAAGACATACTGATGGCCATTAAGCACAGGAAAAGGTGCTCAGCGTCGCTGATTACGAGAGACATGCAAATCAAAACGACAATGAGGTATCACCTCTCACGGGTCAGAAGGGCCATCATCAAAAAATCTACAACAAGAAATGCTGGAGAGGGTGTGGAGCAAAGGGAACCCTCCTACACTGTCAGTGGGAATGCAAATCGATACATCCACTATGGAGAACAGTATGGCGGTTCCTTAGGAAACGAAACATAGAACTACCATGTGACCCAGCAGTCTCACCCTCGGGGGAAGATCTCGAGGGAACCAAAACTCTAAAAGACACGTGAACGCCAACGATCATGGCAGCACTCTGCGCGATAGCCAGGACATGGAAGCAAACGAAGCATAGAAGGACAGATGCACGGATAAAGAAGATAGGGTCTGGGAACACGATGGAATATTACTCGGCCATGAATAAGGATGAGATCATGGCATTTCCAGCCATGGGGAAGGAGGTAGAGATGATCATACAAAGTCAAGTAAGTGAGACAGGGAAACACAAATATCACAGGATACCGCTTACAGGTGGAATCTAAAAATGGATACGAATGAACTTCTTTACAAAAGAGAAACAGCCTCACAGGCTTAGAAAGGAAACTTAGGGTTCGGAAAAGGGAAGCGTGGGGGGGGCAGGGAGCAACTAGCAGGTTGAGATGAACACATGCACACTACTATTTATAAAATAATCAATGAGGACCCAGGGTGTAGCACAAGGAATCCTACTCAACACCCTAATGACCTACTTGGGAAGAGAACTGGAAAAAGAATATGTACACATCTATGTGTAAGTGAATCAAGTTGCTGTCCAGCTAGGGAAAAAAAAAAAAAGCCCAAAACAACCCAGGAACATGGGAAATCACCTACACTCCAATAAAACATAATAATTTAAAAAAGAAAAGAAAAGAAAGTCCCCATCCATCTCCTCAGGCCTCTGTGACCCAGGCTGCTGTCACATCCCTGGAGCCGGAGCAGGTCGGGGTCCCGAAGCTGCACTGCCGTGGGAAGGAGGAAACTGAGGAGGATGTGCCAGCCAATAAGCACCCCCGCCTTGGACCTGGAGTGCCTGTTCCCCTCTGCATGGGCCCACCGTCTCCAGCTCCCTGCTGGCCCTCCTACACAGAAACCGAGCCTAGTGCACCCAAAGGATGGTGGAGCCTCTGCGCTGGAAGAGCTTTGAAAATTCCCTTGGGCGCTCCGTCTCCCGGTGGTGGGGTTCCCACCTCCAGCCTCCCTCCTCAGGGTGGCCCCACCTAAGGATGACAAGCACCTCAGCCGAGCGGTGTGGCAGGAGTTGGGATCTGTCAGGGCATGGCGGGTGGGCGGGAAAGGGGAAGGGGGAAGAAGTCCGGAGACACAAGCCTTGGGTGTTTCTTAGGGCACATTCCACTCTGACAACCCAGGAACAGGACTCTCCCTCAGGCTCCGGTTGCCCAGTAACCAGAGTTGGGCTTGAAGACGTGCTGCCGCCTCGTGGCCATTTCCCGTAACAACAACTTTAAAATCGGTGCTGAGCGGCACTTAATCTTCACGAGGCCTGTGGGGCTGTAAATGACACCTGCCCTCAAGAACTGTCCTGGGGTAAATCATCAGAAAATAGTTCAAAACTGGGCCGATTTTCAACAAGGTAATTTCGAGAGGTAAATTTTACTCACTCTGTATATTAAAAAAAAAAAAAGCACATGGAAAGGTACTCAACATCTTTCATTATTAAAGAAATGCAAATCGAAACTACAATGGGGTATCACCTCACAACCGTCAGCATGGCCAGGCTCAAACAAAAAAACAAATCTCCAAAGAATAAACGCTCGAGAGGCCTTGGGGAAAACGGAATCATCCTCTGCTCTTGGTGGGGATGTAAATTGGTGCAGCCACTATGGAGAAGAGTATGGAGGTTCCTTAAAAAAACTAAACATAGTGTTACCACGTGATCCAGCAAGCCCACTCCTGGGCTTAGCTCCAAAGACAATCCTAATTGGAAATGACACGGGCACCCCCGTTTTTCAGGGCAGCACTGCTGACAGTAGCCAAGACATAGGATCACACGAAATGTTCATCCACAGGAAAATGAAGAATATGTAGCACACGTATACAACGGAGTACTACGCAGCCATAAAAGGGAACGAACTAATGCCATCTGCTGCAGCAATGATGGACAGAGATCATACTAAGGGAAGTGACTCAGAGAGAGAAAGACAAATACCATTAGATATCACTTACAGGTGGAATCTATAAATTCAGACGCATGAACCAATTTACAAAACAGAAACAGACTCACAGACTTAGAAAACAAACTTACGATTATCAACAAGGAAACTTACAGAAAAGTGATAAAACTAGGAGGCTGAGATTAAGAGATACACACTAGAATATGTCAAAGACATAACCAACAAGAACCTACTGCAGAGCACAGGGAACTCTACTGAACCCAGTCTTATAACTTACGTGGGAAAAGAACCCAAAGTATAATACACATAAGACTGCATATGACCGAATCAAGTTCCTGTACATCTAAGATAAATACCACATTGGACATCAACATTACTACAATAGAAAATATAAATTAAATTAAAAGAAAAAAAGAAAAGAAAAAGAAGAGTGGGGCATGGAGAGATGCTGCCGCCTTGTGGCCGTTTTCCATAACAACAACTTTAAAACCTGTGCTGATGGGCACTGAATATTCACAAGGCCTACGGGGTTGGAAGGAAAAAAGCACCTGCCCTCAAGAAACATCTGGGGGTAGGTCATCGAAAAAGAACTGAAAAGAGGGCAGGGCTTCCCTTGGTGGCGCACTGGTTGAGAGTCCACCTGCCGATGCAGGGGACGCGGGATCGAGCCCTGCTCCGGCAAGATCCCACATGCCACAGAGCAACGAAGCCCGTGCGCCACAACTACTGAGCCCACGCTCTAGAGCCTGTGCTCTGCAACAAGAGAAGCCACCGCAATGAGAAACCCAAGCATCACAACGAAGAGTAGCCCCCACTCGCCACAACTAGAGAAAGCCCGCATGCAGCAATGAAGACACAGTGCAGCAAAAAATAAAACTAAATAGAATAAATATATTAAAACGTTAAAACGAGAATGAAAGTGGAATACTCTCGAACACCATACACAAAAATAAACTCCAACCAGATGAAAGATCTACGCCTGAGGACGGATACTCTAAAACACATGAGGAAAATATAGGGAGAACACGCTCTGACATAAATCTCAGCAGGTTCTTTTCTGATCCATCTCTTAGAGTAATGAACAGGAAAACAAATGGGACCTAATGCAACTGAAAGCGTTTGCACAGCAAAGGAAACCCGAAACAAAACGAAAAGACAACCCTCAGAATGAGAACACATATTTGCAACGGAAGATGCCCACAAGGGATTAATCTCCAAAACATACAAACAGCTCCTGCAGATCAATATCAAAAGAACAAAAGAACCAATCAAAACTAGGCAGAAGATCTAAATGGACGTCTCTCCAAAGAAGACATACTGATGGCCATTAAGCACAGGAAAAGGTGCTCAGCGTCGCTGATTACGAGAGACATGCAAATCAAAACGACAATGAGGTATCACCTCTCACGGGTCAGAAGGGCCATCATCAAAAAATCTACAACAAGAAATGCTGGAGAGGGTGTGGAGCAAAGGGAACCCTCCTACACTGTCAGTGGGAATGCAAATCGATACATCCACTATGGAGAACAGTATGGCGGTTCCTTAGGAAACGAAACATAGAACTACCATGTGACCCAGCAGTCTCACCCTCGGGGGAAGATCTCGAGGGAACCAAAACTCTAAAAGACACGTGAACGCCAACGATCATGGCAGCACTCTGCGCGATAGCCAGGACATGGAAGCAAACGAAGCATAGAAGGACAGATGCACGGATAAAGAAGATAGGGTCTGGGAACACGATGGAATATTACTCGGCCATGAATAAGGATGAGATCATGGCATTTCCAGCCATGGGGAAGGAGGTAGAGATGATCATACAAAGTCAAGTAAGTGAGACAGGGAAACACAAATATCACAGGATACCGCTTACAGGTGGAATCTAAAAATGGATACGAATGAACTTCTTTACAAAAGAGAAACAGCCTCACAGGCTTAGAAAGGAAACTTAGGGTTCGGAAAAGGGAAGCGTGGGGGGGGCAGGGAGCAACTAGCAGGTTGAGATGAACACATGCACACTACTATTTATAAAATAATCAATGAGGACCCAGGGTGTAGCACAAGGAATCCTACTCAACACCCTAATGACCTACTTGGGAAGAGAACTGGAAAAAGAATATGTACACATCTATGTGTAAGTGAATCAAGTTGCTGTCCAGCTAGGGAAAAAAAAAAAAAGCCCAAAACAACCCAGGAACATGGGAAATCACCTACACTCCAATAAAACATAATAATTTAAAAAAGAAAAGAAAAGAAAGTCCCCATCCATCTCCTCAGGCCTCTGTGACCCAGGCTGCTGTCACATCCCTGGAGCCGGAGCAGGTCGGGGTCCCGAAGCTGCACTGCCGTGGGAAGGAGGAAACTGAGGAGGATGTGCCAGCCAATAAGCACCCCCGCCTTGGACCTGGAGTGCCTGTTCCCCTCTGCATGGGCCCACCGTCTCCAGCTCCCTGCTGGCCCTCCTACACAGAAACCGAGCCTAGTGCACCCAAAGGATGGTGGAGCCTCTGCGCTGGAAGAGCTTTGAAAATTCCCTTGGGCGCTCCGTCTCCCGGTGGTGGGGTTCCCACCTCCAGCCTCCCTCCTCAGGGTGGCCCCACCTAAGGATGACAAGCACCTCAGCCGAGCGGTGTGGCAGGAGTTGGGATCTGTCAGGGCATGGCGGGTGGGCGGGAAAGGGGAAGGGGGAAGAAGTCCGGAGACACAAGCCTTGGGTGTTTCTTAGGGCACATGCCACTCTGACAACCCAGGAACAGGACTCTCCCTCAGGCTCCGGTTGCCCAGTAACCAGAGTTGGGCTTGAAGACGTGCTGCCGCCTCGTGGCCATTTCCCGTAACAACAACTTTAAAATCGGTGCTGAGCGGCACTTAATCTTCACGAGGCCTGTGGGGCTGTAAATGACACCTGCCCTCAAGAACTGTCCTGGGGTAAATCATCAGAAAATAGTTCAAAACTGGGCCGATTTTCAACAAGGTAATTTCGAGAGGTAAATTTTACTCACTCTGTATATTAAAAAAAAAAAAAGCACATGGAAAGGTACTCAACATCTTTCATTATTAAAGAAATGCAAATCGAAACTACAATGGGGTATCACCTCACAACCGTCAGCATGGCCAGGCTCAAACAAAAAAACAAATCTCCAAAGAATAAACGCTCGAGAGGCCTTGGGGAAAACGGAATCATCCTCTGCTCTTGGTGGGGATGTAAATTGGTGCAGCCACTATGGAGAAGAGTATGGAGGTTCCTTAAAAAAACTAAACATAGTGTTACCACGTGATCCAGCAAGCCCACTCCTGGGCTTAGCTCCAAAGACAATCCTAATTGGAAATGACACGGGCACCCCCGTTTTTCAGGGCAGCACTGCTGACAGTAGCCAAGACATAGGATCACACGAAATGTTCATCCACAGGAAAATGAAGAATATGTAGCACACGTATACAACGGAGTACTACGCAGCCATAAAAGGGAACGAACTAATGCCATCTGCTGCAGCAATGATGGACAGAGATCATACTAAGGGAAGTGACTCAGAGAGAGAAAGACAAATACCATTAGATATCACTTACAGGTGGAATCTATAAATTCAGACGCATGAACTAATTTACAAAACAGAAACAGACTCACAGACTTAGAAAACAAACTTACGATTATCAACAAGGAAACTTACAGAAAAGTGATAAAACTAGGAGGCTGAGATTAAGAGATACACACTAGAATATGTCAAAGACATAACCAACAAGAACCTACTGCAGAGCACAGGGAACTCTACTGAACCCAGTCTTATAACTTACGTGGGAAAAGAACCCAAAGTATAATACACATAAGACTGCATATAACCGAATCAAGTTCCTGTACATCTAAGATAAATACCACATTGGACATCAACATTACTACAATAGAAAATATAAATTAAATTAAAAGAAAAAAAGAAAAGAAAAAGAAGAGTGGGGCATGGAGAGATGCTGCCGCCTTGTGGCCGTTTTCCATAACAACAACTTTAAAACCTGTGCTGATGGGCACTGAATATTCACAAGGCCTACGGGGTTGGAAGGAAAAAAGCACCTGCCCTCAAGAAACATCTGGGGGTAGGTCATCGAAAAAGAACTGAAAAGAGGGCAGGGCTTCCCTTGGTGGCGCACTGGTTGAGAGTCCACCTGCCGATGCAGGGGACGCGGGATCGAGCCCTGCTCCGGCAAGATCCCACATGCCACAGAGCAACGAAGCCCGTGCGCCACAACTACTGAGCCCACGCTCTAGAGCCTGTGCTCTGCAACAAGAGAAGCCACCGCAATGAGAAACCCAAGCATCACAACGAAGAGTAGCCCCCACTCGCCACAACTAGAGAAAGCCCGCATGCAGCAATGAAGACACAGTGCAGCAAAAAATAAAACTAAATAGAATAAATATATTAAAACGTTAAAACGAGAATGAAAGTGGAATACTCTCGAACACCATACACAAAAATAAACTCCAACCAGATGAAAGATCTACGCCTGAGGACGGATACTCTAAAACACATGAGGAAAATATAGGGAGAACACGCTCTGACATAAATCTCAGCAGGTTCTTTTCTGATCCATCTCTTAGAGTAATGAACAGGAAAACAAATGGGACCTAATGCAACTGAAAGCGTTTGCACAGCAAAGGAAACCCGAAACAAAACGAAAAGACAACCCTCAGAATGAGAACACATATTTGCAACGGAAGATGCCCACAAGGGATTAATCTCCAAAACATACAAACAGCTCCTGCAGATCAATATCAAAAGAACAAAAGAACCAATCAAAACTAGGCAGAAGATCTAAATGGACGTCTCTCCAAAGAAGACATACTGATGGCCATTAAGCACAGGAAAAGGTGCTCAGCGTCGCTGATTACGAGAGACATGCAAATCAAAACGACAATGAGGTATCACCTCTCACGGGTCAGAAGGGCCATCATCAAAAAATCTACAACAAGAAATGCTGGAGAGGGTGTGGAGCAAAGGGAACCCTCCTACACTGTCAGTGGGAATGCAAATCGATACATCCACTATGGAGAACAGTATGGCGGTTCCTTAGGAAACGAAACATAGAACTACCATGTGACCCAGCAGTCTCACCCTCGGGGGAAGATCTCGAGGGAACCAAAACTCTAAAAGACACGTGAACGCCAACGATCATGGCAGCACTCTGCGCGATAGCCAGGACATGGAAGCAAACGAAGCATAGAAGGACAGATGCACGGATAAAGAAGATAGGGTCTGGGAACACGATGGAATATTACTCGGCCATGAATAAGGATGAGATCATGGCATTTCCAGCCATGGGGAAGGAGGTAGAGATGATCATACAAAGTCAAGTAAGTGAGACAGGGAAACACAAATATCACAGGATACCGCTTACAGGTGGAATCTAAAAATGGATACGAATGAACTTCTTTACAAAAGAGAAACAGCCTCACAGGCTTAGAAAGGAAACTTAGGGTTCGGAAAAGGGAAGCGTGGGGGGGGCAGGGAGCAACTAGCAGGTTGAGATGAACACATGCACACTACTATTTATAAAATAATCAATGAGGACCCAGGGTGTAGCACAAGGAATCCTACTCAACACCCTAATGACCTACTTGGGAAGAGAACTGGAAAAAGAATATGTACACATCTATGTGTAAGTGAATCAAGTTGCTGTCCAGCTAGGGAAAAAAAAAAAAAGCCCAAAACAACCCAGCAACATGGGAAATCACCTACACTCCAATAAAAAATAATAATTTAAAAAAGAAAAGAAAAGAAAGTCCCCATCCATCTCCTCAGGCCTCTGTGACCCAGGCTGCTGTCACATCCCTGGAGCCGGAGCAGGTCGGGGTCCCGAAGCTGCACTGCCGTGGGAAGGAGGAAACTGAGGAGGATGTGCCAGCCAATAAGCACCCCCGCCTTGGACCTGGAGTGCCTGTTCCCCTCTGCATGGGCCCACCGTCTCCAGCTCCCTGCTGGCCCTCCTACACAGAAACCGAGCCTAGTGCACCCAAAGGATGGTGGAGCCTCTGCGCTGGAAGAGCTTTGAAAATTCCCTTGGGCGCTCCGTCTCCCGGTGGTGGGGTTCCCACCTCCAGCCTCCCTCCTCAGGGTGGCCCCACCTAAGGATGACAAGCACCTCAGCCGAGCGGTGTGGCAGGAGTTGGGATCTGTCAGGGCATGGCGGGTGGGCGGGAAAGGGGAAGGGGGAAGAAGTCCGGAGACACAAGCCTTGGGTGTTTCTTAGGGCACATTCCACTCTGACAACCCAGGAACAGGACTCTCCCTCAGGCTCCGGTTGCCCAGTAACCAGAGTTGGGCTTGAAGACGTGCTGCCGCCTTGTGGCCATTTCCCGTAACAACAACTTTAAAATCGGTGCTGAGCGGCACTTAATCTTCACGAGGCCTGTGGGGCTGTAAATGACACCTGCCCTCAAGAACTGTCCTGGGGTAAATCATCAGAAAATAGTTCAAAACTGGGCCGATTTTCAACAAGGTAATTTCGAGAGGTAAATTTTACTCACTCTGTATATTAAAAAAAAAAAAAGCACATGGAAAGGTACTCAACATCTTTCATTATTAAAGAAATGCAAATCGAAACTACAATGGGGTATCACCTCACAACCGTCAGCATGGCCAGGCTCAAACAAAAAAACAAATCTCCAAAGAATAAACGCTCGAGAGGCCTTGGGGAAAACGGAATCATCCTCTGCTCTTGGTGGGGATGTAAATTGGTGCAGCCACTATGGAGAAGAGTATGGAGGTTCCTTAAAAAAACTAAACATAGTGTTACCACGTGATCCAGCAAGCCCACTCCTGGGCTTAGCTCCAAAGACAATCCTAATTGGAAATGACACGGGCACCCCCGTTTTTCAGGGCAGCACTGCTGACAGTAGCCAAGACATAGGATCACACGAAATGTTCATCCACAGGAAAATGAAGAATATGTAGCACACGTATACAACGGAGTACTACGCAGCCATAAAAAGGAACGAACTAATGCCATCTGCTGCAGCAATGATGGACAGAGATCATACTAAGGGAAGTGACTCAGAGAGAGAAAGACAAATACCATTAGATATCACTTACAGGTGGAATCTATAAATTCAGACGCATGAACTAATTTACAAAACAGAAACAGACTCACAGACTTAGAAAACAAACTTACGATTATCAACAAGGAAACTTACAGAAAAGTGATAAAACTAGGAGGCTGAGATTAAGAGATACACACTAGAATATGTCAAAGACATAACCAACAAGAACCTACTGCAGAGCACAGGGAACTCTACTGAACCCAGTCTTATAACTTACGTGGGAAAAGAACCCAAAGTATAATACACATAAGACTGCATATGACCGAATCAAGTTCCTGTACATCTAAGATAAATACCACATTGGACATCAACATTACTACAATAGAAAATATAAATTAAATTAAAAGAAAAAAAGAAAAGAAAAAGAAGAGTGGGGCATGGAGAGATGCTGCCGCCTTGTGGCCGTTTTCCATAACAACAACTTTAAAACCTGTGCTGATGGGCACTGAATATTCACAAGGCCTACGGGGTTGGAAGGAAAAAAGCACCTGCCCTCAAGAAACATCTGGGGGTAGGTCATCGAAAAAGAACTGAAAAGAGGGCAGGGCTTCCCTTGGTGGCGCACTGGTTGAGAGTCCACCTGCCGATGCAGGGGACGCGGGATCGAGCCCTGCTCCGGCAAGATCCCACATGCCACAGAGCAACGAAGCCCGTGCGCCACAACTACTGAGCCCACGCTCTAGAGCCTGTGCTCTGCAACAAGAGAAGCCACCGCAATGAGAAACCCAAGCATCACAACGAAGAGTAGCCCCCACTCGCCACAACTAGAGAAAGCCCGCATGCAGCAATGAAGACACAGTGCAGCAAAAAATAAAACTAAATAGAATAAATATATTAAAACGTTAAAACGAGAATGAAAGTGGAATACTCTCGAACACCATACACAAAAATAAACTCCAACCAGATGAAAGATCTACGCCTGAGGACGGATACTCTAAAACACATGAGGAAAATATAGGGAGAACACGCTCTGACATAAATCTCAGCAGGTTCTTTTCTGATCCATCTCTTAGAGTAATGAACAGGAAAACAAATGGGACCTAATGCAACTGAAAGCGTTTGCACAGCAAAGGAAACCCGAAACAAAACGAAAAGACAACCCTCAGAATGAGAACACATATTTGCAACGGAAGATGCCCACAAGGGATTAATCTCCAAAACATACAAACAGCTCCTGCAGATCAATATCAAAAGAACAAAAGAACCAATCAAAACTAGGCAGAAGATCTAAATGGACGTCTCTCCAAAGAAGACATACTGATGGCCATTAAGCACAGGAAAAGGTGCTCAGCGTCGCTGATTACGAGAGACATGCAAATCAAAACGACAATGAGGTATCACCTCTCACGGGTCAGAAGGGCCATCATCAAAAAATCTACAACAAGAAATGCTGGAGAGGGTGTGGAGCAAAGGGAACCCTCCTACACTGTCAGTGGGAATGCAAATCGATACATCCACTATGGAGAACAGTATGGCGGTTCCTTAGGAAACGAAACATAGAACTACCATGTGACCCAGCAGTCTCACCCTCGGGGGAAGATCTCGAGGGAACCAAAACTCTAAAAGACACGTGAACGCCAACGATCATGGCAGCACTCTGCGCGATAGCCAGGACATGGAAGCAAACGAAGCATAGAAGGACAGATGCACGGATAAAGAAGATAGGGTCTGGGAACACGATGGAATATTACTCGGCCATGAATAAGGATGAGATCATGGCATTTCCAGCCATGGGGAAGGAGGTAGAGATGATCATACAAAGTCAAGTAAGTGAGACAGGGAAACACAAATATCACAGGATACCGCTTACAGGTGGAATCTAAAAATGGATACGAATGAACTTCTTTACAAAAGAGAAACAGCCTCACAGGCTTAGAAAGGAAACTTAGGGTTCGGAAAAGGGAAGCGTGGGGGGGGCAGGGAGCAACTAGCAGGTTGAGATGAACACATGCACACTACTATTTATAAAATAATCAATGAGGACCCAGGGTGTAGCACAAGGAATCCTACTCAACACCCTAATGACCTACTTGGGAAGAGAACTGGAAAAAGAATATGTACACATCTATGTGTAAGTGAATCAAGTTGCTGTCCAGCTAGGGAAAAAAAAAAAAAGCCCAAAACAACCCAGGAACATGGGAAATCACCTACACTCCAATAAAACATAATAATTTAAAAAAGAAAAGAAAAGAAAGTCCCCATCCATCTCCTCAGGCCTCTGTGACCCAGGCTGCTGTCACATCCCTGGAGCCGGAGCAGGTCGGGGTCCCGAAGCTGCACTGCCGTGGGAAGGAGGAAACTGAGGAGGATGTGCGCCAGCCAATAAGCACCCCCGCCTTGGACCTGGAGTGCCTGTTCCCCTCTGCATGGGCCCACCGTCTCCAGCTCCCTGCTGGCCCTCCTACACAGAAACCGAGCCTAGTGCACCCAAAGGATGGTGGAGCCTCTGCGCTGGAAGAGCTTTGAAAATTCCCTTGGGCGCTCCGTCTCCCGGTGGTGGGGTTCCCACCTCCAGCCTCCCTCCTCAGGGTGGCCCCACCTAAGGATGACAAGCACCTCAGCCGAGCGGTGTGGCAGGAGTTGGGATCTGTCAGGGCATGGCGGGTGGGCGGGAAAGGGGAAGGGGGAAGAAGTCCGGAGACACAAGCCTTGGGTGTTTCTTAGGGCACATTCCACTCTGACAACCCAGGAACAGGACTCTCCCTCAGGCTCCGGTTGCCCAGTAACCAGAGTTGGGCTTGAAGACGTGCTGCCGCCTTGTGGCCATTTCCCGTAACAACAACTTTAAAATCGGTGCTGAGCGGCACTTAATCTTCACGAGGCCTGTGGGGCTGTAAATGACACCTGCCCTCAAGAACTGTCCTGGGGTAAATCATCAGAAAATAGTTCAAAACTGGGCCGATTTTCAACAAGGTAATTTCGAGAGGTAAATTTTACTCACTCTGTATATTAAAAAAAAAAAAAGCACATGGAAAGGTACTCAACATCTTTCATTATTAAAGAAATGCAAATCGAAACTACAATGGGGTATCACCTCACAACCGTCAGCATGGCCAGGCTCAAACAAAAAAACAAATCTCCAAAGAATAAACGCTCGAGAGGCCTTGGGGAAAACGGAATCATCCTCTGCTCTTGGTGGGGATGTAAATTGGTGCAGCCACTATGGAGAAGAGTATGGAGGTTCCTTAAAAAAACTAAACATAGTGTTACCACGTGATCCAGCAAGCCCACTCCTGGGCTTAGCTCCAAAGACAATCCTAATTGGAAATGACACGGGCACCCCCGTTTTTCAGGGCAGCACTGCTGACAGTAGCCAAGACATAGGATCACACGAAATGTTCATCCACAGGAAAATGAAGAATATGTAGCACACGTATACAACGGAGTACTACGCAGCCATAAAAAGGAACGAACTAATGCCATCTGCTGCACCACTGATGGACAGAGATCATACTAAGGGAAGTGACTCAGAGAGAGAAAGACAAATACCATTAGATATCACTTACAGGTGGAATCTATAAATTCAGACGCATGAACCAATTTACAAAACAGAAACAGACTCACAGACTTAGAAAACAAACTTACGATTATCAACAAGGAAACTTACAGAAAAGTGATAAAACTAGGAGGCTGAGATTAAGAGATACACACTAGAATATGTCAAAGACATAACCAACAAGAACCTACTGCAGAGCACAGGGAACTCTACTGAACCCAGTCTTATAACTTACGTGGGAAAAGAACCCAAAGTATAATACACATAAGACTGCATATGACCGAATCAAGTTCCTGTACATCTAAGATAAATACCACATTGGACATCAACATTACTACAATAGAAAATATAAATTAAATTAAAAGAAAAAAAGAAAAGAAAAAGAAGAGTGGGGCATGGAGAGATGCTGCCGCCTTGTGGCCGTTTTCCATAACAACAACTTTAAAACCTGTGCTGATGGGCACTGAATATTCACAAGGCCTACGGGGTTGGAAGGAAAAAAGCACCTGCCCTCAAGAAACATCTGGGGGTAGGTCATCGAAAAAGAACTGAAAAGAGGGCAGGGCTTCCCTTGGTGGCGCACTGGTTGAGAGTCCACCTGCCGATGCAGGGGACGCGGGATCGAGCCCTGCTCCGGCAAGATCCCACATGCCACAGAGCAACGAAGCCCGTGCGCCACAACTACTGAGCCCACGCTCTAGAGCCTGTGCTCTGCAACAAGAGAAGCCACCGCAATGAGAAACCCAAGCATCACAACGAAGAGTAGCCCCCACTCGCCACAACTAGAGAAAGCCCGCATGCAGCAATGAAGACACAGTGCAGCAAAAAATAAAACTAAATAGAATAAATATATTAAAACGTTAAAACGAGAATGAAAGTGGAATACTCTCGAACACCATACACAAAAATAAACTCCAACCAGATGAAAGATCTACGCCTGAGGACGGATACTCTAAAACACATGAGGAAAATATAGGGAGAACACGCTCTGACATAAATCTCAGCAGGTTCTTTTCTGATCCATCTCTTAGAGTAATGAACAGGAAAACAAATGGGACCTAATGCAACTGAAAGCGTTTGCACAGCAAAGGAAACCCGAAACAAAACGAAAAGACAACCCTCAGAATGAGAACACATATTTGCAACGGAAGATGCCCACAAGGGATTAATCTCCAAAACATACAAACAGCTCCTGCAGATCAATATCAAAAGAACAAAAGAACCAATCAAAACTAGGCAGAAGATCTAAATGGACGTCTCTCCAAAGAAGACATACTGATGGCCATTAAGCACAGGAAAAGGTGCTCAGCGTCGCTGATTACGAGAGACATGCAAATCAAAACGACAATGAGGTATCACCTCTCACGGGTCAGAAGGGCCATCATCAAAAAATCTACAACAAGAAATGCTGGAGAGGGTGTGGAGCAAAGGGAACCCTCCTACACTGTCAGTGGGAATGCAAATCGATACATCCACTATGGAGAACAGTATGGCGGTTCCTTAGGAAACGAAACATAGAACTACCATGTGACCCAGCAGTCTCACCCTCGGGGGAAGATCTCGAGGGAACCAAAACTCTAAAAGACACGTGAACGCCAACGATCATGGCAGCACTCTGCGCGATAGCCAGGACATGGAAGCAAACGAAGCATAGAAGGACAGATGCACGGATAAAGAAGATAGGGTCTGGGAACACGATGGAATATTACTCGGCCATGAATAAGGATGAGATCATGGCATTTCCAGCCATGGGGAAGGAGGTAGAGATGATCATACAAAGTCAAGTAAGTGAGACAGGGAAACACAAATATCACAGGATACCGCTTACAGGTGGAATCTAAAAATGGATACGAATGAACTTCTTTACAAAAGAGAAACAGCCTCACAGGCTTAGAAAGGAAACTTAGGGTTCGGAAAAGGGAAGCGTGGGGGGGGCAGGGAGCAACTAGCAGGTTGAGATGAACACATGCACACTACTATTTATAAAATAATCAATGAGGACCCAGGGTGTAGCACAAGGAATCCTACTCAACACTCTAATGACCTACTTGGGAAGAGAACTGGAAAAAGAATATGTACACATCTATGTGTAAGTGAATCAAGTTGCTGTCCAGCTAGGAAAAAAAAAAAAAGCCCAAAACAACCCAGCAACATGGGAAATCACCTACACTCCAATAAAAAATAATAATTTAAAAAAGAAAAGAAAAGAAAGTCCCCATCCATCTCCTCAGGCCTCTGTGACCCAGGCTGCTGTCACATCCCTGGAGCCGGAGCAGGTCGGGGTCCCGAAGCTGCACTGCCGTGGGAAGGAGGAAACTGAGGAGGATGTGCCAGCCAATAAGCACCCCCGCCTTGGACCTGGAGTGCCTGTTCCCCTCTGCATGGGCCCACCGTCTCCAGCTCCCTGCTGGCCCTCCTACACAGAAACCGAGCCTAGTGCACCCAAAGGATGGTGGAGCCTCTGCGCTGGAAGAGCTTTGAAAATTCCCTTGGGCGCTCCGTCTCCCGGTGGTGGGGTTCCCACCTCCAGCCTCCCTCCTCAGGGTGGCCCCACCTAAGGATGACAAGCACCTCAGCCGAGCGGTGTGGCAGGAGTTGGGATCTGTCAGGGCATGGCGGGTGGGCGGGAAAGGGGAAGGGGGAAGAAGTCCGGAGACACAAGCCTTGGGTGTTTCTTAGGGCACATGCCACTCTGACAACCCAGGAACAGGACTCTCCCTCAGGCTCCGGTTGCCCAGTAACCAGAGTTGGGCTTGAAGACGTGCTGCCGCCTTGTGGCCATTTCCCGTAACAACAACTTTAAAATCGGTGCTGAGCGGCACTTAATCTTCACGAGGCCTGTGGGGCTGTAAATGACACCTGCCCTCAAGAACTGTCCTGGGGTAAATCATCAGAAAATAGTTCAAAACTGGGCCGATTTTCAACAAGGTAATTTCGAGAGGTAAATTTTACTCACTCTGTATATTAAAAAAAAAAAAAGCACATGGAAAGGTACTCAACATCTTTCATTATTAAAGAAATGCAAATCGAAACTACAATGGGGTATCACCTCACAACCGTCAGCATGGCCAGGCTCAAACAAAAAAACAAATCTCCAAAGAATAAACGCTCGAGAGGCCTTGGGGAAAACGGAATCATCCTCTGCTCTTGGTGGGGATGTAAATTGGTGCAGCCACTATGGAGAAGAGTATGGAGGTTCCTTAAAAAAACTAAACATAGTGTTACCACGTGATCCAGCAAGCCCACTCCTGGGCTTAGCTCCAAAGACAATCCTAATTGGAAATGACACGGGCACCCCCGTTTTTCAGGGCAGCACTGCTGACAGTAGCCAAGACATAGGATCACACGAAATGTTCATCCACAGGAAAATGAAGAATATGTAGCACACGTATACAACGGAGTACTACGCAGCCATAAAAGGGAACGAACTAATGCCATCTGCTGCAGCAATGATGGACAGAGATCATACTAAGGGAAGTGACTCAGAGAGAGAAAGACAAATACCATTAGATATCACTTACAGGTGGAATCTATAAATTCAGACGCATGAACTAATTTACAAAACAGAAACAGACTCACAGACTTAGAAAACAAACTTACGATTATCAACAAGGAAACTTACAGAAAAGTGATAAAACTAGGAGGCTGAGATTAAGAGATACACACTAGAATATGTCAAAGACATAACCAACAAGAACCTACTGCAGAGCACAGGGAACTCTACTGAACCCAGTCTTATAACTTACGTGGGAAAAGAACCCAAAGTATAATACACATAAGACTGCATATGACCGAATCAAGTTCCTGTACATCTAAGATAAATACCACATTGGACATCAACATTACTACAATAGAAAATATAAATTAAATTAAAAGAAAAAAAGAAAAGAAAAAGAAGAGTGGGGCATGGAGAGATGCTGCCGCCTTGTGGCCGTTTTCCATAACAACAACTTTAAAACCTGTGCTGATGGGCACTGAATATTCACAAGGCCTACGGGGTTGGAAGGAAAAAAGCACCTGCCCTCAAGAAACATCTGGGGGTAGGTCATCGAAAAAGAACTGAAAAGAGGGCAGGGCTTCCCTTGGTGGCGCACTGGTTGAGAGTCCACCTGCCGATGCAGGGGACGCGGGATCGAGCCCTGCTCCGGCAAGATCCCACATGCCACAGAGCAACGAAGCCCGTGCGCCACAACTACTGAGCCCACGCTCTAGAGCCTGTGCTCTGCAACAAGAGAAGCCACCGCAATGAGAAACCCAAGCATCACAACGAAGAGTAGCCCCCACTCGCCACAACTAGAGAAAGCCCGCATGCAGCAATGAAGACACAGTGCAGCAAAAAATAAAACTAAATAGAATAAATATATTAAAACGTTAAAACGAGAATGAAAGTGGAATACTCTCGAACACCATACACAAAAATAAACTCCAACCAGATGAAAGATCTACGCCTGAGGACGGATACTCTAAAACACATGAGGAAAATATAGGGAGAACACGCTCTGACATAAATCTCAGCAGGTTCTTTTCTGATCCATCTCTTAGAGTAATGAACAGGAAAACAAATGGGACCTAATGCAACTGAAAGCGTTTGCACAGCAAAGGAAACCCGAAACAAAACGAAAAGACAACCCTCAGAATGAGAACACATATTTGCAACGGAAGATGCCCACAAGGGATTAATCTCCAAAACATACAAACAGCTCCTGCAGATCAATATCAAAAGAACAAAAGAACCAATCAAAACTAGGCAGAAGATCTAAATGGACGTCTCTCCAAAGAAGACATACTGATGGCCATTAAGCACAGGAAAAGGTGCTCAGCGTCGCTGATTACGAGAGACATGCAAATCAAAACGACAATGAGGTATCACCTCTCACGGGTCAGAAGGGCCATCATCAAAAAATCTACAACAAGAAATGCTGGAGAGGGTGTGGAGCAAAGGGAACCCTCCTACACTGTCAGTGGGAATGCAAATCGATACATCCACTATGGAGAACAGTATGGCGGTTCCTTAGGAAACGAAACATAGAACTACCATGTGACCCAGCAGTCTCACCCTCGGGGGAAGATCTCGAGGGAACCAAAACTCTAAAAGACACGTGAACGCCAACGATCATGGCAGCACTCTGCGCGATAGCCAGGACATGGAAGCAAACGAAGCATAGAAGGACAGATGCACGGATAAAGAAGATAGGGTCTGGGAACACGATGGAATATTACTCGGCCATGAATAAGGATGAGATCATGGCATTTCCAGCCATGGGGAAGGAGGTAGAGATGATCATACAAAGTCAAGTAAGTGAGACAGGGAAACACAAATATCACAGGATACCGCTTACAGGTGGAATCTAAAAATGGATACGAATGAACTTCTTTACAAAAGAGAAACAGCCTCACAGGCTTAGAAAGGAAACTTAGGGTTCGGAAAAGGGAAGCGTGGGGGGGGCAGGGAGCAACTAGCAGGTTGAGATGAACACATGCACACTACTATTTATAAAATAATCAATGAGGACCCAGGGTGTAGCACAAGGAATCCTACTCAACACCCTAATGACCTACTTGGGAAGAGAACTGGAAAAAGAATATGTACACATCTATGTGTAAGTGAATCAAGTTGCTGTCCAGCTAGGGAAAAAAAAAAAAGCCCAAAACAACCCAGCAACATGGGAAATCACCTACACTCCAATAAAAAATAATAATTTAAAAAAGAAAAGAAAAGAAAGTCCCCATCCATCTCCTCAGGCCTCTGTGACCCAGGCTGCTGTCACATCCCTGGAGCCGGAGCAGGTCGGGGTCCCGAAGCTGCACTGCCGTGGGAAGGAGGAAACTGAGGAGGATGTGCCAGCCAATAAGCACCCCCGCCTTGGACCTGGAGTGCCTGTTCCCCTCTGCATGGGCCCACCGTCTCCAGCTCCCTGCTGGCCCTCCTACACAGAAACCGAGCCTAGTGCACCCAAAGGATGGTGGAGCCTCTGCGCTGGAAGAGCTTTGAAAATTCCCTTGGGCGCTCCGTCTCCCGGTGGTGGGGTTCCCACCTCCAGCCTCCCTCCTCAGGGTGGCCCCACCTAAGGATGACAAGCACCTCAGCCGAGCGGTGTGGCAGGAGTTGGGATCTGTCAGGGCATGGCGGGTGGGCGGGAAAGGGGAAGGGGGAAGAAGTCCGGAGACACAAGCCTTGGGTGTTTCTTAGGGCACATTCCACTCTGACAACCCAGGAACAGGACTCTCCCTCAGGCTCCGGTTGCCCAGTAACCAGAGTTGGGCTTGAAGACGTGCTGCCGCCTTGTGGCCATTTCCCGTAACAACAACTTTAAAATCGGTGCTGAGCGGCACTTAATCTTCACGAGGCCTGTGGGGCTGTAAATGACACCTGCCCTCAAGAACTGTCCTGGGGTAAATCATCAGAAAATAGTTCAAAACTGGGCCGATTTTCAACAAGGTAATTTCGAGAGGTAAATTTTACTCACTCTGTATATTAAAAAAAAAAAAAGCACATGGAAAGGTACTCAACATCTTTCATTATTAAAGAAATGCAAATCGAAACTACAATGGGGTATCACCTCACAACCGTCAGCATGGCCAGGCTCAAACAAAAAAACAAATCTCCAAAGAATAAACGCTCGAGAGGCCTTGGGGAAAACGGAATCATCCTCTGCTCTTGGTGGGGATGTAAATTGGTGCAGCCACTATGGAGAAGAGTATGGAGGTTCCTTAAAAAAACTAAACATAGTGTTACCACGTGATCCAGCAAGCCCACTCCTGGGCTTAGCTCCAAAGACAATCCTAATTGGAAATGACACGGGCACCCCCGTTTTTCAGGGCAGCACTGCTGACAGTAGCCAAGACATAGGATCACACGAAATGTTCATCCACAGGAAAATGAAGAATATGTAGCACACGTATACAACGGAGTACTACGCAGCCATAAAAAGGAACGAACTAATGCCATCTGCTGCAGCAATGATGGACAGAGATCATACTAAGGGAAGTGACTCAGAGAGAGAAAGACAAATACCATTAGATATCACTTACAGGTGGAATCTATAAATTCAGACGCATGAACTAATTTACAAAACAGAAACAGACTCACAGACTTAGAAAACAAACTTACGATTATCAACAAGGAAACTTACAGAAAAGTGATAAAACTAGGAGGCTGAGATTAAGAGATACACACTAGAATATGTCAAAGACATAACCAACAAGAACCTACTGCAGAGCACAGGGAACTCTACTGAACCCAGTCTTATAACTTACGTGGGAAAAGAACCCAAAGTATAATACACATAAGACTGCATATGACCGAATCAAGTTCCTGTACATCTAAGATAAATACCACATTGGACATCAACATTACTACAATAGAAAATATAAATTAAATTAAAAGAAAAAAAGAAAAGAAAAAGAAGAGTGGGGCATGGAGAGATGCTGCCGCCTTGTGGCCGTTTTCCATAACAACAACTTTAAAACCTGTGCTGATGGGCACTGAATATTCACAAGGCCTACGGGGTTGGAAGGAAAAAAGCACCTGCCCTCAAGAAACATCTGGGGGTAGGTCATCGAAAAAGAACTGAAAAGAGGGCAGGGCTTCCCTTGGTGGCGCACTGGTTGAGAGTCCACCTGCCGATGCAGGGGACGCGGGATCGAGCCCTGCTCCGGCAAGATCCCACATGCCACAGAGCAACGAAGCCCGTGCGCCACAACTACTGAGCCCACGCTCTAGAGCCTGTGCTCTGCAACAAGAGAAGCCACCGCAATGAGAAACCCAAGCATCACAACGAAGAGTAGCCCCCACTCGCCACAACTAGAGAAAGCCCGCATGCAGCAATGAAGACACAGTGCAGCAAAAAATAAAACTAAATAGAATAAATATATTAAAACGTTAAAACGAGAATGAAAGTGGAATACTCTCGAACACCATACACAAAAATAAACTCCAACCAGATGAAAGATCTACGCCTGAGGACGGATACTCTAAAACACATGAGGAAAATATAGGGAGAACACGCTCTGACATAAATCTCAGCAGGTTCTTTTCTGATCCATCTCTTAGAGTAATGAACAGGAAAACAAATGGGACCTAATGCAACTGAAAGCGTTTGCACAGCAAAGGAAACCCGAAACAAAACGAAAAGACAACCCTCAGAATGAGAACACATATTTGCAACGGAAGATGCCCACAAGGGATTAATCTCCAAAACATACAAACAGCTCCTGCAGATCAATATCAAAAGAACAAAAGAACCAATCAAAACTAGGCAGAAGATCTAAATGGACGTCTCTCCAAAGAAGACATACTGATGGCCATTAAGCACAGGAAAAGGTGCTCAGCGTCGCTGATTACGAGAGACATGCAAATCAAAACGACAATGAGGTATCACCTCTCACGGGTCAGAAGGGCCATCATCAAAAAATCTACAACAAGAAATGCTGGAGAGGGTGTGGAGCAAAGGGAACCCTCCTACACTGTCAGTGGGAATGCAAATCGATACATCCACTATGGAGAACAGTATGGCGGTTCCTTAGGAAACGAAACATAGAACTACCATGTGACCCAGCAGTCTCACCCTCGGGGGAAGATCTCGAGGGAACCAAAACTCTAAAAGACACGTGAACGCCAACGATCATGGCAGCACTCTGCGCGATAGCCAGGACATGGAAGCAAACGAAGCATAGAAGGACAGATGCACGGATAAAGAAGATAGGGTCTGGGAACACGATGGAATATTACTCGGCCATGAATAAGGATGAGATCATGGCATTTCCAGCCATGGGGAAGGAGGTAGAGATGATCATACAAAGTCAAGTAAGTGAGACAGGGAAACACAAATATCACAGGATACCGCTTACAGGTGGAATCTAAAAATGGATACGAATGAACTTCTTTACAAAAGAGAAACAGCCTCACAGGCTTAGAAAGGAAACTTAGGGTTCGGAAAAGGGAAGCGTGGGGGGGGCAGGGAGCAACTAGCAGGTTGAGATGAACACATGCACACTACTATTTATAAAATAATCAATGAGGACCCAGGGTGTAGCACAAGGAATCCTACTCAACACCCTAATGACCTACTTGGGAAGAGAACTGGAAAAAGAATATGTACACATCTATGTGTAAGTGAATCAAGTTGCTGTCCAGCTAGGGAAAAAAAAAAAAAGCCCAAAACAACCCAGGAACATGGGAAATCACCTACACTCCAATAAAACATAATAATTTAAAAAAGAAAAGAAAAGAAAGTCCCCATCCATCTCCTCAGGCCTCTGTGACCCAGGCTGCTGTCACATCCCTGGAGCCGGAGCAGGTCGGGGTCCCGAAGCTGCACTGCCGTGGGAAGGAGGAAACTGAGGAGGATGTGCGCCAGCCAATAAGCACCCCCGCCTTGGACCTGGAGTGCCTGTTCCCCTCTGCATGGGCCCACCGTCTCCAGCTCCCTGCTGGCCCTCCTACACAGAAACCGAGCCTAGTGCACCCAAAGGATGGTGGAGCCTCTGCGCTGGAAGAGCTTTGAAAATTCCCTTGGGCGCTCCGTCTCCCGGTGGTGGGGTTCCCACCTCCAGCCTCCCTCCTCAGGGTGGCCCCACCTAAGGATGACAAGCACCTCAGCCGAGCGGTGTGGCAGGAGTTGGGATCTGTCAGGGCATGGCGGGTGGGCGGGAAAGGGGAAGGGGGAAGAAGTCCGGAGACACAAGCCTTGGGTGTTTCTTAGGGCACATTCCACTCTGACAACCCAGGAACAGGACTCTCCCTCAGGCTCCGGTTGCCCAGTAACCAGAGTTGGGCTTGAAGACGTGCTGCCGCCTTGTGGCCATTTCCCGTAACAACAACTTTAAAATCGGTGCTGAGCGGCACTTAATCTTCACGAGGCCTGTGGGGCTGTAAATGACACCTGCCCTCAAGAACTGTCCTGGGGTAAATCATCAGAAAATAGTTCAAAACTGGGCCGATTTTCAACAAGGTAATTTCGAGAGGTAAATTTTACTCACTCTGTATATTAAAAAAAAAAAAAGCACATGGAAAGGTACTCAACATCTTTCATTATTAAAGAAATGCAAATCGAAACTACAATGGGGTATCACCTCACAACCGTCAGCATGGCCAGGCTCAAACAAAAAAACAAATCTCCAAAGAATAAACGCTCGAGAGGCCTTGGGGAAAACGGAATCATCCTCTGCTCTTGGTGGGGATGTAAATTGGTGCAGCCACTATGGAGAAGAGTATGGAGGTTCCTTAAAAAAACTAAACATAGTGTTACCACGTGATCCAGCAAGCCCACTCCTGGGCTTAGCTCCAAAGACAATCCTAATTGGAAATGACACGGGCACCCCCGTTTTTCAGGGCAGCACTGCTGACAGTAGCCAAGACATAGGATCACACGAAATGTTCATCCACAGGAAAATGAAGAATATGTAGCACACGTATACAACGGAGTACTACGCAGCCATAAAAAGGAACGAACTAATGCCATCTGCTGCAGCAATGATGGACAGAGATCATACTAAGGGAAGTGACTCAGAGAGAGAAAGACAAATACCATTAGATATCACTTACAGGTGGAATCTATAAATTCAGACGCATGAACTAATTTACAAAACAGAAACAGACTCACAGACTTAGAAAACAAACTTACGATTATCAACAAGGAAACTTACAGAAAAGTGATAAAACTAGGAGGCTGAGATTAAGAGATACACACTAGAATATGTCAAAGACATAACCAACAAGAACCTACTGCAGAGCACAGGGAACTCTACTGAACCCAGTCTTATAACTTACGTGGGAAAAGAACCCAAAGTATAATACACATAAGACTGCATATGACCGAATCAAGTTCCTGTACATCTAAGATAAATACCACATTGGACATCAACATTACTACAATAGAAAATATAAATTAAATTAAAAGAAAAAAAGAAAAGAAAAAGAAGAGTGGGGCATGGAGAGATGCTGCCGCCTTGTGGCCGTTTTCCATAACAACAACTTTAAAACCTGTGCTGATGGGCACTGAATATTCACAAGGCCTACGGGGTTGGAAGGAAAAAAGCACCTGCCCTCAAGAAACATCTGGGGGTAGGTCATCGAAAAAGAACTGAAAAGAGGGCAGGGCTTCCCTTGGTGGCGCACTGGTTGAGAGTCCACCTGCCGATGCAGGGGACGCGGGATCGAGCCCTGCTCCGGCAAGATCCCACATGCCACAGAGCAACGAAGCCCGTGCGCCACAACTACTGAGCCCACGCTCTAGAGCCTGTGCTCTGCAACAAGAGAAGCCACCGCAATGAGAAACCCAAGCATCACAACGAAGAGTAGCCCCCACTCGCCACAACTAGAGAAAGCCCGCATGCAGCAATGAAGACACAGTGCAGCAAAAAATAAAACTAAATAGAATAAATATATTAAAACGTTAAAACGAGAATGAAAGTGGAATACTCTCGAACACCATACACAAAAATAAACTCCAACCAGATGAAAGATCTACGCCTGAGGACGGATACTCTAAAACACATGAGGAAAATATAGGGAGAACACGCTCTGACATAAATCTCAGCAGGTTCTTTTCTGATCCATCTCTTAGAGTAATGAACAGGAAAACAAATGGGACCTAATGCAACTGAAAGCGTTTGCACAGCAAAGGAAACCCGAAACAAAACGAAAAGACAACCCTCAGAATGAGAACACATATTTGCAACGGAAGATGCCCACAAGGGATTAATCTCCAAAACATACAAACAGCTCCTGCAGATCAATATCAAAAGAACAAAAGAACCAATCAAAACTAGGCAGAAGATCTAAATGGACGTCTCTCCAAAGAAGACATACTGATGGCCATTAAGCACAGGAAAAGGTGCTCAGCGTCGCTGATTACGAGAGACATGCAAATCAAAACGACAATGAGGTATCACCTCTCACGGGTCAGAAGGGCCATCATCAAAAAATCTACAACAAGAAATGCTGGAGAGGGTGTGGAGCAAAGGGAACCCTCCTACACTGTCAGTGGGAATGCAAATCGATACATCCACTATGGAGAACAGTATGGCGGTTCCTTAGGAAACGAAACATAGAACTACCATGTGACCCAGCAGTCTCACCCTCGGGGGAAGATCTCGAGGGAACCAAAACTCTAAAAGACACGTGAACGCCAACGATCATGGCAGCACTCTGCGCGATAGCCAGGACATGGAAGCAAACGAAGCATAGAAGGACAGATGCACGGATAAAGAAGATAGGGTCTGGGAACACGATGGAATATTACTCGGCCATGAATAAGGATGAGATCATGGCATTTCCAGCCATGGGGAAGGAGGTAGAGATGATCATACAAAGTCAAGTAAGTGAGACAGGGAAACACAAATATCACAGGATACCGCTTACAGGTGGAATCTAAAAATGGATACGAATGAACTTCTTTACAAAAGAGAAACAGCCTCACAGGCTTAGAAAGGAAACTTAGGGTTCGGAAAAGGGAAGCGTGGGGGGGGCAGGGAGCAACTAGCAGGTTGAGATGAACACATGCACACTACTATTTATAAAATAATCAATGAGGACCCAGGGTGTAGCACAAGGAATCCTACTCAACACTCTAATGACCTACTTGGGAAGAGAACTGGAAAAAGAATATGTACACATCTATGTGTAAGTGAATCAAGTTGCTGTCCAGCTAGGAAAAAAAAAAAAAAGCCCAAAACAACCCAGCAACATGGGAAATCACCTACACTCCAATAAAAAATAATAATTTAAAAAAGAAAAGAAAAGAAAGTCCCCATCCATCTCCTCAGGCCTCTGTGACCCAGGCTGCTGTCACATCCCTGGAGCCGGAGCAGGTCGGGGTCCCGAAGCTGCACTGCCGTGGGAAGGAGGAAACTGAGGAGGATGTGCCAGCCAATAAGCACCCCCGCCTTGGACCTGGAGTGCCTGTTCCCCTCTGCATGGGCCCACCGTCTCCAGCTCCCTGCTGGCCCTCCTACACAGAAACCGAGCCTAGTGCACCCAAAGGATGGTGGAGCCTCTGCGCTGGAAGAGCTTTGAAAATTCCCTTGGGCGCTCCGTCTCCCGGTGGTGGGGTTCCCACCTCCAGCCTCCCTCCTCAGGGTGGCCCCACCTAAGGATGACAAGCACCTCAGCCGAGCGGTGTGGCAGGAGTTGGGATCTGTCAGGGCATGGCGGGTGGGCGGGAAAGGGGAAGGGGGAAGAAGTCCGGAGACACAAGCCTTGGGTGTTTCTTAGGGCACATTCCACTCTGACAACCCAGGAACAGGACTCTCCCTCAGGCTCCGGTTGCCCAGTAACCAGAGTTGGGCTTGAAGACGTGCTGCCGCCTTGTGGCCATTTCCCGTAACAACAACTTTAAAATCGGTGCTGAGCGGCACTTAATCTTCACGAGGCCTGTGGGGCTGTAAATGACACCTGCCCTCAAGAACTGTCCTGGGGTAAATCATCAGAAAATAGTTCAAAACTGGGCCGATTTTCAACAAGGTAATTTCGAGAGGTAAATTTTACTCACTCTGTATATTAAAAAAAAAAAAAGCACATGGAAAGGTACTCAACATCTTTCATTATTAAAGAAATGCAAATCGAAACTACAATGGGGTATCACCTCACAACCGTCAGCATGGCCAGGCTCAAACAAAAAAACAAATCTCCAAAGAATAAACGCTCGAGAGGCCTTGGGGAAAACGGAATCATCCTCTGCTCTTGGTGGGGATGTAAATTGGTGCAGCCACTATGGAGAAGAGTATGGAGGTTCCTTAAAAAAACTAAACATAGTGTTACCACGTGATCCAGCAAGCCCACTCCTGGGCTTAGCTCCAAAGACAATCCTAATTGGAAATGACACGGGCACCCCCGTTTTTCAGGGCAGCACTGCTGACAGTAGCCAAGACATAGGATCACACGAAATGTTCATCCACAGGAAAATGAAGAATATGTAGCACACGTATACAACGGAGTACTACGCAGCCATAAAAGGGAACGAACTAATGCCATCTGCTGCAGCAATGATGGACAGAGATCATACTAAGGGAAGTGACTCAGAGAGAGAAAGACAAATACCATTAGATATCACTTACAGGTGGAATCTATAAATTCAGACGCATGAACTAATTTACAAAACAGAAACAGACTCACAGACTTAGAAAACAAACTTACGATTATCAACAAGGAAACTTACAGAAAAGTGATAAAACTAGGAGGCTGAGATTAAGAGATACACACTAGAATATGTCAAAGACATAACCAACAAGAACCTACTGCAGAGCACAGGGAACTCTACTGAACCCAGTCTTATAACTTACGTGGGAAAAGAACCCAAAGTATAATACACATAAGACTGCATATGACCGAATCAAGTTCCTGTACATCTAAGATAAATACCACATTGGACATCAACATTACTACAATAGAAAATATAAATTAAATTAAAAGAAAAAAAGAAAAGAAAAAGAAGAGTGGGGCATGGAGAGATGCTGCCGCCTTGTGGCCGTTTTCCATAACAACAACTTTAAAACCTGTGCTGATGGGCACTGAATATTCACAAGGCCTACGGGGTTGGAAGGAAAAAAGCACCTGCCCTCAAGAAACATCTGGGGGTAGGTCATCGAAAAAGAACTGAAAAGAGGGCAGGGCTTCCCTTGGTGGCGCACTGGTTGAGAGTCCACCTGCCGATGCAGGGGACGCGGGATCGAGCCCTGCTCCGGCAAGATCCCACATGCCACAGAGCAACGAAGCCCGTGCGCCACAACTACTGAGCCCACGCTCTAGAGCCTGTGCTCTGCAACAAGAGAAGCCACCGCAATGAGAAACCCAAGCATCACAACGAAGAGTAGCCCCCACTCGCCACAACTAGAGAAAGCCCGCATGCAGCAATGAAGACACAGTGCAGCAAAAAATAAAACTAAATAGAATAAATATATTAAAACGTTAAAACGAGAATGAAAGTGGAATACTCTCGAACACCATACACAAAAATAAACTCCAACCAGATGAAAGATCTACGCCTGAGGACGGATACTCTAAAACACATGAGGAAAATATAGGGAGAACACGCTCTGACATAAATCTCAGCAGGTTCTTTTCTGATCCATCTCTTAGAGTAATGAACAGGAAAACAAATGGGACCTAATGCAACTGAAAGCGTTTGCACAGCAAAGGAAACCCGAAACAAAACGAAAAGACAACCCTCAGAATGAGAACACATATTTGCAACGGAAGATGCCCACAAGGGATTAATCTCCAAAACATACAAACAGCTCCTGCAGATCAATATCAAAAGAACAAAAGAACCAATCAAAACTAGGCAGAAGATCTAAATGGACGTCTCTCCAAAGAAGACATACTGATGGCCATTAAGCACAGGAAAAGGTGCTCAGCGTCGCTGATTACGAGAGACATGCAAATCAAAACGACAATGAGGTATCACCTCTCACGGGTCAGAAGGGCCATCATCAAAAAATCTACAACAAGAAATGCTGGAGAGGGTGTGGAGCAAAGGGAACCCTCCTACACTGTCAGTGGGAATGCAAATCGATACATCCACTATGGAGAACAGTATGGCGGTTCCTTAGGAAACGAAACATAGAACTACCATGTGACCCAGCAGTCTCACCCTCGGGGGAAGATCTCGAGGGAACCAAAACTCTAAAAGACACGTGAACGCCAACGATCATGGCAGCACTCTGCGCGATAGCCAGGACATGGAAGCAAACGAAGCATAGAAGGACAGATGCACGGATAAAGAAGATAGGGTCTGGGAACACGATGGAATATTACTCGGCCATGAATAAGGATGAGATCATGGCATTTCCAGCCATGGGGAAGGAGGTAGAGATGATCATACAAAGTCAAGTAAGTGAGACAGGGAAACACAAATATCACAGGATACCGCTTACAGGTGGAATCTAAAAATGGATACGAATGAACTTCTTTACAAAAGAGAAACAGCCTCACAGGCTTAGAAAGGAAACTTAGGGTTCGGAAAAGGGAAGCGTGGGGGGGGCAGGGAGCAACTAGCAGGTTGAGATGAACACATGCACACTACTATTTATAAAATAATCAATGAGGACCCAGGGTGTAGCACAAGGAATCCTACTCAACACCCTAATGACCTACTTGGGAAGAGAACTGGAAAAAGAATATGTACACATCTATGTGTAAGTGAATCAAGTTGCTGTCCAGCTAGGGAAAAAAAAAAAAAGCCCAAAACAACCCAGCAACATGGGAAATCACCTACACTCCAATAAAAAATAATAATTTAAAAAAGAAAAGAAAAGAAAGTCCCCATCCATCTCCTCAGGCCTCTGTGACCCAGGCTGCTGTCACATCCCTGGAGCCGGAGCAGGTCGGGGTCCCGAAGCTGCACTGCCGTGGGAAGGAGGAAACTGAGGAGGATGTGCCAGCCAATAAGCACCCCCGCCTTGGACCTGGAGTGCCTGTTCCCCTCTGCATGGGCCCACCGTCTCCAGCTCCCTGCTGGCCCTCCTACACAGAAACCGAGCCTAGTGCACCCAAAGGATGGTGGAGCCTCTGCGCTGGAAGAGCTTTGAAAATTCCCTTGGGCGCTCCGTCTCCCGGTGGTGGGGTTCCCACCTCCAGCCTCCCTCCTCAGGGTGGCCCCACCTAAGGATGACAAGCACCTCAGCCGAGCGGTGTGGCAGGAGTTGGGATCTGTCAGGGCATGGCGGGTGGGCGGGAAAGGGGAAGGGGGAAGAAGTCCGGAGACACAAGCCTTGGGTGTTTCTTAGGGCACATTCCACTCTGACAACCCAGGAACAGGACTCTCCCTCAGGCTCCGGTTGCCCAGTAACCAGAGTTGGGCTTGAAGACGTGCTGCCGCCTTGTGGCCATTTCCCGTAACAACAACTTTAAAATCGGTGCTGAGCGGCACTTAATCTTCACGAGGCCTGTGGGGCTGTAAATGACACCTGCCCTCAAGAACTGTCCTGGGGTAAATCATCAGAAAATAGTTCAAAACTGGGCCGATTTTCAACAAGGTAATTTCGAGAGGTAAATTTTACTCACTCTGTATATTAAAAAAAAAAAAAGCACATGGAAAGGTACTCAACATCTTTCATTATTAAAGAAATGCAAATCGAAACTACAATGGGGTATCACCTCACAACCGTCAGCATGGCCAGGCTCAAACAAAAAAACAAATCTCCAAAGAATAAACGCTCGAGAGGCCTTGGGGAAAACGGAATCATCCTCTGCTCTTGGTGGGGATGTAAATTGGTGCAGCCACTATGGAGAAGAGTATGGAGGTTCCTTAAAAAAACTAAACATAGTGTTACCACGTGATCCAGCAAGCCCACTCCTGGGCTTAGCTCCAAAGACAATCCTAATTGGAAATGACACGGGCACCCCCGTTTTTCAGGGCAGCACTGCTGACAGTAGCCAAGACATAGGATCACACGAAATGTTCATCCACAGGAAAATGAAGAATATGTAGCACACGTATACAACGGAGTACTACGCAGCCATAAAAAGGAACGAACTAATGCCATCTGCTGCAGCAATGATGGACAGAGATCATACTAAGGGAAGTGACTCAGAGAGAGAAAGACAAATACCATTAGATATCACTTACAGGTGGAATCTATAAATTCAGACGCATGAACTAATTTACAAAACAGAAACAGACTCACAGACTTAGAAAACAAACTTACGATTATCAACAAGGAAACTTACAGAAAAGTGATAAAACTAGGAGGCTGAGATTAAGAGATACACACTAGAATATGTCAAAGACATAACCAACAAGAACCTACTGCAGAGCACAGGGAACTCTACTGAACCCAGTCTTATAACTTACGTGGGAAAAGAACCCAAAGTATAATACACATAAGACTGCATATGACCGAATCAAGTTCCTGTACATCTAAGATAAATACCACATTGGACATCAACATTACTACAATAGAAAATATAAATTAAATTAAAAGAAAAAAAGAAAAGAAAAAGAAGAGTGGGGCATGGAGAGATGCTGCCGCCTTGTGGCCGTTTTCCATAACAACAACTTTAAAACCTGTGCTGATGGGCACTGAATATTCACAAGGCCTACGGGGTTGGAAGGAAAAAAGCACCTGCCCTCAAGAAACATCTGGGGGTAGGTCATCGAAAAAGAACTGAAAAGAGGGCAGGGCTTCCCTTGGTGGCGCACTGGTTGAGAGTCCACCTGCCGATGCAGGGGACGCGGGATCGAGCCCTGCTCCGGCAAGATCCCACATGCCACAGAGCAACGAAGCCCGTGCGCCACAACTACTGAGCCCACGCTCTAGAGCCTGTGCTCTGCAACAAGAGAAGCCACCGCAATGAGAAACCCAAGCATCACAACGAAGAGTAGCCCCCACTCGCCACAACTAGAGAAAGCCCGCATGCAGCAATGAAGACACAGTGCAGCAAAAAATAAAACTAAATAGAATAAATATATTAAAACGTTAAAACGAGAATGAAAGTGGAATACTCTCGAACACCATACACAAAAATAAACTCCAACCAGATGAAAGATCTACGCCTGAGGACGGATACTCTAAAACACATGAGGAAAATATAGGGAGAACACGCTCTGACATAAATCTCAGCAGGTTCTTTTCTGATCCATCTCTTAGAGTAATGAACAGGAAAACAAATGGGACCTAATGCAACTGAAAGCGTTTGCACAGCAAAGGAAACCCGAAACAAAACGAAAAGACAACCCTCAGAATGAGAACACATATTTGCAACGGAAGATGCCCACAAGGGATTAATCTCCAAAACATACAAACAGCTCCTGCAGATCAATATCAAAAGAACAAAAGAACCAATCAAAACTAGGCAGAAGATCTAAATGGACGTCTCTCCAAAGAAGACATACTGATGGCCATTAAGCACAGGAAAAGGTGCTCAGCGTCGCTGATTACGAGAGACATGCAAATCAAAACGACAATGAGGTATCACCTCTCACGGGTCAGAAGGGCCATCATCAAAAAATCTACAACAAGAAATGCTGGAGAGGGTGTGGAGCAAAGGGAACCCTCCTACACTGTCAGTGGGAATGCAAATCGATACATCCACTATGGAGAACAGTATGGCGGTTCCTTAGGAAACGAAACATAGAACTACCATGTGACCCAGCAGTCTCACCCTCGGGGGAAGATCTCGAGGGAACCAAAACTCTAAAAGACACGTGAACGCCAACGATCATGGCAGCACTCTGCGCGATAGCCAGGACATGGAAGCAAACGAAGCATAGAAGGACAGATGCACGGATAAAGAAGATAGGGTCTGGGAACACGATGGAATATTACTCGGCCATGAATAAGGATGAGATCATGGCATTTCCAGCCATGGGGAAGGAGGTAGAGATGATCATACAAAGTCAAGTAAGTGAGACAGGGAAACACAAATATCACAGGATACCGCTTACAGGTGGAATCTAAAAATGGATACGAATGAACTTCTTTACAAAAGAGAAACAGCCTCACAGGCTTAGAAAGGAAACTTAGGGTTCGGAAAAGGGAAGCGTGGGGGGGGCAGGGAGCAACTAGCAGGTTGAGATGAACACATGCACACTACTATTTATAAAATAATCAATGAGGACCCAGGGTGTAGCACAAGGAATCCTACTCAACACTCTAATGACCTACTTGGGAAGAGAACTGGAAAAAGAATATGTACACATCTATGTGTAAGTGAATCAAGTTGCTGTCCAGCTAGGAAAAAAAAAAAAAAGCCCAAAACAACCCAGCAACATGGGAAATCACCTACACTCCAATAAAAAATAATAATTTAAAAAAGAAAAGAAAAGAAAGTCCCCATCCATCTCCTCAGGCCTCTGTGACCCAGGCTGCTGTCACATCCCTGGAGCCGGAGCAGGTCGGGGTCCCGAAGCTGCACTGCCGTGGGAAGGAGGAAACTGAGGAGGATGTGCCAGCCAATAAGCACCCCCGCCTTGGACCTGGAGTGCCTGTTCCCCTCTGCATGGGCCCACCGTCTCCAGCTCCCTGCTGGCCCTCCTACACAGAAACCGAGCCTAGTGCACCCAAAGGATGGTGGAGCCTCTGCGCTGGAAGAGCTTTGAAAATTCCCTTGGGCGCTCCGTCTCCCGGTGGTGGGGTTCCCACCTCCAGCCTCCCTCCTCAGGGTGGCCCCACCTAAGGATGACAAGCACCTCAGCCGAGCGGTGTGGCAGGAGTTGGGATCTGTCAGGGCATGGCGGGTGGGCGGGAAAGGGGAAGGGGGAAGAAGTCCGGAGACACAAGCCTTGGGTGTTTCTTAGGGCACATTCCACTCTGACAACCCAGGAACAGGACTCTCCCTCAGGCTCCGGTTGCCCAGTAACCAGAGTTGGGCTTGAAGACGTGCTGCCGCCTTGTGGCCATTTCCCGTAACAACAACTTTAAAATCGGTGCTGAGCGGCACTTAATCTTCACGAGGCCTGTGGGGCTGTAAATGACACCTGCCCTCAAGAACTGTCCTGGGGTAAATCATCAGAAAATAGTTCAAAACTGGGCCGATTTTCAACAAGGTAATTTCGAGAGGTAAATTTTACCCACTCTGTATATTAAAAAAAAAAAAAGCACATGGAAAGGTACTCAACATCTTTCATTATTAAAGAAATGCAAATCGAAACTACAATGGGGTATCACCTCACAACCGTCAGCATGGCCAGGCTCAAACAAAAAAACAAATCTCCAAAGAATAAACGCTCGAGAGGCCTTGGGGAAAACGGAATCATCCTCTGCTCTTGGTGGGGATGTAAATTGGTGCAGCCACTATGGAGACGAGTATGGAGGTTCCTTAAAAAAACTAAACATAGTGTTACCACGTGATCCAGCAAGCCCACTCCTGGGCTTAGCTCCAAAGACAATCCTAATTGGAAATGACACGGGCACCCCCGTTTTTCAGGGCAGCACTGCTGACAGTAGCCAAGACATAGGATCACACGAAATGTTCATCCACAGGAAAATGAAGAATATGTAGCACACGTATACAACGGAGTACTACGCAGCCATAAAAAGGAACGAACTAATGCCATCTGCTGCAGCAATGATGGACAGAGATCATACTAAGGGAAGTGACTCAGAGAGAGAAAGACAAATACCATTAGATATCACTTACAGGTGGAATCTATAAATTCAGACGCATGAACTAATTTACAAAACAGAAACAGACTCACAGACTTAGAAAACAAACTTACGATTATCAACAAGGAAACTTACAGAAAAGTGATAAAACTAGGAGGCTGAGATTAAGAGATACACACTAGAATATGTCAAAGACATAACCAACAAGAACCTACTGCAGAGCACAGGGAACTCTACTGAACCCAGTCTTATAACTTACGTGGGAAAAGAACCCAAAGTATAATACACATAAGACTGCATATAACCGAATCAAGTTCCTGTACATCTAAGATAAATACCACATTGGACATCAACATTACTACAATAGAAAATATAAATTAAATTAAAAGAAAAAAAGAAAAGAAAAAGAAGAGTGGGGCATGGAGAGATGCTGCCGCCTTGTGGCCGTTTTCCATAACAACAACTTTAAAACCTGTGCTGATGGGCACTGAATATTCACAAGGCCTACGGGGTTGGAAGGAAAAAAGCACCTGCCCTCAAGAAACATCTGGGGGTAGGTCATCGAAAAAGAACTGAAAAGAGGGCAGGGCTTCCCTTGGTGGCGCACTGGTTGAGAGTCCACCTGCCGATGCAGGGGACGCGGGATCGAGCCCTGCTCCGGCAAGATCCCACATGCCACAGAGCAACGAAGCCCGTGCGCCACAACTACTGAGCCCACGCTCTAGAGCCTGTGCTCTGCAACAAGAGAAGCCACCGCAATGAGAAACCCAAGCATCACAACGAAGAGTAGCCCCCACTCGCCACAACTAGAGAAAGCCCGCATGCAGCAATGAAGACACAGTGCAGCAAAAAATAAAACTAAATAGAATAAATATATTAAAACGTTAAAACGAGAATGAAAGTGGAATACTCTCGAACACCATACACAAAAATAAACTCCAACCAGATGAAAGATCTACGCCTGAGGACGGATACTCTAAAACACATGAGGAAAATATAGGGAGAACACGCTCTGACATAAATCTCAGCAGGTTCTTTTCTGATCCATCTCTTAGAGTAATGAACAGGAAAACAAATGGGACCTAATGCAACTGAAAGCGTTTGCACAGCAAAGGAAACCCGAAACAAAACGAAAAGACAACCCTCAGAATGAGAACACATATTTGCAACGGAAGATGCCCACAAGGGATTAATCTCCAAAACATACAAACAGCTCCTGCAGATCAATATCAAAAGAACAAAAGAACCAATCAAAACTAGGCAGAAGATCTAAATGGACGTCTCTCCAAAGAAGACATACTGATGGCCATTAAGCACAGGAAAAGATGCTCAGCGTCGCTGATTACGAGAGACATGCAAATCAAAACGACAATGAGGTATCACCTCTCACGGGTCAGAAGGGCCATCATCAAAAAATCTACAACAAGAAATGCTGGAGAGGGTGTGGAGCAAAGGGAACCCTCCTACACTGTCAGTGGGAATGCAAATCGATACATCCACTATGGAGAACAGTATGGCGGTTCCTTAGGAAACGAAACATAGAACTACCATGTGACCCAGCAGTCTCACCCTCGGGGGAAGATCTCGAGGGAACCAAAACTCTAAAAGACACGTGAACGCCAACGATCATGGCAGCACTCTGCGCGATAGCCAGGACATGGAAGCAAACGAAGCATAGAAGGACAGATGCACGGATAAAGAAGATAGGGTCTGGGAACACGATGGAATATTACTCGGCCATGAATAAGGATGAGATCATGGCATTTCCAGCCATGGGGAAGGAGGTAGAGATGATCATACAAAGTCAAGTAAGTGAGACAGGGAAACACAAATATCACAGGATACCGCTTACAGGTGGAATCTAAAAATGGATACGAATGAACTTCTTTACAAAAGAGAAACAGCCTCACAGGCTTAGAAAGGAAACTTAGGGTTCGGAAAAGGGAAGCGTGGGGGGGGCAGGGAGCAACTAGCAGGTTGAGATGAACACATGCACACTACTATTTATAAAATAATCAATGAGGACCCAGGGTGTAGCACAAGGAATCCTACTCAACACTCTAATGACCTACTTGGGAAGAGAACTGGAAAAAGAATATGTACACATCTATGTGTAAGTGAATCAAGTTGCTGTCCAGCTAGGGAAAAAAAAAAAAAAGCCCAAAACAACCCAGCAACATGGGAAATCACCTACACTCCAATAAAAAATAATAATTTAAAAAAGAAAAGAAAAGAAAGTCCCCATCCATCTCCTCAGGCCTCTGTGACCCAGGCTGCTGTCACATCCCTGGAGCCGGAGCAGGTCGGGGTCCCGAAGCTGCACTGCCGTGGGAAGGAGGAAACTGAGGAGGATGTGCCAGCCAATAAGCACCCCCGCCTTGGACCTGGAGTGCCTGTTCCCCTCTGCATGGGCCCACCGTCTCCAGCTCCCTGCTGGCCCTCCTACACAGAAACCGAGCCTAGTGCACCCAAAGGATGGTGGAGCCTCTGCGCTGGAAGAGCTTTGAAAATTCCCTTGGGCGCTCCGTCTCCCGGTGGTGGGGTTCCCACCTCCAGCCTCCCTCCTCAGGGTGGCCCCACCTAAGGATGACAAGCACCTCAGCCGAGCGGTGTGGCAGGAGTTGGGATCTGTCAGGGCATGGCGGGTGGGCGGGAAAGGGGAAGGGGGAAGAAGTCCGGAGACACAAGCCTTGGGTGTTTCTTAGGGCACATTCCACTCTGACAACCCAGGAACAGGACTCTCCCTCAGGCTCCGGTTGCCCAGTAACCAGAGTTGGGCTTGAAGACGTGCTGCCGCCTTGTGGCCATTTCCCGTAACAACAACTTTAAAATCGGTGCTGAGCGGCACTTAATCTTCACGAGGCCTGTGGGGCTGTAAATGACACCTGCCCTCAAGAACTGTCCTGGGGTAAATCATCAGAAAATAGTTCAAAACTGGGCCGATTTTCAACAAGGTAATTTCGAGAGGTAAATTTTACTCACTCTGTATATTAAAAAAAAAAAAAGCACATGGAAAGGTACTCAACATCTTTCATTATTAAAGAAATGCAAATCGAAACTACAATGGGGTATCACCTCACAACCGTCAGCATGGCCAGGCTCAAACAAAAAAACAAATCTCCAAAGAATAAACGCTCGAGAGGCCTTGGGGAAAACGGAATCATCCTCTGCTCTTGGTGGGGATGTAAATTGGTGCAGCCACTATGGAGAAGAGTATGGAGGTTCCTTAAAAAAACTAAACATAGTGTTACCACGTGATCCAGCAAGCCCACTCCTGGGCTTAGCTCCAAAGACAATCCTAATTGGAAATGACACGGGCACCCCCGTTTTTCAGGGCAGCACTGCTGACAGTAGCCAAGACATAGGATCACACGAAATGTTCATCCACAGGAAAATGAAGAATATGTAGCACACGTATACAACGGAGTACTACGCAGCCATAAAAAGGAACGAACTAATGCCATCTGCTGCAGCAATGATGGACAGAGATCATACTAAGGGAAGTGACTCAGAGAGAGAAAGACAAATACCATTAGATATCACTTACAGGTGGAATCTATAAATTCAGACGCATGAACTAATTTACAAAACAGAAACAGACTCACAGACTTAGAAAACAAACTTACGATTATCAACAAGGAAACTTACAGAAAAGTGATAAAACTAGGAGGCTGAGATTAAGAGATACACACTAGAATATGTCAAAGACATAACCAACAAGAACCTACTGCAGAGCACAGGGAACTCTACTGAACCCAGTCTTATAACTTACGTGGGAAAAGAACCCAAAGTATAATACACATAAGACTGCATATAACCGAATCAAGTTCCTGTACATCTAAGATAAATACCACATTGGACATCAACATTACTACAATAGAAAATATAAATTAAATTAAAAGAAAAAAAGAAAAGAAAAAGAAGAGTGGGGCATGGAGAGATGCTGCCGCCTTGTGGCCGTTTTCCATAACAACAACTTTAAAACCTGTGCTGATGGGCACTGAATATTCACAAGGCCTACGGGGTTGGAAGGAAAAAAGCACCTGCCCTCAAGAAACATCTGGGGGTAGGTCATCGAAAAAGAACTGAAAAGAGGGCAGGGCTTCCCTTGGTGGCGCACTGGTTGAGAGTCCACCTGCCGATGCAGGGGACGCGGGATCGAGCCCTGCTCCGGCAAGATCCCACATGCCACAGAGCAACGAAGCCCGTGCGCCACAACTACTGAGCCCACGCTCTAGAGCCTGTGCTCTGCAACAAGAGAAGCCACCGCAATGAGAAACCCAAGCATCACAACGAAGAGTAGCCCCCACTCGCCACAACTAGAGAAAGCCCGCATGCAGCAATGAAGACACAGTGCAGCAAAAAATAAAACTAAATAGAATAAATATATTAAAACGTTAAAACGAGAATGAAAGTGGAATACTCTCGAACACCATACACAAAAATAAACTCCAACCAGATGAAAGATCTACGCCTGAGGACGGATACTCTAAAACACATGAGGAAAATATAGGGAGAACACGCTCTGACATAAATCTCAGCAGGTTCTTTTCTGATCCATCTCTTAGAGTAATGAACAGGAAAACAAATGGGACCTAATGCAACTGAAAGCGTTTGCACAGCAAAGGAAACCCGAAACAAAACGAAAAGACAACCCTCAGAATGAGAACACATATTTGCAACGGAAGATGCCCACAAGGGATTAATCTCCAAAACATACAAACAGCTCCTGCAGATCAATATCAAAAGAACAAAAGAACCAATCAAAACTAGGCAGAAGATCTAAATGGACGTCTCTCCAAAGAAGACATACTGATGGCCATTAAGCACAGGAAAAGGTGCTCAGCGTCGCTGATTACGAGAGACATGCAAATCAAAACGACAATGAGGTATCACCTCTCACGGGTCAGAAGGGCCATCATCAAAAAATCTACAACAAGAAATGCTGGAGAGGGTGTGGAGCAAAGGGAACCCTCCTACACTGTCAGTGGGAATGCAAATCGATACATCCACTATGGAGAACAGTATGGCGGTTCCTTAGGAAACGAAACATAGAACTACCATGTGACCCAGCAGTCTCACCCTCGGGGGAAGATCTCGAGGGAACCAAAACTCTAAAAGACACGTGAACGCCAACGATCATGGCAGCACTCTGCGCGATAGCCAGGACATGGAAGCAAACGAAGCATAGAAGGACAGATGCACGGATAAAGAAGATAGGGTCTGGGAACACGATGGAATATTACTCGGCCATGAATAAGGATGAGATCATGGCATTTCCAGCCATGGGGAAGGAGGTAGAGATGATCATACAAAGTCAAGTAAGTGAGACAGGGAAACACAAATATCACAGGATACCGCTTACAGGTGGAATCTAAAAATGGATACGAATGAACTTCTTTACAAAAGAGAAACAGCCTCACAGGCTTAGAAAGGAAACTTAGGGTTCGGAAAAGGGAAGCGTGGGGGGGGCAGGGAGCAACTAGCAGGTTGAGATGAACACATGCACACTACTATTTATAAAATAATCAATGAGGACCCAGGGTGTAGCACAAGGAATCCTACTCAACACTCTAATGACCTACTTGGGAAGAGAACTGGAAAAAGAATATGTACACATCTATGTGTAAGTGAATCAAGTTGCTGTCCAGCTAGGGAAAAAAAAAAAAAAGCCCAAAACAACCCAGCAACATGGGAAATCACCTACACTCCAATAAAAAATAATAATTTAAAAAAGAAAAGAAAAGAAAGTCCCCATCCATCTCCTCAGGCCTCTGTGACCCAGGCTGCTGTCACATCCCTGGAGCCGGAGCAGGTCGGGGTCCCGAAGCTGCACTGCCGTGGGAAGGAGGAAACTGAGGAGGATGTGCCAGCCAATAAGCACCCCCGCCTTGGACCTGGAGTGCCTGTTCCCCTCTGCATGGGCCCACCGTCTCCAGCTCCCTGCTGGCCCTCCTACACAGAAACCGAGCCTAGTGCACCCAAAGGATGGTGGAGCCTCTGCGCTGGAAGAGCTTTGAAAATTCCCTTGGGCGCTCCGTCTCCCGGTGGTGGGGTTCCCACCTCCAGCCTCCCTCCTCAGGGTGGCCCCACCTAAGGATGACAAGCACCTCAGCCGAGCGGTGTGGCAGGAGTTGGGATCTGTCAGGGCATGGCGGGTGGGCGGGAAAGGGGAAGGGGGAAGAAGTCCGGAGACACAAGCCTTGGGTGTTTCTTAGGGCACATTCCACTCTGACAACCCAGGAACAGGACTCTCCCTCAGGCTCCGGTTGCCCAGTAACCAGAGTTGGGCTTGAAGACGTGCTGCCGCCTTGTGGCCATTTCCCGTAACAACAACTTTAAAATCGGTGCTGAGCGGCACTTAATCTTCACGAGGCCTGTGGGGCTGTAAATGACACCTGCCCTCAAGAACTGTCCTGGGGTAAATCATCAGAAAATAGTTCAAAACTGGGCCGATTTTCAACAAGGTAATTTCGAGAGGTAAATTTTACCCACTCTGTATATTAAAAAAAAAAAAAGCACATGGAAAGGTACTCAACATCTTTCATTATTAAAGAAATGCAAATCGAAACTACAATGGGGTATCACCTCACAACCGTCAGCATGGCCAGGCTCAAACAAAAAAACAAATCTCCAAAGAATAAACGCTCGAGAGGCCTTGGGGAAAACGGAATCATCCTCTGCTCTTGGTGGGGATGTAAATTGGTGCAGCCACTATGGAGAAGAGTATGGAGGTTCCTTAAAAAAACTAAACATAGTGTTACCACGTGATCCAGCAAGCCCACTCCTGGGCTTAGCTCCAAAGACAATCCTAATTGGAAATGACACGGGCACCCCCGTTTTTCAGGGCAGCACTGCTGACAGTAGCCAAGACATAGGATCACACGAAATGTTCATCCACAGGAAAATGAAGAATATGTAGCACACGTATACAACGGAGTACTACGCAGCCATAAAAAGGAACGAACTAATGCCATCTGCTGCAGCAATGATGGACAGAGATCATACTAAGGGAAGTGACTCAGAGAGAGAAAGACAAATACCATTAGATATCACTTACAGGTGGAATCTATAAATTCAGACGCATGAACTAATTTACAAAACAGAAACAGACTCACAGACTTAGAAAACAAACTTACGATTATCAACAAGGAAACTTACAGAAAAGTGATAAAACTAGGAGGCTGAGATTAAGAGATACACACTAGAATATGTCAAAGACATAACCAACAAGAACCTACTGCAGAGCACAGGGAACTCTACTGAACCCAGTCTTATAACTTACGTGGGAAAAGAACCCAAAGTATAATACACATAAGACTGCATATAACCGAATCAAGTTCCTGTACATCTAAGATAAATACCACATTGGACATCAACATTACTACAATAGAAAATATAAATTAAATTAAAAGAAAAAAAGAAAAGAAAAAGAAGAGTGGGGCATGGAGAGATGCTGCCGCCTTGTGGCCGTTTTCCATAACAACAACTTTAAAACCTGTGCTGATGGGCACTGAATATTCACAAGGCCTACGGGGTTGGAAGGAAAAAAGCACCTGCCCTCAAGAAACATCTGGGGGTAGGTCATCGAAAAAGAACTGAAAAGAGGGCAGGGCTTCCCTTGGTGGCGCACTGGTTGAGAGTCCACCTGCCGATGCAGGGGACGCGGGATCGAGCCCTGCTCCGGCAAGATCCCACATGCCACAGAGCAACGAAGCCCGTGCGCCACAACTACTGAGCCCACGCTCTAGAGCCTGTGCTCTGCAACAAGAGAAGCCACCGCAATGAGAAACCCAAGCATCACAACGAAGAGTAGCCCCCACTCGCCACAACTAGAGAAAGCCCGCATGCAGCAATGAAGACACAGTGCAGCAAAAAATAAAACTAAATAGAATAAATATATTAAAACGTTAAAACGAGAATGAAAGTGGAATACTCTCGAACACCATACACAAAAATAAACTCCAACCAGATGAAAGATCTACGCCTGAGGACGGATACTCTAAAACACATGAGGAAAATATAGGGAGAACACGCTCTGACATAAATCTCAGCAGGTTCTTTTCTGATCCATCTCTTAGAGTAATGAACAGGAAAACAAATGGGACCTAATGCAACTGAAAGCGTTTGCACAGCAAAGGAAACCCGAAACAAAACGAAAAGACAACCCTCAGAATGAGAACACATATTTGCAACGGAAGATGCCCACAAGGGATTAATCTCCAAAACATACAAACAGCTCCTGCAGATCAATATCAAAAGAACAAAAGAACCAATCAAAACTAGGCAGAAGATCTAAATGGACGTCTCTCCAAAGAAGACATACTGATGGCCATTAAGCACAGGAAAAGATGCTCAGCGTCGCTGATTACGAGAGACATGCAAATCAAAACGACAATGAGGTATCACCTCTCACGGGTCAGAAGGGCCATCATCAAAAAATCTACAACAAGAAATGCTGGAGAGGGTGTGGAGCAAAGGGAACCCTCCTACACTGTCAGTGGGAATGCAAATCGATACATCCACTATGGAGAACAGTATGGCGGTTCCTTAGGAAACGAAACATAGAACTACCATGTGACCCAGCAGTCTCACCCTCGGGGGAAGATCTCGAGGGAACCAAAACTCTAAAAGACACGTGAACGCCAACGATCATGGCAGCACTCTGCGCGATAGCCAGGACATGGAAGCAAACGAAGCATAGAAGGACAGATGCACGGATAAAGAAGATAGGGTCTGGGAACACGATGGAATATTACTCGGCCATGAATAAGGATGAGATCATGGCATTTCCAGCCATGGGGAAGGAGGTAGAGATGATCATACAAAGTCAAGTAAGTGAGACAGGGAAACACAAATATCACAGGATACCGCTTACAGGTGGAATCTAAAAATGGATACGAATGAACTTCTTTACAAAAGAGAAACAGCCTCACAGGCTTAGAAAGGAAACTTAGGGTTCGGAAAAGGGAAGCGTGGGGGGGGCAGGGAGCAACTAGCAGGTTGAGATGAACACATGCACACTACTATTTATAAAATAATCAATGAGGACCCAGGGTGTAGCACAAGGAATCCTACTCAACACTCTAATGACCTACTTGGGAAGAGAACTGGAAAAAGAATATGTACACATCTATGTGTAAGTGAATCAAGTTGCTGTCCAGCTAGGAAAAAAAAAAAAAAAAAGCCCAAAACAACCCAGCAACATGGGAAATCACCTACACTCCAATAAAAAATAATAATTTAAAAAAGAAAAGAAAAGAAAGTCCCCATCCATCTCCTCAGGCCTCTGTGACCCAGGCTGCTGTCACATCCCTGGAGCCGGAGCAGGTCGGGGTCCCGAAGCTGCACTGCCGTGGGAAGGAGGAAACTGAGGAGGATGTGCCAGCCAATAAGCACCCCCGCCTTGGACCTGGAGTGCCTGTTCCCCTCTGCATGGGCCCACCGTCTCCAGCTCCCTGCTGGCCCTCCTACACAGAAACCGAGCCTAGTGCACCCAAAGGATGGTGGAGCCTCTGCGCTGGAAGAGCTTTGAAAATTCCCTTGGGCGCTCCGTCTCCCGGTGGTGGGGTTCCCACCTCCAGCCTCCCTCCTCAGGGTGGCCCCACCTAAGGATGACAAGCACCTCAGCCGAGCGGTGTGGCAGGAGTTGGGATCTGTCAGGGCATGGCGGGTGGGCGGGAAAGGGGAAGGGGGAAGAAGTCCGGAGACACAAGCCTTGGGTGTTTCTTAGGGCACATGCCACTCTGACAACCCAGGAACAGGACTCTCCCTCAGGCTCCGGTTGCCCAGTAACCAGAGTTGGGCTTGAAGACGTGCTGCCGCCTTGTGGCCATTTCCCGTAACAACAACTTTAAAATCGGTGCTGAGCGGCACTTAATCTTCACAAGGCCTGTGGGGCTGTAAATGACACCTGCCCTCAAGAACTGTCCTGGGGTAAATCATCAGAAAATAGTTCAAAACTGGGCCGATTTTCAACAAGGTAATTTCGAGAGGTAAATTTTACTCACTCTGTATATTAAAAAAAAAAAAAGCACATGGAAAGGTACTCAACATCTTTCATTATTAAAGAAATGCAAATCGAAACTACAATGGGGTATCACCTCACAACCGTCAGCATGGCCAGGCTCAAACAAAAAAACAAATCTCCAAAGAATAAACGCTCGAGAGGCCTTGGGGAAAACGGAATCATCCTCTGCTCTTGGTGGGGATGTAAATTGGTGCAGCCACTATGGAGAAGAGTATGGAGGTTCCTTAAAAAAACTAAACATAGTGTTACCACGTGATCCAGCAAGCCCACTCCTGGGCTTAGCTCCAAAGACAATCCTAATTGGAAATGACACGGGCACCCCCGTTTTTCAGGGCAGCACTGCTGACAGTAGCCAAGACATAGGATCACACGAAATGTTCATCCACAGGAAAATGAAGAATATGTAGCACACGTATACAACGGAGTACTACGCAGCCATAAAAAGGAACGAACTAATGCCATCTGCTGCAGCAATGATGGACAGAGATCATACTAAGGGAAGTGACTCAGAGAGAGAAAGACAAATACCATTAGATATCACTTACAGGTGGAATCTATAAATTCAGACGCATGAACTAATTTACAAAACAGAAACAGACTCACAGACTTAGAAAACAAACTTACGATTATCAACAAGGAAACTTACAGAAAAGTGATAAAACTAGGAGGCTGAGATTAAGAGATACACACTAGAATATGTCAAAGACATAACCAACAAGAACCTACTGCAGAGCACAGGGAACTCTACTGAACCCAGTCTTATAACTTACGTGGGAAAAGAACCCAAAGTATAATACACATAAGACTGCATATAACCGAATCAAGTTCCTGTACATCTAAGATAAATACCACATTGGACATCAACATTACTACAATAGAAAATATAAATTAAATTAAAAGAAAAAAAGAAAAGAAAAAGAAGAGTGGGGCATGGAGAGATGCTGCCGCCTTGTGGCCGTTTTCCATAACAACAACTTTAAAACCTGTGCTGATGGGCACTGAATATTCACAAGGCCTACGGGGTTGGAAGGAAAAAAGCACCTGCCCTCAAGAAACATCTGGGGGTAGGTCATCGAAAAAGAACTGAAAAGAGGGCAGGGCTTCCCTTGGTGGCGCACTGGTTGAGAGTCCACCTGCCGATGCAGGGGACGCGGGATCGAGCCCTGCTCCGGCAAGATCCCACATGCCACAGAGCAACGAAGCCCGTGCGCCACAACTACTGAGCCCACGCTCTAGAGCCTGTGCTCTGCAACAAGAGAAGCCACCGCAATGAGAAACCCAAGCATCACAACGAAGAGTAGCCCCCACTCGCCACAACTAGAGAAAGCCCGCATGCAGCAATGAAGACACAGTGCAGCAAAAAATAAAACTAAATAGAATAAATATATTAAAACGTTAAAACGAGAATGAAAGTGGAATACTCTCGAACACCATACACAAAAATAAACTCCAACCAGATGAAAGATCTACGCCTGAGGACGGATACTCTAAAACACATGAGGAAAATATAGGGAGAACACGCTCTGACATAAATCTCAGCAGGTTCTTTTCTGATCCATCTCTTAGAGTAATGAACAGGAAAACAAATGGGACCTAATGCAACTGAAAGCGTTTGCACAGCAAAGGAAACCCGAAACAAAACGAAAAGACAACCCTCAGAATGAGAACACATATTTGCAACGGAAGATGCCCACAAGGGATTAATCTCCAAAACATACAAACAGCTCCTGCAGATCAATATCAAAAGAACAAAAGAACCAATCAAAACTAGGCAGAAGATCTAAATGGACGTCTCTCCAAAGAAGACATACTGATGGCCATTAAGCACAGGAAAAGATGCTCAGCGTCGCTGATTACGAGAGACATGCAAATCAAAACGACAATGAGGTATCACCTCTCACGGGTCAGAAGGGCCATCATCAAAAAATCTACAACAAGAAATGCTGGAGAGGGTGTGGAGCAAAGGGAACCCTCCTACACTGTCAGTGGGAATGCAAATCGATACATCCACTATGGAGAACAGTATGGCGGTTCCTTAGGAAACGAAACATAGAACTACCATGTGACCCAGCAGTCTCACCCTCGGGGGAAGATCTCGAGGGAACCAAAACTCTAAAAGACACGTGAACGCCAACGATCATGGCAGCACTCTGCGCGATAGCCAGGACATGGAAGCAAACGAAGCATAGAAGGACAGATGCACGGATAAAGAAGATAGGGTCTGGGAACACGATGGAATATTACTCGGCCATGAATAAGGATGAGATCATGGCATTTCCAGCCATGGGGAAGGAGGTAGAGATGATCATACAAAGTCAAGTAAGTGAGACAGGGAAACACAAATATCACAGGATACCGCTTACAGGTGGAATCTAAAAATGGATACGAATGAACTTCTTTACAAAAGAGAAACAGCCTCACAGGCTTAGAAAGGAAACTTAGGGTTCGGAAAAGGGAAGCGTGGGGGGGGCAGGGAGCAACTAGCAGGTTGAGATGAACACATGCACACTACTATTTATAAAATAATCAATGAGGACCCAGGGTGTAGCACAAGGAATCCTACTCAACACTCTAATGACCTACTTGGGAAGAGAACTGGAAAAAGAATATGTACACATCTATGTGTAAGTGAATCAAGTTGCTGTCCAGCTAGGGAAAAAAAAAAAAAAGCCCAAAACAACCCAGCAACATGGGAAATCACCTACACTCCAATAAAAAATAATAATTTAAAAAAGAAAAGAAAAGAAAGTCCCCATCCATCTCCTCAGGCCTCTGTGACCCAGGCTGCTGTCACATCCCTGGAGCCGGAGCAGGTCGGGGTCCCGAAGCTGCACTGCCGTGGGAAGGAGGAAACTGAGGAGGATGTGCCAGCCAATAAGCACCCCCGCCTTGGACCTGGAGTGCCTGTTCCCCTCTGCATGGGCCCACCGTCTCCAGCTCCCTGCTGGCCCTCCTACACAGAAACCGAGCCTAGTGCACCCAAAGGATGGTGGAGCCTCTGCGCTGGAAGAGCTTTGAAAATTCCCTTGGGCGCTCCGTCTCCCGGTGGTGGGGTTCCCACCTCCAGCCTCCCTCCTCAGGGTGGCCCCACCTAAGGATGACAAGCACCTCAGCCGAGCGGTGTGGCAGGAGTTGGGATCTGTCAGGGCATGGCGGGTGGGCGGGAAAGGGGAAGGGGGAAGAAGTCCGGAGACACAAGCCTTGGGTGTTTCTTAGGGCACATTCCACTCTGACAACCCAGGAACAGGACTCTCCCTCAGGCTCCGGTTGCCCAGTAACCAGAGTTGGGCTTGAAGACGTGCTGCCGCCTTGTGGCCATTTCCCGTAACAACAACTTTAAAATCGGTGCTGAGCGGCACTTAATCTTCACAAGGCCTGTGGGGCTGTAAATGACACCTGCCCTCAAGAACTGTCCTGGGGTAAATCATCAGAAAATAGTTCAAAACTGGGCCGATTTTCAACAAGGTAATTTCGAGAGGTAAATTTTACTCACTCTGTATATTAAAAAAAAAAAAAGCACATGGAAAGGTACTCAACATCTTTCATTATTAAAGAAATGCAAATCGAAACTACAATGGGGTATCACCTCACAACCGTCAGCATGGCCAGGCTCAAACAAAAAAACAAATCTCCAAAGAATAAACGCTCGAGAGGCCTTGGGGAAAACGGAATCATCCTCTGCTCTTGGTGGGGATGTAAATTGGTGCAGCCACTATGGAGAAGAGTATGGAGGTTCCTTAAAAAAACTAAACATAGTGTTACCACGTGATCCAGCAAGCCCACTCCTGGGCTTAGCTCCAAAGACAATCCTAATTGGAAATGACACGGGCACCCCCGTTTTTCAGGGCAGCACTGCTGACAGTAGCCAAGACATAGGATCACACGAAATGTTCATCCACAGGAAAATGAAGAATATGTAGCACACGTATACAACGGAGTACTACGCAGCCATAAAAAGGAACGAACTAATGCCATCTGCTGCAGCAATGATGGACAGAGATCATACTAAGGGAAGTGACTCAGAGAGAGAAAGACAAATACCATTAGATATCACTTACAGGTGGAATCTATAAATTCAGACGCATGAACTAATTTACAAAACAGAAACAGACTCACAGACTTAGAAAACAAACTTACGATTATCAACAAGGAAACTTACAGAAAAGTGATAAAACTAGGAGGCTGAGATTAAGAGATACACACTAGAATATGTCAAAGACATAACCAACAAGAACCTACTGCAGAGCACAGGGAACTCTACTGAACCCAGTCTTATAACTTACGTGGGAAAAGAACCCAAAGTATAATACACATAAGACTGCATATAACCGAATCAAGTTCCTGTACATCTAAGATAAATACCACATTGGACATCAACATTACTACAATAGAAAATATAAATTAAATTAAAAGAAAAAAAGAAAAGAAAAAGAAGAGTGGGGCATGGAGAGATGCTGCCGCCTTGTGGCCGTTTTCCATAACAACAACTTTAAAACCTGTGCTGATGGGCACTGAATATTCACAAGGCCTACGGGGTTGGAAGGAAAAAAGCACCTGCCCTCAAGAAACATCTGGGGGTAGGTCATCGAAAAAGAACTGAAAAGAGGGCAGGGCTTCCCTTGGTGGCGCACTGGTTGAGAGTCCACCTGCCGATGCAGGGGACGCGGGATCGAGCCCTGCTCCGGCAAGATCCCACATGCCACAGAGCAACGAAGCCCGTGCGCCACAACTACTGAGCCCACGCTCTAGAGCCTGTGCTCTGCAACAAGAGAAGCCACCGCAATGAGAAACCCAAGCATCACAACGAAGAGTAGCCCCCACTCGCCACAACTAGAGAAAGCCCGCATGCAGCAATGAAGACACAGTGCAGCAAAAAATAAAACTAAATAGAATAAATATATTAAAACGTTAAAACGAGAATGAAAGTGGAATACTCTCGAACACCATACACAAAAATAAACTCCAACCAGATGAAAGATCTACGCCTGAGGACGGATACTCTAAAACACATGAGGAAAATATAGGGAGAACACGCTCTGACATAAATCTCAGCAGGTTCTTTTCTGATCCATCTCTTAGAGTAATGAACAGGAAAACAAATGGGACCTAATGCAACTGAAAGCGTTTGCACAGCAAAGGAAACCCGAAACAAAACGAAAAGACAACCCTCAGAATGAGAACACATATTTGCAACGGAAGATGCCCACAAGGGATTAATCTCCAAAACATACAAACAGCTCCTGCAGATCAATATCAAAAGAACAAAAGAACCAATCAAAACTAGGCAGAAGATCTAAATGGACGTCTCTCCAAAGAAGACATACTGATGGCCATTAAGCACAGGAAAAGATGCTCAGCGTCGCTGATTACGAGAGACATGCAAATCAAAACGACAATGAGGTATCACCTCTCACGGGTCAGAAGGGCCATCATCAAAAAATCTACAACAAGAAATGCTGGAGAGGGTGTGGAGCAAAGGGAACCCTCCTACACTGTCAGTGGGAATGCAAATCGATACATCCACTATGGAGAACAGTATGGCGGTTCCTTAGGAAACGAAACATAGAACTACCATGTGACCCAGCAGTCTCACCCTCGGGGGAAGATCTCGAGGGAACCAAAACTCTAAAAGACACGTGAACGCCAACGATCATGGCAGCACTCTGCGCGATAGCCAGGACATGGAAGCAAACGAAGCATAGAAGGACAGATGCACGGATAAAGAAGATAGGGTCTGGGAACACGATGGAATATTACTCGGCCATGAATAAGGATGAGATCATGGCATTTCCAGCCATGGGGAAGGAGGTAGAGATGATCATACAAAGTCAAGTAAGTGAGACAGGGAAACACAAATATCACAGGATACCGCTTACAGGTGGAATCTAAAAATGGATACGAATGAACTTCTTTACAAAAGAGAAACAGCCTCACAGGCTTAGAAAGGAAACTTAGGGTTCGGAAAAGGGAAGCGTGGGGGGGGCAGGGAGCAACTAGCAGGTTGAGATGAACACATGCACACTACTATTTATAAAATAATCAATGAGGACCCAGGGTGTAGCACAAGGAATCCTACTCAACACCCTAATGACCTACTTGGGAAGAGAACTGGAAAAAGAATATGTACACATCTATGTGTAAGTGAATCAAGTTGCTGTCCAGCTAGGAAAAAAAAAAAAAAGCCCAAAACAACCCAGCAACATGGGAAATCACCTACACTCCAATAAAAAATAATAATTTAAAAAAGAAAAGAAAAGAAAGTCCCCATCCATCTCCTCAGGCCTCTGTGACCCAGGCTGCTGTCACATCCCTGGAGCCGGAGCAGGTCGGGGTCCCGAAGCTGCACTGCCGTGGGAAGGAGGAAACTGAGGAGGATGTGCCAGCCAATAAGCACCCCCGCCTTGGACCTGGAGTGCCTGTTCCCCTCTGCATGGGCCCACCGTCTCCAGCTCCCTGCTGGCCCTCCTACACAGAAACCGAGCCTAGTGCACCCAAAGGATGGTGGAGCCTCTGCGCTGGAAGAGCTTTGAAAATTCCCTTGGGCGCTCCGTCTCCCGGTGGTGGGGTTCCCACCTCCAGCCTCCCTCCTCAGGGTGGCCCCACCTAAGGATGACAAGCACCTCAGCCGAGCGGTGTGGCAGGAGTTGGGATCTGTCAGGGCATGGCGGGTGGGCGGGAAAGGGGAAGGGGGAAGAAGTCCGGAGACACAAGCCTTGGGTGTTTCTTAGGGCACATGCCACTCTGACAACCCAGGAACAGGACTCTCCCTCAGGCTCCGGTTGCCCAGTAACCAGAGTTGGGCTTGAAGACGTGCTGCCGCCTTGTGGCCATTTCCCGTAACAACAACTTTAAAATCGGTGCTGAGCGGCACTTAATCTTCACAAGGCCTGTGGGGCTGTAAATGACACCTGCCCTCAAGAACTGTCCTGGGGTAAATCATCAGAAAATAGTTCAAAACTGGGCCGATTTTCAACAAGGTAATTTCGAGAGGTAAATTTTACCCACTCTGTATATTAAAAAAAAAAAAAGCACATGGAAAGGTACTCAACATCTTTCATTATTAAAGAAATGCAAATCGAAACTACAATGGGGTATCACCTCACAACCGTCAGCATGGCCAGGCTCAAACAAAAAAACAAATCTCCAAAGAATAAACGCTCGAGAGGCCTTGGGGAAAACGGAATCATCCTCTGCTCTTGGTGGGGATGTAAATTGGTGCAGCCACTATGGAGAAGAGTATGGAGGTTCCTTAAAAAAACTAAACATAGTGTTACCACGTGATCCAGCAAGCCCACTCCTGGGCTTAGCTCCAAAGACAATCCTAATTGGAAATGACACGGGCACCCCCGTTTTTCAGGGCAGCACTGCTGACAGTAGCCAAGACATAGGATCACACGAAATGTTCATCCACAGGAAAATGAAGAATATGTAGCACACGTATACAACGGAGTACTACGCAGCCATAAAAGGGAACGAACTAATGCCATCTGCTGCAGCAATGATGGACAGAGATCATACTAAGGGAAGTGACTCAGAGAGAGAAAGACAAATACCATTAGATATCACTTACAGGTGGAATCTATAAATTCAGACGCATGAACTAATTTACAAAACAGAAACAGACTCACAGACTTAGAAAACAAACTTACGATTATCAACAAGGAAACTTACAGAAAAGTGATAAAACTAGGAGGCTGAGATTAAGAGATACACACTAGAATATGTCAAAGACATAACCAACAAGAACCTACTGCAGAGCACAGGGAACTCTACTGAACCCAGTCTTATAACTTACGTGGGAAAAGAACCCAAAGTATAATACACATAAGACTGCATATAACCGAATCAAGTTCCTGTACATCTAAGATAAATACCACATTGGACATCAACATTACTACAATAGAAAATATAAATTAAATTAAAAGAAAAAAAGAAAAGAAAAAGAAGAGTGGGGCATGGAGAGATGCTGCCGCCTTGTGGCCGTTTTCCATAACAACAACTTTAAAACCTGTGCTGATGGGCACTGAATATTCACAAGGCCTACGGGGTTGGAAGGAAAAAAGCACCTGCCCTCAAGAAACATCTGGGGGTAGGTCATCGAAAAAGAACTGAAAAGAGGGCAGGGCTTCCCTTGGTGGCGCACTGGTTGAGAGTCCACCTGCCGATGCAGGGGACGCGGGATCGAGCCCTGCTCCGGCAAGATCCCACATGCCACAGAGCAACGAAGCCCGTGCGCCACAACTACTGAGCCCACGCTCTAGAGCCTGTGCTCTGCAACAAGAGAAGCCACCGCAATGAGAAACCCAAGCATCACAACGAAGAGTAGCCCCCACTCGCCACAACTAGAGAAAGCCCGCATGCAGCAATGAAGACACAGTGCAGCAAAAAATAAAACTAAATAGAATAAATATATTAAAACGTTAAAACGAGAATGAAAGTGGAATACTCTCGAACACCATACACAAAAATAAACTCCAACCAGATGAAAGATCTACGCCTGAGGACGGATACTCTAAAACACATGAGGAAAATATAGGGAGAACACGCTCTGACATAAATCTCAGCAGGTTCTTTTCTGATCCATCTCTTAGAGTAATGAACAGGAAAACAAATGGGACCTAATGCAACTGAAAGCGTTTGCACAGCAAAGGAAACCCGAAACAAAACGAAAAGACAACCCTCAGAATGAGAACACATATTTGCAACGGAAGATGCCCACAAGGGATTAATCTCCAAAACATACAAACAGCTCCTGCAGATCAATATCAAAAGAACAAAAGAACCAATCAAAACTAGGCAGAAGATCTAAATGGACGTCTCTCCAAAGAAGACATACTGATGGCCATTAAGCACAGGAAAAGGTGCTCAGCGTCGCTGATTACGAGAGACATGCAAATCAAAACGACAATGAGGTATCACCTCTCACGGGTCAGAAGGGCCATCATCAAAAAATCTACAACAAGAAATGCTGGAGAGGGTGTGGAGCAAAGGGAACCCTCCTACACTGTCAGTGGGAATGCAAATCGATACATCCACTATGGAGAACAGTATGGCGGTTCCTTAGGAAACGAAACATAGAACTACCATGTGACCCAGCAGTCTCACCCTCGGGGGAAGATCTCGAGGGAACCAAAACTCTAAAAGACACGTGAACGCCAACGATCATGGCAGCACTCTGCGCGATAGCCAGGACATGGAAGCAAACGAAGCATAGAAGGACAGATGCACGGATAAAGAAGATAGGGTCTGGGAACACGATGGAATATTACTCGGCCATGAATAAGGATGAGATCATGGCATTTCCAGCCATGGGGAAGGAGGTAGAGATGATCATACAAAGTCAAGTAAGTGAGACAGGGAAACACAAATATCACAGGATACCGCTTACAGGTGGAATCTAAAAATGGATACGAATGAACTTCTTTACAAAAGAGAAACAGCCTCACAGGCTTAGAAAGGAAACTTAGGGTTCGGAAAAGGGAAGCGTGGGGGGGGCAGGGAGCAACTAGCAGGTTGAGATGAACACATGCACACTACTATTTATAAAATAATCAATGAGGACCCAGGGTGTAGCACAAGGAATCCTACTCAACACTCTAATGACCTACTTGGGAAGAGAACTGGAAAAAGAATATGTACACATCTATGTGTAAGTGAATCAAGTTGCTGTCCAGCTAGGGAAAAAAAAAAAAAAAGCCCAAAACAACCCAGCAACATGGGAAATCACCTACACTCCAATAAAAAATAATAATTTAAAAAAGAAAAGAAAAGAAAGTCCCCATCCATCTCCTCAGGCCTCTGTGACCCAGGCTGCTGTCACATCCCTGGAGCCGGAGCAGGTCGGGGTCCCGAAGCTGCACTGCCGTGGGAAGGAGGAAACTGAGGAGGATGTGCCAGCCAATAAGCACCCCCGCCTTGGACCTGGAGTGCCTGTTCCCCTCTGCATGGGCCCACCGTCTCCAGCTCCCTGCTGGCCCTCCTACACAGAAACCGAGCCTAGTGCACCCAAAGGATGGTGGAGCCTCTGCGCTGGAAGAGCTTTGAAAATTCCCTTGGGCGCTCCGTCTCCCGGTGGTGGGGTTCCCACCTCCAGCCTCCCTCCTCAGGGTGGCCCCACCTAAGGATGACAAGCACCTCAGCCGAGCGGTGTGGCAGGAGTTGGGATCTGTCAGGGCATGGCGGGTGGGCGGGAAAGGGGAAGGGGGAAGAAGTCCGGAGACACAAGCCTTGGGTGTTTCTTAGGGCACATTCCACTCTGACAACCCAGGAACAGGACTCTCCCTCAGGCTCCGGTTGCCCAGTAACCAGAGTTGGGCTTGAAGACGTGCTGCCGCCTTGTGGCCATTTCCCGTAACAACAACTTTAAAATCGGTGCTGAGCGGCACTTAATCTTCACAAGGCCTGTGGGGCTGTAAATGACACCTGCCCTCAAGAACTGTCCTGGGGTAAATCATCAGAAAATAGTTCAAAACTGGGCCGATTTTCAACAAGGTAATTTCGAGAGGTAAATTTTACCCACTCTGTATATTAAAAAAAAAAAAAGCACATGGAAAGGTACTCAACATCTTTCATTATTAAAGAAATGCAAATCGAAACTACAATGGGGTATCACCTCACAACCGTCAGCATGGCCAGGCTCAAACAAAAAAACAAATCTCCAAAGAATAAACGCTCGAGAGGCCTTGGGGAAAACGGAATCATCCTCTGCTCTTGGTGGGGATGTAAATTGGTGCAGCCACTATGGAGACGAGTATGGAGGTTCCTTAAAAAAACTAAACATAGTGTTACCACGTGATCCAGCAAGCCCACTCCTGGGCTTAGCTCCAAAGACAATCCTAATTGGAAATGACACGGGCACCCCCGTTTTTCAGGGCAGCACTGCTGACAGTAGCCAAGACATAGGATCACACGAAATGTTCATCCACAGGAAAATGAAGAATATGTAGCACACGTATACAACGGAGTACTACGCAGCCATAAAAAGGAACGAACTAATGCCATCTGCTGCAGCAATGATGGACAGAGATCATACTAAGGGAAGTGACTCAGAGAGAGAAAGACAAATACCATTAGATATCACTTACAGGTGGAATCTATAAATTCAGACGCATGAACTAATTTACAAAACAGAAACAGACTCACAGACTTAGAAAACAAACTTACGATTATCAACAAGGAAACTTACAGAAAAGTGATAAAACTAGGAGGCTGAGATTAAGAGATACACACTAGAATATGTCAAAGACATAACCAACAAGAACCTACTGCAGAGCACAGGGAACTCTACTGAACCCAGTCTTATAACTTACGTGGGAAAAGAACCCAAAGTATAATACACATAAGACTGCATATAACCGAATCAAGTTCCTGTACATCTAAGATAAATACCACATTGGACATCAACATTACTACAATAGAAAATATAAATTAAATTAAAAGAAAAAAAGAAAAGAAAAAGAAGAGTGGGGCATGGAGAGATGCTGCCGCCTTGTGGCCGTTTTCCATAACAACAACTTTAAAACCTGTGCTGATGGGCACTGAATATTCACAAGGCCTACGGGGTTGGAAGGAAAAAAGCACCTGCCCTCAAGAAACATCTGGGGGTAGGTCATCGAAAAAGAACTGAAAAGAGGGCAGGGCTTCCCTTGGTGGCGCACTGGTTGAGAGTCCACCTGCCGATGCAGGGGACGCGGGATCGAGCCCTGCTCCGGCAAGATCCCACATGCCACAGAGCAACGAAGCCCGTGCGCCACAACTACTGAGCCCACGCTCTAGAGCCTGTGCTCTGCAACAAGAGAAGCCACCGCAATGAGAAACCCAAGCATCACAACGAAGAGTAGCCCCCACTCGCCACAACTAGAGAAAGCCCGCATGCAGCAATGAAGACACAGTGCAGCAAAAAATAAAACTAAATAGAATAAATATATTAAAACGTTAAAACGAGAATGAAAGTGGAATACTCTCGAACACCATACACAAAAATAAACTCCAACCAGATGAAAGATCTACGCCTGAGGACGGATACTCTAAAACACATGAGGAAAATATAGGGAGAACACGCTCTGACATAAATCTCAGCAGGTTCTTTTCTGATCCATCTCTTAGAGTAATGAACAGGAAAACAAATGGGACCTAATGCAACTGAAAGCGTTTGCACAGCAAAGGAAACCCGAAACAAAACGAAAAGACAACCCTCAGAATGAGAACACATATTTGCAACGGAAGATGCCCACAAGGGATTAATCTCCAAAACATACAAACAGCTCCTGCAGATCAATATCAAAAGAACAAAAGAACCAATCAAAACTAGGCAGAAGATCTAAATGGACGTCTCTCCAAAGAAGACATACTGATGGCCATTAAGCACAGGAAAAGATGCTCAGCGTCGCTGATTACGAGAGACATGCAAATCAAAACGACAATGAGGTATCACCTCTCACGGGTCAGAAGGGCCATCATCAAAAAATCTACAACAAGAAATGCTGGAGAGGGTGTGGAGCAAAGGGAACCCTCCTACACTGTCAGTGGGAATGCAAATCGATACATCCACTATGGAGAACAGTATGGCGGTTCCTTAGGAAACGAAACATAGAACTACCATGTGACCCAGCAGTCTCACCCTCGGGGGAAGATCTCGAGGGAACCAAAACTCTAAAAGACACGTGAACGCCAACGATCATGGCAGCACTCTGCGCGATAGCCAGGACATGGAAGCAAACGAAGCATAGAAGGACAGATGCACGGATAAAGAAGATAGGGTCTGGGAACACGATGGAATATTACTCGGCCATGAATAAGGATGAGATCATGGCATTTCCAGCCATGGGGAAGGAGGTAGAGATGATCATACAAAGTCAAGTAAGTGAGACAGGGAAACACAAATATCACAGGATACCGCTTACAGGTGGAATCTAAAAATGGATACGAATGAACTTCTTTACAAAAGAGAAACAGCCTCACAGGCTTAGAAAGGAAACTTAGGGTTCGGAAAAGGGAAGCGTGGGGGGGGCAGGGAGCAACTAGCAGGTTGAGATGAACACATGCACACTACTATTTATAAAATAATCAATGAGGACCCAGGGTGTAGCACAAGGAATCCTACTCAACACTCTAATGACCTACTTGGGAAGAGAACTGGAAAAAGAATATGTACACATCTATGTGTAAGTGAATCAAGTTGCTGTCCAGCTAGGGAAAAAAAAAAAAAAGCCCAAAACAACCCAGCAACATGGGAAATCACCTACACTCCAATAAAAAATAATAATTTAAAAAAGAAAAGAAAAGAAAGTCCCCATCCATCTCCTCAGGCCTCTGTGACCCAGGCTGCTGTCACATCCCTGGAGCCGGAGCAGGTCGGGGTCCCGAAGCTGCACTGCCGTGGGAAGGAGGAAACTGAGGAGGATGTGCCAGCCAATAAGCACCCCCGCCTTGGACCTGGAGTGCCTGTTCCCCTCTGCATGGGCCCACCGTCTCCAGCTCCCTGCTGGCCCTCCTACACAGAAACCGAGCCTAGTGCACCCAAAGGATGGTGGAGCCTCTGCGCTGGAAGAGCTTTGAAAATTCCCTTGGGCGCTCCGTCTCCCGGTGGTGGGGTTCCCACCTCCAGCCTCCCTCCTCAGGGTGGCCCCACCTAAGGATGACAAGCACCTCAGCCGAGCGGTGTGGCAGGAGTTGGGATCTGTCAGGGCATGGCGGGTGGGCGGGAAAGGGGAAGGGGGAAGAAGTCCGGAGACACAAGCCTTGGGTGTTTCTTAGGGCACATTCCACTCTGACAACCCAGGAACAGGACTCTCCCTCAGGCTCCGGTTGCCCAGTAACCAGAGTTGGGCTTGAAGACGTGCTGCCGCCTTGTGGCCATTTCCCGTAACAACAACTTTAAAATCGGTGCTGAGCGGCACTTAATCTTCACAAGGCCTGTGGGGCTGTAAATGACACCTGCCCTCAAGAACTGTCCTGGGGTAAATCATCAGAAAATAGTTCAAAACTGGGCCGATTTTCAACAAGGTAATTTCGAGAGGTAAATTTTACTCACTCTGTATATTAAAAAAAAAAAAAGCACATGGAAAGGTACTCAACATCTTTCATTATTAAAGAAATGCAAATCGAAACTACAATGGGGTATCACCTCACAACCGTCAGCATGGCCAGGCTCAAACAAAAAAACAAATCTCCAAAGAATAAACGCTCGAGAGGCCTTGGGGAAAACGGAATCATCCTCTGCTCTTGGTGGGGATGTAAATTGGTGCAGCCACTATGGAGAAGAGTATGGAGGTTCCTTAAAAAAACTAAACATAGTGTTACCACGTGATCCAGCAAGCCCACTCCTGGGCTTAGCTCCAAAGACAATCCTAATTGGAAATGACACGGGCACCCCCGTTTTTCAGGGCAGCACTGCTGACAGTAGCCAAGACATAGGATCACACGAAATGTTCATCCACAGGAAAATGAAGAATATGTAGCACACGTATACAACGGAGTACTACGCAGCCATAAAAAGGAACGAACTAATGCCATCTGCTGCAGCAATGATGGACAGAGATCATACTAAGGGAAGTGACTCAGAGAGAGAAAGACAAATACCATTAGATATCACTTACAGGTGGAATCTATAAATTCAGACGCATGAACTAATTTACAAAACAGAAACAGACTCACAGACTTAGAAAACAAACTTACGATTATCAACAAGGAAACTTACAGAAAAGTGATAAAACTAGGAGGCTGAGATTAAGAGATACACACTAGAATATGTCAAAGACATAACCAACAAGAACCTACTGCAGAGCACAGGGAACTCTACTGAACCCAGTCTTATAACTTACGTGGGAAAAGAACCCAAAGTATAATACACATAAGACTGCATATAACCGAATCAAGTTCCTGTACATCTAAGATAAATACCACATTGGACATCAACATTACTACAATAGAAAATATAAATTAAATTAAAAGAAAAAAAGAAAAGAAAAAGAAGAGTGGGGCATGGAGAGATGCTGCCGCCTTGTGGCCGTTTTCCATAACAACAACTTTAAAACCTGTGCTGATGGGCACTGAATATTCACAAGGCCTACGGGGTTGGAAGGAAAAAAGCACCTGCCCTCAAGAAACATCTGGGGGTAGGTCATCGAAAAAGAACTGAAAAGAGGGCAGGGCTTCCCTTGGTGGCGCACTGGTTGAGAGTCCACCTGCCGATGCAGGGGACGCGGGATCGAGCCCTGCTCCGGCAAGATCCCACATGCCACAGAGCAACGAAGCCCGTGCGCCACAACTACTGAGCCCACGCTCTAGAGCCTGTGCTCTGCAACAAGAGAAGCCACCGCAATGAGAAACCCAAGCATCACAACGAAGAGTAGCCCCCACTCGCCACAACTAGAGAAAGCCCGCATGCAGCAATGAAGACACAGTGCAGCAAAAAATAAAACTAAATAGAATAAATATATTAAAACGTTAAAACGAGAATGAAAGTGGAATACTCTCGAACACCATACACAAAAATAAACTCCAACCAGATGAAAGATCTACGCCTGAGGACGGATACTCTAAAACACATGAGGAAAATATAGGGAGAACACGCTCTGACATAAATCTCAGCAGGTTCTTTTCTGATCCATCTCTTAGAGTAATGAACAGGAAAACAAATGGGACCTAATGCAACTGAAAGCGTTTGCACAGCAAAGGAAACCCGAAACAAAACGAAAAGACAACCCTCAGAATGAGAACACATATTTGCAACGGAAGATGCCCACAAGGGATTAATCTCCAAAACATACAAACAGCTCCTGCAGATCAATATCAAAAGAACAAAAGAACCAATCAAAACTAGGCAGAAGATCTAAATGGACGTCTCTCCAAAGAAGACATACTGATGGCCATTAAGCACAGGAAAAGATGCTCAGCGTCGCTGATTACGAGAGACATGCAAATCAAAACGACAATGAGGTATCACCTCTCACGGGTCAGAAGGGCCATCATCAAAAAATCTACAACAAGAAATGCTGGAGAGGGTGTGGAGCAAAGGGAACCCTCCTACACTGTCAGTGGGAATGCAAATCGATACATCCACTATGGAGAACAGTATGGCGGTTCCTTAGGAAACGAAACATAGAACTACCATGTGACCCAGCAGTCTCACCCTCGGGGGAAGATCTCGAGGGAACCAAAACTCTAAAAGACACGTGAACGCCAACGATCATGGCAGCACTCTGCGCGATAGCCAGGACATGGAAGCAAACGAAGCATAGAAGGACAGATGCACGGATAAAGAAGATAGGGTCTGGGAACACGATGGAATATTACTCGGCCATGAATAAGGATGAGATCATGGCATTTCCAGCCATGGGGAAGGAGGTAGAGATGATCATACAAAGTCAAGTAAGTGAGACAGGGAAACACAAATATCACAGGATACCGCTTACAGGTGGAATCTAAAAATGGATACGAATGAACTTCTTTACAAAAGAGAAACAGCCTCACAGGCTTAGAAAGGAAACTTAGGGTTCGGAAAAGGGAAGCGTGGGGGGGGCAGGGAGCAACTAGCAGGTTGAGATGAACACATGCACACTACTATTTATAAAATAATCAATGAGGACCCAGGGTGTAGCACAAGGAATCCTACTCAACACTCTAATGACCTACTTGGGAAGAGAACTGGAAAAAGAATATGTACACATCTATGTGTAAGTGAATCAAGTTGCTGTCCAGCTAGGAAAAAAAAAAAAAAGCCCAAAACAACCCAGCAACATGGGAAATCACCTACACTCCAATAAAAAATAATAATTTAAAAAAGAAAAGAAAAGAAAGTCCCCATCCATCTCCTCAGGCCTCTGTGACCCAGGCTGCTGTCACATCCCTGGAGCCGGAGCAGGTCGGGGTCCCGAAGCTGCACTGCCGTGGGAAGGAGGAAACTGAGGAGGATGTGCCAGCCAATAAGCACCCCCGCCTTGGACCTGGAGTGCCTGTTCCCCTCTGCATGGGCCCACCGTCTCCAGCTCCCTGCTGGCCCTCCTACACAGAAACCGAGCCTAGTGCACCCAAAGGATGGTGGAGCCTCTGCGCTGGAAGAGCTTTGAAAATTCCCTTGGGCGCTCCGTCTCCCGGTGGTGGGGTTCCCACCTCCAGCCTCCCTCCTCAGGGTGGCCCCACCTAAGGATGACAAGCACCTCAGCCGAGCGGTGTGGCAGGAGTTGGGATCTGTCAGGGCATGGCGGGTGGGCGGGAAAGGGGAAGGGGGAAGAAGTCCGGAGACACAAGCCTTGGGTGTTTCTTAGGGCACATGCCACTCTGACAACCCAGGAACAGGACTCTCCCTCAGGCTCCGGTTGCCCAGTAACCAGAGTTGGGCTTGAAGACGTGCTGCCGCCTTGTGGCCATTTCCCGTAACAACAACTTTAAAATCGGTGCTGAGCGGCACTTAATCTTCACAAGGCCTGTGGGGCTGTAAATGACACCTGCCCTCAAGAACTGTCCTGGGGTAAATCATCAGAAAATAGTTCAAAACTGGGCCGATTTTCAACAAGGTAATTTCGAGAGGTAAATTTTACCCACTCTGTATATTAAAAAAAAAAAAAGCACATGGAAAGGTACTCAACATCTTTCATTATTAAAGAAATGCAAATCGAAACTACAATGGGGTATCACCTCACAACCGTCAGCATGGCCAGGCTCAAACAAAAAAACAAATCTCCAAAGAATAAACGCTCGAGAGGCCTTGGGGAAAACGGAATCATCCTCTGCTCTTGGTGGGGATGTAAATTGGTGCAGCCACTATGGAGAAGAGTATGGAGGTTCCTTAAAAAAACTAAACATAGTGTTACCACGTGATCCAGCAAGCCCACTCCTGGGCTTAGCTCCAAAGACAATCCTAATTGGAAATGACACGGGCACCCCCGTTTTTCAGGGCAGCACTGCTGACAGTAGCCAAGACATAGGATCACACGAAATGTTCATCCACAGGAAAATGAAGAATATGTAGCACACGTATACAACGGAGTACTACGCAGCCATAAAAAGGAACGAACTAATGCCATCTGCTGCAGCAATGATGGACAGAGATCATACTAAGGGAAGTGACTCAGAGAGAGAAAGACAAATACCATTAGATATCACTTACAGGTGGAATCTATAAATTCAGACGCATGAACTAATTTACAAAACAGAAACAGACTCACAGACTTAGAAAACAAACTTACGATTATCAACAAGGAAACTTACAGAAAAGTGATAAAACTAGGAGGCTGAGATTAAGAGATACACACTAGAATATGTCAAAGACATAACCAACAAGAACCTACTGCAGAGCACAGGGAACTCTACTGAACCCAGTCTTATAACTTACGTGGGAAAAGAACCCAAAGTATAATACACATAAGACTGCATATAACCGAATCAAGTTCCTGTACATCTAAGATAAATACCACATTGGACATCAACATTACTACAATAGAAAATATAAATTAAATTAAAAGAAAAAAAGAAAAGAAAAAGAAGAGTGGGGCATGGAGAGATGCTGCCGCCTTGTGGCCGTTTTCCATAACAACAACTTTAAAACCTGTGCTGATGGGCACTGAATATTCACAAGGCCTACGGGGTTGGAAGGAAAAAAGCACCTGCCCTCAAGAAACATCTGGGGGTAGGTCATCGAAAAAGAACTGAAAAGAGGGCAGGGCTTCCCTTGGTGGCGCACTGGTTGAGAGTCCACCTGCCGATGCAGGGGACGCGGGATCGAGCCCTGCTCCGGCAAGATCCCACATGCCACAGAGCAACGAAGCCCGTGCGCCACAACTACTGAGCCCACGCTCTAGAGCCTGTGCTCTGCAACAAGAGAAGCCACCGCAATGAGAAACCCAAGCATCACAACGAAGAGTAGCCCCCACTCGCCACAACTAGAGAAAGCCCGCATGCAGCAATGAAGACACAGTGCAGCAAAAAATAAAACTAAATAGAATAAATATATTAAAACGTTAAAACGAGAATGAAAGTGGAATACTCTCGAACACCATACACAAAAATAAACTCCAACCAGATGAAAGATCTACGCCTGAGGACGGATACTCTAAAACACATGAGGAAAATATAGGGAGAACACGCTCTGACATAAATCTCAGCAGGTTCTTTTCTGATCCATCTCTTAGAGTAATGAACAGGAAAACAAATGGGACCTAATGCAACTGAAAGCGTTTGCACAGCAAAGGAAACCCGAAACAAAACGAAAAGACAACCCTCAGAATGAGAACACATATTTGCAACGGAAGATGCCCACAAGGGATTAATCTCCAAAACATACAAACAGCTCCTGCAGATCAATATCAAAAGAACAAAAGAACCAATCAAAACTAGGCAGAAGATCTAAATGGACGTCTCTCCAAAGAAGACATACTGATGGCCATTAAGCACAGGAAAAGATGCTCAGCGTCGCTGATTACGAGAGACATGCAAATCAAAACGACAATGAGGTATCACCTCTCACGGGTCAGAAGGGCCATCATCAAAAAATCTACAACAAGAAATGCTGGAGAGGGTGTGGAGCAAAGGGAACCCTCCTACACTGTCAGTGGGAATGCAAATCGATACATCCACTATGGAGAACAGTATGGCGGTTCCTTAGGAAACGAAACATAGAACTACCATGTGACCCAGCAGTCTCACCCTCGGGGGAAGATCTCGAGGGAACCAAAACTCTAAAAGACACGTGAACGCCAACGATCATGGCAGCACTCTGCGCGATAGCCAGGACATGGAAGCAAACGAAGCATAGAAGGACAGATGCACGGATAAAGAAGATAGGGTCTGGGAACACGATGGAATATTACTCGGCCATGAATAAGGATGAGATCATGGCATTTCCAGCCATGGGGAAGGAGGTAGAGATGATCATACAAAGTCAAGTAAGTGAGACAGGGAAACACAAATATCACAGGATACCGCTTACAGGTGGAATCTAAAAATGGATACGAATGAACTTCTTTACAAAAGAGAAACAGCCTCACAGGCTTAGAAAGGAAACTTAGGGTTCGGAAAAGGGAAGCGTGGGGGGGGCAGGGAGCAACTAGCAGGTTGAGATGAACACATGCACACTACTATTTATAAAATAATCAATGAGGACCCAGGGTGTAGCACAAGGAATCCTACTCAACACTCTAATGACCTACTTGGGAAGAGAACTGGAAAAAGAATATGTACACATCTATGTGTAAGTGAATCAAGTTGCTGTCCAGCTAGGGAAAAAAAAAAAAAAGCCCAAAACAACCCAGCAACATGGGAAATCACCTACACTCCAATAAAAAATAATAATTTAAAAAAGAAAAGAAAAGAAAGTCCCCATCCATCTCCTCAGGCCTCTGTGACCCAGGCTGCTGTCACATCCCTGGAGCCGGAGCAGGTCGGGGTCCCGAAGCTGCACTGCCGTGGGAAGGAGGAAACTGAGGAGGATGTGCCAGCCAATAAGCACCCCCGCCTTGGACCTGGAGTGCCTGTTCCCCTCTGCATGGGCCCACCGTCTCCAGCTCCCTGCTGGCCCTCCTACACAGAAACCGAGCCTAGTGCACCCAAAGGATGGTGGAGCCTCTGCGCTGGAAGAGCTTTGAAAATTCCCTTGGGCGCTCCGTCTCCCGGTGGTGGGGTTCCCACCTCCAGCCTCCCTCCTCAGGGTGGCCCCACCTAAGGATGACAAGCACCTCAGCCGAGCGGTGTGGCAGGAGTTGGGATCTGTCAGGGCATGGCGGGTGGGCGGGAAAGGGGAAGGGGGAAGAAGTCCGGAGACACAAGCCTTGGGTGTTTCTTAGGGCACATTCCACTCTGACAACCCAGGAACAGGACTCTCCCTCAGGCTCCGGTTGCCCAGTAACCAGAGTTGGGCTTGAAGACGTGCTGCCGCCTTGTGGCCATTTCCCGTAACAACAACTTTAAAATCGGTGCTGAGCGGCACTTAATCTTCACGAGGCCTGTGGGGCTGTAAATGACACCTGCCCTCAAGAACTGTCCTGGGGTAAATCATCAGAAAATAGTTCAAAACTGGGCCGATTTTCAACAAGGTAATTTCGAGAGGTAAATTTTACTCACTCTGTATATTAAAAAAAAAAAAAGCACATGGAAAGGTACTCAACATCTTTCATTATTAAAGAAATGCAAATCGAAACTACAATGGGGTATCACCTCACAACCGTCAGCATGGCCAGGCTCAAACAAAAAAACAAATCTCCAAAGAATAAACGCTCGAGAGGCCTTGGGGAAAACGGAATCATCCTCTGCTCTTGGTGGGGATGTAAATTGGTGCAGCCACTATGGAGAAGAGTATGGAGGTTCCTTAAAAAAACTAAACATAGTGTTACCACGTGATCCAGCAAGCCCACTCCTGGGCTTAGCTCCAAAGACAATCCTAATTGGAAATGACACGGGCACCCCCGTTTTTCAGGGCAGCACTGCTGACAGTAGCCAAGACATAGGATCACACGAAATGTTCATCCACAGGAAAATGAAGAATATGTAGCACACGTATACAACGGAGTACTACGCAGCCATAAAAAGGAACGAACTAATGCCATCTGCTGCAGCAATGATGGACAGAGATCATACTAAGGGAAGTGACTCAGAGAGAGAAAGACAAATACCATTAGATATCACTTACAGGTGGAATCTATAAATTCAGACGCATGAACTAATTTACAAAACAGAAACAGACTCACAGACTTAGAAAACAAACTTACGATTATCAACAAGGAAACTTACAGAAAAGTGATAAAACTAGGAGGCTGAGATTAAGAGATACACACTAGAATATGTCAAAGACATAACCAACAAGAACCTACTGCAGAGCACAGGGAACTCTACTGAACCCAGTCTTATAACTTACGTGGGAAAAGAACCCAAAGTATAATACACATAAGACTGCATATGACCGAATCAAGTTCCTGTACATCTAAGATAAATACCACATTGGACATCAACATTACTACAATAGAAAATATAAATTAAATTAAAAGAAAAAAAGAAAAGAAAAAGAAGAGTGGGGCATGGAGAGATGCTGCCGCCTTGTGGCCGTTTTCCATAACAACAACTTTAAAACCTGTGCTGATGGGCACTGAATATTCACAAGGCCTACGGGGTTGGAAGGAAAAAAGCACCTGCCCTCAAGAAACATCTGGGGGTAGGTCATCGAAAAAGAACTGAAAAGAGGGCAGGGCTTCCCTTGGTGGCGCACTGGTTGAGAGTCCACCTGCCGATGCAGGGGACGCGGGATCGAGCCCTGCTCCGGCAAGATCCCACATGCCACAGAGCAACGAAGCCCGTGCGCCACAACTACTGAGCCCACGCTCTAGAGCCTGTGCTCTGCAACAAGAGAAGCCACCGCAATGAGAAACCCAAGCATCACAACGAAGAGTAGCCCCCACTCGCCACAACTAGAGAAAGCCCGCATGCAGCAATGAAGACACAGTGCAGCAAAAAATAAAACTAAATAGAATAAATATATTAAAACGTTAAAACGAGAATGAAAGTGGAATACTCTCGAACACCATACACAAAAATAAACTCCAACCAGATGAAAGATCTACGCCTGAGGACGGATACTCTAAAACACATGAGGAAAATATAGGGAGAACACGCTCTGACATAAATCTCAGCAGGTTCTTTTCTGATCCATCTCTTAGAGTAATGAACAGGAAAACAAATGGGACCTAATGCAACTGAAAGCGTTTGCACAGCAAAGGAAACCCGAAACAAAACGAAAAGACAACCCTCAGAATGAGAACACATATTTGCAACGGAAGATGCCCACAAGGGATTAATCTCCAAAACATACAAACAGCTCCTGCAGATCAATATCAAAAGAACAAAAGAACCAATCAAAACTAGGCAGAAGATCTAAATGGACGTCTCTCCAAAGAAGACATACTGATGGCCATTAAGCACAGGAAAAGGTGCTCAGCGTCGCTGATTACGAGAGACATGCAAATCAAAACGACAATGAGGTATCACCTCTCACGGGTCAGAAGGGCCATCATCAAAAAATCTACAACAAGAAATGCTGGAGAGGGTGTGGAGCAAAGGGAACCCTCCTACACTGTCAGTGGGAATGCAAATCGATACATCCACTATGGAGAACAGTATGGCGGTTCCTTAGGAAACGAAACATAGAACTACCATGTGACCCAGCAGTCTCACCCTCGGGGGAAGATCTCGAGGGAACCAAAACTCTAAAAGACACGTGAACGCCAACGATCATGGCAGCACTCTGCGCGATAGCCAGGACATGGAAGCAAACGAAGCATAGAAGGACAGATGCACGGATAAAGAAGATAGGGTCTGGGAACACGATGGAATATTACTCGGCCATGAATAAGGATGAGATCATGGCATTTCCAGCCATGGGGAAGGAGGTAGAGATGATCATACAAAGTCAAGTAAGTGAGACAGGGAAACACAAATATCACAGGATACCGCTTACAGGTGGAATCTAAAAATGGATACGAATGAACTTCTTTACAAAAGAGAAACAGCCTCACAGGCTTAGAAAGGAAACTTAGGGTTCGGAAAAGGGAAGCGTGGGGGGGGCAGGGAGCAACTAGCAGGTTGAGATGAACACATGCACACTACTATTTATAAAATAATCAATGAGGACCCAGGGTGTAGCACAAGGAATCCTACTCAACACCCTAATGACCTACTTGGGAAGAGAACTGGAAAAAGAATATGTACACATCTATGTGTAAGTGAATCAAGTTGCTGTCCAGCTAGGAAAAAAAAAAAAAAAGAGCCCAAAACAACCCAGGAACATGGGAAATCACCTACACTCCAATAAAACATAATAATTTAAAAAAGAAAAGAAAAGAAAGTCCCCATCCATCTCCTCAGGCCTCTGTGACCCAGGCTGCTGTCACATCCCTGGAGCCGGAGCAGGTCGGGGTCCCGAAGCTGCACTGCCGTGGGAAGGAGGAAACTGAGGAGGATGTGCGCCAGCCAATAAGCACCCCCGCCTTGGACCTGGAGTGCCTGTTCCCCTCTGCATGGGCCCACCGTCTCCAGCTCCCTGCTGGCCCTCCTACACAGAAACCGAGCCTAGTGCACCCAAAGGATGGTGGAGCCTCTGCGCTGGAAGAGCTTTGAAAATTCCCTTGGGCGCTCCGTCTCCCGGTGGTGGGGTTCCCACCTCCAGCCTCCCTCCTCAGGGTGGCCCCACCTAAGGATGACAAGCACCTCAGCCGAGCGGTGTGGCAGGAGTTGGGATCTGTCAGGGCATGGCGGGTGGGCGGGAAAGGGGAAGGGGGAAGAAGTCCGGAGACACAAGCCTTGGGTGTTTCTTAGGGCACATTCCACTCTGACAACCCAGGAACAGGACTCTCCCTCAGGCTCCGGTTGCCCAGTAACCAGAGTTGGGCTTGAAGACGTGCTGCCGCCTTGTGGCCATTTCCCGTAACAACAACTTTAAAATCGGTGCTGAGCGGCACTTAATCTTCACGAGGCCTGTGGGGCTGTAAATGACACCTGCCCTCAAGAACTGTCCTGGGGTAAATCATCAGAAAATAGTTCAAAACTGGGCCGATTTTCAACAAGGTAATTTCGAGAGGTAAATTTTACCCACTCTGTATATTAAAAAAAAAAAAAGCACATGGAAAGGTACTCAACATCTTTCATTATTAAAGAAATGCAAATCGAAACTACAATGGGGTATCACCTCACAACCGTCAGCATGGCCAGGCTCAAACAAAAAAACAAATCTCCAAAGAATAAACGCTCGAGAGGCCTTGGGGAAAACGGAATCATCCTCTGCTCTTGGTGGGGATGTAAATTGGTGCAGCCACTATGGAGACGAGTATGGAGGTTCCTTAAAAAAACTAAACATAGTGTTACCACGTGATCCAGCAAGCCCACTCCTGGGCTTAGCTCCAAAGACAATCCTAATTGGAAATGACACGGGCACCCCCGTTTTTCAGGGCAGCACTGCTGACAGTAGCCAAGACATAGGATCACACGAAATGTTCATCCACAGGAAAATGAAGAATATGTAGCACACGTATACAACGGAGTACTACGCAGCCATAAAAAGGAACGAACTAATGCCATCTGCTGCACCACTGATGGACAGAGATCATACTAAGGGAAGTGACTCAGAGAGAGAAAGACAAATACCATTAGATATCACTTACAGGTGGAATCTATAAATTCAGACGCATGAACTAATTTACAAAACAGAAACAGACTCACAGACTTAGAAAACAAACTTACGATTATCAACAAGGAAACTTACAGAAAAGTGATAAAACTAGGAGGCTGAGATTAAGAGATACACACTAGAATATGTCAAAGACATAACCAACAAGAACCTACTGCAGAGCACAGGGAACTCTACTGAACCCAGTCTTATAACTTACGTGGGAAAAGAACCCAAAGTATAATACACATAAGACTGCATATAACCGAATCAAGTTCCTGTACATCTAAGATAAATACCACATTGGACATCAACATTACTACAATAGAAAATATAAATTAAATTAAAAGAAAAAAAGAAAAGAAAAAGAAGAGTGGGGCATGGAGAGATGCTGCCGCCTTGTGGCCGTTTTCCATAACAACAACTTTAAAACCTGTGCTGATGGGCACTGAATATTCACAAGGCCTACGGGGTTGGAAGGAAAAAAGCACCTGCCCTCAAGAAACATCTGGGGGTAGGTCATCGAAAAAGAACTGAAAAGAGGGCAGGGCTTCCCTTGGTGGCGCACTGGTTGAGAGTCCACCTGCCGATGCAGGGGACGCGGGATCGAGCCCTGCTCCGGCAAGATCCCACATGCCACAGAGCAACGAAGCCCGTGCGCCACAACTACTGAGCCCACGCTCTAGAGCCTGTGCTCTGCAACAAGAGAAGCCACCGCAATGAGAAACCCAAGCATCACAACGAAGAGTAGCCCCCACTCGCCACAACTAGAGAAAGCCCGCATGCAGCAATGAAGACACAGTGCAGCAAAAAATAAAACTAAATAGAATAAATATATTAAAACGTTAAAACGAGAATGAAAGTGGAATACTCTCGAACACCATACACAAAAATAAACTCCAACCAGATGAAAGATCTACGCCTGAGGACGGATACTCTAAAACACATGAGGAAAATATAGGGAGAACACGCTCTGACATAAATCTCAGCAGGTTCTTTTCTGATCCATCTCTTAGAGTAATGAACAGGAAAACAAATGGGACCTAATGCAACTGAAAGCGTTTGCACAGCAAAGGAAACCCGAAACAAAACGAAAAGACAACCCTCAGAATGAGAACACATATTTGCAACGGAAGATGCCCACAAGGGATTAATCTCCAAAACATACAAACAGCTCCTGCAGATCAATATCAAAAGAACAAAAGAACCAATCAAAACTAGGCAGAAGATCTAAATGGACGTCTCTCCAAAGAAGACATACTGATGGCCATTAAGCACAGGAAAAGGTGCTCAGCGTCGCTGATTACGAGAGACATGCAAATCAAAACGACAATGAGGTATCACCTCTCACGGGTCAGAAGGGCCATCATCAAAAAATCTACAACAAGAAATGCTGGAGAGGGTGTGGAGCAAAGGGAACCCTCCTACACTGTCAGTGGGAATGCAAATCGATACATCCACTATGGAGAACAGTATGGCGGTTCCTTAGGAAACGAAACATAGAACTACCATGTGACCCAGCAGTCTCACCCTCGGGGGAAGATCTCGAGGGAACCAAAACTCTAAAAGACACGTGAACGCCAACGATCATGGCAGCACTCTGCGCGATAGCCAGGACATGGAAGCAAACGAAGCATAGAAGGACAGATGCACGGATAAAGAAGATAGGGTCTGGGAACACGATGGAATATTACTCGGCCATGAATAAGGATGAGATCATGGCATTTCCAGCCATGGGGAAGGAGGTAGAGATGATCATACAAAGTCAAGTAAGTGAGACAGGGAAACACAAATATCACAGGATACCGCTTACAGGTGGAATCTAAAAATGGATACGAATGAACTTCTTTACAAAAGAGAAACAGCCTCACAGGCTTAGAAAGGAAACTTAGGGTTCGGAAAAGGGAAGCGTGGGGGGGGCAGGGAGCAACTAGCAGGTTGAGATGAACACATGCACACTACTATTTATAAAATAATCAATGAGGACCCAGGGTGTAGCACAAGGAATCCTACTCAACACTCTAATGACCTACTTGGGAAGAGAACTGGAAAAAGAATATGTACACATCTATGTGTAAGTGAATCAAGTTGCTGTCCAGCTAGGGAAAAAAAAAAAAAAAAGCCCAAAACAACCCAGCAACATGGGAAATCACCTACACTCCAATAAAAAATAATAATTTAAAAAAGAAAAGAAAAGAAAGTCCCCATCCATCTCCTCAGGCCTCTGTGACCCAGGCTGCTGTCACATCCCTGGAGCCGGAGCAGGTCGGGGTCCCGAAGCTGCACTGCCGTGGGAAGGAGGAAACTGAGGAGGATGTGCCAGCCAATAAGCACCCCCGCCTTGGACCTGGAGTGCCTGTTCCCCTCTGCATGGGCCCACCGTCTCCAGCTCCCTGCTGGCCCTCCTACACAGAAACCGAGCCTAGTGCACCCAAAGGATGGTGGAGCCTCTGCGCTGGAAGAGCTTTGAAAATTCCCTTGGGCGCTCCGTCTCCCGGTGGTGGGGTTCCCACCTCCAGCCTCCCTCCTCAGGGTGGCCCCACCTAAGGATGACAAGCACCTCAGCCGAGCGGTGTGGCAGGAGTTGGGATCTGTCAGGGCATGGCGGGTGGGCGGGAAAGGGGAAGGGGGAAGAAGTCCGGAGACACAAGCCTTGGGTGTTTCTTAGGGCACATTCCACTCTGACAACCCAGGAACAGGACTCTCCCTCAGGCTCCGGTTGCCCAGTAACCAGAGTTGGGCTTGAAGACGTGCTGCCGCCTTGTGGCCATTTCCCGTAACAACAACTTTAAAATCGGTGCTGAGCGGCACTTAATCTTCACAAGGCCTGTGGGGCTGTAAATGACACCTGCCCTCAAGAACTGTCCTGGGGTAAATCATCAGAAAATAGTTCAAAACTGGGCCGATTTTCAACAAGGTAATTTCGAGAGGTAAATTTTACTCACTCTGTATATTAAAAAAAAAAAAGCACATGGAAAGGTACTCAACATCTTTCATTATTAAAGAAATGCAAATCGAAACTACAATGGGGTATCACCTCACAACCGTCAGCATGGCCAGGCTCAAACAAAAAAACAAATCTCCAAAGAATAAACGCTCGAGAGGCCTTGGGGAAAACGGAATCATCCTCTGCTCTTGGTGGGGATGTAAATTGGTGCAGCCACTATGGAGAAGAGTATGGAGGTTCCTTAAAAAAACTAAACATAGTGTTACCACGTGATCCAGCAAGCCCACTCCTGGGCTTAGCTCCAAAGACAATCCTAATTGGAAATGACACGGGCACCCCCGTTTTTCAGGGCAGCACTGCTGACAGTAGCCAAGACATAGGATCACACGAAATGTTCATCCACAGGAAAATGAAGAATATGTAGCACACGTATACAACGGAGTACTACGCAGCCATAAAAAGGAACGAACTAATGCCATCTGCTGCAGCAATGATGGACAGAGATCATACTAAGGGAAGTGACTCAGAGAGAGAAAGACAAATACCATTAGATATCACTTACAGGTGGAATCTATAAATTCAGACGCATGAACTAATTTACAAAACAGAAACAGACTCACAGACTTAGAAAACAAACTTACGATTATCAACAAGGAAACTTACAGAAAAGTGATAAAACTAGGAGGCTGAGATTAAGAGATACACACTAGAATATGTCAAAGACATAACCAACAAGAACCTACTGCAGAGCACAGGGAACTCTACTGAACCCAGTCTTATAACTTACGTGGGAAAAGAACCCAAAGTATAATACACATAAGACTGCATATAACCGAATCAAGTTCCTGTACATCTAAGATAAATACCACATTGGACATCAACATTACTACAATAGAAAATATAAATTAAATTAAAAGAAAAAAAGAAAAGAAAAAGAAGAGTGGGGCATGGAGAGATGCTGCCGCCTTGTGGCCGTTTTCCATAACAACAACTTTAAAACCTGTGCTGATGGGCACTGAATATTCACAAGGCCTACGGGGTTGGAAGGAAAAAAGCACCTGCCCTCAAGAAACATCTGGGGGTAGGTCATCGAAAAAGAACTGAAAAGAGGGCAGGGCTTCCCTTGGTGGCGCACTGGTTGAGAGTCCACCTGCCGATGCAGGGGACGCGGGATCGAGCCCTGCTCCGGCAAGATCCCACATGCCACAGAGCAACGAAGCCCGTGCGCCACAACTACTGAGCCCACGCTCTAGAGCCTGTGCTCTGCAACAAGAGAAGCCACCGCAATGAGAAACCCAAGCATCACAACGAAGAGTAGCCCCCACTCGCCACAACTAGAGAAAGCCCGCATGCAGCAATGAAGACACAGTGCAGCAAAAAATAAAACTAAATAGAATAAATATATTAAAACGTTAAAACGAGAATGAAAGTGGAATACTCTCGAACACCATACACAAAAATAAACTCCAACCAGATGAAAGATCTACGCCTGAGGACGGATACTCTAAAACACATGAGGAAAATATAGGGAGAACACGCTCTGACATAAATCTCAGCAGGTTCTTTTCTGATCCATCTCTTAGAGTAATGAACAGGAAAACAAATGGGACCTAATGCAACTGAAAGCGTTTGCACAGCAAAGGAAACCCGAAACAAAACGAAAAGACAACCCTCAGAATGAGAACACATATTTGCAACGGAAGATGCCCACAAGGGATTAATCTCCAAAACATACAAACAGCTCCTGCAGATCAATATCAAAAGAACAAAAGAACCAATCAAAACTAGGCAGAAGATCTAAATGGACGTCTCTCCAAAGAAGACATACTGATGGCCATTAAGCACAGGAAAAGATGCTCAGCGTCGCTGATTACGAGAGACATGCAAATCAAAACGACAATGAGGTATCACCTCTCACGGGTCAGAAGGGCCATCATCAAAAAATCTACAACAAGAAATGCTGGAGAGGGTGTGGAGCAAAGGGAACCCTCCTACACTGTCAGTGGGAATGCAAATCGATACATCCACTATGGAGAACAGTATGGCGGTTCCTTAGGAAACGAAACATAGAACTACCATGTGACCCAGCAGTCTCACCCTCGGGGGAAGATCTCGAGGGAACCAAAACTCTAAAAGACACGTGAACGCCAACGATCATGGCAGCACTCTGCGCGATAGCCAGGACATGGAAGCAAACGAAGCATAGAAGGACAGATGCACGGATAAAGAAGATAGGGTCTGGGAACACGATGGAATATTACTCGGCCATGAATAAGGATGAGATCATGGCATTTCCAGCCATGGGGAAGGAGGTAGAGATGATCATACAAAGTCAAGTAAGTGAGACAGGGAAACACAAATATCACAGGATACCGCTTACAGGTGGAATCTAAAAATGGATACGAATGAACTTCTTTACAAAAGAGAAACAGCCTCACAGGCTTAGAAAGGAAACTTAGGGTTCGGAAAAGGGAAGCGTGGGGGGGGCAGGGAGCAACTAGCAGGTTGAGATGAACACATGCACACTACTATTTATAAAATAATCAATGAGGACCCAGGGTGTAGCACAAGGAATCCTACTCAACACTCTAATGACCTACTTGGGAAGAGAACTGGAAAAAGAATATGTACACATCTATGTGTAAGTGAATCAAGTTGCTGTCCAGCTAGGAAAAAAAAAAAAAAGCCCAAAACAACCCAGCAACATGGGAAATCACCTACACTCCAATAAAAAATAATAATTTAAAAAAGAAAAGAAAAGAAAGTCCCCATCCATCTCCTCAGGCCTCTGTGACCCAGGCTGCTGTCACATCCCTGGAGCCGGAGCAGGTCGGGGTCCCGAAGCTGCACTGCCGTGGGAAGGAGGAAACTGAGGAGGATGTGCCAGCCAATAAGCACCCCCGCCTTGGACCTGGAGTGCCTGTTCCCCTCTGCATGGGCCCACCGTCTCCAGCTCCCTGCTGGCCCTCCTACACAGAAACCGAGCCTAGTGCACCCAAAGGATGGTGGAGCCTCTGCGCTGGAAGAGCTTTGAAAATTCCCTTGGGCGCTCCGTCTCCCGGTGGTGGGGTTCCCACCTCCAGCCTCCCTCCTCAGGGTGGCCCCACCTAAGGATGACAAGCACCTCAGCCGAGCGGTGTGGCAGGAGTTGGGATCTGTCAGGGCATGGCGGGTGGGCGGGAAAGGGGAAGGGGGAAGAAGTCCGGAGACACAAGCCTTGGGTGTTTCTTAGGGCACATGCCACTCTGACAACCCAGGAACAGGACTCTCCCTCAGGCTCCGGTTGCCCAGTAACCAGAGTTGGGCTTGAAGACGTGCTGCCGCCTTGTGGCCATTTCCCGTAACAACAACTTTAAAATCGGTGCTGAGCGGCACTTAATCTTCACAAGGCCTGTGGGGCTGTAAATGACACCTGCCCTCAAGAACTGTCCTGGGGTAAATCATCAGAAAATAGTTCAAAACTGGGCCGATTTTCAACAAGGTAATTTCGAGAGGTAAATTTTACCCACTCTGTATATTAAAAAAAAAAAGCACATGGAAAGGTACTCAACATCTTTCATTATTAAAGAAATGCAAATCGAAACTACAATGGGGTATCACCTCACAACCGTCAGCATGGCCAGGCTCAAACAAAAAAACAAATCTCCAAAGAATAAACGCTCGAGAGGCCTTGGGGAAAACGGAATCATCCTCTGCTCTTGGTGGGGATGTAAATTGGTGCAGCCACTATGGAGAAGAGTATGGAGGTTCCTTAAAAAAACTAAACATAGTGTTACCACGTGATCCAGCAAGCCCACTCCTGGGCTTAGCTCCAAAGACAATCCTAATTGGAAATGACACGGGCACCCCCGTTTTTCAGGGCAGCACTGCTGACAGTAGCCAAGACATAGGATCACACGAAATGTTCATCCACAGGAAAATGAAGAATATGTAGCACACGTATACAACGGAGTACTACGCAGCCATAAAAAGGAACGAACTAATGCCATCTGCTGCAGCAATGATGGACAGAGATCATACTAAGGGAAGTGACTCAGAGAGAGAAAGACAAATACCATTAGATATCACTTACAGGTGGAATCTATAAATTCAGACGCATGAACTAATTTACAAAACAGAAACAGACTCACAGACTTAGAAAACAAACTTACGATTATCAACAAGGAAACTTACAGAAAAGTGATAAAACTAGGAGGCTGAGATTAAGAGATACACACTAGAATATGTCAAAGACATAACCAACAAGAACCTACTGCAGAGCACAGGGAACTCTACTGAACCCAGTCTTATAACTTACGTGGGAAAAGAACCCAAAGTATAATACACATAAGACTGCATATAACCGAATCAAGTTCCTGTACATCTAAGATAAATACCACATTGGACATCAACATTACTACAATAGAAAATATAAATTAAATTAAAAGAAAAAAAGAAAAGAAAAAGAAGAGTGGGGCATGGAGAGATGCTGCCGCCTTGTGGCCGTTTTCCATAACAACAACTTTAAAACCTGTGCTGATGGGCACTGAATATTCACAAGGCCTATGGGGTTGGAAGGAAAAAAGCACCTGCCCTCAAGAAACATCTGGGGGTAGGTCATCGAAAAAGAACTGAAAAGAGGGCAGGGCTTCCCTTGGTGGCGCACTGGTTGAGAGTCCACCTGCCGATGCAGGGGACGCGGGATCGAGCCCTGCTCCGGCAAGATCCCACATGCCACAGAGCAACGAAGCCCGTGCGCCACAACTACTGAGCCCACGCTCTAGAGCCTGTGCTCTGCAACAAGAGAAGCCACCGCAATGAGAAACCCAAGCATCACAACGAAGAGTAGCCCCCACTCGCCACAACTAGAGAAAGCCCGCATGCAGCAATGAAGACACAGTGCAGCAAAAAATAAAACTAAATAGAATAAATATATTAAAACGTTAAAACGAGAATGAAAGTGGAATACTCTCGAACACCATACACAAAAATAAACTCCAACCAGATGAAAGATCTACGCCTGAGGACGGATACTCTAAAACACATGAGGAAAATATAGGGAGAACACGCTCTGACATAAATCTCAGCAGGTTCTTTTCTGATCCATCTCTTAGAGTAATGAACAGGAAAACAAATGGGACCTAATGCAACTGAAAGCGTTTGCACAGCAAAGGAAACCCGAAACAAAACGAAAAGACAACCCTCAGAATGAGAACACATATTTGCAACGGAAGATGCCCACAAGGGATTAATCTCCAAAACATACAAACAGCTCCTGCAGATCAATATCAAAAGAACAAAAGAACCAATCAAAACTAGGCAGAAGATCTAAATGGACGTCTCTCCAAAGAAGACATACTGATGGCCATTAAGCACAGGAAAAGATGCTCAGCGTCGCTGATTACGAGAGACATGCAAATCAAAACGACAATGAGGTATCACCTCTCACGGGTCAGAAGGGCCATCATCAAAAAATCTACAACAAGAAATGCTGGAGAGGGTGTGGAGCAAAGGGAACCCTCCTACACTGTCAGTGGGAATGCAAATCGATACATCCACTATGGAGAACAGTATGGCGGTTCCTTAGGAAACGAAACATAGAACTACCATGTGACCCAGCAGTCTCACCCTCGGGGGAAGATCTCGAGGGAACCAAAACTCTAAAAGACACGTGAACGCCAACGATCATGGCAGCACTCTGCGCGATAGCCAGGACATGGAAGCAAACGAAGCATAGAAGGACAGATGCACGGATAAAGAAGATAGGGTCTGGGAACACGATGGAATATTACTCGGCCATGAATAAGGATGAGATCATGGCATTTCCAGCCATGGGGAAGGAGGTAGAGATGATCATACAAAGTCAAGTAAGTGAGACAGGGAAACACAAATATCACAGGATACCGCTTACAGGTGGAATCTAAAAATGGATACGAATGAACTTCTTTACAAAAGAGAAACAGCCTCACAGGCTTAGAAAGGAAACTTAGGGTTCGGAAAAGGGAAGCGTGGGGGGGGCAGGGAGCAACTAGCAGGTTGAGATGAACACATGCACACTACTATTTATAAAATAATCAATGAGGACCCAGGGTGTAGCACAAGGAATCCTACTCAACACTCTAATGACCTACTTGGGAAGAGAACTGGAAAAAGAATATGTACACATCTATGTGTAAGTGAATCAAGTTGCTGTCCAGCTAGGGAAAAAAAAAAAAAAAGCCCAAAACAACCCAGCAACATGGGAAATCACCTACACTCCAATAAAAAATAATAATTTAAAAAAGAAAAGAAAAGAAAGTCCCCATCCATCTCCTCAGGCCTCTGTGACCCAGGCTGCTGTCACATCCCTGGAGCCGGAGCAGGTCGGGGTCCCGAAGCTGCACTGCCGTGGGAAGGAGGAAACTGAGGAGGATGTGCCAGCCAATAAGCACCCCCGCCTTGGACCTGGAGTGCCTGTTCCCCTCTGCATGGGCCCACCGTCTCCAGCTCCCTGCTGGCCCTACCAAACACAGAAACCGAGCCTAGTGCACCCAAAGGATGGTGGAGCCTCTGCGCTGGAAGAGCTTTGAAAACTCCCTTGGGCGCTCCGTCTCCCGGTGGTGGGGTTCCCACCTCCAGCCTCCCTCCTCAGGGTGGCCCCACCTAAGGATGACAAGCACCTCAGCCGAGCGGTGTGGCAGGAGTTGGGATCTGTCAGGGCATGGCGGGTGGGCGGGAAAGGGGAAGGGGGAAGAAGTCCGGAGACACAAGCCTTGGGTGTTTCTTAGGGCACATGCCACTCTGACAACCCAGGAACAGGACTCTCCCTCAGGCTCCGGTTGCCCAGTAACCAGAGTTGGGCTTGAAGACGTGCTGCCGCCTTGTGGCCATTTCCCGTAACAACAACTTTAAAATCGGTGCTGAGCGGCACTTAATCTTCACAAGGCCTGTGGGGCTGTAAATGACACCTGCCCTCAAGAACTGTCCTGGGGTAAATCATCAGAAAATAGTTCAAAACTGGGCCGATTTTCAACAAGGTAATTTCGAGAGGTAAATTTTACTCACTCTGTATATTAAAAAAAAAAAAAGCACATGGAAAGGTACTCAACATCTTTCATTATTAAAGAAATGCAAATCGAAACTACAATGGGGTATCACCTCACAACCGTCAGCATGGCCAGGCTCAAACAAAAAAACAAATCTCCAAAGAATAAACGCTCGAGAGGCCTTGGGGAAAACGGAATCATCCTCTGCTCTTGGTGGGGATGTAAATTGGTGCAGCCACTATGGAGAAGAGTATGGAGGTTCCTTAAAAAAACTAAACATAGTGTTACCACGTGATCCAGCAAGCCCACTCCTGGGCTTAGCTCCAAAGACAATCCTAATTGGAAATGACACGGGCACCCCCGTTTTTCAGGGCAGCACTGCTGACAGTAGCCAAGACATAGGATCACACGAAATGTTCATCCACAGGAAAATGAAGAATATGTAGCACACGTATACAACGGAGTACTACGCAGCCATAAAAAGGAACGAACTAATGCCATCTGCTGCAGCAATGATGGACAGAGATCATACTAAGGGAAGTGACTCAGAGAGAGAAAGACAAATACCATTAGATATCACTTACAGGTGGAATCTATAAATTCAGACGCATGAACTAATTTACAAAACAGAAACAGACTCACAGACTTAGAAAACAAACTTACGATTATCAACAAGGAAACTTACAGAAAAGTGATAAAACTAGGAGGCTGAGATTAAGAGATACACACTAGAATATGTCAAAGACATAACCAACAAGAACCTACTGCAGAGCACAGGGAACTCTACTGAACCCAGTCTTATAACTTACGTGGGAAAAGAACCCAAAGTATAATACACATAAGACTGCATATAACCGAATCAAGTTCCTGTACATCTAAGATAAATACCACATTGGACATCAACATTACTACAATAGAAAATATAAATTAAATTAAAAGAAAAAAAGAAAAGAAAAAGAAGAGTGGGGCATGGAGAGATGCTGCCGCCTTGTGGCCGTTTTCCATAACAACAACTTTAAAACCTGTGCTGATGGGCACTGAATATTCACAAGGCCTATGGGGTTGGAAGGAAAAAAGCACCTGCCCTCAAGAAACATCTGGGGGTAGGTCATCGAAAAAGAACTGAAAAGAGGGCAGGGCTTCCCTTGGTGGCGCACTGGTTGAGAGTCCGCCTGCCGATGCAGGGGACGCGGGAGCGAGCCCTGGTCCGGCAAGATCCCACATGCCACAGAGCAACGAAGCCCGTGCGCCACAACTACTGAGCCCACGCTCTAGAGCCTGTGCTCTGCAACAAGAGAAGCCACCGCAATGAGAAACCCAAGCATCACAACGAAGAGTAGCCCCCACTCGCCACAACTAGAGAAAGCCCGCATGCAGCAATGAAGACACAGTGCAGCAAAAAATAAAACTAAATAGAATAAATATATTAAAACGTTAAAACGAGAATGAAAGTGGAATACTCTCGAACACCATACACAAAAATAAACTCCAACCAGATGAAAGATCTACGCCTGAGGACGGATACTCTAAAACACATGAGGAAAATATAGGGAGAACACGCTCTGACATAAATCTCAGCAGGTTCTTTTCTGATCCATCTCTTAGAGTAATGAACAGGAAAACAAAAGTAAACAAATGGGACCTAATGCAACTGAAAGCGTTTGCACAGCAAAGGAAACCCGAAACAAAACGAAAAGACAACCCTCAGAATGAGAACAAATATTTGCAAAGGAAGATGCCCACAAGGGATTAATCTGCAAAACATACAAACAGCTCCTGCAGATCAATATCAAAAGAACAAAAGAACCAATCAAAACTAGGCAGAAGATCTAAATGGACGTCTCTCCAAAGAAGACATACTGATGGCCATTAAGCACAGGAAAAGATGCTCAGCGTCGCTGATTACGAGAGACATGCAAATCAAAACGACAATGAGGTATCACCTCTCACGGGTCAGAAGGGCCATCATCAAAAAATCTACAACAAGAAATGCTGGAGAGGGTGTGGAGCAAAGGGAACCCTCCTACACTGTCAGTGGGAATGCAAATCGATACATCCACTATGGAGAACAGTATGGCGGTTCCTTAGGAAACGAAACATAGAACTACCATGTGACCCAGCAGTCTCACCCTCGGGGGAAGATCTCGAGGGAACCAAAACTCTAAAAGACACGTGAACGCCAACGATCATGGCAGCACTCTGCGCGATAGCCAGGACATGGAAGCAAACGAAGCATAGAAGGACAGATGCACGGATAAAGAAGATAGGGTCTGGGAACACAATGGAATATTACTCGGCCATGAATAAGGATGAGATCATGGCATTTCCAGCCATGGGGAAGGAGGTAGAGATGATCATACAAAGTCAAGTAAGTGAGACAGGGAAACACAAATATCATATGATATCGCTTACAGGTGGAGTCTGAAAAAAGCTGAATTAATGGGAATGTAGAGTAAGATGGTGATTGCCAGAGGCTAGGAGTGGGGGAGATATTGGTCAAAGGTACAAACTTCCACTTCTAAGATGAATAAATTCTGGGCATTTAACATGCAGCATTGTGACTTCAGTCAACAATATTGTATTACATACTTGAAAGTTGCTAAGAGAATAAGTATTAAAAGTTCTCATCACAATAAAAAGAAGTACGTGAGCTGATGGAGGTGCTGTGATAATCATTTAGAAATACATACATGTATCAAGTTATCACTTTGCACACTTAAACAATGTTGTAGGTCAATTGTATCTCAATAAAGCTAGAAAAAGGACACAAGGTATGTAAAGGAACAGGAAAGTATGGCCCAGTCAGAGCAAAAAAATAACCAACAAAAAGTTTCCTGAAAAAGATCTGGTGGCAGGCTCAGAGAAGGCCTGAGAAGACCTTAGAGTTACACATCAAGTTGACACTTTGCTCAGAGATGGCTTACAACACTAAAAACAAAGAAACAAACAAAAAAACATTGACAAAATCCGGCAAAACTTGAGAAAGGAGGAGAATCTGATTCCAGAATTACCACATAATCAAATTCAAATGTCCGATTTCAAAAAAAAAAAATCACAAAGCATATGAAGAAAAGTAATGTAAAGCCCATTCAAAGGGAAAAATAAATCAACTCCAACTCCTGGAGAGAGGCCTGATGGCCCATATAGTAGACTTTGCTGTTTTAAAGTGCTCAGAGATCTAAAGGAAGGTGTGAAGAAAGCTGACAATGAACCATAGATGAATAAAGGAGAAATATCAGTAAAGATACGTATAACCTAAAAAGGAATCCTGGAACTGAAAAGTACAATAATTGAAAGGGAAAAAAAATCACTAGAAGATTTCAAAGGCAGATTTAACCAGGCATATGAAAGAATCAGTGAACTTGAAGACAGAATAATAAAAATTACTGAGCTTGAGGAACAGAAAGATAAAAGATCAAAGAAAAGTGAAAAGAACCTAAGAGAACTGTGGGATACCATCAAGCCAACCAAAATATGCACTGTGGTTTTCCAAGAAGAGAGAGACAAAGAGGCAGAGAGACACTTGAAACATTATAGCTGGAAACATATCATATTTGCTGAAAGCCTGTGTATATAAACATACAAGAATGTCCAAGAACTCCTAGCTAATTGAACTCAGAGACCCACACCAAGTCACACTGCATAATTAAACTTTCAAGAGAAAAAAAGAGAATTTTGAAAGCAACAAGAGAGAAGTAAATCATCACAAAGAAAAGATTGTTAGCAGATTTCTCATCAAAAACTTTGGAGGCCAGGTGGCAGTAGGCTGATATATTTACATTGCTAAAGGAAAAAAAAGTCAGTCAAGGATCTTATATATTATATGCAAAAGCTTAAATGCAAAAGTGAGGGAGAAATTAAGCCCTCCCCAGATAAACAAAAGTTTGTAGTTAGTACGCACTCAACCATACTCTGCACTACATGCTTGAGGGAGTCCTGCATGTTGAAGTGGATCCCTAGACAGCAACTCACACACCCGCGAAGAAATAAAGGTCAGTAAAGTCAAATGCATGGGCCATTGTACAAGCTGTTAGTTTTGTAACAGTGGTTTGTAACTTAACTTGTATTTTGTGCATGATTTAAGAGACTAATACATTTTGAAAAAGACAATCATTCATCCAAATGCTAGTATTATTGTAACTATTGTTGTAACTCCACATTCTGTTTTATATATTACTCGAGAGACTAATGCATTTTAAAAGAATTATTAATTTATCTTTTGGGGCATAAAATGTAAAAAGGTGTAATTTTGATATCAACAAGTAAAAGGAGTGGGGACAGATCTGTAAAGGAGCAGAGTTTTTTATGTTATTGAGGTTAAAGTGCTATAAATTCTAATTAGAGTATTATAACTTAAGGGTCCTAACTGTAATCCCTATGGTAACCACAAAGAAATAGTTATACACAAAAGAAATATACAAGAAATATACACAAAAGGAAATGAGAAAGGAAGTTAAACATTTCACTCAAAGAAATCAACTGAACACAAAAGAAAACTGGAATGCAGGAACCGAGGGACAAAAAAGCTGTAAGTAAGGCATACAGAAAACAAATAGCAATAAGACAGAAGCAAGTCTCTCCTTATCAGGAATTAATTTAAATGTCAGTGAACTAACTCTCCAATCAAAAGACAGAGATGGGCAGAATGGATTTAAAAACATGACCTAAGTACTTGCTGTACAAGAGACTCACTTTAGATCACGTTAGAAGACATAAATAGATTAAAAGCAAAGTATGGAAAAAATATTCTATACAAATAGCACCCAGAAGAGATTGGGGGGGTGGCTATACTAATATCAGACAAAATAGATTTTAAGTCAAATAACACCCATGGTCATAGCAGCACTATTCACAAGAGGCAAAACATGGAAGCAACCCACGTGTCTACTGATGGATGAATGAATAACAAAATGTGGTCTCTACATACAATGGGATATTCTTTCTGCCTTGAAAAAGAAGGAAATTATGCTACAACATGGATGAAACGTGAGGCTATTATGCTGAGTGAAATAAGCCAGTCACAAAAAGACAGATACTGTATGATTCCACTTCTGTGAGGTACTTAAGAACAGTCAAATTCATAGAGACAGAAAGTAGAACAGTGGTGGCGAGGGGCTGGAGACGGTGAGGAAGTGGTACTTGCTGGATGCACACAGTGTTTCGGTTTTACAAATGAAACGAGTTGTGAAGATGGATGATGGTGGTGATGGTTGTACAGCATTATGAATGTATTTAACACCACTGAACCGTACACTTAAAAGGGTTAAGATGGCAGCAAATATTGTTATGTGTATTTTACTGCAATAGGAGAAGTTGCAGGAGCAGTTTTGTCTCTCCCCTACTCAGCTGTCTTGCAACTTTCTGTGTGTATTCAGGCAGGCACAGAAGTGAGTCGAAGCCTGCAGAGAGCAAGGGTCCAGCTCATACTCCAGGCTCCTAAGCAAGAGAGTACTTCCCTTTCCTGGTTGAATCACGTTGATCTTTCGTTCCTCTTCTCCAGAAAAACCACATTAAACTATCAAAAATATGAAACTAATGTGAATGAAAAATATTGCCTGCCATATCAGTAAACAAAGGATGTTGCAGCCACCAAGCCATCACATTATGTCGCCCCGATGGTGAGCCCTTAGGGAACTCAGGCTAGAAACAGGGTGCCCCCCATCAAGCTCTCAGCCGCTGCAGTAAGCCCCCCACCACAGTGCACCCCGAGGAGACTCAGGATGAGAAAGCACAGATGCTGGCCTGACAGCTGAGGTGTGTATTAAAGGAATGAGTTCAGTGACTCCAGACTCTTGCATCTTCCCATACACAGAAAAGTGATAAATTGTTTAACTGTAGGTATGTGGTTTTCTTTCATTAACAGCAGTCTTTTGATGTTCCAACTACCTGGTCTTTGTTGCAAAAACTCCTACATATCCTGGCTTCCCCCTTGCTTCTTTGGAGCAGTTTCAGAGGTATCTAAGATGCTGTGTGCTGGGTTTAAGTCCTCAGTTTTGTCCGCCAGATAAAAATAACTCTCAATTTTTAGGTTGTGCATTTTTTTCAGTGGACACTAAGAAGACGTAATTATTGGCAGTGGAAAACACAAAAGAGGGTTAGCTATGGAAATAACTCTGAGCAATTTATTCACCATGAGCAAATAATCTCCATTGGATTAAAGCTCCATGTCAACCCAGCCCATCCTTCAATGTCTGCAGAGGAAGGACAAAGGGAACTTGAGGAGAACACACACTTCGTCAGAGATTTTGACTCATCGTCACCAATTTAACAGATCATGCTAGAAAGACAATCTGGAATGTTAGACTAATTGGCTAAACTAGGTTTTATCTATTAATATACATCAATATTCTTACCAAATACATACTAAAGTAGTGTAAAATTACCAAGCACCAAAGAACATTTTCAATGTGTAAGAGAGGCTGAAAAAGCATTGAGACCTCAGTCTGAATCCGACAAAATAAATTTAAAGGGGTAATGTGGAAATTTAAAAAGCATCTCTATTAGTCAGTGTTCTCCAGAGAAAAAGAACCAATAGGATACATATAGCCAGAAAGAGATTATTTTAGGTGGTATTGGCTCACATGGTGATGGAAGCTGAGAAGTCCCACAGTGACACCCTGTACACCCTGCCGTCTGAAAACTGGAGGCCCCGGAAAGCCGGTGGTGCGGTTCCACTCCAAACCCGAAGGCCCAGAAGCAGCCAATGGTGTTAAGTCCCAGTCTGGGTCCAAAGGCCTGAGAGCCAGGAGAACCAAACCCAATGGCAGGAGGCAGAAGCCCAAGCTCAGAAAGCAAGCGCCCCCCTCCCCCGCTTTTGCTCTACTCAGGCCCTCAGGGGACTGGATAAAGCCCTCAGGGATGAAGGTGACCTTCTTTCCTGCGCCTGCAGATTCAAATGCTAATCTCTTCTGTAAACACCCTGACAGACACACCCAGAAATAGTTTTTACCAGTTTTCTGGGCATCCCTTAGCCGAGTCAAGTTACCACGTAAAATTAACCGTCCCAGCACCCAAGTCTTCAGTTGGGGTCCACCCACCCTCCGCTGCCCACACCGCCCTGTCGGTCCAGCCCCTCTGCTCTGCCCTCCTCCCTCTCTCCGCTGAGCCCCTGTCTGTTTTCCTGACACCTGCACCCACCTCATCCTCACTCCATTTCCCTCCTTCCTCCCTGTCTCTTTTCTCCTCAGCCCCCCAACCCCAATCTGGACATTCAAGGGCTGGAATAAGGACGCCCCGCACCCAGGAAGGCACACTTGCCAGTGGGAACATACAACACGCCCTGGTAGGCACGGAACACGGGGTGTCACGGGAGCGGGGCCAGTCGGGGTCCAGGGGCCACTCTGAGGGGCGACCGTGCAGGGGACACTGGGGAGTGGCAGGGCCTGGCTGCGGGGGGAGGAGGAGGAGAATGGGGGGTCTCGAGAGAGGACTGGGGTCCGCAGAACCCCAGGATGGTCCGGGAGGATCGACCCCAGGATGATGGGGGCCTGGGAGAGAGCCCGCCCCCCCGCGGAGACCTGATAGGTGTAGGGTAGGGAGGGGAGACGATGAGGGGCTTTAGCAGGAGACCCAGGCAGCTGGCCGTCCACACGCGCCAAAGTTCCGAAGGCTCGGTGGGGATTTGGTACCGGCGGCTGCGCCGGCCTGCTACCGGCGGCTGCGCGGAGCGACCCCCGAGGGTCGGAGGGCGAGGCCGGGCTCACGCCAGCAGGAGCGGGGCCGGGAGGTAACGTCCGCAGCGGACCCCCCCACCACCACCCTACCCGGGCCCTCAGGACAGGGGAGGGTGGTGCCCAGAAAGGCAGGTTTGAAGCGGAATAAAAGAAACTCATTCCCTGAGAGCGACTCTTTCCGTACCTGGTTCCCAGTGGGCGGGCTGGAGGCTGAGCCAGGGAGCGCGGCCTGCTCGAGGGGTGGGGCCTCGACGGAAGGGTGGTGTCCGCTCGAGGGGTGGTACACCAAGAGGCGGGGCCTGCTTGAGGGGCGGGGCTGAGCCTCCCAACAAGCCTCTCTTCCCCCCAGAGGAATTCCAGCCTCTGGTCCCACCCATCTGGAGTGGGTCCCAACCATTTACACTCAGGTTGAATGTTTTAACCAACGTTAGGTACCGTCTTAGAGCTGTGAGAGCCACTTATATTAAATTGTGAGTTTTCTTCTTAACAAGGTGAAACAGTTTAAGTTAAAAGTCCATTTTGCGAGGCTTGGAGACTAAGAGTTCCTCCTTGAACAAACTACTCAGGCTCCTCGAGCTCTTTTTCAACAAGGCCTGACACTGGGCTTCCCGTTCCTCTCTGCACCGTCGCATTTTAACAGGAATCCTCCAAAATAAGTTTATCCAGACTTCCTCAGCTTCACTCGCATAGGCTCCTCAACCACGACCATCCCCCACGTGATGTCTGATCACCCTGGCCCACCTTCAGCAAGAATCCTGTTAGATATGGGAACATATGTATAACTAATTCACTTTGTTATAAAGCCTGCCCTTCTGGGGGCTGCCCTCAGCCTGCATGGTCCAGCTGGTTTGTGGTTTCCCGGGTGATGGTACAGGATCCCTGTGGAGCCTGTGAGAAGATGCTGAGCTGGGCGGGAGGGTAGACGCCACCCAGGACCTGCCTGGAGCGTCTGGCTCTGCCTGGACACCTTGATGGTGCAGCAGGTGGATACTCCCATCCTGAAGCAACCCCCACACTTCCGGACCTGCTCTGGCCCTGCTCCTGTCTCGGCTGGGCCCCTGACAACTGATAACCCTCCCACTGCCCTGCACCCTTGACCAGCTCTCGTTCTACAGCAAATGAAGCCCAACCGTGTGATTTTTGGCATTGGGTATTATATCACTTTTTCAGTAGACTCCATTCCACAGTAGGTGACCTGGTTTCCCTGAACATGTGGAAAGGAGGCTGTGGTGTGTGTGAAACAGGGCCAGCTGTCCGGAGGGGTTCCAAGGAGCTTTCTGTGTACTGGGAAAACATCCACGAAACCATCTGGAGTCAGTGTTACACTGAGGACGATCCATAGCCTGGCTCTGCCCGTGCCCCTCACGGAGAGGAAAGCTGGCCCCTCCTCTCCTTGGCGTCTGGATTTGCTCACCGGGACAGAATTGCAGGGTCAGGGAGGACCAGCCCTTAGCGCCCAGTGTGACCAGTTTGAATTCTACACCTCCTAGGAAGTCCTGCTTGGTTGGCCCTTAAATACACATGTACTCATACACATGCACACACTTACACTCATGTGCACAAGGCACATATACTCACACGTGCACGTACACACTTATACACACATGCACACAGGCACATACACTCACATGTGCACATACACACAGGCACACACTCGTGTGTGTGCACACACACTTACACTCTTGCACACACACACAGGCACACCCTGACCTCGTGCTTAAGTCAGCTAGTGCGTGCTGTTCCACCAAGCAAGTCTCACTGGCATGGTCCTGCCCTGGTACCCGACCTCCTGGGTGGGCTGGGCCTGACCTCATGGGCACACCATCTACTCCAGGCCTAGGGTGGAGTGGGCATCCTTCCCTGCAGTCTAATCTGAGTCCCCAGCGGTAGCCCCTGCCCGTGGCCTCGGGTGCTGGTTTCGGCTGGGGGTGGGAGGGAGAGAACAGGGTGTCACTGTGTCCCTATCCATTCTCAGGCTGCCCAGCTTCAGAGGCTCTGTTCTGATGGAGTCACCAGGGGCCACAGGGCAGAGGCAGGGCTGGAAGAAAGGATGGGTCCACTTCTGCCCTCATGGTGCCACTCACTTCCCTTCCTAGGGTATCAGAGGATAAATTACTTCATAAATTCTTAGGACAGATTTGGAGCTAGCAGAGCGGTTATTATAATGCTTTACTCAGAGAGCTCAGTTCAAAATCACCGCCACACTACAAAATGCGTCTTCTTTATAAGTCATCTGCTGTTTCCTGCAGGCAGTTAGCTGCCATTGAATTATCTATTTTTTATTTTGCCATGTGCCTAAGACTATTTATTCTAAATAAGGACCACGCATGCAGCTCAACAAACGTGCCCTATCTGTAAAATGAGACTTTCAGCCCTGCTGGACGAGCAGCCCCCAGGAGGGACGAGTCTCAGGGTGCGGGCAGGGATGTGGGGATCCCAACCTCAACCCCAGCCCGGCAGGAACGGTTCAGCCCACCAGGACCACCGAGGCCTCGCAGGGCGAGTCCAGCCCGAGTCCCCCTCCTGCCCGGAGCAGCTCTGACCCTCAGAGGACGGGGTGCAGAGGGGGCCCTGGCGGCCCGCCGTCCCGCTGCTGCCGGCTCAGGTCCCCAGGGGACGCAGGGCCACGGTGACGGGTCCCTGGACTCTGGGCCGGGAGGGAGGCTGGGGCTGTGGGAGACCAGGGCTGGGAGGAGGCGGAGAATCCTCCCTGAGGCCTGATCCTGAGACCCCTTCTCACCCTGCGGACTGTGTCCAGGGGTCCAGGCACAGCCAGGAGGGGGTGGTGCACAGAGATGGTGTGGGCTCCGGCGGGGGCAGCCAGGGACAGAGGGGGAATTAGGAACCAGCATTTACTAAGAGCCACTGTGCTGGGAAGGCATCTAGAGAATCCCGTGAGGTGAGCTGGGAGCGAAGGTGAGCTGGAAACTGACTCTATGGCTTTGTGGCCACGGCAGGTGCAAATGGTGGGAAATGAAACCACAAATGAGCTTGTTTTTACTAAACAGTCTCTACGTCCATGGATTGGCCTTGGCCGGTCTCCTCTCAGGCTCCAACTCCTTCCTACGGCTCCTTTCCTCTAAATGCCGGCCCACCTCTCTGGGATATTTCTTCCTCTTGAGGAGCCATCCTAGGGACTCCCCCTTTGATCTCAGTCTCAGCTGCCATATTAATCAGGTATCTTTTCACTTGCTAATTTCTTGCCAACTCAGGTCATCCAGGACATTCCCCAGCACAAGGGCTCAGTAAATTAAGGAAACGATTAGAGCAAAGGGCAGGTCTTGAAATTTAGGTGGTTTAGCCAAGGTTCCTGCTTTAGTGTGAAAGAACTCCCAGCACTTGCTAAGTGTGTGTGTGTGTGTGTGTGTGTATGTATACCTGTGCATATGTGTCTATGTACATCTGTGCATATGTGTATGTGTGTGTACACCTGTGCCTATGTATGTATGTACATCTGGGCCCGTGTGTGTATGTATGTCTGTGCCTATGTGTGTGTACATCTGTGCATATGTGTGTGTACACCTGTGCATATGTGTGTGTGTACGTACACCTGTGCATATGTGTGTATGTGTGTGCCTGTGTGCATATGACTGTGGTAGCAGGAGAACTGGACTGTGACACTGCAGCTGTGTTCATGGCAGGGAGATGCGCTCAGGGCAGCCCTCCTTGGTGGGCCAGGAGAGTTGCAGCCCTGCTTTCTAAGCCGCTAAGGGTCTTTTCCCTGGAGAAGAGTCAGGGCCCTTCACAGCCACGTCAGCAAGCACAGGAGATGCCGGGCCAAGGGGACCCTTCAGAAATGGCACCATAAACGCTGTCCTCAAGGGTGACTTGAAGCCCTGTTGTTTCAGTTACACCGTCGGTGTGTTTTGCTTGGGGCTTGTTAAGTGCTGTTGTGCTTTAGTGGGAGAGTCACAAACACAGTCAGGCAGATCCACACTTGCTCATCCAGTGATGTTTTTGAAGGTAAGGGAGACTTTTTAAAAACCATATTTTTATGATTTCCATCACTTGGGCTGAAAGGAGACAAGGAATGGCGTGGCTGTTAGGGGTGGCGGGGGGAGGGCATTTCAGGGGAGGGAGGGAGCTGGTCCCCATGGCTTTTCTGGGCCATTTCCTGAAGGGACAGAGCAGCTGACCAGGCAGGCACGCGGCCTCTGCCAGGAGGTGACAGGCCTCTGCCCAGAGCGTATGTGGCTGAGCCATTCCCAGGCCACGTGGAGACCCCCGGCAGGCCGGTGCTCTCTTGCCCCCATTTTCCTTGTAGGGGCGGGGGAGGGCTTGCCTCCTGAGCTGTGACAGCATGTTCAGGCGGGCTTTGCAGCTGGGGTCTGCATGGACCCTGCCCTGGGCTGCTCAGCTTTCTCTCGTGGTTCCCCTTTCAGGAGGAAACCCTCTCTCACTACAATCTCGGGAGGAAAGTGTGTCCTTTAGGGGAGCTTTGGCGGGAAGAGGCTGGGGAATAGTGATCAGGCACGTTGAACAGAGGCCGGCGTGGGGAGGAGGATGCTCGCAGGTGGGGAAGATGCCCGATGGGACTGAAGCCTCGTGCATGGCTCATCACTCTGTTTCTTCATGTCTTTGTCCATGAAAACACATCGTCTTCAGCAAGGGTGGCTCCTGGAGAGATCTCTGACCTGCATGCCACAGGAGGCAATGCCTTTCTGCAGCAAAACAAAACACCACCTCATAGCCAGTTGGAGGCCCACTGACAATCCCTCCATAGGACCCCCAATGGCAGCTCCACAGCATCTCAGACGCTGCACGTTTGCTTCCTGAGTTCACGCCTGACCCCGCTCTGAACTTCCTCCTTCATTTTTTCTTTTTCTTTGTTTATTTACCCACTTATTTTACATTGTACTTTGTCTTACGTGGCTGTGTTTGTCTTTATGAGAAGTTTTAAATTCTTTCTGGAACTGGTCAAAGTATAAACACATAGGGGCTTCCCTGGTGGCGCAGTGGTTGAGAATCTGCCTGCTAATGCGGGGGACACGGGTTCGAGCCGTGGTCTGGGAGGATCCCACATGCCGCGGAGCAACTAGACCCGTGAGCCACAACTACTGAGCCTGCACGTCTGGAGCCTGTGCTCCACAACAAGAGAGGCCGCGATAGTGAGAGGCCCGCGCACCGCGATGAAGAGTGGCCCCGGCTTGCCACAACTAGAGAAAGCCCTCGCACAGAAACGAAGACACAACACAGCAAAAATTAATTAATAAACTCCTACCCCCAACATCTAAAAATAAATAAATAAATAAAATAGTTGGGTGGGAAGATATCACTAAAAAAAAAACAAAAGAAAGTATAAACACATAAATTCTTAAATAATAGATTATTATACCCACCAGACAAGTTTGTCACAAATACTGCTTACCTCTGGGCTTAATCCCTTTCTGGAACTGGTCAAAGTATAAACACATAAATTCATAAATAATAGATTATTATACCCACCAGACAAGTTTGTCACAATACTGCTTGCCTCTGGGCTTAATCCCTACAGCTGAGGGGCAAGGGGACACCCGCCATGTGCAGGAGAGTGCGTCTGGTGCTTTTCTCCTATTTTCTTACTTATTCATCATAGCCACCCCGTAAAATTATTTTCTCTACGTGACAGATGAGAGAATTGAGACCGGGAGAGGTTAAATTGAGATAGTATGAACTCGTTGAGAAACGTTGATGTCAAACAGACAGACAGTCAGCATGTGGCTTTGCCACTTATCAGCTTGGTGGTTTCATGGGACTATTTTAACCCCTGTAAACCTCACTTTCTTATACGCAAAATAGGAATGAAGACGATGACTTCAGAGAGTTCTGTATATCGTAGAGTAGGTCTCATGAAGATGTGAAAGGTCTACTGGTGCCTGAAATATAAATGGGAACCATGAATGCCAAGCCTCCCTCCCCACTTACATAGGACCTGCCCCCTCTGGAGGACATGATCAGGACCTAACCACCCATGTGTCCTCACCAACACCACCAGCCTCTCCACCACGGCACCAGCAGCCTAGCCGACAGAAATGTGCACATTCATGCCGCGTTGAGACATCTGGACTTTTGGGGCACAGCTGAGGGGCCTGAGGAACTGGAGACATGCATCTGAAGAGGTAGATCACCCCCCTGGGATTTCCAATCTCAGTCTGTGGATTATCTTCCAGAGGGGCTCCAAGGTGTGAAAAGAATGCTAGAAGCACCTGCTTCTTCAGGGTCAGTGGAAAGGACCACACTGATGTCACTGGGGCCAGAGTGGGTGCAGGTGTCTTCATCCCCGACGTGGTCCACAGCTTGTATCTGGAAAGGCAGCTCTCCTGATGGAGGAGGACCCAGCAGGGGCAGCGGAGCCTTTACACCCCCTCCTTCAGGGGACAAGTCTGTCTGGGGAATGACGTGGTGAAGGCCAGGTGACGGAGAGGCTTTCCTGCAAAGCTAAGGAACACGGTTTCAGGGTAAATTGCTTCCCATGATTGTGTTTCATTCCAGAGCCATTAGGATAATGTCGTTATTCTTTCCATATCACTGGCACCTCTGCCTTTTGTGCATGTTCTGCTGGTTCCTTTGCTCTCCTTAAAACAACGGCAGAAAGCCGTGTGCCAAGGTCAGCCCAGCTCTCCCGGGGAGGCAGACGCATCCTCTCCACGTCACACACCCTGGGACAGTCGCCCACCCACCAGCTCTGGGGTGTGGGGATGCACCTGCACCCATGGGCCCCTGGGGCTACAAGAGGGGGCAGGAGCCCAGGTTCCGCTCTGTCAGTCAGCAGGTCCTACAGACCCAGTGCTGTCCTCGCAGGGCCCGAAGTGGGTGGGTGTCTTGTCTGTGGGAGATGCCTAGCTCTCCCGACAGAGTCAGGACTTCCGGTCCCATCTCTGCTGCTCGCCAGGTGAGTCGGCCTGGAGAAGTGACTGCAGGCCCTCTGAGCCCCGGTTTCCTGTCTCTCAGGCGGGGTGATGTCATTTGGGACAGGCCGGCTGGCGTAAGGGCCAGAGCACATGCTTTGTCATGATCGGATCAGGTCCTGACAACCTCACCCAGGAGGGAAGGATCGTGTGTAAGGGGCTGGGACCTGGCCTTCATGTTCACATCTTAGAAGCCAATGTAGTTTCATATATTTATGAAACTTAACACTTATAATAACACTGTGGAGCCGATATTTTTATGCCTACTGCTTTCTCTGCTTTTAGGGTTGCTGTAAAGAGCCAACGAGATATTATGGTGAATATAGGTTAAATTAATCACAGACATAGCTGATATATTCATGATACCTAACATAATAGCTCACTGGAGGAGGTATATTTATACCTACCGCTGTGTCTACTCTTACAGTTGTCATGAGGATAAAATAATGTGTCGTAGGCGGTAGTCCCTTACAGATTCTAAAGCACAGCACACGTGTCCTTGGTGAAGCCCTGAGGCTAAGAGAGTAGAATTTGGAGTTTGTCTGGTAGTGAATCCCAGCTCTGCCCCTTATTAGCTGTGTGATACTGGGCATTTAACATAGCTGTAAACTTCAGTAAACATAGTATTATTTCACAAATTTGTACTAAGGTTTAAGTAAGCTAATACATGTAATATACTTTGCTTAGTGTCTGGAACATAGTGAATAATATTTAAGTGTTTGTTGCCACTGTTATTTTATTACTGCTTTCGTTTGTTTTTTTATTGGCGTATAGTCACTTTACAAGGTTGTGTTAGTTTCTGCCGTACAATGAAGTGAATCAGCTCTATGTATACCTATATCTCCTCCCTCTTGGACCTCACTCCCATCCCCTCCATCCCACCCATCTAGGTCGTCACAGAGCGCCAGCTGAGCTCCCTGTGCTATATAGCAGGTTCCCACTAGCTCTCTGTTTTACACATGGTAGCGTATTTATGTCAAACCTAATCTCCCAATTCGTCCCACTGTTGTTACTGCTGCTGTTATTATTACTGTTGTTTTTATCACTATAGATATGAACAGAGCAATTCACAGGTGGCCTCACGCCCAGTAAGTTATAACTCCAAGCACCCACCTTCAGTGTAGGGCTTTATTTTGATCCCTCCTGTTATATTAACAAAACCTTGACACATTGGCGCTGGGTGGAAGCCACTCTGCGAGCGCGGTGTTCAGTGTCGGGGCTGACTCTTAACCTCCTCGCCAGCCTGTATTTTCCATGTTTGAAACAGCATTCTGGTGGGTATGATGTGGTACATCGTTGTGGTCTTTTTTTTTTTTTTTTTTTTTTTGCCGTACACCGGCCTCTCACTGTTGTGGCCTCTCCCGTTGCGGAGCACAGCCTCCGGACGCGCAGGCTCAGCGGCCATGGCTCACGGGCCCAGCCGCTCCTCGGCATGTGGGATCCTCCTGGACCGGGGCACGAACCCGTGTCCCCTGCATCGGCAGGCGGACTCTCAACCACTGGGCCACCAGGGAAGCCCCATCGTTGTGGTCTTGATTTGCATTTTCTTAATGAAAAATGATGTAGAGTATCTTTTCAAATGCTTATTGGCCATTAGCATGCTTCTGGGGTAGATGTCTATTTAAAGCCTTTGTTCATTTTTTAATTGGATTGTCTTTTCATTGTTGAAAGACTTCTTTATATATTCTGGACACTAGACCCTCATCAGATATGTGATTTGCAAATATTTTTCCCATTCTCTGGGTTGACTTTTTACTTTCTTGATGGTATCTCAGCCCCATATGTTGAAAAAACTCTTCTTTTCTTATTGGATGGGCTTGGCAACACTGTCAAAAATCAGCTGACCATTGGTTACTTAGGAGTGTAATTTAATTTCCACATATTTGTGAATTTACCAAATTTGATTCTATTATTGATTTGTTTCATCCCATTGTGGTTGGAGAACATACTTTATATTATTTCAATCCTTTTACATTTATTGAGACTTGTTTTATGACCAAACACATTGTCTATCATGGAAAATTCTCTATGTGCATCTGATAAGAATGTGTATTTTGTCTTTTGTGTGGAATGTTCTGTATATGTCTGTTAATTGTAACTGGCTTATACTATTGTCCAAGGCTTCCATTTCCTTTGTGATGTGCTGTCTAGTTTTCTTTTTTAATCCATTATCGACAGTGGAGTATTGAAGCCTCCAGCTATTTTGCTAAATTGTATGTTTCCCCTTTCAGTTCTCTGAGTTATTGCTTCATGCACTTTGGGGCTCTGTCATAAGGTTTATATATATATATACATATATATATGAGACTAGGTTTATCTTCTTGACGAGTTGACTCGTAATTATAAATCATCCTCATCTAATGACGGTTTTTGTCTATTCTGGCATTGGTATAGCCAACACTGCCCTCCTTTGGTTACTTTTTGCATGTTATATCTGCCTTTTCGCTGCAGTGTTTAATATATTTACATTTAATGTACTTATTTATAGAAAGGATTTATGTCTGCAATAGTGCTGTTTGTTTTTATATGTCCTTTGGGTTTCTTTTGGTTGTTTGTTCCTCAGCTCCTCCATCACTGCCTTTTACGTGTGTTAAATAGGTATTTTCTAGTAACATTTTAACTCCCTGGTCATTTCTTTTACTATACAATTTTGAGTTATTTTCTTAGTGGTTACCCAGGAGATTGCCCTTAACATCTTAATTTATAACAGTCGTGTTCAGATTGATACCAGTTTAATTTTGATAGCAAACAAAAACTTTGTTTCATACAAATCCATCCCCCATGTGTGATGTTATTGTTGCAAACTACATCTTTATATATTTTGTGTCATGTATTTATAAGTATTATTTCATGTAATTGTCTTTTTTATATCATGAAGGAAAATACATTTATACTGTCTTTTACATTTACCTGTATAGTTATCTCTACCAGTGCTGTTTATTCAGTCATAGGAATTTTAGTTATTGTCTAGTGACCTTTTATTTCAGCCTGAAGGTTCCCCTGCCCTATCTTCTTTGGTCGTACATTTCAGGCTTTTTGTATTCTTGATCTTTTCCTGCTGTTTAGAGCCAGCTCTAACCAAGCTTTCTTTGTTTATTGCTGTCTTGGGCAGGGGGAAAGCGGGCAGGTATCCACGAGGGTTCTCCTCTCAGATCTGCACGGTGAATGGGGTCTGGTAACCCTCAGGTCGTGTTTGTGAAGCTCGGAGACACAGCTGAAGCTCAGTCTCAGGAATCAGCCCTAGTTACAGTGGTTATTGATACTTCTTCCTTTTTTCTCAGTATTGATTTTATTACTTATTGTATAAGTGAATGTTTTAGTTACTGCTTTAAGACAAATCTAATACCTTTTTGTTGGGAGGGGGAGTGGAACATCAAGATACATGATAAATCTCGCACGACATTAATAACAAGTCATCAATCCAGAGTCAGTCCCGATGCCACGTCCTCTAAGTGCTGTGGCCTCTGTGTGCAGACTCTGAAAAGACACTCACTAGCATGGTGCCTGCCCAGGCCTTTTTGCAAAGTGGAGACAACGCACGTTGTAAAGCAGTCCCAAGAGCGTCAACCTCAGACCTGAAAACGAGTTTACAGCAGATTAAATACAGAAAAGAGCCTCGTGGAAAAAGAAACCCGGCACTAAATCTGGGTCAGGTCCCAGGCTCACAGAGAAGCCTGGAGACCACGGCCGGAGAGGAAGCCTCCACCCGCCCCCGGGGTCGGTGTCTTCAGCGGGGAGCAGAGCCCTTCTGCCCTCTGCTGAGATTCTCTGCTGAGATCAACACTCAGGCTACAAAGAGGGAGGAGGCGGGGGCAGATGGTCTGACCTTTCTAAAAGGTGGGCCTGAAACTGAAATCTCTACACACCCTGGGAAAGTTAATGTCAACCAAACGCAGAAAAGCGAAATTGAGGAGAACAGCAAGGGGTTCTTGTTATGCAGAACTGAAAATAAGGTTGTGACAGAGCTGAAAGTAACATGTTAATGAGGAGAGAAATAGTCTGTTGATTTAGAGAAGAGGGAGAGGAAGAGGGAAGAGGAAGCAAGAGGCGGAAAGGAGGCCGGGCACATATTGGAAACAACCATTCTCGCTGGATGTTGATTCGCTCTCGTTCCCATGAGGATCATTTATTTGCCCCATTTCTGCCGGGATGAACTCAGCCCCCACTTTCACCGCCTCAGCTCCTTCCTTCCCCTGGAGACTCAGCCCCGTGGTGAACATCATACAGCTCAGGGCTCCTAAATGAGCCCCACTTTCCTGATTAGCTTTGGAGAATCAGTTGAATCCTAGCCCTTAGCTTCACAGTTGTGTGTGTGTGTGTGTGTGTGTGTGTCTAATTCTACAAAGAGGTGAGGAAATTTGAATAGTTAAAAATAAAAAAATGGGAAGAGACAAGGCATCCACTCTATTAAAAACAATTTTGTGTTAAATAGTCCAGCGGAAATGGACTGAAAAAAGAGTCTTGGAAAAGGGGTGACTGTTTTCAGCCTGATTCTGATCCAACCAGGTCCTTGGAAAATGCAGAATAGATGCCTCTCTTTACTCTTTTCACCTCTAATTATTGTCCTACAGAGCATCTCCTGCTCTAATTATCTGAGTGTTTACCTCTATTCACGAAGCTCATTCCTTTGCTTCCTAAAAACTTTTCTATAAAATAAAATAAAGTGAACAGGCCCTAAGGACAGACATCATCAGTTTGTCTCCAGGTCTAGAAATCCTTTTTCTATCCTCCATCTCAGGTCCAAGTCTCCAGCTGGAATCTTCCCAGGTAACAGGTTAGGTAGCATCAGCAGCACAGGTGTGACAGCCGTGGAGAAGGGGCTGGAGGGCAGTGTCTGTAGGTGGAGGTGTGCAGGGCGCAGGTGGCACACAGCCGGGGCTCCTCCCCTCCACACCTCCACCTCACCAGTCCTGAGTCCCCTGCACGCCTCCCACTTCCATCCACACCACCTGCCTCCCCACCCCACAATGCCAGATGCCACGTGGGGTCCCCACCTCCTTTCCTCCGCACCTTTATCACAGCAGCACTGAAGGCCACCCTCCCCCAAATGACCTTCGCCACCCAAATCCCTCATCCCGCCTCTCATCACTCCCACCCACTCCCACCTCCTCCACCTACCATGTCAACACCCACCTCCTCCCCCATCAACCCCCATCACACCCACTCTGGCTCACACCTCCTGAGCCAGGTGGAGAGTTAAAGCAACTTGTGTGATGGAGGATGGGAGAGGAGGGGGTGAGAGACAAGGTCGGCTGAGGGGCCTGGTGGAGGGCAGGGGGTGGAAGAGAGAAGATGGAGAGGTGTTGGTGTGGGGGGAGGGGCCGGGGTTGAAGGTCTGGTTTGGTGCGATGGGCGTGGTAGAGGCAGGAGGTGGGGCACAGGATGGGTAGGTAAAGGTCCTCTAGGGCAGGAGGCTGGAGTCCGTGCTGGTGCGACGATGGTGGTGGAGGACAGGAGGAGGGACCGGCTGAGATGACGTCACCAGGGACGGGAGGAAGGAGGAAGCAGGCTGGTGGGACGGGTTGTGGAGGAGGGTGAGAGGCAGATCAAGGTCCAGTATGGAGGGGGGCGGGGGGAGCCTGCCTGGTGACCATCTTGACCTCCCACATCACTAGACCGACTTCCGCTGCATCCGTCTGGACCTGAGGGTCTGCTCGGGGCGTGCGGTCCCCTCTCCCTCTCCTCCTCTCCCGTCGCTGTCCTCCCTCCTTCCCTCCCTCCACGCCCCTCGGTCTCTCCTGCCCTCGGTCTCCTTGCTGACACCCCACATCCCCTTCTGTGGACACACAGGGAGCGGGTCGTGGGCTGCAGGTCCCCAGATGCATCTTGTGTTTGAGGCAAGCAAGGTCAACGCTCCAAGGGTAAGAGGAGGCGCGGGAAGCATGTCAGTGGTTGATTCTGTCAAGACCACTGGAGTCTCTGTGCCGGCAGATTTGTGTCTTTGTGGGATGATCACTGATTGTATCTGAGGGGGCGGAAGGGGGAGAGAGCTCAGACCACCGACGTCCACGAGCAGGGCAGCATGGGGGATGAGCCGCACGACTGGACGCCGGCTTTTTCCAGGCTGCCATTTCGTCCTTGTCACTTTCATGCTCATTTGGGGACCAGAAGGGAATATAAGGGCCAATATAAATTATTTTTCTTCACACCTTATACCAACACCTGCTGCTGCTGCAGCTTTGACCTCCCAGGCCCTCGGCTCCAGCTGGATTCATGGAGATGTCTTTCATCTCCAGCACCTGGCTCTCCAATCGCCCCAAGGTTTCCGGAGACAGGGAGCCCCCCAGGGCTGAGCCGCGACACCCAGAGGTCCTGACCGGTGAACTCGGTCACTCAGGCTGAATTTCACATCCACGTAGAATCAGGTTCAGGGCTCCTCGGTCCACTGAAGGGACACGCAGACACAGAGAGGCCACAGGGTGACAGTTTCAACCCACAAAGGCCCACGCCAGCCCTGGGGCTCTGATGGGTGAGCACGGCCACCCTGCTACACTCTCCCAAATTGTGGCGCCCAAGTGGCAGTTTTATGTAAGGAAACCATTTGTTTTTAAAGCTAATGGCCCATATCTGGCCTCAACGTCATCTTATTTTTTTAAAAAAAAATCATGCTCTAGGAGTTAAGCTCAGGTGCCATCGCATCCACTTTTAGTCAGGTGAGCTCGGTAACTCAGAGAATCTGTATTTATTATATGAAAATCACCTACTGAATAATTACACATTTAACTAAGCCTGCTCCCTTGTTTATAAAAACATCTTCTATGATTGCTTCCAGACGGCAGTGGAATAACACAATTATCACCAATAACGGACAGAGTTAGATTTGGTGTTTGGACGGAGCCTCCCACGTCAAACACGACTCTGTGCGGTCCCCACATGCTGTCCTTCCTGGGACTGGCACCCACCTCTCCCCTGCGCTGTCCAGGACCCTGGTGACCGGCAGCTCCCGTCCTCCCACCCCTCCCTCTCTGTGTCCTCCCCTGCAGAGTCCAAATCTCATTTCTTTGGGTTTGTTTGGAACTAACACACAAGGCTCCGCTCCAACGGCCCCCACCAGCCCGTTTTCCTGTACGGTTTTATATGTCATAAAAGAAAAGGATTCCTAATTCCACAACTAAACCTACACCATAAATCTGAGGCTTTCCACCCCCTAATGTGCTTATTCACTGTAATGACCTTGTTTTGCTTACTCTTGTCAGAGACCAACGTGGAATATTTGCATCTCCAGCCCCACTCCTTCACATCCTCCAGAGTCAAAAAGAAACAGCTATTAATACACAAAATCTATTAATATATTAATTCAGCTCAACTGGCAAAGCCTGTGAGCATCTAGCCCGGCACAGGACCACCAGATGCGACGGACCAGATCCTACAGCTTCCACGTCCTCAGGGGCCACCCTCTCTACAGGCTCTTCCTTGAAGCTCAGGAGACTCAGAGACGCTGTCAAAAAGTACATAAAACAGGAAAACTTGCGTGCCTGGGTCCTCACGCAGAGCTAGGTCTGTGTGATGGGTGGGTTGTTTCCTGAACCCGATTTCCTCATTGATGGTTGTGGAGCCAGCACCTGGGTCCCGGTCCTTCCCTGAGAAGTTCCGGGTCTGGGCTGGGCTTGAGCAGCTGGGTGTTGAGAGGCCCCCGTGATGGGCAGGTGTGGTCCAGCATGGCGCTTCTCGAAGGTCAGTGTGTGGAGGCCAAGAGCCTGCATTTCTAACAACCCCCCGGGAGGTCTGCGCAGGCCAAACAGGGATCAAGATTCTGGAGGGTTCTAAACCCTGGATGCACATCAGAACCATCCACACCCCCCACTGGGTAGGGTCTGTGGGCCGTCAGTCAGGGATCCCTCCCCTGGACTACACTGACTCATCATTCAGACGGTCTTTCTATGGAATTCAAGTCTGGGGCTCCGCGACCCAAAGACTGTAGGAGGTCAGGGCTCATCATTCTGATCACAGTGACAGTGGGGAGACTGTGCCTGGTGCCTGGTTCCCCAGAGTCACTGTGGTTCTCCTCTGATGACCCTCGTTCTCAACCCTCCCTCTGTGAGATGCTCCATGTTATTCCAAATAGATTCTTTTTTTATTTGTTAGATAAATTATCTTTCTATCACCAAAACTGAAGACACTTAACTGCTATTTTCTGTATTTAATGTGGAACTTTCCATGATTATTCTCAGCCCCCATGTTAAAATTATTTTCTTCGTCGTGATACAGTGATAACAACCACTGACCTACCTTACCCCCACCTCTGCCCCACTGGGGACTCCAACTCCCACCTCCTGCTTTATGTTTGGGTTTGACTTTGCAGAAAGAAGCTCAGGTAGGATGCTAAGTAGTGCTCCCACAGAAGAGATCAGAACTCCTGCCCAGGCCGACTCACTTCTTGGAAGGTAAAGCTGGAAGCGCCCAGAGTGTGGTCAGAACCTCCTTCCTCTTCTCTGCATCCCTGGTTCAATTTCTCTCTGCAGCCTCCTTCGCTTTTGCCCCGTAGAGACGTGTAGATCAAGGGTTTCAGAGACTTTCACCAAAGAACAATCTACCTGCCTTGCTCTCAGCCCTCGTGTCTGCTTCCTAGGATAAGAAATAGACGATCTTAGCGACTGGTCCAAGATTGACGCCAATAGCCGCTAACAGCTCAATCGTTGACTGCCTCTGGGGCTGCACGCTCTGCCCCTGGGATGGCAGCCAGCAGTGGATTTCAGGCACGTGTCTAGTACCAGCTGACACTGAGGGGAATTCAAGACTAGCCTGGCTCCGCACCCCGCCCCCAGCAGGCGTTGAGCCCCCCCCCCCCAACAAGGGTGGGTCTGCGGGAGACAGAAGTTTCCAGCCAAGGCTCCTGCACCTCGCGGCCCACACACTCGGCTCACAAGGTGACCTTGGCAGCCCGGCCACGGAACAACAGTGTGCTTGGCGCCCCCAGGCCTGGCCAGGTCTCTGTGACCACCTCGAGCATGGCAGTGCAGTGTGTGCCAGGGTTGACTTCCGAGGCCAGCACATAAAGGTGGTACAGCTCCACCAGGTTCTCCCGGGGTGTTTGCCTTCATACGCCAGGATGGGAAGAAGCCCAGCCACACGGGGAGGTCACAGGGGTGTCCCGGGCGACCATCAGCGGGGTCCCCGCTAGCAGCCAGCATCCGTGCACACGAGTGCGGGGCCCTCCGGGTCTTCCGTGAGGAGGCGGGTGCTGGGGAGCAGAGGTCAGCACGGGCAGTACTCCTCCCGGACCCTGAATCCGCATCCAGGAGCACAAGAGCGGGGTGCCATCTGACATCGGCAAGCATGGCACTTCATTAGGAAACAGTCAGAACCGGGTGTGGCCAGAGCAAAGGGCAGGAAAGCCCCAGTTTTAGGTCAGTGCTTCACCGTCAGGGTTAGTCTTCAGGGGGAGGCAGGCAGCTCACGGCCCATTTTCTCTCGTCTGCCTGCGTGGCCGCAGCATCAGGTCCCTGAATGTCCTCACGTCCTCTTGCACAGCAACTGGGCCCAGGCTGCTTTGCCCTGGGCATTGCAGACAAGCGTGTCTCTTGTTCTGTGGCTTTAGAGGGGACGCTCTGGACTGGCTGGGGGCCGTAAGCCCTGAGGCTTGTTGTGAGTTTGCAGTCAGTGCTAAGCTGCCCCTGCACTACTTATTCGTGAAGAATCTCCCACAGGGGTCCATCCTAGTTTACTGGACTTCTGTGTTAAGGCTTGGAAGCAAATTCCCAATTCATAATAAAATATCCCTTAGCTTTCCTTTGTCATTTTAACCTGCACTTGGATTTCCTTTAGAGATCTCATGGAGGAGAGAGAGGTGAGTAAAACAAGAAGAGATTTGTGTATGACTGAATCTCTGGCCAAAATGCTATTAGAATAGCATCGCATGAGAGCTCCATAGAGCATCAGTAGAGGAGAGAGGTGGGGGGGAGGGAGGGAGGGAGGCCCAGTGTTTCTGAATCACACACGAGAGTGCTACATGGGGACTTTCCACAGGAGAACCCATACCTGTGCCGTAAAGACCTGAACATCCTCCCTGTGAAGACACAGGCCACTCAGAGTTACCCGGTTACTTGATAAACAGGCCGGAACCCCAGGTGTCTCTTCCAGACGTATCTCTCAGGTTTGGAAGATAATTTAAGTAAGATTCAGTCTCCCTGCATCTCAGGTTGGTCACGTCCCACATACAGAGGGCGACAAATCTCCTCTATTTAAACCGTCCCAGATGCTGGGGAGGACATTAATGTCATGACAACAAAAGGCAACTGCAAGATACAGAGGCAGTGATGGGACAGATGGAGCCCAGGTAGGGCAGCCACAGGGGAGCCACCCCCAGCCGACATCCTCCCTGCCTTCACCGGGACAGGCATCCCGACCCTCCGGGGCAGCTGTCTACAGCAGGAGGGCCTGCACCAGGACATCTCAGCGTGTGTCCCACAGCATGAAAGCTTTATTAAAGCTGTGAAGGGAGTGTTCTAATCTCATACTTCTACATGTACCTGTCCAGTTTTCCCAGCACCACTTACTAAAGAGGCTGTCCTTTCTCCACTGTACATTCCTGCCTCCTTTATCAAAGATAAGGTGACCATATGTGCGTGGGTTTATCTCTGGGCTTTCTATCCTGTTCCATTGATCTATATTTCTGTTTTTGTTTGACCTAATGAAACTTAAAAGCTTTTGCACAGCAAAGGAAACCATAAACAAGACCAAAAGACAACCCTCAGAATGGGAGAAAATATTTGCAAATGAAGCAACTGACAAAGGATTAATCTCCAAAATTCACAAGCAGCTCATGCAGCTCAATATTAAAAAAACAAACAACCCAAAATCCAAAAATGGGCAGAAGACCTAAATAGACATTTCTCCAGAGAAGATATACAGATTGCCAACAAACACATGAAAGGATGCTCAACACCACTAATCATTAGAGAAATGCAAATCAAAACTACAGTGAGGTATCACCTCACACCAGTCAGAACGGCCATCATCAAAAATTCTAGAAACAATAAATGCTGGAGAGGGTGTGGAGAAAAGGGAACACTCTTGCACTGTTGGTGGGAATGTAAATTGATAGAGCCACTATGGAGAATAGTATGGAGCTTCCTTAAAAACCTACAAATAGAACTACCATACAACCCAGCAATCCCACTACTGGGCATATACCCTGAGAAAACCATAATTCAAAAAGAGTCATGTACCACAGTGTTCATTGCAGCTCTGTTTACAATAGCCAGGACATGGAAGCAACCTAAGTGTCCATCGACAGGTGAATGGATAAAGAAGATGTGGCACATACATACAATGGAATATTACTCAGCCATAGAAAGAAATGAAATTGAGTTATTTGTGGTGAGGTGAATGGACCTAGAGTCTGTCATACAAAGTGAAGTAAGTCAGAAAGAGAAAAACAAATACCGTATGCTAACACATATATATGGAATCTAGAAAAAAAAAGTTCATGAAGAACCTAGGTGCAAGACGGGAATAAAGACGGAGACCTACTAGAGAATGGACTTGAGGATATGGGGAGGGGGAAGGGTAAGCTGGGACAAAGTGAGAGAGTGGCATGGACATATATACACTACCAAATGTAAAATAGATAGCTAGTGGGAAGCAGCCACATAGTACAGGGAGATCAGCTCGGTGCTTTGTGACCACCTGGATGGGTGGGATAGGGAGGGTGGGAAGGAGGGAGATGCAAGAGGGAGGTGATATGGGAACATATGTATATGTATAACTGATTCACTTTGTTATAAAGCAGAAGCTAACACACCATTGTAAAGCAATTATACTCCAATAAAGATGTAAAAAAAAAAAAAAAAGCTGCGAAAGAAAAGTTTCTATAGTCAAATGAGGTTTGGAACAAGGAAATCAGGTTTCCTCCCTGTGGGAGCTTTAGTGAGTCTGATGTGTGATTCCCCAAACTTATCCCCAGACCCAGGGACTTCCATTCCCAGGGAAACTAAGAAACCGGATATTCTCTGGGTGGTACAAATGATTCTCCCTGACCGGTTAGTACAGCTGATTTGTATTTTCTTGTTTGCTTACCTATACATCACGTGTTTTGTTTGACTATATACTGCTTTTGTAGCGAAGGAATGTATTTTAATACAATAAAAACTTTCTGCCTCAGGTCAGGCTCGATCCTGAGGCCAGTGGACTGAGTCCAAGGTGGGGAGAGAGCTGTGTGCTCAAGCAGGAGGAGGGACGCTGGGGTGGGAACAGGACTGTCCCGACCTGATGCTCTGAGTGAAGTCCGGGGGCTGGGGCTGGAGCACAGCAGTGTAGGGGCTGCAGCGGCTCTGCCTCAGCCCTTCCCTGAATATTCCAGCCTCTTCCAAGACAAGGAGCTCTGAGCAGAGGGGGCCAGGCCTCTGCCCCCACCACCCCGCCAGCGGGAGGCTTTTCCTGAGCTCAGACCTTCCCCGGGCAGGTGGTGCAGGGGAGTTTTTAATCCATTCCCAAGGGCAGCTCATCCCAGAATGAATTTAGACAAACAAATGGGAATACACACTTTTTCTTTTTTTCATTTTTCTTCTCCAATTTTGAAAAACATAATTAATAACAAAACACTTGGGATCATGCAGCAAAGGTACTTTACAGGAACATTTATTATGCAAATAACCAAATTAATTACGTACATTTGCATCTTATTATTGAGAAGTAAAACAGCTTTAACATAATTGGCTCTATTTCTACCAAAATTATCATAGCCTAAGAAGAAAGGTCAGGGCGAGATTAACTTGGATTGGGGTTTTAAATCCTGCTCAGGGATTCTAAAGTTTTACAGAATACAATTTTTCTTACTTGGACAATGATTTTTTTAATCATAAAAATGAAAGAAATTTTAATAGAAATCCCACAATCTCCACCTCCAACTTCAAACTCTAATGCTTTTATACTGTATTTCTAACCCCCCTCCAAACATTGACTATAAATTTACATAGGTTTTACTTCAGTACTCTGTGTCTCATAGATATTATTAAAATAGTATTGTCTGCTCAAGATTTGTAGATTTTATTTAAGATTAAGGTGTCAAGAGGTTCTAAAGTTCCAAAGACAACCCTGCCCCAAAGTCACCCTATTGGATCCAGGCAATGGTGGTGTCCACTGGCCACCTCCTGCTCAGTCACCCCTTCAGGAAAGGCACTGGACTCGGGTGTCCAAGAGGCCCTTGAACTACAGGACATCATCTGGGCCAACTCAGGGTACAGGTGTTGTCCCCTCCTGAGGACACTCTCAGTGGCCACATCCCCTCTCAAATCACATTTTACCCTGAAGGGAATGGTGGAGGTGCACAGCCTATACACACAACACGGCTATACACACAACACCCACACCCTTCCACATACAACACACACTCACACACATAGACCTCCCTCACACACAACATAGCCATACACACCACACACACACACACAACACACAACACACACACAACACACACCACACACACACACACACACACACACACACACACACACACACACTTTCCTACCCACCCAGCTTCCTGTCCCCTCCAATTGTTTTACTCAGCAAATCATTGGAAGTTCTCACTGTTTTTTCCTTAAAAAGTTTCTGGTTGCCCTTTGTAAAGAAACTTCTTGGCATTTTAAATTTGAAATCTAATTCTAAGTCATTTGCAACAGAAAGAAAATTCATCCTTCCAAATAGTTTCTTTTTCTTTTATGGCAGCACAGTTCAAATTTATTGGGTTTGGAAAAAAATCCCAGGTTTGATTTGTGATTCTACTTCTTACCCCTCGGTGGCCGTGGAGCTCTCTGAGCCCTGGAATCTTCATCGGTGACAAGAAGAACGACCACTTCAAGTCAGAATCAGCCCAGCATGTTTCCATGAGCCAAATCTACACAAGCAAGGAAGATTTTCTAAATTAAAACACTTTGTCTCACACAAAACAATACTTAATTTTTTAAAAATATCAAAAACATTTCACCAAAAAACAGAACTAAAACAAATGTAGTAAAGTTGCAGAATACCAAATCAATATACAAAAATCTGCTGTGTTTCTATACGCTAATAACAAACTATCAGAATGAGAAATTAAGAAAACAATCCCATTTACAACTGCATCAAAAAGAATAAAATACCTAAGAATAAACTTAACCAAGGAGGTGAGAGACGTGCACACTGAAAATTATAAGATATTAATGAAAGAAATTGAAGATGACACAAATAAGTAGAAAACTATTCCATGCATGAGCTCCTGGAATGGAAGAATTAATGTTGTTAAAATGACCATACTGCCCGAAGCAATATACAAATTCAGTGCAAACCCCGTTAAAATTCCAATGGCATGTTTCACAGAAATAGAACAAACAACCCTAAAATTTGTATGGAAACACAAAAGACTCCAAATAGCCAAAGCAATCCTGAGAAAGAAGAACAAAGCTGGAGGCATCATGTTTCCTGATTTCAGACTGTATTACAGAACTACGTCGATTAAACAGACCCTGGGGGACTTAGATGCTGGGGGATCAGAGAGGGCAGACAGTGCGAGAGCGGGGAAGCCGGGAACGGGAAGCACCAGGAGGAAGATCTGGCGGCAGCGAGGGCAGGACGGGGTTCTACCCTCAACACTTACCTGCTGGGTAACCTTGGGCAGGTATTTCATCTTTCTGAGCCTCCCTCTGCTCACCTGTACCATGGACAAACTGAATGCACTGGTACCACCTCCCAGGAGAGCTGTGACATTGAGATGGATCTGCTTCCTACACCCCACCGCAGAGGAAAGATCAGCCTCTCCTCCCTCGCCCTCCCCTCAGCATGAGTCGGATGTAATACACCTTGATCATCCCAGGAGCTTCTCTCACCTTGGCCCTGGGACCACCTGGGTGCTGGCAGGAAGAAGCCTTTACAATGGTGTGTTAGCTTCTGCTTTATAACAAAGTGAATCAGTTATACATATACATATGTTCCCATACCTCTTCCCTGTTGCGTCTCCCTCCCTTCCACCCTCCCTATCCCACCCCTCTAGGTGGTCACAAAGCACCGAGCTGATTACAAACACCTCCTGGACAGAAAGCACTGCACGTTGATGATAGTAATGTGTTTTTGGAGCCATGAAACCATGGCATCCAGTAATCAGAGTGATCCCAGGATTCTGCAGGCAAATTAAATCCTTGTTTTCAAAATAACAGTGAGTTTGCTACTGGGTGCTGGATACTAAGTGCAGGATTATAGATCATTACACCTGTGAACTTGCTCCTTTGAGGTTATTAGTCGCTGATAAGATTGTGAGCCAGAGTAAATTCACCTTTGATTGTTTGTTTTGGCAAAAGGCATATCTCCAATATTCAAAATGTGGATGATCTACATTAAAACCATGAGTAACTTTTATTAAATAATATTAACACAATAATTAAAATTTTAAAATATATATTAGATGTTTATTTTATTTAATTAATTTTTATAAAATTCATTAAATGTTATCAGTCATTAGAACATACACATGCACGTACCTGCTTATTTACTAGCAAAGAGAAGGCTGATTCTCTGGGAGGACCTAGACCCCCTCCCTCCATAAAATGGTCCCACGATTTTCCTTCTCTCAGTAAGTGGCACCTCCTACCTCCTGTTTGCAGAGGTTACACACATCCTTGGTTTTGTTTTCACATTCACTCCATGAATCTTATTTTCTCCTCCAAGAAGGAGCTCAGTCTCTCTGCTTTTCTCCAGCCGAAGCAGCCACCGGTGTCCTGAGTCACCCAGTCCCCCTCCGTCTCCCTGCTCTGACCTTCCTGCCAAGAATCCGTCCTCACGAAGTGCCCAGAGAGGTGCGTGAAAACGCAGATCAGACTGCAGCGTGTCACCATCCAAAGCCCCCAGTGTCTCCCCGAGAGCATCCTCATCCTGACGCAGGGCCCTCGTGGCCCGGCCCCACCTGCGCCCTCCCACTCTCCCCAATTCCAGCTCCTGGGCTCTGGCAATGCCTACAACGTCCCTGTGCCTTTGCGTCGCTGATGCTCTGCCCTTCCTCACCCTCTGCTTGGGCTCAGGCATAACCTCAGACGTGCGTCCCTGAACCGGCTCCGGGAAGGATCACCCCTCTGCCTGTGACTGTCTCATAACACGATCCACGTCCTTCACTCCAAGCTAATACATCCTTGTTTTCTGTTTACTTGTTTATCAATACCTCTACCTATGGGAATAGGACTGTGTCAGGTAGAAGGTGAAACGCCTCCGAGCATCCTATGGTATGTCTGTCTTTAGCGTTCATTATGGGTTGCATCGTGTTCCCCTAAAATGTGTATACTAAGGCCTCACCTCCCACCCTGTAGCACGGGACCATGTTTGGAGATAGTGCCTTTGTAGAGGCGGTTAAGTTAGAATGAAGCTATCCGGGTGGCTTCTTCCTAAGCTAGCCTGACAGGTGTCCCTGTAAGGAGAGGAGATTTGGGCACCCGGAGACACACCGGGGGCTGCACAGGACGACCGTGCAGAGGGGCAGCAGGAGAGTGGCCGCCTGCACACCACGGAGAGAAGCCTCAGGAGAAACCAACCCCGCTGGCTCCTGGGCCCTGGACGTCCAGCTTCAGAACTGTGAGAAAACAAATCTCTGTGGTGTTTTGCCCCAGAAGCCTGAGCTGACTGATGCAGCTCCCCTCCCAATGAGACCCTCCCCAGGGACCCTTCACAGAGGTTTGAGATGGATGCCCAGCCCTGCCCAGACCAGGAGTCGTCAGGTGGCCCCTCCCTGGGATCCCGAGAAGACCTTCATCTGAGCCTAGCTCTGAGGCTGTGGGTCTCACAAGGACTGGACCATGTGGCTGAGGCCGCGGGAGCCTGGCACTGCTGTACCCAGGACAGATGACGTCAGCGCAAGGCAGGTGGAGCGAGAGAGTGAGGGCTTGACTTGGTTATTCTCTGATCATCGTGACTGAAAGTCACTTTTATCCCTGGGCTTTTCAGTTTAAGCCACTAAACACCCCTTTTTGCTTCTTTTCAGGGACGTGGAGTCCTGACTGGTGATCTGGCCTCTTCGTACCGCTGAAGTACGATTTCCAGGCTTACCGGGTGATGTTTCTGTTAATGTTTGGTGTTTATCTTTCCAGACTTTCCTGTAAGTATGCGAATGTAGGTACATAATTAAACACAGGCGTCGAATCAAATATAGGTGCAGGTATAGATATAGAAACAAACGTAGTTTTTTTAAAACAGCCAAATGCCAGGGGCCCCATCTGCCTGCCACCCATGCAAATCTATGTCAGGAGGCCATAGAGTTGTGATCAAGAGGCCAGAGGCTGACCAGCTGCCCAGGTCCACTGTCCGGCCCACTTGGAGGATTTACCCTTTTGGAGCTCGGGCTGCTCACCTTTAATGGACACCATAGCAGCACTACTTCACACCACTGTGATCATCAAATGAGATTATGCAAGAAAACTAACCTTATCTTCTAGCGAGTGTTGCCTGTACCTCTTAGTATAATGAAAGGGCTCTGTCCACAGAGCAGCGTCAGAGATTAGAAAGATCACCCCGGCAGAAGCATTACTGATGGATTGAAAGCAGCAAGAAATAGAGACCCCTGCCGTCCTCCTGCAGGTGAGGGGCTTTCCCGGGGAGGGGAAGGGGTGGGAGGCGGGGCCTCAGGAAAGGGGCAGGGTCGCTGGCCTTTCCTGCTCAGACTAGGTGCCACGGGGACAGGGGATAGGAAAACTGGGTTCCCTAGGGAATCAGGGGTGGGGGTGGAATTCTGATGGTGAAGAGAAAGAAGAAACTTGGTGAACGTCTGGAAGGGAAAGACTGATTCCCTGGGGCTGGAGGAAGGTCTCAAATGAAAACAGAGTAAAGATGAAGGGAGGGAGAAGAGATGGGGCTCTTCTTACACTGCGGATCCGCTCGGATCTGGGGGAGGTCTCCTCATCGCAGGAGGAGCTGCTGTGTCTCCAGGGGAACCCTCTGACCCCCACCTCTGAGCTGAGCCAGACCCTCCTGGAACCCAGGCCTGATCACAGGGTGTGTTCTCAGCCAAACAGCCCTTTTTTTATTGCCTTAGAAAGAGCCAGAGTGAGAGTATGGATCCTAGCCGGCCGGGGAGAGCCTTTCAGTGTTGGAGAGGTCACCTCGAGGGCAATAAGCTCCTTCCCTGGGGGCGGGGGAAGGACTAGGGGCTCGCTGCCAGGACACTCGGACCGCCCCCTGGGAATCAGATGAGGCCCAGGCCTCGGGAAGCTGTCTCCTCTCCCCAGGGCAGGCCTCTCCCTAAGCAGATGGGCTGCAAAAGGGGGTACGGTGGCGTGGGCCATGGAGTCCTTACTTTTAAAAAGCTCTCTTGCAACTATCCAGGTGGTTTTTGAAGGCCTTTAAATGTAGAATAGAGAGAATCGGGTTTCAGGCCTGGAAGGCAAGAGTCCAGCCAGAGTTTCTCAAAATCCCAGCGTGGCCGCCTGGGCTGTGCCGGTGAGAAGCGCGTTAACCTGGGAACATGTCAGGGAGCAGACACAGCTGCAGCCCCCATCCTAGAGGACTGCGCTGTAGATTGAATACGAATACACGTCAAATGCGTGAACAATGCTTTTACTTGACAAACAGTCCAACGTCGAGTTTGCCACTGTAATTGCTGCACCATATACACCTGGGATATAAGGACTGAAAACAGCCACTCTCCCACCCCTCCTGGGGGCTTGCAGGTTAGTGCTCTGTTCGAGCAGGGTGTGACCCCCAGGCTGGGTCTGTACCACATGTGGTCCCTTACATTTAGACTAGATAGGCTAGACCCCGGTCGGGCTAGACCCCCAGACTTCAATCTGGTGAGACTGTTCTGCTCGGGCAGTAAAGCACCGGTCACAGAACTGGACTTTGCGTGCCTAACACTTTCCAGTGGGAAACAATCTCTTTGGTTGAGCTTCCAAACCACATACTGGAAATCGTGTAATAAGGAACACGAGGGTCTTTAAAGCACCACCACCGGCCCTTCTCCTCTAAAACGGTTTCGAGCTGGGAACACCCAGACCCTTTTCTAATTAGAGGTTTGCTTCCAGACAATAAAAAGAAAGTCGTAAAGTTAAAATCCATTCAGCAAATTAATTGGCGTTGCCTAGAAAACTTAATAAGGAATATGGGAGACAGTACCTTTTCAACCTTGCAAAAATTTTAAGACAAAGGCAACGTCAACGGAAATGTTCTTGTAAATGAGACACCAAGATGTATGCATTTGCATTTTATTAATGGAAATTGTTTCCTGAGATTACACTGAAACTTGAATATTAAGTGCAATAACCATATGGTCCAAACCGCAGCTGTGCACGGAAGGCAGGTTTGGGGCAGAGGGGGCCGTGGGAGCTGCGATTAAGGGATCATTGTTTCCCTTCTATCCAGCAATAATGAATTTCGTTATCCTGGGTGTGAGCCAGCTAAACTGGTCTGCTCTGGATTAGGCTTGAAATCAGTGAAAGAGAGACCTGATTAAGTAGAAACAAAGACCTCTTCCCTGCTCCCCGGTGGATTTTATCCTTAGTCTGTGTTTGAGTGTGTACTCACTTCATCCATTTCTTTAAGCAGTTTCCACTCTTCGGTGTCTGTCTAAAGCTGCAGCCCCATGTCCTGCCGCCCCTCCCGGGGGGTCCCCGTCCACGTGCCCACTCAACCCCGGGGGTCTCAGTGCCCACCCCTCCACGCTGCAATGTCAGCACCACCCCTCCAGGCTCGAGCTGGCCCGTGGTCTCCAGTGACTCACAGCTGAAATGAGGCCAGTGGCCCCTTCTCTTCACAGCCTCCAGGATTCCAGCCTCATCAGCCTCATCACAACCTCCTGTCTCTGACCTTATGGCTTTCCGGTTTCCTTTATCCGTGTTATAGGTATTGATACTTGATTTGTTATCGGACACATCATTCATTTCCTCCGTAATCTACCTTAAATCAACCGTCTATCTTTATAGTTACTCAGTTAAAACAAAGCTTAAATTTCTGGTTCAACTGTCACTTGGTTGAAACTCCTAACCCTCTGCCCTAGAAAACCCGCACCAAGCTTTCTTCATTGTGACACTGGTATAACTGAACGTTACTGAAGAAAACGTCACACAAAAGGACAGACTGGTTCCACTATAAATTCACGACCACCCACCTCAACATGAGTCGGCAATCTTGTTTACTTCTCAGATAAACGCCTCCCATCCTGTTTTGCTCCTGTAGTTTTGTCCTGTGTCCTCTACTTTGTTCAAACCTCCCTCCCATTCTAAAGGAGATCCTTACTATGAGAACTGAAATCACAAAGCAGGGATTCCTTGTGTATCCCAGAGGAGGGCAGACATTCACTTTTCTGCATTTTCTCTATTTTTATTTCTTTCTAGTAAAATAAAAAAGTAGCATTTCTCCTATTAAAGTAGTGCATGCATACAGGACTTGAACATGTAGGCACTGCTCCCCGCCCTGTTTCAGAGAATGTTAGTAGATTCTCAACTGAAAATCACATAGGAGAGTCACTTTTCCTCAATAGCTCCAAACACCAGGTCTCCAGCTGCTCGTTTTGTGCCAAAGACAACAGAGGAGGACGGCGCTGAGGACGGCACAGACACACCTGCGGTTCCTGCTTAGGGAAACAGCTCAAGGGGGGCACACAGTCCCCCTCTGAACCCGGGCCGTAGAAACAAGGCGGGTGAGAAAGAAAACCTCTGTATCTGTCCAAAGAAAATAATCATTGTTTCTTTGTTCTGGGCTTTCTGCAGACTCTCAAAGCCTGAGAGAGAGAAGGACTAGATTTGAAGCTATTACAGATGAAGGCAGTAGAATAACAGATGCCACTGAAAACCCTGAGCCCGTTTATAACCCACAGGTCCAGCCCCCCGCTCCTCAAGCCCTTGGTCACAGCAGCTCTAGGAGCCAAGAGGGCAGTCAACTATCCCTCCTTGACCTGCTCCAACTGCCTTCTGACTCTGCCACCGACGGAGGCGGTGGTCGGAGCGGTCCAGAGGACGTGAAAGGAAGAGGGACCAGGATGCGGTGACTGGTGGGCTAAATCCACAGGCTCATGTCAGCATCGGGGGTCGCAGGCTCGTCCAGGCTCCCCGTGGTCTCGATACCCCAATCACCTCCCGTCCAGCTGTTGTTAAAGGAGCCGCCCTCCCACGTGTGGGAACCAGACGTGCTCCATAAGCAGGAACACGCTGCCTCCTGTGAACTCACTTTGTGTTTCTATGGCTGCGCCCCGAGAAATTACCACTGAGTGAAAACCTTCCTCTGCCTGCAGGACGGAAGCGCAGTCTTACATCTACTCTGAACATGCCAAGTTCGCTGGCCAGGATTACGGCAGCATCCCTCCCGTCCGGGTGCACCTGTCAGCCAGTGGCCCAGGCTCGAGCCTCAGCCACCGTTCAGTTTCATGAAGGGGTTGCCTCCTTGTCCCTGGATGAACCTATGTCAGAGTCACAGACAAGCTGAACCCGGCCTCTGGGTTTGTGACGCACACGGCAGTCTGTGCACCAAGCGCAACGAGGCCCGGGGCTGACACAGGACCAGGGACAAGAGGAATTTCCACTGATTTTCTCCTTATCACCTAACTCAGCTGCGGGGTTTCCAGAACGAGACGAGTGTGGAGGAGCTCAGAGGAGGGGGCACCCAGCCAACACCCCCTCCCAGCCGGCAGCTTCTCCTCCGCTCGGCTGTGCCATGACCCTTTCTCTCTGCCTTTGTGGTCAGTTCCCCTCCCTTTGCAGGCTCTCTCGTGAAACCTGCCCGTCGCCATCTCTTGGACGGAGTTGTTTTCCTCTCCCGGCCTGTCTCTCTCCCTGATCCCCTCCACCTCCATGCCTTCACACACAAGCACGTTTCCCTCCCTTTTCCCGTCCGTGTTATCCACGTGTCAGCTCCCCGTCCTCTTTGCGCCTTACTCCACAGCCCCGGTCTCGGCTCCGTCCACCCACCTCCCGCCTTCCTCTCCCCTCACACGTCATCACCTCCAGCCAGGAGTCCATCTCAAGCACCAGCTTCCCAGAAAGTCTTAAAAACAAACCAACCAACCAACCAACAAACATAAAACAAACAAAGCAACAAAAATGATCAAACAAAACCCGGAACCGTCTGGGATGAGGGGGAGGGGTTTGTTCGCATTCCAAGGTGAGCTGTTTTGTTTTGTTTTAACATCTTTATTGGAGTAAAATTGCTTTACAATGGTTAGTTTCTGCTTTATAACAAAGTGAATCAGCTATATGTATACATATATCCCCATATCCCCTCCCTCTTGCGTCTCCCTCCCACCCTCCCTATCCCACCCCTCTAGGTGGTCACAAAGCACCAAGTTGATCTCCCTGTGCTATGCGGCTGCTTCCTACTAGCTATCTATTTTACATTTGGTAGTGTGTATATGTCCATGCCACTCTCTCACTTTGTCACAGCTCCTCAAGTCCATTCTCTAGTAGGTCTGTGTCTTTATTCCCGTCTTACCCCTAGGTTCTTCATGACCTTTTTTTTTTTTCTTAGATTCCATATATATGTGTTAGCATACAGTATTTGTTTTTCTCTTTCTGACTTACTTCACTCTGTATGACAGACTCTAGGTCCATCCACCTCACTACAAATATCTCAATTTCGTTTCTTTTTATGTCTGAGTAATATTCCATTGTATATATGTGCCACATCTTCTTTATCCATTCATCCGATGATGGACACTTAGGTTGCTTCCATCTCCAGGCTATTGTAAATAGAGCTGCAATGAATATTTTGGTACATGACTCTTTTTGAATTATGGTTTCCTCAGGGTATATGCCCAGCAGTGGGATTGCTGGGTCATATGGTAGTTCTATTTTCAGTTTTTTAAGGAACCTCCATACTGTTCTCCATAGTGGCTGCATCAATTTACATTCCCAGCAACAGTGCAAAAGGGTTCCCTTTTCTCCACACCCTCTCCAGCATTTATTGTTTCTAGATTTTTTGATGATGGCCATTGTGACCGGTGTGAGATGATATCTCACTGTAGTTTTGATTTGCATTTCTCTAATGATTAATGATGTTGAGCATTCTTTCATGTGTTTGTTGGCAATCTGTATATCTTCTTTGGAGAAATGTCTATTTAGGTCGTCTGACCATTTTTGGATTGGGTTGTTTGTTTTTTTAATATTGAGCTGCATGAGCTGCTTGTAAATTTTGGAGATTAATCCTTTGTCAGTTGCTTCATTTGCAAATACTTTCTCCCATTCTGAGGGTTGTCTTTTGGTCTTGTTTATGGTTTCCTTTGCTGTGCAAAAGCTTTTAAGTTTCATTAGGTCCCATTTGTTTATTTTTGTTTTCATTTCCATTTCTCTAGGAGGTGGGTCAAAAAGGATTTTGCTGTGATTTATGTCATAGAGTGCTCTGCCTATGTTTTCCTCTAAGAGTTTGATCGTGTCTGGCCTTACATTTAGGTCTTTAATTGATTTTGAGTTTATTTTTGTGTATGGTGTTAGGGAGTGTTCTAATTTCATACTTTTACATGTACCTGTTAAGTTTTCCCAGGACCACTTATTGAAGAGGCTGTCTTTTCTCCACTGTATATTCTTTTCACAGAACTAGAACAAAAAATTTCACAATTTGTCTGGAAACACAGAAGACCCCGAATAGCCAAAGCAACCTTGAGAACGAAAAATGGAGCTGGAGGAATCAGGCTCCCTGACTTCAGACTATACTACAAAGCTACAGTAATCAAGACAGTATGGTACTGGCACAAAAACAGAAATATAGATCAATGGAAAAGGATAGAAAGCCCAGAGATAAACCCATGCACATATGGTCACCTTATCTTTGATCAAGGTGAGCTGTTTGATCCACCTGCTCCTCTCCCTCACCTGCCCCTCTCGGTGCCTTAAAAGAACCTGGTTTCCTGCCATGAAACAAGGACCAGCACAGCTGGAATGCACTGTGCAAATGTCCCCTAGGTCAGACTGAGCAGGTTGGGAGGGTCAAGGTCACTGCCCGGACCCTTGCAAACAGGGACGACGTCCTTGGAAGCATCCCTGCTGCAGGCCTGTGGGCCAACAGATTTATTAATGTTTATTTAAAGTCATCGCAAGAGCATCCTCTCCCACCCTTGGTAACGAGCACTTGTCCTAACTTCTATAGGAACATGGCCGGCTTTTCCTCATTAGCTTATCTTGGTGGGTAGGTCCCTAAGAATTAGTGTGAAAACTGAAGACTTTTTGTTTCAAGACCTAGTGATTCACAGATATCCTGGCACTAAAAATATCTCAGCATGTAAGGATGAAGATTTGGGGCATAAAAAGGAAATGACTCCTTTCCCCAGGTCTGGCCACAGTTGGAAGGTGATGCAGGCTGTACCACAAAGCTCACCTGGGCCTGGAAATTTCCATGCTCTGCTTTCCCCACTGCTCTCATGCTGCCCCCAGAGAGATGGTTGTTCCCTGACACACCCTGTAAATTGTTCAGAGTCCAACTCTGTTTCACTTTAGAAACAAAATAAGGCGTCTTAAATAGAGAACTGTTTCACCCTAAAGGCACAGCTCACTGTCAGAAATGTCATTACTAGATCACAAATTAATTTAGGAAATAATAGAAAGTCTCACGAGAGTGAAAGCCCCACCTGCCCTGCTTCCGCAGGGAACTAACCCTTTTTCCGTGTGGCCAGGTGAGCTGTCCTTTGTGGGGCTGTGCCTGGGAACATGAGGAGACACCCCACCCTTCAGGGACATAGAGGTCCAGAGCAGGCCCGGCCACAGCCGGTCCAGGTGGGCAGGTGTCCAGGACCACCCCTCTCTAGGCCACCCCTCTCTTGCACTCCATCAGGCTCAGAGAATGTGGTTGGTGGGAACACCTAGACCCATTGTCTGGAGCTGGCGGGGCTGGGGGACAGGTGGGGAGGCTGTGAGGGATTCTGTCACCAGCCTGTGCTGAGAAAGACAGGATGTGATATCAATAATCAATGCTGGGGGCTGGAGAATGGCCTTCAGGTCTATGACTAGGCTTCCTGGTGGTCCATGAGAACTGGGGGTGAGCAAAGTACGGGGATTTGGAACACAGGGTTTCTAAAATGAAATGAAGACATGGCCTCAGAATAGCTTGAATAACTTGACTTTAGTACAAATCAATCCATGTATTCTTTTTTGAAAAAAAAATACTCAGTTTTGATATGTTCATCTACCACATGGTTTGTAAGAGTCTTTAGGGCAAAGACTTGATTATAAGAACCTCATCAGAACTTTGCACACAGCACAGGTGAAAAGTGTCCCCTGGTCCTTACACTGTGAAATATCAAAAATGCTGGCTGTGTTCCTCTGTCCGCCAGCGTCTGTCCCCAAGGTGAGGGAGCAGCCGCGCCGGGAGCACCCCGATCCTGTTCTCTGCTTCTCTCTCAGGAGCAGGACCCGGCCTTTCTGGGCCTGCAGCTGCCCTGCTGTGCAGCTGTTCTGCATCCCCTCCGTCTTATCCAAGCTGAGGACCAAGAGGATCCTAGAGGAACAGAATGATGGGGTCAGCGGGGGCTGGAGGGAGGCCCCCCCACCGCTCTTTCCCCTATTCTGCACCTTCCGAGCCTGGATCCGGGAGGACCACAAACCCCACGTCCTGAAGCTGAAGGAGAGACACAGCCAGACAGACCCGTCCCTCCGAATTGGGCAGGACCACGTCCAGCTTGGGAGGTGGGTCTCTTGATGGTCTTGGGTGCAGTAATTCCATCAAAAGACCAGGGAGGAAAAACAAATTCTTACCAATACCTGGACAAAGCAAAGAGAACTTTTTTCAAACTTCAGCTGTCAGGAAGAGCCTCCATTAGTCTCCGCAGGGTGGGATCTGAAGGGCCACTCAGCACTGCTGCTGTCTAGAGGGTAACAGCCCTAAACCCCCCACAGGCTCGGGACTGAGCCAGAGCCAGGAGAGGAGCCGGGCTGGACCAGGGCCGGGGCTGCAGCTCCGGGCTCTAGGGTGGGTTCACATGCGCTGCTGACTCGCGGGGCAGTGGCTCAGCTGCAGCTGCCCCCAGGGGGACTGTCCTCCCAAGAAAGCGCTGGAGAGACTGGGTGAAGCAGTTTGATCGGCAAGCCCCCAAACCCCCTTCAGCAGCGTGAGTGTCCGCCAGGTGAATGGGGGAGCCCCCAGCTGCACCCCGGCCTTGAGAAGGGACCTGATGCTTACGGCTGGTCCTCCTTCAACATCCTCCCATCCTCACCACTCATCCCGGGGCCCCACCCTCCCTTAGACTGTCTCCCGGGAGCCACGCCGTGATCGAGGTCCTCCATCAACACATTGGCGTTCCTCGACCTGGGCTCTTGTCCCCAGCCAACGCGCGTGCCGTGACGGGGCTCGGGGAGCTACACGCGGGCTGAGTGGACCTGAAGCACCAGCCTCACATGTGAGTCATGAGAAGCCGACGTGATGATGCGTCTCCTGTAGGTGCCCTCCGTGCCCACGAGCACTGACAATGCTACTGACTGACCGGCAGGGCAGGGCGCCCGCTCCGGGTGCCCAGGCCCAGGCCACAGCCTGTCTGGCTGGAATAGACCCTGCTTCCCAGACTTCCTCTCCTGAGCCGCCACATCCCAGGCGCCCTCGGGCTACATTTCTGGTGGGTGGGGTGAGAGCACGTGGGAGCCATGCCACTATTCCACGTTTTCTCAGGCGCAAAACAAGCTATTTTTGCAAACCATGCTCAATCGTCTCCATGGAAACCACGTCGTCAGCTGGGTCTCACCTCACCGATGCTGCAGTGGAATTTGCTTTAAACATCCTTTGCAAAATCTGACTAGGGGTTGTGCACGGACATGTGTGGTGTGTGTATTCGTTTTCAGACACACACACACACACACACACACACACACACACACACATAATCTTTCCAGCCCTATTTCCACAGGGTGTTTACAAAGCAGAATGACTGCTGCTCAGGAAACCACGGCCATGCTGTCATCATTTATATCAGTAAAGCTTCTACTGTGTTGAAGGCTCAGTTTGCATTCAAGCAGGTAAACAAGAAGGGAGGGGTGGGTCCAGGGGTGAGTTAAAGATAGAAATGGGCCAGTGGGTAGCAGGTGGTCACCATCAAAGAGGAAATTAAAGTGAAAAAGGACAAGTTTTGGGGAAACCAGCCCTGAATGCCAGTTTCAACCTCCAGTGATGCCATGTCACCTGAAACATATTTCCTTGACTCAAAATCCCTCTTTTAGGGCTTCCCTGGTGGCGCAGTGGTTGGGAGTCCGCCTGCCGGTGCAGGGGACGTGGGTTCGTGCCCCGGTCCGGGAGGATCCCACGTGCTGCGGAGCGGCTGGGCCCGTGAGCCATGGCCGCTGAGCCTGGGCGTCCGGCGCCTGTGCTCCGCAGTGGGAGAGGCCACGGTAGTGAGAGGCTCGCGTACCGGGAAAAAAAAAAAAAAAATCCCTCTTTTTCCTGTCACCCCTCAGCTTGCTCTGGACGCTGTCCCCTGATCACCACATGTGACACACATGCAAACGCACACAAACACACGTGCACACACATGCACACACACACATGCGCTTAGCACAAACTCCATTCTAATCTCAAACATTCATTGATCGTGTGCTGTGCTCCAAACGCCTTGAGAAGTGCTTGGATTGCATAAAAGTTGGAAAGGGAAGACACATGCCCACAAAAAAGTTTAAAACTAATAGGAAAGGTAGATAAATATACAAATACTGGGTCTACAAGTCCAGGTAAAATTTCACGGAAAGGCCATTGACAAGGTGATAACCATACAGCCTTGGTCAAATCACTTATCTTTCAATGTTTTAGTTTCCACATCTGTAAGTTGGTGGTAAAGATACATAAAATGCTTTCAAGGAATGAACAAAAAGGGCTATGCAACTGTGAGGGGCAGGTATATGCACACATTCTGCAGGAGTCACTAGGAAAAGCTAACTGTGGCGGATGCAGTCCTGGACTCCAGCAGACAAAGCGCTGAGATCCTGCTACAGGCACAGGGGCGATGTGAGCTGAGCCAGATGGCCAAGTGCTGCCTGCTTGGAGGAGGCGTCGATAGCAGAGTCAGCCGGGAGGATGTGCACGGGAGCAGAGGGGAGAAGAATGCGGGAACGCAGGTGGAAGCAGCTGATGGAGCAGCTTGTGCACCCAGATCCCAGAGAAACGTGGGTGTTTCCGCACAGCCAAGTAGAAGACATTGAAGACATCCAAGCAAAGGCAGCACGCGACCCACGGCGGGGCACAAACCCACGGGCCGCAGGCTGAGGTCAACCTGCAGGAGTTTTATTTGCTCAAGAAAGAGTTTTACTATCATTTAAAAAATGAACTTGGGACTTCCCTGGCGGTCCAGTGGTTAAGACTTGTCCTTACAATGCAGGGGGTGCTGGCTCAATCCCTGGTCTGGGAGCTAAGATCCCACATGTCTCGAGGCCAAAAAACCAAAACATAAAACAGAAGCAATATTGTAATATATTCAATAAAGACTTTTAAAAAATGGTCCACATCAAAAAAATCTTAAAAAAAATTTTTTTAATTAAAAAAAAATGAACTTGTTCTCTACAGGCAGGATCTGCTCACCATCAGTTGGCAACAGAATCACCCATCCTACTCTTTTATAACCACACACATACACATTTATGGCACCATCTATACAAGAAAGCATACGAGGTTTTAAAGTCTGATTAAGTAAAAATTTGAGAAAAGTTAATCTGGTGCCAGGATGGAAGATGCAGCAAAAGCTAAAAGAGCACAAACGCACAGGGAGGGTGAATTCCTCACCTACGCGTAGACCTGCCAGCCTCATCCCTCTGGACAGAACCTGGGCTGCAGTGTCACAGCCTTGACACTGGGAGGTCCAGCTGGGAGGGGCTCACAACCTGGACTCTGCTCATCAGCCATGCGTTTGTCCAACAACCAGCCCTGACCACTCACCCCAGGACTAGTCCTGTAGGGCACGTGGGGTGCACAGATGTGTAAGGAGGGGCTTTCCAGGTGTGCAGCCCAAGTTCAAGTTTGTTACAGAGAAGCAAACCAAATGATAAACCTTTCTTGTCCACTACTGCCTGTGCCACAGGCAGCTACCTGGGGGAAATCACAAAGATGTGCACCCCACGTTTGTAGCCTTCAAGAAGCTCACAATCTAGGCGAGGAAGCAGGACGTAAATACACAGAAAAAAAATGTGACAGAGGAATTAAGTTACAGCAGAAGTGATGTCTTAGAATAGAGAATGATTAATTGCCATGTGAATTTGAACCCCGGCTTCTCTACTAACTAATTGGCTATGTAATCTTAGACAGTTTGCTTAATCTCCTTGAAAATGCTTTTCTCACTTATAACCTGAGAATTAAAATGATTATCTTTTCTTCCCTACCAGGTAGTTGTGCGAATCAAATAAAATGAAAAAAAAAAAAAAGAATTGTAGAGTGTATGGGAACTTCACAGTATCCAACCATCTCTTCAGTTTCCAGATGAGGGAAATTGAGAGACGAGCTTCTGTAAGATATTTCCCAAGGTTACTGGGCTGGTAATAATAATTGATGTTATAAACTTATTTTTTAATACACACATATTCATCCCTCAAGTATTCACTGAAAGCCTGTGCTCAAGGTTCTATTCTAGGCTTGGCAGACAGAGCTATAAACAAGGCGGGCCTCAGGTCTTCTGCCCTCTAAGAAGTTACAGTCTCACGGGGAAGACAGACGTTGAACACGGAAGTACAAGTGGGATGGGAGTAGCAAACGGGACACCCACGATGATAGGACAGCCTGTGATGGAGGCGCCAGCCTCGCCAGAGAGGTCAGGGAGGGCTCCTGGGGTGGGACGTCTAAGCTGGAGGAAAGGTAGCACACCTGTGATTTCTGAAAAGCTGAGACTAGAACACCGCTTTTGAAGTGAAGGTCAATGTTCATTCTTTAAAAGTATCTTACAGGCTTTGGACTTAACCTCGGCCTGCAAACAACTACAAAACCACACATGATATATATAAACCAGTGAATTTGATGCATGGACAACGGGCACAGGATGACTGATTCTCGAGATAAGGAAAGACGTGGCTTTCTATCTGGAGGCAATTTCAGTACAAGCAGACGGAACCAGCAGAGCCTGAGCCTCACTGTGCTGAGGAGACACGGGTGGAGAGAAGGTGCAGAGCAGAGCATCAGAAAGGAAGAAGCTGTGCAGAGAAGCCACCCAGGAAACCTGCACTGGGTCCCCTGGAGTCTTTGGCTAAATACCAATCTGCATATTCGTAGGGTGAAAAACCATGGGTCTGGGCAATAACAGCTTCTGACCCCCCAAATGTATATGTATATTTATGTATAAGCTATAAAATTCTCAGAGCTCACACAGGACTGAGAACGGTTCAAGTCACAAACCGGCCAGACACGAGAGGTCACATAATGCATGATCTCATTCGTACTGAATGCCCAGAACAGACAAACAACGGGGGCAGAATGGAGATTGCAGTTGTCAGACTTGGGGAGAGTGAGGAACGGAGGGCAGCTGCTTAATGGGCTTGAGGTTTTGAATTGACGGAACTCTTATGGGACTAGATAAAGGTGGTGGGTGCAAAATATTGTGAAAGGGATCAGCGCCACTGGACTGTTGACTTGAAAATGGCAGATGTTATGTTGTGTGAATTCCACCCCAGTAATTTTTTAAATTGAGGTGCTGGTGGTTGTTACCACATGGGTGAACCCTGGATGCTAAAGGCAGAAAGCCAGTCACAGAGGACACACATGGTATCATCCCATTTACACAAAATGTTCAGAATAAGTTAATCCATGGAGGCGGAAATAGATGAGCAATTTCCAGGGATGAAGGGCGTGGGCAGTGACTTCTAACGCGTAGGAGGCATCTTTGGAGGGCAACAAAACGGCCCTTAAATTAGAAAGTGGTGACGTTTTCACAGCTCTGTGAATAGCCTGGAAACCACTGAATACACTTTAACAAGGCAAAATTTATGGTATGCCAATTATATCTCAGTCAATACATTATAAATAAATATGATATGTGGAAGTAAAATGTATGACAATAATGACACAAAGGACAAAGGTGGTAAGTAGAAGTATCTGTTATAAGATTCTTATATTTTACATGGATGTTCTAATATTAAATATTTGAAAGTATAGGTGAATATAGTGATTTCTAAATGCTCAAACAGTTAAATCAAAGTACTGAAGCTAATAAGCCAACAATGATAATAAAGTAGAATTATGAAAAAATGCTCAGATAATATTTAATAGAGCAATAAACAAAAATAAAACAAAGCACATATTGCATGAGGGGAAGGAGAGAAAAACTATAGTTTAAATCTGAGAAATATTGATAAATGCAAATGGTCTAAACACTTCAGTAAAAAAGACTTTGTCAGAATTGATCACAGAACAAAATCAAGACACAAGTATGTGCACCTACAAGAAAATCTCTTTAAATATTGATATAATCACACAGAACGGTTAGAACTCAATGGATAGAAAATGATATTCTATCAGAACATTACACATAAGAAAGCTGAAGTGGCTATGATAATATCAGAAAAAGTATACAGAAGAGAGAGTTAAAGAAAAATATTTACTAATGATAAAGGGGTAAAAAAAATCAAGAAGACATACCACTTCTAAATATGTATGCACCCAGTAACAGAGATTCAAAATTCATGCAGCAAAACCTGACAGAGTGAAAGGCGAAATTCTCAATTATATTTAGAAATTGAAATACTCTTTTCCCAGTAACTGATAGAACAAGTAGACACAAAATCAATAGGGATGTAGAGGCTTAGACAAGTCTATCAACTAACGTGACCTAACTGACATTTACAGATGCTCTATCCAACAAATATGAATACTCACAATTTCCAAGAGTGTATCTAACCTTCACCAAGAAAGACTGGATGCTAAGTTACAAAACAAATAATGAATTAACAGAACCAAAGTCCTACAGAGTTTGATCACAAAGAGATTAGATTAAAAATCAATAACAACAATATATTTCAAGAATCACCAAGTATTTGGAAATTAAGTAGTACCTTTATAAGTAACCTCTGAGTCAAAGGAAAAATCAAAGGAAAACTAGAGAACATTTTGAACTGTATGAAAACAATATAACACATCACAATTTGCAGTACGCAGCTAAAGGATTTGTAAAATAGAAGTTTATAGTCTATATGCTAAATTAAAAATAGGATGGTATAAAATAAATTATCTAATCTTCTACCTTAATAATCCAGAAAAAAAGCAGGTTAAACCTAAAACAAGTAAAATGAGGATCCAAGAAGTACACATTTGAATTCCTGTAATTCAGAGAACACACAGATAACAGAACAAAAATGTTGATAGATCTCAGCAAATCTGAGGGAAGTGCAATTACAGTGTGTCATCCCACGAGAGCTGATTGCAGGGAGTCCCGCAGGCAGTCAGGAAGGCAGCATCGCACCCCTCCTGGCTCATAACTCAATTTCTATTCCTCTACAGGAATAGCTTGGCCACAAGCTTGTGAAAAGTCATGAACATGTGATTCCGCAGACCACAGCACCCAAGCACCTTCAGGTGGGTGAGCGGAGGAGGAGAGGTAGCCTCAGAAATGAACTGATCTCCTGGAGAAGATCCAGCACGACTCCAGCTTCCTCTGATGTGAGGAATCCGGTAGGATTTTCCAATCCAGCACCCCGTGCCCACCCTGCTGTCAGGACAGTCACAGGTGTGGACACAAATAGGATCCAGCCAACAGGTAAACATGGACCTCATTCTACCTAAGTGACCAAGACTCAACCACAACGTCTGTGACTAACATCTGAGTGTCATTTTCATAGATCTAAAAATTACTTCAATTAATTTTTTTACATTTAAAAATTCAGTAGATAATATTTAAGAATATAAAATACACCAGAATAATGCCATGACTAACTATGAAATTATCCCCCAGCTTAAGAAATAAAAGCCTGTCAGCACAGTTAAATTCTGGCAACCACCAACCCTAAGGGAGCAACCATCATTCCCAGATCTATGGTATAAGATCCTTTACCACACGTGTACACTTTGCATTTTTAAGGTTAATATGAACGCTATTATATTACAAATATTTTTCTAAAACTTGCTTTTTTACTTAATGTTATGTTTAGAGTACTCATCCATGTAGACATATGTAACTATTCGTTTTTCATGGATTTATGAAGTATTCCATTTTATGACAAAATGACAGTTTATTTCTCTAATGTTGATGGAATGTGTCAGTTTTTGCTGTATAACAAAGTATCTCAAATCTCATCTGCAAGTGGGTTGTGGTTACACCAATGTCGCTGGGCCTTAGGGTCCAGCTCTGTCCTCAGGCTGAAGGGCCACCTTCCTCTTGAGGGCACTCTTCCTAGGAGAGGACCATGGAGTAGCAGAGGACCACAGAGTAGCTGAGCCAACCATGAAAGCAGAGATGTGGCCTCTGTTCACAGTATGTCTCCTAATGTTGCATTGTCCAAACCCAGGGTCAATGTGATACACAAAGACATGCACTTGGGCTGCTAGTGGGAGAAATTACAAAGGCACTTACCAATGATTACGGATGTACTTCTAACAGGAGGCATGAGTGAAGAATTCAGAGCAATGCTCTCCACTTTCTAGAACTCTTACGTGCTGCTAACAGGAGTGTAAATCAACAGGACCACTTTGAAGAACACTCAGCATTGTCTAGTGAAGATCAAGGTTAGGGTTAACCAAGCTATTGTACCCTGAAGTATGTAACCTAAAGAGACGCTTGCATAAACACCAACATTTTATACATCTTATTTCAAGTAATCCTCTGAAAACCGCTTCAGGGTAGGTATTTTTATTCCCAATTTATAGATAAGAAAACTGTAGCTCAAGGTCCCACGCCTGAGGAGTGATGGATCCAGAAGCGGGGATCCTGGCTCGTGACTCTGAGGCTAGTAGTCTCTGTCGCACCCGCTGTCCACCCACCACCAAACAGCCGTCACCCTCGTGCACGCCCATGACCATGCCAGCCTAGGAGGGCTGGGGGCAAACTCTCCCATCATCTTGTTTCAAAGATGTCAGGTGACTTCTCCTGGTCCTCTTGGCTTCTTTAAAACTAAATGCCAAAAACTGGTGGGCAGAGTTGAGAGAAATATCCATATATTTTAACTGCTAAAAGCAAAACATTGGGACATTTGGAAATATCCAGGTAGTTGTTGAAGTGTTACTCTTTCTACCAGTCTTTTGGTGATCTGTCTGCCGCTGTCTGCAGTCAGCTCCCCCAGAGGCTGAGAACGTAATTCTTGGGAAAGTGATTCATTGAGGGAAGTTCCTGAGGAAATACCTACAGGGAGAAAGATGAGAGGGTAGCGTGTACTTTCAAAAGTCTAACCTAATGAGATACCACTACACACCTATTAGAATGGCCCAAATCCAAAACACTGACAACACCAAATGCTGGTGAGAATGTGGAGCAACAGGAACCCTCGTTCTTTACTGGTGGGAACGCAGAATGGTGCAGACAGCTTGGTCTTACAAAACCAAACATACTCTGACCACATGATCCAGTAATCACATTCCTTGGTATGTACTCAAGAGGTAAAAACTTATGTGCACAAAAAACCTGCACACAAATGCAGCTTTCTTCATAAGTGCCACAAATTGGAAGCAAGGCTATCCCTCAGTAGGTGAATGTATAAATGAACTGTGGTTCAACCAGACAATGCAATATTACTCAGCACTAACAAGAAATGAACTATCAGGAAAGGAGCCATTACTGAGCAAAAGAGGCCAATCGGAAAAGGCTGCATACTGTATGATTCCAACTATGTGACATTCTGGAAAGGGCAAAACTATGGAGACAGTAGAAAGATCAGTGGTTACCAGGGTGTGGGAGGAGGGGAGGATGGATAAGAGGAGCACAGGGGATTTTTAAGGCAATGAAAATACTCTGTATGATCCCACAGTGATGAATACATGTCATCATCCTTTTGTCCAAACCCAGAGAATGGACAGCACAGAGTGACCCGAAGGTAAACTATGGACTTTGGGTGATTATGATGTGTCAGTGTAGGTTCATATGAATGTACCACCTGGTACGTGATCTTGATAATGGGGGGCTTTGCATGTGTGGAGGGAGGGGATATAAAGGAAATCTTTGTACCTTCCTCTCAATTTTGTTGTTACTCTAAAAACTGCTCTAAAAAATAAATGATTGGGGTCTTCCCTGGTGGTGCAGTGGTTGAGAGTCCACCTGCCGATGCAGGGGACACGGGTTCGTGCCCCGGTCCGGGAAGATCCCACATGCCGCGGAGCGGCTGGGCCCGTGAGCCATGGCCGCTGAGCCTGCGCGTCCGGAGCCTGTGCTCCGCAACAGGAGAGGCCACAACAGTGAGAGGCCCGCGTACCACAAAAAAATTTAAAAAAATAAATCAATGATTGTTTTAAAAAATTCTGACCTCAGTCCAACCGCATGGGGAGTTCTGAAGCATCAGCTTCACCATGAAGCCGGCCGCACCTAAACACAGGTGGTGGGGTTATGCTCTGGCACCTGTCAGTCAGTGGCCTCAGACAGCCCCAGCAGTATCGCCTGGTAGCTGTTAAAGTCACTTCACCTGCTGCTGTGGCTCCTTCAGGAACCCACACGTGCCACCATAAAGGGCGCGGCCTCTGCCTTTGGGGAGGTATTAATGCACCCACCCAATCACCTTTCAGAACCAAAGGAGCTGAGAGAGCCTTGGGACAGACACTGGGTCCCCTCTCGCTGACACTGGCTGGTGTATACTTACACCACCCGGCTCTGCTACAGAATAAGGTGGATGGTTTGGAAAACTAACAGGTATTAACTGAGCACGATGTGCCTGCGACCCTGTTAGTCCCCTGAGGTTAGTTATTTTGTTAAGTCACATGTTCATGGGAGAAACGATTATTTCTGAAACCAGAAGGAACCTTGGAAAACGTTACACTAATTGAAAGATACCTTATACAGATGAATATACACTATGTGATTCCTTACATGAGGTGCTAGAAAAAACTAACGTATGTAAATCTAGCTCTAGCAAAACTAATCAGTGACGGAAGAAACTGAAAGGAGCATCTGCCTAATTACGGTGGGAAGAAGCATTTGGGGACTCAGGTAAGACGTGTCGAATGGGAAAGGCTGTGAGGAAACTGTCACGGGTGGTGGTGGTATTTTACATCTTGACAGATTAGGGTTGTGTGAGAGTCTGTATTTGTCAAAACCCATCAGACGTTCATTTAAGTTTTTTAAAACTTAAATAAATTTAAGGTTTTTAATAATTCATTGAATATATAACTTTTACCTCAAAAAACCCAGTAAATATTGAACTCTGGTAAATGATAAGTGAGATCTGAACTGGTACCTGCAGTATTTTTAAGTTTTATTGAGATATATTTCACATACAGGAAACTTCACATGTTTAAAGTGTAGAATTTGATAAGTTTTGACATAAGGATACACTTATTAAAAATCACCAAATCCTGCTCACTCCACCTACTCCTCCCCCAACAAATATCAATTTGTTTTCTGTTACTATACATAGTTTTGAACTTTGTATAACTAATTAAAATATTTTAATAGCCTATTCTTAGAGCATTTTAGGTTTACAGAAAAAAATCTGTGCAGAAATCACAGTTTCCATATACCACCTCTTTCCCTATATACATTTTGCATTGGTGTGGTATATTACTTATAATTGATGAACCAGTATTAATACAATGTTATTAAGTAAAGTCCATAGTTTACATTAGGGTTCACTCTTTTTTTTTTTTTTTTGCGGTACGCGGGCCTCTCACTGTTGTGGCCTCTCCTGTTGCGGGGCACAGGCTCCAGAGCTCAGCGGCCATGGCTCACGGGCCCAGCCGCTCCACGGCATGTGGGATCTTCCCGGACCGGGGCGCAAGCCCGTGTCCCCTGCATCGGCAGGCGGACTCTCAACCACTGTGCCACCAGGGAAGCCCCTAGGGTTCACTCTTTGAGTTGTACATTCTATGCTTCTGACAGATGCATCTTGTCATGTAGCCATCATCACAGTATCATACAGAAATGCTTAATTTTTTCTCTGTGGACCACCTGTTCATCCCACCCTGCCTCGCCCTAAGTCCCTGGAAATCACGGACTGATTCCTTTACTGTCTCTGTAGCTCTGCCTTTTCCAGGATGTCACATAGTTGAAATCTTGCAGTATGTAGCCATCAGATGGGCTTCTTTTGCTTACTCATAGGCTTTTAAGATTCCTCCATGTCTTTTCAAGGCTTGATTACTCATTTCTCTTTATAGCTCTATCACTGATCATATCCCATTGCACAGATGCACCAGTTTGCTTATCCATTCACATACTGAAGGACATCTAAGTAAAGCTGCTTTGAACATCGGTGTGCAGGATTCTGTGTGGACATAAGTTTTCAACTTATTTGGGTAAATACCTGGCAGCATGATTGCTGGATCAAACGGGAAGACTGCTTGGCTCCGTGAGCAACTGTCTTCCACACCATCCTGCGTGCCCACCAGCAGCAGGAGAGGCTCTGCTGCTCTCCAGCCACACCAGGCCTGGTGATGTCAGTGTTTTGGATTTTGGCCATTCTGATAAGGGAGTAGGGATATCTCATTGTTGCTTCAATTTGAAATTCCCTAATGACATATGAAGAACACCACTTTTTCACACATTTATTCACCATCTGTATATCTTATTTGGTGAGGTGTCTCTTTTGGTCCTTTGCCTATTTTTTAATCAGGTTGTTTGTTTTCTCATTGTTGAGTTTTTCGTGTATTTTGGAAACAAGTCTTTTACCAGACTTATTGCAGTGATTTTCTCCCAGTCTGTAGCTTGTCTTGTCATTCCCTTAACAGTGTCTTTTGCAGAACATATCTACTGTTTTTTATTTTAATAAAGTCAATCTTTTCTTCCATGGGCTGTGTTTTTGGTGCTGTATCTAAAGCATTATCACCAAACTCAAAGTAACCTAGATTTTCTCCTAGGTACCTCTGGAAGCTATCGTTTCACACTTTGCATTTAGATTTATGTTCCACTCAGAGTTAGTTTTTACAAAATGTTTAAGGTCTAGATTTTTTTTTTTTTTTTTTTAGGTGGATGTCTACTTGTTCGAGCACAATTTGTTGCAAAGACCATTCCTTTTCCATGGAATTGCCTCTGCTTTTTTGTCAAAGATCAGTGGAGTGCAGTTTTATGGATCTATTTCTGGGCCACTATTGATCTATTTATCTCTTCTTTTACTGACCCTAAGCTGCAGCTATATAGTAACTCTTAAAGTCGGGTAGTGTCAGACTTCCGACTTTGTTCTTTTTCAGTATTGTGCTGGTTATTCTGGGTCTTTGCCTCTCCATATAGACTTTGGAATCAGTTTGTCAATATCCACAAAATGACTTGCTGGGATTTAGATTGATGCTATGAGTTGAATTGTGTCCCCACCGAATATATATCGAATTTCTAACCCCTGGCAACTGTGAAGGTGACCTTATTCAGAAATAGGCCCTTTGCCAATGTAACCAAGTCAAGATGATGTTATTAGGGTGGGCTGTAATCCAATACGAGGGTGATATTATTAGAAGTGGAAATTTGGACACAGGGACAGGCACGTAAGAGGGAAAACATGCAGAGATATACAGGGAGAAGGTGGCCCCCAGGACAGGAGGAGACTGGAGTTTCACTGCCCCAAGCTAAGCGTGCCAGGGCTCCAAGAAGCTGGAGGAGACAAGGAAGGGAACTCCCCCAGACTGGGCTTTGGAGGGACGGTAGCCTTGCCAACACTCTGATTTCAGACTTTCAGCCTCCAGAACTGCGAGAGAACAAATTCCTGTTGTTTTAAAACATCCAGTTGTGGTGCTTCGTTGCAGCAGATCTGCTATACATCAAGTTAGGAAGAATGATGCTTTAACAATAGCGAATTTTCCTGTCAATGAATACTGACTATCTCTCCATTTATTTAGATATTCTTTGATTTCTTTCATGCGTATTTTGCAGTTCTCCACATAAGTATCATATATTTTTTATATTTATGCTCAAGTATTTGATTTTTTGGTTAATGTAAATGGTGTTGAGTTTTATGTTCAAGTTCCAGCTGCTCATTCCCAGTACATGAAAAAGCAGCTGACTTGTTTATATTAACCTTGTATCCTGCAACCTTGCTGTAATTGCTTATTAGTTCCAGGCGTCTTTTATCAAGTCCTTTACATTTTCTTTGTGGATGGTCATGTCATCTGTGAACAAAGACAGTTTTGTTTTTTCCTTCCCAATCTATGTACATTTTCTTTTCTTTTTTTCTTTCTTTTTTAATCTTATTGCATTAGGTAGGTTTCCATTATTATGTTGAATAGGAGCTGTCAGAGGGGACATCCATGCCTTGTTCCTAATGAACAATTTTTAATTTTAATCGAGAATTGTATGTGATTCTTTTTTCTCTCCTCATTCACAATATCAATTATACTTCTTCTTTTTTTTTTTTTTTGCGGTACACGGGCCTCTGACTGTCGTGGCCTCTCCCGTTGCGGAGTACAGGCTCCAGACGCGCAGGCTCAGCGGCCATGGCTCACGGGCCCAGCCGCTCCGCGGCATGTGCGATCTTCCTGGACCGAGGCATGAACCCGCGTCCCCTGCATCGGCAGGCGGACTCTCAACCACTGTGCCACCAGGGAAGCCCTATACTTCTTTTTAAAAAAAGAAAATGGTGGATTGTGGTTTTGGTGTTATATCTACGTAATCTTCACCTAACTGAAGTTCGCAATGTTTCTTTTCCATTATCTTCTAGAAGCTTTAGTTTTAGATTTGCATTTAGGGCCAAGATTATTTGTTTTGAGTTAATTCTTTTAAGAGATCTGGGTTGAAGTTCTTTACACGGATGTTGATATAGACATTAATATCCGATTGTTCGATACCAGTTTTTTGAAAGACTATTCTTTCTCAAGTGATTTTCCTTTGCACTTTTGTCAAAAATTATTTGTCCATATGTGTGTGACTCTATGTTGCCTCTCTGTTCTGTTGCATTTATATTTGTATATATTGGTTACAATACAAAATGGCCTCAACTGCTGTAGCTTTATGGTAAGTCTTGAAAGGCAGGTCATGTTAATCCTCAACTCTGTTCTACTTCAAAGTTGTTTTGACCATTCCAGGTTCCTTTCATCTCCATAAAACTTTCAGAATCAACATGGTAGTTTCAACAAAGAGGCCTGCAGAGATTTTTAACTGGGATTGCATTGACTCTGGATCAATTTGGGGAGATTTCACATTCTACCAAGTCAGGATCTATAGACATAGTAAATAGCTCATTTGTTTAGTTTTCTTTAATTTCTCTGAAAAGTGTTTTGTAGTTTTCAGTGTACAGGTATTAAAGATCTTTTGACAGACTTATCCTTAAGTTTCATATTTTTTATATTGTTTTATATGGCATCTTAAAATTTTAATTTTTTACTGCTCATTTCTAGTATACAAAAATACAATTCATTTAAGTATATTGACACTGTATTCTGTAACTTTGCTAAACTTATTTATTCTAGTAGATTTGGGGGGGATGCAGATTTTATTGGAGCTTCTACATTGACTATTATGTTGTCTGAAAATAAATATAGTTTGACTTGTTCTTTCTAATCTGAATGATCCTGAATAGGAGTGGTGAGAGCAGATATCCTTGCATTGTTCTTAATCTTAGAGAGAAATTATTCAGTCCTTCACCTTTAAGTATGTTGTTAATTGTAGGTTTGTTGCAAATGCCTTTATCAGTTTGGAAAATTCCCTTCTATTAGTTTGCTGATAATTTTTATTAGGAATAGAGGTAGAATTTTGTCAAATGTTTTTTCTGAATCAGCAGAAATGGTAATGTGATTATTCTTTTTTACTTTGTTAATATGGCTAATATGAATTACAGGAATTGATTTCCCTGGGTTAAGCCAAACTTGCACTTCCAGGTAAACCCCATTTATCAACTTCCTTGCATAATTACCTACAGATGTGTATTTTGTTATGTTTGTGGCTGCTTTGGGATTGATAGCACGAAGTTTTAATACATCATTATCCACCCTCAAGTGACATTAGTCCATTTCACTTGTAGTGTAAAAACCTTACAATAGTAAACTTTTCTTCATTTCCCCACTGCTGACATTTGTGCTATTGTGGAAATACAGTTTACTTTTACAAATGTAAAGAATCTCAACTTTTGCAAATCTAAAACTATCTTGATTTCATTTTTTTCCTTTTAAAAATTACTTTCACTGTATATGCAATTCCAGGCTGACTTTTGTTTCTTCTTTCAGTATTTTATATATGTTTCCACACAGTCTTCTCGCTTGCATTCTTTTCCGGTGAGAAATTTGCTGTCATTCTTTTCTTTCTTTCTTGTACTTAATGCATTGTTTTTTCTCTGGAGGCTTTGAGGATTTCCTCTTTGTCATTGGTTTTGAACTTTTGATTATGATGTGCTTTTGTGAAGTATTCTTCATGTTTCTTATGCTTGGAGTTGATCGAGATCCTTGGATCTGTGCGTTTATAGTTTTCATCAAATTGGAAAAATTGGGGGCATTATTTTTTCAAATATATTTCTCGTTCCTCCTTCCTCTCCTTCTGGGACTTCAAGCACGTATACAGGCTGCCTGGAACTGTTTCACAGCTTACTGACGCTTTGTTGTTATTGCTATTACCACTATTATCATTATTACTTGTTACAACCATCTCTGTCTAAATAATTCCTGTTTCAAACAAACAAACAAAGAACTAAGCTCTAATGAAATGGAGCATTTTGAATAACAATATTTAACGTGATATTCTAATGTAAATTTATTTCATGATTTATTGTTAGGAATACAAATGTCTTTGTTTTTGGAGCCAGAACGAGGCAAGGGATTTCTTGCTTCTGTTTTTCTGTCTCTCTCTCTCTCTCTCCCTTTTAAAAAATTTATTTATTTATTTATTTGGCTGTGCCAGGTCTTAGCTGCAGCATGCGGAATCCAGTTCCCTGACCAGAGGTCGAACCTGGGCCCCCTGCATTGGGAGCTCGGAATCCTAACCGCTGGACCACCAGGGAAGTCCCATGTTTCTCTGTCTTTTAACTTTGCTTTCCGGCCCTTTCTCCCCTGGACTTTGAAGTTCACTGACTTCTCACTTTACTCGACCCTGAAGTTGGTGTGGGTCAGAGCACTCCCCATCCAGCTCCCAAGGTGCTGTACAAGCTGGACCCCTCCCTGCCATCCCCCCATCCCAGGGAGCAGGGCATTCCTGGGACACGTGTTTATCTGCCAAGAGGCCAGGACACAAAATACCTTCTGTAGCCACTGTTCTGGGGGAGCTCCAGCCTTGTCCCCTGACCCCCACACTGACGCCTCCCATCCCATGCGCCCCCAGGGGCACCTGGCTCCTCCCTGTGGTGCCCAGAGCTCACAGCTCACTCCTTTCAGCTGATTCTACACGGAGAATGATGAGGGACCCTCACTTGTTCAGAAGCTCTGGCTATAGTCACTGACCCAGGTGTCACCTTGCTGCTGGCTTGTTCCCCAGAACCCACCTTCATATCCTGCTTCAGGACACATTCTGGCCATCACCTGCACTGCAGGTGGATAAGCAGGTATCAGGCATATCATCTGTGGTTCCGGATGGCGCTGGTCTAAGAGCCCCACAGAAACGGGAAGCGAAGCACTTGCTCTCGTGAACCATGGTACAAAGTTGCAGGCCTGCCTCATACCAACCTCAGCATCAGCCACTTGTCCGCAAAGTGAGGCCTCTGGGTTCCCTTGCCTGGTCTCCAGGGCCAACCGGGGGTGCAGCACAAAGTCTAGGGCTCTCCAGCTGCCTCTGCAGGCCCAGGGGTACAGCGCTAGGGGCCCCCTGTGATCTCGTGCCTGGACCTCATCACATGACTATCACTCAGTTTCTGAGCCGTGGTCCCTACCCTGGCCCCTATTCCCATGGCTGTGTTTGTCCTTGGACCCTGTTTAGTGGCCGTCCTTGTGCCCCAGCGTCCTCCTGGTCTGGATACCCGCTCGTCCCAAGGCTGAGTCCTCCGTTCCAGGCTGGTACCTGGGGCCCTGCTCCATGGGGTGAGAACTCCTCGGTGCCGGCAGCCTGTGCTTCTGACCCTGCACACCGTGGGCTCATCTTCCTTTGCTGTTTCTTCCTGAGCTCCACCTGGCCTGACCCCTACCTGGCCCACCATTGTCTTACACATTTGGACATCGTCTCGCTCAGTCAGGGGGAATCGCCCACCTGTCTCAGCACCTGGCCCCTCCTCACCTGAGCAGGAGAGTCTAGTTACAATACCTCAGGAGACTCTCCCCTGAGTCTGCTCTAAAGGTCAATTCTGATGGATCCCAGGACAGACGTGGTCAAGCGAGACAGTCAGATGAAGTAGCCCGCCTTCTAGGCTTCGCAAAGTTTCCTGGGGTCTCCGTGGAAATGCATGTGACCCAGGCACCCGACGTGCCCCCCGACATGCACGGACCTTTAAGACACGCTGAGCCCATTTTTCCATGAAGAATGAGGTGGAGAGTCTGCCTGGGGACACCACGGTCATCTGGGTCTGTCCATACTGTACCCGACACTTGCCTTTCTTCCCTGTTCCCCACCTTCACAGTCACACAGCTAAGCTCAGGGGGGCAGTTGGGCTTATGGATCAGCACGAAAGTATCTGTGGAGAAGGGACAGCAGACAAGGCAGGAATCCACGTCTAACAAAACTCCAGAGACATCTCTGTTCACAGCCCAGCAAAACCAGCATCTTCTCCACGGATCATGCAAGGCCAGGGGTGGGGGGCTGCCTGAATATCAGCTGGTCACGGGGGCACAATGGCACCAGGAGAAGCAAGGAGAGAGAAAGCAAGAGATGTGTTACACCCTCCAGCTGTCTGCCTGGATCAGGATAGGAAGAGAGAAAGCAACAGATGCGTTATGCCCTCCAGCTGTCTGCCTGGATCAGGACAGGAAAAGGGGGGGGGAGATGAAAGAAAGAAAGAAAGGAAGGAAAGAAGGAAGAAAGAAGGAAAGAAGGAAGAAAGAAAAAGAAAGAAAGAAAGAAAGAAGGGAGGGAGGGAGGAAGGAAGGAAGAAAGAAGAAAGAAAGAAAGAGAGAAAGGAAGGAAGGAAGAAAGAAAGAAAGAAGGAAAGAAGGAAGGAAGGAAGAAAGAAAGAAAGAAAGAAAGAAAGAAAGAAAGAAAGGGAGGAAGAAAGAAAGAAAGGAGGGAGGGAGGGAGGAAGGAAGGAAGAAAGAAAGAAAAAAGAAAGAAAGAAAGAGAGAAAGAGAAAGAAAAGGGAGAAAGAAAAGAGAGCAAGGGAGGAGAACAGCCCCACCAGGGGCAGCAGCTTCTGTCTTTAGCAGACGAAACAGCATCTGATGGTGGAAGCTGTACTGATGAAAGATCCTGAGATGATAAATATCTAATGGGGGGCCCTTTGCTCAGCTGCAGACTCCCAGCCGACAGGCATCAGCCAGTTTGTTTCCGCTCCCTGAGCAGAGCATTAGAAGATGGAAAGATATGTTGCCACTAAGGGGTAGCTGTAAAATATAGAGAGAAAATGTAAAAACAGTGATTTTTCAGTGAAAGCACCTCGTTTTCTCCACGCACCAGCTCGTTCTGGCTTTAGCTTTCTGTGCAGCCTCTTGGAAAGATGCTTGGTTTTCAGGATGAAAGAAAGAGGCAGGAAGATATACCTGTTTCTCAAATATAAGGCCAGGTTACTTCTAATTTTGCTCTGCTGGATGGTTGGACCCTCTGCATCTCTGTTAAAGCACTCAAAAGACAGAAATAAGACACTATATCCTGAAATGATTGGGGTTTTATCATTTTAGACCCACAGTGAGAAAAATACCAACCTCTTGGCCATTGGAAATTGAAGTCGTATTGGTGACGTAGCACACTGGGTGTCCTAGAGTTGTGATATTTACCTGTGGGACGGTGTCTGACAGCGGAGGGCTTGGTAACAGAGCAGGTGGCTTCGTCGTGAAGGGCCCCCGGGATGGGGATGCAGAACAGAAGCGTGATGGACTCAGCGCCTCCTGGGGTTCAGGGTATGCCCTGGAAGGGGCTCAGGGAGTCCCCAGAAAGAGCTCAGGGTTCCTAATGGGCTGAGAGTCTATGTTCCTTCCATGCTTTGTAATCCAAGCTCTAATCTGTCTGTTCCCTGGGACACCCCAACTACAAGCGTGGGGACCAGAGATGCACTCCAGTCACTATGGAGGTTCTGTGTGAGGGTACGTACGTCACCAAGATGTTCCCGGTGGTGTCCAAGGGTTATACCAATCGCCGGTCTCCTTCACGGCAAGAACACTTCCAAAGAGGAAAAATTACATTTGCTTATCCAAACAAAGTAAATTTTTGTTTACCAGTGATATGAAAGTGGTTTTTGTTTGTTTGAACTGGGTTCTAGGTGCCCAGCTCCACAGGGCCAGAGACCTCACAGGTCTAATACACCAGCGTTTAGCGCCCGCTGCGCCAGCCTCAGGGCAGACCTGCGATAAACGCTGATTGTCACCTTGGTCTGTACAGGTGTGAGCCAGGCTGTTCCCTGCCACCTCTCTTATTCACACTGACCCCGATGGTGGAACTCCGACGGGAGCCGAGGGATCAGTGGGTACAAGGCCAGCCTTGGCCTCGGTCATTCTGGGCGGTTCAGCTCCTTCCCAGGGCAGGAGCCCCGTGGAGCCTGGGCGTGTGAGTGGCAGTGAGGGGTTCATCTAGTGGGGTCTGTGAGCAGCTCAGAGGTACAGGTAGAAGCCAAACCACCCACAGTGGGAAACGCGAGACGCCACGGGAGCTGCATTTTAATTAGGTTTAAAATCATTCTCTTAAGTGCTGGACATCATTTCCTTATCACACGTTACAAGCTACACCTAGAGAAGAGCCTTCCAGGGGTGCACGTGTGGGGCTGACCGGCACCCTCAGGTAAGAGGGACGGAGGGGCAGAGCAGCGTCCCCGGGGCCACACCTGGTGGGGATGAACAAGGCATGTGAAGCTTAGTCCCCCAGTGACAGCACAGGCCGGGCCGAGACAAGGCCTTTCCTGGGAAGCGGGGGGACCGCCTCCCGTCGGGGGCCTGAGCAGCCGGGTTTTCAGGGCCGGAATGGGTGGGAGCAAGCCCAAGTATTCACACCCAGCGGAACCCATACTGTGTTGTGTTACAGTCAAGGTGCTGAGAGCAATGATAAAGAGAAAGTCTTAGAGAAGGCAGAGAAAACCCACGTATCTTCTAAAGGGGGAGATATTGGAATGTCGGTAGATGGCACACAGAAACCACGTGGGCCCAAAGATGATGGACGTGCACATCTAAATACTAACAGCGGAGAAACCTCAACCCAAAATTCTATATCTAACAAAACCGAAGGCAAAATAAAGACATTTAAGGCAAAAAGTGCTCAGGAAGTGTGTTGCCACGTACGTATTGAGGTTCTTTGGCCTAAAGGATATTAAAACAGATGCTACTTATATTCACGAAAAGGAAAAAATAATTTGGGAAATAGTCAAAGGTATATATTAAAGGTTTATTTTTAATTTTTTAAACACTGACAAACCACTTAAAGTCAAAATGACAGCAATGTGTTTGGAATTTGTAGCATGTGCACAAAATCTTAAAAAACTATAGTACAAAGGAGGCGAGGTGAAATGGAAACATAGCGTCATGTGACAGTTTATTAGAAGGAAGACTACTTTAGGAAGTAAACTTATGAACTAAGGCGACCACAGAAGAAATCATTAGCAGGGAGCTAACAGGGTGACAGTGAACAGAACAGGATACTGAGAACTCCGAACCCCAAAGGAATGCAGAAGCAGCCCAGTTTCCAAAGGAGATTGAGAGTATTCGTTGGACCGCTGCTCCCAAGATCACCATGAAAAAGTCCAGACAAACAGCAAGGCTGTATGTTTCTTGTCCACTTTGAAATGCTGAAGTTGAAAGCCAACCAAATTGCCCGGGATTTAGAGAGAAATGGACTCGTGCAGGTAGAACCAAGCATGGCCCTGATTCGACGTGGGCGAGGTGCCGGCCCCCTGAGCAGAGCTGACCTGGGGGTGGGTTGCTGCACTGCACACGCCCTGGCAAGAGGTGCGGGGGGAGCCCCTGGGGACCGCAGATATAGTGGAAAAGCACACTTTTTTTTGCAGTTTTTTCTCCACAAAACTCACTGACGGAAAAGATTGGAAGAGTCTTAATTCAGCCTCCCTTCGGGGCACGGACCAGCTGCCCCGCTTCTATCTGAACAGCAAGAAGCTACACACAGCACCTCTGCACCACATCCTCTAGGGGCAGAAGTCTGAGCATATACGTACGAGGGAGATGCCCCTGAGCCTTCGTATTTCTGTGGGATCACGTGCAATGTCTCCTCTTTCATTGCCGGTTTTATTTATTTGAGTCTTTCCCCCTTTTTCTTAGTTCGTCTAGCTAAAGTGTCTATTGTGTTATCTTTGCAAAAACCAGCTCTAGTTTTTGTCATCTTTTCTGCTGTTTTTCTGATCTCCACTTCATCTACTTCTGCTCTGATCTAGTTATTTCTTTGCTTCTGCTAACCTTGAGCTTAGGTCGTCCTTCTTCTAGTTCTTTGAGGTGTAAAGTTAGGTTGTTCATTTGAGATCTTTTTCCCCCTTAATATAGGCATTTATCACTATAAGTTTCCTTCTTTGAACTGATTTTGCTGCATCCCACACATTTTGGTATGTTGTGTTTCCATTTTCTTTTTTTTAATGTTTTCATTTTTATTTTATTTTTAACTGATTAGTTGTTCAGGAGTCTATTGCTTAATTTCCACATATTTGTGAATTCTTCAGTTTTCCTCCTGTTATGGAATGGGAGAACATATTTGCAAATCATTCACCTTATAAGGGGTTAATATCCAAAATATATAAGGAACTCATAGCTCAGTAGCAAAAAAAAGGCTGATTAAAAATGGGTAGAGAGGGCTTCCCTGGTGGCGCAGTGGTTGGGGGTCCGCCTGCCGATGCAGGGGACGAGGGTTCGTGCCCCGGTCCGGGAAGATCCCGCGTGCCGCGGAGCGGCTGGGTCCGTGAGCCATGGCCGCTGAGCCTGTGCGTCCGGAGCCTGTGCTCCGCAGCGGGAGGAACCGCAACGGGGAGAGGCCTGCGTATCGCAAAAAAAAAAATAATAAAAAATGGGTAGAGAGATTAAATAAACAGTTTTTTTCAAAGAAGACACACAAATGGTGAACAAGTTCATGGAAAAATGTTCAGCATCACTTATCATTAGGGAAATGCAAATCAAAACAACAATGGGATATCACCTCACACCTGTCAGAATGGCTATTACCATAAAGACCACAAAAAATGTTGGTGAGGATGTGGGAAAAGGGAATCCTCATACACTATTGGTTAGAAATGTAAGCTGGTGCAGCCACTGTGGAAAACTGTATGGAGGTTCCTCAAAAAAATTAAAAATACCATATGACCCAGCAATTCCACCCCTGGGTATATATCCAAAGAAAATGCAAACATTATTTCATAAAGATACTTGCACCCCAATATTCATAGCAGCACTACTTACAATTGCCAAGATATGGAAACAACCTAAGTGCCCATAAATAGATGAATGGATAAAGAAAATGAAGATTACACACACACACACACACACACACACATACACACACACAATGGAATATTAGTCAACATGAGAAAAAACGGAAATCTTGCATTTGCGACACCATGGAGGGACCCTGAGGGCATTATACTAGGTGAAATAAGTCAGAAAGGGAAAGACAACTACTATATGAGATTATTTACACGTGGACCTCGAAAAAGCCAAACTCATAGAAACAGAGAATAAAGGGAAGGTTGCCAGGGGCCAGGGATGGGATGTTGGTGAAAGGTACAGACTTCCAGTTATAAGATGGATGAGTTCTGGGCATCTCAGGTGAGGCAAGGTGATTACAGTTAATAATTATATACTTGAAATTTGCTAAGAAACTAAACTTTAAATGTTCTCACCACAAAAAAAGAAATGGTAATTATGTGAGGTGATGGAGGTGTGTGGTAATAATTTTGAAACATGTGTATCAAATCAGTACATTGTACACCTTAAACTTACACCATGTTATGTGTCAATTTTACATCAATCAATCTGGAAAATATGTATAAAGGGAGGGGCAATGGCTGTCAGCCTTAGGGCACTGGAGAAATCCCGTTGCAGCTCAGAGAGAGGAACAGGGAACAAAAGCCAACCCTAGGGGAGCGCAGAAATGCTTGCCAGGTTCAAACAAAGGGAGTCAGGACCACCTCAGAGCTAAGAGGTCAGCCCTCTTATGACCAAGGGACCAGCGCCTCTCTGTGGCTGAGGAATGGCTTGATCAGATCAATAGAATCCCTTTCACCCCCAGACCCTGTCAGGATAGGACCCATGGCATACAGGTAAGTTGCAAGAGATGGACCCTCTCTGTGGGCGAGGGTAAAGGGAATCCTTAAGGGGGAGGATGTAGCAGGTCACCAGGAAAAAATATCCAAACCAACCCTCTCCCTAAACACCAGGATTGCTAGAGGAATTTAAACTGCTGCTGTGCTCTGAGTGTAACCATAGCAACAAGAACTCCAAATCCAGCCCGGAACATAATTCGATTTGCTCAGACCCTTGCCCAGCAGACAGAAAGGTGAGCCAACTTTCAGGTCTATAAACTATTTACTTCTGTATCTACTGTGCTGCACAAGATGTCTAGCTTTCACCAGAATTCCGCAAGGAACATGAAACAGCAAGCAAAAATACACTTTTAGGAGTCAAAGTAATCACGAGAACCAGACTCAGATATGGAACAGATGCTAGCACTATCAGACAGGGAATTAGGGTAATGATAATTAATATGTTAGAAACTCTAATGACAAGATGGGCAGTGTGCATGATCAGATGGGTAATTTTAGCAAAGAGATAGAAACTGCAAGAAATAACCAAGTGAAGATGCTAGAAGCAAAAAATAAATAACAGAAGAAGAATCCCTTTAATAGGATCATCAGAGGAAGGAATCCAGGGATATGAAGAGAGATCAACAGAAATTACTCAAATTGAAGCAAAAAGAGAAAAACTAGTGTGTCTATGTTGAGGGAGGGGCAGGAGGTCCAAATATCAATTTACTGTAGACCGGATACCGAAGAACCAGCTGTTTGCATAATTGGAATCCCATGTGAAAAGAAGTGAATAGGGCAGAAGAAACATTTTAAGGAACAGCAACTGAAAGCTCTCCCAAGTTCATGACAGACACCAAATCACACATTCGAGAATCTCAGAGAACACCAAGCGAGATGAACACAAAAGAAACAAACAAGCAAACACAACACTTACCTAGACATGTCATGTCAAACTTCTGAAAACAAGAGACAAGAGAAAATCTTAACAAAAGCCTTGTAGGGTCAGGGAAACAAATTACTTACAGAGGAGCAAATAGGGTAGTTATGAGGACTCCTCAGAAACAACACACACCAGAAGACAGTGCAGTGACATCTTTAAAGGATTAAAAGAAAAAATTACTGTCAATCCATAAATCCAGTAAAAATATCTTTCAAAAATGAAGGATCAATAAAGGCTTTTGCTGACAAAAAAGGGACAGTGAAAATTTATTTCCAGTAGACTTAGAATACAAGAAAAGTGAAAGGCAATTTCTCAGGAACAAATATGGTATCTACACTTAGATCTACAGAAAGAAATAAAGAACACAGGACATGGAATAGATGAAGGTAGGTTAAAAATGTATTCTCCTACTTTAATTGTTCTAACAACAATGGACTATCTAAAGCAAAATTATCCACAATGTGCTGTGTTTTTATAGATTATGTAAAAGCTATACGAATGAGAACAATGAGAAAAAGGATGGAGTGAGGACTTGGGAAAAAACCCTGTTGGTCCTTGTCCTACATGTGCAGAGGCATCGTACTACTTGAATAAAGGGCTCCAATTAATTTAAGGTATATACTATAAACCCTAAGGCAATTAGTAAAAAAATATATATATATGTATACATATGTATATATGCATAATACTTATACCGTATGTATATATGTATGATACCTGTATGGGTTCATAGGTATAGATGTATATATACATATACACACATATGGTATAAATACCAATCAATACAGAACCTAAAATGATTAACAAATGCTCAAATAACCTAAGGGAAAGCAGAAGAGGAAAAACAGAACAAATAGAAAACAGCAAGATGATGGATTTAATCCAGCTGTATCAATAATCACATTAAGTGTGAATGGTCCACACATACCAGTTAAGAGCCAGAGGTTGACAGATTGGATTAAAAGTAAACAAATGAAGCTAGAGCCAACTCAGTGCTGTCTATCAAAAACCAACTTTAAACATGAGGACATGGAGAGGTTAAAATGGAACAGTTTGAAAAAAGATATATCATACAATTTTGATCAAAAGACAGCTTGAGTAGCTACACTGAAGGCAATGTAGTCTTCAGGAAAATACATGTCATCAGGGACATTACAGGATGGTGAGGGGTCATTTCTCCAGGAAGACAGGAATACTAAGTGTGCACACAGCTAATGACAGAGCTTAAAATATATATGAAGCCAAACTGCTAGAATAGCAAGGAAATATAGGTCTGTCCATAATCACAGATTTTATTCACTTCTCAGTAATTGACAGAACAAGTAAGCAGAGTGTCAGTGAGGGTGTTTCTAGATCTCCTGAACAACACCATCCACCAGCAGGACCAAGCTGACTTTCATAGAATCCTCCATCCAACGACAGCAAAACACATCTTCTCACGCGCACGTGGGGCTTTCACCAAGACAGATCACATTTTTTAGCATAAAACAATCCATAACATATTTAAAAGATTATAATCATAAAAAGTATGTTCTGAGACCATAAGAGAATTAAACTAGAAATCAATAAAAGAAGGATACCTGGAAAATCCCCCAAAAATAAATGTTGGAGAAGGGAGAAATCTTCCTTACAAAAGAATTACAATCAATGACTGTAAAAACACATGAGGGAATGAAAATCGTTATCAGAACATCACAGGAATAATAATTGCTGCACACAAGATAGAACCAGTTGGTAAAAGACAATCGAGAAACAGATGTTTGCATAGCATTGAAGTTCTTCTCCCAAAAAGGTGCTTGTTTATAATGGAAAATGTAGTGATTTTACACTACTTTTACACCCTCCAGGCGTCTCCACAACTGGGCTTCACATCATCAGTAAGGGGACAGAATGGTGCTGTTACACAGCATCTCTGCGCAAATCTCCTCCCCACACACAAAATCCATTACCTCAGCTTAACCACGAGAAGAATAAAACAAATCCCAAATGAGGCATATTCTACAAGCTTCCTGACCAGCACTCTTCCAAAAGAGTCAGGGTTGCTAAAAACAAGCCAACATGGAGGAACTGTCAAGTATGGGAGGAAAATACAGAAGATGACAACTCAAGGTGAGGCGAGACCCTGGGTTGTCCTGGAACAGTGGGCACAGTGAAGTCCAGTTAGAGATTTTGTTGGCAGGTTAATTTGCAAGAGTGAGATGTTAACACGGCCGAAAGCTGTGTGAGGAGCATGTGTTACCTCTGCAAAGGCTCTGTAGTCTAAAATACTCTCAAAATAAACTTTAAGAGGGCTTCCCTGGCGGCGCAGTGGTTGAGAGTCCGCCTGCCGATGCAGGGGACACGGGTTCGTGCCCCGGTCCGGGAAGATCCCACATGCCGCAGAGCGGCTGGGCCCGTGAGCCATGGCTGCTGAGCCTGTGCGTCCAGAGCCTGTGTTCCGCAATGGGAGAGGCCACAACAGTTAGAGGCCCGCGTACCACAAAATAAAATAAAATAAAATAAAGTTTAAGAAGTCAGAAAAAAAAAGAAAAAGTTAAAACCCAGATGTGACGCATAGGGACCATATAGCAATATGGGCACGTAAACCTAAACAGAGAGATGTTTGTATTAAGTGTTAGTGATGAGCTGCCAATTAAGAGACAGTGACTGTCACACCGAATGAAAAAGCAAGACCTAATTATGATCTGTCTAGAGAAAATGCATATTAAATATAAAGACACAGATGAAAAATCTAGAGTGGGAAATTGTATGCCATGCCAACATTAATCCTAAAAAGAAGCAGTGAAAGTATTAATATTCAGGACAAAGAATATTACCAGGGAAAGAGAGGGACATTTCATAAAGATGAACTGGATGGTAAATTCAAGAAGACGTGAAGATTGTAAATATGTATGCACCTAATAGTAGATTTTCAAAGTACATGAAGCAAAAAACTGAATAGAAAGTTTACATAGACAACTATGTAATAGTTGTTAGAATTTTCAATATTCATCTCTCAGTAATAGAACAAGGAGACAGAAAATCAATAAGTATATAGATGACTTGAACAGCACTGTCAAACAATGTGATCTAATTGAAATTTATAAAATGCTGCACTTAATGGCAAAAAGGCATTCAGTTCAAGTGCGTGGGGAATATTGAATTCAACAAACCTTTTGCCAGGTTCTAAATCTAAAAAGAAAGTAAATCATCCTGAGAATATTTGTTGACCACAAGAGAGTTTAGAAATGAATTATAAAAATATATCTTAAAATATACAAATATATGAAAATTAAACAACATAATTCTAAGTAACCCATGTGTCAAAGAAAGAAAAGCACAAGTGTAGCTAGAAAATATATTGAAAATGAGAACACAGCATATGAAAATCTGCGCTATCTAGTTAAAATAATGCTACACAAAACTTTCTGTCTCTACATGCTTATACTTGAAAAAAAGAAAGACCTAAAATTCAATGAATTGAGTTTTTAAGGTGCCAAAAGAAGATCAAAGTACCCAAAGGAAGTAAATGGAAGGAAGAAAGAAAGAGTGGAAATCCTCAGATTTTACAGGCATTAAAGTAATAATGATTTATTATGAACAATTTCATGCCAAAATGTTTGGTGATTTAGGTGAAATACATGAATTTTTGGAAGGACAAAAATTAGCGGGAATGAATCAAGACAAAATATAGGACAAAAAGCCCTACATCTATTAGAAGTATTAAATTTGTAATAAAAAATTTTTTCCCACAAATAAAACTTCAAACCCAGATAGCTTCACTGAAGAATTTTATCCACGTTTCAGTATGAAATAATACAAATACTACTCAAATTCTTTCTTAAAATTGAGCAGGGAAAACACCCAATTTATTCTCTAAATCTAACATTACAATAATATCACGACCAAAAAGTCGTAAAAAAAGAAAACTACAGAAAGATATCCTTCATTAAATGGACAGAAGTACTTAATAAAATGCTAGCAAATGCTATACAGTAAATACGTATCTACACATGTACAAAGAAATGTAGATCATCATGCCAAGGTTGGATTTGTCTGAGCAATGCAAGTGTGGTTTTTAACATTCATCAATCAATTAGTATAACTCACCACATTAACCAAGTGAAGGAAAAAACACACTTTTCTTATGGAAGAAACATAAAATAATTTCACAAGTTTCCACATCTATTCTTGATAAAACTCTCAGGTAACTATGAATAGAAGGGATCTTTCTCACAGTGGTAAAGGGTAGAAGAGGCAAGTGAACAAGCAATGGAACTGACAAAAACCTCCATCTGACATTGTACTTAATTGTAAGAGACTATGGTTAAGACAAAGCCAAGAACCCTCTCACCTCTTCTATTTAACCTTGTACCCAAAGTCCTAGCCTGTCCATTGAGGCAAGAAAGAGAAATACAAGATACACACGTTGGAAATCAAGAAGAGAATCGTCTGTACTCTGGGGATACCTTATCGCTAGACTAGAGACGGCCCCCCGCGCTCCTGGCCGGGCCCCCCATCCCAACCTTTTGTACCAATAGGAAGAGCACAGGCTGGAGGCCTTCAGAGATTTCTCGGGACCACCCAGGTGGAGGCGTAGGGGTGAGGGAGAGCCCAGGTCCCCGCTCGAAATTACAGGTGTGGCCACCTGTCCATCCCACAGTCTCTGTGCCGCGGCCTAGGGATCCTGGCGAGAAGGCGGGGACCACACCGCCCGCTGCTCGGGGATCCGCACATGGCGGGCCTGCAGAGGGGCCTGGGCCAGGAAGCAGCCCGTGATACCCCTCTTTTCACACACACACACGCAGGCACAGTGCCTACAGGGGCACACCTGTGTACACATGGACACACACACGTACACACGCACAACTTCACAGAGCCAGGCTGTAAAATAAAACGGTCTGTTCTGACCACGTATACGGTTTACACTGAAAATATCAAAAGCTTTTTCAGCGCATTTGACACCAGCTGAGGGCTAGTTCAAGGCTACGGGATGCTGTGATCCCGCCCACAGGGAGCCCTCATTGCACGTGCCCAATGGGTGAACGGTGCAGTCGGCAGGCCCCACACTGTACACACGTTTGCTGAACTCCCACGCACACTCAGCTCCAATCTGTTGACGTTCTAGAACAGGCCTCACTCTCCCCCAGAGCAGAGGCCTCCCCTCCATCTCCTCCCTTCACCCGAGGCCACCCTCCGGGAGCTCCTGGCCGGCTGGGTGCAGGCCCGGGGTGCCCTGCGAACGCCGCTGTCTCTCCCACCCCCATCTGGCCCCAGGTTCCTGCTCCTGCGGGGCTGCGTCGCTGTGGAGGCCCGTGCGGCCCTTCCGGAACCTGCCGCTGTGTCCAGCGCAGCCACCAGCGGTGCCTTCGGAGACAGAGGCCGAGGCTGAGGAGGACTGTCCAGCAGGGGTGGGACGGTTTGCTGGGACCCCCAGGCCATTCCTGACACAGATCCTTCTTCATCTCTCCCCTCTCTCTCGGCCTCCCCAGCGTCTGAAAACCCAGTCTCAGCCCTCGGTTACTCCCGAGGGTCCATTTCCAAAAGAGTCAGCTCTGAGCCACGAGTGTACAAGCCCGGTCTTCCTGCAGGGACAGCCCAGCGACAGCATACGCAGCCAGCTTCCGTGCTCCAGGCCCACCCACGGATTTTTGGAACAAGGCACACAGCACGCTTATGAAACGCCCTCTCCCCTCTGCTCCGGCTCTCGGCTAACCTGACTGGAAGGGGACTCCAGGCCCATTCACGCCTGCTGTGAGCTCAACACGCCTGCAGAGGGGCAGGTCGGGGGTTCCTGGGGGTTCAGGGGAGAGGCAGGGTGCAGACCCAATCCCCTGGGCGTCTCCAAAGTGCGGTTTCTGTGAATGAAACATAGTTGAGTGATGCTCAGAGAAAGGCCCCCCAGACCCTCCATCTGACAACAGACACGTCTGTGCTCAGAGCTGCCAGGGCCTCACAGGCAGGGGTGAGGGGCTCTGGGGGCTCGGAGGAATCTGTGCTCCGTGTCCACGGCTGCAGAGTAATTCAACCTGGCAAACGAGCACCAGGCGCTTGCCTCCATGGACCTTCCACAGGAATGATGGTAGCGTCAGGATGACACGCAAAGACGGGCAACCAATCGCTGCCTGAAGCACGCTGGATGCCTCCACACACCACCTCGCAGGGAAGCCTCACCACGGTCCCAAGCGTATACAAAGTAATCTCTGTTTTACAAAAAGAATGAAGGCTCAGAGCCTTCCAGCAATGGGCCTGAGGTCACAGCACGTCGGGTATAAAGGCAGATTTCTCTAAACCTGGGGATCAGGCATGTGGTTACTCGTTACAGAAAAATGATAACTTACATAAACGTTCATTTCCTTGTGTTGGTTCTCCTATTTTCTCCCCCTCACTCCTCGTTTCAGGCAGGGAATATGATGCTTTCCAGCTTCCCTTTCCTTGACTCAGAGGCAGCCCTCCGAGGAGAGATGTGTCTTCACAGGCGTCGGGACCAAACATCTGCTTCCCTAGAAATACAACAATTACAGTGAAGCATTAGGATGCACGAGCTGGGAGAGCACATGGTCACCTTCCGCGCGGGTGCAGGAACGAGGCGACAGTTACATTCACGTACTCTAAGAGGATGTGGGGATGTCAGGTGAAGCGCTGCTACTGTGGGCACAGAGGACGTTTTCTATTCCGCCTCCATCTCCTACAGCCCCGGGAAGTGACCCCCACCCCGCACTTAGGGCGATGTAACCGTGGGTCACCCTGAAATGCTGAGGCCCCTCTGGTTCTGGTTCTCCAGGAGCCGCGGGGCTGAGCTGGGGGGGACCCCCTGCCTCGGAAGGGCCTGGACCACCAGATCCCAGCGTGGCCAGGGGCTCTTGGGGGCTGCAGCCCTGTGGGTGCCTGTGTGACCTTCTACTCAAGTCTCCACTGAGCAAGGTCGCTGAGGGCAGCACAGGGAGGTTCTCAAACTAGATGAAATGAGACCATAGAAATCATGTGTGTGGTCTCTGCCCCAAGCCTGGTACAGGCTCCCAAGCTCCTTGGGATTTCCTGGGCGACAGGAGTGTCTTTTGTTCTAATGAAGGGACTCTGGGTGGCTCCTGGTCACCAGAAAGACCGCGCCGTTTTCAGGAGCGTGGAATTTTCAGCTCCCCCCATCCTCCAGATCAGAGAGAGAGGGGCTGGGAACGGACTTAACAGTGGGTCACCCCTACGTGAGGATGCCCCATAAAGCCCCGGGTCGGGGCTGCTCGGTTGGGGAAAGAAAGCCCACGCCTGGTGCAGAGCTGGGAAAGGGGGGTCGTCCTGGGGGGGTGAAGCAGAAACTCGGGAGGGAGAGTGAGCCGCTGACTCAGGTGATGTGGAGCTCAGCGTAGAATCGCATCCTTGCTGTCACCCTCTTCCCTCTGGGGCTTCAGTGACAGAGCAGAGGGTAGATGCCGGGTCCCCAGGCCCTGGAACCCACCCCCGCCCCACAGCGAGAGGCCCTTCTCCCCCTCACTGAGACATGGGGATGCCTGGACCCGGAGCCCCTGAACTCGGAGTGGAGGCTCCTTCTCAAGAGGATGCCCCCCCAGAACGTCCCTGACATGCAGGTAGTCCCCGTGGACCTGGGTCATCTGACCTTCAACACACGAGGTGCAGAGTCACAGGTCCATTTGCAGACCAGGAAGCCAGAGACAGGAGGGCCAGCCCGGCTGGGGCCACAGTTTCTGACCCCCGACTCGAGACTGGGGCTCCCTCTACCCCTGATCCCTGGGCTGCTTGTCGGGAGCCTGGAGCGATGAAGACACTGGGCGCCTTGCCCCACCTTGCTGGCTCCCACCCTGGGCCTCCTTCCTGGACAGACAGCCTCGCAGGCCCGATGCTGGCTGCTCCCAGGGGCGGGTGCTGCGTGTCAGGCAGCGAAGCTTCCAGCAGCCGTAGCTCCGTCCCTCGTCCCTACACCCAGACGCCGGCTCCCTGGAGGTACCAGGCTTCCTTACTTCCCCGAGCGCAGTGAGGAAAGGCAGGTGAACAGTAACCCCAGACCAAGTCACAGCCCAGCGACCTCTCCCCAACTCTGTTCTCCCGGTCTCAAGGGCCGTTGGCACTAAGGACGTTAAGAGTAACCTCTCAGCCAAGCACACTTCAGCTGCCCCGCGACAAAAAGTGCCACCAAGCACATTGGATCTCATTAGCAAAAGTCAAATGCACCGAAAGCATTAAAGTTATGATATGAGGCCCAATTATCATGTCACAGCAACTGGGGGAAGTTGTCAAGGGTTGATTTATTCATTAGCTCAGGGAGGATTTCAGTGGCTCCCTCACTATGCGTTGTTATACAAGATTTGTTATACGAATTCAGGTTTTCATTTGTCTGCAGTGCAGCAGCTGGAGCGCTGGCGAGGCTGGGTCCACCTCCTCCCTGGACTCTGTGTCGGGGACCAGCCAGGCTGTGGCTGAGCTGTGGGTGACGGGGTGAGGAAGGCTGGCACCTGCTCGGCTGCTGTGTGCCCACAGGTGTCATGGGTTCTTGGGGGGACTCTTAGAAGGCCCAGCGCACCCCCCGGGCTCACGGCTTTCACTGCCAGCCCTGAGGAGTGGGGTTCCACAGGGCTCAGGACATCTCAGGAGCGAACAGCCGGCTCTGTGCAAGCAGCTGGCACCGGCCATAGCTTCAGGCCAGTCTCTGCCCAGACAGAATGGTCATCCCAGGAGAGTATGTTGGGCAAGTGAATAGAAATCTTCCCGACAAGCCCTTCACTGCAGGGAGGTGCTTCGCTGCCCCAGCTATGCCCAGGTGGGGGTCTGGGTCTCCGAGGGTGGGCGCAGGGCCCTGGCCCCCTTCAGAGAGAGGCTTTGCCTGGAGCCCCTGCCCCTCCCTCACTGGACCCCATTGCCCATCCAGTGGATGCCCATGAAACTGAGGTGAGGGGGGCCAGGTGTTATTAGCCCCCCATTTCAGAGGAGAAAACCAGTGAAGAGACAGAAAGGCGTTGGTTGTTACAGAAGCTGGAACCCAGGGGTCCTAGAACCCGAGGCCCTCTGCACCACACCCAAGACCACAGCCTGGGTGACCAGCCGGGCCTGGGTCACACCTGGCCTAGAGCCAGAGGGCCCCTTAAGGACTCGGGGAGAATGGGGAGAACCAGCTGTACGGCCCAAGGCTTTTCCACCCACACCTTGCTGGTCAGTGACGACACACATCAAACTTCCCTGCCCTACGTGTCCATCAAACACAGCAAGCCCATTTTACAGCAGACACTGAGCAGGGTGTGACCTCCTGTGGAAGATGGCACTCATGGTGAAGAGTCACCATAAGTCAGGTCTGGCAGGAGTCCTAGAGCAACTGGCACAGGGAAGGTTTTGTGTGGACGTGCTTGGGATGTAAATCTCTCTGACAATCGTGAGCTGTGCTTGTTTCCTAAATCTCTGTCTGTTGGGAGACAAGGAAGCTCTAGCCTTGTCGTCTTGCAGGGGACAACTGGCCTCTGGGTGAGGTGAGCTCCAAAGGCCGCTGTTTAAAGGGCCGGCCATGGTTCTGTCCCTGCAGCCTCAGATCAGGGCCTCACAGCCACTCTGGGGCCACTGCTCCCCTGCTTCCTGGCACCGTTGGTCTGAGCAGGTGCAGCACATGGTCGGGGGCGGGGGCTTCCTGGTCTTCACCGCACGGCCCCAGGCTTGATCCTTGGATCCTGATAGAGACACAGCTAATCCGAAATACGGTGACATTGGGAAAGGGCGGGGGAAGGGGCATCCCTGTCCAGGTTCACAAATCAGCTCCTTGCTGCCCTCTCGGGACTGCGGTTACTGTCCAGACCCAGCTTCACCTGCCTCCAGGGAGCTTCTCCCTGATTCCAAGCTCCCTGAGCCTTTGGTGGGTCCGGGGAACGCTTGACGCCTTCCCTCTGCACCATGAGTCTCACCCATTTGCTTCCTCACCTTTTCTGCCTGCGGATTCAGGAGCCCTGGTCTTGCTTCCCAGGATTTTGTCACCTAGAGAAGAAGAGAACCAAAAGAATGGCAAATAAATGTCACAGTTCATGGTAGGAAGTCGGGCCTTTGTTTTTTTTCTCTCCCTCACAAATAACCTTGTCTTTACACAATGGCTTCTATCCATTTTGGGGGTTACTAACCTAACACTTAGTATACGAGGTAGATCCTTTCTCCAGAAAACCAAAACATATTCACAAGAAGAATATTCTCCATACAATATAAGCCTCCTTAATTAACCCATTCCCGGGGGTGGGGCAGGGAGAAGAGACCCCCTGCATGGGAGAACTCCCAGCTCGCCCTCCCTCCGCCACACCCTCAACCTGTCACCTCCGCCGTCGCCGTAGGGGCCGCTCTCTCAGATCTGCTCACCCTCCTGCCCAATCGCTTAAGCTTCGAGCGGAAATTGCCAAGGGCACAAATCCCCCTCAAACGGCTAAAACTAAAATATCAAAGATGGTTGGGAGCTTAGACTGCTGAGCTGGGGCCGTGCCTGGAAACGGCCTGGGTGGGAGGGACCGGTTCTTCCTGCAGCACCATTTATCGATGTTCCGACGCTAAAGTGAGCCTCGCTCCCTCCACCCCCAGCCCCTCCCTCTCTAGTATTTCATCAATGCACTATTATTTACCTTCCCTTTCCATTCAGAGCACGTTCTGATTCTTTCCACCCAGCACCTGAAGTTAGGGTTTCTGCATCTGGGGCGTTTGGTGCACAGCGTTTCAAGGGAAGTGGGGTCGCAGCCTGCTTGGTTCTGCTGAGTGACCCAGAGCCGTCCTCAGCGACGGCATGTCCTGGAGCAGAATGATGACCTGCAACCAGGCAGAGGTCGCCCACCTTCAGGGACACACGCTGCTTAACCGTGGGGGAAGTGAAGCAGATTCAGGGTTTGCAAACTCTTAGAGCATTTCCATGGTTCTCATAATCCGAAAAGAACTCGTCTTAGAGTCGAAACGTCTCTGCTCTACCACTTCCCGTGTCTTTGAGCCAATTTAGTCATCGCGCTTGAATCCGTTTCCTCCTGTCTAAAAGGGGCTTATGTGGTCACCATCAGGCTCCGCTGAGATGACACAAAGTGGAAGCAATTTGAATCCCTGTAACAGTCTATTTGCACAGTAGTATTACTGTCATAGAACGGTAACAGCCCCACTATGATGATCCCCAAACATGGGGCCCTTGTCCTCTGTTGCTTCTTGGGGCTCGGGGTGCAGGTGGGAAGGAGCTGGGAAAAGCCCCCATTAGATCACAGTCTGGGAGCATCGGTGAGAGGTGGGAGATACGGGGGTAAAGACTTAAATATGCTAATTTCCCCCAGTGACATGTGCTACAAACAAACAGCACAGAAATGGGACAGCCAGCGCCTGGGCTGGGTGACCTGAGTCCCAGCTGCTGTCTGGTGCTGTGACAGCTGAGCTGAGATCCAACAGTCGGAGGACCCAGCCACAAGACGTGAAGGAATCGTGTTCCAGAAAGAGAGCTGCATGTGTGTAGGATGGCCCATGGCTGGTGTGACAGGAACGTAGAGGGGGATGGGGCCGGGGGACAGGGGTCGACCAAGGCCCAATTCCAGCGGCCTCAAGGACCACGAGAGGATTTTGAGTCTATGACATGGAAACGCAACATGAAGCTTTCTACGGGAGAGTGAAGGAGTCTGAGAAGGTGTTAAAAATTCCCACAAATTTAGGAAAAGATTGTTCCTTAATCATGGTTACAAGTAGCCCCCAGAACCAGTTGTAAACACGTTCAATCTATCAACACAGGTTAGGTTTTGAGAGACATACCCTCTCTGGGACAACCACTCAACTCGCCTGAGTGCTACAGCGTGAAAGCAGCTGCAGACAGCACATAACAAGCGGGCTGACTCCGTCCTTATAGCACGTCAGTTACCATCTCAGGGGCAGGTGGGGCGGGGCCTGAGGGCAGTACTCTTTCAAAATTCAACTTTAGGTTATTTTCCTCGTGGAAACACTTCTCGCTCCGTTATAAAGTTGCACCATGATCTTTACTTTTGTGTTTTGTTGGTAGATGGCGAACAAAAAAAAAACCAACTGGAAACCACAGACTTAATGTAACAATGGCTATTACAGAAAAGTTTTGAAATATCAAAATCAATAAATTTATATGTTTACCAGTATTTCAAAAAAATAGGAATCAAAACACCACATATTCAATAGCTTCTTAATCGGTGTGCTGAGGTCTCCAAATTCTAACTCTAGGACACCCCATCTCAAAGATGCTGTACCCTGTCTAAGCGGCCGTCACCACTTCTCTCTTTCTATAAAATACCAAATTTCTTTAGATTATTTATGTTCTAGACTATAGTTCAATTGTCAGTCCATCAAATGGGGAAGACAGAAGAGACAAGATTTAAATAAACCATATGTGTAAAATTTCATTTTTAGCCCAGCGAAACACATTTTTAACTTCTGAACTACAGAATGCATTTATGTTGTTTGAAGCCATTATGTTTGTGGTAATTTGTTAGAGCAGACGTTGAAATGAATACAACTACATAAGGCAATTTCAGAAAGCTTTCTTTTAAGGGCAGAATAAACAAAGATTCAAATTTGTAACTAAATAAAGATGTATTCTTCAGAAAACGTTCAAAAAGCATTCTGGAATAGACGTCTCAGTGGAGGTGAAGTCTTATCCTCTTTTTTATAAATGGGCTCAAATCGGAATTAGATTATTTAGTTACCAAATAAATTCAAATATGAAATTTCAAATACAGAAAATATCCAATAGATAACTAGACATTCCCAGGTGGACTTAAAGAGTAAACAAGTTAGAAAAACAACTCTAGTCTCCCTCAGTAAAACAACCAAAGGGCTTGTGTTCCCCGAGATTCAGAAGCTGATGGAAAAGGACACAGGCAGGTGTTACATTATAAGCAGAAAAAAAATTGTCTCACTTTGTCTAACAGACAGACGATCCAGAATGTGTCCATTAACGCTGCCCCAGGGAGATATCTGCAGGCTGCAATCCCTTTACTTCCTCTAAATGGTAAACAGGACTGTCTGTGATCACAGGCAGACATTAATACAGCGCCAGCTGCATGCACCTTTAAACCCATGACTGCAGAACATCCAACCCTTCAGATTAAAGTTGTGTGGAAAGCAAAAGGAAATGTGAATTGACTTGTAAAAAATTTAAAAATGCAAAAAGGGAAAAATATTGTTCTGCCAAATGGTTAAAAAAAAAGGATAAAAGAAAAATTTGAAGTGTGAACTGTAAAAAGCTTGAGAAAGGAACATCACCAAGCCCCGAGCTCTCGTTCCCCCCAATATAAAAAAAAAATCCCTAGGAATTCACTGAACTGGCCTTGTAGGAGTTCTGGGTAATGATCAACAGAAAGCAAGCAAGTACCCGATCAAGGAAAAGACAGGTGAAACGGCAGGAAGGCCCAAGGGGTTCTCGCTGCCACGCACCCCTTGCTTTAGAGCATGGTCTTGCTTTGGGGGAGCAGGCAAAGCAGGTTGCCGTTCCCTCTCTAACCGGAGGGAGCAGAACAGAGCTGATCTGCAAAGTTTTGACCTGACTGGAGGCATCCTGAGACAGGAAAGCTGCAGGGGGACCTCAGACCAGCAGACGCCACACCGGGAACAGGAGAGCACGTGTGGAGACATTCACAGACCACCTAAGGTTTTGCAGAGAAGTTAGAGCCACGGGAATGAGAGAAACAGGAAAGCCACATGCAGTCCTGGGCAGGACACGTGCCCAGAGAAGACCTGAGGAAACCTGAAGCTTCCACCTTGGGCTGGTCCTCAGCCTCAGAGTACCTCTAGCTCATCAGCGGACTGACTGTCCCCAGCACAGAGCCACGGAGAGGAGGCTGCTTTTCCAGATGCCCAGTTTTCAACAAAAGGTATCATAATAGATCCCAAGTACTCTAGAATAAATTAAGTCAATGAGGCAGAAGACTCGTACACTGAAAACTATACCATATTTTTGAAAGAAATTAAAGAAGACATAAATAAAGGGGGAAAAAAACATGCTGTTTTCGTGAATTGGAAGATGTTAAGATGCCAATACTATCCAAAGTGATCTATAGATTTCTATACAATCCCTCTCAAAATCCCAATATCATTTTTTTTTTTTTGCTGACATAGAAAAATCCATCCTAAAATTCTTATGGACTGTCACGTACCCAAAAAAGCCAATATAATCTTTTTTAAAAAGTTAGAGAACTTGCTCTTCCTGATTTCACATTTACTACAAAGCTACAGTAACCAAACCCAAAAGACAGACATATAGACCAACTGAGTAGTGTAGAGAGCCTAGAAATAAAGCCTTACATATGCGGCCAAATGATTTTCGAGAAGGGTGCCAAGACCTTTTAATGGGAATTGAACAGGTTTTCCAACAAATAGTGCTGGGAAAACTGTATATCCACACACAGAAGAATGAAGTTGGACCCTCACCGTGCAAAAATTAACCAGTTGCAAAAATTAACTCAAAATGGATCAAAGACCTAAACATAAGAGCTAAGACTATAAAACGCTTAGAAGAAAACAGGGGAAACATGTCATGGCATTGGATTGGGCAGTGATCTGTCAGATATGACACCAAAAGCACTGACAGCAAAAGAAAAATAGACAACTTGGACTTTATCAAAGTTAAAAACTTTTGTGCATCAAAGGACAAGAAAGCGAAAACCCGGCCTACAGAAGGGGGAAAATAATTGTAAATCACCTGGCTGAACCACAAAAACAAAACACCAACAAGAAAATCCGAAAGTAAGCAGAGGCCCACTCTGGAGAACAGGGACCGGAGGCAGCGGTGTGGCCTTCAGGCTCAGCCGCCTTCCCAGGGGACCTGAGTCCCCGACTCCGGGGTCCCCTCTTCCCGGCTGCTCAGGCCGCTCACAGCCCTAAATCCGACCTGCGAGGAGGACCCACACCTGAGGGACCTGGGGGGGGGGGTGGGCAGCAAGGGCCTCCATTTACATCCCAGGCACACACAGACCTGCATGCACAAGTGTGTGTTCACACCTGTGCATGTGTGACGTGAACACTCGCAGTACACACCTGCATGCGGGCCCAGCACACAGGTGTACACGCGTGCACACACACACCTTGGTGCTTCCACAGGCTGCTGGGCTCCCCTGGCTTTGCCCCTGGGCCATCCAACCCTGTTGTATCCAAGTCTCGTCAGCCCGGCCTCATGGGAGAGGTGAGAGCTTATCTCGCCGCCTGTCACAGTCCAGAGGAGCTTCCTGGTGGGCGTCCACCCCTTACGCCCCCTACCCAGGTCTCCCAGCTCCGAAGGCTGCTCGTGACCCGTCTGAAGCCCTGGAGGGGTGAGAGCCTCGCCCACCTCTGCTTTAACTGTACCGTTCAAGGACCTCCCTGGACACCTCAGAAGACAGATCACTTTATAAATTCTTAAAAGTACATGTGGAAATATCAGAGTGGTCATTACAACATTATTCAGTCAGTTAAGAGTGCTTGGGGAAGAAATAACACAAAATAAATCTTCATTGTAAGGGCATCTTTCATTTCCAGCAAGTGATTAGCTGTCACTGAATCATCAATTTTATTTTGTTGCGTGGCTAAGATTAATTTTTCTAATTAACGGCCACGCGTGGAGCTAAGCAAACTAGCCTCCTTCTGCAGAAACAGGGCTTTCGGTCCTGCTCTGTGTAATAATCCCATATGGGCTGGACGAGCAGCCCCCAGGAGGGACGAGTCGCAGGCTGTGGGCAGGGATGTGGGGATCCCGACCTCAATCCCAGCCCGGCAGGAACGCTTCAGCCCACCAGGACCGCCGAGGCCTCGCAGGGCGAGTCCAGCCCGAGTCCCCCTCCTGCCCGGAGCAGCTCTGACCCTCAGAGGACAGGGTGCAGAGGGGGCCCTGGCGGCCCGCCATCCCGCTGCTGCCGGCTCAGGTCCCCTGGGGACGCAGGGCCACGGTGACGTGTCCCTGGACTCTGGGCCGGGAGGGAGGCTGGGGCTGTGGGAGACGGAGGCGGGGAATCCTCCCTGAGGCCTGATCCTGAGACCCCTTCTCACCCTGCGGGCTATGTCCAGGGGTCCAGGCACAGCCAGGAGGGGGCTGTGCACAGAGACGGTGTGGGCTCCGGCGGGGGCAGCCAGGGACAGAGGGGGAATTAGGAACCAGCATTTACTAAGAGCCACTGTGCTGGGAAGGGGTTGAGACCACCAGACAAAGGGAGCTGAGAGGGAAGCTTCCCGCCCAGCACAGAAGATGGAATAGAAGCAGAAATGGCTTGGCTGTTTGTGGGACCACCTGTGGCTGAGTCGTCGCAGAAGTACTCAGTGCCCCCTCCTCTCAGACAGGTGTGGCCACAGCACAGGCCGCCTGTGGAGCCCCCCGGGGGCGATGCTGTCCTGTCCCAGGGGCTGCAGCTGAGGCCCCAAGGGCCACAGGGGCTTCTGCAGGGGCTGCCTGGGGAGCCGGAGCCGTGGGGAGGGGTCGACAGTAGGGGCGTGGGGACCTCCCTAGACACAGCTGACCGTCAGCCAGCGGTCACCGCAGACCTCACAGGGGGACAGGCGGCCCATCAAGGCCCCATCCAAGGGCTCTCACAGCCAGGACTGCTCCCAGGGACCAGCCCCCCCGATGGGAAGCGTTAAAAGGAAAAATACACAGACACACACTGCTGTGTTTTCTTGGCTATCATTAAATGGCTTTGGGCAAATCCCAGGACTTACAAAATAAACACATTTTTCCTCTCAACGGCTTTGGGTGAAAATCCAGTCCACCGAGGTGGCCGTGTAAGTGCTGCTGGGACCCGTCTAGGCAGTCCCCCCGCCCCCAGCTGTCCCAAGGCCTCCACGGCAGGGCCGGGGCTGCGGGGGGAGGGGAGGCCTAGTCCTGGTTCTGGTTCTGAGCCGAGAGCCAAGCGGGGCCTCCCTGCCTCCCTGCCAGGCTGGCGCACACCCAGGCCCGGGGCCCCAGTCCCTCCTCCCAGACCCCCCACTTCTGTGCCGGGGGCCCTGGGTCATGGAACCGGGAACCGGAACACAGACTGTCGTCCCCCAGAACTGGTGGGCATCCTGTGATCCTCCTGGGCGTGTCTGCTTCCTTGAAAGGACGTCGTCACCTGTCACCTGACCGGGCTCTTCCCTTCTTACTCTCTTCCCACAAAGCTTGACTCGGTTGGACTCAACTGTCTGAATGCACGTTGCAGCACAGACCTTGCAGCAGACTCTTGTCCTGAGCAAACGTCTGGTTGGCGCCTCTGTTGACCCCCCGATGCTGTGACCCGTGAGAGCTCCACCCAGCGAGGAGCTAGAAGGGCAGGAGGGGCTTGGAGCGCCTACAGCCTAGGCCTGGAACACAGTTCCCAGGGCCGCAGGGTCCAGAAGGAGGTGGGTCCATCTCCACCAGCCTCTCGGGATGAAAGGACCATCCTGGCTGTGAAGGCAGCCCTGGTCATCCAGAGGACTTCTTGTTTGGGGACCAGAGCACCTGTGTTCATCTCACAGAGGGAAGACGCCTCCGGGGAGGCCTGATCGCCTGCTACAGACGCTCACCTTGGATCCTCGCCTTGGAGCGATATTCTTCTCTACCCGGTCCCAGGCCCCAGAGCCTCCACATTTCAAAAGCCTTGGGAGTTTCCTTTTTAAATCTCCTTGAATCTGAGAGCAAGAAAAGAAATTCCAGGGGGCTTCCCTGGTGGCGCAGTGGTTGAGAGTCCACCTGCCGATGCAGGGGACATGGGTTCGTGTGCTGGTCCGGGAGGATTCCACATGCCGCGGAGTGGCTGGGCCTGTAAGCCATGGCCGCTGAGCCTGCGCGTCCGGAGCCTGAGCTCCGCAACGGGAGAGGCCGCAACAGTGAGAGGCCCGTGTACCACAAAAAAAAAAAAAAAAAAGGCAAAAGAAAAAAGAAATTCCAGTGATCTGTGGAGCCTGTGGGAGAGAGATTGAGAACATAATGGTGAGGTTTCAGTGCATGGGAGATGATCCAAGTGCCCCGCAGGGGACAGCATCTTCAAGTCTTATGGTTGTGCGTGTTTGTTTATTTTTTAAAATTTCACCTGGTATATAAGTAGAGAAAAGTTTAAATTGCCACAACAAAAATATAGGTTAAAGAGATAACAAAAATCACCTTCTATAAGAGCAGAGTGAGGCCCTAGAGAAGATCACTGAGATAGTTTGGGAAGTTTCCTACTGGGAGATCATCTGTAAAAATAGAAAAAGGTAATTTTCCTGGAGTAGGAGGGCTGCGTGAGCGTGTACTGTCCACACTTACGCTCAGGATTCCAGAAGCAAAGGGAAAAACAGGCAGAAGAAGCGGAATGATTGCACTGTTTACACATTTTATTCTAGTTTATTTAGATAAGTTCCCAACTTTGCCTCTGCAAAAGTACTTGCAGTGATTTATAGGTTAAAGGCAATTTCTAACTCGGACTTACACTGGAGCGAAAGATGCAAGCGTTGGGTCTTCCAAACGGATCCAAGACTTGGGCCTCATCTCGGCGTGGAGAAGGGCCCGTCTCCTCCCCGTGGGCCTCATCCTGACGGGCTTGGTCCGCTCACAGCCGGGGCAGGGAGCCCTAGCCCAGCGATTGCCCCCATGCTACTGATCTTTCTTCTCGGACTTGAGTGGCAGGACGGGGACTCATGCTAAACTCATCCGTAGTTTCTATGGAAACCATGGGCTCTCTGGCAGATTCCCCAGCAGCTCTGGGGCCAAGGAGTCTCCACAGAATTGATCTTTCATGCCTTAGAACCTGCCCTGGGTGCAGAGAGGTCCCTGACGGTTTCGTGGGTGACCGTACCTTCCGCTCTGTAAACCAGGACACACAGGGCGCCCTGGCTCATCTGCAGCACCAGCTACGGGAGAGCGAGCATAGGATGCGCCTCCTCCAGCCAGAGATTTAGGTCACCTCGCTGTTCCCTCCTGAAGGCGTCTCATGGTCCTCACAGGGTGACAGCCACCTCAATGGGCAGGATGGCGGATAACCAGGATGGAAGATTCTGGTCCACCCGGCTGGGATGGAAGCTTTGAAATCTCCTGGAGAGTCTGTGCTGGGTCACAAGAGAGCCGGGTGTTCAGATCAGGGGATTAGACGTGCCAGGTGGGGAAGACACCCAGGCCGCTGTGATCGGCATCATGGCAGGAACTGGAGGGAGGCCCCAGAAGTGACTTTGGTTCCTGTGCCCTTGAGGTGACATTTTAGCTGAAATGGCACATACGGAAGCAAGTGATTTTTTTTTTTTCACATGCCGGGGTCCTGCCCTCACACAAGTAAAGCTGACGTGATACAAGGGACATTCTGGACCATGAAAAGCTCTCAGGTGCCACACAGCCCACGCCTCTTCCAGGAAGAACTAGAAACACAGCCCAACATCCTGTGTTTTTAAATCAGTTCAGTGAGGCAAATCCAAACCTGACCCACCTTCGATGGACACACAATCTTAATTTCAATACCATTTCCAATGATCTAGTCCAGTGGTTTTCACACTTGGATGCAGCATAATCACCTATGGATTTTTTTAAACAGTCTTGTGAATTATACCTCATATCTTCTGATTAGAATTTTCCAGGATAAGGCCTGTATAGAAACACATAAATCTCCTCCAATGACCCTGAGGCCCAGCTGCGATGGAGAGTCACTGATCTCACCTGAACCTGCCCTCAGCAAAGCCCCGTGGGACTCCAGTGTGTCCTTGGTGGACTCAGATCCCTGACATAATGGCTCTGATGTTGTCACGTGGACCTGTCCCCTCAGCTGCCCCACGGTGGGCGGTGCGGGCTTGGGGGGTCTACAGGAGGCGGCTCAGCGGCCAGAAGGAGGGGCCTGAGGAGCCCAGGAGACATATGGAGAAGCACGTGGGATGATGCTGTCTTGTGGGCTATATTTTGCATTCTTCAACTCATTTCTTATTTTAAACGCACCCTTTCAAGGCAGTGTTGGATTGAGCTGATTTGACAAATGTAGCCAAAAAGCCCATTTGAGTTCAGGGTTACACACTCGACAGGCAGGGGAAGATTCTGCGTTTAGAGCAAGGACACTGGCCCCCACCTGCAAGCACCATGCACGGTCATGGTCACCAATTCCATCTGAGGTCAGGCCTGGGGATACAGGGGAAGGAGGAGGGGTTTCTTGTCCTCCAGCTTGAGCTTCACAAGGCAGGAGCCAGCATCCCCTCCACAGATGTGTTTGGAAAGCAGGTGGAGGCCTGGAGGGCGCTGTGGAGTAAGCAGGGGCGGAGGAGACCCCTCCTCCCACCCTCTACCCCTACGCTCGCCTCTGAGCCCGGAAGGGGTCTTCTGGAGGGGACCCTGCCCTGTGACCCCCAGGGGTGCTCCCACCTGTTCCCGGGAACCTTCCCTCTTCAATCCATGGAGGAGCATGTGCGTGGGTGGGTCCAGGTCCCCGTGCACAGTCTCGGTGATGCGACCTTGGTGCAGACGTGATGTGACCACTGCAGAGGGAACAGAGAGAGTGAGGCTCTGGGTACCTTTCCTGCCTCTAGCCCCTCGGGCCAGGATCCGCGGGCAAGAAGGTGCCGTCCTGGACCCTGACTGCGTCTGGGTGACCCAGGGACCAAACTGCCCCCCTCGGGGCCGGGGGGAGGAGTGAGCCTCCGCACACTTCAGAGCCACAGAACCCCAGGCCGGCCCACCGCTGCCTACACCTCACCACCCCGTCCTCCCCACAGGGCCCCGGGGACCCGCCTCCACAGGGCGGGAGGTTGGGATGGAGGAGAGACAGAGGCGGGGGAAGCTGGCCTGGTAACAGCGGCGGCGAAGCAGCCCCATGGCGCAGAGGAGGCGCCGCCCAGCACACGGGCCGAGGGTGACGCCTAGGCTCACACCGCTCACCTCGCGAGCCCCCGACCTCCCCACCCGCTGGAGGTGGGGACCCCAGCCGTGGGAGGGTGTGGACGCCTTCTGTGCTCAGCCACTGCCCGCACGGGCCCCGCACCGCACACCCCTCAGGACTTTAGCTGTGAGAACGCTTTGCAGTGAAAACTGCCATTTCTCCCAAAAGGTCTGGGCAGAGCCGAGTTAGTAAACAGCAACTTCGTATCAATTCTGAAGCGGCTGGAAGGGCAAGAGAGAGAAGGGGGATGAGGGATTTGTTGAAAGTCTGAAGCTTTTCCTGAAACTACCACGCCCGCTGAGCGTCTCCCCAAGTCGCCCTCTGCTCCCCGCCCCCCGGGGGTTAACTGCTGCGTCCTTTGGCTCCAGGGCTCCAGCTGCAGACGCACTGTTTATGACTTTTCTTAACCTGACTGTTGAGAAGAGACTTCACCCCATAGCCGAGCCTGAGACTCTGGGCGGCTGGGGGGCATCGTCTCCAGACCTACCGTCCTGCAGGCTCACTCACTCCCGGAGCCTTGCCCGCGACAGGACCACATCACAGCAGCCAGCTCGCTCTCCTTTACATCTCTTTTCTGCCTTATTCCCCACCCTGGGCTCTTCCCCCAGGAAGCGGAGGAAGCGCGGGCCCAGACCCCGCCCACGGTGAGCCGGAAGGGGGCGGGGCCAGCCCAGAGAGTTCAAGTGAGGCCAGACGAAGCCAAGGCCCTGCGGTGGCCACTGGTCCGGAAGGAGACAGAAGCCAGGAGCTGGCCCGCTCTTTCTTCTCCACGCACACGAACTTCTCCGGCTTTAGCTGGTTTTCAGCCGCGACGTCTGCCCTGCGAGTCGCTGACAGGGAGGCCGGCTTGGCCCTGGATCGGAAGGACCACAAGGGCTCTGCCTCTCCCACTCCAACGTCCTCAGCTGTCAGGCCCCGTTAAGTTTTAATTTAATCGTCGCCGCTCTGTGCCAGAATTGTGTTTTATGAGCACATTGCCCCAAGTTGAAGGCTTGTACAACAGAGGCTTTAGAAATAAAAATAAAAGGATACTTAGATCCAGTGCTATTTTCACATGGGTAACGGGGTCACCGGCGGCCGTGTGCACCGAGCCCCTCATTCGCTCTGGAGGCTGAGCCGGGGCTGAAGGAGGAGACGCCGCCCTGGGGGCTGCCGGGGAAAGCCGGGGAGCTGCCTTCCCGAAGGTGGTCAGCGTTTCTGAGCGGTCAGTGCAGCTCCTGAGGGGCTGGCCCTCGGTCCCCTGCCTGCTCCCCACGCCTCGTTCCCACAAGAGGGGAAGCGTAATTACTGGCATCTCGTACCAGCCAATGGGGACTCTTGTATTGGGGTGTCCTGATGGAGACATAGTTTTACAGACTGTTTCATAAGTAACTACTAAGAGCCAATTAGATATAAAGAGACAGAGATGCCAAGAGGTGCATCAAGAGATCTAAGACCTGGAAAGGGTGAAGCAGGAGGGGGACAGAGGGGGATAGGGGGACAGGGCCAGCGCCGGGGACACAGGACACTGGACAGAGGGCCCTGGGGTGCTGCGACCAGGTCCCATGCCCCAGCTCCTCCACGAGGTGGCCTCGGGGGGAGCAGCACAGAGGGTCCTGATTCAGGGCAGGTGCTCGTAAAAGTGGGGAGCTAGTTTACGGGTGGGTCAGCTTTGTCACCACATGCTGAAGTCCCAAGGCCTGTGTGAACAGCCAGGAGAGGGAGCAGGTCCCCTGCTGGAACTCAGGGACGAGTGGCCCTGTGGGGAGGGGCGGGGGCCTGAGCAGCGGAGTCGGAGTCGGGGAGACCCAGCCAGGCCAAGTGTGACTCACTGGCAGCAGCTCAGGAGGGAGACGGCATTTTCCCTGAAGCTTCGAGACCCCCGCCTTCTCTCTCATCTGCATCGCTGAGAGGGTTAAACGCGGGAAAACTTGGAGAAGACTGCTGGCTTCTGGACGAGGAGGGGAATCGAGGGAACGTTGCTTCCAGTGGTGAAGGGGCCGCTGGGGTGCAGGGGTGGAGTCAAAGGTCAAAGCCAAGACGCTGAGGTCCAGGAGCAAGACGCAGGCCAGCCCGATTCCCCACGAGTGCTGGGCTGCTTCTGCCGCGGGACCCTCTCCTGCCTGCCCTGTGCCCTGGGGAGGGTGGGGAGCGTGGAGGCCAAGGGCAGAAGGAGGGCGGGAGCTCAGCAAAGGAGCTGAAAGCAGAGCTCCTCTCCTGGGCTCTGCATTCTGTCAAAAAGGGTGCTGTAATCTCTACAGATCCGCAGAGAGCAGAGCCAAGACAGAACCCGAGACAGACGAGTCCGGGAACCACCTGGCACCACTCAGAATTGTGACAGTATATTTGCTGTACTGCTTATTCACATTTGCATGTAAGAACCATTTTATACACTTTTTTAAAGTGTTCGGGAGAGTCTTGTCCCCAGACCCTAAGCTCCACTCACTCCTCTTCCCAAACACACACACACAGACACATACACAGAGACAGGCACACAAACAGACACACACGCACAGACACATATACAGACACACACAGACACACAGAGATACACACACAGACACACACAGAGACACACACAGACACAGAGACACACACACAGAGATACATACACACACACCCTCCTGTGGGAGTTCAGAAAAAGGAGAGATTGCTTCTCTAGAGGAGCAGGTGTTTGGCTGGGGCTGGAAGGTGGATTTCGATGCACAGACATGGGGATGAACAGGCCAGGGCTGAGGGTGGAGGAACGTGACACGTGCTGCTCTATAGACGCTGATGGCAGTAGCAGCACCATGAGTAATGGCTCTCAGATGCCGGGTGGGGTCCCCGCTCCTCCTGCAGGGGTGGCTTAAGCTCCCAGCTTTCTCGTGTGGTGGAGGGAGAGCCGCGTCCTCTCTATGCGGAGACACCCCTGACCTCCATCAAGAGGGAGGGTGAACGTCTCCCAGAAAACAAACTGCATTCCCGTTTCCTGCCATGCTTTAGCTTGTAGAAGTCTTTACACCAAAAGTGGGCCCAGCGGCAGTAACTACACGTGGTGCACACGCGGGGTGAGGTGGGTGTTTGCACAGCAGCTCATGCCTGGTCTTTGCTCACTTGTCCTCTGTGCTTGCGTCTTCTTGCACACAATTTACACTTTAAGTCATTGAGCTGCTTGCATCTTTATAAGCTGCCTTAAGTCCTTCCTTGAATAAGTTAGGGTATAATAACCACATCGATGTGGTGGCCAGGCTGCTGGGGAAGCAGTGGGACTCATAATGGGTTTTGACCTCGTTGACAAGTTTGTTAACACTGCCAGGTACCGTGTGGATCCCTCTCTGCAGTGGAGGACAAACCAGTAATTGCTGGTGATTAACATTTGTCGCCAAGGAACTGTGCGTGGCCTTTTCTTATGTTATCTCACCATCCCCCCAGCAACCCTGGTGGTACCCGGTCCCTGTGCTATAAACGAGAGCACTGCTGTGAGTGATAGGGAGCTGAAGCAGTACCTATATAATCTGGTCCAAACAGTGCCTTTGGGGTCACAGAAACCGGGGTCCAGAGCCCAGCTCTTCTGCCGACCAGCCTGATGAGTTTTGCTCCAGGAATCTCTGTGGGACTCAGTCTCCTGATTCAAAAAATAAGGCTGTTGTCTGACTACTTTAAAGGAGTGTGGTGAGGGGGTTAAGGAAGTGAACCAACTCAAATGTGGAGTTCTTTCTCTTTCCTCAAGATCAGGTTGATTTCGAAAGTACGGTCTGGCTGCTCGCAGCTCTGAAGCCAGTAAGGAGGCCAGGTTGCTGGAAAGGAAAGTTTGCTTCATTTTAGATGCCAGCAACCTGGGGTGAGCGGGCAGACTCCTGTCCAAAGGCCAACTCCCACCACCACCCCACCCCGACAATCAGGGGGCAAGAGCTTTTATAGGCAGAGGGAAGGGGCTACATGCAGAAACTGCACCACCAGCTCTGACAGTCATCTTGAAGTTGGTCATGCAGTGGTCTGATCAGCGTCATCTTAATTGTTTTGTTTTGTTTTGTAAATTTATTTATTTATTTATTTTTGGCTGTGTTGGGTCTTCGTTGCTGTACATGGGCTTCTCATTGTGGTGGTTTCTTTTGTTGCAGAGCACGGGCTCTAGGCACACGGGCTTCAGTAGTTGTGGCACACGGAGTCAGTAGTTGTGGCGCACGGGCTTAGTTGCTACACGGCATGTGGGATCTTCCCAGACTAGGGATTGAACCATGTCCCCTGCATTGCCAGGTGGATTCTTAACCACTGCGCCACCAGGGAAGTTCCATCTTAATTGTTTTAAGTACAATTAATCTTCAGTTCCAGGGTCAGTTTGTTCCCATTTTCTTGAGGCCAGTTCTCAGAATTGTGGCAGCCTATGTCGTGGCTACAGCCTGGTCATGATGTAGGTAACTTCTTCCACCTGGTAGGGGTTTTGGACAGCTCACATGATGTGGCTCAGAATATTATCTGTAGCCCTGAGGAGGAACTAAAGACCCTTGTCTTTCACGATTAAACTATTATTACTTTGTCCTGTTTGGCTGTTTTCCTTCGCTTCTGCATTTTCTCCTTCTCTGATTAAACAGATTCTTTGACCAAAGTTTTTCTACAGACAAAAGGCAGGTTGAGGGCTTCCCTGGTGGCGCAGTGGTTGAGAGTCCGCCTGCTGATGCAGGGGATGTGGGTTCGTGCCCCGGTCCAGGAAGATCCCACATGCCGTGGAGCGGCTGGGCCCGTGAGCCATGGCCGCTGAGCCTGCGCGCCCGGAGCCTGTGCTCTGCAGCGGGAGAGGCCACAACAGTGAGAGGCCCGCGTACCACAAAAAAAAAAAAGGCAGGTTGAGCACATGGTGGGGGAAGGACCACAGGTCCTGCTCCATTTCAAGGTCGCTGAGTGATGTTGTCGGGATGTGAATCCACTTTGCTTCCAGCCCATCTTTCCTGGATTCCAGGACCTCGGGAATCTCACCAGGATCACAAACTCCAAGTGCGAGGTCTTCCGAGTGGTTGATCCACTTCGCGCAGGTATTTTTGGAGCACGTGCCACGTGACAAGCAGGGCCACAGAGAGCAGAGTAGGGATGCGACCTGAATCTGTACGCCGTCCTGGGCTGCTTCTCTCTTCACGACCCCAGAAACACAGGGCTTCACAGGAAGAGTTTAGGGAGAGCGGGACTTGGTGCCCTCAGGTTATTCCCTCCCTCCTAGGACTTCTCCCATCTCATCATTAACCCCTCCTGGGCACGCCCCTTCCTCCTCCAAGCCCCTGTCACCTCCTCACTCCTGGGAGGTGCGTTCGTACCTCTGTCCCCCAGGGGAGGCTCTAGGAGTCACCCATCGCCTCGTTTGATGCAGTTGATGGATGGAAACGGCTCTGCCTCTCGGACAGCGGGCGTCTGGCCAACCTGAAGCATCAGAAGGGAGGAGAGGGAACACCAGCTGTTCTGACAAAGCACCTTCACCCGAGGGATGTCCTGGCAGAGTCTGGCCCTCAGGGACACAGCACACCAGGCCGGCCATGATGACGGGGTCAGCCTGGGTGCTGGGGAGCATCTGAATCCCTGGAGCCTGGAGTCCAGTGGTTCCTGCATCACCTTTAGCATCTCCCAGTTGCTGGGAGTGGCTGTGACCAACTAGGGCAGGGTGGAGATCGGGGCGTGAAAGTACGAAATGTCGTTAGAGTGTTTCTCTCACATGCCATCCATGCACTGCGCGGTCTGTGCATCTCCCACTCCCACCCCACGTCTGTGCACCTGCTTCCAGGACCCACACCTGGAAAGGCCTCCTGTAGTGAACAGAATGCAAAGGGGAAGGTTCAGAGACAGCAAATCCTTTTCCTGCAAAAGGGCTGGAGCGAGCATAATTCAGCTGAAGATAGACCCAGTGTGTGCATGTGTGTGTGTGTGCGCGGGTGTGTGCGCTCAGGTGTGTATTGTGTGCGGGTGTGTGCGTGCACGTGTGCCTGTGTGCATGTGTGTGCGTGTGTATGTGCGTGTGTGTATGAGTGTGTGTGGGTATCAAGTGCGGGGGTGTGTGCACGTGGAGGGGACGGCGGGAGGGCCACTGTGCTCTGAACCCTGTGGACATTGGTGGAGTGCCCACATCCGTGGACCTGGAAGCAGCTTGTCACCCCTCATGGGGCTGAGCATCCTTGCTCTGCCTGCGTGGGACCTTGGCTGATGCGATGCCCGGAGCTCAGAGAAGGTCAAGGGTGGCCAGGAAACCGGATGAATCCACAGAGCAGGGCCGGGGCAGCTTTAGAGGGTGTGATTTTCAGTCACCGTGTGAGGACCTGGGAACAGGAAGCCGAGCTCTCATCCCCCCTCAAAGGAGCCCCCCTCGGTCTCCAAGCAGAGGAGACAGACCATAAGCTGTGCCAGCCGCGCCCTGAAGCAGGTGCGAGAGGGGGACCCTTAAATGCAGGCGGGAGGGTGCAGAGGGAGGGACCAGTGATCCGAGTCAGGGTGGGAGACAGGGAAGGTGACTTCGGGGCAGCCTGAGCGGCTCCAGACAAAACCAGACACGTCTGCGGGGCCCAAAGAGGAGAAGAATAAATGCCTGATTTAAAGTTTTCACTTTAGTGTCCAGGCCACGACGGTCACCTGAAGGGGCCTCGGCTCTGAAAAGCTCTTCGGCAGGAGTCGCTTCAAGGTCACTGTGGGCTCAACCCCGAAAAGACCCGCTCACAGGGGCGGGGTCTGACTCCCCCAGCCCCCCACCCCGCATCCGCCCTGCCCACCCAGGGCCTGGGGGCGAGGCTGCCGCTGAGAGGCTGCTTTCAATGCAGAGCCTGTGACTGCAGGGCGGGGGTGAGGGCGGAGGAGGCCCTGGGAGCGGTCGGGGAACCGGGAGAAGCGCCCGCGGGTATGATTTCAGGGTCAGTTTCCTCCCATGAGTAGGTCTACCTCAGCGCCCTTAGGATAATATTGCTGCTCTTTCTGAGTCAGTGCCGCCTCGGCCTCATTTGCCTCGTTCTGTGAGCGCCACCACTTCTGTGCTGAGAAATTGCTCTGTCACTGGAGGGCGTTTGGGGAGGAATCGGCGCGAAGCCGCTTGGCAGGGTCAGGTGGAAGCGCCTGATTCCCTCCCCCACCTTCATGGGGCCCACCCCGCGCAGGGGCGCTGTAGGACGCAGACGTGCTGCCAGCTCACCTCGGACGGATGTGTTGCGAGCGGTCAGCTTCAAATAAAACAAGCGCAGTGATCTCGGGCCGGCAGAGAGATGCGCAGGGGCCCACAGCTGCGGGCGGCTTCTATGCGTACTCGGGAGCCCCCCAGAAAGCCACGGTTCCGAAGAAAGAGCTCAGGTTTCATGTCAGGTGTCAGAAAAATAAATGAGTTCAAATCCCACTTCTGAGGTGTGAAACTAATCCTGTTTCCTTAGGCTCAGAGCTGGGGGGGTGGTAATTTCTGTCCCCTTTGCTTTGCAGAATTGTTGTTAAGGATCAACTGAGAGAATGCAGGGTGTAGGGAATCGCAAATTCTAGAATAAGAAATATTGGTTATCAGGGAGCAGAATAGTGCGGTGATTTTGAGCATAAATGTTGGGGGTAAGCTGTCTGGTTTGAATCCTAGGTCTGCCGCTGGTTAGCTGTGTGACCTTGGGTGAGTTGCTTAACGTCTCTGTGCCTTGGTTTTCTAACATGTAAAATGCAGATTAATGGTACTAGTATAAAAGACTTCGTAAGGATAGGTGCATGATACATGTAGTGCCTGACTCACGCTGAGTGATTCCTGCTTGTTTGCCATCACTGTCCTATCGTTTTTACCATCCTGGTCCAGGAGAGAGCACTTCCCATGTCCCATCCTTGGGTAGTTTATAGTCCCAAAGCCTCCACGGATGTAGGGTCCTGCCACCTTCCTCCCTGGAGTGTTGGTGGCCCGAAGATGCTGGCATTGGAAGGGACAGTAGTGACCACCTATTCTGTGCCAGGCTCTGTACTGGGTCTTAAATAGGGGTGTTAATCCCCACGGCAACCCTTTGAGGTCACATGTTATCAACTCCATTTCATAAATTGAGAAACTCTACCCAAAGGATTAAAGTACGCTTCCAAACTGTTAGCAGAGCTGGCTGTGTAACACCCAGGGTCCAGCTGGGAGAACAAACCACGTGAGTTATTTTACCAAAGATAATTTAAAATGAAAATTTAGCTGAACAGATGGTGGCTGTCTTGAAAATGCAAAAAAAAGAAGAAAAGAAAAAGAAAATGGCATTGCACTGAGAGGGGCTGCAGGAAGCTGCTTCCATCTCTAGGGCTGGGGGAACAGAGAGAAGACATCGGGGTGATCAGAGCCTAGACGCTCCATCAGAACCACGCCCACCCCCAGACGTTCGTTGTCTGCAGCTCTCTTGTGATGATGCAGTTCGGGCGTTGATTTCCCCAGGAAGCTGCCTGGCCTGAGGGGGCCCGGGACACAGGTTGGGCAGAGGCCACGACAGCCTCCTCACCAGACTCTCCCAGGCCCTTGTCTCGTCTGGGGGCCCCCTGGTGAGGTTGCGTTCCTCAAGCTCAGAGTTATTCACTGAAAGACTCCGTGTGGATCAGAGATCCTGGAAGGATTCGGGAGGCCCTCAAGGGGACCAAGGGCAGCAGGGAGCCTAGATGCTGAAGACGAGGCCTCCAGGACACCAGGCACACAATGCTGTGGCTTCCGTAGGGAAATGTCAGGAGGGGAGGCAGGGAGGGAGAGAGGGGACTAGCAGAGGTGCCGAGAGCCCACCTGTAACCATCCTGAGAGACTCTGAACACAGGAGTAGCTGCTGGTAAAGGGCGAGGACTTCCGGATGTGCGTCGGCTGTTGGCTGGACCCACCTGGAAAGTAGCGGGAGCTGCCAGGCAGGTGCTGACATCAGTGAGAAGTGTCACATCCTCCTGTTACCAGTTCCTTCCAGAGGCAGGTGGCCGAGGGTCTATAACCATATACTCCCTGCCCTGCATCCCCTCTCTAACCTGCAGAAATGCTAGTGACCTTTTCATCGAGGGCTCAGGGCAACCAAGAGACTCATAGTTTCCTGTTGGCGGGTGGCAGAGGCCGGGGGAGCTGACTTCACGAGAGCTCTGGTTTGGTTTCGACCTTGAGCAGAGGCTTCAATCCGAGCAGCTCCCAGCAACAAGATACTGTGGTTAAGGCTGCTTCCTCCGCATTCTTCCTGGCCACACAGTTAGTCTCACTGATGACACTGGCCGGACCTTGCCTGTGAGTGACACCCGCTGATTTAAACATCTGCCCAGACTTCACTCCTGTGATGTGGGGCTGAACGATCTTCTCAGATCCTGTAGTCTCCGTCTTCGGAGTGTTATCCTTTCTCTCCCTCCCCAGCTCTGTGCACGGAGCCCTGGTCATCCTCACCCCCTGAGCTCCTGGCTGAATAGAAGCTCTGGGTCCAGACGGCTACTCATAATCATCCATGGAGCCAGAAAGCCCTTGCACTGCTGGGTCCCTACGTGTGGAGGGCTGGAGGGACAGGGGCAGGTGAGCCCTCACTGCCCAGGTTGGGACCTTTATGATGATACCCTCGCCATCCTCCTTCCTGCCCCATCTGTCCCTGGAATACAGCACCGAATATACACCGTCTACTCTCAGAAAACCCCAGCAGAGCCAAGGTCCCGTGAAAAGCTCCTGGAGATGCAAGGATGGGGAGAGGAGGGGTTCTGGAGGAGTTGCATTCAAGATACTTTGTCTGGGTTTCTTAGAAGTTCAAAGACACTGACACCGTGCTCTGGATACCCCATGGGTAACAAGGTGGGTAATGAGGGTTGAACACAGAGGGGTGAGCTTCTCAAGGCCCACAGAACTGTTGCCACTGCAGTCAGTGCAGCCCACCTTCCAAAGGGTCAACTCAGGTTGGCTGCACAGGACGCGTCACCGTGGACAAATACATACAGATATTAGGAAACTCGGTGGAAATAATCATTAAAATTATTGTCAAAATCCAGGCCAGAGTTTCGTCTTAGTCCTAGACTCCAAGTAAAATGGGCCCTGAACACTTACCGTGAGAGCAAAGAGGAAGCCAAGTCTCAGCTAAACATATATATATATATATATATATAATTCCAGGGACAGTCCTTTGAGGCAGGTACACCCACAGCTATTGGTAAGAGTATCAATACATTTCTATAATCTTTCCAGGAAAGAAATAGGCACATTCATTAAGAACCATGAAAATATTTATATTTGGCCCACAGTGATCATATTCTTGCCTTCAGAAATTATTAGAGATGCCCTTCATGAAGCACTTGAATGGAATTGCATAGACACAGCCTAAAGGAAAATGGTTGGGTAAGTTACAGTGAGGCCACAAACCATTTAAAATGATGATTTGTGCAAACGTGTAATGATATAGAAACAACCACCGTATACAATCAAGCCAAAGAACCAGTTACTAAAGCAGAGAGCAGACTGACCACACTGCCAGTGGTACGTTACTCCTGAAAAAATGACTTCACACCAGTGTTCCCGGGAGAAGGCAGAGCTCTCTCGGTGGTGGATTATGTGGGGTTGACGTCCCTCATTGCCCTTTGGGAACTATCACATTTTCTAAAGGATGCATGCCTTCCTTAGAGGGAAACTTACCATGCGGCACTTCTGTGGAGGGTGACTAACTCTCAAGACAGGGCTTTGTCCTGTTTGCAGCTCCTGTAGTCTTCATGGGACTGGCTTTGGGGGAAGGAAGCCAGGCTCCTGCACCATCACCTTCTTCGCCTGAAGGGATCAGAAGTGAGCAGTGTGGGGCGTCCACCAAGCCGTCAGGTGGAGGCATCTGTCTGACTGCTCATCCCCATGTGGCCAGCATCACAGGAGTGGACCTTCCTGCTCTCAGCCTGTCTCATTCGCTTTATCTTCTTGACCAGGCCTTCATATCCAGAGGGGAACAAAGAGGAAATTGGGTCTAGTTCAGATTAACCAGATGACTTCCAACAACTCTGAATTAGTCAGACGTCCTCTCTCTCCCACCTGTTTGCTTCTTCGTTATAACTCTGTTTATGTAAACACACTTGATATAAACCTCTTGGTTATCATGGAAGAGATATACATATATTTAGGAGATACTGTTTAATTGCTGTTTAATCAGTTTTTTCATGAGGCTTTATGATCAACATGAGCAAACTCTCTGAAAGCAACAACACCTTGAGATTTCTGGCTGTATCCAGCCATATCTCAGAAACTGTGAATAATAACAAAAAATAATATATGGCCTGATATATGTATAATTGGAGTCCAAAAGGAGAGATGAGATGTGGGAGGAGGAAGAGCAAAAAAAAATGTAAATAATGTCAAGATATTTTCCAAATTTGTTGAAAACTAAGTTCACAGATCCAAGAAATTCAATGAATTTCAAACACAGGTGCACGCGCGCGCGTGCGCGCGCGCGCGCACACACACACACACACACACACACACACACACACACACGGAGAAATCTACATCCCAGGAGCAGGTTAACCAGGGGCGAGGAAAAAATCTTAAAAGCATCCAGTGAGGGAAATAAAGGATACATATGACATTCAAAGAATAAATATAGAAAATACATAGGACAATTTCAGAAACAATGCAAGCCAGGAGACAGTGGGATGATGTTTTTAAAGTACTGAAAGAAAAAAAATATCTGTCAACTGAGAATTTCATACTCTTGAAAACCATTTTTCAACAGTGAAGTTAGAGACATTTTCAGACGTACAAAAGCTGAGAGGATTCATTACCAGGAGAACTTCACTACAATAAATATTGAAGGAAGTTCTGCCAGAAGGAACACAAGGAACTGAAGATTAAAGAAGATTGATGTGGTTAAAACAAAATATTCTTTTCTTACATCTCACATTAAAGCCAAGAGAGTTAGAGTACAAATATATAAGAATATAATGTTCTTATGCTGTTACTGAACTAATGTAATATAAACTGAAGGTGAAATGTGATATGTTAAAAAAGTATACTATAAAACCTAAGGTTTTTTTTTGTTTTTTTTTTTGCGGTACGCGGGCCTCTCACTGTTGTGGCCTCTCCCATTGCGGAGCACAGGCTCCGGATGGGCAGGCTCAGCGGCCATGGCTCACGGGCCCAGCTGCTTTGCGGCATGGGGGATCTTCCCGGACCGGGGCATGAACCCGTGTCCCCTGCATCGGCAGGCGGACTCTCAACCACTGCGCCACCAGGGAAGCCCAAAACCTAAGTTTTATAACAAAACAATAAGTTACAAAACAAAAAGAGTCCAGCTAGCCAGGGGTCCAATGGGAAGGAGAGACAGATGAGTAGGTGGAGCACAGGGGCCTTTTAGGGCAGTAAAGCTATCCAGTATGACCCTGTGATGGTGGACACATGCCATTACACACTTGTCAAAACCCGTAGAATGTACAACACCAAGAGTGAATCCTTACGTAAACAATGGACGCTGGTAAATAATGACGGATCGATATTGATTCGACACTTATAACACATGGACCACATTAATGCAAAATGTTAATAATAGGGAAATTGCTTGGGATGGGTGGTTATAAGGGGGTTAAAGGGAATTCTTTATACTTTCCACTTGATTTTTCTGCTAACCTGAAACTGCTCTAAAAAGTAAAATATATGAATTAAAAATAGCCTGCATTTGCCCTGATTTCAGTGGGTATGCTCAATAAAGAACAACCCCCCTTCTTATCCCCCAGCCCAGTGAGTGACTGATTGCTAATTGGAAGCTATTGTCAGGTTCAGTGATCCTCAAGTTTTTCTCTGGAGCTCTGTAGCATGATATACGTTGGGCTACTTATAGTGTTGATTTTCTTCTGCTTTTACAGGATCTATTCTAACCAAGCTCTTTTTATTCATTACTTGATTAATCAGTGGCTAAGGAGAGCAGGTGTTCCATGATGAAATGCCCAAAGCTGCTCTGTTCCACTGCATCATGAAGCCCCACAGATGGGTGTCCTTATGGAGCCTGGCTTCCCTCAGCTCTAATTGGGAAATTTAGGGATCTAGGTGACACTCTGTCACAGCAAAGATGTGCTCATCAGGTGATGTCGTTAGTAACAAGTGTTCCTCTTTTATTTCTAATTTCATTGTATCAACCATATTGTAATTGGTTATGTTTTGTTTTGCTTTTATTTCCATAAGATGCTGCGAATCATTTGGGTGAATGGATGGGACATAGCCGTTGAATATACTAATTAAATATCCTGAGTAATTCACACACAGCCCTACGTTCAATTTCTCTAAGTGTTTGGCATCACAGCTACGTGTGCAAACGTACAGCAGGTCATCCAAGCTTCTGTGCCACTTTTCCTAGAACTTTGTTTAACAGCATCAGACAAGACACTGATTTGCAGAGGTTGCCAAGACATTTGTGAAGCAAGGGCAATGCATTTTGTAGACAGTTAAATTAACTTTAACTGGAGTCATGAAAACAATTTTATGTCATGTTAAACACACTTAGAGAAAGGGTCCCTAAGTAAAAGAGATCTGAGGAATAAATGAGGAGTGAGTCAGCAGCTAGCACAGGGCACGGGGGGAAAGTGACACAGTCAGAAGGGCCCTTCCCTTATCTCCAGCTTGAGGAGATTCTCTGCCCAAGATCAGTGCTCTGATTATGGCCGCCGTTCAGAACTGGAGGAAAATAGAAGGTGTGGAATCAGTACAGAGCGTGGAGAAACCTCATGTCAACCAAGCCGGGGAGGAGGGGAGTAGGGGAGCTCCCTCATCAATTACCTGGTGGCAACAAGGCTGAAAATAATGGATTCAGATTAGGACTCAATTACTAAGGAAGGAAAGAAATGGCCGTTTCCAAGGATTGGAAGCAGCCATTCCTGGGATAGTCTTGTTTCAGCCTTTTCTCTAGCAGGATCACATGTTCATCTCTTCCTGTTCAGGTGACGGCTGTCCTCCTCTTTACACTTCCTCAGTTGCCCTTTTCCCCAGGAAGCCCTGGAAATTTCATCCCATTGGCCACTGTCCAGTGCTGAAAGTTTCTCTAGCCCAGAGCAAGCCTCAGCTGTATGATTATACTGGAAAACACAGACAATGAGACTTGGCACTTACCTTTATACAGTCCTTCTTTCTGTTCCAAACAGAAAATTGAACATATATCCATTATCAAGAAAAATTTAAAAATTTATGATCATCAATATCATTTAAAATTTCCTTGTCATGGGTTTACATGTGGTCAGTGGAGCTGGACCAGAAAACAAAATGCTCTGGGAACAGAACCAAGGTTTGGACAGTGATGAAGAGTCATCACCATGAGAAAAGGTCAGGGCTGGGCATCTTCTGCCTGAGTGATGCCTCTAATTGTTTCAGGTCCTTTGGCAAAAGGAGAGTAGATCACCCACCCAATTATATCCACAACAATATCTCATTCACTATTTGTCACAGTGCTGGAAATTCACTTATTAAACAAGTCTTCATTTTATGGCTTCAAAATATTCTTATTCAAAGGCAAATATCCTTGAGAAAGGGGTCATTTTAAGGACTACAGCTAAAACTTAGACACATAGGGAACGGTGGGCTGTAGGTCACAGTTGTGACAGGTAACTGAGAATAGGTTATTCAGGATTAAATTTCAGAGGAAAAGGACAGCAGTGGTTCTGAAGTAAGTAATAAGGAAGAAGACACTAGAGACCACGGTGACCTTGCCCCAAAAGACAAATGCCACTTTCCGCCCTTTGTTCCAGACCCACTGTTATTTGTCTTTCATTCATCCATCCAACCCTGTGACCAGGTTATTATGTCTTATGGGGAAATATTCTCAGGAAAGAAAGTGATACTGGATTTAGGTCTCAGAAAAGGAGGAATACGATCAGGAGGTGCAGATGGAAGGAGGCGGGTAGCACAGGAGTTACCGACAAGGAGAATGGTGGAGGCACTCTAAATACCCGCCACGCGCTAGCCTCTCACGTCCGATGAGAAAGGAGCAAAAGATTCCAACAGACACTTCACACGACATGACATAGGGATGGACCAGATGAATCTGAGGGAGACTCAGCATCACTGGTCATCAGGAAAACGTGAGTTACAACTACAGTAAGAGAGCACTTCACACGCTCGCTAGAATGGCTAGACCCCGAGATACACTTCAAGTGTTGGTTTGGATCTGCAGTCACTGGACTTCTTGTATATTGTGGGTGGAGTGGAAAGTGGTGTAAACACTTGGGAAGACGGTATGGCAGATTCCTATAAGGAAGCAGCACTTACAATATGACCAGTCATTCGACTCTGGATTTTCATGCAAAAGAAATGAAAACGTATGTCAACCCAAAGACTCAAACGCGGATGGTTTTAGAAGCTGTATTAGTTTCCGACAGCTGCTGTAACAACGTCCACAAACTTGGTGGCTTAAAACAATACAAGTGGGCTTCCCTGGTGGCGCAGTGGTTGAGAATCCACCTGCCAATGCAGGGGACACAGGTTTGATCCCTGGTCCGGGAAGATCCCACATGCCGCGGAGCAACTAAGCCCGTGAGCCACAACTACTGAGCCCGCGTGCCACAACTACTGAAGCCCACGCGCCTAGAGCCCGTGCTCCACAACAAGAGAAGCCACCGCAATGAGAAGCCCGGATGCAGCAATGAAGACCCAACACAGCCAAAAATAAATTAATTAAATTTAAAAAATACAAGTTTATTCTGTTACAATTCTGAGGTAAGAAATCCAAGCTCAGTTCCACTGGACTAAAGTCAAGGTGTTGGTAGGTCTACTCCTTCTGGAGGCTCTCAGGGTGGGAAGGGTCTGTTTTCTTGCCTTTTCAGCCCCCAGTGGCCTCCTGTGCCCCCTCCTCTATAGTCAAGGCCCCAATCCAGTCTCTGCTTGTCATCACATCACCTTCCCCTCTGTGTCTCTGACTCCGCCTGCCTCCGTCTTATAAGGACCGTTGTGATTTCTCAGGCCCACCCAGATAATCTAGCGTTATCTCTCCATCTCAAAATCCTGAAATAATTACAACTACAGGTCCCTTTGGCCATATAAGATAGCATTCAGATTCCAGGGATTAAGACATGGGCTTCTCGGGGCTTCCCTGGTGGCGCAGTGGTTGAGAGTCCGCCTGCTGATGCAGGGGACGCGGGTTCGTGCCCCAGTCCAGGAAGATCCCACATGCCGCGGAGCGGCTGGGCCCGTGAGCCATGGCCGCTGAGCCTGCGCGTACTGAGCCTGTGCTCCGCAACGGGAGAGGCCACAACAGTGAGAGGCCCGCGTACCGCAAAAAAAAAAAAAAAAAGACATGGGCTTCTCTGGGTGGAAGGGGGTCCCACCATAAAACCTTTATTCATAACGGCTCAAATGTCCATCAACAATAAATGGATAAACAAAATGGATATTCATACAATCGAATACTACTCAACAATAAAATGAATGAATATCTGATACATACAAAACACGGATGAATCTCACTAACATTTACAATGAGTGACAGAAACCAAATACCAAAAATTCATACAGTATGATTTCATCTATATGAAATTAGAGTAGGCAAAACTAATTTGTAGTGAGAGAAATCAGATGACTGATTATTTACCGTGTCAGGTGTCAGGTATTTTCCACAAAGTGACACAAGAGAAATTTCTGGGGAAATGGAGTTTGATTTTTAAACAGACAGGGTGGCATATATTTGTCAAAGCAATTGAACTGTATTTACAAAAGCACTACTTGTATTGTATGTAAATTATACCTCAATTACATTGATTAAAAAATAAAAATAATTGGCTTGTTCAAATCTTCCCCACCCCTTTTATGCCCCTCACCAGTGGACTGTTGGAGGAACAGGCTTCTAGCTGAGTGGATGAAGCTCACTGAGCCAAAACTGCCTGTGCTTCCCAGAGGGTTGCCCCGTTCTGAATTCCTGTGCACGCCAGGAAGCGGCCCACCCTCTGGTTCTGATCAACGGCTACTCCTTTCCCTGGGACTGTCCAAGGGTGGTTCCAGCAGTCGGGGGACCCGGTAGTGTGTTCTCCAGTAAACAGGCCAAGCCAAACCTCACGCACCAGAATGAAGTACCACAAAATTCCTCTTATTTGCCCTGTCGAATGATTTTCCTATTATTTTTAGGAGACGAACCAGAAGTGATGGTGGGCAGACTTGGAGCATCTCTCGGAAGATGAATGTCCTCAGTGCTCAGAGCAGACTGAGGAGGGTGAAGGGTGAAAGGAAGAAAGGCGCTTTCTATCCTCTCTGGTTTCCTCCTCCCTCCCGATGCTCCGGCTGCTCCTCCGTAGTTAGAAGGTGGTGGCTGAGACCGACATGGGTGGATCTCCATTCTCACCACCGTGATGGTGGTCACGGCCTTCTGGGTTACTTGGGGTCCAGGAGCTCGCTGGCCTGGTCCCATTAATACACAATTTGAGGAATAACAGCCTTTACTGCCCAAGTGCAGTCAAGTGTTCATCGTGGCAGTGATGACTTCAGACCTTGATTACTCTTCCTGGATAGAGTGAGAAAGAGGCTTGTGAATCTAGTGACTTGAGGAGCTCGGGAATGGGATTGAGGGCCTCAAGGGGTCCTAGTCAGCCTGGGAAGGTGACCCACCCTGGTCACAGCCAAGATGAGTCTGCTCTCCACATTTTTCTTCCTAACTTTGCTTCTCACAACCCCTCCATACTCACCTGGTCATAAACATCATACCTGAGGATTCTCAGAGCCACCTTTCAAGAGGCCAGCCAGGTTGTTCTCCCCAGTCCAGGAAGATATCTTCTTATTCTGAGCACCTACTGACAGGAGGTCACCATCCTGAGGGTTTCAGGTGCTCAGGGAAGAAATAGCAGTGGGCACGTCTGGGGGATGAGGTAGCCATAAGGACTCAAATAAGGAAAACTGTAAGAAGGGCCTAAAGATACTGTATCGACGCAGAGAGCCTCTTTACAATCTGGGGGTGGAGGAGAGAGGAGTAAGCTGTTGTGTCTCCACTTACGGCATCCTCTGCCCTTGCCAGACACAAGGTTCCCCGGGGCTCGTCCCAGGGCCAGCGCGAGAGGAAAGATCCCCAGCCGCTGGTGACGCCCTGGCAGCCAGCATCACTGCGGGGCAGCCTCCCTGGACTCTGTACTCCTCCCCCTTTTTTAACCTGCCTGGACTTGGTCTTTTGCTGCTTCTCCTTAAACTCCTTGGACATTTGCGCCTATAGCTGCCTTAATACACACCGAACAATACAGGGCTGAGACTCACTGAGCCTTGGCCAATTCCAAGGTTTCGTGGCTCCACCACCAGAAGCACATCCAGGGCTGGAGACTGGAAGGTACCCTGAGTCACTGTGGGCAGCCCAGCTCCACGAACCCACCGTCAGCCAGGCATCCATTCCCCAGGCATTTGGGGATGTTGAGGAAAGGGCAGCATAAAAAGGGCTGTGACGCTATGTAAGAGAGACAGGTGACAAATTATTTTGTGTTATTAGATTTGGATAAATTCAGGTATAAAGATGTAAATAAATTCAGGTATAAAGATTTGGATGAATTCAGGTATAAAGATGTTTTAAATAATCTTCTGCGGGAATACCACTATAGAATATGCCGCCACAAAAAGAATAATAAGGGGATACAATGAACAACTCTAGACACATATACAGAAAAATTAGATGAAGTGGATCCACTCCTCACAAAGCACAAACTTACCTACTATAAAATAGATAATTTGAAAAAGCCATAGAATTGCTTAAGATATTAAATTCACAATTGAAAACTCCCCCCAAAAAAGAAATCTTCAGGCCCAAATGATTTCACTGAAGAATTCTACCAAACGTTTAAAGAATTAATACCACTTCTACATAATCTCTTCCAGAAAATAGAAAAGAGAGAACTTTGTAATTCATTTTCCAAAGCCCATTTTTACCCAGATACCAAAATCAGATAAAAAGTAGTTCAAGAATACTTTAGCAAGATGAAATAATAAAAACCACATAACTGTCAAGCACTTGTCAAAATTCAACACTGATTCAATTCATGAAAAAACTTCTCAGAAAATCAAGAATAGAGAAGAACTTCCTGAGCTTAATAAAATCATCTATAAGACGCCAATAGCTCATGTTACACCTAATAATGGAGACTGGGTGCTTCCCCTTTTCTGAGGAATGAGGAGAGGGTGTCTGCTTCCATCTCTGTTATTCCACACGGTGGTGGGACTAGCAGGTGTTGCAATAAGCCAAGGAAAGGACACAAAGGCTATACAGATCGGAAGGGAAGAAACAGAACTCTGTTTTTGCAGAAACAAAAATGTAAAACATAATACCATTTATAATTTAAAAAACATGCAATACTTAGGTGCATATCTAACAAAACATGTGCATGAATTGTATATTGAAAATAATAAAATGCAGATGAAAGAAATCTTAAAAGATTTAAACAAATGAAGACATAGTAAATTCCTGAATTGGAAGACCCAACATCGTAAAGGTGTCAGTTCTCCCCAGATTGATGTACAGGTTTAACACCGTTTGTACTAAGATCTCAGTGATTATTTTGTGGATACTGACAAGATTGTTCTAAAATTTGAATGGAAATGCAAAAATACTAGAATAGTGAAAAAATTTTGGAAATATAAAAACAAAGTGGGAAGAAAGAAATAGGTGAGGGAGATTAAGAGGTACAAACTTCTAGTTGCAAAATAAATGACACAGCTATGAAATGTACAATATGGGGAATGTAATCAATAACTTTGTATGGTGATGTAACTAGACTTATCATGGTGATCATTTTGAAATGTATAGAAATACTGAATCACTATGTTGTATAATAGGAACTAACGTAGCGCTGTAGGTCAGTTATACTTCAACAAATAAACAAATGCATAGAAAAAGTGATCAAATTTGTGGTTACCAGAGGTGAGGGCTGGGGAGAGGGGGATTGATTGAAGGCAGACAAAAGGTACAGACTTCCAGTTACAAGATAAATAAGCACTAGGGATGTGCTGTACAACATGATGAGTATAATTAACACTCTGTATGCTATATATGGACGATGTCAAGAGAGTAAATCCTAAGAGCTCTCATCACAAGAAAAATTTTTTCTATGTCTTTAATTTTGTATCTATACGAAGTGATAGATGTTTACTAAACTTATTGTGATAATCATTTCATGACATATGTAAATCAAATCATTATGCTGACCACCTTAAATGTATACAGTGCTGGATGTCAATTAAACTCAATAAAACTGGAAGAAAAAATAATAAACACCTGCAGTTTTTGTGGAAAAAGAAACAAAGTGGGAAGAGTTCTTCTACCTGCTATACACGTACAATAATCAAAACCGTGTCACCTTGGCAGAGGGAAAGACACACAGATCTATGAAACAGAGAACCCAGAAATAGAACCACACAAATATGCCCACTGTATTTTGAAAAAAGTAGCAAAATCGATTCAATGGAGGAAGTGTAGTCTTTTCAACAAATGGTACTTAAGCAATTGAATGCAGTTAGGCAAAATACGAACCTCAATATAAACCTCACACTTTACATAAAAATTAACTGAAAATGGAGCATAGATTTACTCATAAAATGGAAAACTATAAATATTTTAGAAGAAAACACAGAAAAATTTCAGGACCTGTGGTTTGGTAAAGAATTATTAGATATGGCACCAAAATCACCATTTATGAAATAAATAAAATCAATAGATTGGACATCCTCACATTTAAACCTTATGCTCTGCAAAGACCATGTCAAAAAAATAAATAAAGTGTAAGCTACAGAATGGGAGAAGACGTTTGTAAACCACATGTGTAATAAAGGACCAGGATCTAGAATATATAAAGAACTCTCAAAACTCAACAGCAAAAATAGAAATAATTTAATTAGATAGTGGACAAAAGATATAAAGAAACATTTCACTGAAGAAGCTGTAAGATGGAACACAAGCCATAGAGAGATATTCACCGCAAAGAGCCGTCAGAGAAATGTAAACTAAGACCACAATGAGACATCACTACACACCTATTGCAAGAGTTCAAGTTAAGAGAGAGACAACACCAAATGCTGATGAGGGTGTGGAGAAACCAAATCTCACATATACTTCTGATGGGAACTTGACATGGTACAGTCACTCTGGAAAACAGTTGGGTAATTTCTTTAAAAAACGAACATACTGGGCTTCCCTGGTGGCGCAGCGGTTGAGAGTCCGCCTGCCGATGCAGGGGACGTGGGTTCGTGCCCCGGTCCGGGAAGATCCCACATGCCACGGAGCGGCTGGGCCCGTGAGCCATGGCCGCTGAGCCTGCGCGTCCGGATCCAGTGCTCCGCAACGGGAGAGGCCACAGCAGTGAGAGGCCTGCGTACCGCAAAAAACAAAAACAAAAACAAAAAACGAACATACTTACAATATAGCATGACGGTTGCTCTCCTGGGCATTTGATCCAGAGAACTGAAAACATACAACCACACAAAAAGCTGTACATAGTTGTTTATATCAAATATATCCGTAACAGCCAAAAACTGAAGGCAACCAGACCACCCTGCCGTAAGCGAGTGGCCTAAGCCGCTGTGATACATCCACACCCTGGGAAACCTCTGAGACTATGGCTACACACGGCCCCAGGCACGGTGCTTAGCTCACTCTCCTGAGGGAATAGAAGCCAGTCTCTAAAGGTTATGGACTATATGATTCCATCTAGATAAAAACATTCTTGAAATGATGAAAAACACAGATCAGGGAGCAAACTAATGCGTGACAAGTGTTAGGGATTTGGGGTAAGGGCTGCGTGTGACTATGAAGATGTTCCACAAGAGGGATCTTTGTGATGGTGGGGCAGTCTGTATCGTGATTGCCGCGGCGGTCACACAGATCCACCGTGTGATAAATTGAGAGAGCTATACACGCCTTCCAGCATATATTGTGCATAGTTGTCTAAAGGGTAACCTTTGGGAAGACCGGGTGCAGGATACGTGGAATCTCTCTGTCATACCTTCACCATTTCATGTGGAATCTACAATTATTTCAATTTTTTAAAAATTAAGAAAATCATCTAAGAATTACACTATTCCATGTGTCTGTTGGAGACTAACATTGGCACAAAGAGTGACTCTGTAGTTTTCATAACCTCAGTCCCTGAATGAGGCCTCACATAAGGGCACATCCAACAAGTAACAGTTAATAGATCCCCAGATACCAACGACTATAAAGCATCCTTTAGTGAGGAACAACATACTCTGGACACAAGGGTAAGTAAGTATAATGCACGTTGGCCGTGGGCCTTTAGAGAAACGGAATGTAGCACAACTGCCACGCCTGGAAGAAGCTGTATTGCACAGCAAGCTGGCTGGAGCGCGTGGAACTGGGGAGCTGTCCAGTGTGCTTGCGCTCGGCTTGATTGAAAGGTCTTACTTGTAGGGTGTTTTATAACCCAGCACTGTACAGAAACGGAGGCTCCTGTGCTCTCATTCCCTCGACCGCCCTCTGCCTGGTCATGTAGCAAAGACGGCTTTCTGTTTGTGCATCTCTCTCATGTTACAACTCGGCCTCTGAGGCCCACGAGAACTGGGAAACTGACATTCTTCAAGAGCATGAGAAGGTTAGGGGAAAAAATAAAACAAGAGGTTGCGCCCACCAAGACCTTCTGAGATTCTCCCATGTGGCAGATTCATTACTTTAAGAAACGATAACTGATTGGTATCTGAAGTGGCAAAGACAGTGATTTAATCATGCCCCTTACCTGCCAGGCAGCAAGGGGAGGAGGCCCTACCGCTGGTACCTCAGGGACTTTGCAGTTCGTATGGCAAAGTACATCCTCTTCTGGGAAACCAAAACGTGTTTAAGGGTGAACATCTAATTTTTCTACTTTTCTGCTGCTATTTAGACAGTCTGAGCCCACAGACCTTGCTCAGACGCAGGCACCTGCCATGAATAAAAGGCCAGCTTCCTTCAAGTCTGCAGCTGCTCAGGTGGGAGCCCGTGGCCCAGGGCCCTCGACACAGTGGAGGCCCGGCTCCCGATCGCTCTGAAATCAGAACAACACATCCTCGCCAGAATCGTGAGCGTGGTTTCCCTCGGGCCAAGAGTTCCAGCTGCCTACTTGCTGAATCCACTGCCCTGCAGCTTCTAGACCTAAAAGAATCACACCCAGCACAAAAATTAGGCCCTTACCCCCACCGGCTGCTCTGCAGCCCAAACGTTTACAAACGCACAGAGGCAACTTCTGATGGTCCTTTCAGACCCTGAAATTAGACTTGGGTGGATCCTATGATTAAAATTTTAATCCATGAAGTTCCTTGACGGGCAAAAGTGACCAAAGGGGCATCACAGGGGCCCTGTGTGCAGATTCAGTGTCCTGTACACATAGGAATGTACCAGGAGTTGAAGTGTCCCTTATTATTATGAAATTCAGAGCCACACGGGGGGTGCATTTCAAGTCTCTCAGGTGCAGGCCGGGGCACATGGGTCCAGAGAGGCGCAGAGATTTGCCCAAAGCGTAAGGGGAGGCCCTGGCTCTGTTAGGGGACGGGAGTCTCCCGAATTCTGGTCCCAGGTCCCGCCAACACACACAGCATGGTAGGTGTTTTCTCTGCAAGAACCTGAAAGCCAGGGAGATGTGCACGACTGTAGTTTGTGGGAGGTGATATGAAGGAGCCGGGGCCGTGGGAAAGGACGAAGCCGTGGCTGAGCGGCTTGAGGAACTGGGAGTGGCCTCCTCAGGGGCTGGCCTGTGCCGAGCACTCTGTGAGGGCAGCCTGGCCCAGGTGTCTCCAGGACACCCTGGGAAGGTCCCTGGCAGAGGATGCAGCGGAGGAGAGGGACACAGGCGGGGCGGCTGAGGCATGAGGACAACCTCCCGGGTCGGGCCGGGGGCTCGATGTGAGATGTGGAAGCACATGGCATCCGACAGACGTTCTTAAAGGTGAGGCTGGATTTTAGGTGGAGGATGATGGGGGGAGTGGAATCAGGGGAGGGCCACCGGGGAAGGTGACGACGGTTCTGACAGCAGCTGTGAAGGCAGAAGTGTGGAGAGACGAGAGGTGGGTTTGGAGGTAGAAATGAGGGGAAGTACGTATGACTGGAGGGGGGTAAGGCAAGGAGGTGTCAATGTCACTCATATTTCTGGCTCAGCAATTTCTGGCTCAGATCTTACATGTCTGGCTGCTATCATTTCCTAAGACAGTAAAAACCAAAGTAAGATTGATGAGGGAGGACGTTCACATTTGTAGAGTTTCAGTGTGGGAGACCCTACAGGTCTGCAGATCAGAAGCATCTGGGCACCCCTGGCACCGGCTGGCCTGGAAGACGTGGGGGGGTGGCGGAGCGGGGAGCCCGTCCTCCCGGGCACCAGGGTGCAGACCCCACGCCGCGCCCTTGTCCAGTTGATTCCCTCGGACCCTGCAGCAGAACACCTGTTACTTATCAGATTAGCCTTGGTCCCAGGTCTTGTAGGAGCCTGCCAGCCTGTCCCGACCTTTCTGGAGAGTAAAGAGTCAGAAACAGGGAAGGAAACCATCACTCAGCAATGTGAATGAGCGACACCTGGATGCACAATCACTTTATTAACAAACAAAACAACCGCCTCGCACTACAGAGCTGCTTGGCTGTGTTAATCACATTTGCATACGCTGCTCTCTATTTCAAAGGACAAATGGGATAGCTCGGAGCGATGCACATTTATGATTTGAAAATTGCTGATGGAATAATTACACATTAAGTAACTTGTCTTTCCTTGTATATTATTGTTTCCAATTAGCAATGGGGGAAAATAAAGTCATCATTCTTTGTGGATGCAGTTCAGGACTGGCATTTATATGGGGTTTGCCACCTTCACATCTGCCCACAGCCACTGCCTGGTCCCTCCCGGTGGCTTCTTGGAGCTGGTCAGCCCAGGGGGCAGCAAGGCTGCCCTCCTCTGGCTCTTTCCCTGGCCTCTTCCCTGCCTCTTCCTTCACACTCTCCCGGGGGTCTCCCCCCACAGACCCCCACCCAGCACTGTCTTCGTACCCATCATGCACAGTCTCGTGTGCAATAAAGGGAAACAAAGTCTCTTAATTCTGAAATCACGAACATGCTGGAACTTTGCTACATGAAGTTCTTTCTTTCCATAATGGGTTATTCGATGTTGGGACCCTTTTCGTGTTTATTTTTATTACAGACAAACAGGACTGGGACGTTTTTCTTAATAGACCTCATTGCTTCTCCAGCCCCTGCCCTTCAGATCCACGCATAGGAAACAGTGGGCCTTCATCAATGTACAGAATGTATTTGAATGTATGTCATTGCAACAGAACAACCAGAGGGGAACTGGCCCACACATACCGCAGGGATCCTGTGCTAAAGCACTGTGTCCCATCCCTTCCATGTCCCTGTCCCCAGTCCTCACTGCCACCCCATCCTATGGCCTATCCCTCCAAACTGACCCAACTCTGAGGCAGATGAGACATATACGGCTGCAAATGATAGTAAAATATTTAAAACCTTTGCCACTCTCACACAACAGCCAGTCTATTTTGTTAGTGTGTAATGAATGCATTTTACCACTCTCTGATCCTCAGTTTTCACTTAAATAAAATAAGAACTTCATCTGAAATCAATGGGTCTTAATCTGGGAGTTGCATCACATTTAACTAAGAAATTTTTAATAAAACGCAAAAGCCTGGCCCACAGCCAGAAATTGGGATTTGAAGGACCTGAAGTGGGTACTGGGCAGCAGGGGAGTTAAGGCTCTGTGGGTGGTTCTGATGCCCACTAAGGTTGAGAAAGGTTGTTAGTCTAGAAGTTTCTCAAGCTTGGAAAATAAAACCACCAGGGTCCAGGCTGTGCTTCAGAAAGTTAAACAGAGTTTCACATCCCCTCACAGCAAGTAGACTATTCCCAAGGCCTTAATTAACTCGCTGTGGCCGGGACTAAATGTGTTGACCTCTCTGAACTTCAGATTTTCCATGGACTACAAAGATACAAGATAATTATAGTAACTATATTTCAAGGTCATTGTAAAGATTAAATGAAGTCATGTGTTCCACACACCCAGATTCTGGTGTATGAGTGCATCTTCCCTCTGAAGGAATCCAGGAACACTTGAAGAAACGTTTGAGTCCGGGTCTGGGGCAGGAATTATACAAGATAAGTCTGGGAATGATTATTGTGCCAGAAAGAAGAAAGATAAACAACACTGCAGTGTCTTGTCAAAAAGATACAGGCGCATGTTCCACATTTTTCAAAATAAAATGTTTGAAAACAAAGACACAGTCGTTTGCTGAAGACACTGCCACTGGCCTAAGATGTAACGATTTGGGCATAAAGCAACTAACGTTTGGAGCAGATTGAAATACCTGCAATTATCAAATATCCACAAATCCATGAATTTTTAACGTATTTTTTAAAATGTTCAGTAGAAAAGGTTGTTATGAAATCAATGCATTTTATGTTAATATAAAATTTGAAAACTAAATTAAAATAGCCAAAATCTATTATGCCTTATCTATACAAGTTTACTTCCATGGTAGCCAGAGTTGGTGAGGAAATTCTTTTGAAGAATACCAGCTTAGGAATACAAAAGGAAGGTAGGGTTAGAAATTAACATCTTGAAACTTCAAATGATGGATCTAGGCAGTGGTCGTTGATGGATGTGAAAACCATTAGTAGAAAAAATTGGTGGGAATTTTATAATGGAGTGATCAGACCGACATTAATTCAGAAGACTGATAAATCTTAGCTTTAACTGATCGATCTTTGCGCCACTGAAGGTAGGGAAAGCAGACATTTCGTGCCTGGAGGTGTGATGGGGCAGGGCGATTCCACACCACTGCGAAGGCATTCTTAAAAACGGAACCCGAGTCATGTCAATCTAGCTCTAATGAGCAAGAAAGCAAAGCCGGGATGTGTGACCTTCTACACAGGAAAGGACTGGGCTTTCCCAAGAAAGCAGTAACACAGAGAAGCAATAGAGGGGCAGGGTCTCTCAGAGGAGAGACTTAGGGGCATAACGACGAGAGCAACCTGAGGGCTTGGGGTGCTGGATCCTCCAGCGCCCGCAGAAAGACGTTTCTGAGACAATCCGGGAGATCTGAATACGGACCAGGTATTAGATGTTGCACATAAAATTATTATTATTAAATTTTAGGTGCTGTAATGGAAGGGAGTTTATGGGGAAGTATCCTTACTTAGAGATAAATGATAATCTATTTACAGAATAAATAATAGCGTTGAGGATTTGCTTTCAAATACTCCAGAAAAATAATTGTGGAGATACCTGTTATACAGGATGGAGAAATATATTGGTAATTGTTGAAGCTATGTGACAGGGACACAGGGATGCATTACTCGGTTCTCTCTGTTTTTGTGTATTTTTGAAAAGCTACATAAGGCAAAGTTTAAGATAGGGTAACTTCCTATAGTGAATGCACCTAACAGAGCACAACCCCTCCATTATCAGACAGCTGAGAACTTGGGGCTTCTGCCCTTGCAACCCCCGTACAGAACCAGACTGTGCTGTGGGCCTTGCTCCAGAAGCATCTCAGCAATGTTCCCCAGCATCCTGCCGCAGCACCTCACAACGTCCATTCCAGGCTGGGGGGAAGGGCTCAGGGGGCAACTCTGCTCCTACATCACTGCCCAGACATGAGGGTCTGCGACAAGGGACACACCCTGTGAGCGGAGGCGGGGAATGGCCCTGATGGGAGCCTCCCTGGAGATGAAAGCTCTGGACCGCGCTGCATCTCTCCCCCTGCAGGAAGGCCACACTGCCCTTCTGCTCTGGGATGGTAGCTGCTTCCCCCAGACCCCGAGCCCAGGGCTCATCCTTGTGATGTGCTGGGCACCTGAGCCCAGGCTCTGCTACTGGTTTCTGTGTCCTTCTCCCCTCATCAAAGCCACAACCCGTGTGTGTGTGTGTGTGTGTGTGTGTGTGTGGCAGGGAGGGGGGATGTTTGCAGACACGCATTAAGTCTTTATTCCTTTAATGTTTTATTATGGAAAATTCTACACATATACACAAGTAGAGAGAATAGTATAATAAACTCCAATGTTCCATCAACCCAGCTCCAGTAATTATCAGCTCATGGCTTATCTTGTTTCAACTCTATACTCACACATTCCTAAATTATTTTGAAGCAAATCACATCATCTTATTTAAAAGTATTTCATTATGCAGCTCTAAAAGATATAAATATTTCCTCTCAACTATTGTTAAAAATTCACACATTCCCTGTAAGTTGGTGCAGCCACTATGGAAAACAGTATGGGGGTTCCTCAGAAAACTAAAAATAGAGCTTCCATATGATCCAGCAATCCCACTCCTGGGCATATATGCAAACAAAACTATCATTCAAAAAGATACATGTACCCCTATGTTCATAGCAGCACTATTCACAATAGCCAAGACATGGAAACAACCTAACTGTCCACCAACAGATGAATGGATAAAGAAGATGTGGTACATATATACAATGGAATACTACTTAACCATTATAAAAGAACAAAATAATTCCATTTGCAGCAACATGGATGCAACTAGAGATTATCATGCTAAGTGAAGTAAGTCAGAAAGAGAAAGACAAATACTGTATGATATCACTTATATATGGAATATAAAACAAGGATAAACAACAAGGTCCTACTGTATAGCACAGAGAACTATTATATCCAATCTCCTGGGGTAAACTACAGTGGAAAAGAATATAAAAAAAGAACGTATACACGTGTATAACTGAGTCACTTTGCTGTACAGCAGAGATGAGACGTTTTATAAACTTTCTAAAAATTTTACAGGTAGTAGATTAGGAAGATATAATATTGCAGAATATTACTATTTTGCAACTCAGTAAATTAATGGCCCTAGGTAACAGCTGGTACAATCTCAAAGGACAATCAGACATTAGGTGCCACCTAACTTAAGTACCTGCTACTGCCTGTGAAGTGGGGTTTATGAAAAATCACATCTGATTTCTATGAAGACTCTGGTGTATCTATTGAAAATACAGAGTGGAGAAATGTATTTTCAAAACAGATCACAAGGATACACTCAACAAAACCTATGTTTGGGGAAATTCTATAGAACAAATTTCCAGGTTTCTTCTACAAAGAGAGAGAGGGAAAGAGAGAGTTTGGGAAGAGAGAGGTGATGGAAATAAAAAAGTGACTAAATATTTGATGATTTTAGGAACTGTTGTTAACGATTTTAGGTGTGGTAATAGTATTGTGATTATGTTCATAAAGTACATCCTTGTTGACATTTTTGGAATAATTGGGGGGAAATGAATATAAATAATATGCAAATATCAGTGCCAAATGTCCTAATGGGACCACTGAAGGTTGGTTATGTAGGAGAATGCCTTTGTTTTAGGAGATAGATGCTCAGGCATTTAGGGATGAATTGTCCTGTTGTAACTCACTTTCAGATGGTTCAGAAAAATAATTATATTCATGGGAATGTTTTCACTTTTTTTGAAGCATAGGTGATTTACCCCCAGACAGTAAGGAAGCAGCTCTAGGAAGCTGCTCACTTTGTCACAAGGAGGACTGAGGAAAAGATAGGGGTGGTGCAGCCCAATATTCCAAGCCCTGAAGCAACAAAGCATTCTCAAAGGGCATGTCCCCCTCAGGCCAAGGCTCCCGTGGAGCATGTGAGCTCTCCCTGAAGCCCGGGGAGGCGACGTGAAGAAAGCAAGAAGCAAATATTTTGTTGCATCATATTTATACCAAGAGTTTTTTTAACGTTTTTTAATTCTAAGGATCTCGGCAAAGTCTCAAAGCCTTGAAGAACTCAGAGTTCCAGATAGGGACTGTTTTCAGGGAGAGGGGTAGGAACGATCAGCTTTCTCCCGTAAGCACCAGCCTGGTTGTAAGTCGTGGGTGCAGCCCTTTACCCACTAAGCCTGGAGCCAGAGCTGCTCACAGGCCCCACGTGGAGAAACTGAGCCCCGTTTCATACCCAAAATGCTCTGTGATCTTGGTGCTGACGAAGCATAAGGCCTTGGATTAGAATCTGAGAAGTGGAATCGAGGCCTCGTGGATGGGAGACCTCGGCCATCCAGTTCACCCGTCATGTCATCAGCAAGGACACGGCGTCCAGAGAGAGCCGGCCCGGGTCTCGTGGGGCTGCGCAGCCCCAGGATGCCAGACTCAGACGCACGGCCCAGTTCCTAGCTGCCCTCCTCCCACTTCACGTTTCCCTCTGGGACCCTGCGCTGCATGGAAACTGGGCGCCTTACACGTAATGGATGAGGCTGACGCCAGCGGTCCAGCTCCTCTACCCTTGCCTGTGTCATCATTGGTGGTCGTTGTCCTCTGGCAGGTGGACCCTGAGAGACAAACGCAGCTGTCCGTGAAGGTGGACAGTGCCAGGGGCTAAGACGGTCATCTTTCACCCGCCCCGAATGCAGTGCTTCTTCAAAGGGGGGAGATACTTGCCAAGAGTATCTGTCCTTCAAGCCTCCTTAGAACAGATCATCAAGAAGCAAGGCTTTCCTTCCCTGAGACCAGTCTTGAGAAGGAGACTGTCCTCTGTCTCACCCCCATCAGGGCAGTCAGGGTGTTGGAGGAAAGGGGCCAGTCTCACAAATGCTGGGGCTAAAGCCGTCCTCTTGGCAGGTGGCGCTGCCGTGGAGCCCAGCATGGCAGGGCGTCCCCCCCGCAGTCCCCACCACCTCTCCCTCCTTACCCTCTGCCCTCCACCCTCCGCCCTGCCGGTCACCCCACCGTCCCCAGGGAGAGGGGACCCCTGACGAGGTGTTTATTATACCTGAACCACCTGCCCTGTGGTCACTTACATTATTTCCTTGCCCCTTTGGGCCCTATAGGTGTTTTCACCGTTAGACGCTTAGTTGTAAGCAGTTTCACTGCACAGCTAATGGACTGTAAGACAACTTTGCCATAAAAGATAAAATAATGGAAAGAAAAGAGAGGGACGTTAAAAAGGACATAATGAAATATGGAAAACTAACAACAAAATATTTTAAAGATTTTATTGTAAAAAATGAAAACACAAAAAATATTTGAACTCCTATAAAATGTGTGTAGATTCATGGTTATAGTTTTATTTGGGTACATCTTACAGAAAGTGGTGATATTTCCTTTCTCAGAGTTGATCATTATGGATTCAGGATCTAATGTTGGAGGTTAGTTTTTCATGATATAAAAAAAATCTGCTGTAAGTCTCTTCAGATTTCCCTGGAAGTGAAACAAACAGATGAGGGAGACTACTATTTCTTACTAATATATGGACTGTATATAACTGGAGATACATATATGGGCTGCATTTAAATGTTCCATCACATACCCAGTCCTCATAATTTACCAAATCAGCTAAGCTGGATTCATGTCTAATACCAAAATTCTGTCTGCATCCTCTTCTCCAACATCAAATAGCAAAACATTTTCACCAATTCCTATATTCATCAGGAGTCACGTAACCATTTATTTTGGGGCAATAAGAGGAGCTTGAGTCTTCTTTTGTCTCCAGCTTCTAATACCACAAGATAAATTTGGTAAAAATGGCGTGAGAGAACGCCTTGTGTCTAAATTAGCTAAAGAATCAATCATTCATGCTCTTGAAGACTGTGGTGAATCCCTGGCTGCATCATTTATATCTGCCGTAGCTTGGGAAACGTTTGGCTTTGTCAGATGGGAGGGATGGCTGTGCTCAGGGAGTATCTGCAGACTGACCTGTGATCACTTTCTAGTACAGTGGGTTTAATATGCAGCCTGGCTTTGCAGTACTGAAACCAAACTATCAACCAGGTAGTTTATCTTTTTCTTTTTTAATTTAAATTTTTATTATAAATTTTACAGTAAAAGTAAAATGAACAATATCTTAGAAGTCAAAATTTTACTTACAGGTAATGGCAAGAGTAGGGAAACTACAGAGTCCAAATTTTACCAAGCAATGTACAGCTTTCCAGATCAGCAGCTTAACTGGAAAAAACATGAACTTTGTAAGCAAAGAGATTTCAAATCAAATCCCTGCTCCCCTAACTAACAACAGAGTGTTATCAAACAAGGTAGCTGTGCTATCTTTATTTTTTATATATACATCTTTATTGGAGTATAATTGCTTTACAATGGTGCATTAGTGTCTGCTGTATAACAAAGTGAATCAGCTCTATGTATACATACATCCCCATACGCCCTCCCGCTTGCGTCTCCCTCCCACCCTCCCTATCCCACCCTCCCTATCCCACCCCTCTAGGTGGTCACAAAGCACTGAGCTGACCTCCCTGTGCTATGTAGCTGCTTCCCACTAGCTAGCTACCTTACGTTTGGTAGTGTATATATGTCCATGCCACTCTCTCACTTTGTCCCAGCTTACCCTTCCCCCTCCCCATGTCCTCAAGTCCATTCTGTGGTAAAAACTGGACACAGTCCTTCCGGCAGGGCCTCTAATTGTCCTCTGCATGTTCCCTTCCCAGGAGTCAGGCCACGCCGGGATATGCTCAGAGAAGTGTCCACAGGGAGCTCCCCGTCATCAGAGGGCCTGTCGGCCGTCCCCCTGCCGGCTCCCCCCTTGCACAGCAACTCCTGCCAGCGGGGAAGCAATATCCCCCCAGCCTACTTGGTGCCCCGGCAGAGGGGCCCGGAGCTGAGTGCCCGGGGCTCGCCCGGGGGTCTGGAGTCCCGTGGTCCCCCTGACCTGGCCTGGGCCACAGGTGCCCTCCTGCCGCAGGAAGTTCTCTCTGCCCCTTTCTCCTGATGCACGCACACGGATGTCAAGATGATTTCTCTGAGCAAAGGACGAGCTTCTCTGCCTGGGATGCTCACAGGTCAGCCTGAGTGATCGCATCCTTAGCACGCCCGGCACTGTGGTCCTCGGGTGACTCTGTGGTCGTGGGGACAGATGTAAGCCTGGCGTGAGGAATAAGTGAAACACGTGTAAGAAAAGATTTGGAAAAGTCACTAATTTCTTCCCTTCTGAGCACAAGAAACGCTGATTTTAAAAAGGTCTTTCCTGAGGCAATTTTTATCATTGTCATTTCCATTTTTCTGTGATTTGTCTGAGTGTGGGAGTGGAATGAATCAGTATAAAGCGGAAGATTAACGAAAGAAACCAGAAGCAGGGGCCCACAGCATTGCAGGGGTCCTATGCAAAGGCCTGATCCAGCCATGCTGGGGCTGGGCCTGATCCTCTGGGTTTCTAGCGAGTCCATCACTGTAACATGGAGACGGTACCGGCCACCTTCTCTCTTTGCTGTCCATCCAGAATGGTGCTTGGTCCACAGGACCACTGTATGTACGAGAAATTAATTCAAGATGGATCATTAACTTTTTGTACATATGGTGTCTAGTATTGTGAGGGGCAGAAGGATAACATCGTAACACGTCCAGACGGACTGGGCTTAGAACGCAGGCGTGCGCGGGGCCCGGTGAGGCCACCCACGCGAGGCCGGCCAGGACGGATGGTGAAGGCGACTTCAGGGCCGAGCCTTCTGGGGTGAAGAGGCTGAGACGGCGGATCCGAATCCGAGGGGGAGAGAGGAGGACATGTAGGGCAGAGACCGGAGTCCTGGAGGATGGGCCGGCCCGGCCATGACTGGGGTGCGTGTGGTGCGGCGACAGGGAGGTTTAAAGGGTTTGAGGAGGTGGCCGCTCAGGCTGGCCTGTCCTCCTTCTCCTGAGCAGCTCCATCCCCAGTGGGTGGAGGTTTCACCGCTAGCCCCACCTTCCACGGGGGACTTGCCCATTTCCGCTCAGCGTTGGTCCTATAGGCCCCGACCAGCTCAGCTTCCTCTTCTTCTTCTGGCTTCACGTCGGTTCCTTCCCTCTCCCCATGCCCAGAGGGCCTGGAGTCCAGGCGGAAAGCTCCGCTGGACCCCACTCTCGTTTCAGAATCATCATGAACGGTAATGAAGGAAACTGCACGCAGTAGAGTCAATGCCACGGCTTCACACACCCACCAGCTATCCAAGCAAATGCAGCATGTTCGTTTATTCCTGGTTGGATGCAGTGGAGGTGAGAAAACTGTGTGTGTGACGAAAAGACAAAGTATACCGAGCCCCCTTGATTTGCAAAGTTTTAAAAATAATGCAGGAAGTTTGCTCCGTGCTGCCAACAGATTTAGTATTCGTTTTGAGTGAGTTGTATGCAGTTCAGGACTTTCTATAAATTTTTTATCATTCATTTCATTAAACAACTTTTTATTTGCATTAAAGGCATTTACATCAAATGCAGTGAGATTAGCAGAGAACCAGCTCTGTAATACAAGAGGGAGATTTCTTCTGTAGAATTCTAATGACCTTTCAAGAGACAGAGCAGCAGGCGATGGAGAAAGAGACAGAAGGTGGGGATGAGGGGGAGCAGGAGGGGAGGGGGGAGCAGGAGGGGAGGGGGAGCAGGAGGTGATGGGGGAGCAGGAGGGGTGGGGAGAGCAGGAGGGGAGGGAGAGAGGAGGTAATTGGGGAGCAGAGAGGCCGCCCTGACCTGAAGGGCCCAGGGCAAGGGGCGCAGATGTCTGCAGGGAGTGTGGGACTCCCCAAAATGGGTAGGCTTACTCTGGGGAGCCTTTAGCACTATGTAAGGCCCACAGTGTGGGGTATCTGGTGATTTGTCCGAGGCCCATAGTTGGGGTGGAGGGCATGGGGGGGGGCCGTGCATGAAGAGGGGTGTGAGCGGGACATGAGGAGGAAGAGGAATGAGATCAAACAGGTCAGGGGCTTGGAGACGATCCCACAGATCAGGACGCACTGAGCCCACGACCCCCGCAGCCTGGCACCCGCAGCTGTCCCTCGAGCCTGGAGTCCCCCGCACCCCTCACCCTGCAAGGGCACTTGGAGTCACTGCAGGGGACCCTGCTCCAAGGGGACAGGCCGGACTTCAGGGGCCCTGAAGGGGGGCGCTGCTGCTGCCCCAGGAAGGCAGGTCACCCGGCTCCTGGGGTGGCGACACCCCTGCACCCCTCCCCCCCACCAACTCCACTCAGCACGGTGAACGGGGGTGTCGGGGTCCACTGGGCGCTGTAGGGAAACCTTTCCTCATCCACAGTCTCGTGTTCAGAGGAGCAGAAGGAAGCACCCTCAGACACCCGCCTGCCCCACACAGACGCCGTGTCAGGGCCTTTGTGTAGGGTTGAACCTGCAGAGCCGGGTAAAACAGTAATGTTATCCCCATCTTACAGAGAAGTAAACTAGAGGTTCACAGAATCTTCCTAACTTGCCCAAAACACAAGTGATAGGGTGTGGATTAAGACAAGTCTGCAAATAGAGAAAGACAAATACCATATGATATTGCTTATATGTGGAATCTAATAAAAGGCTATAAATAAACTTATCTACAAAACAGAAATAGAATTACAGATGTCGAAAATAAACCTATGGTTACCAAGGGGGGAAGGGGGGAGGGTTAAATTGGGAGGTTGGGATGGACATATACACACTACTATATATAAAACAGATAACTAATAAGGACCTACTGTATAGCACAGGGAACTCTATTCAATACTCTGTAATGATCTATATGGGAAAAGAATCTAAAAAAGAGTGGATACATGTATATGTATAACTGACTCACTTTGCTGTACACCTGAAACTAACACAACATTGTAAATCACCTATACCCCAATACAATTTTTTTTAAAAGACTGACAAGATAAAAAAAAAAAAAGACATCTGCAAAAGGACATAACACAAGACAAAACCCTCCTCACTCTTCCTTGTGACCCAGTGTACAGGACAGTGCCTGCAAAATCACAAGATTCTCAACCAATATTTATATATTGCCCCAGCAATCCCACTACTGGGCATATACCCTGAGAAAACCATAATTCAAAAAGAGTCATGGACCACAAAGTTCACTGCAGCACTATTTACAATAGCCAGGACATGGAAGCAACCTAAGTGTCCATCGACAGAGGAAGGAATAAAGAAGATGTGACACATATATACAATGGAACATTACTCGGCCATAAAAAGAAACGAAATTGAGTTATTTATAGTGAGGTGGATGGACCTAGAGTCTGTCCTACAGAGTGAAGTAAGTCAGAAAGAGAAAAACAAATACCATATGCTAGCACATATATATGGAATCTAAAAAAAAAATGGTTCTGAAGAACCCAGGGGCAGGACAGAAATAAAGACGCAGACATAGAGAATGGACTTGAGGACACGGGGAGGGGGAAGGGTAAGCTGGGATGAAGTGAGAGAGTGGCATGGACATATATACACTACCAAATGTAAAATAGATAGCTAGTGGGAAGCAGCCGCATAGCACAGGGAGATCAGCTCGGTGCTTTGTGACCACCTAGAGGGGTGGAATAGGGAGGGTGGGAGGGAGACGCAAGAGGGAGGTGATACGGGGATATATGTATACGTATAGCTGATTCACTTTGTTATAAAGCAGAAACTAACACACCATTGTAAAGCAATTATACCCCAATAAAGATGTTAAAAAAATCAGCCAATATTTATTGAATGAATGAGTAAAGCAGCTGAGTGCTTGAAGAACTGTAAGGAGAAGGGATACTGCATTTGAACCAAATGGAGCTTTGGTGACATAGAGAGAGCTCTTTCCAGGACACACAGCTGGTGAGGGGCGGGGATGGTGTGGAGGTGAGAGGGAAAGTTCTAGGTACAGGAAGTACCCGCGTTTACCTGCGAGGTGAGCTCCTGCCAGCCGTCGAGTTTGGTCAGATCCTTCTCACTTGTTTTCTCAAACTACATGACAAATGACATTTATCAGCAGTGTCCTGTGCAGTGTGTTTTAGACAGAAATAAACAGGATGGATACAGAGAGGGCACGTGTATTTAATTGTGGATGACATAGCCCATTACGGGTCACTGATAGACTGCATCACAAAATAAGGATTCAAACATAATTCAAAAACGATGGGCTGAAGCCAGGAAAGCTGACATTTCCAGGGATAAACGCAGACTCACTTATTCATTGACCGCCGTGGAGGGCACCTGGGTCTCAGGACTCACGCTCCCTCTTAGGGCTAGAGAGGAGCTGACATCTGAGCTCAGTTGTCAAGAAACAAACCAGGTTTTTCAGCCGGAGAAGACGGGGTAAGCTCTCGGGGAGAGAGAATGCGGGGTGGGATGACTTCGCGGAGGCACAGGACACGCCGTCTGCGGGACTGGCAATGCACCTGTTTGTGGCATAAATGTGCCCTGAATGTCCCCACGTGCCAGGCGAGGGCTACATGCCAGGAACCAGCGCTGACACAGGAGGTGCCTCATTTGGGGGGTGGGCTTGTGCTAATCACTACAAGGAAAGGAGCAGAGTAACGCCCATTTGAGGAGGTAACAGCGTGGACGGCACTGACATCAGACGGGCGGGAGGGGGGAGGTCCAGGAGGGCGGCCAGCGTCTGGGTTCCCGAGGCTGTCCCTGTTCCAGCCTCAGAAGCCCCGAGTCCCGGGACGGCCCAGTACAGCGGGCAGCTCGCAGGGAAGGCTTCTCAGAGGAGGCGACCGCCAGGCCCTGACGTCACGGGTGCCGTGGGTCAGATCCTCAAAGGTCCGGGGCAGTTTTACGAGGACGGGTCGGTGAGTGGGAAGCCTTTAGGAGCATCTTCCATGCAATCCTTACAAAGTTTTACCTCCGTCCAAGCCCCAGCTCCACCCTGGGTGGACAGCAGTGGGCAGCCTGGCTGGCCCCCGAGGGTGGCGGGGGACCAAGTGCTGCACCCGGCACTCTCCCTGGAGGCTCACAGCCGCCCTGGCAGTGTGTCAGAGGCTCCTTCCCTGCCCACCCCCCCCTCCCCTCTGGCCCAAGCTCAGCACTGACACCCTGGGTACCACCCTCTGTTTTCCCGCAGGCCGATGCCGTCCCCGTCCACCAGGTTGCACAGCTGCCCACCCTGTCTCCCCCAAACACCCTCTGCACTGAGGGCCGCGGACCCTGAAAGGCTGGTCCTGGACCCGACAGAATCCCGGTAACTGGTTCTTATCATCGTCACCGAAACCGAGGAGAGTCCTCAGGTAGATCCAGTAAACTGTAACCTGCCGGCACGGACCAAGCTGGCTTTAGTCATTTCTACAAAAGCTCACACGTTCTCCAAGCATCCCAGTAAGATGACCACAGGAGACCAAACAGTAAGATGTTTGCCCAGCTTACTTTTCAGGAACTTGGAGTCAGCTGTGTCCAGTTTAAGCTCCAGCTGGTTAAGACTGGTTAGGACCCCCGATCCTCCATCTGGGGCTGTGCGAGTGTCCACTGGTAACCTCTGACATCAGAGGACCCCAGACTTCACCCTCAGACCCTGCTAAGCCATCACTTTCAGGACATGCGTCCTGTGAAGAAGCCTGGAGCTTAGTTGCTTCCTGCAAAACGGCATCAGCTCACCTCTTTCTTATTTCCTGTCACCTTTCCCCAAGCTCCCTGCTTCTTTACCCCATCAACATCCCGAGATTTGTCGCCCTTCTCCTCGCTTGGCGGCCTCGTGAACAAACCCCGTCTCTGCTGTAAAGCTCGGCGTCTCAGCGTTTGGCTCCAGGGCGTCATGCAAACGAACCCAGTTGGTAACATCGTGATTAAAAGGAGAAGCGACCTAACAACCTAAGTGTCCATCATCGGGTGAATGGATAAAGAAGATGTGGCACATATATACAATGGAATATTACTCAGCCATAAAAAGAAACGAAATTGAGCTATTTGTAATGAGGTGGATGGACCTAGAGTCTGTCATACAGAGTGAAGTAAGTCAGAAAGTGAAAGACAAATACCATATGCTAACACATATATATGGAATTTAAGAAATAAAATGTCATGAAGAACCTAGGGGTAAGACAGGAATAAAGACACAGACCTACTAGAGAATGAACTTGAGGATATGGGGAGGGGGAAGGGTAAGCTGGTACAAAGTGAGAGAGAGGCATGGACATATATCCACTACCAAACGTAAAATAGATAGCTAGTGGGAAGCAGCCACATAGCACAGGGAGATCAGCTCGGTGCTTTGTGACCACCTAGAGGGGTGGGATAGGGAGGGTGGGAGGGAGACGTAAGAGGGAGGGGATATGGGGATATATGTATACATATAGCTGATTCACTTTGTTATAAAGCAGAAACTAACACACCATTGTAAAGCAATTATACTCCAATAAAGATGTTAAAAAAAAAAAAAAAAAAAAGGAGAAGCAGCCGGAACACGCCTACTTAAGCACCTCCCAAAGCTTTCTCCTGCCTTCGTGAGGAAGCCCAGTCTGGCACCTGCCTGCTCTGCTGAGCTCTCTATGGTTGCACTTACCTGGACCTATCGAGTCAGCTGCAGCGGCTCCCAGCCTGCTCGTTCCCGAGTGTTAAGTGAGACACGGCTGCTGAAATGCTGCACGAAGACACCCAGGTGCAGAGGAGGACCAGCTCCCAGGCAAGGCCGGTCCAGAGGCTCATCTACAAGAGAAGCTGGTCTCAAGAGGAGAAACTGACTCTATCGCTTTCTGGCGTCACTAACCATCAGGGAGCACTTTCTTTCTCGCACTCCCTAAGTGTTTGACTTAGTGTAGCTCAAACCCTAATGAGACAACTCCAACATCTCAAAGGTCTGACACAAGCTTGTTAGCCACACGCGGTGTTACAAAGCGTCACACCCTAGCAGCTTGAAGCACAAATGCATTACCCCAGTCATGGAGATCTCGCCGGGCTGACATCTAGGTGTCCCCAGGGCTGCTCCCTCCGGTGGATGCAGGGAGGGTCCACTGCCTGGCCTTTGCCGGCCTCTCGCGGCCCCCGGTGCTCTTCCTCCACTCTCCATGGCCTCACCCCCCCACATCTCCTGCTCTGACTTGGACCCTCCTGCCCCCATCCTCCCCCGTAAGGACGCTTGTGGTTACCGGGACCCCATCCCCATCATTCAGAACAGCCTCCCGTCTCAAGATCTTCAACTTGGTCACGTCAGCAATGGCCCCTTTGCCACATCAGGTAACCCACCCACAGGTGCTGGGGTGAGGATAGGGACCTCTCTAGGGGGTGTTTTTCTGCCATTAACACTCCCCCAACCTCCCACTGGGTGTCTCTTGCTGGTGGACTGTCCTCTCTGTGGCCACTGCTGGACCAGCTGCCCCTCGTGACACCTCTGAGGGCTCATATTCTCTTTTCAGCAGAGGAGAGAAAAGAAAAGAAGGGAAAATCTATATATGCACTTTTTTATGCTTTGAGACTAGAAATCAGGGGATAGAGATGGGAGTGGTGCACCCACAGCCGCCCCTACTGACCCACCAGCAACACTTCTGATTCCTGTCCTCACAGCCTTGCTGTCTGCTGGCCAAGAGGCCTTAGGTCCAGAGGGAGGGATGCACCCACCAGGAGACAGCATGGCCCCGCTGAACGGGAGGTTAAGTCACGGGGCCGGAAGGGTCCAAGGGCTGATGGGTGGGCTTCCCGCAGAAGCATCAGGCCTTGAAGATATTGTGCTCCAGCCACTCCTTCCAGGTGACCTCTGTCAAGGCCACGCAGTCACAACCGTGGCCTGCAAAGCTCTGTGCAAAGGCCTGGCTGACCTGCTCATGACATGATAAATGGTAGGGCCGGGGGTCCCCAGGCTTCACCATTTGTTTGCTCGCCTGGCCGTGGGCCTCACCTCCATCTGCTGTCATAGCCCCAAACCCTCCCGCACGTTCTGCAGCAGAAGAGCAGCCGTGAGGTTAGTCCAGGGGCAAACGCGAGAAGCCATGTGGAGACTGGAAGGACCCTTGTCCGCAGCTCTGTTTGGGGGTGGTCCTATGGCCCCTGTTCACACAGACCCCTGGCCTGGGTCCAGGGGAACAGGGAGGGTGTGCACCTCCACTTCCAGGTCTGTCAGCATCCAGACAGGCCCACAGTGGCTTCACAAGCCCCTGCTCTTCCCCAGAGAGAAGTGCCCCTCCTGCTGCCCCCCTGGTCCCCACAGCTCCTGAGACATTCGGAGTGGTCCTTGCTCAGGACGGGAGCCAAGGCCAGAGCTGGGGTGGCAGCTGGGCTAGCACTGGCTGGCTGGGCTCCAGAGGGGCTTCTGGAAAAAAGCTACACCCCTGGAATCTCTCCAGATAGAGACTCTGAGGCATCAGAATTCAGCCCCGGAAGTGGATTGTTCATCCACGCAAGAGCAGCGGGAGAGGGGGTGGGGCCTGGGTGGAGGGGTCAGTGGTCAGGAGCCTGCACCCCCTTGTCAATCAATCAGCTCTGAGCTTCCCCAGGCCAGACGGCCACTCTGCTGCCCCAGGACTGAGCACGCAGCATGCCCTTATTAGCTGGACACCTTGGCCAAGCCACTCCCTCACTTCCTGTGTCCTTGATTTTAGAAAGGCCCCAGGGCTTCCCTGGTGGCGCAGTGGTTGAGAGTCCACCTGCCGATGCGGGGGACATGGGTTCGTGCCCCGGTCCGGGAAGATCCCACATGCCGCGGAGCAGCTGGGCCCGTGAGCCATGGCTGCTGAGCCTGCGCGTCCGGAGCCTGTGCTCTGCAAAAAAAAAAAAAGAAAGGCCCCAGCAGCACCTGCTTCACATCTGTGCTGCTCGTGAGACATGCACACTTGGACGGTTCATTACGGTGCCTGACAAAGGCCCAGCAAAGGGGCCGAGGGCAGCAGAGCCCGGACACGGCGCTGCCCTCAGGGTGCCACGTGGGGAGCAGCCTGAGGACAGGCCCTAGGCCCCAGGCTCCGGCCTGCACGCAGGAGAGGAACACACATGACAAGAGGTGAATTGGGAGATAGGTCAGAACACGCGTGATGTGGGCTGTATTTCTCATCCTTTTCTTGCACGAAGCCACTGCTCTGCCAGGCACGACACAGCATTTCCATGGAAACCACTTGGTCAGCTGGGCCCCGTCTCACTGACACTGCCGTGGAATTGTGCTGTCCTCTGGGTAACGGAACGGATTACCGAGTGGGGGGAAGACAGCACATTTGCAAGCTTACACCCAACTCCCCTCTTGCACACTTCTTTCTGGAGGCTGTAACTGAGCTGCTTTGTGGCTGCTCAACAAGGCCTGGGGGCTGATGCTTTAAAGAAAGAAGAAAAGACGCTCTTAAGCTGTCAAGTGCTTGCTTCAAACAGGTCAGCAAGGAGGCAGAGGAAGGGGCCGGTGGTTATTAAGGAATCAAAGGCGGTGCGGGAAGAGCCGCCAGGGAAGGGCCCCTACCCACTGCCCACTGCCCACCGCCCAGGGCACAGAGGTGGCAGAGGCCTCCCGAGCCCCACACGGGCCTGGATTGGCATGGCCTCACGCTGCCCCCTGGCTGCTTCCCATCCACACCTCACACACAGCACACACACACACAGACACAGCTCACGTCCATCACACACACACCACGTGACACACAACACAGTGTACAGACACATACACACACAGCACACACACATACACTGCACACAGACACACCTCACATCCATCACACACACACGACACACACCACATGACACATACCACACAGTGTACACACACAAACACACACATCAGACACAGACACACGTCACATCATCACACACACCACAAGACACATACCACACTCACGTGTACACACACATGCATACACTACAAATACACATACCACACACGTACACAAATACACACACCACACACGTGCACTCATATGCACACCACACACGTACACACATACACACACACCCCACACATCAAGCACATAGTTTCATACAGTCGATCAACACACGCTGACCATCCCTATGAACCAACTTTGTAGGAAGTGCCCTGTGGGGTGATGATGAGCGAGACACGGTCCTTACCGGCCACTCAGGGCACTTACCTAAATGACCTCATTAGTTTTCGCATAATCTCAAGAAGCACTTATTTCTTAATCAAGTTTCTGAAGAATCACAACCTCAACCAACAACTGAACAGCCTCCATCTCTTGAGCACCCACAGGTGCCCACCACCGCCTTCCCGTAACCCCCAGTGGCAGCGGGCCCCTCACGCCCTCCTAGGGGGACCGTTTCTGGGTCACAGGGGACCAGCCAGGTAAGTGTCAGTGTCAGCCAGAAAATGCCAAGAACATGAGAGGAAAAACTCAAGAGTGAAGCATGAAAAGTGAGGGCTGAGACGCTGGAAAGGGGCAAAGTGCTTCCAGAGGGAGGAGCGGGTCTCCTCCATGGAAACTGATTCCCACCTGTCATCTGTTCAAACACACAAACGCTCCAGAGGGCGAGAGCCAGCTCTCAGAATGGCTAATGACCTGTGAAAGTGCACTCGTGTTCCTGGGGACAAGTCCACCTGCGTGTGCATCAGGTGTCCAGACAATCATCGTATCTCGCACCCGTGGGGAGAGTAGAATTTAAGTCACAAACGGTCAGCCTGTCTCGGGTTGCAGGGATGTGTCCAGAAAGTGGGAGAGCAGCGGGGCCTGAGCTGGGGAAGATTTGACCACCACGCAGGACGGAAGACCCGCTCTTCTGCCTGTTGTGTCCACGATGGGCAGGAGGCGCGTGGGGACCGAAAGCCCAACGTCGCATGTCACCTGGAATGTCACAGTGGTTCAGGAGCCCCCGGGGGGAGGGGCCTCCTGCTAGTGTTTCCTGAGAGTGAAAGCCCCCGAGGGGAGAAGAGGGACCAGCCTCCCTCCTCCATCTTCACCCCTCCAGCCACCTGCTGCGTGCGTCCGAGGACATCCAGGAGCTCCTGGGTTCACGACCACATGGTCAGCCCCCGGCCAGGACGTCAACGCAGAGAAACAAGGAAAGCCAGGAATATCAGCGGATGCACGCAGGTGTGCCCCCCTGGTCCCTGGCATCCTGCACTCGACAGGGGAGAAGCTCTGGCCGAAGTGTGTTTCAGACAATCTCTGCAAGGATGCTGGCATACGAACAGCCCTGAGTGAGGAGCGTCTCGCTCCGGGGCTCAGGGCCTGTGTGCTGGGGCCCAGGAGCATGAAGGGGCTCCATGTGGACGACGAGCCTGCAGCTTGACCCCTTAGAAGGGATCCGGGCTCCGCAGGCACAGAGCTCCTCCCCGAGACTCCCCGCTATCCGTGCAGGGGTCGCTGGTCCCCCTCACATCACCCTGCAGGGGCTGGGGCCGTGGAGCTGGCACGGAAATGCTGACACCCTGACACCACTACGGCTGTGTCACACGCTGTCCTCGGTCCCGAAGGGGTCGTGCGCCTTCCACCTCGGTCCCTGAAGCGGGCGGGTCCCGTGAAAGCTCCGACCGTCCACCGTTCTGGGCAGTGGTTGTGAAGAGAAGCAAGAGGGGTCTGAGGGCCTCCAGGGTCCACGGACAGGACTCAAGCCCAGTTCCCGGGGACTGGTACAAAGCCATCTGCTAAACTCACCAGGAGACCAACACCCCGCTAAGGAGGGGATCAGCCGCCGGGGAGCAGGTTCAAGGTCTCAGAGACAGATGCCCGGACGGCATGTTGATCCTTCCAAGACACCCGAGACGCACGGCTCTTCCAGAAGCACAGATGCAGGCTGGCCCATCCGGCCTCTGAAGCAGGGTTTTAGGTGTTTCCCTCATTCTCTTCTCACCTGTTTTCCCGCCAGTCAGTTGTCAGCACGTCCTGAGCTCTCATTCTGCATCCGGTGCAAACCAGAGAAGCAGGTCCCGCCTCGATCCGCAGAACCGCCACGACACGGAGATGCAGACGCTGTGGGGAGATGACGACACTCAGGGAAAGGAGCCAGCGCACGGGGTCAGGCTCGGGGCACGGAGGTCCTGGGCAGCAAGCCGCGCCGCGGGGCTGGGGGCAGGGAGAGCTGAGGTGTCAATCCTGCTCTCAGGGGCCGTGGATTTGCTGCCAGCTGCTCAGCAGCCCCATCCTCGTCCCTGCTAAGTAGTGAGAGTGACAGAGGGAAGTGACCGTCCTCCCCAAAGCTTCTGTGCCAGGTTCCTACTCTTCCCTCATCCGGCACCTCAGCCTCAGATAAGCTTGGCAGGACCGAGGGAGTAAAAGGAAACAGGGCAAAGTAAGCCAATAAAAAGAACAGAAGAAGAGGAGGAAAGCAGGAAGCAAACACACTTCCTACAATCAGCTGTCCTGGGGGATCTCGTGGAGGAATGAGGGCCGGGGCTGTGGAACCTCTGTGGCCTTGGCGAACGAATTCCATTTCTGATTTATTCATTTCTAAATAATTCAGTGGGAAAAAGTGAGTGTTTGGGGCCTTTTGAGTTGATTTCCAGTGTCTTACTTTGTGTGAAATCATCCCGCATGAAAAAGGAGTGCCCTGGTTTTCTTGCTAATTAAGGAACTGGCGGTGGACTTGGCGTCACAGCATTGATAGGTGTCATGTTCATCGGCGGCTGTTTCTTGCCCCTGAAGCTGTGTGTTTGTAGGTGTGTTTGTGTGTGTGTGAGAGAGAGTGAGCGTGAGAGTGTGGCTAACATGTGAGTGTGTGCAAGTGTGTGAGTGTGAGCGTGTGTCCCTCCCACCTCCCCCAGGCCCCTGGCGGCCCCGCAGTGCCCGGTCCCTTCCTCCCACCCAGGTCTCACCCCCACATCACCGACCTCTCCCCATGCCCTGCATGTCCCCTGTGACCCCCATCCTGTTGGGAGAGGACCAGCCCGCAGCGTGAGCCTCATCCAGTCCCCCGGACGTCACATGCCGGGCAGACCCCCAGGAGCCCCTGGACACGGGCAGGGAGGCCCTCACCCCACGAATCTCTCGGTGAGAGAAAAAACAAAAGATAATCTAGGAGTGACGGAAGCGCCTTCCATTTACGAAGAGCTGTCAACCTCCTCAGGCCCTTCTGTTGCCCCTTATCCCGTCGTGCAGGGAGGTCAGTGCCTGCGCCTACCCAACCCAGGGATCCCGCCAGGCCCTGCCCTTTGCCCAGCCCTTTGCCCAGCCCTGCACCCCAGACCCAGACCCTGGTGCCCCACAGGCCGAGTGCGAGCATGTTTGTGAAGCATCGCCTCCACGGCTCTTCCTACCAAACCCTCAGCAACGCAACAGGTTAACGCCAGGCGGTGCGCACAGAAACCTGGAGCCCAGGGAGGGGTGGTCCCAGCTCCGGGCTGCGGTGGAGTGGGACACAGGGGCCGAGGGAGTTGGTGCAGACGTGGCTGCTTGGGGAGCCTGGGCGGGGGCGGGTTCGCAGCCCCATCACAGTGCCCAGTCTTCTGCTCCAAGCATCCTTAATTAGACCTCAAGGGAGCAGTGGAGGGGAGAAAAGGATTCGAATTTCTCATCTTGCTCTGCCAAGCATACTCCCGTTTATCTGAGGAAAATGGAGAGAGAGTGATTCACCCGAGCAAGCTGGGAGTGGGGGAACCGGCTCCCACCAGCAGAGTGGTGCCGTTAGAAGAAGGGGAGGGGCGGGCAGAGGTCACTGGCCCCGAGCGGAGTGCGGGCTCCGGGCCTCGTCACCCCGCCCCCCATAACCACACCGTGCCTGGCTCACAGCCTCAACCATGAACCCGACCAGGTGGTGTCACACGCGCCGTTCCCCCAGCGCCTGCCGTGTGGAAATCACCTAACACACTTGTGTGCAAACACGCCTGAGGGCTTAACAGAAGTCCTGTGTAAGAGGCCTTTGGAGCCCAAAGGGGCCAGCGCCTTTGAGATCAAACTGACCCCGGGGGGGGCCCTCGGCAGCACCTGGGAAGTGTCGGACTGAAAAGAGTACCCTCCCCCCGAGGAAGCTGTGCTCTCAGCTCAGCTTGGAGCCTTCGTTACAAGGGTGCCTCGGCCCACGTGCAGGTTCCCGCTGGGTCCTCCCTTTGCTCCTGCAGCTGCAAGCAGGTGTGCGAACATCCATGAACTTCAGCCCCTCCACCTGTCGGGGGTGACCATGTCTCCTCCCCAGGTCACTGTGCTCAGCTGTCAGGAACAGCTGTGCCTACGTTTCTGGCACATCCAGAGCTTTGTGAACTCTGGGGGTTCCTTTCTGTCACCAGATCCCGGCACCCTTATTCCTGGCACAGGGAGCTTCTGCATGGTAGTGCAGCCTGCGACAGTGAAGGTGACAGGCAGGGTCTGCGAGGGTAAGGTCCCCGCCCTGGTCACACACTACGTGGGGTGGAGCTGGGCTTTCTGATTCTAGAGCTGTGAGGTCGGGCCCAGCAGCCCTTACAGTGTTCTCTAAGTGAGACAGTCCTCCAGATGGGAAATGAAGAAATGTTCTCATCCCGCTCTGGTCTCTCAAAGCCTGGAAATAGCAGACCCTGGAGAAGGGACCCTCTGGCTGAGCACTCGCCACGCCTGTGGAGGTTGATCCGAACTGCAGAGATAGCTCGAGTGCTGAATTCAGTCCTTGGGGCTGGAGGGGATTCTGGCCCTGCCAGACCTCTCCCTCCCGAGCACAGGGGCTTCAGCGTGGCCAGGAGGGCGGTGGTTTGCCAAACTGGAAGGAAGGATGTTTTTGAACAATTCTCAGGACATTCATTTTAGAAAAGAGCTGAGTCATGGTCCGCAGCAGGCCAAACGGGGGGCCCTGGAAGAACTGAAATGTGTGGAAGCGCAGAAGAAAGGAGGAGTCACAGCTTCGTCATTTCATCCTCGGGGGGGCAGGCCCATGTGACATTCATCACCCTGTCCTAACGTCATAAGGAGGTGCAAGTCGCCCTCAGCCGAGACCCTCAGACCAGACCCCAGCACTCACACATACACACACACACACACACACAGACTCACACATCATTACTGTTGAGGCTCAAGGGATGAAAGCTCATTCGGATCTTGATGGGGCCACAATTCCATTAGGAAGACAAATCTGATGACGAAATAAATCTAGAATAAAGTCAGATCAAAGTGTCTCCTGGATGACAAATTTTAGTTTTTTCACACCAGATCGCACATCCTTCTGAAGGAATGTGTCAGGGGGCCCAGGGACCAACCTCTAGGAGAAATTAAGTCTGGGGACCAACAGTATGAGACTCAGAGTCAGATTTCACGATGCACAGCCTTGGGCTTTGTGGCATCAACAAGTGGCATAAAAATCACATCCATGCACAGGGCTGTCCTGACAGCTAAATGATATAACACACAGACGGGGCATAGAAAAGGGCCTGGATTGATGTGCCTCTCAAGTGCTGACTCTTACGACCGTCCACACACGTGCCTGCTCGAAAGTCTGGTGGTAGAAACTTGGGTCTTATTTCTTAGTGTTTTCCCCAAACCACTGGGAGCTGGCTGTGCTCAGGGAGCCACAGTGGCTTAGGGCCTCAAACCCCTCGGGTGGGCCAGGCTGCACGGCGGCCTCTCCCTCCTTTTGTTGACCTGAGGTGAGGAAACCTTGCCCAGCCTCAGCCCTCCTGGATCCTGAGGCTCAGGAATCCCCTGTCCTACAGACTGAGTGGAAACTCGAGCCTACAGGGAAGGTCCTGGACAGGAGAACCAGTCCCAGGGGACGCCAGGCACCTCCCCCCGCCCCCGCCGGGGGCTAAGGAGGGGAACAGAGGTGGGGCATCCCGAGGGTGCCGGCTCCAGGATGGGGGGTAGGGGACCTGGAGAAGATCTGCCCAAGAAACATGTGCCCTGGGTGTGACCCAGGGCCCAGGGCGTCCTGGGAGACCCTGCACCCCGTGCAAACTGCAGAGGACGAAAAAACAGCCCTGCCCATCGGGCCCCTGTGCACATCCGGACTTGGTCCCCTCGGCTTCGAGGCCCGGGTGAGTGGCTTCACCTCTGCGGCTCTGTTTCCTCTGAAAAGGGCCCCAGGGCTCTGGGAGTACTGAAGATCCTGTGTAAACAGAAGGAGGCAAGGGCAGGGGTCTCTGTGCTGGGGAGGCCTGGGAAGAGACCGCAGCCCAGGCTGGAGGAGCCCCATGCTTGGTTACGAGGCTCCGGGGGGGCTGAGCTGGAGGATCTGGAGGGAAGAGAGAGGAAGGCCCTCCAGTGACTGCCCGGGGAGGACAGACCCCGGTGGCTAGACGTCCTGCACAGGATGAAACGCGAGGCTGGGGGAGAGGCGGCCAGGCAGCTTCCGAGGAGGTCGGAGCTGCAGGGAGGGGAGGTCGGAGCCTGGGGATTCACAGCTCACCAGGTCACCTGCGGGACAGACCTGCCCGCCCAGCCCGACCCTAAGGGGTCCCCATAAAGGAGGGTGAGATGACAGTGTTCCTCAACCCACCCCCATGTCCTTCCACAACTCAGGGCTTCATCAGGACCATTACACCCTCGGGAAGACCGACTCGGTTAAGTGATCTTTCCAAGGTCGCAGAGCGGACGGCTGAGCCTGCCTCTTCCTTCCTCGGGGGAGCCACCTGGGCAGCTGTGGGTGCACTCAAGGGTCCTCATCACTCACCCCCAGCAGCGGCTCCCCAGGAGGGGGCATCCCCACAGGGACATCTGGAGGCAGTTTTGATCATCAGAACCTGGGGGTCAGGGGCTCCTGGCAGCCGGTAATCGTGGAGGTAGAAGTTCGGGGTGTCACTAGGTGTGCAGAACAGGGGCTACTCAGCCGCGAATGCTCACAACACCAGGTCAGAAGGCTCTGACCACGGTGAAGCCGCGTCCTCCTCTGGAGAGTCTCCACCAGGATGGTTCCTTCAGCCCATCCTTCCTGCTTTTCAAGGGCCCCGTTCCCACAGTCCCTCCGGGAACCGTTCCCGGGTCCGACTGTTACCACTTTTCCCGAAGGGCAGCGGCAGGTACGGGGTGGGGGGCCTTGCTCCTCATGCCCACTCGCACCCCACCAGCCCAGGGAGTCGGCGCCCATGACGCCCACTACCACCCAGCGGCCGAGAGGGTCCCCAGGTGGTCACCCCACGCTTTCCAGAACACAGCAGACGGTGGGAGACCCCCCATCACGGGGCCAGCCGTCTAAACATCCGGGGGACCCTCTCTGCCCACCCAGCAGCCTTCTCACTCTTTTTCTTTCTGAGAAGACATCAATCATTCCCGAAAATCCAGACTTGGGAAATGAGTAATGGATGCTGGGCCAGGCTGAGTGACAGAGGACAACAGCTGTGCTGGCGTGTGACAAAGCCACAGTGACACCCTGATTGTAGGCCCATGGGCTTAGCAGGTTACCCAGCAAGAGCAGACAGTCTTGGCAGGATTAATCACCACCTGGAAAACAATTTCACACTAGACTAAACAGAAGAGTGAAATAATAAATGCATTGCATTGTCCAGTTCTTAACCTGGGCCTTGACGTAGATTACAAACAAGTCAATTATTCTCAGCAATGACAGAAACTCATCTTGTTTAGCAAAATAAGATGAAGAGGTCTGGGGTGGAGAGCCGGCGATGTGAGTGAGGGACCCCGTCCCGGGATGATAAACATCTAACATTGAGCCTTCGCTCCGCCGCCGGCTTCCACGGGAGATACCCCGGCTCGTCCCCATCTGAGAGCAGAGGAAGCAGAAGAGGAAAGCGTACCAGCTACTAGGGAGCGGTTATAAAATATAGACGCAAAGCATAAAAATGCAGTTATTTTTCAATAAAGCATCCCATCTCTCTGGGGATTTAGCTCCTGCTCTCACATCCTGTTCCGTGACTCCTGGAGCAGGTGTGTCGGCTCTGCGAGGACCAGACCACAGACCAGGAAGATGCACTTGCTTCCCAAGACAAGGCTGGGCTGCTTTCACCATCGCCTGCTGGGATGTTAAACCATCCGAGAGGTGTTTAAAGAAAACACTTTAATCTTAGAGTAAATGGGGTTTTGTACCTGTAGATCCATGGTGCAGGCAAAGAGAAACCCTTTCACCTTTGATTCTGGGGTTTTAAGCTGTGGTGCTGACAGAGTCGGGGCTTCTGGAGCCGCAGCGCATGGAGCTCTGGAGGTGATCAAGTTTCACTCTGGGCAGTGGAGGGTTTTGGAACAAATAGAATTGCTTTTGCTCAGATGATGGTTGCAGTGCTCCTTGAAGTATAAAAGTGTCCTTGAAAATCGCTGAGTGCCCGGACACACCACAGAGCCTGTGGTTCCCCCGCGCCCTGTAACCCGTGGCCCGTGGAGTTGCTTTTTGCTCTCCGCCTGTGTGTTTGGGAGGGAGCAGGGAGTGTGACCGTCTGTTACAAGCTGCTGTTACCCAGCTACTTGGGGCCCCAGATGGGCAGCCGTGGACACAACTGCCCAGACGTTTCAGATTCTCTTACATGACTCACCACACACAGAAAATGTACAAGGAAACATATGCTGTGGGCTTGTCCAAAGCGCACATGTTTGTGTGGACAGAGGTTATTTACTTGCTGGACCACAGGCTGAGCCTGTGGACCACAGGCTGAGCCAGGCCCCCCGCTGCTCTCTGCTGCCCCCAGCCCCTCCGCACTTCTGTGCTTCCAGCAGCCACGTAATCCATAGTTAGTAAATAAATGAATAATCCTGTTCTGTTCATCACAGGAAAAGCCTTCTTCTCTCCCTGTCCTGCTTCCTTGTCTACCTCAAGCCCCATCAGAGCCCCTAGAGCTGGCCAGTCCAGCAGGAGATGATCAACCTCACCCAGAGGAGGGCCGGCTGGGGTCTGGACCTCCTGAAGGACAGAGATCTGGGCTCTTGTCAAGCCCCCCTGCCCCTGCCCGGGACAGGATGGAACTGAGAGCGGGGCCGAGGCTGGGCGTGTGGCCCAACAGTGAGAAGGTGGCCTGTCTGACGCCCCGGGTCCACTCAGAGAGGGAAGAGAGAAGCCAAGAAACCCAGGAAGCTCAAAGGCAAGACTCTCTGAAGGATGAGCTGCATTGCTCTTCAATTGCCACGTTTGTTCAACCTCTAAAATCCACATTAGCCTTGCCCATCGGGAGTCTCTGGCTCTGTGGACACGGAACCCCAAGTTTGCACGTGCATGGCTGACCCCAAACCTTTACCGGAAGGGTTCCATGAGCTAATAGGCCTCCAGCCTCAGGCCCAGGTGGCAGGCTCCTAGGGGGCCCCTGGAGACAGCAAAGCCACCGGGCTGCCCCGGTTCAGGTGAGCGGGCAGAACCTGTGCTATGCACAGAGGGGTCTGGGAAATACTTTTTCCCCAAATATTTCCCTTGCAGGGTAACCCAGAAGCCGCCCACGCCTTGACCTTGCCTTCTGAATTACTGCATCCGTGTCGCCGAGCGGGGACCACAAGCCAAGAGCGGCCTCCTGCTGGCGCGGAGCTTAGGAGAAACGCGTCTCCGGTGGGGACAGGACCTGGAGAAAGAGAAACCCGGGCCCCGGAAAACCAAAGTCCCGGGCATCCAGAACATGGTGACAGCGAGGCAGAGCAAGGGGACGGGGCAGGAAAAGGGGCCGAGGGACCCCGACGAGCCCCATGTGCTGCGGCCCTCCAGGTTCCCCCTCCAGACCCCCTCCCGGCCGGGAAGTCGGGACCCTTGTGTGAGCCGCTGCCTTCAGCCCAAGTGGGTCCCAGGTCAACGAACACGTCCCTCTCCCTCGTCTGCAGTGGGCAGTGAGTAAAGGCATGCAGATTAGTTATTCCTCATAAGTGATAATAATAAAACAATAGTGCACGTAAGGCTTCACTGGGCCCGGGCTGGGGAAGAGCCCAGCAGCCGCAAATCTCGGAAGTTCGGATCTTCCACAGACTGGAAACACTGTTCACACGAGTGACGTGGGGGAGGACAAGGACATGTGGGTCGAGGAGCTGGTGGGGACGGAGTCCTGGCTTTCCATGAGCGTCTGACCAGGGAGCGATATCCAGAGCCCAGCCACCTACCCCAGCCTCGGGGGGGAAAGCAGGGCACTCGTGGGTGCCCCGAGGCTCTGAGAAGTGTACCTCGTTCAAGGTCAAAGAACAGAGCTGGAAGCAGAGCCAGGCCCAAGGCTCTTCGCCCATGACCTCCAGCCGCTGACAGAGAAGCCAAGGAAGGTCGGTGCTCCTCCAAACCAAGTCCCCATCCTCCGGCAGAACCCTGGCCGTTCTGCACCAGGCCTTGCCTGCACTCAGCTTCTCAGAGAGCATCCGCCACTGACCGCCGTCCAGCCCCAAGCCCTGCCCCTGTGGACAGCCGCCCCCCACCACCTGCCCGGGAGCCACCCGGAGCAGGGACGCCATTTATCACTTTAAAGGGGTCCTCACGTTCCGATCTTCGGGCCTCTAATTTATTGGCCTCAAGGATGAGGGACCCGGAAATCATTACCGACTGGTCCTGTGAGGCCTTTTAGCATCCCCCCAGGCGCAGCCTCAGCTGACCCATCCGGGTTCGGTGGAGCTGCACCTCCTCCCCTCCTGATCAGGCGGCTCCCGGACTGCCCGTCTGTCCTGTATCCACCTGGCACTCGCCCGGAGCCTCTCCCCTTCCCAACATCACGACCTGCCTCTCATCTCCCGCTCTCACAAACCCGACGACAGAGGGTGGCCGGCCCCCTGGAGGTGTCTCCTGTCCCGCTGAGCACAGCCCTCTGCCCTGAGCTCTCCGCTCACTGAAGGAAGGAGGTCCCCTTGTCCCAGCCGGGCCGTGCACAAGTGGGAAAGTCCTCCGAGGCTGAGATGAGGACAGGAGATGGTCCCCGCGGTCCCGGGGCCCAGGGTCGGGCACTGTCTTGAGACAGGGGACCTCAGCAGCTGCCTCTGGTTGCCCTGGTGGGGTGGGGCAGAGCTTGGGTGCTGGCTGCTGGGACCTCAGTTTCTGCTGCTGAGATGTCCCTGCCGGCCGTCACTCCACAGCGGTGAGTCATGAGAGTTCAATCAAACATTACACATTTTTACGTGACATGTCACCGAGTGTCACTCACAGGGACAAAGGAGGTCATGTGCACATTACCTGGATGTTTCCTGAGCAGCAGCCTTACCTGCCGGCACTCTCCTGTCGCTGAAAGGACATCCCACACCCCGGGGCCAGGAGGCTCCACCAGGGCTCACGTGACCACAGCCAAGCCGGTCACTCCTTAGCCAGGGGCTGTGAGCAGGTGCATCTCTCCTGCTAGAGATGGGGGTGGGCAGGGGGGGACGGACATTTTCAGGTTCCGTCAGCCTGCGATCTCCCCTATGACAAGGGGACCCCCAATTTTTCAAAGTAATCGAATCTTTTTTTGTAGTTTTTTTCCCATTTGGGGAGCCAGCTATCTAAGGATTACAACATCAAAAAATAACTCCAGATAAGGGAATTTAGAAGGTCACAGGGAGAAGCACAGGCTCAGAAAACACCGGAGGAGACATTTTTTTCAGCTCTGGCTGATCCCTGGCAAAGAGGCAGCCTTCAACCTTCAAAAAAAAAGAAAGAAAGAAAAGGAAAAAAAAGACTAAGGGGGAGAATCTGATTTCCAGATTTGCCACATTAAAAGAGTCAAGTGTCCAGTTTTCAACAACAACAACAAATCACCAGGGAAACAAAGAAACAGGAAAGTCCCATTCAAAGGAGTAGAATAAACTGAAAGAAGCCATCCCTGAGAAAGCCCAGACACTGGCACAACTAGGCAAATGGCTAAAAGCACATTTATGCTTTATTTTTTAAATTGAGGCATATTGACATATAACATTACATTCGCTTCAGGTGAACAACATCGTGATTGGATATTTGTATATATTGTGAAATGATCACAAGAAGTCGAGTTAACACCTGTCCCCACAAACAGTTACAAATGTTTTTCCTTGCAATGAATACTTTTAAGATTTACTCTCTTAGCAACTTTCAAATATGCAACACAGTATTATTAACCATAGTCACCATGCTATATGTTGCATCTTCAGGAGTTATTTTTTTTATAATTGGAAATTGGACATTTTGACCCCTTTCACCCATTTTGCCCACCCCCATCCCTGGCCTCTGGGAACCACCAGTCTGTTCTCTGCGTCCATGAGCCCAGTTATGTTGCTGGTGTTGTTTAGTTCCAGGTAAAAGTGAGATGAGATGGGATTTGTCTTTCTCTGTCTGACCTACTTCACCTAGCCCTCAAGGTCTATCCATGTCATCACAGATGGTAAGATCACATTCATTTTTTATGACTGAATAATATTCCATTGTATATGTATATACCACATTTCTTTATCCATTCAGCCATCGATGGAAACTTAGGTCATTTCCATATCATGGTTATTGTAAATAATGCTTCAATGAACATGAAGGTGCATATGTCTTTTCAAATTAGTGTTTTTGTTTTCTTCAGATACATACCCAGGAGTGGAATAGCTGGATCATATGGTAGTTCTATTTTTAATTTTTAAAAGAACCTCCATCCTGTTTTCCATAGTGACTGCACAAAATTACATTCCCACCAACAGCGTCCAAGGGTTCCCTTTTCTCCACATCCTGGCCAGCATTTGTTATTTATGTTCTTTTTGATGATAGGTATTTTGACAGGTATGGGTGGTATCTCATTGTGGTTTTGATTCTCATTTTCCTGATGATTAGTGATGTTGAGCACCTTTTCATATAGCTATTGGCCATCTGTATGTCTTCTTTGGAAAAATGTCTGTTCAGGTCTTCTGCCTATTTTTTAATGGTTTTTTTTGTTGTTGTTGTTTTGATGTTGACTTGTACAAGTTCTTTTTATATTTTGGGTATTAACCCCTTACTGTATGTATCATTTGCAAATATCTTCTCCCATTCAATAGGCTCCCTTTTCATTTTGTTGATGGTTTCCTCTGCTGTGCAAAAGCTTTTTAGTTTGATTTTAGTTTACTTTTTAGTAGTCCCATTTGTTTATTTTTGCTTGTAGTGTAAAATCTAAAAAAATTATTGTCAACACCTTTGTCAAAGAGCTTACTGCCTATGTTGCACTATGTTTTCATCTAGGAGTTTTATGGTTTCAGGTCTTACATTCAAGTCTTTAATCAATTTTGAGTTAATTTTTATGTATGGTGTAAGGTAGTCATCTAGTTTCCTTCTTTTGCATGTGGCTGTCCAGTTTTCCCAACACCATTTATTGGAGAGACTGTCCTTTCCCCATTTTATGTTCTTGGCTCTTTTGCCATAAATTAGTTGATCATATATGTGTGGGTTTATATCTGGGCTCTCAATTCTGTTTCATTGATCTATTGTGTCTGTTTGTATGTGAGTACCAAACTGTTTTGATTACTGTAGCTTTGTAGTATGGTCTGAGATCAAGAAGTGTGATGCTCCCAGCTTTGCTCTTCTTTCTCAAATTTGCTTTGGCTATTTGGGGTCTTTTGTGATTCCATACAAAGTTTAAAACATTTTTAATATTTCTTTGAAAAAATGCCATTGAAATTTTCATAGGGATTGCATTGAATATGTAAATTGCTTTTGAGTAGTAGGAACATTTTAACAATATTAATTCTTCCAATCCATGAGCATGGAACATCTTTCCAATTATTTGCATCTTCTTCAATTTATTTTATCAAAGTCTTATACTTTTCAGTGTACTGAAAACTTTACTTCCTTGGTTAAATTTATTCCTATGCATTGTATTCTTTTTGATGCAATTGTAAATGAGATCGTTTTCTTCATTTCTCTCTTTGCTAGTTTGTTATTAGTGTACAGTAACACATTAATTTTTGTATATTGATTTTGTATTCTTCAAATTTACTGAATTTGTTTATTAGTTCTAAAAGCTTTTTGATGGAGTCTTTAGGGCTTTTTATATATAATATAATGTCATGTGCAAATACTGACAGTTTTACTTCTTCCTTTCCAATCTGGATTCCTCTTATTGCTTTTTCTTGCCTAACTGCTCTGGCTAGGACTTCCAATATTATGTTGAGTAAAAGTGGTAAGTGTGGGCATCCTTATCCTGCTCCTGATCTTACAGGAAAAGCTTTCAGGTTTTCATCATTGAGTATGATGTTAGCCGTGGGCTTGTCATATTGGCCTTATCTTCACACTCTCCATCTGTCATGCTCCAAAGCACCAGTATATCTCAGAGAGGAACTCTTACACGTGTCTAGTAGCCCAGTTTTAGCAGCTGATGCCCAGAGACACCCCTGAATGCATGGGTCTATTTGCCCAGGAGGCATCCTTTCTGAGTCACACAGGATGGTTAACAATCCCTGTGGTTCTTGGCAGGTTATACCCCCAGGGCACAGCACAGCAGCAGAATGAAACACACTTTCAGGACTTCCCTGGTGGTCCAGTGGTAAAGAATCCACCTGCTAATGCAGGGGACACGGTTTCAATCCCTGGTCTGGGAGGATCCCACATGCCATGGGGTGACTAAGCCCATGCACCACAACTACTGAGCCTGCACTCTAGAGCCTGCAAGCCACAACTACTGAGCCCACACGTCACAACTACTGAAGCCCGTACACCTTAGAGCCCGCACACTTAAACCACTGAGCCCATACGCCACAAATACTGAAGCCTGCATGCTCTGGGGCCCACATGCCACAAGCTACTGAGGCCCACATGCCTAGAGCCCATGCTCCACAAGACAAGCCACCAGAATGAAAAGCCCACATACCACCACGAAGAGCAGCCCCCACTCGCCGCAACTAGAGAAAAGCCACGTGCAGCAATGAAGACCCTGCACAGCCAAAAAAAAAAAAAAAGGAAAAAATAGAAAGAAAGAAACATACCTTCAGTCTTTCTGTGAAAGAGGCCTATTTGCTTATTTTGGAGCTTCAGCCTGGTTTGGGTTCAGACTTCAGGTTGGCACATCCAGAGGCTACAGAGCTGCTCTCAGTGAACATGCACCAGGGACCACCATCTTTGCACTCCCCCCTGCCTTGCTACAGTGCACTGGTATCTCCCAGAAAGGAGCTTATAATTAGTTTGGAGCCCTGATTTTTGGGACTGTTACACAGGGGACACCTCAGGTCACCTGGTCTGGTGGCCAGCAGGGCCACTTGCAGTCCCACAGGACTGTATATATTTGCATACCCTAAGAGCTGCTGCCCAAGGGTCTGGCTTCCAATCAACCTGAATCTAAGTGCTGACCAAGAAACCCCTCTTCAGGATACTGACAGCTCTTGGCACATCCTTAATACTGGGACTTATTCAAAATAAAATAGGTTGCTTGGACAATGACAAAGGTTCCACAGACAACAAAGAACTGGGTCAATGTGAAAACACAAGGTTCATCTCCTACATGAGGCCATTTTTTCAAGACTAGGAGAGGTGGCTGTTTCATCTAATACATAGAAACCAACACAGATGGTCAAACAAAATGAGGATACAAAAGACTACATTCCAAACAAAAGAACCAAATAAAACTTCAGAAAAAAATGTTTTTAATAAAACAGAGATAAGTAATTTACCTGATAAATAGTTCAAAGTAATTGTCATAAAGATGCTTACTGAACTGAGGAAAGAATGGATAATCACAATTAGAACATCAACAAGAAGATGAAAAAATAAGAAAGTACCAAGTAGAAGTCACAGAGCTGAAGAATATAATAACAGAACTGAAAAATACACTAGAGGGATTTAACAGCAGACTACATGAAGCAGAAGAAAGAATCAGTGAACTCAAAGACAGAGCAGTGGAATGCACCCAATCAAAGCAGCAAAAGAAAAAAGAATTTTTAAAAACGAAGATAGCTTAAGGGACTTTGGGGACATCAAAAGGACTAACATTCACATTATAGGGGTTCCAGAAGGAGAAGAGAGAATGAAGGGGGCAAAAAAAGTTATTTGAAGAAATAGGAAAGTTTAAAAACTTTCTTAACCTGGGGAAGGAAACAGACATCCAGATACAGGAAGCCCAGAGAGTTACAAATAAGATAAAGCCAAAGAGACCCACACCAAGGCACATTATAATTAAAATGTCAAAAGTTAGAGACAAGGAGAGAATCTTAAAAGCAGACTAATTTTACAAAATAGAATACAAATAAATTACCCATAAACATTGTATGTAAAATGCAAATCTATCTTATTATTATTAGATTCAACAGGCATAAAATTAATCTCTCAAATTGTTACAAAATCTCTGAGCACTTAGTCTTTAATTACTAACAAACAATTCATGGACCAGCATTAGTCCATGGACCAGACTTTGAAGGGCCCTGCTCTAAGTATTCAGTAATTAATCAGTGCATCATCATTAAATTATTTATTGTGTGCCTACCGTGTGTCAGGTCATAAATCAAATACATAAAACTGTACTCGCTTACATGAAGCCACTAGTCTGTGAGGAAGGACGTTAAACAAAGCAATGGCCATAGATTAACATGTAAGCAAAATGGTCGTAAAAACTGCTGTGATTGTAAATTGTATGTGTCGACTCATCTGGCTTAGGGATGCCCAGATGACTGGTGAAATGTTATTTAAACGTGTGTCTGTGAGGGTGTGTGCAGATGAGGCTAGCCTGTGATGCAGCTGACTGAGTAGACTGTCTTCCCCAGCGTGAGTGGGCATCACCCCATCCATCCAGGGCCTGAATGGAACAAAAGGGTGGAAGAGGAATTCACCTCTTTTTCTGCTTCTCTGCTGAGCAGGCACATATCATCTTGTCTCCGGACAGAACTGGGATTCACATCACTCCCTGGTCCTCAGGGTTTTGACCCAGATGGAGTTCAGCTTCCCCTGCTTGCAGACGGCAGGTCATGGGACTTGCCAGTGTCCATCGGCTAATTCCTCATCATAAATATCCTTTTATATCCTATCGTTTCTGTTTTTCTGGGAAAGGCTGCCTATTACAGCTGTGAAGGCAAAGTACAGTTAAATCCAAACGCCTGTGTGACTCAGACGTAGGGGACCTGGAGTGGTGATCAGTGAAAGCTCTCCAGAGGAATCAACATTTCTCTGAGCCAAAGAAGGAGTTGGACCAGCCAACCAAGGAAAAGGGGAAGGGGAAAGCCTTTGAGGCAGCGGGAACAGCATATGCAAAAACCCAGGATCAGTGGGAAAGCCATTTGTGGCACGCCACAGGGGAGGAAGACAAAGTTAGAGGGGCTGACAGGTCAGACCACCCAGAGGCTTTCAGGGACAGTCACAGCTTTGGGTCAACTCTGAGAGCGAGGGGAAACCTATATGGGGTTTTAAACAGCAGGGGTAAGTTTTGTTTTTGCTTTTGGTTTTGGTTTTTTGGTTTGTTTGTTTTTTTTTTTTTTGTGGTACACGGGCCTCTCACTGCTGTGGCCTCTCTCACTGCAGAGCACAGGCTCCGGATGCGCAGGCTCAGTGGCCATGGCTCACGGGCCCAGCCGCTCCGCAGCATGTGGAATCTTCCCGGACCGGGGCACGAACCCGCGTCCCCTGCATCGGCAGGCGGACTGTCAGCCACTGCGCCACCAGGGAAACCCCAAGATATTTTAATTATATTTTGAAAACAATACTCTGGATGGAACAAGAGTTAATGGGATAAAGTGAATTGGAGATGATGGTGGCTGGACTGGGAAGACGGAGAGGGGGGATGAGGGGCAGCCTGGGTGCCAGTTGGGGTGCGAGGTGCACAGGTGAAGCTGGCTCCTACCCTCTGACTGCACGGCCAGGTAGGCGGGGGTATAACCATGGACACTCTGCAGGGGACAGGGTGTCCATGGAAGCCAGGAGGCAGCCTGAGAACAGAACCAAAGAAAAGCACTCCAAGTGGAGGGGAGAGGTTCTGGGAGGGATAATGGGGGAGCACAGGGTCTGGAACCCCAGAATCCTCAGGCTGCAAGGATTGTCCATCAATTCATTCAGGGCACTGGGTACATTCAATGCCATTGGCACTTCAGGGCAGCCACTAGGCACTTTCGAAGTCTGAGAGTCAGTTGGGAACTACGGTCTGGAGAAGCCGCAGGAGACCAGCTCAGGGAGTGTAAGGCAACTTCTCATCTCCACATCGGGGCTGGCCCTCCCCAACCCAGGGAGAAGGAGGAGGCCGCCGGGCCCTCCCCAGGGGGACCCTGGCTGACTGCACCTGCACTGGTTTCTCTCTCCGGAGAGCCGCCCTCACGAGCACTTTCCGTGGGTCGAGTGTGTGTTTGGTTGAGCCCTCACTGCCACGCGGTAGGGAAGAATCACCCCCATTTTGCAGATGAAGAATCCAGTTTCAGGGGCGTTAGGTGTCCAGCCAATGGCCACAAAGCCACGGGTGACGAGACATGAGGAGAGGCCGGCGCTGGGCTACAGAACCGTCGTGCGTCCGTGAGCCTCGGACAGTGGCAACGATAGAAAACACCGCACCGCTGGGAAGGACTAAAGGACACTTGTGTCTGAAAAGAGGAAGTCACGTTGTTCTGTTCTTCATGCAAATGTCCACCTACAGCTGGAGGTGAGAGGCGTCTGTGTTCCTTCTCTCTTTTTATCCAACTTCAAAGAGTCACTGAAGGATTTAGCTCAGGGTCCCTGAGGGCAAACACACCATTAGCGGCGGGCACGACCCCAGAGCTTTTTGGTGTGTTTGCGTTTGAGGTATTTTTATTTTTTTCCTTTTCTAAGCAAAAATAATTTCTGGTTTTTCATCTAAGCACATCCACTGCCGGCTCCTCCAGGGCTGATAGTCAGCTCTGTTAAAAACGCAGCTTCCCCTCCGTCCTCAGGGACCTGCAGACTTGGGGAAAGTGGGCGTTCGGGGGATGTTAGTGCAGGCAGCAGCGAAGCCCCATCCCAGATGCTTCCGCTCTGTCTGCGTGGACCCTGCTCGTGGTGTCAGCTGACTCTTTGCAGGGTGTGGGTCTGGTGTGCGCCATGTGTGAGACAGAGACAGAGAAAGGAAGGACTTTCTGTCCTTTCAGTGAGCCAGTCCAGGGAGCTGGGAGAATGTTCTTGGTGACCCCAAATGAAACCACATGAAGTATGCTTATCTTCTTTCCTCCAGAATCTTCTTTGTTTGGGCGTTTTAACCATCCCATCTTTTTCTGTGACCACAAATGAAATGCCTCCATCTCTACCACCTGTCATACTGCAGTTTGAACCATTAGTGTATCTTTCCCAAGCGTGTTTGCCCCCATCCCCTTAGCCTTTAGCCTCCATGGACACGCCGCATGACACAGGGATGCAATCGATGACGTTATCTGAACCAGCCCTGAACCCTCTTTGCCGATGAGAAAACTGGGGCAGGAATCCTGGAAGTCCAGCTCTGCCGGTGCCGGACCTAACGCCCTGTCCCTGAGTCACGGCCCCGGAATACTGCAGGTGACAGAACTGACCAGGGCCGAAGGGGAGGCCAGACAGACGGAAAGGGCCCTGCACCCCGAGGGGCCACAGCCAAAACGCGGAGGGAAGGGTGGAGCCTAGTCACGCCCCGCCCCCCCAAAGACGCACCCCTCCCTCCCAGAGATGCCGTGTGCGTTCCCATAGCAACGCACAGAGCTGGGGGTGGGATGATCTCCATCTGTTTGGAGTGTAGCCAGGGTTTATACTGAAAATACCAAACACCCTGCAGAGACTTTATCCTCGGGTAGGGCTTGTGATTTGCCGGATGCAGCAGTCAGCAGATCAGGGCGCTGCGCTCCGGTCTCAGTCCGCCCCGAGCCCCTGCTCTGGACTCACTGTGCAGCCAGCAGCCGAGCCCCAGCCCCTGTGAGGAATCAGGACTTTCCACCCGCCTTTACACCCCGCTCCACAGCCCGCGTTGCACCTGGCACAGTGTGGGGCCCAGCAGTGCCCAGTAGACGCTCCCTGCCCGCTGGCTCCCCCCGTCCTCACCTCTGTCCCCACAGATGCTCAGCCCATCCCTACCTGTCCTGCTTCCCAGGGATCGGCCCCTCCAGGGACGCCGGCCTGGTCCAGCTGTGGTGCTCATGGGGCTCCTGGCTGTGACAGCATCAGCCCTCAGCATGGATTTCAGGGATGTCGGTGCCATGATGGGGGTGGTCCTGGCCACGTGGGAAGGAAGAGTGGGCTGGCATGAGGCAGAGGACCCTGGGGGAGGGGAGAAGGGTGTGCTGAGCCTCTGGAATCATATGACAGAGCTTCTTCTACCTCCCCAGCTCTCCCAGCCTCCCAAGGATCTAAGACCTGGCACCAGACAGAAAACACCGCCGTCCCAGCTCTCGGTCCCTCTGGGTTTGCTTGTGGAGGAGGCAGGTGTCTCTGAGTCGCCATTTAGTCTAATCATCTTGCTGAAGCTCTTGGAAAGCAAGAGTCAACACCCGAGGCCACTTCCATGTGTTCGTTTACCTTTGAGCAAAGCGCGAAGACACGTATTGACCACCCCCCGCTGCATCCCCTCAGGACCCACTTAGTAAGGACAGCATGGGAGCTGGAAGGCAGCTCAGCCACGGTGGTCTCCCCTGTGCCACGGCAACAGCTGCAGCTTGCAGCTGACCCAACTGGAGGGGGTTCCAGGCCCCCATCAGTGCCTGGTATCAGCTCAACACGCCTCCAGAGAGGAAGGACAGTAAAGGGCACCCCAGGGGCTCCAAAGCAGAAGCAGCATCCAGTCTCAGAAGGGCTGACACTGCAATTCCCATAAATTCACAAGAAATCATATAATGGCTTAAAACGGCGATGCCTCCTGGACTCGGTCCAGAGCTGTAACCACATCGTGCGCTCTGCCAGGGCCATCAGCCCAGCAGTGTGAAGCCTGGGCTACTGACAGGTGACAGCTCCGTCCACCTTGGAGTCTGAATGGAGCCTCTGCCTCCCCGGGAAACCTGTCCTCCCTGGAGCCTCTGAGATGGCTTTGCTCCCAGGCACATTGCAAACTTGCAAACTAACCAAGGGTATGCTGGCCTGCTCACGTTTCATTTCCTCCAGGACAGCACACTGAGGAAACTGGTAAGCCAGAGGAACCCTGGGCGCCTGTCACCACAGCAGACCCCACACGGCTGCCTCGTCGGGTCCTCACAATCACCTCAGGATGTAAACAACACCACCTCGTGTCACACGCGTGAGTGTAGGTTCGCGGGGATCACGTAATCCACCCGAGGCCTCGCAGCTGGCGAGACAATGCTGTGAGCTGGACACAGGTCCGTCAAAAGGTTTTCTGTCCATGTGTTTGGCCTCCATGGTGACATGTCAGTGTGACATGGTGACACACTGAGGTACTGATTTGTCTGTGTTCCTAATGTCTTCTGTCCCCCATCCCACCTGCCTATTCGGGCAGAGTCAGGCCTTTCCGTGGTTAGTCCATCACTGGGATTTTTCCCAAGAAGGAAAGCAAAAGCAGACAGTCACGGGGCACCATTCCTGCCATTGTTAAAAGCCACGCTAATCCAAAGAGTGATGCTGAACAGCTCAACACAGGGAGGAAGAGTGATATTTAAGAGAGTGAGGCGTGGGGGAGGGATGATCGAGCCATGGAAAGGGACGGGGAGCCCTGGCGGGGACGGGCCACCAGCTTCCTGCAGGGCCCAGCAGTCGACAAGATGTCCGGGGTCTCCAGCCTGACAGAGACCCCAGGCCCCCAGACCTGAAGGTGCCACGTGGACTGAGCCAGCCGGGCACCTTCTGTCGTGGTGGGACTCCTAGCTGGCTTCTTTGCCCACAACCTTAATTCCAGTTGCCTTCTCTGTTCTGTTGATCTAACTCCCATGCTGTCAAAGCAAGTAAATAGGAAAATGAAAATGATAATGTCTTCAGGAACTAAGGGACTCTTTTCTTCCCTCCATATTTCTTGTGCTCAGAAGAAATAATTTTAGGACACTTTCAGTCGCTCAAAGAAATATTACTTTACTTTCTCCTTACAACAAACTTGTCAAGGAGGCGAGATGCACACACTACCCTGTTTTGCTGAGGAAGTTCCAAAGTGCATGGGAAGGACCTCATTCTACTCACCCTCCGGGCTTCCCCGTGGACACCCACCATCCAAGCAGAGAAATTGTCTTCCTGGCGCAGGAAAACAACCTGAGGTCACTCGGGAATTCTATTCACAGCAATTTCTTTTGGTAACTCAATGAAGTATTTTCTCAGCAGTGTCAAGGGTGCAGCCCCGAGGTGTCCTTGAGAGCTGGTCTGGGCTTGGAAAGAAGCCCCAGAGAAGGCAGACGAAGGGAACTGCTGTTTTCTGTCACCCCTCCATCTCCCTCTGCCTCCCCCCCGCTGCCAGAGCCGCTCACGGCCCTGACCCGCTCCTGAGATGCTGACCCAGCGGGCTGGGGACAAGTTCTCTCCCCCGGGGGAGCAGCGGCGAGACCATGCGACCCGTTAACCCCCCGACGAGAGGCTGCCTGACCGCGGACACGTTGAGAAGCCTGAGCAGATCCGGGCGACATCCGAGCAGCAGGAGAGCGACGAGGTGCCTGTGTCAGTTCATGTGGCCGGGGCAGCCGGGTCACCAGAGTGCAGACCCCTCCGTCGGGGATCCCCTCTCCCTGGGGAGGGCGGGGTGACTGGCTGGGGAGGGGTGGGGGAGGGGGAGGGGGAGGCTGTGGGAGCTGCAGGGGGGATGCCCGCACGCTGGGCTCCACTAGCAGGTCTACACTTGCAGGCATGGACTTGACCGCACTGCCTCTGATGCCTGATCTGTCTTGGGAGGAGTAAGAGTAGATGATGCATTTCTTGTCTCAATGATGAATCTCCAGGAAATAAATTTAGCTGCTTCCCCAGAGAATTTATTCTAGTGGCTCTTAAAGAGCAGAAATGCCCACCAAGTGCATGTCCAGAAATCCAGATCGCACTCAGGATAGATGAAGCATCACCCTGGCTCTCAGTGTTACACACATTCATGTGTGTCCACACTTGTTCCTCGTAGCTCATCTGCCAGAGAAGGTGTGTATTGACAGAACCTGCTTGTATAAGCACATCTCTGCACACGTGGCACGTCGGGTTTGCATTCCGTATGGAGAATATAGCAGGTGTGCACAGCAGGAAAACCTGGTCAGAGGTGGGGCAGGAGCCTGGGGGGCAGTGAACCTTCGGCTGGGGTCCAGCGAGCACCCCGTGCTGGGCACCACTCCCACTGGGCAACTTCAGACAGCCCTGCAGCCGCGGGACTCCAGTTTCACTGACAGGAAAAAGCTGAAATGCGCATCAACAGTGGAACAGGCACACGTGGTGTTTTCACAAAAGGGCACTAACAGCAAAGAGCAGGAGCATCCAGAACCTCACACGACACATGACTGAAGTTCACGAACATGGTCTGAGGAGCTTAGCCAGGTGTGCACATGTGACTTGTGTAAAGGACGAGAAAAACAAAGCCCGTACCCGCTGGCCCTGCTGGTCACCCCTGACGGGGCTACTGGGGGGCTCTGCTGGGTGGCCAGCCACTCCGGTGTCTTGGTCTGAGTGCTGATGACGTCAATTTATGAAAACTGGCCAGACTGGACCTCTGATGGATGTACTTTTCTGTGCTTATGGCATAAATACTTCAATTAAACATCAGAAAACGTGCAGGAGGGGAGAGTCCAGGGAGAGAAGCATAAACTGAGTGACCTCCAGGGTTTCTCACCGCTCCCAGGGGCCGTGTCCTGGTTTGCTCATCGTCACAGCTTTCAGTTCCTTTTCCTCTTAGTGCTTCCTTTCCACCCCGTGGCTGCATTTGCATCAGTAATAGAGATGCGAGGGTGGATTGGGCAGAATCAAGGGGGATTTGGTGCCTTCGCTTGGTTTCTCAGAGCTGCTCTGAGCTCAGAGGGAAAGGGGCCGGCGGTGGGTTTCCACCAGCTGGTTTAATCTGTAAATGTCAGCGGTTGTCACTCCTCATCCCTAGAAGACGGGTCTAAGCCTAAGCCTTACCGCTGGGCAGAAAAATTGAAACTGCTCTAGCATTTGGGAGTTTGTGGAAATCATTAAAAGCAAAAAGCAATTTTTACTTTCCGTGAACAGATATGATAAACTCTATGAGTTCTCCTTCCCTTCTTTATTTTGATGCCCTTACATCCATGGAGAGCACCGGGCACGTTGCCCTTGATTCTGAGGTGCTCTCTGAAGGTGTTTGCCGCATTGGGTGCCGGTGTACACAGCTCTCGTCGTGCAGCAGTGACCCAGGGCTGGCAGCTAGTGAATACAGGCACGTTCTGCACAGAGAGTGTTGATTCCTCTTCACTCTCTCGTCTGAACCCTGAAGCGTTTGGTTCGCATTTGATGGAGAATAAAAGGCAAGTCAGCCTGGGCCGAGTGTCCCTCAAAGTTAGTGGGTTAACTGGGTGGTGGGTTAGCGACCTGGCAGGGAGGCAATGAGTCAGGTGTGCATATGACTCTGAGATCAAGGTGAAACACCTGGTTCCAGATCAGGCTGAGGCCAAGGGCCAGACGACTGGCTGGCCGATGAGCCTGGCACCTGCCATTTAGGCAAAGTAGGTGGTTCAAAGCCTGGGGTGGCTTTGCGGAACCCGAAGGCGAGTAGGGCAGACAGGAGGGTTGAAGAGAAGGAGGAGCAAAAAGGAATCTGTCTTGCGCCGGCCCCGACCAACACGAGGGGCTGGAGGACGGGGGCGGGGTCTGGAGAGCACGGGGCAGGGGGCCGACCACACAGAAGACCGTCCAACCTTTCCCAGGGGCGGGTCTGTCCCCGCTGCCCGTCCATGCACGTCTAACTCCACTACCTGTCGACGAAGGGCACAGCTGTGAGGCACCTCAGGCGCTGCGGACAGAGCAGCGTGTGTGTGGCAGGGCCTGCAGGGCGGGGGACCCACAGGGCACGGGGTCCAGGCGTGTCCCCAGGTGAGCGTAAGACGGGAGGGCACTGCTGCGGCGGGCATGTGTGAGAAGCTTTGATGATGGACTCCATTCACTCGACGGTAGTACATGTATATCTTTGAGAAAATTTAGCCTCTCGTGTCTGGTTCCTCATCTGGACAAAGGGGAGATAATGATAGTGTTTCTTTAGGTTTGTCGTGATGATACATTAGATCCTAGGTGTGATTGCCAAGAAAAAGCTTCATCAATTTTAACTTTTTTTTTTAAAAAAAGAGAAAAGAATAGTTCTTTCTTTTATTAGGAGGAAGAAGATAAGTGAAATGCAAAAAACTCGTTTCTTTGAGGTTTTCCATTTCTAAATCGGGTGTGAAGGGAGCCAGTAGCCTTACTCTAAGAATGAGGGGCCCCCTGAGAGTCTGAATAAAATGTAAAAGATAGAAAAGTCAGCAGGGGATGTGGTGGAGGGAGTGTACTGGGGAAGTGCTGATGTGGGTGGTCACCCCCCTCCCACAGTGACAGTTTTCTTCAGCGAAGCTCTGTCACACCTGCGTTAGGAAGATTGGCCCTTCCAGTGCGAGAGTTTAGGAATATACCTACAGAGAAGTGAGAAGAATGAACTTGTATTTAAGGATTAATTATAATAATGGCCCGTGGATTTGAGATAGGAAAGAAGAGGGGCACCCAAGGCCCTGGATGGATCGAGCAGTGGTGAAGGTGAGATTTAACGAAGGTAAAGGATGGACCCAGGGCGCTGGAGCAAGGATGCCAGCAGGATGAGAGCTGAGGCCAAAGAGGGTGATCTGGACTCATTTCCACATGGTTCTCGAGGATGGCACGTTCCCGGGGAAGGCTGCACAGTTGTATCTGCACAGTTGTAACCTCTAGGGAGGTTACAGCCTGAGAGGCTTGGGTAGGTGGCAAGGCCTCCGAGGATGACGGAGGGTTGAGGGGAGACAGAATGTGAGGAAGAGTGGGTGTCTTCTGTGAAACGAGGGAGAGACCAGGTGTCAGTGGACGACAGCACGAAGGCCGGGTGCAGGACATCTGAATGTCCAGTGGGGGAGCCTTAGAGGGTCAGCAGTGTGTGTGTGTGTGTGTGCATGCGTGCGTGTATGTGTGTGCATGCGCATTTGTGTGCATGTGTGCGTGTGTGTGTATGTGCATGTGTGCATGGACTGAGGGGAGGTGGATGTCTCACTCAAGGCGGGCACGATAGCCCCCTCCTTTTCCCACCGTCCCCAGCCTCTGCCTATCCCACACAGGCTCATTTGTGCTTTGTGTTTATTGCACTTTATATGCAAGTTTCACAATAACTTCAGGAAACATTCTCAATTAATAAAATGCAAATATATTCAGCTCACTGTCTCATTTTACAAATGTAATTTTCCCATTGATGTTTAATTGTCTTAAAATTCTTTCAAGGTTAAATGGGAACTATCTCTTGAACATTAGTTATTAAATTATGTAACACCAATTAATTTGCTGAATTGATTTGAGCTTTATGACATTTGTTATTAATTGTTTGAAAGCAAACTTCTAATTATCAAGGGATCAGATATTCTCAGCTCAAAATTCCTCTGAGAGTAGCAGAAAGCTGGTCTGTCATTTTGAAGGTCCTCGTTCCTTGTGACCAGTAACTTGAGCCCCAAAGTGGGATCAACCAAAGGAAGCATTTTCCTGGGTTGAGGGTTCTAAGAAGCCCAGATTCTACTGCTGCTTTTCCACTGTCTGTCACTGCCAGCTGTTCTCCAGTAAAACGACAGCACCTAGAAGGAGCCATGAGATCTCTCTGTGCAAAGAACTACCATTTTCTCCATTTGTCCTACACCTGAAATAGAACACCCTTGCACTGGTGTTTTACGCCACCTGATTTCACCACCTGTGAGATTTTGACATCTGGACCAGCACCTGGTGCCAGGGGCCATTTGTGATCCTCCTACAACCAGTGATGGGTCCTCATGGCCAACAGGGTGGTGAGCGGTCCAGTTCTAAAGTCCTATCTCCTGCCTTCTCAGGACTCTGAGTACCAACCACCACTGTTCAGTTTCCCCAATAGCAGAATCTGAGCCAGGCTTGGAGTGCAGGTGTTTATCAGGGATCAGTATACGTGGAAGGAGAGGAGGAGGCAAAACTGGGCACGGGAGGGAGGCGCACTGCGGCTCAGCCCAGCCTTGGACCCACCTGGGGGCTCTGGAAGGAACACTGCTGTTGAGAGTCACCTCATGGTGTGTCTTATGTCACTGGAGGTGGACTCCCCCAGGAAAGGATATGACCTAGAGCCAGGTGGCCCTCCGCTGAGGCACACCCTGAGGGAGCTGAGAGCTGGAGGTGGTCTGCTGACCTCACTGTAGCTCAATACTGATTGCTCCTGAAGAGGGATCTGGGCAGTGCGTGCCCGTGTCCACCCCTCCAGAACCGAAGATTAAGGATGATATATGCAAACAACCCAGCAGATTACAGGTGTCTGGTAAATAGTAGTTAATGTTCTAATTATTTAATTTTATAATGGGAATCCTTTTGAAAAATAGAGTAGGCAATAGTGTTATAATGACAAAGATCAGAGAAGGGTATCCTTCCTCTGTAGGGACCTCAACAGTGAGTTCTGCAGTCAGAAGCACAGGACAGATGGGGACACTCCTGACTGTGTGGGTGGACATCTTCTTCCTATTTACAGAAGAAGATTCCTGGGTTCAGGGTAGCAGGGTAACTTGCCCAAAGGCATGTGTTGGAAAGTATAGAGTCCAAATTGGAACCCAGGTTTTCTGTCTCCAAAGGCACCAGTCTTTGTTCTCTGCTGCCACTTAAAACAATAAAAGCCATATGAAAAGGTGTATTTTTACCTGTGTGGTAGCAATTTTTTTTAGCAACATAAACTCTATCTTTTTTCTGCAGAAGTCACTAGCCCCATTTTCCAGGAAGTTCAGGACAGACTAAAAACACCTTGATTTCCTGCTGCTAACGCTTTGGACTCCAGAGTGAAGGACCAGAGAGGTGTCATCCAAAGCAGGGGTCCCCAGCCCCCGGGCCACAGACCAACACCGGTCCGTGGCCTGTTAGGAACCGGGCCGCACGGCAGAAGGTGAGCGGCCGGTGAGTGAGGGAAGCTTCATCTGTATGTACAGCCGCTCCCCATCGCTCACATTACCGCCTGAGCTCCGCCTCCTGTCAGCAGTATAGTGAGTTGTATAATTATTTCATTATGTTTTACAATGTAATAATAATAGAAATAAAGTGCACAGTACATGTAATGTGCTTGAATTATCCCGAAACCATCCCTGCCCCCGTCGGTGGAAAAATCATCTTCCATGAATCCAGTCCCTGGTGCCAAAAAGGTTGGGGACCACTGCTCCAAAGGACATCAAGGGCTTTGGGAGGAAAGAAGGGAGAGGTGTCAGTGACAGAGAGAATAAAAGCAGAGGAGTTTGAAGCTGGGGAGACAGAAAAGAAAGGTAACAGGAGGAGATACGCCGACTCCCAGGCCCCCGCTAGGACAGGGAGGGCCAGGCCGCTGCCCGAAGGAGCTGGCAATGAGCGCATGGGTGGCCGAGAGTTGGAGGGCAGTGTCTTAGGGGGTGAACCGTACATCACCGGCACCCCAGGATGATGCCAGTTACACTCTGTGATCCAGGTGAGTCAGAATGCGACCCTGGGAGACATGCGGCTGAGTGTAATGCCTGCACTTGGGCAAGACTGAGCCCGGGGGGCAGTTCCAGTGGATACACTGTTGCCTTTGAATCAGTGCAGCTCAGAACAGGGTTTTTACAAAAAGGCATGAAATAAACATCATTATTTATTAGTCATAATCTCAATTAAAAGCTGCCAAATCTTAGGCAAATGGTAACAAATAACATAGTTTGAAATTATGAGAAATTTATATTTAAATTTATATTAAACTTAAATTTCTATTTAAATTATGGACATTTATATTTTAAAAAATACCTTTTCAAACAACATCTGGAATCATTAAAATCATAGGAGAAAATTAATAAAATGTGTACAGAGCCTGTGCACTAAAAACTACAAAACATTTTTGAGAAGTCAAAGACCAGATTGAGCTATGAAGTCAGTACAATGCCAGTCAAATTCTAACAGCAATTATGTTTTTTACATTAAGATAGTTTCACAAGATAATCATTCTGTCAAGCCGATGGGTTCCAGAACATGGTTTAAAATCGCAGCCTAATTAATTCAGCCCTAGGCCCCTCCTCTAGCCCTCTTTACTGATTTTTCTCTCTCCTCCCAAATATCCAGGTTATATTTCCGGTTCTACTAAAATTGCCTTGCTGCAGAGCACTTTAATGGGATGCAAAGACGGGACTCATTTATTATTGCACAATAAGCATGTCGCGAAGTTTCCTTTGCCACACAACCCCGGGTGTTTTATTACTATAGTTTGCAAAACTGAGGAGGGAAAATGATTGCTCGGGACTCTCCAAGAAGAATGGACATGACACCTACTGCTTGTTTATTTAAGTTGATGTGGGGATTTGGGCCCTTAGTACAGGCGGTCCCCGACTTACAATGATTCAACGTACAATTTTTCTACTTCACAATGGTGCAAAAGTGATACACTTTCAGTAGAGTCTGTACTTGGAATGTTGAATTTTGACCTTTTCCCGGGCTGGTGATATGCAGTACAACCCTTTCCCGCAATGCTGGTGAACAACGGATACACTTAAACCATCCTGGACCCCGACAACCAGTCCGTTTCTCGCTTTCAGTACAGTATTCAATCAATTACATGAGATAGTCAACACTTCATTATAAACTAGGCTAACATGAATGCTCTCAGCAGCTTTAGGGGAGGCTGGGTTGAGCTGTGATGCTGTAGGTCAAGTGTATTCAGTGCATTTCTGGCTTCGAGATTTTCAACCCACAATGGGTTTATCGGGACATAACCCCATTGTGGGTCAAGGAAGATCCATAATGGGTTAAAATTCTTAATGTCAATGTCAACTCCAAGGGATGATCTGAGAAGTTTGATTTCAGAGTCAGAAAGTGTCCTGGTTAGGACAGTGGGTGACAGAGATTCTTGGCTTTAATTCAGGAAAGAATTTCTTAGAGAAAGAAAAAAGGACAAAGGTTGCCGGCTTTTCCTGTTCAGAACAGTTCAGTCTGTAGGGCTTTAGAAGGCATGAACAGCAGGTAGAGGTCGCCAGGGTGTCCCAGGTACCACGGCCCCCACCTGGCACCTCACCTGGCACCAGCCCTGCCTGGTTTCCAGCCTCTGTGTCCCTCCATCCTCCTCAGGGACCAGGGACTCTATTCCCCAAGGTCAGCTATGCAAGGAGAGTCTCCTCAGGGGGCCGCCAGACCTCACAGGCCTCCTCCCCTTTCTGTGACTCGTATCATCTGAGGATTCTCACTAATATGATTCTGGCCCTGCTCTGGCTTTAGGGGATGCTGTTCTCCCTTTAATGGTCTTTTTAAAAATTAATTAATTAATTAATTTGGCTGTGCCAGGTCTTAGTTGCAGCATGTGGGATCTTCGATGTGGCGTGCAGGGTCTTTTAGATATGGCATGGGGGATCTTTAGGTGTGGCATGCGAGATCTAGTTCCCTGACCAGGGATCAAACCCAGGCCCCCTGCACTGGGAGTGTGGAGTCTTAATCTCTGGACCCCCAGGGAAGTTCCCCCCTTTAATGGTCTTAATCTAGTTCAGACCCCTGAGAACTGGCTGGAATATATAAACAAGAATTTACAAACAGCCCAGAGAAGACCAAAGGAAACGAAACAAAACAAAACAAAACCCTGTGAGTAATGACATCTCGGCTATGGGACTCACAGGCAGAGTTATTCTTCCATCTGGTTCACACCACCCCGTCTCTCTCCCTCCATATATCCCAGGCCAATTGCAGGAGGAGGCACTGGGCCTCTTTAGCTGACAATTCTTCATCACCATCATCATCATCATCACCATCACCATCATCACCACCATCACCATCATCACCATCATCACCATCACCATCACCATCATCACCACCATCATCACCATCATCATCACCATCATCAGAGCGTCCCCAGGGGATGAGTCGGCCTTCAGTGCCTTCCTGTCCCCCCTGCTTCATGAAGGTCAACTCAAATTTCAAAGCTGCCTCTGGTCCTCATAACTTTATTTTTTTTCCCAGGTGCATTTCTATCCATTGAATAGGATATTAAAATCTCAACTCATATAAGCAGCAGGGAGACTGAATTGTATTTTATTTCCTTTAAAAATTTGAGAAAAACCCTCAAATGTTGCACCTTTGTTGCCCTGGCAGAGTCATTCATCATTTTCCACTTTTATTAAATTTACCTATTTACTTATCAAAAAACATTATTAAAAATGAATAGGCATGTGATAATTGGGAAAGTATTACACAGATAGGTATAGAAATAGATACCAATGTAGATATGTAGATATAAAAAGGGTGAGTCATTCTTCGTGTACAATTCAACAACTAATACATGAAAAACCCATTGAAAAATGCAAGCAGGCATTTCACGAAAGAAGACATGAATACCAATAAGCATATGACATTGTGCGCAGCATCATTATTTATCAGGGTGATGCAAATTAAAACCACAATGAGATACCATCTCCAACCCATTAGAATCACCAACACAAAAAACTTCTGACAATATCAAACATTGTCAAAGGTGTGAAGTAACTAAAACTCAGACATAGCTGAGGGAGAATAAAATGAAACACTCACTTTGGCAAACTCTTTGACAGTTTTTTTTTAATAAAGTCAGATACACATCTGACTAAACAATTCCACTCCTAGCTATTCCAAAGGTTTAAAACATGTGTTCACCAAATTAATAGTATAAGAATATTTACAGTAGCCTTTTTCTAACAGCTAGAAACTGAAAACCACCCAAATATTCATCAACTGAAGAATGAATATGGAATGTGGAATATTCCATAATGGAATGCTACTTAGAAATCAAAAATAACCTACTGATAAGTGGAACAAACATTATTCTGAGTGAAATAAGCCAGATACAAAGAACACATTCTATATGATCCCACGGACATGAAGTTGAAGGACAATCCAATATAATCTTTGGTGATAAAACTCAGAATATTGGTTTCTTGTTGGGAGGGGGAAGGGTTATATAAAACAGCACAAGCAAGCTTTCTGGGGTGATGGAAATATTCTGTACCGTGTTTTTGCTGTAGTTTTTTTTTTAACGTCTTTATTGGAGTATAATTACTTTACAATGGTGTGTTAGTTTCTGCTTTATAATTTGCTGTAGTTTTATGGGCATATGTAATGCCCCAAATTTATCTAACTAACAGTTAAGATAAGTTATGACCTTAATAAATAAACAGTACGTGCTAAATGAGGAGCATTATCTAACATTGGCCCTAACCCATCTCTGACCAAGATGAACTGGCAAACTGGATGATTACCAGCGGCACAGCTGCAAGGGTTCATTTTACGGTTCGGCCTGAGATATTGTTTGCTGACAGCTGTGGGCACGATCTAAATCACGCCTCCTGCCCGTCCAGACACAATCAGTGATCATCTCACAAAATAATGAATCTGCCAGCACAGAGAACCCCAGAATGTCCTGAAAGAATCAACCTCCTGAATTTTATTTCTAACCTTTTCTTACCCTTGAAATATTTCAAACTCTAGCAGCCCTGCTCACCAGCCTCCCACAAGGAGCTGCCCCAGGAGAGAAATATGAGCCCCGGGACCGGCTCTGTCATCGGCCGAGGACAGGACCTTCCAGGGTGAGGGCAGAGAGAGGAGGATGGAGAGATGCCAGAGGAGGGCGGGGGCAAAGAAGAGGACAAGCGGGGAGAGGACGAGGGGAGAGAAGGGTGGAGGAAAACACAGCGAAAGTGGGTTCTTTACCTCTGACAAAAAGGAGAGTCTCAGACGGTGGTGGAAATTGGTATTTTTGAACTAGGTTTCTGTACCAGGCAGCGTCATGAATTGGTAATAAAAGAGATGCCCCGGTGTCCCCAACAGAAGTACTTGGGACAGAGAAACCCCCAGACCCTCCTTTTACAATACGGCAACTCCTGTCAAGATTAGCACGTTTTGGGCTTCCCCGGTGGCACAGTGGTTGAGAATCTATCTGCCTGCTAATGCAGGGGACGCGGGTTCGAGCCCTGGTCTGGGAGGATCCCACATGCCGCGGAGCAACTGGACCCATGAGCCACAACTACTGAGCCTGCGCGTCTGGAGCCTGCGCTCCGCAACAAGAGAGGCCGCGATAGTGAGAGACCCGCGCACCGCGATGAAGAGTGGCCCCCGCTTGCCACAACTAGAGAAAGCCCTCGCACAGAAACGAAGACCCAACGCAGCCAAAATAAATAAGGAAATTAATAAATTCCTACCCCCAACATCTTCAAAAAAAAAAAAAGATTAGCACGTTTTTCTGAGACCCGTTATCAAAGCTTTTATTTGAGGTACACTCTGTATATATTTCATGATCCTGGAATCTGTTATAAATTTTTCCTCGCAAAAACTTTGCTGTGACGCCAGGGATCATCTACTTCTTGCTACTTCCTTAGAATTTTCATTTCTTATAGGTATATTTATGAAGAACGGGAACACTCTTTTTGCCAATTTTAGTTTTTACTTGATCTGTGGAGAAATATGTTTCATAGAGGACTCATTTCTCCAAAACATTTTTGTTGACTGACTTTTTTCAAAACACTTAATGGTGCAAAATAGGCCGTGGCAGAGTTGCTGTTTGAGTCTTCCGCCCTCCGTCTCGGGTGTCCGGGAGAGCAGAAGGTGACCGAAGGCAGCTGCACGTCCCTGGGCCATCCACGGCATCTCCATCTGTGTCCCAGACCCACCTCCAGGTTCAGCACTTCTGGGAGCCCGGGAGGCCGGCGTTGGGTCAGAAGCAGCTCTTTTTGGTCTTCTACGGTTTTCATGGTTCAGGCACTGTCAGCCCAGCCCTAGAAAATCTCAGAAGAGGAAGCTAAAGGGCAAGCCACGGAAGGGATTTGGAGGAAAAGTGGAGTGAGTTCAGATTCCAGGGGCATCCCTTCTCCGTTCCCACCAACAACTGTCCTCAAGGAAGCCCCCTCTCTTTCACAGCCAGCGACACAGAGATGGTCGCTGGTATTCTGGGACCGTGGACGGTGGGCACAGAGGGTCAGCCCCTCTCCCCCCTCGCCTGCCTGCTGGAGGGGAACCCCTGGGGTAGGGGGGAGGGATAGCCCGGGACCTCGCACGGATCCTTAGGTCTGGGTGACTCAGTCCCTTGGAGACACCAAGGTCGTCCCGCCCCCTCAGGAGGCTCTCTCAGCAGCTGTGCAGTGCGAGCCAGTCCTGCCCCCCAAGCGCAGAGCTAGGGGGAGGGGGTCCCGGGAAGGCGGTCCTTAGAGCTCCGTGTGCAATATTTAGGACTGGTTCCTGCGGTGGCTGAGAAAACCCGAGACGGAAGGAGAATGGGTCAGTTTCAGGGCCCTGTCAGCAGTAACCCAAACAGGGACATCTTTCCAAAACAACTAAGCGATTCTCTGGTGCAACGCCATGAAGGACAGAGTTCCTTCCAGCTAAGGATAAGCATCTCTCCAGGCGTAGTGATGCTGGAAAGGGAATCAGGGATGGGAAGTTTCTGTTTCCTCTTCCCTCGGCACCCTCACCCTTCCCACCCCTATGATTTGGGGAGCTCGCCGCCCAGACCTGACCCTTTCCTTTGCGGTTCATCTCTTTCCACAAACGGTCCAGGTGAAATGACGGTCCCTGATAAGAAACGTTGACATTGACAGCCCCCCCTTCCCAGGAAGGAGCAGAGGGTTGCTTTGACTAGTGTGTTTGATCATGTCAGCTTGAAGACAGGTTCCTCTGATTTTAGTCCAGTTATAAGACTCAGATATGGAGCAGGTACAGGAGTACCAAACCAATTACCACCTTAAGAACTGTGGCTGGGGGAAGAGGGGGAATCACAGAAAGGGGAGGATTAAACAGACTCAAGAACTTGTGTAACCTGTAAGGTATGGATTGCTCTGAATAAAGAAGATGTACATGAACAAAAGCTTTACATAATTTGAATATCTCTCCTGGGATTGTTGTAATAATTTGAAGGTGGGAGAAATTTGGTTACATGTGCAACTTTTATTCTAAGGTAACTTTCTCTCTGTCCACTTGATAATGGCTATTATGAGGCTCAAGTGAGGTCATATACATTTTGAGAGTAATTTTAAGCTAAAAACACTGTCCAAATACTGGCAATGGTTTGTGTGACATTATTCATATTAATCCAATCAAAAACTCATTTGGAGCCTCCCAAATTATTTTCAAGTACATCACAAAATTATGTGGGATAAATTTCCGTTTTACTCCAAGGCACAGAGGAAAAATACTTGGAAATTTATGACAAAACTGGGACTAGAAGCCAGGTCAATTGTCTCCTGAGATGGTGTGGTTCCTATTAGGCTGTATTATTTCTATGCAGATAAATTTGACCAGAATACCACAGCAGCCTGGCATGAAAGACGTAGCTGCATTCAAGGGATCCGGTTGGTCCTCTGGAACAGAAGAGGTGCTTATAGGAAACGGGCTGGCGGCCTCGCCATAAGAAAGTCTCGTGGAGGAAAGGATGTAGCATCCTCGGGTTCATGTTCTCCCTCTGCCTCTCCGGCTCACACTGGATTTTGGCTAACCCAAAAGCCGTCACCAGTACGATCTTGTCCTATTCCTCCACTGCACAGGCTGGAAAACTCAACACTTATTTTCCCACAAAACTAACTACCAGGTGTGTCTACATGATATAGTTCAGGTCAATGAAATGCATGTGATTTAGCTGCTTCTGGGAAGGGCTTCCCTCTTCTAACAAAAGAAACAGTTAAAATCGATGCTGCTATTCCCTCTTCCTCCAGCCTGGATCCCCAACGAAAGGTCTGGAGCCACAGCTACCATATGATGAGCACGAGGCCTCAAGCACGAAGGAGAATCCAGCAGTTGGTCCTGGACTGTCTGAGTGCTGCCTCACGGCCAGCATCTTCCCACCTCCAGACTGTCTGTGCTTGGGGAAGAATTAAACCTCACTTGTCCTGAGTCACTACAGGCAAGTGGGTTTTGTCTGTTTTTCTTCAGGTGGATGCACTTAGAACTTGTGGATGACCACTCCTCTGAGCACGCAGTCACCTCCCTGAGTGACCACCTGGCGCACAGGGTATTGCAGGCCTGAAAGGACCAACAGAGGCTGAGGCACAGACGATGCTGAACGAGCTGCTTCAACCCCACCCTCCTCCCTCCCCACCTCCCCCACTCCTCCTCCTGTGAACCTTTTACCATTCTTTTTTTTTTTTTTTTTTTTTTTTTTTGCGGTACGTGGGCCTCTCACCGTTGTGGCCTCTCCCGTTGCGGAGCACAGGCTCCGGATGCGCAGGCTCAGCGGCCATGGCTCACGGGCACAGCCGCTCCGCGGCATGTGGGATCCTCCCGGACTGGGGCACAAACCCGCGTCCCCTGCATCGGCAGGCGGACTCTCAACCACTGCGCCACCAGGGAAGCCCCCTTTTACCATTCTTGATGCAGAACAAGGACCATTTTCTTCCCCAGACAGATCCCAGCACAAGGTTTCCAGCATGGCCTACGCCAAGTGGAAAGATGACCAACAAATGGACTCTCCAAATCTAGAGGCAAAACAAATCAAATGACATTGGAACACAGAACCCCCCACGAAATTCCAGAACCCCCCATGTTAGTTTGCTGGGGCTGCTGTCACAAAGCATCACAGAATTTTATGGTCCCCCAGTTCTGGAGGCAGGATGTCTGAAATCTGGTGTCGGCAGGCCCTGCTCCCCCTGGGGACACAGGGCGAGGACTGAGGTCCCCCCAGTCCCGCAACCTTGGGTGCTCCTGGCTCGTAGGCGCATCACTGGTTTCCAACTTCACATCATCTCCCTCTGTGCGTGTCTGTGTCCAAGTTCCCCTGTTTTCTGAGAACATAAGTGACATGGGATTAGCACCCACCATAGTGACTTCATCCTAACTTGGTTACATCTGAAAAAACTCTATTTCCAACCAAGGTCAGGTGCTGAGGTGTTGGGATTTAGGGCTTTATTGTATCTTCTTTGGAGGATATAATTCAACCCATAACATCCTTTATGCACTGTTCTGTAGCCCTTGCTTGGTGGCATCTTCATATTACTTCAGTCAAGAAGAAACTTGCTTTCAGCTAGATATCACGGTTTTGTCTTCTTCCTTGTGTTCCTGTATTTTTAGATTTAATATGAATGTGATTATAATTCTCTTTTCCCCAAGAGTATTTACCAGTGAGTGGGAGATTATTCAATCCAGAAAGCTCTAGGTCCTCTGACAGATGGTGACTAAAATACAAAGCATAATGGAGGCCTATGCTTTGTATTCCCAAGGGCCTGACCTGGTCTGAAGAATCACCACTCAAGCACACACCGTGCTTCTCTGTTTCATGCTCGTGGTGACTACTTCCCAGCAAAACTCATTCCTCTGTCTCCTTTTCAAGAGTCACTTCTCTAGACCAGGCCCCGTGATTACTTGTCAACTCACAATGGGGAGATTCTAAATGATGTTGACAGCCTCACCTCTTTCAAATGTCATTTATTTTTCTTCTTTATAAGTGCCCAAATGGCCCTGGCTTTTTGCAACACAGAAAATCAAGTGTGAAGTTAAGAGCAGGATTGGTTGGCTGAGATTTTCCCGAGCAGCACACACACAAAGAGCCCGGTGATCTGGGTCAGGGGGACGGCCATGCTCAGCGCTCGTCGGTGGCGACTGGTTGCTGGGGAAGGAGGGACTCGATGAGACAGATGCAGAGCAGAGAAGGCCTTGCTTCAGTGGGAAGAAGGTGGACAAAATAAACTGGATGGAGAAGGAGAGGAATCAGAGGGTCTTCTAGCAATTTTGATTGCTTTCTTCTCTCGCATCCAAGTATGAATCCATTATTCTCAGACCTATTATTGCCGCGTGGTAAGAGACCGTCCTCCGTCCTCCGCGCACTGGCCTTTTTCCCCTTGTCTGACAGCAATTCCCCACGGCTCGAGCAGATGTCCCATCCTCTGTCTTCCCTCCACTTCCTCTGACTTGGCTACTCCCGCCTCTCCTCTCCCTCGTTGTAGTTTGATCTCTCATCTCAGGAGGGAAATCTTCCCAAATGAGAGAAGAGCCCCCGTCCGCTGAAGACGATTACCGGGAGGATGGCGGGCGGTGGCGGCTGGTTACCGCTTCCCAGGCTCTGCTAGCTGCTGACCAAGCTCCAGGGTTGGGACGGCTTCTGCACCAACTGTGTTTAATCTGCTGTAAAATTGTTTTCACGGTCGCAGTCTATGTTACTGTAAATGTTTAACAGTGTGCATTTCTTGGCTTTGCAGAGGCCTTGACGGTCTCTCTGCAAATCAGTGCCTTGTCTAATGCCCTTAAGCACGGTTCCTGGAAAAGCAATGGCTGGAGTCATGGGTAAACTCATGGGCTCGAGGGGGGATGAGGAGACCAGAACAAAAGGAAGCGGAGACTCTGCAACGAGGGCACAGACATTGCTAGAGACACGCAGTCCCCACCTCCAGCTGCAGCCTCGTGTAAGGGCAGGAGGAAGCAGATTTCATCCAACCAGCAGGGCTCGTGTCCTCCTATCACCTGGGGCTGACTGTCAAGCTATCTGAACCAGAACACAGCGGATCTAGCTTTGCATAAGCAAGCATTTTTTGATGTGTATTCGTCATGGGAGTCATGTTTCAGGTAGAAGACACAGAGTACGTTTCCTCAGCTGCCCTGTTAACTCTTGTCACCCTCTCCACCATCACTGGCCTGGGGGAAAACTGGCTTTCTGATCCATGAGTTTTAAGCCAAAAATAAAACATTTTCCTCTACCCAGCCCCCAAAGTCCACTCCACCTCCCAGCCTTGGAGAAACTGTGACCCGGGAGAGGGTTTCCTTCTTAGAAGAGAGGCCATCCTTTGTCCATGAATGTGAATAACAGAGGCTAAATTTGCAAATTCAAGTTCAGGTCAAACCTGCTATGAAACAGCACGTGCATTTCTTCCAGATGCAGTTAAACGAAAGCACAGGGTCCTGGAGCAGAACTCAGCCTGCACGTCGGGTCTGCCCGCCGCCCTGCTCTCCTCAGAGCCTGTGTCCAGTACACTGACCCCTGCTCCTTCCTAAGCCCCTTTGGGCGCCGGACTTTGGTGTGGATTAGCCCCCGGACAGTCGAGGACGGTGGGGGGATCGGGGGCAGAGACAGGGGCCACAGCAGGGCCATCAGGGCAGAGGCCCTAGGGGTCTCGGGGTGGCAGAGGCAGCTCCCGATCTCAGTGCAGGGGGACCTTCTGTAGATTTTATAAAACTAGGTCCTTGGCCCCAGCCAGGGAGATGCTGACTCAGTCACTCCGGGGCTGATGACCGGTATCTGTGGTCAACAGAAACGTTCACATGTGATTTTACCACAGAGCAGGGCATGAAAACCCTGGGTGAGATCACGGGACAGTCATTGTCTCTAGAATGTGAGTCAATGAGCCATGTTCTACAGACAGGTGTGCTGGTGACACCGGGGCTTATTTAATAGCACCAACTTTTCCTCATTCACACGCTCGTTGTTTGAAGCAGGCCTGAACCCGGGACACCAAAGTGTGCATCTCCTGGTGTCATTTCAGATACAAATCATACAGGCACGGAATGTCGGGCTGATAGGAAGTCTTACAGACCCTTGGGGTAACTCCTGTCCCTTTAATTCATGAATGTCTTCTCCAATAGCTCCTCCAATTCATCTTCCACCCTCTCCTGGAATTGCGTCAGTGAACTATGTGACCAACAGTTGACTGAGCCTCTCTGGGAAGAAGCGTGGGTTCCACAAAAGTGTCCGCGGCCTGTTCCTGCCAAGCGACCAGACTCTGCCCCCAGAGCCTCCTCCGGCTGACCCTCTTTCTGGTCAAGGCCACTCCCACGAACACACTGCATCCGGAACAGACTTGACTTTGACCCCAGTCCCTTCTTCTTCTTCTTCTTCTTTTTTTTTTTTTTTTTGCGGTACACGGGCCTCTCACTGTTGTGGCCTCTCCCATTGCGGAGCACAGGCTCCGGACGCGCAGGCTCAGCGGCCATGGTTCATGGGCGCAGCCGCTCCGCGGCACGTGGAATCTTCCCGGACCGGGGCACGAACCCGCATCCCCTGCATCGGCAGGTGGACTCTCAACCACTGCGTCACCAGGGAAGCCCCCTCTTCTTTTGAGGGCATGACCTGTAGGCCGTCCCCCAGCAGGGACGGGAGCAAGACCTGCCCGGGAAGCCGGGGCCCCAAGGTGCAGACAGAGGACAGATCTCAGGAGGCTCCCTCTCCCCAGGCCGCAAAGGAACCTGCGAGAGAGCCAACGGTGTCCGCAAAAGCCCTGGAAAGTCACTCTCGAGCTCCCAGCCCGAGGCTCAGCTCCGAAGGGCCGATGAGGCCGCAGGAGGGGAGGACTGATGGGGTGAGGGGCCCGCCACCCCGCGGCACTGGGACCACAATGTCAGGACAGGATGAGGCCCCCAGGAGAGCCAACTGGCCCTTCTCCCCCACCAACAGCCACAAGGGAGGGGTCCCCTCGGGCAGAACCCGTGTCAACCTGCGTTTTCCTCACCAGTCTGAGCCCCAGGGCTGTCCTTCTGGGTGGGCAGCCTGCAGGCCCTTCTCGCAGAAGATGAACCGAAACGCTTGGGAGCTGCTCAGTTATCCACACAGCCTGTTCATCTGCTTCTGTGGCTGCGGCCCGTGGCCCGTGGCCTGTGGCCCGTGGCCCAGACACGGGCAGCAGGCGGTCGTCTGTCCCTCCTCCTGGCTCAGGAGAAAGTCCTTCTCATAAGGAGAAAGTCCTCTCACCTTCCGTTGGTGTTCTCCAGATGAGGAAACCTCACAAGCTGCCTCGATGCCCTTCCCCAGGGACTTGGTCAGCCCTTACTTAGGAGCACTGTTTATTATCTAACTTAAATATATCTTGTTGAAATTAAAACTTTGGTTGTTTTCCCCTTAAGTTTCATCCTCCATGAAGTCTGAAAACAAGGGCAGTGTCTAGGACACACTTGGCCAGGGTGGGGAAGGGAGGGGGGTTACAACCGTGGGGGGGTGGGTTATGTGGTGCTGGGGTCACGGGAAGGCTGGCCTCAGACGGCCATGGCCGTTATGTGCTGGGAGCCTCAGCACAGCTACGAAACCACAGGGCTGCACAGCTGGGAAGCGAAGGAATCCGGAGGTCCCTTCTCCATATCCTGGGTGAGTTCCATGTACTCAGGTCCCCTCGGTTTGTGAGATGCTGTTTACAGCAGAGAAGGAGAGGGGTCTCCTGGGCCGGGGGAATGAAGGTGCTGGGTGCCCACGTCGTATCTGATGTATTTGAATTCAGGAGCCCCCCGAGCCCTGCTCCAGGATGCAGCAGCACCTCCGCCTCACCTGCTGCTCTTGTTGCCGTATCCAATCCCCCAGGACCCTCTCAAACACCTTCCACAGTCGTCCAACTCCCCGCTGTACATACCAGCCAGATCCTGCAACTCATTCGGCAGTTAGGAGACTGCCTCTCATAGAAAGAAATATACATCCTGGCTTAGGAGATTAGCATTGAAGAAAACCAGCTTCATCTTCACAGGCACTTAGATGCTGTGTGCCTGTTAACAATCTTTTTGCAAGGCCTCAAATGCCACAGTAAATGTCAGCCAAGACCACATTTTGTGTGCGTGTGAATCTTCTTTCTTCCTATTTTGTTTCTTTTTTATTATTAAAGTATAATTGATTTACAATGTTGTGCTGCTTTCAGATGTACAGCAAAGTGATTCAGTTATAGAAACATACACTCTTCTTCATGTTCTTTTCCATACGGCCTATCACAGGACACTGAATACAGTTCCCTGTGCTCTACGGCAGGACCTTGCTGTTAATCTGCTTTATGTATAGTCGTGTGTGTATGTTAATCCCAAACTCCTAATTCATCTCCCCCCCGCCTTTCCCTTTTAGTAACCATAAATTTGTTCTTTATGTCTGTGAGTCTGTTTCTATTTCGTAGATAAGTTCATTTGTGCCATGTTTTAGATTCTACATATAAGTGATATCATATGGTATTTGTCTTTCTCTTTCTAACTTACTTCACTCAGTATGATATTCTCTAGTTGCATCCGCTTTGCTGCATATGGCATTATTTCATTCTTTTTTCTGGCTGAGTAATATTCCATTGTATGTACGTACCACGGCTTTATCCATTCATCTGTCAATGGACACTTAGGCTGCTTCTATCCCAAGGCCATACTTTCCTATTTATTGCTGCACACATGTGAATCAGGGACCATCACTACTACTCAACTTCTAACTTCACCTCATCCCAATACAAAAGCCTTAGAAACTCTATGCCAATGGCTACCAGGGATTATCTGACCCCACTCACTGACAGCACTGTGGTTCCTAAAATCTCATTTTAGAATTTGATTTTGAGGGCCAGTCCTGGTAACCCACTGTCAAATTTGGTCACTTTAGATTGTGTGGTACTGAGGACTTTGGCTTCTGGGCAGATGGAGAAATAGAAAAGATGATCCTAAAATTCATATGGAAAATCAAGGTACCCAGAATAGCCAAAAGAATCTTGAAAAAGAATAACAAAGTTAGAGGACTCACACATCACATTTTCAAAACTTATTACAAACAATGGTAATCAATATTGTGTGCTATTGGCCTTAAGGTATTAATCAATGGAATAGAACTGAGAGTCCCCAGAGAAGCCCATACATTTATGGACAATTGATTTTCAACAAGAATTACAAGCCAATTCAATGGACAAAGAATATTTTTTTCAACAAAAGCTGCTGGTACAGTTAGATTTCCATACACGAGAGACTGAATTTAGACCCTTACCTCACACCACATGCAAAAATTACCTCAAAATAGACAAAACAACTAAGCATAAGAGTTAAAACTAAAATAATCTCTCAGAAGAAAACAGTAAAGTTTTGTCACATTAGATGAAGCCATGATTTCTTGGACGTGGCATCTAAACCACATACAACCAAAGAAAACACAGAAAAGATGGGCTTCATCACAATTGAAAACCTTTATACATAAAAGACACTATCAAAAAAGTGAATTCTCTGAAAACTAAGGATAGAAGGTAAATTTCTCGATGTAATAAAGATTATCTACAGAAAATCTACAGCCGTATATTTAATGAATACAGAATAAATGCTTTCCCTCTTCTATGTGGTAAAAGAATGTCCATTCCTGCGATTCTTTTTCAACATAATGCTAGAAGTTTTAGTCTGCATCATAAGGCAATAAAAGGAAATGAAAGGCATGCAGATTAGAAATAAATACATAAACGATCAAAATAATAAATAAATATATACATAAAGTGTCCCTATTTGCAGATTACACGATGCCTATGTAGAAAATTTCTAGGGATGTACACACAAAAAAAAGTCTAGTACTAATAAGTGAGTAAAACAACATTGTAACATACAAGATAAACCTACAAAACTCAGTCACGTCTGTATGCTAGCAATGAACACATGGATACCAGAATTAAAATTACACTGCCATTTGTAATCACTCAAAATAATGTGAAATACTCATCTGTAAATCTAACAAAACATATACAGGACCTGTATGCTGAAAAATACAAAGTCCTCATCAAGGAAATAAGAGGAGATCTAAATAAATGGAGAGACACGCCATGTTCACGAGTTAGAAGGGGTAGAAGACTCATCATAGTAAATATGTCAATTCTCTCCCAAACTGGTAGGCAGGTTTAAGACAATTCTTATCAAAATCTCAGCAAGATTGTTTTCTATAGATACAAGCAACATTGTTCTGAAATTTAGCTAGAAAAGCAAAAACAATTTTGACAAAGAAGAAGACAGTAGAAGAATCACTTTCCCATAGTTCAGAACGTACTAGATAACTATAGTCATTAAGATTGCCTGGTGCTGGTGGAGAAACAACACACAGATTGAAGGAACAGAAAAGGGGGTCCAGAAATGAATCCCCTTAATATGTCCAGTTGGTTTTGATCAAGGGGCAAAAGGAATTCATTGAAAGAAGGAAAGTCTTTTCAACAAATGGCACTGGATTTATAAAATAGATAACTAATAAGAACCTACTGTATAGCACGGGGAATTCTACGCAACACTCTGTAATGACCTATATGGGAAAAGAATCTAAAAAACAGTGGATACATGTATATGTATAACTGATTCACTTTGCTGTACACCTGAAACTAACACGACATTGTAAATCAACCATACTCCAATAAAAATTAATTTTAAAAAAATGGTGCTGGGGCCATTGGACTGCTTCCCCACACAGTGGTTCTCAGTGAACATTACCCACCCCCTGCTCCCCAAGCCCACCCCTCTCCCCTACTGCCTCTCAGCACCACCCCCTCCTCATTACCAAACCAAACTCACGTCCCCTCACCCACACACAGTAAAGCTGATCTACTGACCCCGGGTTATGGAAGGAAAATGCAGCATTTACTGCAGGGCATCCAACATGGGGCCAAGCAAGGAGAACGGACAGCTCATGCTCAGAACACCCAAACTCCCCAGTGGGTTTCAGGCAAAGGTTTTTAAAGACAGTGTGAGGGAAAGGGTCATGGGTTACGTGGCCAGCTTGTGGACCTTCTGATTGGGTGATGGTGAGGTAACAAGGTGATGTTTCAAGAATCTCAAGTATCAGTTTTCTGGTTCTAACTGGTCTGGGGTCTACGGTGGTCAGCGAGCAGTTAACTTCTTCCATCTGGAGGGGGTTTTAGTGTCTGCAAGATAATTCAAGGACATGGCTCAGAATATTATCTGTAGCCGCTGAGGAGGAAGTAAAGGTGCTTGACTTTGTTTAATGGCTAAACTATTATTATTTTGTCTTGCTTGACAGTTTTCCTTTGTTTTCGCATTTTCTCACCTCCCTGTTTAAATTTGCTCTTTGGAACGTCTTTGGAACGTGGGGAAAGCCTAGGAGACTAAAGCTTTTCTACAAACAAGAGGCGGAGACACGGGGTGGGGGAGGGGTTCTGTCACTGAGATCAGGCCTCAGGGAGGATTCCCCGCCTCCTCCCAGCCCTGGTCTCCCGCCCCAGCCTCCCTCCCGGCCCAGAGTCCAGGGACACGTCACCGTGGCCCTGCGTCCCCCGGGGACCTGAGCCGGGAGCAGCGGGCCGGCGGGCCACCAGGGCCCCCTCTGCACCCCGTCCTCTGAGGGTCAGAGCTGCTCCGGGCAGGAGGGGGACTTGGGCTGGACTCGCCCTGAGAGGCCTCGGCGGTCCTGGTGGGCTGAAGCGTTCCTGCCGGGCTGGCGTTGAGGTCGGGACCCAACATCCCTGCCCGCACCCTGAGACTCGTCCCTCCTGGGGGCTGCTCGTCCAGCCCGTATGGGATTATTGCACAGAGCAGGACCGAAAGCCCCGTTTCTGCAGAAGGAGGCTAGTTTGCTTAGCTCCACGCGTGGCCGTTAATTAGAACGAATAGCCTGAGACACACAATAAAATGAAAAATTGATGATTCAGTGACGGCGAATCATTTGCAAAAAACAGCAGATGCTCTTACAATGAAGATATATTTCACGGTTTTTTAAAAGCACATTTAACTAACTGAATAATGCATTATAATGATCATGCTGATATTTCTAAATACCTTCTTAAGAATTTATAATAAAATTTTTCCTCTGAGGATACCAAGGAGTTTTACTTAATTGGTGATGATGTGATTAGTTTCCATTTGTTTACTTCTGCTTTTATTTCTTTTTCCTTGGGAGACTAAGAGGACCTGGCAGAGGCTTGGCTGACAAAAGGGCATTGCAGGTGTTTGTGACCATTGAATATGTGTAACTTATCACTTCTGAGAGGGGAATATAGAATTAATATAGAATATAGAAGCCTTTCAGGCTTCGTAGTCACAGGGCCTTGGGAAATCACCCGTGACAGGTACCCAGCTAGGGAGCCCACTTCACGTGTGACGCTGCCCACATGCGGCGTCAGCCCTGGACCGAACTCTCCACCGCCAACCCGAGGCGGTGTGTTCCTCACCCAGGCTGTGCTGGCCCCCACTGCCAAGGTCGCTGGGAACTTCTGTCGTCTGATGCACCGGCATCTCCAAAATAGAAGTGAGCAAATATTCCACAGAGTGAAGGAAATTTATAAATCTTATAGAGAAGGAAACTTTGTAAGGTCCAGGAAGTGCAGGTGAATCTCATTTGGGGCATGTGCGCTAAGATCTTTTATGTGTTCAAACAATTAGATCGGGGCTTCCCTGGTGGCGCAGTGGTTGAGAGTCTGCCTGCCGATGCAGGGGACACGGGTTCGTGCCCCGGTCCAGGAGGATCCCACATGCCGCGGAGCGGCTGGGCCCATGAGCCATGGCCGCTGAGCCTGTGCGTCTGGAGCCTGTGCTCCGCAACGGGAGAGGCCACAACGGTGAGAGGCCAGCGTACAGAAAAGAAAAAAAAAAATTAGATGGGCACTCAGCTGACATCAGTGGAGGCCTCTTTGGTGAAGCCAATCAAAGCTTCAAAGAAACTACAAAAGGAAAGGAACATCAATGCCCCTGAGGGATCAATTAACACCTTGAAGTTTTCATCTAAAACCTTTCTTAATGGATCCCTGACTGAAGCAGGCTTCAATTGCAATGGGATTGATAGTAGAACCCTAGTAGACTTGTTTGGGCTGCTTTTTAAGGTGGTAACATTTGCCAGTCTACAATGAGCAGCAGAGTCAGAGGATGGAGAAAAATCCAATTTTAAATGAATAAGTGCAATTGTGGGTGGTAAAAATCATCAGGGAAAGCATTTGTGTATTCTGCTAGAAACCTTATCCACGATATGACATACAACTAAAGAAGTTTCACGGAGATACAGATTCTTACATAAACTTTTAGATGAATGAAAAACATATCTACATAAAAGTACTCACATCTGACTTTGTCTCATGAGATCTGCAAAGTGGACTCCCCGTCCTGTTCTAGGCACTGCTCACATCGCCCTCAGAGGTAACACTGCCCTGGTCTCTGATGCCAGATTCATGTTGGCTGCTTTTGTCCTGAAGTAGAGCAGTAAACACACCCCATGTCTGGCTTTCTTGCTCAGCATTTTGTTTGTGATGCGCATCCGTGTCGCTGGGTGTAGCAGCAGCTTCTCCTCATTGCTGCATACTTTTCCATTGTGTGAGTATATTACAATTTGCTCTATTATTGGCGAGTATTTGGGTGTTTCTCATTTGGCACTGGAGGGAGAGCCGCCTAATAGGAACCATTAGGGAGGCAGCCAGCCAGCCCAGGAAGGGAGGGAGAGGAACTTGGTACCCCGGCCTGTCTCCTCCTCTATCTCACCTAGGGTCCGTTCTCTCTGCTGGGGGTCCCACTGGCAACCAAAGCACAAGGACAGGCGCATGGGCACCACTCCCGGGCCTGGGCCTGGAGGGTGTCTGAACACGGCCAGCGCTTGCAGGCAAGAGCAGGCATGCAGGGCAAGGACCCAGGGCTAGAGACTCCGTGTGCTGTGATGGACATTTGACGGGCAAACCGCAGCCCTGCTCCTGGGAGCCCTGGGCAGCCCCCTGCCCATCCCCCCACAAGGAAAGGCCAACCCCACTGTGTTAGACTGTACAAGGCGCTCAGCTGCCCGTGTTGCCTCTGCCATGGGTTGCAGGAAATCTGTCCTCTGTGTTAGTAGACCCTGCTGGCTGCAGCACAACAGACAGACAGACATGGTATATAAAGAGCAAAGCCATGGCTTTGAAACCCACCGTGAGCACAGAGAGGTTAAGCATGGTTCCCAGAGCTGCACAGCAAAGTCAGCTTTAGGGAGATTTGGGTCATGATGGATTGATAGATAGACAGACATGCCAGCTTTCAGAGAAGAGAGGTTATTAAATTGTGGAACAGGATATCCTGGGAACTCTGAATTCTTCCAAAAAGGCTTTAAAAGTGGACACGAGGCCAACTGTGTAGGACAAGGCCCTCTAAGGCACACGTCAATTCTAGCCTGTCTGCCTGGACTCCCCACCCTGAACCTGAGCTTTACAGAAGTGGATGCTTGGCCCAACACTTCCCAAGGTTGTAACCAGTCCACGGATGAGCAAGGCCCTGGACCCCTGGACCAGTAACGCAGAGCCTCATCCCAGCCCTAGGAGCTCAGAGGACAGTAGGAAATGAGGAATTAGAATCTCACCTGTAGGACTTGCCTGGTGGCGCAGTGGTTAAGAATCCGCCTGGCAGTGCAGGGGACTCGGGTTTGAGCCCTGTTCCGGGAAGATCCCACATGCTGTGGAGCAACTAAGCCCGTGCGCCACAACTACTGAGCCTGCGTGCTCTAGAGCCCGTGAGATACAACTACTGAGCCCGTGAGCCACAACTACTGAAGCCCGCACGCCTAGAGCAACAAGAGAAGCCACCGCAATGAGAAGCCCGCGCACCACAACGAAGACTAGCCCCCGCTCGCCACAACTAGAGAAAGCCCACACGCAGCAACAAAGACCCAATGCAACCAAAAATAAATAATAAATTAATTTTTAAAAAGTCATTAAAAAAAAAGAATCTTACCTGCACATTTTTACTCTTAATTTTGGACCCCGTTATCTAAATAAATGTTTCTTATTTGGCAATGATGGCTGAAGGAAAACAGGAGTCAGGATACCTCTAGGAGAAAAAGTATCAGCGTGGGCGATAACTTTTGGTTGCCCAATGTCCTGAGTAAGACGGATTCTGTCTCCTGGACAGACCCGTTCAGTGCACAATTTATTAAGCCCCACCCAGTGGGATGTGTTGTACCACAGATCAGGGCGTTCCTGCCCTTGCATGCAGGATCCTGAGGGCGTCTGGCAGCAGTGACCCTCATTTTTCCTGCTCCAAGGCTATAGAAGGTCATAAATCCATATTACAGAAGTAGAAATAAAGACACAGGGGCAGGGAAAGGGCTCCTGTGAAAAATAGAAAGGCCCATCACAAAGGACCTCTCTCTGCAAGGATGACTTGACTTCCTCGGGGGCCAGGAGTGACAAGAGGAGGAGTATCTTTCATGGGACGGTGACAGCACCTTAGCCAGGAGAGACCAGGCCCTGAGTCTGTGATGTGTTGGTCTCCAACCTGTGCCCCCGCAAGAGTAGACATGTGGGCTGTGATCCGGGGGACCTTTAAGGGCTGATCACCGGAAGGCGCAACGGGGGGTGGCAGGACACCTGGGGTGAGTCCTGATTCTTCACTAAGTAGCACGTGGCCTTGGGCAAGTCACTCAGCCTTCCTCTTTATTCGATGGTAGGCATGGACTCAGTAACTTACGTAGAGCATCACTCATGAGAAGTTCCAGTCCTAAATCTCCTGTCATGGTGGGGCCTGTAACTTTCCAGTGTGCAAAGTTCTCTCTATTGTAGGGTTCCAGCTCATAACACATTTACTCATTCAATCATTTAGTTGTTTGTCCACACACACAATTAACATTAACAGAGAATGTTCCCGGTGAGGGGATGAGGAGGCTTCAGCACACTTTGAGACCGTTCTTAAGCCTCTGTCTTTGTTGCTTCCTTCTGCTGTACCATCCCTTAGGTAGCCTGACCTGTTACCACTTTCCCAAGGAAAAAGCCTGAGACAAATTCAGTATCGAAATTAATTGTCGGGCTATCAAATCCACCCTCCCATTCCGAGCAGCAACCCCACCAGACCTGAAATATATCCCACCCCGTCGTTTATGCTCAAGAGGGAGGGTTCCCATGAGACCCTCACGATTTTCTGTGCACGAGATAATCGACCCCAAGAGAACAGCCTGCGGGTCTGGCACGCGGTGTTGTCCCTGCCGCGGGCAGGGGCGGTTGCAGGCTCACCGTCCCCTCGCCTCTGACTGAGTGGCGGCCTCCTGGCCACACAGGATTTCCCTGGAGGAGGATGGGGCCAGCGCTGAGAACAGGCAGCGTCCACGCAACCCGGGCGGGTGCAGGCGGTGGAGGCTGGGGTCTAGACCCAGGCAACGCCCCTCAGACTCGGTGAAGAGCCGCGTTTACCGAACCCACCTGCTGTCCTCCCGGCTGGGCAGCCGCACCCGGGGTGCAGGACCACGGGCTCACTGGATGTGGATGCAGGAGCTGCTAACACGCGCCAGCCAGCTGAACGGAGACACCGCCTTGTCAGCACCGGGAGCCCCTGACGGACGGTGCCCCTCCATCCAGACACGTTTGCGGCCCAGGTTCCCATGGTGAGAGCTGCCGTCCAGAGGGACAGGGCGACCTGAGCCTGTCCTTCTCGAGCTGGAGCTAGAAAGTTCTCAGAGTGCAGATTCTAAAGCAGATCAAGGGTTATCTTTTTGGCCACCCTTTCTAGTCCACAAGTTCAGATGGCGAGGGTCTCATCTGATCGTCATAGAAACGCTCCGAGGCCTGAGCCTCCCGTGACAACTAAGCAGGTCCAGAAAGGCTGAGGTTTGCAAACATCACCTGGTGTGTGAAGCTGAACCAGTCCTGGACCTCGGCCACAGCACCTGCTCTCCCTTCCTGCTCTGCGCCAAGAGACGGCCGAAGAACAGCAGTGGCGTGGCCTGGATTTTCGGAGACAGCCCTGATCTCAAGTAGATTCCCCGTTTGCCTGTAACCACAAGAGAACCCATCAGGCCCTCTTCCCACTCGGGGTAGTGGTCTCCATCTGTCCAAAGTGCAGCCTGGCAGACACAGCGTGTGGTGTGAGGTCACTCAGACTGACCACCGAGTCACCCACTGACGCCCCACCATGTGCCCCCTGCAGCCCCACCCCAGGCTGAGACCAGCAACCCGGGAACCAGGGGCTCCAGGGGAGGTTCCCAGGCTCCCAGCCCACCAGGATCAGGGAGAACTCAGGCTAGGAGAACCACCAGCAGGACAAGGCCCCCAGACCACGCTGGCCATCACTGATCCCTGCGGAAGTGCTGGCCGCGCAGCTGGCTTCTGTGCCTGAGAAATGTGGGTCAGGGCTTCAGAGATGAGAGAAAAAAAGCAAGGCCATCGGCATGAAGGGCGGAAGGGAAGTGACTACAGATGCAGATTAAATAACCATCAGATGATAAGCCGAGGTACAAGTCAGCCCCTGCAGACGAAGGAAGACAATTGAGTCCAGGGTGCAGCTTGTCCCCAGCTTCTCAAGACAGCCGCCATCCTGTTTCCAGCCAGGGTGACCGGCTCCTTTCCCGGCATCTGCTTTCCTCCCTCTGCCCAGCACACGGAGCTACCTCGGGGCTGTCCCTTGTCTGGGGAGTCGGGCCTGGTCCCACTACAGGATCGCAGAGGAGGGGGCGTGGGGTGCTTTGAGGGGCTGAGAGCCCCAAGCCTTGACCTGAGGGTATGAACTTGGATGGCGTTATCCATGGAACCATCCAAAAATGCCACCTCCAAAACCTCTGCTTAGGTGGAGCTGTCCCATTAGTTTCACAGCTTCCCTCCTTCCACTGGCAACTCTCCCAGGAGAGGGGAGGCCAGACACAGTTCTGGAAAGTCTGGCACCCCTCGGGCATCCTCCTCAGCTCCGTGCCTGAGCGCGGCACCCGGGCTCCCAGCTGGCTCTGTTTGCCCACTGAAGCCACAATCCCACTTACCCGAGCCGCTTCCATTTGTCAGAAAGGGCAACTTTGCGTAATAAATTACATCCATTGATGTAATCAAATATTTCCACAGATCGAATTAGGTGTAATCGGTTGTCCTCAAGACTGTTGCCCTCCTTCCCAGCAGGGCTGGCGGCCCCCCCGCTACCCGCCCCACGCCGTCCTCTGTGCCGGGCCCTGCACACCCCACCCCCCGCCCAGGTGCACTGGGGTGTGGGCGGAGCTCGGGCGAGGGCGCCCCAATGCTGTCCTCAGCAGCCTTAGAAGTTGCTCCAAAGCAGCAGCTCCGAGCATTTCACTCTCCTTCTCGGCAGGCGTAACGTGTGCTGTTCTAGGCACAGAACACGATCCATTTCTCTCTCGTGATGGAACAGATTTGGGTGGAACCTCAGCCCGTGTTCACTCGGACACGGCTCTTTATTCTCGAGTCTCCACCCACTTTCCTGTGACAAGGAAAATGTGAGGCCCGCCCTGCCCACCTCCCAGGACGCTGACCGGGCTGCACTAGTGGTAACCATGCACGGAGGCCGGGCCGGGTCAGCACCCACGGCACCACTTCACTTAATCCCCAGAGCAACCTTCCATCCACGACCCGGGGGGAAAACCAAGGCCCAGGGAGCTTGACTAGTTTACACGGTGTCAAGGTCACATCCCTGGGAGGTGGCGTGGCCGGGCCAGTGACAGGCTCGGGAGTGGAAAGGCTGCCCAGACGACCCCGCTGTGGCCGTGGGGTCAGGACGACGCAGATGGGTGTCCCCACGGGGGTCCTGCTGCCCAGCGATCCACCTGTAGGCACCTCGATCTGGTCTGGAGGGGGGGCGCTGGGGGCTCGAGGCCAGGGAGAGGGTCCGCCGGATCGGGCTTCGGTGCTCTGTGCCCTCAGCAAGGCTCCGGCCCCGTCCCCCTGCCCCCACTGCTGTTGCTCTGCCTGGGGTCCACGGCTGCAGCCCCTACGCACGACCCCGACGTCACGGGACGGATGCCTAATCAATGCAGCCTGCTGAGTTACGTTTCCACTGCACAGTTAAACAAGAACAAGAATTAAAGAAGCCAGTCTCTGGATGTGAACGGGGCAGGGGCCACGGAGGACAGCAGGTAGGCAGGAAGAAGAGCTGGCCTAAAACTCGTCCCACCCCAGACCCTCCGGCTTCTGGGTCCCGGGAGGGGAGCGGCACGGGGACTCTTGGTTGGGTAGGTGGCGAGTCCTGAGCCGGGACGCAGAAAGCAGCCCCTACCGCAGAGCACAGCGCCCACGGCACGGCGCGTCCCGCCAAGGGACCGGGGCCAAGGCCTGAGCTGCAAGCCCCCCACTGGTGGGAAGGGGGGTTCACATCCTCTGACTCCCTGCTCCGAGCGCCACCGAGCGCCACCGAGGCCATGCGGGTAGGCCATCACGGGCTCTGCAGCCACACCGCGCGCTCCATGGACCCGACTGTGCTCGTGTTTCCACAGCAGCCTCACTTGGTGGCTGCGATACCTCGTCGCCGCAGGGTCTATGGTGTTGACCACTGGCCCCTAACTGGCCAAGCGAGGCCGGGAGGGGGCGCGAGCTCAGTCCTCTGCTGCGGGCCCCTCAGCCCTCACCACCTCAAGGAGCGAGGACAGCCCTGGGCAAGGGGACACTCTGGGATGAGCCGGTGTGACGGGCACCCCCCCCCCCCAGAGCAGAGGCCCAGAGCCTCACTGTGCCCTTGGTCCCGAGGCCCGGGCCGCAGGGGCCACGGCGGGCGGTGGCCGGAAGCCACACACGACTGGTAGCCGGGGAGGAGCCGGACAAGCCGGGTCGGCACCTTTGGGAAGAGTGGAGCCTGGCCTGGCTGGTGGGACCTGCTCGCCCCCCAAAGCCACTGTTTGGCCTCCCTGGCGGCGACCACAGGGGTAACAGCCTGGTGCCTTTCAGCGCGTGCCCACCGTGACCTGCAGAACAATCTCTTCAAAACTAAATCCAGCTGGAGACTCAGTTGAAAACAGCTTCTTAAAACTGCAGGAGAAATTGGACACTTTATTTCAGTGACAAATAACTGGGCTGCTGAATCTCTGCGGAAAGGGCTCTTTTCAGCCATTCGAGCTGCGGCTGCAGGGCCACCCCACCATGCTGCCCCTCAGGGAACAGCAGTCAGGCAGATGCTCCAGGTGGGCAGACCATCTTCAAATGACCCTGACCCCAAACACTGCCTCTGCCCCACCCTGAGGGCCTCTAGCCCTTGCCTGCTTTCTTGAAGGTTTGAAGTCTGAAGGCCCTAGCCTCTGAATGCTGGATGCTGAGACAACTTAACACGGAAACTGATCACTGATTTAGGATTAAAAAGATCGATGCCGTCCTTCTCCTGGACTGAGTCTTCTGCGCACTTAGCCAGAGCACCAGGGGGTATCTGTGCTTTAAAGAGGACAGGAGTCCCCTCACCCAGGGCTGTACTTTCCAAACACCTTCCCAAACTCTGTTGTGTTGGATCCTCCCACAACCCCAAAAGGTGCTTCATTCTGTTTTCTCCACTTCACTAGGAGAAACTGAGGTCACTGAGCTTACACTCCTTTTCCCAAACTATTTCTCAGTAAACGCAGAGCTGCGGACTGACCCCAAGTCCTTAACTCAAAACCCCACGCTGGCTGTGCTCCTCCAGCCAGAAATAACCTTGTCTCTCCAGGCGTCTAAATCTCTTCGAGGAACTCGTCCAAGAGGCAGGTGGCGCGCCCTGTGGACGGAACATGAACTTTAGAAATTAGAACCTCTTCCCAACCCATGCCTGGGGGAGGGGGGACGGAAACAGAGGGAGGGAGGGAGGGAGGGAGATCTGAAAAACAACTTAGGGCTAAAAGAACATCACCTTTAAAGAAACAATAATAAGAGCTCACTTCTCAAGAGAAAGAATTGAAACCAAAGATAATGGAACGTTATTTTTAAAGCATTAAAAAAAAGGTGAACCCTGTAGAAATGAAGATACTTTTTAAAAATAAGGCTTTGGATTAAAAATATATATATATATGAGCAAAGTAGTGCCAGCAAACTTAACTACAATAAATACTAAATTAAATTAATCAGTCTGAAAGGAAAGGTCCTAGATGGAAACGCAGAATTGCATGAATCAATGAAAATAACCAGAAAGTGAAAATACATGGGCCAGTAAAAATGAATATCAACTGTAGACACAATAGTAGTAACGGCTTGTGGAGTTTCAAGTACAGGCAGAATTAAGATGGATAATAATCACCATGAAAGCAAAAGGCAGCAGGGGTAAATGGAGTTGAAACATTCAGCGAAGTGGTAAATATACCATTTTACTAGACGGTGAGAAGTCAAAGATGCATGTTGAACTAACTGCAGTAACAGGAAAATCAGAAAGGAAGTAAACGGGCCAAGGTAATAGAAAAAGTGAAATGAAAAATATCACATTAATTCAAAGGGACTGGAGAAAAGGAAAGGAGAAAAAGGAAACAGAAAAATCATAAAAGAAGGTATACAGGCCAAGGTAATAGAAAAAATGAAATCAAAAAATATCAGATTAATTCAAAGGGACTGGAGAAAAGGAAAGGAGAAAAGGACACAGAGCTGCTTGTTCGACCAGGAATTCAGCGGTCACGTGACAGCTCTGGACCCACTCACGTCGGTAACAACATAGGGGTGAAACAGGTGCAGCGATGGTCTGGTTCTTGATCTGGGGGCTCGTTACTAGGTGTGCTCAGATGGTGGGACTGTAAACTTCGGATGCGCACGCCTTTCTGTTTGTATTTGATATATTCTTTAAAAGGTATCTCTAAGCCTTCCGGAAATGCCTACATTTTGGAAAGCTATAAACCAAAACGCCAAAGGCAACAGAAAAGGAGCTTATCAAAGATATTTGTGCCTTTTATGTGCATTTTCTGGTGTCTTAACAATTTAAACCTCTGTACTTTGCCTAGTTGCCAAAAATGTAAATATACTTAAAAGCCAGTGGAAAATAAACACATATAGAGATGGTCAGGCCAGAGTGCCTCCTGAGACCCTCCTGAGCTTCCGCCCCGACGCCTCACCTGGTGGACATGGTCCTTCTCCCTGGCCCTGTCCTGGCCGTCTTACTTGGGTTCCAAGTTGAGAGCAGAAACAGAAACAAACCGATTACAAATGTAGGACTCTTAGCTACTGGGGGGCCCGAGAAAGCTGTCATGTCCTTCTTCCCTCCTCCACCCGACCTCCTGGCAGTGCGGTCAGATGCCCGGGGGCTGCCTGGGAAGGCCTGTGCGTCTCTCTCGGTCCAAATTCTGGGGGCAAAAAAAAAAAATGGGGCTTCCCTGGTGGCGCAGTGGTTGGGGGTCCGCCTGCCCATGCAGGGGACACGGGTTCGTGCCCCGGTCCGAGAAGATCCCACATGCCGCGGAGCGGCTGGGCCCGTGAGCCATGGCCGCTGAGCCTGCGCATCCGGAGCCTGTGCTCAGCAAAGGGAGAGGCCACAGCAGTGAGAGGCCCGCGTACCACAAAAAAAAAAAGGCCAACAGCCTCCGGAGATCCAAGTGCAACTATGAGGACAAGAGTGGGGACAGGGTGAGGACAGGGTGGGCTCGAGGCCGCTCCCACGTGGCCAGAGTCCAGTGGTGGCCCCAGCCCGGCCCCTCTTCTGGCAGCGCTGGGTCAACCTGGACGCGGGGAGAACGTGGACTGGGGGAGTGTCTCCACTTAGATGACCTACAGGCGCCCAAACCCACCCGGCCAGGACTAGACTCCTCCGCACCGTAAATCACTCCTCCTTCTTGCACACATTCCCCCAAAGTGGAAACTCGGGCATCACTCCTCCCCACCCCGTGGGCCCAGGTTCTGCGGAGCCCACCTGAGACCCCCTCCAGCCTGTGCCTCTGCTTCCCCGTGGCCATCGGCCCCGACCTGTCACACTGACCTTCACCCTCGCCTTACACGCCGGCCCTGCTGGCCCCGTCATGTCAACAGCCCTGCAAAGCGTGGAAGGTCCCACACGGCCAGCCAGCAGGGTGAAGACCAGGCTGCCCAATGACGCGGCCGGGGCTGCTCCCGTCGGGTCCCTGCCGGCACCACCAGCCTCGCTTCCCGCGTCCCCATCCTGGGCGCTGCCACGCGGATTCCCGCAGACGCCCAATGGAGCCGTGCCATGTTCCACATCTAAGGGACCCAGGGCCCCTGTGGGGACACAGAGGCCAAGAAGGTGCCCGCCTTCCTCAGCCCCTCACTGGACACAGAGCCTAGGGAGGAGCTGGGCCCACTCCGCCGGCTCCAGGCCGCTGCACTGCAGACAAATGAACTCTCAGATGATGTCTTAAAGCAAGAGGAGGAGGGGGTGGAAGATAGCAGCACACAGCTGGGCAGCCGCTCGACTTCTGTGCAAACCAATGAGTAAAGCAGCCCTTGACAACTTCCCCAACTGCTGCCGACAGGATAATTGTGCCTAATTTCTTAATTTTAATGCCGTTGTTGCATTTGGCTTCTGCTAATGAGATGTAAATATGTGTCGCGGGTTCGCGGACTTGTTTTATTGCAGGGCAGCCAAACTGCCATTGGTCGGAAGGTTAGACTTGTACTTGCTTATTTTTATCATCACGTGACCCCGGACGGCAGAGAAAGTGAGGCTGGGAGGGGCAGGCGTGGCGTCAGCCCCCTTCCCTGTCCCCTCTGCTCCAGGGGGAGAAGGAAGGTCTAGGGCCCCCCGAGGCTGGAGGTTTGGGGGTGGGGGGTGGATGGAGAGGAGGGCTGCCTGGACCACGTCCCTCCCAGGCCACCAGCCCTCAGGAGCCGCAGGTGCATTCAGACCAGAGCTCTCACGAAGGAGCCGACACAGCCGGGACCTCCCTGTGTCCACCTTGTCCCCAAAGGGCAGGCCTCCTGCAGCCGCCTTGCCCCACGGAGAGAAGTTCTGCGGAGGGTCTGATTCGATCCCTGCCCCGCAGTCCTAGTGGGGTCTCTGCACCACCCTCTCTCCAGAACAACCCTCCAGACGCTTACAGGACGGCACGAGGTGCCTCCCAGCCTCCTCCTTGTGGGGACAGTCACTGCCCCCAGCCCTTCCTTCCCACCTACGTTTCTCTGAGACCCTCTGCTGTCGCCCCTCGGGTCTCGTCAGCTCCGCAGGCCCCTGACTGGGGAGGACACCCTTTAGTCAGGGTCAGGGCAGCAGAAGTGTCATCTTACCTCTTGGTCTTAGGAAGATGGTGCTGAGAAATGGGCAGTGTGCCCCTGGCGGGGGGGTACCGGCGCCCACCTGCCCCCACCGCCCAGGTCCACCTCCAGACCACGCTGGGAAAGGAGCTGGCACACCACGTCCTCCACGTTACACTGCGTTTACTGTTTCTCCTAGAGGCATCTGCGTTTAGACCCAATCCAAAGCTTTACAATCCAAAGACGTGAATATCTAAAGGTGGAATTTCCTAGGCCAGGAAGATTAACAAAATTAATTTTATAAAACCTATTCAAAACATTTCCCTATCAGGGAGGGGTGCAGACACAGCCCCACCAGTGACGATGCCCTGTCTATGTGGCAAGTGTCTCCCTGTATTTTACTACTGTGTTTTCCAAGCGAGCCTCTCACCGTTTGCTCTTCTTTACTTTCGTCAAAGTACCCGGTGAAGCAGAAAATCAGGAGACCCGCCCTCTAGTCCCAGCTCACTTGGTAACAGAGTCTGGGGAAAACACATCCCGGCATAGAGGGTAAGGTCACCTGGTCTCCCTCCTCTGAAGTGTGAACATCTTACCACTTGCTCCAGGCAAGGGCACCCCCGCCGGTGCTTGAATCCTTCTAAGAAGCCCTCATCCCCAAGCAGGTGCCCCCCACCCCGGCAGCAGCTCCGAGGGTAGGGGCTTGGGAGACCTCGGAGGAGGCTGTGTACCCAAGGGAAGAACTCACCCTTCCCAGCCACCTTGTGTTTTTGGGGACTGGCTGGTACCTCCCTTTCCTCATCTGTACAGCAGGAAAGATAATCTCCATCCCAAAGCGATTATTGTGAGGATAAAATGAGATTATGTTTGTAAAATGCCTGTCCTGTAGTAGGAGGGTGATTAGTGTTAAATCTCATCCTTCTCTGCGTGCGGCCCCTTCGAATCCTGCAGGTGGCCTCCTTCTGCTGAGTTGAGCATCATGTAAAAGGGTCCCATGTCCTGTCGGGGTCCCAGTTTCCTCCTGGGAATCACCTGGGAACAGTCCCATGGGCCTCTCGACTGTCAGGGGCCGTGCGGTGTCAGTGCCATCATGACAGTGGCCGGATGGCAGAAGCCTCTGGTTTTCTGTCTGGGCACTTCCCTCTGTCCCCCTTTCTATCCCTCCATTTCCCCTTCTCTTCCTCCTCTTTCTCTGGCTGCCCCATTCATCCCAGCCCCTCCCCTCCCCTCCCCTTCCCCTCCCCTCCCCTCCCCTTCCCCTCCCCTCCCCTTCCCCTCCCCTCTCTCCCCTTCCCCTCCCCTCCCCTCCCCTTCCCCTCCCCTCCCCTCCCCTCCCCTCCCCTCCCCTCCCCTCCCCTTCCCCTCCCCTCCCCTCCCTTCCCCTTCCCCTCCCCTCCCCTCCCCTTCCCTCCCCTTCCCCTCCCCTCCCCTTCCCTCCCCTTCCCCTCCCCTCCCCTTTCCCTCCCCTTCCCCTCCGTTCCCCTCCCCCCCTCGCCTCCCGTCCCCTCCCCTCCCCAGGCCTCCCCCACCTACAGCGGGCTAGCAGGGAGCAGGACCTGGAGATGCTCAGGGTTCCTCCACCAGCCTCCGACCGAATGTGTAGCTGTTCATTCCCAAGTACATTTGGTGGAAAAGCTAAAAGCTCATCAGTCTCATAGCAACAGGAGGATAGGTCCGCTAACAGGAAGCTCACTGAACGCTTTGCACACCAGCCAGGCAGCTGATGAGATGGCTCGGGTGTGACTCACGGTTTCCTCGAGGCCCCAAAGACCTGAGTCTCCCTTGCTTGGCTGTTGAGACATGTCCCCCCTCACCCAGCCCCAGGGGGGACCCTGGGAGCTCCCAGGCCCAGGCAGTGCCAGCCTGAGGGGCCTCCCAGCTCTGCACTCATCCATCTCTGAGCTGTCAGCACTTCCCAAACACCCGCACGCCCATCACCAGCACCGCTGACGAAGCTCACACCTGGGCGGGTCCGCTGGGGTTTACGGTGGGAAACCGGTGGGTGAGGGGTGCAAAGTGCATGCCCATCTCAGACTCTTCTAGCCTCGCTGTGAGGGGCAGACCCTCTAATCGGGTCTCTTTCACAGAGTGGGGAGCTGGGACTGGGGGAGCTGCCTAGGTGACTCGATCACAATTATGCGGCAAGAAACAATGCAAGTGTGGACCGCAGCTTCCGAGGTCGAGGGATGGGCAGTGGACTGTCACCCGGTGCCCTTGCTGGTTGGGCCGCCTTAAGCAAGTCTATCCACCTGTTTCCTCACCTGTAAACGGGGCTGATGGTGCCTCACGAGGCTACTTCGAAGCTTGAACTAGTGTGTATGTGTGGACCTGGTGCCCCGGGGGCTCCAGCAGCTGGCGTCAGGGTCCTGTGCCCTGACCCCAGCAGAGAGGGTTACTTCCACCCCTCGCTGGGCCCCTCGTGAAGATGGCAGCTCCTCCAGCCCCTCCCCCTCCTCCCTCCAGCAAATGTTAACTGCACATGAGGCTTGCTCCAGCAGAAGGGTTATAATTAATTTATGTCAGGACCGTGATAGATTCCAACACAAACTGCTCCATCACATCCAACTGTTCTCTGACTGCTGTTGGCTGCAAAGCACGATCCCAAAATACACTGCAGGATGTGCTTTGCTCCGCCTGCCCCTCCCCAGCTCCCAGGAAGAGGAGACACAGGTCCAGCCCCCCACCTCAGGCCACCCCAGGTGCCACAGACCTGGCACGAGTCCCGCCTCCTCCTCATAATTGCTGTGTGACCCACGATGTTCACCCAACTTCTCTGAGCTTCAGCTTTCTTGTTTACAAAATGGAACAGTAGGTAATATTTGTGAGGATTGAATCAGGCAGACTTTGGTAAAGCACTCACCACAGCATCAGACACTTGCCAGGGACCTAACAAAAGAAGTCACAACAGCAGCTAAGCTGTGACAGAGTTCCTGGGTGCTGGGCACCCTGCTGGCTCCCCCCACCCTCTGGACACCCCATGGGGTCCGGCCCTCCGTGTTGTGGGCAGAGCTGTCTTAATGGTGTGGTCCTTCTTCACCCAGTGGGCGGGGGCGGAGGGTGGGCCCAGCTGCTGCTACACAGGGTCCCCTCAGGGAGCAGGGTGCAGGTTGTTCACTCCAGGGGGGCGTGGCTTGCTGTCCCCCCCAGACCACCAGGATGTGAGGAGTAAGAAACTCAAGGTGAGGGACAGACGCGGACTCTGAACTTAGAGGCTGGAGGGCGGGGCCTGGGGCTGCCTCTGAGAGGGGGCCACGGAGCAAGGACGCTCGGAAAGGGTCTGCGCGCCGGGCGGAGAGGGTCGGGTCGGATGAACAAGCCCCCACGACCCTGAGAGGGCACGTCCTTCCCAGCCGGCTCCCAGGATCGCTCGGGGTCCACAGGGGCGCCCCACTGCTCTTCCCGAAACTCATTTTCTCTGAGCGTTTGTACTGTTTCCCACCCCTCAACCAGCTAGCTCACCAGCAGCTGAGCGGTTTGCCCTCTGTGTCACGAGCACAGATACACAAGAGTCCTCAAGCGCCTGACACTCTGTGCCTGGTCAGGCTACCCTCGGCCTTGGACGAGGTCCCTCATTCTCCAGCCCGTGTCCTGGGGACTCCCTGTGATCCTGAACCGGTTCCCGGCTTAACCCAGATTCGGGCATCTTCAGAGCATCGATCAACTCCTAATATTTTAAATATATTTCTGTTATTTGGTTATTGGCCGTGTTTCCCAGTAAAATGTCAGATTTGGGGTTATGGGGTTTTGGAATTTTTTTTTTTTTTTTTTTTTTTTTTTTGCAGTACGTGGGCCTCTCACTGTTGCGGCCTCTCCCGTTGCGGAGCACAGGCTCCGGACGCGCAAGGCTCAGCGGCCATGGCTCACGGGCCCAGCCGCTCCGCGGCATGTGGGATCTTCCCGGACTGGGGCACGAACCCGCGTCCCCTGCATCGGCAGGCGGACTCTCAACCACTGTGCCACCAGGGAAGCCCTTGAAATTTTTTAAACTACTGCATCCTCAACGCCTATAACGGTGTCTGAGATTTAGTAGGTTTTCAGTAAATAGTGTCTAGGGAAGGAAGGGGTGAAAGGAAATGCTTTGTCCTTCTCCCCTCCTTTGTCTGCAGCAAAGCAGGTCAGGAAAACACACTCTGTCTGCAGTAGAGCTGCTGGGAGACAGCCATGGGTGTGTCCACACACACGTATGCACACAGGTACCGTGTCAGGAGTGGGGAGGGCCCAGCGGGAGGAACTGTCGTGTCACTTAGGAAGCCGCATTCCGGGAGGGAAGAGGCGACGGGCTTGAAGGAGAAAGACGTCAGACGAGCAAACTGACCCTCAAAGGACGTGCAGGACAGTGCCGGCCAGACCCGAGGGCTGTCAATGACCACAGAGACAGGCTGGTCCATTTCCCACGAGGCCACCCCACAATCCCAGCTTGGGCTGGCCTGCAGCGAACGAGGGGCTCAGGGGCGTGGGAAGCAGGACCCTCACGCCCAAGCCCCTCCAGGTGGCCACCGCCCACTTGTGCTCTTTCCTGGCATGAGGGGTCGCTGAGCCTGGGCCAATGCCCCCACATCTCCGATCCCAGGTTCCCGTGGTAACCCCACGAGTCAGCTGGCACAGGGCCACCTAGGGGTCCCTAGTGGTCAGACCTCCACTCACTTCAGAAGAGTCTCGGTTTGGACAATAAGCTATCTTGTGACCCTAAAGCAAATCCCTTTTAGCGTTTTTGTGAGGATTCCGTGAGCTGGTACATGGGATGGAGGCCAGCGCACGAGACAATTAAATACGAATCCCACCCAGGTCCTGCCTGGCCCAGCCCCCAGGTCCCCGTCCCACTGCTCCTCTGATGCTGGGGCCCGTCCCTGAGGCTTCCTTGCTCTCCTTCCAGCCCCTCTGGATCTGCTGCTTTTCCCTCCCCCTGCTCCTAGCATCTGCCTGTCCCCAGCTGAGTGATTCATGGGCCACTAGGTCTCGTGGAGGTTGTCGCCCTGCCTGGGGGACCACGGCTCCGCGATGGATGCTGTCCTGTCCTGGCCGCACTGGTAACGGACAAACGCGGCTACTTAGGGAAGCTTCCCTTATCTCACCTGCAAAGGCTCCCTCTTCCTCATCTTGAAAAATGGGTGGCTGGCAGATATGGGAGCCATGACCACTCGTCAGAGCCTTCACCGGGACTGATGGATGGAATCTCTGCTCTTTGCAAAGAGAAATTTTGTAGCGATAGCCTCTCCCTGGGCTTTGCCTGCCTCTCTGAGAGGAAGCACGGACTGTGGAGGCTGGAAGGAAGTTTCTGCAGATGGGGGGTGGGGGTGGGGTGCTGGTGACAGGCACAGGTCAAGGGTCCAGGCTGGCACTCGGGTCCCCCCTGCTCTGAGCCTCCCGCGGAAGAACCCCAGGGGGACCCGAGCCCAGAGCAGAGGCTGGACGGTAGGAAGGAACACTCCACAGGCCAGCACCCTGGCCGGGGAGGACTCTGCCCACAGAGCTTTGTGCTGGGACCGGACACCCCGCCAGACTCTGCCCTGACTCTGCCCTTCGTGACCGTTCACAGGGGCTGCCAGGCTAGAAGGAAAGTGAGAACCACCAAGCCCTGCAGTGTTGAGGATACGCACACTTACCCAGTGCGCTGCGGCCCGAGATGCACGTTTACCTGGGCGTCCCCGCGTGCAGGCCTCCTCTGACCAGTGCTTGGGTATGAGCAGGTGCTGCTGGGGGGCTGCTCTCGGGGAGCGGGGCCCAGGGTCAGGGGCTCAAAGTCCAGGGGAGGCCCCAACCGTCAAGAGCAGGCGGGGTCCCACAAAGCGCGGGGGAGGGATCCTGAGCTCTGGGCTGGCCTGTCTCCAGCTCAGAGCCAGGAATCTGCCTGAGACAGGAGGCCTCGGGAGGAGGGAGGAGTGGTCCTGGGGAGCAGGTGCCGGTCAGCACGGTACCTCCTCGTCCCCAGGCTGGCCCTGTCCTCCAGGCCTCCCTAGGAGAGTGGGGGACAGATGAACCTGGCCCTGAGCTGAGCCCCACTGCTGGCCCTTCACGGGAGACACCTCTCCCAGCGTTCCCCCGGACCCAATGTCCACACACGCGAGACGGCCAGTGCCCGGAAGGAACTCAGAAAATTGCCAGATGGATAGATGGACTCAGCCCATAACGTACTATGTTTTCTGCCTGTATGTCCTCAACCTGCAGGTTCCTATCTTTCACTGGTTTTGTCGCTTTCTCAGCTGAGCCTCACTGAGCACGGCCCCATCCTCCCCACTCTCTCCTGGAGCCCACGGGACTTTCTGATGCTGTCCTCCAGATCCCCTTCTCCGTGACGTTTGTCATCCCGTCTCGGGCGCCGCCCACTGGGCGTGTCCTCACCTGGCATCCACGCATTTTCTTCACTGCAAGTTCAGCTGCTCACCTTGCCTGTTAGTTTTTCATTTTAACACAATCTATGTTAATTTTGAGACGTTGGTTTTTCAAACCCTGTGTTCTTTTATAGTGATCTCCTGTTCCTCCTCATGGTTTTATGCCTTTTTCTCTAGTAATTTCCGTAGACTTTCACAGTGCTGTGTGACCCTCAATCCTGGGGTTCAAGTACCCCGGTTTCTTGGGCTGTGGGGTCCAGCTCACGAAAGGATGCCTGGGACATGTGTGACATTTTTATTGTAAGCTCATAATCAGCAAGGACTTTTCTCTCCATGGGACCCTACATCACCTAAGTTCTCTGTTAGCTTCTTCCTGGCACACCAGACCTGGGATCGAGTTCATGTTCATTGCTCAGTTTGGGGACCCTGTCCTTCCCATCTCCGAACCCAGGCACGGCAGAGGCCGAGGTACCAGTGACGCCTGGGAGATTCTGCACCCCAGACCATGGGCAGAGCTCCCCGGGGGAGGCAGGCTTCCCCTCTGAGGCTTAAGGTCAGCTCTCCCATCCGCGTGTGGTCAGAGCCCAGAGCCTTGCACACATGGGCGCAAAGGCACAGGGACACACATGTGCATACATGCAGGCCCACACACACACACATACACACACGCGCGCGCACACACGGTCCCTGCAGTGAGATCGCACACTGTTCCAGGGCTGGCTTTCAGTGCCTCCCCGGGGCTGTCACCTGGGGTCCCCATTTCTTTCTTGCATCCTCATCTGGACCTTCCAAGCACATGCATGCGGTCACTTAGTCAACACTCCTGTGGTCTGTACGGGACCCGGCTCTGCCTGCCTGCCGTGATGCCAGCGTCCGACGTCACACAGGTCCTGGGGGCGTGTTCTGCTCGGTGCCCCCTTTGGAGCATCAGCAGAGCACAGCATCAGCTCCGCCATCCCCTAGGATCTCGTCATATCCGCCAGGCACTGAAGAGATGCTTGGGCCCAGGCGCCCCTTTCTAGGAGAGGTAGAGTCAGGTGCCTGACGGGGGCCCAGGGCACCCCAGCTCTCCAGCCGCACCCGGCCTGGCAGGCCTGGGATTCACAGACAAGAGGGAGGGACGTGGTGAGTACAGCCCAGCCCCCGCCGGGACACGGAGGGCTCCAGCCCTGCTGGCCAGGGATTCCGCCAGGTACACGGTGGTTCCCGGGGCCCCTCGGCCCCTACTGACCTGACCACAGGCCTGGGGCAGGTTGCTCACTGGAGGCCGGCCCTGCTGCACCCACCGCGCTCTCCCGCCTGGCCTGCATCCTCTTCGTGGTAACCAGGAACCTCCCCGGCCCTGCTCTCAGCATCACCCCTCGCATCCCTGGAGACCGCAAGACAGAAGGCAGAAGGCACCTCGCCACAGGCAGGGCCAGCACAGGGGCCCGGGCACTCGACCGAGCCACTGACACGTGAGACCCTGCGGTGGTCCCGTAGGACCGACCAGTGCAGTCAGAGCCTCAGGACCCGAGCCCCAGCCCCTCCCGTGTGGCAGCGAGGGCCAGCCCGAGTCAGGCCAGACTCCCTGGAGAGGACGCCCCCGAGGGCCTCATCTCCCTGTCCACCCAGCTAGCCCCAGCCATGCCCAGGGCACGGGCACCTCAGCCCTGACCACCCAGGGGCCAGCAGGTGCCCCCCGACTTCCTGCCCCACGTGGCGATGTCCTGAGAGGCATGAGGACAGTGCGGGCTCCTGCGCCCGGGGGGCTCCTGCCACGGCCCTGGTGGGAGTCAGCCCGGAGGAGGTGAGAGGTGGAGACGGGAGTCGCCTCCCCCAGCCTGGAGCGACCCCGGCGGGCTCCCCTCCCCCTCCTCCCTCCTTCACCCTGTTCTCATTCCTTCCTTTGCCTAGGAGCCCATCAGACCCTGTGCAGCCCTCGCAGGCCAGCACCACGCCGGGCACTAAGGAGGCAGTAATGGGTACCGAGGGGCGGGAGGAGGGGCCCGAGCAGACAATGACCATCTCCCAGGGGAGGGCTGGGAGGGGAGGGGCCTGCACGGCAGCCAAGGGGCTGGACCCGCCCGAGAACAGTGGGGCCGTGGAGGGCTTGCAGGAGGGGACCCGGCTCTGGCAGGGCTGCTGGCACAAGTGGGGTGAGGAGGCAGGTGCCAGGGGGGCAGTCGGAGGCTGTGGGACCAGCCCTGGGAGGTGCAGGGGGTACCCAGCCCCACAGGGGGTGGTGATGAGGGCAAGAGGGTAACCCTGAGGCCCCACCAGCAGCAGGATCTGCAGGACCTGCCTCCACGGGGGCAGGTGAAGCAGAGGTGAGGCAAGGGGGCCCCCAGGTCTGCAAGGGTCGGGAGGAGAGGCCCTGGGCCAGCGCCTTCAAGCCCCTCGCCTTGAGAGGCCCTCGGCCCCCACCCCGTGTGCCGTGAGGACAGGCCCCAGCAGGCTGTCTCGGCAGAGCCCCGGGGAGGGAGGCGCTCACCCATGATGAATCCCCCTGGGGACCTCCGGGCCTCTGAAAGCAATGGCATTATTTAAAACTGGCTTGAATTTGGCCCAGGACAGAGACGCCTGCCTCTCTTGTTGATCGTCACCCCTGCTCCTGCGGCATCTCCCCGTTTCCTGAGAAGACGGGCAGCAGGTCCCCCTCGCAGCCCCACGTGGACAGCGCCACCTCCCTCCACCCGGCTGCAATGGAGCCGGTCATCCCTATTCTAACCTCGCCAGTTCTCAGAGGAAGGCTAGTATAATCATTTCTGCTGGCATTTTGGGGAGAAATCCAAGTCATTTGGTTCCTTTGCTGGACCACTCCGAGTTAGAAGACCACACAGGTCTCATGACAGCCGTGGTGAAGGGGGACTGGCCTGTCCCCTCGAGGCCAGCACAGCTCAGGCGGCTGGATCCTGGGGCCGGGCTTCTAGCCTGGGGAAGAAGGAGGCCCGGAGCGGCAGGAACCGTTGCTATGGAGACACTGCCCAGCAGTGGGGCAGCCAAGCTGTCAGCTGGACGTAACCTTGAAGGATTTCACAGGAGAGAGAAACAGAAAGCAGGCAGATACAGATACAGGATGTGAAGCCGACCTTTACCTGGGAGGCTGGGGAGGGTGAGAGGCCAGACAAGATACCAGGGCCTGAGGGAAGGGGGATAGAGGGGGAAGGGGGGAGGGGAGATGGGAAGGGGAGGGAGGGGGCACAGGCAGCACCTCCTGAGAGCTGCCACACCCAGAAACCCCAGGTACGAGGTGTCGACGGCCCCACTGACCGATGAGGACACGTGTTAGGTCACGCATCCAGTCTCAGACCAGAAAATGATGCGGCTGGAGTTGGAACTCAGGTTTTTCTGACTCCAAAATCCACACACCCCCTTCTCCCACTGCCAGGTCCTGCTGAATCGGCCCAGACACCCAGCTCCCTGGGAGGCAGAGGCTGCCGGGCTGCACACGAGTTGGACAGAAGAGACCCCTCTCTCAGTTGTGCTACTGGGAAGGCACCCAGCTGTCTCCCACGTGGCTCTCCTGGGCTCGGGGTCCCCGGGGTTTGCCCCCTCCTGCCCTCCAGAAGCTGAGGGCCCTAGGCCTCTGGCTTCTGCATCCACGCTGAAACCTTCAAAGCAATCAGCACCCACAGAGGATCAGGGTGAGGATAAATACATAATTGGTACCACTTTTCTAGCTAAAAGATAGGCTGTGCCGGACCCCCAAGGGCTGGTGAGCAGAGGTGCTGCAGCAGCCCCAGAGGCAGATAAAGACAAGCTCCTTTCACCACTTTGTTGCTCCATTCATCTTAGACTCGGAGTTGAGGACTAAGGACTAGAGACCTGGGGGCTCCAATTTCAAGGGACAGAAGCTTCCACTGCAGAGTGGCCCTAAATTCTGGAAGCATAGATGGTAAAGCATAGGTAATAGACGGTTTTCCAGAACAGGTAGTTCTGGAAGCACAGATAGTAAAGCATAGGTAATAGGCATTGCATTGAAACACACGATCTAAGTGAGGACTCGAATCAATAATGTTATAAATGAAAGAGGAGGCATTTCGACTGAAGCCCAAAGGCTCCTAAGAGGCCATGAACATTTATAGGCCAACAAGTTGGATAAACTGAAAGATACAGACACGTTCCTAGAAACACACAACCTACCAAGTCTGAACCAAGAAGAAGTAAAAAAAATCTGAACAGACCAACAATGAGTAAGGAGATTGAATAAGTAATCAAAAACTTCCCAACAAAGAAAAGTCCAGGACCTAGTGGCTTTACTAGTGAATTCTAGAAAACATTAAAAAAAATTGGCACGATTCCTTCTCAAATTCATCCAAAAAAATTGAAGAGGAGGGAACACTTCCAAACTCATTTTATGAGGCCAATATTACCCTCACACCAAAGCCAGACAAGGACACTATAAGAAAAGAAAATTCCAGGCCAAAATCTCTAATGAACACAGATGCAAAAATTCTCAACAAAATACTAGCAAGCTGAATTCATCAGCACATTAAAAGGATCGCACACCAGTGATCAAGTAAAGTTTATTCCAGGGAGGCAAGAATGGTTCCATATCTTTACATCAATAAATCCGACACACCACGTTAACAGAATGAGGGAGAAAAAGTCGTATGATCATCTCAACAGATGCAGGAAAAGCATCTGACAAAATTCAATGCCTTTTATGACAAAACCTGGCAACAAATTAGGTGTAGAAGGAATGTACCTCAACATAGTAGAGGACATATATGACAAGCCCACAGCTAACATCAGATTCATTGTTCCTCCTAAGATCAGGAATGAAACAAGGATGCCCACGCTCAGCACTGTTTTTTTGGTTTTCTTTTTTTTGCGGTACGCGGGCCTCTCGCTGTTGTGGCCTCTCCCGTTGTGGAGCACAGGCTCCGGACGCACAGGCTCAGCGACCATGGTTCACGGGCCCAGCCGCTCCACGGCATGGGGGATCTTCCCGGACCGGGGCACGAACACGTGTCCCCTGCATCGGCAGGTGGACTCTCAACCACTGCGCCACCAGGGAAGCCCTCTCAGCACTTTTATTCAACATAGTACTCTAAGTCCTAGCCAGACCAGTTGGGCAATAAAAAGAAATAAAAGGCATCCAGGTTGGAAAGGAAGGAGTAAAATTGTCTCTGTTTGCAGATCAGATGACCTTATATATAGAAAACCCTAAAGATACCACCAAAAACTTTTAGTAGTGATAAACAAATTTAGTAAAATTACAAGATATGGAATCAACATACAGAAATCAGTTGTGTTTCACTCGCAATGAGCTATAGGAAAAAGAAATTAAGAAAACAATCCCATTTATAATAGCATAAAGAATACTTAGGAATAAATTTAATGAAAGAAGTAAAAGATCTATACACTGAACACTTTAAAACATTGATGAAAGAAATTGAAGACACAAATAAATAGAAAGATACACCATGTTCATGGATTGGAGGAGCTAATATTGTTAAAATGATCGTACTACCCAAAGTGATCACACATTCAATGCAATCCCTTTTAAAATTCCAGTGGGGGCTTCCCTGGTGGTGCCAAGAACACACAGTGGGGAAAGGACGGTCTCTTCAATAAATGGTGTTGAGAAAACAAGTTATCCACGTGCAGAAGAATGAAATTAGATCCTTATACCATTCCATATACAAAAATCAACTCAAAATGAGTTAAAGACATAAATGTAAGACCTGAAACTGTAAAACTACTAGAAGACAACATAGGTGAAAAGCTTCTTGACATTGGTCTGGGCAATGATTTTTTGGATCTGACCCTAAAAGCACAGGCAACAAAAGCAAAAGTGGACAAATGGGATTGTATCAAACTAAAAAGCTTCTGTGTGGCAAAAAAAATATTCAACAGCATGAAGAGACAACCTACAGAATGGGAGGAAATATTTCCAAACCATACATCTGACAAGGGGTTAATATCCAAAGTATATAAGGAACACAAGCAACTCGATATCAAGTAACCTAACTAATAAATGAGTAAAGCACCTGAATAGACCATTTTCCAAAGAAGATATACAAAGGGCCAAGTGGCACATGAAAAGATGCTCACCATCGCTAATCATCAGGGGAATGCAAATCAAAACCACAAGAACATATCACCTCACACCAGTCAGAATGGCTATTATCAAAAAGACAAGAAATAGCAAGTGTTAGTGAGGATGTGGAGAAAAGGGAAGCCTCGTGCACTGTTGGTGGGAATGTAAATTGGTAAAGCCAAATATAGAAAACAGCATGGAAATTCATTTAAAATTTTTAAATAGAACAACCATATGATCCAGTGATATATCCCTCTTCTGGATATATTTTCAAAGGAAAGGACATCTGTATCTCAAAGAGATATCTGTAGTCCCATGTTGATTTCTCAATTGCCAAGATATGGAATCAACCCAAGTGTCCATCAACAGATGAATGAAGAAAATTCTGTGTGTGTGTGTGTGTGTGTGTGTGTGTGTGTGTATAAAATGTGGTATTACTCAGCCCTAAGAAAATTCTGACACATACTACAATGTGGATGAATATTGAGGACATTACACTAAGCGAAATAAACCAGTCACAAAAGGACAAATATTGTCTCAATTCAGTGTTTACACCTGGGAGGTGGGCGAGCTCAGACTGGAGCCCAGGTGGGTTCCGAAGCCTGACGCTCAGCACCACACAGTCGTCCTTCCCCAGGGCGGAGGCGAGTGGAGGGACCCCGGGAGAACAGTGGGGGGAAGGTCCAGGAGGGGAGTGGTCTTCAGTCAGGAGGCCTTGAGCACCAGGCAGAGGGAGTACAGCAGCCGTCGGGGTCACCACGAGGAGGGGCTTGGTCAGGGTGGACGCCACATGGAGCCCCCCAGCAGAGCCAGAGCCCCCGGAGTGGATAGTACAGGCCACCGCCGCTCTGCCTTGTCAGCCCTCCCCCAGGGGCGGCAGACGGGGCCCCACAGCTTCCGGCAACAGTTGTGTTTCCTCCATCTGACGACTTCAGGTAACATGAGCAACCTATCCGTCAGGCCCAGAAGCCAACCTGCCGTTTCATCCATCAGCACCCTCCCACTGCTGGGGATGCACCCACCATCCCCCACTCTCCAACCACCGCTGCCTCTCCCCATCCAGCCAGTGTGCTCCTCCAGACAAAGCAGCAGCCCCTAGTCAGGCTGGAGAGGGAAGCGGGCCTCTCCTGAGCCTTCAGACACTGGTCTTTAGTCCCGGCTGCACCACCTACCGGCCTTGCGACTTTGTCCAGCCCTCACCCACCTGAGCCTCAGGCTTTCACCCGCAGAATTGAGTCGTGGCGTCGACCATGGGAAACTCGGGAGGAGCAGGCAGCACGCGGGACTCTGCAGTGGGTCGCACCCTCAGCATAGCTGACCACAGCAGCCTGGTCGGCCTCCACGCCATTATCACAGAACAAATACGGATCTACGTGAGATGCGTGTGTCCTTCTACAAAGAAGTCAGGTTTTAACATAGCTGTAGACAGAAGATAGATAGATAGAGAAAGAGATACATACATACATACATACATTCATACATACATAGATGATAGATTTTGGAGAATAGGTGTCTTAACAGAAAAAATAGCTAGACAAAAGTCATAAAAATCAATGAAAACATAAGAAATGGAAAATTTTTAAATGGGCATGTAAGTGAGTGCAAAGCATAGATTTTTATACCTAGGTGAGAATAAACAAGTGAGGGTTTCCTACTGGGCAGGGACAGCAGGCCGGATAAGGAGGAGGGATGGTAGGCAGCCCTCATGTCTGCAGGGCGTGTGCCGAGCCGGCCCTGCACCTGCAGCTCACGCACCTCACTGAATCCCCACAGGCCTGTGAGGAGGCAATCCCACTGTCCCATTTCTCAGCTGAAGACACAAGGCCCAGAGAGGTTAAGTCACTTGCTCTAAATCACACAGCCTGTGAAAGGAAGAGGTAGGGGCTGAGCCGAACTTCTCGACCATTTGCTGCCCACCCCATGCCCTGCCCCCCGACCCAGGTGGAAATGCGTGTGGGCAGGTGGGGAAGTTCTGCAAACCCACAGAAGCACATCCCGCCGGCCTGAATCTCCCACCTCCTTCTCACCTCAGTCCTCCTAATTAACCTGAAAGCTCGACAGAAGCCCCCAGTCCCTGTGTCTCCACCGTTGAGAGATGGGGTCCTGCCGGCTGGGAGAAGACACAGGTCCCGGAGGCCACTCAGGTGACAGCTCTTCTCCTTCCCTGCAGCCCCAGATCACGTCCCAGGGACGCTGGAGGGGTCTCCTCCCCATCTCGGGGGAGCAGGCTGCTCTGCTGTGACACGGCTGGCGGTGGCACCGGAGAGACGGGCATCCAGTGCTTTCTCAGCAGGCTATCCTCGGCTGTCCCTCAGCATGGAACCCCCCAAGCCGGCAGCCCCGGGAGGCGGGCGTGAGAGGCAGCAGTGGGTCTGGAACAGCGCTATCGCCCCTTGTGGGTCGTGGGTGTGAACAGGAGGCCTGGCCCGGAGGCCAGCGTGTCCCCGAAGCCAGCGTGTCCCCAGCAGCGGTGGGACCTGGGAGGGCCCTACCTCCCTCAGACGCAGGCTCTCCTCCACACGGGGCCAAAGGGGTTCACTTTGCCCTTAAACCTCGGTTGAGATTCTAGATTTCACTGGGCACTAGGCACCAGGCTCTGAGCTGGGGGAGTGCAGGCACGGAGGCTGCAGAAGTGGAGCTGCCACAGAGGCACCCGAGGTCCCCCCACCCCGTTTCCCCTCTCTGCTCCCGTGGCCCCCCTTCCAGCACTTTGTTCCAGGCTTTTCACTTACTTTACTATGAGCTTGAAAAAAAATCATAATGAGGGAAGTAGCTCTTCCAGCCTAGCACATAAAGCGTTTTCCAGCCTGTCTGGACTACCTGCTCTCTGACGGGTGCAGAGGACAGAGCACCGCACCCACCCCACCCCCAGCTGCCCTGGGCACCCCCCAGACTGCCCTCCCCTTACACCCCGTGCAGAGGAACTTGGCCTCTTAACTGTCAGCCCTGGAGGCCCCGAGTGTGGGCACCGTCAGGGCTGCTGAGAATGAAACAAAAAATTCGGGTTCCAAATCTCTAGGGTATTCTGTTCTAAATTTTGTCCTTGAGCCTTAGAAACCAGACAGATCTAGACAACAATTTAGTGCAGGGTAGTTACCCACGGGCGCTGGGACAATAATCGCACATGGGCCCTGGGAGCGGACAGGCTGGGAGTCAGGAGGCAGCTCAGTATCCTGCCTTCGTGACAACACTTTGAAGTGGGTCCCAGTGTCCCTGTTTCCCAGATGAGAAAACTGAGGCTTAAGAAAAGAAATAAGCAACTCACCTAAGGATGCACAAGTCGTGACGATGACCCTGGCTTGAACCTGCCAGCAAGATGCTGCTGGGTTCCTTCCCACCTGCTCTTTGGTGGAGGGAGCCCTGTAGGTTAAGGTGGGCTGGACTGGATCCTGCTCTGCCCTCTGGGCTGTCTGTCCTTGGGCCAGCTGACTAACTCTCTGTGCCTCAGTTTCCCCAGGTAAAGAGGGAATGAGAGTAGTGCCTGCCCCACAGGGTGTCGGCGCGTGTGAGCCCCGGGCCCGCGCTGCCCTCGCTGCATCCGCTCTGCGTCCCCCCCCCTCAGTGCTCAGGGCAATGTCACCAACACCAGGCCCTTCATGTGCTCACCCCTCAGCGGCAAGAGCCTCGCTGCCCCAGGGGACTGGGTGTACAGCAACCTAGCTTGTCTTCTGAAAGGGAAGTTGCAAGTCTTCTAAGCAAGAGGGGCTGCCCGGGGCAGTAGCCATGCATGGTGACAGGAGGGAGGCCCCCAGAATTAATTGCTTACCACATGTCACCAGTGGTGACAAATTTGCAATTACTGTCTTCCTAGGAAGAAAAATGTCCCATCCTCTCCCAGCTCTGGTCCCCACAGCCTCCAGCCTGATTTAAGCCGGTCCGGACGCAGCACCTGCCGGTTCCAAAGAGGAAAATGACACCCCGCCCCACCACCCAGAGGAGCAAAGGATCCCGGGCCTTAAATGACAGGCTGGTCTTTCTCATCTGTTTAATGAGAGAGGGACTGGCCATGCATTGATACCCCCAAGATGGGGCCTCTGATTTGGATGGAGGCTGGCGGAGTCTGACGTGGGGCAAGACTGGGAAGGATGACATTTATTTCCAAGGACGGATCCGGGAGAGAACCTTGCCCGCTCCCTGTTCCCACCTGGCCTCAGATCTTTGCTTCAAGGTTCATCAGAGCCAACTTGGGAAAAGGACCACTGGGTCCCGAGTGGATTTCCTGAAGGTGGAGCCTGGGGACCCCCAGCAGGCAGGGGCATGGCCAGGGAGCTGCCAGCCCCGCGGGTTACAAGCCACGGCCCTGGGTGTTTGCTGCGGTGGGGGGGCATCCTGTGGGGGGAGGGTCCTGGAGGGGTCAGGAAAAGGCAGGCAGAGGCCACACAGCTGCCAGGCTGGGGGCCCAGGTGTCTGCAGCCAGCCAGAGCTGCCATCTAGGAGCCCCCAGGTGAGAGCCCAGCCGTGGCCCCCGGGATGGGGACACAGGAACGTCACTGGACAAGCGTAACTCTTGGCCCCCGAGAGCCCACAGCTCGGGGGCACCTCCCACGGGAGGTTAAGATGATGATGCGAGGGGTCCACTGGCCTTCCAGCCCCGTCTTGAATGATAACGCCCTGTGCAGGTGTCTGAACTGTGGACCCAGACTGAGTTCCTCCACAGCAGAATCCATCCTTACCCCCTCTCACACCCACCCCGGCCAAACACCCTTACACACACACGCACACAAATATTCATTAATGTGCTGACACGCCAACGTTTTTCAAAGGGGGAGGGGAGGGGTCTGAGCCCTCGAAACCTGGCCTGACTCAGTGGAGTGACACCAGATCCACACCAGGGAAAGCCTTGGTTTAGGACCATAAGTATTTCTGATAATAGAAAAGCTGAAGGAAACTGAGGTTCGCTCAGTGGAAGATGGGAAAGTGCCAATACAGGCCTCGACACCTACAGAGTGGAGGGTACGAGCTGGCCGTTCTCTCAGGTCCTTGTAATCCTTCCTGGGTCTTCGCCCCTCACCACGTACGGCCCACTCACACATCCACGTGTGCCCACGCCCACGCACACACGCAGACACACGCACACACTCCCTCCCGGTGAGGTCTCGCCCAAGGCCTCCTCTGGCCTGGAGGAGCAGAGTGGCTGGCCTGGCCCCCACAAGGGCCTGGCAGGGCCTCCCTGTTCCCTGGCCCTTCACCCTCCAGGACCTACTTCTGATGGGCAGCCTCTTAGCTCCCTGGTTGTCGAGTTCTACCCTTTCCTCCCAGGACAATTTACTCAGCCTCGCTCTTCTTTGGAAGAGAACCTCCCCCATCGAATACTGGGGCCGAAGGGGCAGCACCCCGACAGCGTGGATCAGGACCGGGTCCCCGGCCTCGGCATCAAGCTTCCTGCCCTGACGCATGATGACCCCTCGGGGCCGGGCCTCCAGGACTCGCCCGTTTATGAGTCTGTTTCTCAGCACCACTTTTCCACTCCGGTAGGAGGGGTAGCAGCCTGGTTCCCAGGGCAGCAAGCAAAGGGAGGGGCAAACACCTCTGGATCCTTCTTGCATCCAGGCAGGGGGCCCCACTGTCTCCGGGGGCTTGGCCCCAGCCTGCAGGCCTGTGTGGGACCAGCCAGGAGCCCGAGGGCACAGATCGGGGGCTTGGTGTTTCTCTGCAGGAGGAGGAAAGGAAGATGGTGGGAGGGACCATCTGTGGGAACAAGGCCTGAGCTGCCTCCGCCGGTCACCAATGACGCCCTGTGCCTAGAGCCTTAGCCTCTTCATCTGCAAAGTGAAGCTGGCATCCCTGTGTCTCCGGACAAATGCAAGGGCCAAACGTAAACCCACGTGGTCAGCACGTGAGGTCGGGGGAGGTCAGGGGTCTTTCTGGCAAAGCTCCTGGGCCCCCAGCCCGACTCCACTCTGGTTCACCTTCGCTGTGTCTGTCCCCACCAGCCCGGGAGCTCGTCTGTGACGAGTGCTGCCGAATGCACAAGTGACCGAGGGCCCCCGAGATTCTTTGTTTCTGCCAACTGTAAAGCGCTGTGCTTCGGGGTTAGTGTGCAGGACCCTCACTGGGGGTTCCCCGAGGACGGCATGCCCATCAGGGAGTCCCTCCCTGTCCCCTTCCTGCTCCTCCACAATCACAGCCCCACCCATGACCATTAAAACAGACGCCTGGCACCCTCTGTCCGGCCCCAATCCTGCTGTCCCCACTGCCCATCCGGCTCCCACTCGGCGGCACAAACTGAGTGGCCCTAGCGGGCCTGCACCTCTCTGAGCCACGTCCACGTTCCCCCAGCCTGACTGTCGTGGCCACCCCTCTGCTCATTTCCAGGGGTGTTTTGAAAGAAAGGACACAGGCTCAGGAGGATGCTGCTGTGCAGAAAACCGCTCGGCCCAGAGTCCTCGGCACCAGGCCCCGTGCTCAGCGCAGCCCCCGCACGGGGCCCAGCAGACACTGGGGCGCCCGTGGGCGTGGAGCCCGTTTCTGTGACTCCCGGTGGGCCAGGACTCACGTGCTTGTTTTTCCAGGCCTGCGGGTCCCGAGTCACAGCCAGGCCCCGGGAGGTGGGCAGGCTGAGACCCCCCCGGGGTCCCCAGCAAGCCATGGGCCCCTTCCCCGCTCATTATTTACTCCTTTATTGGTCCATTCAGCAGATGCGCGTTCAGCTCCCACCTCGGCCGCATTCAGGCCCGGGAGCAGGAAGGGGACAGTCATCAGAAAGCAGCCTGGCCGCCTGTGCAGCTGGGCACCCGGCCAGGGCTCCCCCCAGGACACTGCCCGGCCCTCCGGTCTGCCCAACCCCACCTGGTCAGGGGGCCCAGGCCCTGCCCTCCGGGTCTGAAGGCGTCCCCTCCTGGCAATGAGGAGGTCGAGAGGGGCTGCCGTTGGGTGAGCAGAGCGCGCGGCCGCACGGACAGCAGAGGGCCAACCGGGGGTCCACCTCCTCGCCATGCGTCCCCTCTTCCCTCCAGCGGCAGCTTCCCTGGCTCCGCGTGGGTCTCAGGACTCTGGCCCACGGCTCCCGGGAACCCGGGTCCAGGGGTCCTGCCGTCAGGCCCTGGCCCATCCTCCTGCCTCTCCCTCCAGGATGAAGGTGCCCAGGGAGGGGGGCGGGGGACAGCAGGTGTCCAAAGTCCCCCGTTCATTAAATGCTCTGAATAAAACGTTATTCACAGATTAACTGAGCAGTTTTACGTGAACAACCCTTTTCATGTGTTTTAATTTTTCATGGGTACTTTTCTGAAGAATAAGTACATTGTTAATAATTTAGGGGAATGAGGCCTTGTTGACCTCTGTATTTTAATAAGGTCCTACTGTGCCCCCGCCATTTATATTTAAAGCAGCTTCACTCTTCCCCAAAGCCGTTTCCTTTGAGGCGAGTCCTGGTGGGGCAGGCAGCAGGGAGGGGTGGGTGTCCAAGTCCGGAAGGAGCCTTGGGCTTCAGGATGGAACCAGGGAGGCCGTGGATCAGCACCAGGGGCGGGGAGGGGGAAATGCAACTGCCACAGGGGCCCAGCCCTGCAGCGCCAGCAGGACCCAAGGGACGCCATGGGGCCACAGGCTGCTGCACAGAGAGGACCCAGCACGCGGTGAAGAGACCAGGGGGAGGGAGGAGGGCTCCTGGGCGGGGAGACGCCCAGCACCCCTGGTTCCCCAAGGGAGGCCCCCGCTTCCCCACATGTATTCCGTGGCATCCCTAAACCCGAACACGCATCCTCCCAATCAATGCTCATGACGCCCAGAGGAGGGGCTGACAGCACATCCCCTTCGCAGACGCGGAGGGAGTGAGGCTCAGACCAGAGCAGCCTTCAGTCAGCAGCACAGCCAGGACCCCACGAGGCTCTGCTTGTCTTTAACACCTGCCCTTCTAACCACCACGCGGCCCTGGGGAGGTGACCTGCCCGCACCTGCCTGGCCCAAGCCTCTCGTCTCTGCTCCTGGGGCTGCCTCCACGGGAAAGGTCTCCCGTCTATGCTCCCACAGCTCCCTCCCCACCCGCCGTGGCTGAGCCCTCAGCCCCTACCCGGCCTGGCCACTTAGATAGGAGGCCCCACGGAGATGAATGTGCCCCGAGGCCCATGGACTGGGCAGAGGCCGAGAGGGAAGGGGAGGAGACAGGCTTGGGCAGCCCGGCCTGGACGGAGGGTGCTGGGAGCAGCCGTCATCCAAGCCTCGCTCTGCTGGGAACTCGGGCTTTTCCTGTTTCCAGAGGGAAAGCAGTAGCCCCACTCTGGACGAGATTAAGGAGGCGTCTGCCAGGAGTGAGAGACAGGAGGGCCCTGGCTCCCGGGTCACATGGGACACGGGCTGGTCAGGGGCGGTGTGCAGGGGTCGTGCCCTGCCCTCCAGAGCAGACGGGTGCCTGGCTGACGCTGGGGGCCTCGTCCTGCCCAGGATGTGTCATCTGTGGGAAGGCCAGCCCACGACACCGTGACAGCAGGGGACTCTCCTCTCCACCTACCCCAGATCCCCCATCGGGATCTGTCCCTGCAGAAGCACAGCCAGGACAGCAGAACGGCCCGTCAGATTCTACCCCCAGCCCTGCCCCTCACACGGGGTCCTCTCGCCACAACTTCCCTTTGCTCACTCGGGAAGGCAAACGCTCTGACGGCTGGAAAACAAGCGTGCCTTGCAGACATCTCTAAAGTCAACGCCAGCGCAGCCCACGCAGCATCAGAGCACACGCCCTCGGCGCTCTCGGAGACCCACGACTATGTTACAAGAGCACCGGCTCCTCAGCCTGGAGCCGCGCCCCCACTCGCACTGCATTAGCTTCTGTCTCAGCCCCACCACGTAAGAATGAGGAAAACACGACCCACCAGCTGAGCCAGGCTCTGAGTGCACCCCAGCGCCCGCTGCACCCAGTAAAGCACCCGCATGGTTCTTGTCGCTCCCTGTATGTTTGCTCAGAGCGCTAACCTCACCAGCTCCCCTGCAGCCGCCCTGTTCCCTGCCAGGGCACTGAGTCAGCCTCGCTTGGTGGAGACGCTGAGATTCTGGTCCTGGACCCGGGTCCCAAGATGCAGACCCACTCGTGCCCCCGACCCCTAGGTGGGAAGACACTCCCGATGCCCATGTCAGCCAATCTGCCTGAGTCCTGACTTGCTGGGAGAAATTCCTGCCTCCCGTCTTATGGGCTGAATTGTGCTCCCCAACCTCATATGGTGAAGTCCGGACCCCCAGCCTTTCAGAACATGACTGCATTGAGACAGGTTCTGTAGCGAGATAATTAGGGTAAATGAGGTCACTAGGGTGGGCCCTAAGCCCACGTGACTGATGTCCTCCTGCCCAGAGGCGACTGGACACAGACACACACACAGAGGAGAGGCCAGGTGAGGGCACGACAGGGCAGCGTCTGCACCCCAGGGAGGCCCCAGGAGGGACCCTCCCCGCTGACACCTGGACTTCAGATTCCAGCCTCCAGGACTCGAGAGAGTAAACTTCTGTGCTTTAAGCCCCTCATTCTGTGGTCCTACCTTCCAGCACCTGGAGCCGCCTTTCTCTCCCTCTCTCTCCACCCCTGGCCCCCCTCCCTTCCCCACCTTGATGAGCCTCTGATGGTTCATTTAAGTCCCCCAAGAGGCCTCCTCTGACCACGTTAACTTGTTTGGGAGCCTCTTGTCCCAACTTCCACGCTGCCATGTCCACGTGTGAGCTTGTGTGTACATGCATGTGTGTGTGTGTGTGTGTGTGTGTAATTGTGTGTGTGGTTGTGTATTTGGGCATCTCTGGGACCCCTGTTCATAGGACACACTCCCTAAGGGCAGGGGTCATGTCGAGACTCACGGAACCTCAGGCTCAGGGGGCCCCAGGGACTACGAACCTGCGATCTTGATTTTACAAACAGCTGGAGGAGGCTGTGATGGTCGTGACATCTGGCCCAAGCCACCCCTCTAGGCCACACGCCTGCTCTTTGCCCTCTGAGGTGACCCAGCGCCCAGTGGAGGCTCTGTCCCCTGCAGCCTGTTGATGACTTCTCTGGGCGTCCTCTGATGCCGCCCCCCACCAGACCCGCAGATGCACTATTTCAACTAGTGTCCCATCTCATAAGGACGCGGCGCTGGCCGGTGCTGCCTCGGCAGACACAGGTGCACATGCGGCACCAGCGACATGAACCACCCCCAGGCGCACAGACACCCCTCGAGCGCACGTGCACGAACTCCAGAGCCTTCAGGAGCACGTCTCACACCTGAAGTTTACGCAGCTCGTCATCCTGGTTCACGTGGCTCCCCCACGAGACAGGAAAGGCCGTAAGAGCGGATCTGTCCCCTGGGGCCCAGCCTGCTCAGGGAAGCCCTGGAGCCACGGCTCTGTCCCTTCCCAAGCAGCACGGATGTGCACGCCTGTGTGTGCCTCGGGGACACTGCATATGCATGTGTGTGCCCGTGTGCCCACTTTTGCACACACATGTCTACTCATTCAGCAAGTGTTTACTGAAGACCTACTACGTGCCAGGCACTGCTGGGCCCCAGGGGACAGACTTGTCTGCTTGGAAGGTGAGCGGAAGCACGCCAGCCAGAGCCCCCAGCTCCACCATGGCCAGGGCCCCACATGCATGGTCTCAGGCTGCCCAGGCAGGGCTTCACCAGAGTGCTCAGCTGCAGAGCAGGTGACCCACGCAGCTCTGAGTGCCGGGGGTCCCCAGCCACCCTGCCGGCCTTTTCCTCCTCGTCTGAACTCACGTGTCCACCAGACAGAGCTCCTGGACATGGGTCCTGTGTCCTAGATGCAGCTCTGTCCCTGCCCTGGCCGACCGTGAACAGTGCTCACAGACCTGCCCCCCCGAGCGGAGCGTGGAGCGTTCTCACCGGCTTTGTCCTCTTCCACTGGTTCTCCTCTGCCGCCCTGGCCGCGGAGATGGAGCCCAGGCTCTCCGCGTGGCCTCTGCCCACCCAGGCCCAGGAGAACCAGGACCCAGGCCGCCTGCTGGGCAGTTCCGCGCATTCTTCCTCGTTTCTCTTCTTAAAACATCCTTAAGTAGCCTGTGATGACTTTCACGGGGTTAAATGACTGGAATCCAGGTTTCCTCGTGGTGGGGTTGACCACCTCGTTTCCCGTACAAAGCAACATGGCCACGGAAACACAGGCTCAGGGGTCCAGCAGAGGAACTCAGCTTTGGTTCCAGAGTCACCACACCTGTGCCTGAGTGGCCATCAGAGCTCACCCTCAGCCGCGGGAGGAAGCACGTCAATCGTGCTGCAGTGACTCATGTCAACAGGAGGGGAGGACGGCTGGGCGGCTCCTGTCGTTTTGGGGGGACTGTTGACACCGGGGGACATGCGGTCTTCGTTCATCCCCAGCAAGCACAGCTCTCCGGGTGGCTGGCGGCCTCCTCTCCCTCCCAGCTCCCCGCCCGTCCTGAAGCTCACCAGCTCATTACTGTTCACAGGGCTGCAGATTGCACTGTCAGCGAAAGGCCCCGGAAGTTCATAAACGGCCATGAGCAGACACTGCAGAGCACGCAGACGTCTCCAGATGAAGGTGCCACTCGCCGACATCTCTGCCAGGTCTGGAGTGACAGGCACGTTTACCCTGGGCCCCTTTACCTAAAGGCTCTGGAACAGGGCGTCCCTCTCGGCTGCCCGGGGGCTCCCGAAGTTTGGAGCCAGAAGACCCGGGTTCTATCCCAGGCTCTTATGCCCACCAGCCATGTGACCCTGTAAAACCCACTTAACCCTCTGGATCTCAGTTCCCTCATCTGGGAACAATAACAGTACCCCCTTCACAGGGTTGTTACAAGGATCAAATGAAATTATCTGTGTCATTAGTGAAATGACGGCACAAGATAAATTCTGACACGTTACAGGTTCACGGTCGTGCTGACTCAGCCTTCGTCTTAGGCGTCATGAGTCTCTGGCTGGTGCTCCAAGCACATGGAGGGCAGGTGTGGCACTGTCGTCGTGTCGCCCCTGGGCCCTGCGGTCAGACGCCCCCTCTGTCTGCTGTTCTCTCCACATTCTGTTCCCGTCTTTCCTGCGACTCCTCCCCTTGGCCCCAGTCCCACGTCCTGGGAGCCGCCCCCCAATGCCCCTGGCGCTTTCCGTAGCCGTGTCCTCCTGGCTGCAGGGAAGGGACAGGGGCGGGTGGACCATCTTGACAAGGTGACCCATAAAGCAGCTGTGTCCTGACTGCTGCTGGGTCCTGATGGGATCAAACATCAGTGTGACCGTGTGGTCCCCTTAGGGGAGCCCAGGCCAGCTGGAGGCCAGGGGAACAGGCAGGACCACGTCATCCGCTCACACCTCCGCCAAACCCGGGCAAAGGGGCAGACTCACCAGCGAGGGGGCAGGAGTTTGGCTGAGTCTCAAAGTAAAGAGCAGGATAAAACCGCACAGACCCTCTGGAGATGCACTGCCCGCGGCCAGCCTGCAGTTGGAGACGGTGTCTGTTGTCAGCCGCATCTCGGGGCGATGAGTCAGTGCGGGATTGATTTTTCAGAGCCTGACTGCTGATAGCATGATGAAATGAGAGATAGAGATTGTCACCCTTTGCCATCAAAGCTGCTGTCACTTCTGCAGTTACCTTCTGCCTGGAGGAAGAGGACGGGGTGCAGGGCCAAGCCTGGCTGCTGCGTGAGGGGACCCACCCCACAGGTTCCAACCTAGCTGGCTGGCCTTCCAGAGGACTCAGCTGAGTGTAGAGTAGCCGTCAGTGTCAAAGGAGCAATGGCTCTGCGGTGGCCTGAGCACACCTCTGCACTCCCGTGCTGTGTGGCTTTGGGCAAGTTACTTAACCATTCTGAGCATCAATTTCTTCACCTGCAAAATGAAGGTAATAGTAATACCTACTTCATAATATTGTTGGTTTAAGAAGTACATGCACGGCTACCTATGGGTCCCAGTAACCCAACTCACAAGCCAACCCCAATAAGGCAATTTATTATCCCACAAAACACACTGTCATAGGGAGGGAAATTCCACGGTTTTTTAATTGAATGACTCAGCAATGTCATCAAGAACCTAGGTTCTTTATGTCTTTTCATTCTTCCACCCTCATCATGTTGGGGTTCTGTCCTCATGCTAGGTGTCCATGGTCACAGAGAGGCTGCCACTGTTCCGGCATCACAGCTGGGAATGACACGTCCAGAGGAAAAAGGGATGTGCCCTCTGCCTCATGTCTCGTTTCGAAGAAGCCTCCTCAGAGCCTCTCCCCTCCCCTCCCTGTTATCTCATCGGCCAAGATCATGTCCCAGAGCCCTACTTACCCCAAGGAGGTGAGCCAAGGCCTTATCAGGGAAACGTGACCCTCATCCACTTGCCCCCTGGGTGAGGTCAACTTCCATGAAACACACGACCACATGGTCCCCAAGCTGGCAGGAAAGATGCCGGGCTTGTGTGGGAGCCCACCACCCACCGCCCCTCCCCCTTCCCCTCCGTGGGCTGCAGTGGGCACAGAACCAGCTACACATCAGCTCCTTGGTGTTCACATCTGAATGGAAACGTCACGACATGAATGCCAGGCCTCGGCAGCCATGATGACCTGGCTCCAGCATCCCAGAGCCCCACAAGCTCTTCTAGAGAACACACTTGCCTTATAAAAGCACATTTCCTAACAAGTAAGCAGAATGCTGAAGAATCCTATTGTGGATTTATGTTATTTATTCCAAAACTGCATTCAGGCCGTTAATTAAATACAATTACAGAAAACTACACTGACACTAGATTTATAGTTTAAAGAATTATTTAAAAGAACATAAACATATAAGTACATTTAGATACGAATCATACCAGTTTTCAGCTTCTGCCCTTTGGAGTAAGTTAACCAAATTCCTATTTACAAGAATCAGCCCTCCTTCCCAGCCTGCCTGGAATCCCGCATCTCCCCGCTTGTCTGGGCTGCAGGCCGGGCTCCTAGCCACCAGCGCTGTCAGCTTCTTGGAGCTGCGTCTCACTTCCTCTAATTAGAGAGACAGCATTGCGGTTCTTCACCTCTTCTTCCGTCACTTCGGATTTGCTTGTTCCTGGGTTTCCCTGTACGCTGGAAGGACAGCTACCCTCTCAGGAGAGGGCTGTCTTCCCTCAGCCCCGCTCTGCTGGCTTCCTCAAATCTTTCCAAAATGAGTTCAGAATCTATCATTGAAAATATGTACTCTGATGCTTCCAGCCCCTCAACTCCATCCAACTCTCAGAGAAGTCAAGGTGGGTTCTTCCATTTTTAAGAGTCCTTTTTTTCTACATACACAGGTAGAAGGAAGAAGATGGAAGCCTGTAACTGTAATGGGCGTGGTGCCCAGTCCATGGTGGGCAGTGATGGCCAGGCGGGGAGGGGCAGGAGGGCTGGGAACCCACTGCTGGCGCTGCTGCAGGTGTGGCCCCTCCACCCAGGCCCAGGCCTGAGGAGCCTGCCATGACCTGCAAGGGTGCAGGAGGCCCCTCTTAGGAGTACAATGAGTCCCCTGCCTGTACTGCAGGAGCCCTGGGCCAACACCGTAAACCCACCTGGATGGAAAGCACAGAGGACAACAGCAATTCCCCCCTACACCTGTGCGGCCCCCATGTCCACTCCTGGTCTGAGCAGACATTTCCAGAACCAAGCTTGCTCTGCTCAACCAAGGAGCTTAGATTTTATGAACCTGCTTAATTTAGTTTTTAAATGCATGCAGGTTCAAATTATAGCAATTGATTTTCATAATGGATGTTTCCTTCTCTTTCAGAGAGGAGAAAATAGCTGAGGTCCCCAGGGTAGCACAGCGGGAGGGGCGGAGGGGGGTACCTTGAGTTCAGCCGGAGATTGGACATGTCACAAAATCTGAGATTTAGGCCAGGTGACCAGAACTTTCAACCTGTACTCTTCTCGATCTATTTTAGATCAACCATCCCTCTCCACTTAGGATCACCCGGGACCCCCTCCCCAATAAAATGCACCCACGGAAGCAATGCTTGACACCTGGGAAGTTCTTATGGAATACAACCTAAACCTCCTTCTCTGTGAAAGGTTATTGCTCTTGCATTTCATCCGGAGCGAGCCTGGCCCCAACTGTTATTTGATACTGAACACTTGAAAGCGTGGGCTGAACTCCCATGTGAAGCCCCAGCAATAAATTACAGAAGGAAACAATTCCGATAGCCATAACTGCTGTGAGAGGCCTTTGTCTCCACTGAAGAATATCTTTCTAAAAGCCTGTCTCCCACCCCACTGCCCGCCTGGATTTCTAGGTGGGAGGGGAATGAGGAGAGCATTGTGGGGAAAGGAAGCTCAGGCACAGAAATAACCTAGTGTGCTCTGCTGGTGGGGATATTAACAAACCTCATTTAGCACAAAGCCCTCCTCTTAGACCAGCTTAGACTGGCAGGAAGGCAGCCGCACGGGTGCAGGTGCAGGCCTGTTTAAAGGGGTTCAGGAATAAAAAACAAACAAGTCAATTCTAATCTATTGAGTGGAAAATTCAATAGTTAAATTTTGAGTAAAGATGATGCTGGCCTGGGAGCTTAGGCCATAAAGACTTCTTGGAACCGGTGGGCTCCAAGGGGGTCCCCACAGAGGGAAGAAGGGAGGGGGGAGTCTAACCACAGGCTCGGGTGGTGGGGAGGTACCCCTCGTTTTCCCTGAAGCGTGGACACTCCTAGAGGTGGCTGACACACCAGTGCAGCAAGAGTGCCCCTTGTGCAACGTTCATCTTGGGGCCGTGGGCCACAGAGCTTCCACCGAGGGATAAGTGATCCAGTAAGTGGGAGGCAGTGGGGGAGGAGGGAACGGCAGGGCAGGTGCCACCCTTCCCCCGCAGCTCCTGAGGCTCAGGCTCCTGACCTTGGACCCGCGGTTGGGGGCAGGAGTATCTCCATTAGGGCACCCCCTTCCCTGTCCCTCCTCTTGTCCCTCCCATCGCCCCCTGCACTCAGCTCTCTCCTCCCAGACTGGATTCCAGGCCCACAGCTTGGAGCGGATCCAGCCAACACGTGGGCCTCACACTGGCTTGTCCTCAGGTTTCTCTGCATCGGCCTTTTTCCGTCCCCTCCTGCCCTCTCTGCTTCACCAGTATTCTCCTGTTCGTCCTCTCTGTGTTTCCTCTTTACCACTCCCCCAGCCCCCCCCCTTACAAAGCTTGCAAACCTTTTTCCTGGTGCTATCCCTTCCACATGAAATTCCACCGATGTGCCACTAAATTGTACCCACGCACGACTCAAGCCCACTTCGATCTGCAGTCCCTCTGTGCGCGCGCTCACAGCTCACGTCCTCCTCTGTCCTCTGAACCCCTCACTATTGGTCGTCTTTCTCTGATAGCGGAGCAGCGGAAGTTGCAGTGCTGGTGTCCACCTCCCTCCCCGGGTATAAGCTCCTCGGGTCGGGTTGAGGTCAGGGTACCAGGGCCTCCCTCCCGGCATCTGGCACAACTCCTGCACTGTAAGGACCAGGTTCTCTGGGATGAACAAGCCCTCCCGGGTTTCAGGAACTTCCCCTGCTGGACAGTTCCCGCCCCTCCTGCCCATTTGTCACCAGCACCGTCCCTTAGAGGTCCCTTGCACTTCTCTCTGAGAGGACAGGTCCACAGTCAGAGACTGCAATGCACGTCTCCCAGGTCCCCGGGGGCCACAGGGGCCAATTTCAGTGACTCCCCACTAGCCTCTCGGCGCCACTAACACCTCTAGTCTCCCAACCAAGGAAGAGCGAAGACCAAATATGATGAAATAAAGATGAAGGTCTCTTCTCCCCGAAGGCTTCTAGGAACCAGGATGTCAGGACTGGTGAAATCTTTAGAAACCAGCTAGTCCAAACCCCACAATTTACGGGCGAGGAAGCTGAGGCCCATCATGCCCAAAAGCCACCTGAGACCACCCAGCGGCTGGTCAGAGCTGTGCAGACACAGCCAGGGGTCTTGGCCCCAGGACCCGCTCTGCACCCTCCTGGGGAAGCTCTGCCCCCACCGCTGGCTCCCCACCTCGCCCCAGCTGCTACTCTTCCCTCCCAGCCACGGCCACTTGATACGCACAATGTGTCTTCAGTCTCACCAAGCATACTACGGGGAGCAGTGGCCCCTCCCCAGGAGCCAGGTTCCAACGCAGGCAGACACTTGGCCAGCCTGTCACTGCAGCCCTCAGCTCCTGTCCTGCAGGGGAGCCCTTGCTCGGCTGCACTTCATCACGGCACAAATGTACGTGTTGGATTGTGTGTTGCAGGTCCATACTGGGCGCCCCCCGGCCTCCTTCTCCAGTGAACAGACGTGGAAACTGTGGTTGTGATTCCCTGAGCACTGAGGCTGGGAGACCCCGGGCTCTGGGGGGAATAGGAAGCGGCTGCAATCACAGGAATGTTTTAGCCACCTCCGCGGTGGCCGAGGAGCTGCAAACTGCTTACCTCAGCAAGAAACCCCGCAGGATGGAGGCACCCAGCCTCCCCCGCTCGCCCGGCTCCTGTTCCAGTCCTGGAGCCTCTGCACAGAACCCAGTAGGTGTGGGGGGGTGGATCCCACCTCAGCAGGAGGAGCAGCCCCTGGGGGAGCCCAGACAACAGCCAGCACCGGCTCCAAGCTGCATCTACAAAGGTGATGGCACCCCCAGACCCTCTCTGCCTGCTCACCCCCGGCTCTGTGTACTCAGGCCGCCCCCCAGCCCTGTGTACTCAGGTCTCCCCCCAGCCCCGTGTACTCAGGCCGCCCCCCAGCCCCGTGTACTCAGGCCACCCCCAGCCCCGTGTACTCAGGCCGCCCCCCAGCCCCGTGTACTCAGACCGCCCCCCAGCCCCGTGTACTCAGGCCACCCCCAGCCCCGTGTACTCAGGCCTTCCCCCAGCCCCGTGTACTCAGGCCGCCCCCCAGCCCCGTGTACTCAGGCCTCCCCCCAGCCCCGTGTACTCAGGCCGCCCCCCAGCCCCGTGTACTCAGGCCTCCCCCCAGCCCTGTGTACTCAGGCCGCCCCCCAGCCCCGTGTACTCAGGTCTCCCCCCAGCACCGTGTACTCAGGCCGCCCCCCAGCCCCGTGTACTCAGGCCGCCCCCCAGCCCCGTGTACTCAGGTCTCCCCCCAGCACCGTGTACTCAGGCCGCCCCCCAGCCCCGTGTACTCAGGCCGCCCCCCAGCCCCGTGTACTCAGGTCTCCCCCCAGCCCCGTGTACTCAGGTCTCCCCCCAGCCCCGTGTACTCAGGCCGCCCCCCAGCCCCGTGTACTCAGGTCTCCCCCCAGCACCGTGTACTCAGGTCTCCCCCCAGCCCTGTGTACTCAGGCCGCCCCCCAGCCCTGTGTACTCAGGCCACCCCCAGCCCCGTGTACTCAGGCCGCCCCCCAGCCCCGTGTACTCAGACACCCCCAGCAGTCACTCCCCAGGGCTGAGCAAGACACAACCAAGCTGCACAGAGAACGGGGGTGTCGCCCCGGGCCTGCGGTCCCGCGGGGTGGAGGGGGAGGGGAACAATAGCCGGGCCCAGCCCCCACACATGTGGTCCTTGGGAAGATGGTCCCCCCGGCTGTGACATGGGACAGGAGGGGAGGCTACCTGGGTGAATCTCCTGAAGTTACACGCGACCCAAAGCCGCCTCCACTGAGCTTTCAGGCCGACGTGAGATTCAGCCACGGGTTGGGGGCGGGGTGGGGGGAACAGGGCAGGAGGGGCACTGCCCCACCAGTGGGTCCCCAGGTCCACCCCAGCTCCTTCCCTTATGAATAACAGGACTTAGGGCCAGGGGCTTGACGCCCACCCTAAGCCTTGGCTGCCACGTCTGAAAACAGGCCCAACCATCAGGTGTCTGCTATTGGCCTCAACGTGAAATGCCCACTTCCCTGCGCGGCCAGTGCTGGCTCGGTGGAGGCTCCCCCCTTCCTCCTGCAGAGGACAATGCCGCCCCTGGTCACTTTCCAGCTGGCAAGCAGGCTCCAGGCTTCCCAGCTCGCTGCAGACTGGCCCCGCGCAGCCCCGTCTGCCGACATCCCTGACCAGCTGAGCAGCCGCCGAGCCCAGGGCGTGCCCTCGCGCCCAGAGATCCCTCCCCTCTGAGGCTGAGGAAGGGGCTTCAGCCAGGGCCCCGGTCATATCCCATCCTGGCTCCCCGAGAGTCTGCAGGGGCAGGAGCGGGAGGGACAGGCGGCCGGAGAACACAGGGCCTGGACAGTCTGGACCCGTCTCTCATCCTCAACCGAGGACCCCCCGCCAGGAGCGCCAGCCCCTCCAAGAGGGAGGCCCAGCCAGCCCCCACTTACCAGCCCAGGGAGCAGCCCGCTCCTTCCAGGCCCTTTGTTTTTATTGCGGCTGTGGTATGTGGCAAAGAAGGGTGCGCTGGACTCTCTTTGCTGCTTCATCTCCCTTTTTTTCAACAAGTCAGCGCATGTTACAAGAACCTGTCAGAGGTGACGGGCCTGGGTACACTTGCTTAGCTGCTGTAATTCAGGCCAAAGCCCAAGACTCTGACGTTTCAGTTGCCTTCGCAGCTTTCAGGTGGGTCTAAGCACACTTTTTATTAGACTCCTGCGAAATATTGCAAGAGATTCCAGAACTCCCACTGCTGTAGAAGGCCTGAGGGTGTCCGGATCCTGTGGTGAAGGCCCCCGGGAAGGCTCAGGCCCTTGACGCTGGTGCTTGGCTGCGGCACGGCGGGGGGCACAGGGCTCTGACGTGTGGGGCCTGACTCCCTCGTTCTGCCCCCCAGATAAATGCTCTTTACGGCGAAAGCAAAGCAATGGTGGTTTCAGCCTTTGTCCGAGGCTTGCGGGAGGCCCGGCTGTGACTCGCAGTCGTGGTCCCCAGCTAGGGGAGCGGAGGCATCTCCTCCCTGCCCGCTTTTCTCTCCACGAGCCCCTGCTCTTAGGCGATTCTCCAGCAAAAGGAGCTCGGAGCCCCAGGGCATCAGGGCCGGGAGACATGGAAGGAACGTGGGGCCTCCTTGCTAGTTTTAGGGACGGGGACGCTGAGGCCCAGGAAAGCCTAGTGACCTTCCCAAGGCCACACACACCAGCTGGACACGCGGCCAAAGAGGAGCTCGGATGTGAGGCCAAGGGGCTGAGCTCTGGCTGCGCACAACCCCTGCCAAGTGCAGCCCAGGCTCAGCACCGTCCTGACCGCCCGGGGCCCCAGAGCTGCCGGCCTGGAAGGATCCCCCAGAGGGCAGGTAGGGACAAGCACCGTGACGCGTCCCCACCCAAACGCTCCTCTGCGCCCACTGACACAGCTCCCAGACCAAAGGCTAGAGAGAAGGGCCATCCCGTCACTCCCTCCTCCAGCCCCGTAACCGGCAAGCCGCCTAGTCCAGAGCCACAGTCAGGGACCCGGCGCTGGTGGGCACAGACACGCGCCCGGCCGCGTGCAGTACAGGGGGCAGAGGGCAGGATCCACAAGGTCAGTGGCTGGGGGAGGGGCTGGGAAGGCTTCCAGGAGGCCTACCTGAGCCGGGTCTGCAGGGGCAGCTGGGCGCTGACCGGAGGAGGCTGAGGGGGCCCAGGCAGAAGAGGGCACGGAGGTGAGAAACACGTGGCCTGGGGCGTCCCTCCCAGGGGGGCACGAGTCAGAGCTGGCACAGTGACCCCACAAGCCCCTTCAGAACAGTAGCTTTGTCTCTAGGTGCTGGGGAGCTACTGAAGACTTCTACGCAGGGGAACGACCTGGCTCAGATCTGGTTTTAGCTGAATTACTTTGGCCATAGAGGGGGATGAGTTGTTGATTGATCAGGAATGCAGTCCCCAGACGTCAGGATGCTCTGGGCAGTGACTGCCAGGGGACATCAGAGGTCTGGATTCCAGCCCGTGAAATGCTGGCGCTGTGGGGAACGCCGCGCCAGATGTGCGGACAGCAGGCCCCCCAGCCCCTGGGGTTGCCCCGGACAGCAGAGGCTGCTGGGGGCCACGCCCTGCCCCCCCCCACCCTGCAGCCCCCGTGACTCCCAACCTCCTTCCCCTCCCACATCTAGAACCACGGCCTTCCAGGCCCACAAAGGACATCCCAAATGTCTCCATATGCATGTCCGGGTCCCCCCTGCTGCCCGCGCGGCCAACCAGAGCTCGGCCACCATGCACTGTCTGTCCCGTGGGGGCCACAGGGCTTCTCCAGTTTGGTGCCAACTTCCGTGAGAAACCCTCCTGGTCCCCAAGATACAGTCTGCCCGTGCCCTCCTGATCTCCTGGCTCCTCTCAAATGATGCTGTGCTTGGGACATCCTCCCTCACCAGGCCAGCTGCTGCTCAGTGGCAGGGCAGGGGCAGGACGGAGCAGAGGGAAGGGTTTGGGGTCGGGGAGGAACACAAGAAGGAGGAGGTGGTGAAGGATGACAGGGAAGGGGCTGGAAGCTATCACCAGTGTCCTATGACCTCGTAACACTGGCTGGCCTGATGCCTGAAGTTTCCCAGGAGCATCACTCCTTGGGGTCTGACTTTGAAAGTTCCTCTTAGATGCAAATCAGCTTCTCAGAGGTGTAAACACTTTAATGGTAACATCGGATATTCCTAGGGCATCCCCAGGATGACGTCGAATGTTCCTAGGACAACATATGGTAAAAAGTACCTTTACACCGTACCTCATCATCTCGAGCAGCCCCGCGAGGCAGGAGAATGGTGGCACCTCTTTCTCAGGTAGAGTGATCGCAGCTGGTGACACGGAGGGTGGCCCCTGTGCTGGGCGGCAGCAGCCGACCGCACTTCCTGACCTCAGAAGGAGCGTCCACACCATCCGTAGACCCTCACGTGTTTAAGCTGCCTGTGGTCAGGCCCTAGTAAGAGCCTAATAAGAGCCAGAGGCCGTTTCTAACGAGGACCGGCGGTCAGAGGTGGGGCTGCACCGGCAGAGCTGGAAGCAGCAGAGCTCTGCCCTGGGAACCGGGCAGCACCTGGGGAAGCCTTGGGCTGGGAGGCCGGCACAGCACCCAGTCCAGCCTGCGTGTTTCTCCCTGGGAAGTGTGGCTACAGGCCTTCTGAGCCATAGCCCTGGGAAAATGTAGAAATAAAGAGAACGTCCCACTCTTGTCACTTTCAACAAAATGCTGCAGGAGCGAGCTGGGCCCAGGCAGAGCTGGCTGTGTGTGAAGAAGGGGAGGGGTGCCGCGTCCCCCGCTACACCCCATGAGGTGGCTGGAGGAGAGTTCTTCCAAAGCTGAGACCCAGCAAGCCGCCGTCCCCCAAACTGAGAGTTATAAATGGGGGCTGTGAGCCGGAGCTCTGGTGGAAGAGAAAACCGTGACCCCAGCATTTATCAAGCCCTTTTATTAAGAGTCCTGGCGGACAGCTGGAGTCTGCGCCCCACAGAGATCAGATAAGGGTGTTATCACCACAGTCACCATTAATTTACGAGCTAAGGGGGCGGGTCAAGCTTCAGGGGCTAGTGAATAAGACACACAAATATTCCGCTTAAAAGCCACGTCCAGACTGAAGAAATGTGGCTGCGGTGATTTGCTCACTGCGACGGGTTTGAGGGAACCATTTCTCTGCAGAGTTCGCCCTGCAGCAGCCTGAGACTGGAAAGCCCGGTTCCCCAGCCCCACCAAGGAGGCAAGGACCCTCCCCGGCTGGAGCTAGAGACACAGGGGACGTGTCCAAGGAGCTTCCCGGAGGCCGAGGAGTGGCTCCCCCCATCCCTGCCCGGCAGGGCTGACCACCGCCATGGACGGGTCATCGGTTCCTCTTTCCCTTTCCTGGATGGAGGGTGGATCATTTTCCCTGGTGGTTATGTTAGCTTTTCTGCATGGTGGAGTCCCAGGTGGGCTGGAGTGCAGAGCTTTCTGTTCATGGGTCTCAAGCCCTTGGGAGCCGACCTGGGACGAGGGCGAGGCCTTGCCAGTCACACAGCATTGAGAGGCCTGGCAGCAGTGACCAGGTGGGATTTGGGGGCTGCCGTGGGAGTCGGGCGTGTGTCCTGTCGGGGGAGTGGGGGCGGAGTGGCAGAGACAGCTGGCCTGCCAGTCGTCTCCAACAGCCCTTCTGCACGTCTGCGTGGTGAGCAGTGTGTCCCTGCTGGGCTCAGAGCATGCAGTGGGCACTGTGCCCAGCCCCGGGCAGTGGTTATGACCAGGAGACTGAACTCTGACCCCTGAGATGCCAGCAGCAGATTTTGTGTGAAGCTTGTAGGGAGACGACTGTCCTGCCCAGTTCCCTCCCTGTCATCCTGGGACGGAAGATGGTGTGAGAAGCAGAGCCTGAGTGTGAGCGAGGCTGCCCCGTCGCCCAGGCGTGCTGGCCTCCTGGTCTCTGTCGCGGGAGGAGGGGCGCCCTGCTGTTTGTTTAAGGAGCTGGTTTGCTGAAGCTGGACATAATTCTTAACTGGTTCAAGCTCATCACTTATATTCTCTGAGTCTTCGTTTAAAGACTCTGTAAAATGGGGACAAAAGGTACTTATGTCCGGGACTTTTTATGAGAATTTAAGTGGAATAAAATATTCTTAAAGTCCAGCCTATCAAGTGACAATTGCTGAGTTAATAGAAACTGTTACTGCATTTACTACACTCGCTACCTCGTTATCATTATTACACAGCATCAGCGACTTGCTGGAGCCAGATCCCAGTGTAGGTGCTCTGACTGCCGCGGCCCCGCGTTCGCCTCCTATCGTCATATTAGTTCTTAACCCCTAACATTACGACGTATACTCAAGGCGCCAGAGCAGAGCACGGGGAGGTTTTGTTTGAGGTCCAGCACCAGGAAGGTTTACTGCCAGCAGCAGAAAGAGCTCGGGGCAAGGTCAGGCCCCTTCTGCAGAGGGACAGAATGGATGCTGTGGCCTTGGGGCCGCCAGCCCTGGCACAGCTCCTGGATGCGGCAGCACAGAAGCAGCCATAGGTGGCCACGGGTGAAGGAGGCTGTCTTCTGATAAAGCTTTATTCACAAAACAGGCAGAGGGCTGGATGTGGCCAGAGGGCCACTATTTGCTGGCCTCCAGCCTGGAGGGGTGATGCACTGTGAGAAGAGACACACGACAGAACGAGGGGTCCCCAGTTCTGAGCCGTGCGCCCCGGCCTGCCCCCCTCCTGTCTCCCTGGCTCGTCCTGGGGCTCTTAGAACAAGTCAAGTCCAGCTCGTGACCCCCTGCCTTCCACACCCTCCTTCACCCCAGAGCTCCTACCCACCCTTTGGTTCCCAGCCTTGATACTTACCAGGCACATCCTCAGAAAGCCTTCCTGACCTTACACCCCAGGAGGAGCCCTGCCTCTCACACGCTCTGCCCAGGTGTTGGGAGGCTGAGGTCACGGTCGAAATGCTCAGGGTTAATCAAGGAGGACCCCAGGAGCGGGAGCTTCGGGCTGGAAGTTGGATAAGATGGGGGCTGGTGGGGTGGGAGGGACAGGAAGCAGGCTTCCAGGGCCCCAGGGCAGGACAGGTGAGGGTCAGCCCTGGGCCCCAGCGGGGGGCACCTGCCAGCCCTGGCTCTGGTGCCCCTCCAGGAGCTGGTGTCTCCAGCAGGCTTTTAAACTTGGCAATGAAAAGCACGACTTTATGGGCACCAGAAATTGGCTAAACTCATTAGTTTTATTCTTAATAGAAAATTAATGCTGGGATGAGTGAGCCGGTTTCAGACATGAAAAAAAGGCAGAGCCATTTCCTGATGTTGATGGTTATTTCTGTCTTTACTACATCACAGCAGAAGTAAGTTTTCATCGTCTTCTCTTTTGTAGGGGAAGCATAGCTTCACAGTCCCAGAAATTTCATTTTTCTCCAGAGGAGGAAGAGAGGCCACCAGCCCTCATTTTGCTTCCACCCCGCTCTTTCCCTCCCTCATGTCGTTAGGGTGACAGTGCCATGGGGCCGGTCCTGCCTCCAGGATCAGGGAGCTGAGGGCAAGGCCGTGGAGCATCTGTGCAGCCTGAGGGGTCAGCTTTCCTCTTCGTGTCCTAACCCGCCTGGAGCGCCTGGTTCTGGAGGCTGCCTTGGCAAGTGGAGTCAGGGGAGGAAGATAGAGAAGAAAGAAAAGAAGGAAGGAGGGAGGAGGGGAGGGGGAAGGGAGAGGGAGGGGGAGGAGGGAGGGGAGAGGGAGGGGGAGGGAAGGGGGAAGGGAGGGGGAAGGGGGAGGGGAAACGGAGGGGAGGGAGGGGGAGGGGTGAGGAGGGGGAAGGGGAAAGGAGGGAAAAGGAGAAGGGGAAGGGGAAGGGGGGTGGAGGGGAGGGGGAAGGGAGGGGGAGGGAAGGGGATGGTGGGGGAGGGGGCCTAAGTAGCATCTCTGAGAGCCGACCATGAGATAAGCACATTAAGGGCTTTACCTATTTGATCTTATTTAAATTTTGCAACAATCCTCTGAGATTGGAGTGATTTCCTCCGCTTTGGAGAAGGAGAATATGAGTGTCAGGGAGGCAGGTGAAGTCGGAACAGTTTCCAAGCACAGGGCCTGGCGTGCGGTGGGAGCCGCACAGGTGTCCGTTCAGAGAGGAAGAGACAGACACATGGAGGAGAGAGCGGAAAGTGGGCTCCAGAGTCTGCTTTCCCCCCACCGCCCTAGCCCATCACCCACGTGCTTCCCCAGAAATGGGTGCTCAGCACAGGTGGCTGAATTAAAGTGAATAGGGGGGAGTTGAAGGGGGCTGTTGGGCCCCAGGTCCCAGAGCCCAGAAGCACTCCCCCAGCCCCCAACACTGCCAAAGTTGAGATATTTCTCTCCTTGGGTGAGAAGCTCCTGGAAAACAAAGACCGTTGACCACCATTGTTACCTCCCCGCTGTTACGTCGTTACCTCTGTTGTGCTCAGAGATGTTTGGGGAATGAAGCAGGACCCTCAGCACCCTCCCCAGCCTGGGTGTCCCTCATCCACACGTTATAGTCACTGACCTGTGAATTACCATCGATGGAGGGACAGAGACGCAGCTAAGGGGGAGATGGGAGTCACAGCTCTCACCTCGAGGACTCGGACCTCACCCACGTGACAACAGCAGCTCAGCGTCCCGCAGGGCCAGGGCTCCCTCCCTCCTCCCCCGGCCCCCCAGTGCCAGAGAGGGTGGTCACCCTCACAGACGGCTGTCACCTCCTGCTCACAGGACCTGCAACAGGAGGACCCTGCTGGACTTCATGGCCCACATCCCAGGCCAGGAGCAGAGGAAAGGCTCTCTCTGCGCCCTCTGGGGAAGTCAGTTCTGGCCAGAGAACGCTCGGCTGAGCTGTCGCACCCGGGACAGAGCAGCCTCCTGAGTCCGGGAGCCCCGGGTGATCACCGCTCCTCTGCAGCACAGACCCTGCACTCCGGACAGACCAGGGAAGAGACCCAGGCGAGGCAAGCTGGCCACAGCTCCCTGGGTCTTCTCACTCCCTCTCCCCTTCCGTGCCTGAAACGGAGGCCTTCACCAAAAGCACAGCAGCCAGCTGTCAGGGAGCCAGCGAGGACCCGGAGTTCAAGGCCGCCTCTGCCACCTGCTGACCACCCCGGCCTCAGGCCAGGCTCACCTCCCTCCCGGGCCCTCCCTCCCATCCTGCCGGGGGAGACCATGACCCTCACCCCGGCCGCTGTAATATAAAGGACAGTTTTCCCGCCTGGCGTTTCTAAAAGTTCACCCTCTCTTAGTTCCCAAGAGAACTTTCTAACATCATCGCCCCTGTGTACCAACCACAGCAGACCACCTCCTACAGGCAATACAATTCCCTTTCATGTGTGATCCCACAGCAGTTTTTACCTCTACACTTCTCGTGTTACCTTATTTCCATATTTTATGTTTTCCTTACTATGTGATACTTTACACACAGTTTAACTCAGGGGTATGTACATACTACGCACCCTGGGAGTACTTCTTGATGGATGAAACACACATAAATGAATGAGTAACCCCAGCCCACCTTGTCCATGTCTGTAAAAGGGGAATGACAGTGAGTCGGAGAGTCAATGTGAGGAGAAATTGAAATACCCTGAGTAAAAGTGCTTTGCAATTTGAAAATAACTGTTCAAATGTGGATTATTATTAAATAATCATCACCTGTGTTCTCTGGCAGCAAGAATGCTGTGACAGCACGAGGGCCAGGGACGGGGTGGGGCGACCATCCAAAACCCAGGATTTGAATGTCGCTGAAGCAGTGGGTTGGGTTGGGTTTTTCAAGCCTGAATAAGTCTTCTGTCCCTGAGGTCACCCCTCGCTGAGGCCTCACCCACGCCCAGGATGTTTGGAAAGGAGACAGAGGCCAAAGAAGAGAAACAGGAGGGAGGGTCCCTAGAAGGATGGGGGTGCTACACCACAGTCCTGGCGGGAGGAGAGGTTGCAGCAGGTGACCCGGGACCCTCACTCCACAGGGAAGCCCCCCAGGTGCACGACAGAGGGGCGTCAACCCCCAACCCCTTCAGCGGCAGCATCTTCTAAGGACCCCTCCAGCCTGTACAAAGGCTCCCGAGAGTGAAAGAGCACGTGAGTCAATGGGGGAGAAACGCAACAGGGCCCGAGAGCCTGAACCCTTCCGATGCCTGGTGGGAGTAACCTGACGGAGGGGTGTGAGGCTGAGGACCCCGCCTCCTGCAGGGCCTCTGCAGCAGAGACAACGGGCGCCTTTCCTTAGATGGGGCGATCATCCTCTGAGTCCAGGGTGGGGACGCCTGCCCTTCCAGAAACCCCTGGAACAAAACACAGCGGAACAGGGGTCGGGGTGCAGGAGGGAGGCCCCACCCGGGGTAAGACCCAAGAGGGTAAGCACGACCTTGCAGACAATTAAGGAGCCATCCGGGTGTCTGAGAGACACAGCCAGACTTTAGTAAAGGGGCAGAGTCACTTTATAAAGGCACCGTGTCCCTCTGCTCTTAGGTGGCATCACACTGAGTGTCACTGAAATCCCACCGCGAGGTCGGGAGAAACGTGCGGACAGACAGCAGGTAGAGAAGTAAATGTGAGCACAGCCGCCTTTGCTGTGGGCGGAGGAGGGTGGAGCAAACGCACAATCCCTCCACCCGCGGTGTTCCAGGTGGTGAACCAGTTAGCTTTGATCTGCTAGCATCGCAGTCAGTGGAGTTTCCTCTTTAAGGCGAATCTATAATTTTCACCAGAACTGCCTTCAGAAAGGCTACCCCCAGGACCGAGCATTGGAGGGACAGCCGATCGTGCATCTGGAGGTGGCCTTTCAGTTACTGCCATGTGACAACGGGCGCCTGGGGCTGCCAGGAAGGGGGACCACAGCGCACATCCCAGGGGAACATCACTCAGGGAAGAGCAGCATCTGTCCAAAGCGTCGGACTCATTCTCGAGACGGGCTACATTACTTCCAGCAATTGTAAGTCAATATAGGAAAAAAGTGAGAACTGAGTTTAATCAAATAGCGAAAGCAGAAGAAATCACGGCCTTTTCCAATATTCTCGCCATCACACCGCAATCCTGGAGCCCTCAGAGGTCCGTCCACTCAGGCGCACGCCAAGGACCGTGGTGGCCGCCGTGAGGCTCCTGTGAAGGTTCCCTCAGAGTGTAAGGAAGGAAGGTCCTCCCTGAAGCAGAAATGCAGTGGCTTCGGTAAATGCACTCAGTCAGAAATAACAGGGCCCACGTTCCTTTTCCTCCTATGACGCACACAGACGGGGCAACTTGCGGTGTGGACAGTCCTCAGAATGAAGGAAACACAGGACAGTTTCAAGGACCGATCTGGGCCGGGCACTGAGCGCAACACCAGGACCACTGGGGTCCCTCATCAGGGTGCCCACAGGCCACAAAGAGATGGGGGAGCCGTGGGGGTCATCTGAGAGCCGTGCGGCCAGGCAGGCTGGACACGGGGACCCCTGGGGGACACAGCACAGGTGCCCCAGCTGAGCTCGGAGGGTGAAGAGCTAGCCCCACAGCGAGCAGGGAGGAGGGTCACGCGAAAGGGAACCGGAGACGCAATGTCCACAGAAAACAGTGCACGAAGCACCCTGGGGGCAGGACCGGAGTTTCACGGGGCTGGAGGCCAGGGCTGTGCGCAGAGGGGTGACTGGCGGAGTCCTAGGAGTTGGGATCAGGAAGGCCCAGAGTAGAGCTGGGCTTTACGCCTGGGCAGCGTGTACTCATCGGCGGGCTCAGAGCAGCGGGACGATGGGAAGAGATTCGTGAACAGTGAGAGCTGGGGGGCGGCTGGAGCTTCTGCAGTGGGCAGGCGAGACCCAGTGGGGCTGGAGCCAGAGAGAAGGGCCGGAGAGCCGTGAGTGGACTGGAGGACACAGGAGGCGAATCCGCGGGTGGGCGGGGGTTGGGGGCGAGTGGGAGGGACCCTGGGGCACAGGACAGGGCAGACCCATCTCCAAGATGAGGAGGAAAAGGGTCCGACAGGCCACGTTCCAGCTCCTCTCTGTCGGCCCCGGGGTTGGGATGCCATCCGCTGACCAGCGCCCACATGCTGGGCCCAGCCGGTCATGGGAAAGAGGACACAGCGCCTGGAGGAGCTCTCAGGCTCGGAGGAAACGCAGCCCACGGGCTCTGCCTTCCCTGCCAGGCTGACCTCAGCTGACCGCCAATGTGGCCGTGCATCCTGCTGCCCTGCGTCCAGGGCCCGCCCCGTCCTCCCTCAGGTCAGCCTGCTCGTGCTGAGAGCTTCCAGGCCTTGGATGCTGGCTCTGAGAGGAGGCCTCTGCAGCCCCGTAAGTGATGCTCTCAGAGGCCCCAGGCCCTCGCTCCAGGCCTGGGCTGCAGACAGCAATTCCTGAAAGGCTGCTCCAGGCGTCCCAGACCATGGCCGCCACCCTCTCCTCCCCTGCTCTGTCCGTCCCGCAGACAGAGAGCTAAGAGCTCACCCCCGGGTGTGTGCGTGCGTGCACACACATTTACACACGTGCACAAGCACGCAAAGACACACACGTGTTTCCCGGTCTACTCAGCACCCTCTTCCCTTGCTCTGTTTTGGAACCTCCAAGGTGCACTCTTAAAACAATGGGATCCCGGATTTGTCAGGACCTGCATGAGCTAAAGCCGTCTCCTCCTGCAGGGGAGCAAGCAGAAGCTCCTACAGTCCTAGCCCCACCCCGAAGCCCTGGGACCCCAGCCACCGGCCCTTCTCACCCTAGAGACTCTGTTCCCACCTCTCTCTCTCCGGATGCTGACAAGGTGGAAAGGCATTCCTAGGGGTCTCTACTCATCATGTGAATCAGTCTACAGCCCCACCCCAGCTCTTGAGAGCCCCGTGCAGACAGACGGGCACTCCAGCCTTCGAAGACCCACCGGAGCAAGTGGGTCAGCTGTCGGTCACAGGGGCTGCAGTGAAGCCCCCAGGCAGCCCTGCTGGCCCGACTGGACCAAGTCCCTGGCTCACCTGGGACTTTGGCCTCCTCCATGGCTACCTCTTCACCTCTCCCAGCCCAGGCCTCAAACACCCCTGAGCCAACAAGAGGTCTCTGCCCTCTTCCCTCCGGCTCAGGTAAGGCCTGCGGTGCAGCCAGGCCGCCCTCCCTGCAGAGGTGGGGCAGCCGTTTGGGGCCAAGTGCATTCGCCCCCAGGGAAGGTGTGGGCAGAGCCTCTCTGGAAACAGCTCTCTTTTGGCACTTGGTCAGTGGGCCTGGAGGGTCTCAGCCTCTCTGAGCTGCAGGGCAGGCACCTGCTGCAAGCAGATGGGAGGATGGAGGGGGCTTCCAAATGAAGGACAGGGACGCCCCCCGCAGAGACGGTCCAAGATGAGGGGCGGGACCCCTGCCCAAGCTGCGCCTTCCAGGCCAGAGTCCCTCACACCCGGCCTGGGCTGCAGGGAGTGTTTCTGTGTCCAGACGTCTTTACACAACACAATGTGGAAATGGCCTGGAGTGAAATTAAATGGCACTTTGGTTACACTTTAATCACTGCAGGCAGGTGAAGAAGCCGCTGTGATTACGACCAAGGAATCTATATTTATTGTCTTGTGGGGATTTGCATCCGGGATGCTGTGATCGCCCCGCAAGGCACCTGATTGATTCGTGGAGCTGTAACGAGGCATTTCCACCTGTGTCGTTGGGTTGCGTCTCCCTCCCACCTGGCAGGTCGGGGGGTCAGAGACTGAAACCTCCCCGTGGGCAGGCCTCCCGGGTCGGCTGGTCTAGAGGATTGAGGAGGGGCCTGGACACAGCCCCGGGGGCAGGGTGTCGCCGGCACAGACCACTTGAGACCCAGCTGGCCAGGAACACTGAGCAACGGGCCGCCCGCCCTCTGCTGCTCAGAGCAGGAGAGGGCCGAGCTCCTGGGTGCGGCTCTCAGTGGGACAGGAGAGGCGCAGGCCCCCACGGGCCCCAGGCCTCGTGCCATGGGATCTTCACAGGCTCCTTAATTTTCCTCGGCTGTGCCCATTGTGACTCGTGATTGACAGCGTCTGTCGTGAACGCTGTGCCATGTTCCACAGCCGGCTGTGGGCTTCAGAAGGGACGCAGTGACACAGGGGGTGAAAGGCCACCGGCTCTAGGAGATTCTGGGCTGCAGCTCGGCCCGAAACCCACCCAGCGCCACTGCCGTCCCAGACTGGTTGTGCGTACTTGGGAAGAACCAGGCGAAGGAGCATCCTCAGCCTCTGGCGGTGTGAGCGGTGGTGTGAGGAGGGGGGCGATAACAGGGTGTTGGACCAGCCAGCAGTCCCATCTCCACCTCACTGGACCCGCCCTCCCTGGCGGTCAGAGCCAAAGGCCCTCATCCCTCCAGCTCCAACACCAGACCAGAAGCTCCAAGGCGGCCACGGCAGGAGTTCCGAACCACGGAATCCACGCGCTGCACACCGGGCCTCAAGGCCTGCGGGCGATAACGTCCACCCCACAGCCCACAGCACACAGCCCAGGGGCCAAGATAAAGTGACCTCTGGTCGTCTCTAAACTACTCCTACAGTGGTTCTGACACGTCCCGTCCCTAGACCAGCAAAGGCTTCCGTTGGGTCAGAAGGCCCTAGAAATTTGCCCACCCACCCCCCCAGCAAGGCAGGGCAGGGAGGTGCCCTCTCCCCCAAGGACGCAGCTCCTGCCTTTTGGGAGACCGAGAATAAAGGGTCATGGTGGCTCCCTCTCATACTCATTGAGCACTTTACACTATTACAGTGTTTATTCCTTTTAGAATTTAAGAAACAGACAGTTTTATGCCTGTTACACGAAGGAGGGAACTGAATCTCAGACAGGCTAAGCATGTGGACCTGGTCCCAGACTAGAGCCCGGATGTGGGTTCTAATCCCTGGGAACCACCGAGGGCTCTGCACAGGGCGCCCAGAGAACGTGGGTGCGCCCACAAAGAATACAGCAGGGCTTCCCTGGTGGCGCAGTGGTTGAGAGTCCGCCTGCCGATGCAGGGGACGCGGGTTCGTGCCCCGGTCCAGGAGGTTCCCACATGCCGCGGAGCGGCTGGGCCCGTGAGCCATGGCCGCTGAGCCTGCGCGTCCGGAGCCTGTGCTCCGCAACGGGAGAGGCCACAGCAGTGAGAGGCCCGCGTACCACAAAAAAGAATACAGCAGGACACTTCCTTGGGGGGAGGGGCACAGACCGAAGGTTATCGAATGACGCTGGCTCTTCGCAGGCCCCAGCCTGGTCACAGTCCTCTTGGTCTCTAGCGTGGGACCGGCCCCCCACAAGGTGATGGCAGAATGGAAGTCACCACCACGAGGTGAGCCAGGGACACTTCTCCAGCAGGTGCATCAGGTGGGGCTGAGACGGAGGGGCAGCCGGGCAGGAAGGCTCTCTACTTGCTGAGCAGCTGGGCGCCCTTGCAGGAGGCCAGACACCTCCCCGGCCAGCCGCAGTGTCCCAACCCAGGTGGACAAATGGGAAAGCACGGCCATGGGGGCGTGGGGGGATGTTTGCATCCTCTTCCTCTGAGGTCCCTCTAACTCAAGCTTTCCCATCTCCTGTCCCCCCATCACTGCGGCCCCAGAAAAGGCAAGGCTTTGCTGCCTTCAGCCCGGTGGTTTCCCTTCCATCCATGCCTGGACCCCTGCCCATGGCCAGGGAGATCGGGCCCTCCATGTGGTGAAGGCGTCCGAACCCACTCGGCGGGATCACTGGCTGAAGACGCGCTGAACAGGGTCTGGAAGGTGAGTTCGGGAGGCATCCAGGACCAGAGACCACAGGCCGGCTGCCCTGCTGTTTTGCAGTGGTTGTCATTCTAAACACGGTGTTCATTATTCCGCTGTGTGGATTCTAATTAACTGTCAGGAGCGCATCATTGAGGGATGATGGATTATTCTGGGGACACTATTAACATAGCCGTTCACTTCTGCCCACGTGCAGCCGGGCCCAGAGCAGGTGGCTCTGGTGATGCTGGGCACCCCGGGGCAGCCACTCCATGCCGGCCGCTGGGAGGATGGTGTCAGTGCCACCCCACCTGCCCCATGGGACAGGGACGCGGCCTCCTGGGGCACTCACAGCAGACCTGGGGCAGCTCGGTGCCGGCCTTGAGCGGGGAGGTCACCCGTAGCCTGAAGCCCGGGCCGAACGCAGGGAGACGTGGTGACTCGGGGCAGACACGGGGTCTGCTGTGGCTGAGCCACACTACGGGCACGAGGTGGAGTGCGGGGCTTGCAGCGAGAGCCACTGGTGCAGAAATCGTCTCTCTACACTGACCTCTAAGGCTCTCCTTTGCTTTACGTGGGTCACACTGTTCAATTCTAACCAACACGTGTTAAAAGATTACGTGCGTCGGGGATCTCCAGGGACACAGAACCAAGAGGACAGAGATTTCTTCTAAGGGATTGGCTCTCGGGGTTGCAGGAGCTGGCAAGTCCCAAATCCTCAGGGCAGGATGGAAATTCAGGGAAGAGCTGGTGCTGCCGTCCTGAAGCAGAACCCTTTCTTCTTCTGGTCGTAAGGCCCCCAGCCGAATGGATCAGCCCCTCCCCACACCGAATGCATCAGCCCCTCCCCCCATTATGGAAGATACTCTACTTCTTTGCTGTCCCCTGATTGTAAATGTTAATCGCATCTACAAAACACCTCCCTGGCATCTGGACTAGCATCTGACTGAGCAACGGACACCATAGTTGGCACAAAAATTAACCGTCACAAAGAAAACATGGGCAAACCAACCCAAACTCAATCAGGAGAGGGAAAACACACTCATTGGACCGTGTCCTATGGAAATTACTTAAAGGAACCACAGATACTGGTCACTCTCCTAATACTGCATCTCACCAAATCTAAGACACTAACAATTGCATTGTATTTTTTATTTTATGTACTATTTATTAAGAAAGAAGAGAATTCTATGGCGGTCCAGTGGTTAGGACTCAGTGCTCTCACTGCCGAGGGCCAGGGTTCGATCTCTGGTTGAGGAAGGAAAAGACTGCCAATTAAACTAGGTGCAATGCATTCTTATGACGTAATTTGTATCTATATTTGTTCAAAGAGCTGTTTAGGCTCATTTTGGCAATTTTTTTTATTATATATTACTCTTTTACACATGCAAGAAGGAAATTATCCGTTTGATAAATTGGCTAAGATGTTCTTAAAACTTCTTCCCATTCGGAATCCAACTCTCCTGATTCAGGGCCAGTGACGTTCAGGTTTCTCTACACGATGTCATCTGTGCCATCACAAGCTTGGCTGGTGCAACATTTTTAAAGGAAACTATATTAGAACTAAAAGCCTTGGAAGCCCAGAGCAGGTTTGCAATCACGCCGAGCTGACCGACTTAGGCTCTTGCTTTGGGAGGGTTACCACACGTGCCTGCTTCTCCTTCCCCCACAGCAGTTTGATCCCTGTGGGTTAGAAAACCCACCTGCATTGTCCTCTGGGCGCTTTTCTAGGCCAGCCTGCAGGTTTGGAGGCTGGAGCCCTGGGCATCTGTGCATGTACCAGCGGCGGGCCTGGGGTGGCTGACACCCAGTGGAAGCCCCCGAGGGAAGTTGTGGCACCATCTGCGCAGGAGTGAAATCTGGGGGCAAATGAAACCAACCACATCGGGTAATTACAGAGCTCGCCCCACCAGCTGCACCTGTAACCCACACGCCTCCCGTCCAGTGGCTCTGCCCCTTCCCCGTTGTACAAGTGACAGGCAAGGGTCAGAGAAGTTAACGACTTTCCCAGTTTACTCCACGTCATTGACGAGAGTGAATGACGAGGGGAGGGGGCTGCTCTCACCAAGTCTCTCGGGAAGAAGTGGTCTGCAGCGCCTGGCCCACCTGTGGAAGGCCCTGATGATCCTGCTAAAGTAGATGGGGCCACGCTAAGAACTCGAGGATGGCAGGCCTGCGCAGGGAGGGGCTGGCGCTGGGGGCAGGGACGCCCATCACTACGCTGGTATTTCTGGGCAGAGTCCACGGTGGGCTGCCCCCCCAGGGTTGGTGCAGGAGGGGCACCCCCACATGCGCCGGACACTAGCCCCGTTAACACGCACTGGCGGATTTCTGAGGTCGCGTCTCTGCTTTTCCTTCTCTGGACACAGGAGTCCTATGACGAGATTAGCCCCTCCCCAAACAAGGGAGTTCTTTATGTCAGTAGAAGGGAAGGAAAATCAACATCTCAACCAACAGAAAGATCACTAATGTTTTACTCCCCTGGATAAACTCTACGAAATCCTTATCGATCTTAAATGTGCTACTGGACAAATACATCTTCCGAAAAGCGGCCTTTTAGAAGTTTGCTCAGACTGTATAATCAGGTACAACGTTTGCCCTCTGCTCACCGGCTCAACCCCACAAGGTCGCCGTCTCGCACCTGCACTGACCACCGGGAACACCCAGAGGGAGGTCAGCTCGGCCTGTTTACAGAGCAGAACCCGCGATGATTGTGTGTGTGCGTGTGTGGTGAGCACGCCCTGCTCCCTTCCGCAATGCAGTTCTAACTGATGACAATGTCTTATGAGTGTGCTGTTCCCTGGCCAGTAACCTGTCATCAGGTGGGGTCTGGATCCCAGGTGTTGGGGGAAATTGTCACTAGCGGGATGTTTAACTCGGGACCTTAGGCAGCAAAGGGCTCACTGAGGACACACAGCCCACGTTCTGCAGTGAAACCAGGCAGAGGCTGCTGGGCAGCCCTACCCGCTGTGCAGACACTGCACGCTGTGCTCCTTCGGTGCTCATTCAAGATCTCTGAGGGCCGCATCTGGCAGGACAGTCCCTGATCCCCGTGGATCCAGGTGCCGTGGCTTCACCTGACATCTCTCTGAGGCCCGGCCACCCCACCCCCCACCTGCACACACGCAGCTCTGCCCCCGCACTGAGCATACCACCCACACCTGCGGTCCTGTCCCTCCTGGGCCTCTGCTGCCCACCCCCCACACACACCATCACTTTTTCCCAGGGAAGGCACATCGCATCACAGAGGCAGGCCTCCCAGGACCTCGACCTCACTAAGGACCAGGGACTGGGGCCAGCCTGTCCTCTGCACGTGCCACCCTGGAAGGTGGGCACGTTAAGGCCCTCCCCTACCCCTCAGGGGATGGTGATGCTCATCCTACACACAGGCCGGGAGGATGGAGCCCGGCGTTCCCAGGAGATGGCTGGCTCAGCAGTGCACCTCCTTGCCCGTCTCCCTCCCCCAGCCCCTCACCCCGGTTCTGGCATCACTGTCCAAACAAACAGCTTCCAAGGCCTTCCCTCAGGCCTGGCCTCCGGGGGAAACCTCGGTAGGACAAAGCCTACAGCACTACGTATCTAGACTCCAACCTCCGAGAGAAGCTCAAGCCATTGGAACAGGTGAGATGTCGGAGAGAAGGTGCGGAGGGCGGAGACAGAGGCTCGCACTGACTCAGGGCAGCAGAGGAAGGGGCTGCGCTGGTCCTGATGATGTGGTGGACGACCTCCGCCCGGAGGCGCCGGGGCTGCGAGTGCCGGGTGGGGTGTGCAGCTTCCCCGCTGGGAGGCTGGACGGACAGCCCCTCCAGACACCAGCCCTGAGGACAGCGGGCCGGGTCAGCCCAGGGGGGACTTCTCAGGGGTGGGCCACCGGCACGGGACGCATTGCCTGTTGCCGAGAGGGTGGGGTGCTGCTCTAGCAGCTCCTCGTCGGCAAGGGGCCCACGGAGGGTCTGTGACCCCATCACCCAAGGGCACATCTGCAGCAGGTGCATCAGGGTCTGGGGCGGGGGGGTCTCGGCAGGGCTTCCAGCAGGTGCAGCTGCGGACAGAGGGCCACGCGGCCGCGTCCACACAGCCGGTGGCAGATGCCCTCCCATGGAGTCTGAACCCGCTGCTCTCACGGGACACGCAGCCATTATTTCATTATTTGGCTTGAGATGAAAAAAGGCCAGCAAGAAGTCAGGTCAAACTACGGCAGGAAACACCAACGTTCCCCTGGTCCTGAAGGAGAAGGAAGGACTGTGTGAACCTTTAAAGAATTTCAACTATTGTAAATTTCTGAGCAGCTGTAAAAAAAGATGGTTTTAAAACCTTTATCACCTACTTGTGTGAACAAACTTTCTAGTCAATGGTCTATCAGGAATTTGAATAAATTATCACTACGTCTGAGGCAGAAATGACCTTGTAGCTTTTTAAGCATCAAAACTGATACACGTAAAAAAGTTATGCTCGTGGAAGCCAGCTCAACTTGCTCATTTGAAAAGTTTTACGGATTTCTAGAACTCTTCTACAAATGTATTACTTAATATCTTTCTTTAAATTGCATGTTTTAGAACTTCCCATCAACCTTAGTAATACAGAAAGAAGGTGATGACCATTTTCTCCAAGTCCCACAAAGACACCCCCGAATCACTTTCAAGCCCACCCTGTGCGCCACTCAACACTGTTCTCCACGCAAGGTTGGGAGGAACCAGGGAGAACCGGGTAGGGGTGACGTTCAGGTGGTGGGCAGGCCAGCCAGATTCCACAGTTTCCCAGGGAGGCTCGGGGGGCAAGGCCCTGAGCTGCGGTTCCAGCAGCAGGAGTCCAGCCCGGCCAGGTGGGCAGGGGGGCTTGGGGGTTGTTTACCCTACCTGGGAGCCCAGACTTGGGGTTCAAATCCAATCCAGGTGAAGGTCTGCAGGGCCAGCTGCATTTACCTGTCTCCTCCGCCCCATCTGGAAGTCGTCCCAGGGTGCTCCAGAGGGACCCCCACCCTCTGGAGACATCACCACACGTCCCGCAGACATGAGGTGTTTCCATTCCACAAGTGTTGCCGCTCACCCCAGATTCCAGTCACCTGAAAAGTCGCCATGTTCCTTGTTCTGACTGGGACCACTGTGTGCTCTCCTCAGCCTTGAAAACCAGCCACTCAGACACAGAGCAAGCCTGGGACCGTGGGCAGGTGGACTGCACTATGCCAAGCGAATGCTCTGGCCACTGACCAGCTGAGGGACCTCTGGCCCCCGCACTCGTCTTCTGGCCTCAGATTCCTCGTTTGTAAAGTGAGAAGGTTTTACTGGATGATCTATAAGGTACCTTCCAGCCCTGACATTTTCCGTTTCTGAGGTAACCTACATCCAGAAGACTTAATTAAGTGTTGGTTTGTATCATTGGATCAAAATCACTGGAATGCGGTCCCCTTGACAACAGCTAAACCTGCATTGTTCACGGCCGCGTCCCTGGTGCTGAGAACAGATCTTGGCATACGGTAGGAGCTCAAGGAAACTGGATGGAGGGAGGGAGGGAGGAACAGATGAAGGGATGCAGGCATGATAGATGCGTAGAGGGAGGGATGGAGGGAGGGGTGGAGGGAGGGAGGGAGGGACGTGGGGATGGAGGGATAGAAAGAGAGAGAGAGGGATAGGATTTCTAGGAATCTCCTGGATTCAAAGGCTTTGTTAAAGACCTTGTGAAGGCCACTCATTTGAAAAAAAAAAAAAAAACACTGAGTGGGGCATATGGGGAATTAGCCCGCAATGGACCAAAGTGAGTCGATAGCAGCATATTTAATATGAAAAGCACGCTGGGAAAAGAATACTGCGAGGTCAGGATTCCCAGCCAGTGGGGCCAGGGAAGCTGTTGATTTTCCCTTGACTACTCTTGGAAAGTTTCTGGAAGGAGGAAGATGTAAAACCCCGCTTGGAGGATGAAACTCAGCGCCAGGTGGAGGACAAGTGTGGGCCGCCCGCGCTGAAGAAGCTCTGGAGGTGGATGGAGGCCCAGGCCAGTGGGGCCGGGGAGGCAGCTCTTGGAGGGGACGGTCCTCTCCATGACCTGGGGCACAAGCAGCACGCTGCAGCCTCGGCTCTTCTCCTACGCTGTCCTCCGGGCCCTCCGCAGTGCCGGGAGCCCAGGGAGCCGCCCCTCCCTCTGAAGTCTGCACCGCCGGCCCCGCCACGGCCGCCCACCCGTGTCTTAGCTCCAGCAGCTGATTCCCGCCCAGCCCCGGCACCCCCTTCTCTTCTGTCACCAGGGTTGGTCCAGGAGACGCAGCCCCTCAGATGACCAGCCCGGGTGGGACCCTCCACCGGGCAGGCTCCTCTGCTTCCATGCCTGGCAGGTCTGCGTAAGAACCTCCCTCCAGGCTGGTCTCTGGAACCCACCTGGCGACCTCGCTGCCGTTACCGCGGGGAGGAGACCTGGCTTCCCCACCGCTGGCCCGCTTCTTCCCAGTGACTTGACTCTGAGTCACCCGGGGCCACCGGCCCGTCACAGAGCAGCACTCCTGACATCTGGGCTTGTGGGCTGCTGCTGCGCGACAGGTCATCCCTCATCACCTGACAGCTCAGGAGGTCAGAGTCCAAGGTGGGCCGGCTGCTGGAACACCTCAATCCTTGGCTGGGGGCCCCTCCTCCATCCTCAGAGTCGCCGGCCAAGCATGTCCCAGCCTCTCTGACTGTGACTCAGCTTCCCCCACCCCGTGGCCTCCTCTCTCTGACCCTCATATAAAGATCCTCACGATGGCACTGGGCCCACCCAGGTAATCCAGGATTATCCCCAGGTCAAGAGCCTTAATTTAATCACCTGCACATGTTCTCAGGGCCCTGTCTTTGGGACCATTACTATCTCCATAGCAGGGCTCGGAGACTCCAAACTGCCCCATAACTTCCTATCAAAGATAAGCTAAGGCCCTGACAAGGCCTGCACGGTCGGGTCCCATTACCTCTTTGATGGCTGCATCCATCACCCTCCCTCGAGGTCAGTCCCAGCCTCATGCGCCTCCTTGGGGTGCCTCAGTCACGCCAGGTCTGTGCTTCTCTTAGGGCCTCTGCCGGGAAAGCCCTGTGCTCTCGGACACACGGCATCTCCCTCTCCTTCAGCCTCTGCCTGAATGCAAGAACCCTGACCGCCCTTCTCAACATGCAGCTGCCTGCCCTGCCCTGGCGTTTCCACCCCGCTCCTTCGTCGTTCTTCTTGTCCTCAAAACCATCAGAATACTGTACATTTTCCTTTTTTATTTCTTTACAGTCCGTCTTCCCTCATTAAAGCAGTCCCGGGAGGCCTCTCCACGTCCTAGCATGGGGCTGGAGGCCCTGAGCACCGCTGGAGCAGCGACAGGAAGACAAGGACGGTGTCTGCCCTCGAGGATGGACATCTGGGGAGGCTGACACAGACCAGAGATGACAGCACAATGAGGCAGGCCCAGGGCCATGAAAGTGCAAAACACCATCCCCTTGTCACCTCATGATTCGGCGGCATCACGGGCCACCAGGTGCGGCCCCAGCCTTGACAGCCACTTCCTGGAAACAGCAGCTTTTCTTTCAAGGCCCGGCCGGCAGGCCTGTGACGACCCGGGCTCTTCCAGTAGCAGGTCACAAAGCAACCCGTGACTGCCGCAGCCTTGTTCAGAGCTGGGTCAGCCCATCAGAGGCCGTCACCGTTCAGCAAGGAGCTGGTCCCCACACCCCCCGCCCAGCTCCCCAGGAGCCAGTGGAAGAGAGCCAGAGCCTGGAGCCGGCGGTGGCTGCCACGGCCCACGCTCCCGTGACTGGGCTGCCCCACGTGACCGGAAGAAGGCATTTGTCGCCTTTTATGAGGATGTGTCTCTCGCTCGGCTTCAAAACCCGCATTCCCTCTCTCTTGTCTCCTCCTGGAGACGCAGAACATGGTTAAAGTGAAAGCAATTAATTGAAGCCTTTTACTAACACCAAAGCCTTTCCTCTGTGTAGCACCACGTTCATTATTTAATAGCACAGAAAGCCTGCTTCCTGCAGGCTGAAGCACACGGCAGAGCCAGCCTCTTCCCAATGGCCCTCCAAGGCGAGGACTCTCCAGATCGGGCTGCCATCGGCTTTGGAAACCCAGAGGCCGAGTCCAAATTGGAGACACGTGTGCGTCTGCAGTGCCAGGCCCTGCACAGCTGAGGGGGCGACCATCCCTGCCTGAGCTCACCGTCCACTCCCCCACCGCGTGGACCCGTCTGGGAGCCTTCCTTCTGCTCCACGTGGGGCAGCAGGGGCAGAGGAGCCTGCTGGGCCACGCTGGCTCTGATCCTTGAGCAGGTGGCTCTGGGGGCCATCAGTGAGAGAAGGAGGCAGAGCCAACCTCAGGCCTGTGGTCATGCTGCAGGTAGACCCGTGTGTCCTCCGCCCCATAGTCCCCCAGCCACCAGGCAGCAAGCACGCGGGCTTGGGAGTGAATTAGCATCAATCAGACAGAACTCCTGGAGTGCGTAGCGTCACACTGCACACCGCAGGGTCAAGTAGGAATTTGCACAGAGCCCACGTTCCAACAGCACATGGACAAACCAGCCGGGAAAGCCAGTTCCAGCTGCGTTGGCACGCACAGCTCTAGGAGCCACAGCCGACGCCGAGGGGACAGTTCCAAGAGTGAGTCCCTGAGACCAGAGGACGCAGAGGCCTCGGCGAGCTGAGTCGGCCAGGGGAAGGCTTCACTGGGGTGGAGATGCTAGATAACCAAACTCGACAGCCCTCCCATGGGTGGGAGGAGGGCCGTACCCGGGGCGCAGGCCCAGATGGGGCGTCAGGAGGACACCCAGCAGACCCTGCCTGGAGCAGCAGACCCACGCAAGCAAAGTGCAGGAGGCAAGTTTAGAACAAGGCCACCCAGAGGGTGAGCTGGTCAGCATTCCTACCCATACCATGCACTGCAGCACCTCTGCCCTCAATACCATCCCCCTGCACCCCTCCCCACAGCTGCACTCGCTATGCCAAAGCTCTTTTCAGGTCCTGAGTCACTCATTCAAAACAACAACCCTGTTTTATACCCATTTTACAAATGAAGAAACAGGCCCAGAGAGGGTAAGTGTCAGGGCCAAGGTCACACAGCCAGTAAGGGTTAGAGCTGGGTTCTAAACTCAGGGAGTCTGACTCCAGAACCCACGAAATTGTTTTTATTTCCCAGTGCCTTCATTCCTTCAGAAGTGCTGGCTCTTTCATTATCACCATGTGTGGCAGCAACATCAACTGGGTTTTAACAGAAAACAACCCCTCATAGCCCAACCCCAGCAAATCCTGGCTCCATTTCCATCCAGCCCCATCACTGAGTGGGTGTATTTGCTCCCCTACTGGTCGGTTAATACCTGCTGCTGAAGCCTGTCTGCTCCACCCACCCCAGCGCTTCCCTAGGACACCCCAGCCTTCCCCCATCCAGCAGCTGAGAGATTAACACCCCATGACCCCCATTTTTAACCACTGTGATGTACGGCCTCTCACGGAGAGTGCTCACAGAGCCCAGAGGGAGCGATTGCTTATCCCTCTTGAGTGAAACAAGCCGGAGGCCAGCGCGGGCTCTGGGCAGACCCAGGAGGAGCGGGCCTGGGGTAGGTCAGCGCCGGCCCCGGCATGTGAGGTCAGACCTGGGAGAGGACATAGCCCTCAGAGCCAGCTCTGCGCCCGTGTCCCCAGGTGCCTGCTGCCTCCTGCCCGGGCAGGTGCGCCCTTGGACCCTGGAAATGTGGGGCCTTCAGGGCTGGTGACAATTTTGATGGGCTGCACTAAAAAATCTGTAAAGATGGTTAACATTTACCATGACTGACTGCCTAACTGCTTCTTTTTTATGTGTCTATAAAGGTGCTGTAATCAAAGCAGAGCCTCGGCATGATCAATCTGTGCGCATCTGCCGGGAACCCAGGAGGGGATCGCTGCCCCGCGGAGGTACGGCCAGAGGGCCCGAGTCAGGGCTGGGCCTGGCGGGAAGGATGCGGCAGGAGGTGAGAAGGACGCACCAGCTGGACGCAAAGACTGGATGGAGGTGGGCAAGGGGCCATGTGGTCACTGGTGACTCTGGGGTTTGGGGTGTGACCGGGAGAATGAAGATGCCAGAAACTACAGGAAAGTTAGAAGGTGATGAGTTTTGTGTTGAATACGATGACCTGGACATACAGCCAGCCTGAAGCTTAGGAGAAGAGGAAGAGCTGGCCTTTGCCCCTAGTGGGAGGGGGGCCCCTCCTTGCTGCCTGTGGTACCCTCAGAGCATGAAACTGCAGTGGGGGACGAGCCCTCTGCGGGAACGCAGAGAACAGAGACGTCCCCGGGCGCCACCCCCAACCCAGAGACAGAGAGAAGGGGAGCTCCACCCTCCTCAACCCCCAGCGAGGGACAGCACCGCCCACCAGAGCACTGCTGGAGGCCCCACCCGCGGAGGACGTGGCAGAGGCCATCAGGGGATGCTCTAAGACAGAAACGACACTTGTAAGGCAGATGGAGACGGATGAACCGTTCTTCCTCCCTGAGTCTCCATGCAGGGGCGGGAAGACGGGCGGTAGGCCTGCGGGCCGCCAGGGTACGGGAGCAGGGCCGGCCCCTGTCCTCAGCATGGGCAGCTTCCTCCCCTGGCCGCAGGCCTTGGGTCTTCTGTCCTTGAGGCCTGGATGGGGATCCGCTTGTGAAGGGCATTTTATCTCTTGTTTCTTTCTCATCCTTTCCTTAAACTCATCAAATGTGTCATCAGCCCTCTATCCACCACCTGGGGGAAGCAGGAGGGGTCCCTGCAGCAAACCATGGAGCTGGGTGGGGGAGTGCTGGTGGGAGATGAGGGAGGTGGTCCCTGATCGCTGGGTCGCGGGGAGTGAAGCTTTCCTCCACGTGTCCACTGCATGGGATCTTAAGGCTCAGCCAGGTTTGTGAGGACGTGGGACAGAAAGGCCATGGGTATTAGGACCCGCCCAGAAAACTGGGCAACTTTCCACTCGTTCTCAGATGGGAACACAGAGGCTGGAACACACCCAGCCCATGGGCATTTTCCAGAAGCTTCCAGTCCTCCCAGCCACCACAAGCCCCCAAACAGACGGCTCCCCCAGGGAGCAGACCCTAGAGTCAGACCATTTACAAAGGGGCTTTGGGCTCACTAATGTGGCTTTGATGCTGCAGCAAAAGCCTCGGGGAAAGTGCAGAGAGAGATTAGAGCCCACTTTCTTACCTCTGGATGATTTGAGAAGCCACTGGTTCCCAGAGGGCTGGCTCACGGTCGAGACTTTACATTCCGGGGCTGTAGAGTCTGGACGTCCCAGCCCACATGCACGGGAAGTCCTCCCCACCCGGCTGTGTGATGCTGGCCCTCCAGGCCCGCCACGCGGGCTCACGGTGCAGGGCCCAGCCTGCCCCAGTCACCAAGGGCCGGGTTCTGTTTTTTGTGCTTTCTGAAATCACAGAAGTGGTTCAGAGTGTGCCAGGTAGAAATGTCCCCCCCAGTGCCACATTGGCTTCCCCGGAACCAGGGTACCAGGCCCACCAATGGGCAGCAGGATGACCCCTGGGGGAAAGGGACTCTGGGGGCTTCGTCCACGTGACCTGATTGGATGCTCAGGAAAACAGATGCGCCAGGTCAGATGAGCTTTCCAGGAAGCAGGGCAGCCCATGATCTCACCCGGAGCTGCGTGACCCTTGAACCCGTGTGGAAGGGGGGGCCAGGAATAAAGAAGGGGGTGCGGCCAAAGGGATCCAGCAGAGTTAGCATGGCCTCAGAACTGCGGTAGAGGCTGCAGAGCTCGGCCCAGCCAGAGACAGCCCTTCCCAGCCAAGTCCCCGCTGGGGTCAAGCTCCTCCCACAACCCTGGCACAGGGGCAGGCTGGCAAGCCCAAGGATGAACGGGTTCCACACTCCACCGTGCTTTCCAGAATCTTCCCTGACGTACAACGGACATTATGTCACCCATTTCTGTCTCCAGGATGGTGGGTTTGGTAGAAGAAACTGTGTGGGTTGAGAAACCCGATTCCCATTCCACCCACCCCCAGCCGGCTCGCTTCTTGTGGAGTCACACGCATCTCCATCTGTCTCCCTCCTCTGCTCTCCCATCACCCGGTGACAGCTGCTGCCTGTTCTCTCCCTTCTCCGAGGAGCCCACCCCCAGGTCCTTTTACAACTGTCACCCAACAAAGCTTTCTGCCAGGACAGCAGGACCCAAACGCATCACGTGAGGGCTTTCCTGAGAGCCAGGGCAGGCTGGGGTCCGAGCAGCAGGCAGGGGCCAGGACCACCGTGCAGGCACCTGTGCCATCTCACCTCTGCCCACAACTAGGCTCACAGCCGAGGGCCCGGGAGACAGCTTGGGGACCTTCTCCCGAAGAATCTGCCCTTGTATGGAGGTGTGACTCTCTATGGCTATGACGCCTCAGCAACTTTAAAAAATAATGATCTCTGTGCCTCGCTTCTCTCCGAGAATTTTGGGATCAAAAGAACAGCTTTACTCAGGGAGAAAGACAAGGGACAGAATTGTCAGGATAAATACAGTCAGTCAGCAGCACGGCTCTGCTGAGCTGGAGGTTAGGGGCTTGGTTTGTTTTGTTTTTCTTTTCTCCTTGCTGAGATGTTCCGTGGAACGGCTGTGGGTACAGCCAGCTCCCTGCACCGAGATGCTCACAGGAGACGGGAGGGTGGAGCCACTGGCTTTGAAAGTGTCACGTAAACCACCAGCCTGGTGCCAGGCCCAGAGCTCAGACCTGCCTTAACAGTCAAGTCAAAAAGGTAAAGAGGGGTTCTACACCCCCTAGACTTGTTCGGCCACTTTGGTGGCTCCTGGAATCCCACCTCCACGGTCCATAGTTAAACGTGCACCCAGGCCGGCGGGCAGACAGGAAGCAGACCCAGGCTCTACTCCTGCACCTGAGGCCCTCACAGGGCGAGACAGCCCCGATGGAGGTTAGGGTTAGGGTGCTTCATAAAATCACCCTGTCTGGTGAGGCAGCCGGACGCCGGCCGGAGCACCAACCCCCAGACGCAGGCCAGGGCTGTGCTGGAATCCAGCTGCCTTGGCATCTTCCCTGTGAACAAGGACGACCCCAGACGGGGTTCCCCTGGCCAGGATGAGAAATGGGCCAAGCACCTGCCTCTTCCTGACAGCCTCTGCCACAGCATTGAACAATAATGTTGGTAATGCTGTTATCAACACAGACATCACAACTAATAGTGTTTCCTGTTCATTAAGCACCTGTTACGTGCACAGTACTTTCTATGTAATAGGGAAAAAAAGCACGATGCTGCCAACCTATAACCTAGGACACATCAAACGGTCCTCAGAAACTCCCAGTGCTGACTCGGCATTCATCACACCATCGCTGAGCTGGGAACCTCTGGAAACGCTAAGATAAGTCAGATATAGTTGCTAGCCTTGAGGGATTCATTGTGATGAATAAAAATAAACTGTGATTCACAAAAAGCCAGAGGGGTAGCCCAGGCCGGGGGGCTTGTGAGCTGGGCCTGGGAGGTTCAGTGACAGAAGAGGGATAGGTCACCTCCTAAGCAGAGAGAAAAAGCGCTGCACACCGGGGGGCGGGGTTCAAACAGTGACAAATAAGTGGCAACAAAAGGCAGAATGTGATAAATGTCAAATGAGCGTTTCTGACAGCGAATGCCAGACAGTCTAGAGGAAAATGCCTGTTTGACTTGGGGTGATCAGGAAAGACCACACAAACACACAGAGAAGTGAGGTTTCTCACAGGATCCTACAACAAGAGTTGGCTCTCCTGGCACAGCTGGGGAAAGGGGAGGGATTCCAGATGGAGGACAGGTCAGAAGGGCCAAGCTTCAGGACACCTGGAACACGCGGCTGCAGAGCTGGGGTCGTTCCTGGAAACAGGCAGCCGTGGCATGTCAGGTCCAGGGAGTGGCTTGGGCGGGGAGGAGAGTTCCCCCATCAGAAGCAGGTCTGGGGCTGCAGGGGCACAGGGAAGGCACAACACGTCCGTCCCCCACCTCCTCGCCGGCTCCCCCCTACCCTGCTCCTGGCCTTCAGCCCATCTCATACCACGTGTGGACCTTCCTGCTCTTTATTCCAAGAGATGCTTTTCTATCACAAACAACACGGAAACATCGAGGTCGCCTGAGCACAGCTCATCTTGAGAAGTAGATTCCCCACCTTCTCTCTGTGGTGGGGAGGGAGGTCTCTTCTTCCCCTGCTGCTCTGGGCACTTTCCTAACGAGAGGAGGATTTGGAGTGCAGAGGACCACCTCTTGGGCTGGGTGCCACTGCAGCCAGTGGCCAGGCGGCCGTGCCTGAGGACCGGCCAGCGGTTCCCAGGGGACACCTGTGGAAAGAGGGCAGTGGTCAGGCCTGGGCTGGGCTCCACAGAGAGGAGAGGGCCCGGAAGGCCCCACCAGCTCTGTAACATTTCAGCAGACTTCCCCCTGCTCCGGCTCACAGATCTTTATGCCCCTGGTATCATGTTACACATACATCCTGTGCCCTGTGTTATCTTAACCCTCCCTGAGGTCTGATTGTGACACGGTTCTCTTCCCGTTCTTTATCATCTGGGGTGTCCCAGCTCGGATGGCATTTCTTCCCGGAAGATTTCCCTGACGACCCATCTCTCAGGGAATGGCCTCTCCCAGCGGCCACCTTGGTCCTGTACCTCTTCTACAGGGTCCCATTCAACAGTCGTAGAATCTCCTGGTTGTGTGAGGCCCTGAGGGCAGGACTGTGTCCGTTTTGAGGACTGTGTCCTTCAAGTCTAGCTGAGTCCCCAGTGTACATTAGGTCTTCAACCCCTGCTTGTTGGATGGACAGATGGATGGAGCCATTCTACACGTGCATCACATGTACAGTCACATGAAATTTTATTGTAAGGAGTCACCATAATTCTACCATAATTGCTGAGCAATTATTAGCTGTTTGTTAACTCATTTGTTGCTTGCCTTCCACTAAATGGTAAGTTCCACAAAATGCAGAAACCGTGTGCTTTCTACTCACCAGCCTCTCCCCAACATCTGATCCAGATTGAGAACATAACCTTGATATCTACTGAATCAACGGCTTAAAGAATGAATGAACACTTGGGCTGTGATTACAAACAGCACCGTGATGAACCTCTGTGCGTGACTCTCAAACACAAAGGAGAATTATTTAATCAGATCATTTGTACATATATAGAGGCTTCTAAACACGTGTGTCTGTACCGTTTAGGTAAAGATATTACCAGTGATCCCCCACCAGCAAACAGCACGGGTATCAGGACGTCCTCAACTCACGGAAGCACAAAAAAAGTATACTTTTAAAATCTTTGCTCATCTGGTAAGTGAAAATAGTATCTCATTGTTGTTCATTTGCATTTGATTTCTAAGAAGAATTAACATTTTTGATACAGCACTTTCTTAGTCATTGGTATTTCAAACTGCCCGTTTATAATCTTTGCCTATTTTCCTATTGGAGTTTTAGTAATTTTTTTTAACCAGTGTCAACATAATTCATTCTTTGGTTTTGAAAGCTCTAAGTTTTCCATTGTTTTGCCTTTTCATTGTAGAATCCTTTTGATATATAGGATTTCTTAATATAATCAAATGCATAGTTATTTATTCCATAAGCACTTTTATGCCTAGAATATCTTTTTTCACTTAGAGGTCAGCACTGACTTAAATTTTCGTCTCATATCAATATGGTTTGATTTTTTCCCATTAACATATATCATTTTTGATATATGGTATAAAGTGAGGTTCCAAACTGCTTATATTTCCCGGCAGTATTTCTTCCGTCACCCACGCCGTCCCACATTGAGGCCCCTCCTCCGGGCGATCCTGGGCTGTAAATCTCTCTCCTCTTCCTTAACTATCGCACTGTCCTCCTTAGTAGTGATTTATGGTTTGCTCTAATAGCTGGTAAAACAAAGCCCCCTCAGTCAACTTCTCTTAGCTGTTTCTTAGCTGTTTTCACCTGTATATTGTTTCAAATGAACTTTAAAAATATTGGGCCTTCTTCCCCTCTCCCTGAAAAATCAGAGTTTGCAGAAAAATTAGACCTGTGACTTAATATGGGAAGGACTGATATCATGATATCCAGTTTTCTCATTTTCTTAGCCCACCTCCACTGCCCACAGCCTCCGGCCTCCGGGATCCATCTGCCCAGCTTCCCTGCTGCTAACGCCCGCCCTGGGCTGCCTCGCTCCACCCGCTCTCTTGACCTCACCACCCCCAGTGTACTTGATGCTGAGTCAACTTCGGATCTTAGAGACCTTGGTTCGGAGTCTACCCAGCTCCCTTTGAATATTATCAAGCCGGTTGCCCTTCCTAATATACCTGAGGTCAAGGACCTTTATAACCACGATGTTAAACTGACAACGCCAAACAATTTCACTGGAGAATTACTAAGAAGTCACTAAGTTTAGACACAGCCATACATGCCAATCAAAGACATTTAGAGTTAGCAGAAATCTGAGACATGGCTCATCTAGCCCAGCCAGCCACCCCGTTCCAGGTTTAAAGAGAGACAGGCTCAGAGAGGGGAAACGATGACTAGGGTCACACAGCAACCCAGTCACTTATGAAGGTACAAACGGTTCCTCTGGACCCAGTGGAGCAATGGAGAGGGTCTGGGTGTACCTACGTGGAGATCGGACCAAATGGCAGGGGGGTGGAGGCCAGGGCTCAGCAGTGGGAAAACGGAGGGAACATCTGGCTAATGAACCCTCCAGAGAAGCTCCAAGACAATGTGGCCAGTGGACCCAGAACCCAAGGCCAAGCAGATGTGGGTCCCACACTCCTGACACTCACACCATGTGGGCGTGAGGATGGGTGTGGGGACCACACACTCCTCTCAGCCTTCGGTCCGAGCTGCCCTCCCAGGGAGGTGAGACGCTGGAGGACATCAGACTCAGCGGAGAAGCCCTGTGCTCTGGCCCTTCCCTCGGCGCCCAAGCACGCAGCTGCGCTGGTCTAGTCAGGCTGCAGCACGAAGAAGGAGTCTGAGGCCCACCCAACGGGAGGATCCAGCTCCTCTGCAGCCTGTGTGGAGCTGAATGACTCGTAATTCAGTTAGACGAGAAGGAAGCAAGCCTCATCACAACAGTTGAAAACATGAAAACAACAAATAAACAGCTGCTTTGAGTTAGCAACAAGGAGGCCAATTTGATCTTTGCAGACAGAAAAGTGCCATCTCGCGTGTGCGTGTGTGTGTGCGCGTGTGTGTGTGCGTGCGTGTGCGTGCGTGCGTGTGTGTGTGTGTGTTCGGGAGGGGCGGGGCCTTCAAGAAGCTGCAGCTGCGAGCAGCACAGAGCACAGCATTAACCAGGTTCCTGGAACAATTTGCCCGATTAGAACTACACCAGGCACAGCACGCAGAGGGGGCCCAAGCTGCACCCCATACACGTCCCCCACCACGCACACGTGCCCCTGCGACACACACGCACACAGACACACACACACACACACACACACACTGCCCTGTGGAACCCAGGCTGCAGGGGAAACTGCTGGACTCTGAGAGGCAAAGTCCTTGGCTGGGAACATGTCCCCAGTCGGTGTGTAGCAGGCAGACATCTGGCCCTGCAGCGCGAAGCACGAATCTAAAATGAAGATTCCTGGGCCCCTCCCGAGTTAGTAGATCAGACTCCCCTGGGGTCCTGAGAGTCTGTCTTCACAACAGCCTCAGGGACTCCTCTGCTCACAGAAGTGGATGAAGAACTCGGGGACACACCTTCTCAAAGAGCATCCATTAGCCGTTGCCGTACTCACCCCGCAGAACAGAGACGGGCCCGAAAATCCTCCGTGGTTAACACCACAGCCATTTGTCCTCACAGACCAGCTGCAGGTGGGCAGGTGCTGGGGGTCCACTCCACACGCGGTGATTCTGGGGTCCAGGCTGAGCGGCAGCAACGCACCTCGCAGCCATGGCCGAGGCGGACGAGGCCCCTTAGGTCCACCTCTGAGGGGTTTGCTGCCACTTCCACCCCATTCCCACGTCCAAGGTAAGCGGTGCAGGCCCAAAGCCAAAGAATAGGGACCCCAGGCTTCGTACGTAAGCCTGGGACAAGGGTGCAGACTCGGGGGGTACAGGGGACTCAGCCAAGCAGTGCTCAGATTCTCATCCTCTCCACCTGCAGAAGGGCCTCAGTCCCCAGTGATCCTAAGAGGCTCAGTCACCCCTGCCCCACCTGGTCGTGCCAGCGGCCAGGACGGAACATCACTGGGACAAAGAGGTGATGTGTGGGACTCATTTCTACACTGTACGAGGTGCTGCGCACATCAGCTAACATGGCTGTTTCTCCTGAGCACGAGTCCAGGAGGGCAGGACAGAGATGGGCCCAACAGCCCACGTCCTGCAGCTTCTGTCCGGGGGCCAGGTGGGCCAGCTCTCAGCACAGAGGGGAATAGGACCGGGTCCTCCAGCAGAGGAGACTGCGTCCGAACCCCTGACGGCCCATCCCCAGGCGCTGGGACCTCAGACCCTCTCCCGCAGCGCCCAGCTCCAGGCCCACCCACGCCGCTCACATGGGGGTCCAGGCTGGTCAGCGGTCACAGTGCTCCGGGTTGTGCAGAGCTCCGGCACTTCCTGTTCTGTCAGGTGAATTTGTTGTGGCTTCCACACATTTTCTTCCAAAGAGCTCTGCCTGGTCCCTTGGTCCTGGGGAGACACCAAGTGATGCTGAGGTGTCTCTGCCCTGGTGCACCGATCCTGCTAGGCGCACAGGATGGAGCACGGGTCCACATCACCAAGCCTCACCCGCAGCCTAGAGACACTGGTCCCAGGCCCCTGAAGTGGGAGGGCAGCCTCGAGGGAGAGCCCGCAGCATCTGGAATACACCCTCCGAGCCCAGACTCGGGCTCCTTGACCACCTGCCTCCACGAGCATCTGGGATTTGGTCCCTTACCCACTCTGTGGGTACATGGACTGATGTCCAGGACCCCCAGGCCTGGGTCTTGCCTCCATGGCTGGGTGTGGTCTAAAGCCGCTGGCTTTCCCATCACCCTCACCCTGACCGTGGGACCCATCAGACCGGAGACGCCCAAGCTCTTCCCAGGTCAGCGTACAGGGCGTCAACGTGCTGGGGTAAAGACACTCCTCTCTCCAGCTCTGAGGGGACCGGACGCAGGGGGATGAGACGAGCTTCCCATCCCCCAGCATCGCCGGGGTAGGGGGGCAGGGGGTGGATTTTCGCCAGTGTCATCTAGGACTCAGCCAGCTTTTCCAATCTCCAGATTCAAGGTTTTTGACAAACCAAGAAAATGTCCCTGTGTGATTTCTTTATGTGTTGTGTCTCCATCTGTCCCTCTTTCTCCTTCTGGAGCTTCTCCTGTTTACGTGTGAAGTCTCTGGAATCTGTCCTCCAAATGTCTCATTTCCTTTCTCCTCACGCTTCCCAGCTCATTATTTTTGCTCCGTATTTGAGATAGTTCTTCCACCTGACCTTCGGAGGCACTAATTCACTTCTCAGGAGGTGCCACCTTCCTCTTCACTTCAGCCACTGAATCTTACGACTCAGAACCCATGACTTTCAGTTCCAGAAGTTTCCCCGTGTCCTCTGGTAGAGCCGCCTGCTCTGGGTGCTTTGGTCGTTGTCACCCTCGGGTGTGTTTCCGTTTTCCGAGGCTGCCCCGTACTTGCGTCACGGGGCCTTTCGAGCCATTGAGGTCTCTTGAGCCACGGCAAACTCCCGTGAGCCCTGGGGGTGCGCTGTCAGCCCCCAGCACAGCTCCACAAGTGACGCTCCCTGCTCCTACCCCATGGCCTGGGGCCGCAAGCTCTCAGCCGTAGGTCTGGGCAGGGACTCAGGCCACCCCTGCAGCCTCCAGAGCATCTCTTGACCCAGGGAGACCGGCCGCACCCAACAGCTTCCTCAGACCTTCCCCCAAATATCTAACATTCATCTCAAACTTAATGCCCAAAAGAAACCCCTTGGTTTCTCCTAAGAAATCTGACTCTCCCCATCTTCCCCTAAATCTTTTTTTTTTTTTTTTTGTGATATGCGGGCCTTTCACTGCTGTGGCCTCTCCCGTTGCGGTGCACAGGCTCCGGACGCGCAGGCTCAGCGGCCATGGCTCACGGGCGCAGCCGCTCCGCGGCATGTGGGATCTTCCCGGACCGGGGCACGAACATGCATCCCCTCATCGGCAGGCAGACTCTCAACCACTGCGCCATCAGGGAAGCCCTCCCCTAAATCTTTGATCCACAAACCTAGGCGTTATCATCAAGTCTTCAACCTCCCTCATCCTGTGTGTCCAAAACCCGTGAGTCTTCTTGGTTACCCCAGGTCTAATTGCCACATTTTCACCACACTTTCCTATCAAGATATTTTTCTCAGGTCGACAGTAATTGAATTTTCCTTATTAGGCTGTAAGGTCCTAGATTTTGACCTCTACTTCTAGTTATTTATTCAGGTATTCAAGCATTCGAAATATATGTATTAAGTTCCAGCTGTATGCCAGGCCCTGCGTTAGGTTTGGAAAGTAATGGTGGACCCATTGTGTCCCACCATCAAGACGCTCATTGCACGCAGGTGGGGAAGCAGGTAAGTAACCAGGAAACGCTGCTCGGAGGTGAGGACCATGCGGGGCCAGATGTGCTGCGGGACCAGAAGCACCGGCCCACTTTCTCCAGCACGCGTTAAGGGATCCAGTCCCTCGTCCCTCCGTCCACCGTCAGCACCTCTTCGTGATCACCTCGCCCTCTTCCTGCTTTCATCCTGCACAGCTCTTCCCGCCTCTCCGGACCCCTCCTCCTCCTGTCACTCCCCTGTCTCCATGCAGGACCAGCTAAGCCCCACCATCCTGAATCCTGTGGCCCATCAGTGAGGGAACCCCACACACAGAGGCTGGGGGACCACATCCCATGCCTTCTCTCACCCACCCCTCGGACCCCGAGGAGAAAAGACCCCGGCTCAGCCCAGCCTTCCTGGCTCTGCCAGCCTTGTGACTTTAGGCAAATCTCTCGACCCTCTTGGGCCTCAGTTTCCTCATCTGCAAGATGAAAAAATTTAAGGAAGATTTCTTTAGAAGGATGTCTCCTCCAGACTCAACAATCTACGAATTGATAAAACTTGTTTGCTATGAACTTAGTGGAATGTAGGAGTTTACGTTGGTGAAAAGAAATTGAAAGATGGATGTTATCACTGCCTCCAAACTCTTACCCTGTCCTGAGCCCACGAGCCTTCGCTACTCAGGGTGAACCTCAGGGACCCAGGGCAGCAGCATCACCTCAGAACTTTTTAGAAATGCAGGATCTCGGGCCTACCCAGTCAGCATCTACGTTCTCATCAGACTCTATAATCAGAATCGGGAGATTCCTAAGTAAGAACCTTGGGGTCTGAGAGGCACCGCCCTCGAGGACACGGCCCAAAGAGTTAAAAGGAGGCACTTTTCGGTTTCAGTAGAAAGAACTTCTCAGTTCAGGGAGCAGACCGAGCTGGAACGGGCTGTGTCAAAGGCCAACGGGCCTCTGGCATTGGGATAGAACAGAAGCAGGAAAGGCTGCTCTCAGGGGTGCTGCCTGAAGGGTGAGTATCCTGCAGGGCTGGACGGATGGCCTGTGGGTCCCACTCACTCTGAGGTAGGGGGGGTTTCATCCCACCTCTTCCCACTGCCTTGGTTCTGTCCAGGGGCCAGGGGGCAGCACACAAGCCCAGGACCCCCCGAGCTGGCTTTGTGACACCATCACAAAGTCCAGGTAGAAGGAGAAAGCAGGGCAGCAGAAAGCGGTGGGGGTCTGTCCCAGCCATACCTGAGCTCCTCTGCACACAGGGCCCTTTTCTGGGGAAGCTTCTGTGCCCATCACAAGCCCACAAACCTTCTTCCACCTGATTTCACAAAGACCCTTTCCTCCCTTCCTGGTCAAGGGCTGGGATTCTCCATTGCGAAGCTAATTCTTGTTCAAATTGGTCCATCTCCCAGATAGAATTAGAAGCTGGGTGATTTGGAAAATACAGTCAATTTAGTCCACTGTCCTTGAGTGCCAGCTCCATCTGATAATAAAGAGTTCGCCCCCCAGGCTCTGGGCTGGCAGGAGCCATTATCCACGCGGCGAGGTTAGTCTGATAGGACGCAAGAACCAGTGGGGTGAGGGCTGGCTCAGCCCTTAGCGGGGCACCCAGCCAGGGCCAGGAGGGAGGCAAGGGCAGGGAGGCCGGGGCCCAGATTCTACCCAGGGAAGAATGCCTGGCCAGAGCAGGACACTCATCCCTGGGAGGTCAGACCACAAGACAGGGCCAGGTCAGGACAACGTACCCACCTGGGCCTCCCGTTCCTTATGTATGACTGGGGCTGGTGAGATTATCTCCTGGGGTTTACTTAGGAACAAACAAACACCCTAACATAGGTGAAACCTCATTTATTCATTCATTCATTTTTAATAAACATTCACAGCATCTGATATTCCTTTGGCGTCTAGCAGGTACTGAACACTGTACCAGGTGAAAGGGCTGATTTAACGAGCAAGACACAGTCTGTTCTCCTGCAGGATGTGAAATTATACAGCACTGACCAAATGGACAGTGGAGACGGTGGTGATGCTACTGGTGGTGCTGATGGTGGTGACGGCGCTAATAGTGATGATGGCTGATGCAGACCACGGGACAAGCAGTCACCCCGGAAGATGCTGCTGCCCAGAGCCTTTCCAATGTGCAGTGAAAGACTGATCCCCGCATTGCTCATCTTGGCTATGAGCTAAGAGAGATTAAAATGCTTTTGTATGAAGCAAACAATATACATATTTTATGAAATACATTTCTCTGCCTGTTTAATTGTGGGATCTTCCATAGAGGCAGAAAGATTCACTGCTCACCACTGTGATGAATGAATAGGGTTGCAGCCTTCAGCCTCAGGAGGCCCCGACCGCTGTCGTGTCCTGGCTCCCTGGGCCTGCTGCAGGAGGACCAGTGTCATGCAATGCGGCCTGGGCAGCTTCCTCTCCTCCGTGCACCTCTGTGGGCCCAGGTGTGAAGTTAACATGTCCACTTTCCGTCGCTGAAGGCTTCTTAAGCCCGGTCTACCACAAGCGAGTCTGCTGAAATTCACAAGATGATAGCGGTTCACCAGGGAACAAGGAGAAAGGTCATTAGGACAGGTCGTCCCAGCATCTCTGGTGGTGTTCCCAAGTCCACTCATTGCCAACACACTCCCATCCTTCCCCTGAGCCCTTAATCTGGAATGTGGGCATCCCAGTACCCCTCAAAAAATGCTAGGAGCTTTAAGGTGGTTTCAAATTGGGGATCTGCTAGGCCTTCCCGTGTAGCAAACATGGAGTTCTGCCAGGTGGTGTGCGGGTGACCACAGGCGTCCAGGCGGACTGTCGCATCGATAGGCAAAAGCCACTTCTCAAGGTGGGTTTCCAGCAACCTGATGGCCCACTGGGGACCTCTTTTCTGGCCCTTGCAGCTGGGCCATGGAAAGCCCCCTCCAGGTTCCGCCAGGTGGGCACCAGCGTGCAGACAATGCTGGAACCTGATGTGGAGAGCCCTGAGCCAGGACCACATCCCATCTCCACTGCACCAAGAACACATCACCAGTTTCACAGCAGCGTCTTTGTCCCACATGTCATGTGTCTTTAGTTGCCCCCTTCCATGTTGGACCGGAAGCTCATGGAGGGTAAGTCACCAAGCTGCCCAGAGACCAGCAGGTGCTCCATAAACGGCAGCTGAACGAGTGCACAAATGAGGGTGATTTTTTTAAAAGAACGGAAAGAAGAGAACACATAGAGCCACTGATCTTTGAGTGGCTAAAATAATCCTGGGAGTTCAGGGATCTGAGATGTTACCCAGTCGGCAGAAACAGCCACTACCATCCTCCCACCCACTCACGGCAAACCCCACCGTGGCCCGTGACACGCGCCCTGCTCACCCCAGGCGGCTCAGACTTTTCACACCGCACCCTCACACCACAACCAACTGCTGAACCGGCTGGTGGGCCTCCTTGAGCTCCCCTCGTCCCCTCGCCTGGAATATGGGCCTCCCAACCGTCTCTGGTCCTCCCCCAAATACTTTGTCCTACTCAATGCCTCGTCTGGCTGTCACTTTAAGGAAGGTCCTGTCCTTTTCAAAGAAACACAGATACGGGGCCTGGAAACGGGCCGTCTGTGAGCCTGGCCCCCACGACATGTGGCCCTCCTGCCAAGCCCAAGGGGCGTCCCGAGTCTCGATACTGCTGGTGTCCAGATGCGAGAACACACGTGATGTGAGTGGCGCTGGCCTTGGTGCTGAAGCGCACATGTGTACATGGGAGGCTGTAAAACCTACATTGCTGGGGATTTACGGTGCTTGCTCTGCTGAATGAGGAATGAGAGATCAGAAAGTCCAAAATGACCATCCATTTGCAGAAAGCGGGGCTGGAGAATTAGGACTGTCAGACGTGTGCCCTGACCCTGAGGGCCCCATAAGAGGACTCCCTGACTCCTGCCCTTCATCCATCACAGGCTGCTTGAAGACAGGTCACCCACCCCCCGGAAGAGACCCCAAGTGTACACAGACAGGAGCAGCCCTAGGTGAAGGCCCAGGTGCAGCCATCCCTGGGCATGGCCCCGGGGAGCAGCCACCTGGCCTGGGGGCTCCGTGTCTGGGCAGGACTGCCGGCCCTGGGCTCTCACGGAAGGGCCTGATGCTGGCCTGTGTCCAGGCTTCCAGTGGCCTCGGCCCATCACTTCTTCCCAACGTCGAGGAAAATCTTGATCCTGAACGTTCACACCCTTTCCGTGCATCCGCCCATGCTTCCTCTTTCTTGCTTCCCAGAAATCCTGACACACTGGACTGCCTCACCAAGCCCATCAGCTTCCCAAGATCAACGAGGCTTCAGGAAGCCCCAAGTGTGAGTTCTCTTTCCTACTCCCCAAAGCTAGAGCAGGCCACGTGCAGAATGACAAGAGCATCAGGCCAGCAAATTCTGAGCATCCCTTGCCTGGTGTGTGACATTCTCTTGGCTCCAGGGAGAGAAAGAGGAGGGAAGGAAGGAAAGGAGGGAGGGAGGGAGGGAGGGAGGAAAAGAGAGAGAGGGAGGGAGGGAGAGAGGGAGGGAGGGAGGGAGAGAGGGAGGGAGGGAGGAAGGAAGGAAGAAAAAGAGAGAGAGAGAGGGAGGGAGAGAGAAACGGAGGGAGGGAGAGAGGAATTCACAGGCCTGAGGAATCCTGAGGGAGGAGAGAGACCTGCTTCTGATACACTGAGCACAAAAAGGTTTCTCAAACCTTTTAATGCAAAACTTCTCTTTCAGAAGGTGCCTGGTAGAAAACTCACTCCTCTAAGTCTGAAACTTCCCTGCGACTGTTTTACTCTCCTCTTCCTCCTCTCCCACCCAGAACGTCATCACACCCAGCATCTCGGGTAACGACAAAGGGAAAGTGGGGGCCTCTGCCCACGGCTGCCCCTCCTCTGCTCCTGTGTGTGCTGTCAGCAGCCGTCCTTGCCCAGGTCTCGGTCTGCCCCTGTCACACACACACACACACACACAGACAACCCGTCCCTCCGTATTTCTCTTCCTTCCTTGCGAAGAGTCCAGGGGATTCACGTGGGGAGGAGCAGACGGCGAAGCTGAAACACAGAAACCTAAGGCTTGAGGGAGGGGGCCATCGGGCTGAAAGCAGGAGCTGGGTTTTCGCTTCCCTCTTTTCAGCACCGATTGGAGCTGCTGGCAGGTGGCTGAAGGAATGAAGGAGTTCCCATAGGGAAGACCTGGCTGCTGCCCCAGCTCTTCCAAATCCCAGGGCGGAGGGTGAGTGTTGGCTCAGGGGCAGGGAGTCACTTCGGCAGAAGCTCTGCCGACCCCGAAGGTCTGGGATGTGCACCTCCACCCCCGCCTGGCCGTTGGGGGGCCGGGCAGGGGAGTCAGGACCACACCCGTCATGTTCCTGAACACTCCTCCCTGGAAGACAGGAGTGCGGGGGTCAGGCACACACGCGCGTCCTCAAACCCCAGCTCCCACCGCGCTGTCCCTGGTCTCCACTCCCCGGCACTTGCTCGATTTTGTTTCTCAAACGCAGGGATCCCCCTCCCCCCAGCTTTGCCGGCTGCCATCCCCACTCCTGCCCCAGCCTCCAGCTCCACACGCAGCCGTGGGTCCCGGCTGGACCGTGACCTCTCACAGGGGCCTCCCTGGCCCTCGGCTGTGAAGAGCCGCTCCAACGGTTCTCCCTGGCTCTCCACCTGCCGATCCGGGTGATGAGCAGCGCTGAGTCCTGGAACGAGCCTGCCGGCATCAAATGACAACTTTATCACTTACTGCACACACGACCTTGATTAAATCACCTGAATACTGCGCCCCAGATTCCTGACCTATAAGATAAAGTTTATAACAGAACCTGAGCACAAGCAGCACGTCACAGACAATACCTTACGTCATGGAGTTTGTTACTGCCCGCGAAGACTCCAAACAGCGCCTGGCACACACAAAGGGCCTCATCAAAGTTAACTCTGCCAGCGGCTGTATTTCCTGCTACATCCTGGCGCCCAGAACAGCGCCTAGCGAAACACAGGAGCTCATGACGGGCACGTAGCGTCAGCTGGGCACACGAAGGCATGCACACATCAAGAAGAGCCTCCGGGTTAGACCGGAAGAAGTGTGACAGGACTTGAGGAAGGCGGTCCATCTCCTGGGGCCTGGGAATCCGGAGAGGCTGCCTAAAGAGAGCACAGGGCCAGAGCTGGGGGATCTGGGGGACCTAGGCCTTGCTCTTCGACTGACCCCAGCCCAGATCGTAAGGGGCTCCAGAGGGACTGGGGGTAATGGGCTTGGGGGAGCAGTCAGGGAGCAGTGGGCAGGTCAAGGGCCACCTGGGTTGCTTTCTCTTCCCACGTTCACCTCAAGGAGACGCCCCTCCAAGTCCAGGGCCCTCCCGCCGCCTCTCACACCTCCCTCCGCCTAGGGAAAACAAAGCGAGACAAAAATTCCATCACTGAAGCAGTCTGAAGCCATGGACGGCCTCTTCCTGTGGACGCAGAAGTTTGCTTCAGCTCGGGAAGAATGCCAGCCCGACGGCCAGGAGGGGAGGGAGAGGGGAGGGCGGCTGAGCTTCCTGGTGACCAAAGGATGATTTCCAATTTGTCACGGGAAACAGGAACGTTCAGGGTCCAGAGCTCTGACCAACCCAGTGAAGGAGAGTTGAAAGGCCTCCTTCCCTTTCCCTCCGGGCCCTGAGCTCAACCACCCGAAACAACAGGTGCACGGCCAGCCAGAGCCACCGGGGGCATTTCACGCGTGCCCGCCAGATGCCGCAAGGCTCGCCCCGCCTCCCTGGTTGGGTAGAGGGCAGCTGTGCCTCCTCCCCTCCCCCCCGCCAAGAGGGAGGCCTGTGCACCTGCAGCACGTGGTGAGGGCTCTCCCTGGACCTTCACACTCACATCAGCAACACCACTGCTGTAGATTCCGGGTGGGGGGGGGGTGGCTCCTAGAAATGGGGGTCCCAGCAATGAGATAGCTAAGGGGGGCACTGGATCCCAGCGGCCCAGCGGGGAGCGGCTCAGCTGCTTTCCTGCACCTCTGGTGGGGGAGGGGGGGTGAAGGGGGGCAGGGGAGCAGAAAGGGCTGTCGGCAAAGGAAGCATCTTTAGAAATCAGGAGCAAACAGAGCTCCTGCAGAAAGAGGGCCAAGGCAGAGGGAGCCCACAAGGGGGACAATTAGCTGATACGAGCAAACTAATTGTTATTCATACTAAATTAGGGCACAGGTGACTGGAGAAAGTCCACAGAACCTTCCAGATGTTTCACGGGTTTTGCATTGCAGATGATGGCTTTATGGGACCCTTCTGGGGGGCAGATGGTAGGAGCTGGGCCAGGACCAGAGCGGGGCAGGGCTCCCGTCAGGCTTAACTGCACAATAGACACATAAAGGCTTGTCCCTGAGGACAGACTCGGCTTTGCATACTAAACGCTTTAGCGCTAGGCTCTGGGGGCCTCTGAGCAGAGGGGTTCAGTCCTGGCAGGGGAAGAGGTCGGAGGGGACGGTCAGTCATTCTGGAGACCCAGGGGCTGCTCCAGATGTCTGGAGCCAGGGCTCTAAATCCACATGTGGAAGGGAGAGATTTCCACAGACCTGACAGGCCCACAGGAAGACAGGGAACAGGCAGGAAGGCAGCCGTTCAGCAACCACTTTGTGGCGGCTGGTGGGTGTGCACACGCGTGTCTGCCTGTGTGCGGGGGTCCACGCATGTGCATGTGCCTGCGGGGTATCAGAGGGCGTAGGTGCGTGTGTCTGCGTGTGTACCTGCCTCTGTGTGCATGTTTCGTGTCCACATAGCTGTGTGCGCATCTGTGTGTGTCCACGCACTTGGGGTGTTGCCAAAACCTCCCACCGAAACTAATGGCAGCTGTCCTCTCCTCACCGAACCTTACCATGCTAATTTTAATCCTATTTTATTGTGTTAAGTTGGCTCTAAAAATTAAAATTTAAAAATTCCATAAACACAGCCTGGGGCTACACTGCAAGACAGGTCCCTAGAAAAGGGTTTACTGTCACTGTTGTTCTTCCAGCAATGGTGAGGGTACATCCCGTCACCCCGCCCAGTCCCATCTGGCTCCCCTCCTGCCAGACAAAGGGAGGGCAGGCGGGAACAGCTGCAGAGAGGGCCCACTGGCCTGGCCGCAGCGGTCAGGACCAGAACAGCGAGTCCAACCTCTCGACTGACTGCTCCTGAAGAGACTGGCGGCCAGGGAGGGGGTCACTCAGGCAGGGCCTTGAGAATCGGCCTGAAAGCCAGGCCTCCACACGGCCTCCCCCGAGCTCAGCAGCTGGGGGCAGTGCCTCATCCTGGGGGAGCTGGTGGAGGGACGCGGTGGCCCCGTCATGTCCTCACACCCACTCTCCACACTCTCTCTTCCCCGTCTGTAAGATGAGGGCAGAGCTAAAGGTCTCCGGGTGGTTTCTACCCTGCCCTTTGTACCACAGGACTCAATGGGGCAGTGGGTATCCATGCAAAGTGAAGGCCAGGCCCTCCCCCCCGCCCCGGGCTCCTCTGCACGGTCCTCTTCCCCCCACCCCCACTGTCCACGAGGAGGCAAGGAGAGCACTGAATCAGGAGAGGGCCTCTCAGCAGTCTCAAGGAGCAAGGATTATTCCAACAGGGAAGGAAAAAGCAGAGTAGGACTTGCTGTAATTCCTGCCTCATTACAAGAATGAAGAAAGGATCCTGCACTGCAGCAGGAGATACTCAGGTTAGATTTGGCAGAACTTCCCTGATGGCATAGAGGGCCATTAAACACAAGGATGGAAGAGGGAGTGGAGGAAGGGACAATTGTCCCTAGAGGTAGTAATTAACTATATTTTCAAATGTCCCTGAGACGGTATGCTCGGTGGGACCCTTTCCTCACTTCAAGACCTTGACCAAAGCAGCTAATTGTGAAGCCCCTACGCCTGCTTCTACCCGAGCCCCACCTGCCTCACATACTCAGCACGAGAAGCAGGGCCCGGCTCCGTACTGATCAGGCCAGAGAAGGTGACAGGGGAAGGGGTCCCCCAATGCACAGAGACACGGTGCCCAGTGGTAGCACTTTGATCCAGAAACACCTGACAGAGGGTCGAGAGTCAGTCACCGAGTGAGGGACGGAGGCCTCTGAGCAACTAAAAAGCACTGACATGTTTCCGGTCCCGCTGGGGCCAGAACCCCACCTACTGGAGCTGGCCTTCCTGGGGCTGCAAGGAGGACCAGGGTGGCCCTGACTACAGATGTCCAGAAGGACCGCTGGGAGTGCAAACCCTCAAAACATATACAAGGATGACTTCTAAGTCTCCGGCAACTTGACAAAAGAGCATTTGGAAGTATCTCCACGGAGGGCTACAGCTGCATCCCATACATTCTCATGCGCACGCATAGGACTCACACCCCCAGCCCACGGGGCACACGCAAGCAAGGAACATGCAGGGGCTTCTTGGTCCAAGGAGCCCTTGACATTTCCGGATACCTGCTGGCCCTTTGCTCCTCTCTGCTCCTGTTATCCCTTTCCAGCCTCTCTCCAATCCCCCACATGGCCTGCTGCCTTCTCTTTGGAAAGTCCAGGGTCCTTTGATAGGGGGAGGTGGGGAGGCTGACCCACAGCAGCTTGGCGTGCCTTCGACAAGGCAGCAGTGCCCCGACAGCCGAGGACCCCCCCAGCTCCACCCCATAGGCACCCTGTATCCGGGCAGGTACCACCCGCCCCCACCGGCCACCTCCCTCTCCGGGTGCCTGAAGTCAAGGGGGGGCCCCACCCTCCCCACTCTCCCGCTCTGCCTCCTTGTCCCAGAGAACCGCCCCCCAACTGCCCAGCCCGGAAACAATCACCCTTTGAGAAAGGCTGCCAGGCTGGGCGCCAGGAACGGCCTGGATGGAGGCGGGGTGGGGGTTGGAGGGCTTTAACTCCCGAGAGCGAGGCCTGGCGGTGTCGCCCCGCCCGCAGCCCAGCTCCAGCGCGAGGGGCCGGGGCCGGCTCGGCCGGGGAGGGCGCGAGGGTGGTACCACTCCGGGGTCCTTCCCTCCTCGCGCCCCGCCTCAGCCCGCGAGGGTGGTACCGACCATCAGCTGTGCGGGTCCAGCCGGCTGCTTGCGCTCGCTCGGGGCGGGGGCGGGGACGGGGGCGGGGCGGGGAGCGGAGGCGGGGCGGGGCTGGCGCGGGGCGGGGGCGGGGCTGGCGGCGCTGTCACAGAAGCGGCCGCCCGGGCGCATCCGCCGCCGCCGAGGGGACTCCGCGCCGGCCCGGTCGGCTGGGCTCCGGCCGCGCGCCCCGGTGTGCCCGCGCCTCCGCCCTGCGCCCGGGCCCGCCCGCCCCGCTCTTCTCTGCGCCCCCGGCCTCCCCTCCCGGCTCCCCGCCCCGCGCCCCCCGCGCGCTCCCGGGCTCGGCCGCCGCCTCGCCGAGCGCAGAAGGGCCGGGCCGGGGCGGCGGGCGGCGCGGACTCCGCAGCGATGAAGGGGCCCCCGGGGGCCCGCAACCCGAGAGCCCCCGGGGCTGGAGGCGCGCGCGGCCCGGGCCAACAGCCTGGGGGCGTTGGGGCCGGCGCATAGGGGCCGCCACCGCGATGGAGCGCGCCGGGGACGATCCGGACTCGCCGCCGCAGGTCAGTGCCCCCGCTGCCCGCGCACAGAGCCCCTTTATGCTTCCGCATCGGTCCCCGCGCCATGTCCACCCGGGTGCGTATGCGCGCGCCCGTGTGTTTGTGTGTGTGTGTGTGTGTGTGTGTGTGTGCGCGCGCGCGCGTATGGCTGTGCGTGCAGTGGGGCGGCTGGAGAGCCAGCTGGGGACCTGGCCGGGGCGGAAGGCGCTGCCGCCGCCGAGGGGCTGCGAAACCAAACCTGGGCGATGCCTGCCCTCCTCGGGCCGGCGGGAAGGGGAAGCTGGTTCTCGGCAGTTTCCAACAACCGGCCGGGCTCTTAGCTCGCTGGCTCCTCCCTCCCCACCTCAGCAGGTGGTTCCCGGTGGCCGGGAGTCGGGGGCCAGCACCCGCCGCAGCGGCTTCCCAGCGTCGTCCGCAAGCTCTGAGGCTCCAGCCACTGGCAAGTTAAGTCTCTGAAGCTCTGCCGGGAGGCTGAGGGGTTGAGCGGTGGCGAGGGGACCCAGCGTCCTTAGGACGTACAGTGCAGGGGGCGGGGGAGGCACGACCAAGTTCACCACCCGCCCTCCGCCGCCGGGCTCCGGCCTGGGGTCCTAGTCCCTCCCAAGCCAGAGCCCGCAACTTCTGAGAAGGAACAGAGAGGTGAGGCAGGAGAGACTGGAGTAGGAGGCCAGGGATCTAACTGTGCCTGGGGACAGCCCAGGACCCAGCAGCTGAGGTCGGAGAGACCGCACCCACCCAGACACAGATGCGTAAACAAGGCCCCAACCGGCCCCCCTGCCCCGACCTCCCCTGGCCGGGCCTAGTCTCAGCTGGGCACCCTTTGCCTGGATTCTTGTAGAAACTGGGTCTCAGGGGCTCCGGGGAGCTCTCTGCGCTGGACGCTGAAGCCGGCCTTGCGGATGGTTGGTCGCCCCAGGCTGTTGGGGACAGCCCTACCTGCGTGGGTACCAGTTTGGGTGGGGTACCCATCGGGAGCTTGGGCTGTGCGACATGTACCAGTTCAAAGGACTGGGCACGGATGTCCCAGTACAGAGCCTGTGGTGCCTCCAGTGTGGTTGTGTGGAAACGGGGCACAGCTGCATAAGTTACTGGCGTCGTGGGGCGGGTGGCTTCACAGGACGGTGGCTCCAGGGTCCTCTGAGATTTGCCTTCTGTCCCTCACCACAGAGATTGAGACATTTCCTCCCAAACCTGCTTAGCTGGTGACGGCTACTGCACGTACCGGGCCAAACGTCAAGTCCCCCCCTTCCTTTGTTTGGAACAAAGACCCTTCCCCGTGAGACCTTCAAAGAGACTATCCATTGTGCCCAGTCTATGCCCATCACCCCCAAAGGTTCTGGAGCTGCATGCACTCCCCTGTGCCCCTTTGGATGGGAGCGGGAAGGCTTGCCCAGGTTATGGAACAGGGAGGGTTGATGGATTTGTGCCCCATTCAGCACCGGCGCCGAGTGGCTTGCTGTGCCCGTTTCTGTACCTGACCCGCAGATGCTGGGGGATCCCTCCTTGTTCACGCCTGTTGGAGGCTCACAGGTGCTGGGTTGAGTACGTGCACAGAGGTTTCTGGACCAGCAGGCACTGACCGTCCACCTGAAGCATGGGGACAGGCAGAGACCGGGGGCTCCAGAGGAAGATGCCGGTGGGGCCCGCCCTGTCCCCGGCATCGGGCCTCTGGACGGACCTGCATTTTCCCACCGTAGTTTTGAAGGGCGAGGGGTGAGGGGCCCTGGGCGGCTGTACCTCTCTGGTCGTGGCATGGCGTATGAGGCAGGGCAGGAGCGTTGCAAGCGTGGCGGGTTCGGCAGGGTGAGCTGCCCCGAGCCAGGCTCTAGGATCAGGGAGCGTGTTGGTTCAGCTTTGGCCGGAGGAGGGCCTGAGCTGGGGTGGAGAGGCCTGAGCACTCCCCTCTGCTGAGAACTGAAGGGGGAGAGGGGCAGGGCTGGGGAAGAGAGAGAATCTGAGAGCCTGAGGCAGGCAGGCAAGCGCGAGAGACAGCAGACAAAGACACGGAGGCACAGATGACGGGGGCCCAGGGGCACGGGTGGGCCAGCCTCGGGCCTCCTTCCAGGATGCCCCCGCCGGCAGCCATCAGCCAGGGCAGGAGGCCCTCCGTGGAGCAGGGGGGACGGCCTACTGAGGAGGGCTCTTCCCGAGGCTCGGATGAATGTGGGGTTCAGAGGGAGGTCCTCAGGCAGAAGGGGGACAGGCTGTGAGATCTGGGACTCTCAGGGAGACCCATCTCTTGGTGCCTGCCCCACACCCTTCCCGGCCCCAGGGTACAGTGGACTCTGGGGGATCCAGCACCTGGGGAGAAGGAAAAGGAAAACCTCCTTCCTGCACCTCCAGGCCAGAAGGCCTTTGGGAACCCTGCTGAGAGTGTGGGGTGGGGGGCAGGGAGGTAGTGCCGTGCAGGGCACAGGCTTGGCCAGGCCGGGGCAGCCTCAGCCCCTCTGTGACCAGCTGGGTGGACTTTGGGAAAAGCGGAGCCCTCTAAGCCCTGGTTTCCCGAAGGCCCATAAATCCAGGAGCCTCTCCCACCAGGCTGTTTGTAGGTGAAGTGCTCAGTGGATGTTACTGTAACGTCTGCATTGCGTTCACCTCCCCACCTTCTTCTGGGATCTGGATGGCTCTAGAATTTGGAGTAGCAATTCTCTGGCCCACTCTGGGGCCGGTCACATTGGCCTTGTTGCCGGCTCTCCCCTCAGACTCCCACGCCTCCGGACTCTGGGCCTTGTCCAGCCCCTGCCATGCCTCTGCATCGAGACATGCTTGGTGTCTCCTTGCCGAATGGCAGCAACATGGGTCCCGTGTCTAATCGGTGGTCAGTGTGGTCACTGCACGTCTCAGACAGTGGTTGTCCCCAAAAATCCACACAACTGACGAGAACCCCAGGCCGGTGGCCTCTTGGTATCCGTGCTAGAAGCTGGCAGAGTGGGCGGAAGTCGCTCAAAAGCCCCCTTCCACACACATTCACTGAGCACCTACTGTGTTCCAGGCTCTGGGCCAGTGCTGGGGACGTAAAGCGTCAAACAATCCAAAATCAAATCAGGTTTCCTGTTTAGCTTTAGGAGGAAGGACTGTGTGGGTTGCTTTTTTTTTTTTCCGCAGCTACAGCAAATTTACTTTTCTAATGAGGTTTAGCTCCAGCCAATATTAAAATGAATCTGTACTCCCTGAGCGCACCAGCTGACAGCGGGACAGCGGCCTTCCAGCCAAGCGCCTGGCAGGGATTAGGGCTTTGCCACCGATAAGCCCAAAAGTGGGGAGTCTCAGTCTGGACCTTCAAGAGTTGGCTGGATTGGCGATGAGCCTTGCCTGCAGTATTAGAGCTGTCAGCAGGGTTTCTCCTGCCCTGCAGGTAGAAGACGTGAGCCGTTATTATTGCTTCATGAGGAGCGGGGAGGGAAGCAGGGGGAGCAGAGACCAGAGGGCAGGGCTGTGGGTATTAGGAGGGGACCCGGTCTGCGGGTCCTTGCTGAGCGCCGTGCAAGCCTGGGCGCATGCGGTCACCTCCGCCTCACTCCTCTCCGTCTTGCTTCCCTCTGTGTGAAGTAGTTGAACAATCCATCCTCGGAGGCCGTGAGTGTCTTCGGGCTCAGGACTCTGAGCTGTTCATTTAACCAGCACTCAGAAGCCTTAGAACCCAACACTGGACGTGGGGCGGGCTGCCCTCCCTCCCTGGTGGGCATCCCTCAGCCACACCAGCCACGCTTCAAGAGCGCAGTAGCGCACATGGCCTGTGGCCACCATACTGGATGGTGTGGACGCACGTAGGATGTGCCCAGCGTCCCCAAGTTCTCCTGGCAAGTGCTCTTCTGGGCTCTACACAGCTGGTTTAGCGAGGCACTCAGCGTGGGCTGCTGGACTCACATCCCGGCTCTGCCACGCACAGCTGTGTGGCCTGGGCCATCGCCTAACCTCTCTGTGCCCCTCATGTCTTGTCTCTAAGCAGGGATAACGGGATGTTTGTGAGGCAGGAATAAGGATTACAGTTAATCGTGGTACTCACTTAGAACGTGAGGAGTGCTTTGCTTAGCAATTTTTTTTATTACTCATTTAGTTAAGATTTCACCTAACAGACACTTAGGGAACAGCCTACTTGGTGCCAGGCGTGCCGAGGGGCCCAGCGTGTGGCCTTGCTTCCGTCTCCCAGCCACCCTGAGTCTCAGTTTCCTCCTCCCCTGTGATGGGGGCGTGGCCGGTTAATAAGCCCTCACCACTCTCCGGGGACAGAAAATGAGGTGGGGTGTGTGTCTGCCTTTGCAGATAAACACTGCCAGGTCCCCAGGGAAGCAGACGACCCCCCCCCCCACCAAAGAGCATTTCCTTAGCCCCCGTGTGTTCAAGGTAAAAGGGGCAAATGAGGTTCCGGCCTCCGCCAGCATCTCGGTGGGGACGTGAGGGCTCTGCCTGGGCTCCCAGCCCTGGACCTAAGGTCCAGCGGAGCGAGAGGGGCCCTGGGCCAGACGGGATTAGCGGTCAGCTGGCTGAGCCCAGTTCCAGGCCCAGCTGTGTCGGCCGCTCTCTGGGTGACAGAATCTCAGGAGCCTCTATCTCCTCATCTGAAATGAAAGGAGCACGAAGCATGTGAACATTTCCCACCGCGATTACACCGCTTCCCTTGGCAAGCTCTCCATGACGGACGCCCCAGGAGCAGGAGGCAGGAGTGGGGAGCCCACCAGCCGAGAAGGCAAAGGGAAGAGGGAACGGGTCTGGGGGCCGTGGACTAGCGGTGAGGCCAGCAGACGGCCTGGCCTGGGAGTAGGGTTCTGTGGCTGCAGGCGCTTCCTTCTTTCTGCAGATAAAGAAGCCGGTGCCCAGGGAGGGTCCACTCCTGTTTCAGGTCACACAGCACTTTGGTGCCTTGTCCCAGACTGTGACCTGAGTCTCCCAATGCCCACCCCTCCCTCTCTCAGGTCCCCTGTGCTCTTGCAGGACAGAGACAGGCAGCAGGACCGCAGGAGCAGCCCCCCAGGCTCGGGGTAAGAGGCCCACCCTGAGAGCCGGGCTCCTTTCCCCCACCAGCCGGCACAGGCCTTCGCTCTCCTCCCATGATAGCTGGCCCAGGAGGACCCAGCTGAACTATCCTGACAGGGCCCCAGGGAAGGTCAGCTGGTTCAGGCCACAGGCAACGCATTAAAAATACACTGGAAACCTTAATTAAACCAGTGAATCATCAGCCTGCAGGGTATGTGCTTGCACACTCCGACCGGAGGGGCGAGGTCAGCCTGGAAATCCTCAGGCTGGGTGAGCCATCGGGGCCCTCGCTGGCTCCAGACCGGTTCCGGGGGCTCCCAGCTCCGCTCAGCCCAATCCCGAAGCCCTGGGTCCCCATTAGCTGATTGGGGTCCCCCGGGCGGCCTCTGCAGCCTGAGGAAATCCAGGCTCGTCCTCAGCCCCCTCCCCCGTCACTGACCCGATGCCCTTGGAGGTCAGAGAGGACTCGGGGTGTCAGGCCGCATCCCTGGAGGCCCAGTTACTGGAAGGTACGGCCAGTGGAGTGGCCACACCAGGCCTCCGGGGAAGCCCTCCCCGCACAGCACGGAGCAGAAGGACGGACCGGCTCACAGCGGGGCTGCCCGTTGGGCCCCGGGCCCGCTCTGCTCCCAGGTGGCTCTGCTTGGGTTGCCGTACTGCCTCTGAGCAGGTTCTTTTCTTTCTCCCTCAGAAAGCTTCTGAACTAAAGCCGAAGCATTACTCACCTAACTCATCACCTGCCGATATTAACTTCCTCTCCCTCCTGTAAATCTCCCTCTGAGAACCAGCATTCCAGCCTCCACCCCTCCCCACACCCGAGACTGGAGACCCAGCAGGCTGCCTTGCGTGTGCGTGCCTGTGTGTTCCAGTGTGTGCATGCATGCATGCGTGTGAGTGCACGTGTGTGTGTGTGCATTCCATCCTCTGGCCACGTCTTGCTCACTCTTAGCAGTTCATCTGGAACCCCTGGGGTTGCGTCCCCCAGGCGTGCCCTGTGCATATTTCCTCATGGTAATGCTCCCAAGTGACAGCCAGCAGGAGGGCCACGCACTGGGACCACACACAGGTGCCCACCCAGCCCCGCTGCAAGGAAAGCCCCCTTATGCCCCTGCCGGTGTCTGGATGGGTCATTGCTGACCCATCTAACCAAAACTTCTGGATGACAGGTTCGTTTTTGTAGTTTAAAAAAAAAAAAACACATAAAGTAAAATGAAAATGTACCATCTTAACCGCTTTTAAGTGCTTACTGGCATTAAGTACGTTTGCGGTGTCATGCCACCATCCATCTCCATCTTGCAAAGCTGGTTTAGTGAGGCGCTGAGAGCGTGGGCTGCTGGACTCACATCCCGGCTCTGCCACGCACAGCTGTGTGGCTTGGGCCATCGCCTAACCTCTCTGTGACCCTCATGTCTTGTCTCTAAGCAGGGATAACTGCTTAAAGAACTTTTTCATCTTGCAAACTGGAAACTCTGTACCCTTGCAAGCCCCCGCCGCCAGCCCTGACAGCCACCCTTCTGCTTTCTGTCCCTATGAGTCTGACCACTTACCCCCCTCTGTAAGTGGGTCACATGGGCTTGGCCGGGCTGCACCTGCCCCTCCCTGAGTGCAGCGTCCTCCAGGGTCATCACGTCGGAGCAGGGGTCAGGGCTTCGTCCTCGCTCGGGCTGGATCGCACCGTGTGGATGTGCTTTGTCTGCCTGGTCATCAGGCTGGCGGGTCGCTTGATGCCAGACTGTGGGGCAGAAGTGGTCAACAGTGGTGTCTCCCCATTGCCCTTCCCTCCGGGAGGCCGCAGACGCCTCTGTGCCCTGAGTACCAGGTGCCATGAGGAGCAGGGAGGATGGAGCCCTGCTTTTCCCCGCCTGTCCAGTACCAAACGCATGTCCTTAGAGCCCAGCCCTCATGACAGTCCCCAGGAGAGTGCGCCTGGCCAGCCCAGAGGTGGGGCAGGAGCCCGGCCAGGGAATAGCATGCCAGGCAGAGGCACCAGGTGGGGTCGCCTGCCCTGCCCCCTCCAGACCCCCCACCCGGGACCCTCCCTCGCAGAGCCTGTCCCTGGGCCGGGAGCCCTGCTGACCCAGGAGCCCTGTGCACAGGGCCAGCCCCTCTGCACGCAGCTCCGCGGTGCTCAGCCCCGTCTCAGCCGTCGTGCTGCCCTGCTGCCGGCTGTATAGTGCACGGCCTGTAAAACAGAGTGTCGTCGGGATCTACCATCTGGGGGCCGAGCTTAGGGACCCTCCATCCGTCATGCCTCTCAGGGGGAGCACGTGCTGCCCACTTGGGCTCACAGGCCTTCTTGGGCTGGACCCCCTGCACCTCCTGCAACACTTTCCCTGAACTGTCTCTCATCAGGCAGTGGGAGCAGCTGACACGCAGGGGTGGGGGGACGAGGGACCCGGCAGGAGTAACAGTAAACAGAGGTGGTGAGAGCAGCTTTCCGGGAGCCCTCACCTGCTTCCAGGGGGAAAGGGCAGGAAACGAGCAGCCCGGGATCGATGGTCCCATACCCCCAAGCTCAGCCCGAAGGAGGAGAACCGCAGCTCTGACAGCTCTGGAGACAGGAGGAGAGACGGGGGACCCCTGACCTTCCGAAATCCCCGGTCCTGCCCTGGGCGCGAATCTTGGAGGTTGGGCAGGGACACGGGACTAATGCGGGGGGACAGGAAGGTGTCCCAACACCAGGGCAGGCCCAGCTCAGTTTCCAAATCTGTAAAAGAGGAACAGAAAAGCGGTGCCCGCCCAGGGAGCTGCGTGAGCCCACGGCAGGCAGCCCGCAGCCAGGAGCCCAGACGTCCCGCTCATCACACCGCCACGGAGCCCACGCCCCGTGGACCGCCCTCCTCGGCACAGCCTTGTCCTTGGGAGGGAGGAATCTGCTAGAAGAACTGCCCAGAGGCCGGTCAATGCTGACCCGGGGGGGAGCTGAGGTGCCCTGGCTTCCCCTTCTCTTCCAGACACTTGGACTTGGCTGGATTCAAACAACATGGTTGCTGCTATAATTTCTATTACAGTTGACGTCGCCCAGCATTCGTGGTGCTCCCTGTGGGCCAGGCGCCGTGATAGTGTTTTCCATGGACCCCTCATTTGATCGCAGAGTGGCCTGGTAAGAGTCGCCGAGGAGGGACTCAGTCACAGGGACACTGGTGCAGCCCCTGCTCCGTGTCTGGCCCGGGCCTGGGGTGGATCCAGAGGAGTCCATGGCTTGGGGGCTGCGGACAGACACGAAAACCGACAAGCTCCCGCAGGATACGGGCTGGCCGTTCGCTGTGTGGACGCTGAACGCTCAGGCCTGGGAAAGCTTGCGAAGGGGGAGGGATATGGCCAGGGGCGCAGAGCTCCAGGTGGTCTCCCCCGGTCAGCATCCCACCCCAAACCGCTCGCCATCAGCACCAGAGGAAATGGCGGCTGCACAGCCCGGGGGCAGGAGACGGTGCAGTGGGGACAGACTGCCTTCGGCCGCTCACACCCCTCCAGGGCATCCGAATCCCAGCCTCGCCCACGGCCCTGCACAGCTGTCCTGGCCCAGCCGGGCGTCACACCCTCAGTTCCAGGGCCAGAACCTCCAGGTTACCCAGCCTGCTTAGTTCTGGTCCCCTGGCCTTGCTGAGACCACATGCCCTGCTCACTGGCCAGCCAGGGTCACCAGGACCTGTGCCAGCCTCCACGCTGTGGACCGTCCTTGCAGCCAGCACTCCATACCCACCAGGCAGTGCAGCCCTGGGCCCTTCTCAGCCTCCCTGGGCCTCCCCAGTGGAGGGGGGTCAAGGAGACCCGGTTGCACCACCCCAGCTCCCGGAGCCCAGGGTTCAAGGGTCCTACAGTCTTCGAGCTCTGGTGCCCTCAGCCTCGGCGGGGAGCGCACTGCTCCCACCCATGCTGGGCGGCCGGGCAGGTGGGGAGGCCCGCCCGGCCGCCCGGTGGCTCTTGCCACCCTGGTCCACTAGAAGCTGCTGGCTTTGCTCGTCTGGTGCCCCAGCCCCGCCGTCCGTCTCGTATCAGAATCTGCAGAGCCCGCGGCTCCTGCCCCCACAGGCACTGGCCTGATCCGGTGGGTGTCACTGTGTCCCAAGCTGCCCCACCCCTCACAGGATGCTGGGCGATGCAGCGAGCTGGGCGCTGGCGGGAAAGGTTGGCGTGTTCAGTCCAGGGCGTTTGCTGTGACCGTGTTGGAATCGGGCGGGGCCTCGGCCTGTGCCAGGGTGGCCTGCCTGCCGGTGCTGCTTAGCCTGTGGCACGGGAGGGCGGGGGACAGGCGGGGGGGCAGGGAGACGGTCCTCGGAGCCGTGAGTGGAGCGCTCTGCTCCCCGGGATCGTGCCGCGGGCACAAAGAAGCCCACCTGGGTCAGCTCGAGGGCTCTTCTTTGGCTGACTGGAGACCCACGCGTGGGCCCACAGATACGTGTGCACTCATTTAGAGAGGGTGCTGGCCACGAGCACACATGCATGCACACGTGTGTGAAGCCGTGAACGGGCAGCCCCGTGACGTCACCCAGAGAGGGTGGCCCCGTGGAGCTCGCAGGATGGACTCGGCCCCAGCCGCACTCCTGAGTGAAACTACAAATTCCACGTCCAGGAGGAGGGAGAGCAGGTGCCGCGGCCGCTGCCGTCGGGCCAGTCGGATGGAGTCAAGCGGGCAGGGGGTGGGGGCACAGTGACGAAGCTGGTACTCGGGGCTCCACAGGGCAAGGACCCTGTGGCAGCCAGCGGGCCCAGGGACACACAGGCCCCCACGCTGGGCCATGGCAGAGGCCTGGCAAAGGGGGCAGCGGGGGTCAGAGGCCACAGAGAGGAAGGACATGAGGGGATGCTGGCCGTGAGGGCCGGGCTGGCTTGGTTTTTGGGTCTCTGGACTCGGCCTGAGACCTGTGCCCCCGGGGCTGGCCCAGACCTCGGGGTGGGAGGGGAGTTACCGTCCGATGGACCAAGGCAGGTCTGCCAGCGTCCAGAGCTCTCACGAGCGCTGCAGGGAGGGAAGGCGCTGGGCTGGACGTGGGGTCAGGGACGGTGGTGGCAGGAGGTGGAAGGGAAGCAGAGAGGATGCAGTTAGTGGTGGGTGAGGCAGCACAGCCGAGCGCCTCAGATGCTACGGAGGGGGACTCAGGAGGTCTTGGGGAGGGCACGTCAGGGGGGCGGGCCAGGCAGTGGGGTGGGCTGTGCAGACAGATCTCGATGGGAGGCCGTGGAGGAAAGAGCAGGCCTGGACCGGCATCCGGGCGCGGCCCGGCGGATGCAGGGAGCAGTGGCAACAGCCCGGGATTTCTGTGCTGGCCGCCGAGACGAGGACGAAGATGGAGCTGCTCTGGGAGGAAGATGACGGTGGGGTCTCTGCTGTGTTTAAGGTGTCCGTGGAACATTCCAGACACAGAACAGCTCCAGGCTGGAGGAGGGGACTGAGGCCAGAGCAGGCAGGGGGAGGGGGAGGCCACGGGGAGCCCCTCGGGTGTGCCGGCTGCGTGGCCAGACGGGAGCTGAGGTCGGGAAGTGACGTGACCTCCCTGCTGTGCTGGACAGGCCCTGAGGTGTCCCCGTGACCTCTGACGCCCGCTGTCCACGCCTTCAGTGTGGACACGCCTGTGACCAGGAGAACGTGGTCAAGGTGATGGGCTGTCCCTCCTGCGGTCTCACAGTGTCCTGGAGGACGCGTCCCGGCGGCAGACTTGCCCCGGGTGCCCTCCCTGCTGTCCCAGAGTGTGGGTGACCGTGTTGGCCGAGGACACGGGGCAGGGAGCTGAGGGCAGTGCCGCCCACGGTCCTGTGACTTTGGGGCAGTGGCCTCTGCCGCCCCCCAACCCCGGCCGTGGAAGCAAGCGCACCCCGTTCAGCCCTCCAGGAGCCCCTGCGCAGGGGACCCCGCATGTCGGCTGGGCTCCTGACCCACGGAAGGTGGAGATGGAAGAGAAGTGGGTGGTTAGAGCTGTAAGCACGTGACCACAGGTCGGCTGCAGGAGAACACAGGGGCGCTTGTCTTGGGGACAGTGACGTTCTCTTAAAAGCTGGCGCGGTTGCCAAAAGGGGGCAGGGACAGAGATACAGGGAGGAAGGGGGAAGAGGGGGTCGGGGAGGCAGCTCCTGCCAAGACCAAGCCTCCCCCAGCCCCAGGCCAAGCCGAGGGCCAGAAGCTGGACTCCATGCAGGGGCCGCTCCCCAGTCCACAGATGGCAGAGCCGGGCCCGCCCTTACTGCCCCCCCTACCACCAGGGGAGGATCGCGGCCGTGCCACTCTCTGCCCGCCTGCCCAGGGCTCCCGTCAGCACCTCCCTGCTGGGTGCCCTCCCCGCCCAGCCCTGCACGGCCACCCCAAGACCCTCTGCGTGGTGGCTCTTCACAGGGGGCGTTCGGCCCAGCCGGCCACTGTCAGACGGTGCAGATCTCCATCCGGTCTGTGTCCCTCTGGTCGCTGTCCCCACCTTGAGCCAAGCCGCGGGTCACCCGTGTGCTCCAGGCCCAGCCCAGAGCAGCAGCAGGAAACTCCCGAGATGAAGCCCTCCTGCAGGGAGGCTGTGGGACGAGTGGACGCCCTTCTGCCCAAAGACCATGCCACTGATTTAGGAACTCCAGTAAACCCACTGGGGCTGAGAGCTTGTTCCGTTCAAAGTCCTGCAGTGATGCAGGGGGGACCACGCAGACCAGACCCCCATTTTCACTCTTTACTAAGAATCCAAACCTGATCCCAAGGCCATATCTGAAAAACCAAGAAAGAAAACGAGGGAACCACCTCAGACAGACGACCGATGAACTGTGTTTCCTGACTCTTGGGCAGAAGAAACCCAAAGCTGTTCCGCCCGAGCTGAGCTGACGTCCTTCTGCCCCAGCCGGGGCCTGGTCTCCTGGCGAGAAGGGAACGAGATGGCGCGAGGCTTGGGGTCCAGGATGCAGGACCCCCAGGGCCCAGCCACCCCTCCTTCTCAGCCCCCACCGTGAAAGCCCGCTGGGGAGCCCCTTCCTGGGGTTGGCCCTAGGGGGGCCGGCCTGCAGGCAGGAGGCACTGTGCATGGGGCACCTGGATGTGAGCAGCTCCGCTGACTCCAGGACCTTGGGCCCTTCCAAGCCTTGGTTTCCTCAAGTGTACAATGGGTATGAAACCTCCCTGCCTGCCCCACAGGCTGCTGTGGAGATAAAGGACCGGCTTTATGAAGAAATGAATCCCACCTGCCCAGGGCAGGGCTGTGAGCTGCAGGGCCAACCCTGAGCCCTCCTGGGCATCACGCCCTCCTCGTGGGTGGAAGGAGCTGTGGACCCCTCTGTGTCCAGTCCCCTGCGGGGAAGCAGACAGAGATGGTGGGTGGAGAGGCCCCGTGTCCTGCCCCCTCCCCCGTGGAGCCACTGTGGGTGCAGTGGCCAGGGAGGAGAGGCCTGGGGCCGGTTAATGGAGTGCGGATTGACTGGACAGGAGCTGGTTAGCTCTGGCATCTGGCTTATCTTGAGCAGCGGCCGCAGGATCAATACTAATCCCTTGATCCCATTAGGGCCCCTGCAGGTCTCGGGGACGGCGTCCAGCCTCCCTCCCGGGCACTGTCTGGGGCTGGAGGGTAGAACTGGAGCCCTAACCGCACCCTCCTGCTGTTTGCTGTTAACCCCTCCCCGTGTCCTGCTTCCTGCAGCCCCTGGCACCCCCGCCCGTCCTCTCACACCACCACCCAGCCCCCCACAACCCGGGCCCTGACATCTGCTCGGCCCCAGCGGGACTCAGGCTCCCAGTGTCGGGCCCGTTTCTTTCCTCCCGGGTACGGCAGTGCTCTCCTCACCACCTCTCCTCCAGTGACTCAGGACCGATGTCCTCAGGGGGCTGGGGGTCCCCTCTGGCGGTCAGTGATCCAAGAGTCCATAATGTTGGTTCCCAGCCTGTTTGCAACAGTTTCTGCTTGTTCTCATCATCACGGAATATGACATAAACCAAGAAACACGAGCTGGAAAGAAAGAAATGTGTCGTTCCTAGGAAAACTAAGCTGAATGCTCTCAGAAGATTCCATGAGGCGAGTCTAGGGAAAACGTTCTCCAAATGAGGTGAAGATTGGTGGGAAACATCACAATTCTAAAGGATGCGGCGCAGGTTCCTCACCGAGTGTCCCAAGGTCTTGGATCACTTCCGAGAAGTCGTCGCTGAGGCCAAAGGCGGTGTGCCCAGCGGGGCGACTCCCAGAGGGTGGCGAGCTCCCAGGACAGGCCTCAGCCCCGCTTCCCAAGCGGGCAGTGCCACGCTGGCCAGTGAAGAGCGTGTGGTCGGGGACAGGACCGCTGATCGTGCAGTTGTCGGGACACGTGCAGTGTCCGCATCACCTTGAAGGACTCTTCACCCCGCGGCCTCCTGTGACCGCCACCGTCCTGGGCTTATGGGCACCACGGCTCCTACCCTGCTCCAGAGGCGAGGGCTGGGGTGGTCTGTGTGAAACTGACCTCCGCCACACACATGCACACGCCATCTCCGCAGCACCTCCCCGAGGGATGGGACGGAGCCGTGTGAAGCCGCTTTCCCTGCTGTCGTGTGGTCCAGGGAATCCAGCAGGGCCTTGCCCACCACCGATGCTGAACTAATATTTGCTGAATGGAGTTAAACCAGCCTCTTCTGCAGGTACTGGGACGCGGGTGAGGTTTTCGTCTGAATCCTGCAGCGCAGGAGGCAGCCTATCCATGCATTTGGAATCGTCCAGCCTGGAAGCCAACCTTGTCCTGGCCCTGCCTCCCCAGGCCCAGCCTCTCCTGTCCAGCCTGCCCGGCTGCAGCCCAGCCTTGGACACATCGGGGCCCCCCATCTGGGTCCCAGACACCCCCTGGTTCTCACAACCCATGACACCCTAAAACCCATAGGCAAATTCCTATAACTAGGTCTCCCCAGACGTGGCCAGTCTCCAGGGCTGCTTGGCCCATGAATCAGCTGTTACACTGGCCTCTTGCTTTGACTTTGGCCTTGAATGCCACCCGACCCCGTTTTCTCACCAGAGCCCTGTCTTAACCTCAAGGTGCTAAAATGGCAGAACTGAAACTTCATAAGAACCTCCCAGTCCAGCCCTGTGTGTGGAGATGAGGGTGGAGGCCGAGGAGGACAAGCAGGGGCCCCGGGGGCAGCAGCCAGAGCACTGTCCCGCCCCCTCACGTCCCCTGTGCCGTCCCATGGGGCTCACACGCCCCTCGGCGCAGCCTTGTCTGTGTCCAGCCGAGGCCCCCCGTCTGCACTTGCTGAGGGGCTGGGCGGCGGGGGCCAGTCACGGACACGAACTGCGGTGGCTGGCGGGGAGTCCTGGCCTCGGCGGACACCGGGCCCCACCCTCGCTCTCGCCGGCAGGACCTCGCTTCAAGCACCGCAGTCTCCCTGCCGCACCCCTCCTCCTGGCTCTGGGTGCGGCCGAGCCCCTCCTCCATCTTTGCACTGACTCCTCTGCCCGTGGCCACCAAGGGCCCAGGGCGGCCCTGGGTCTGCGGCTGCTTGAGCCTGGACCACAGGCAGGCTGCCCGCCACCCGTCCAGGGCCAGGCAGGAAAAGTGGGCCGAGGCCAGTGGTCATCCTTGCAGCCCCGTCTCACACTTGGGCCTCTGGGTCTGGGGTAGCTTCCGCTGCTCCCAGCCCAGGTCCCCCCAGGCCTCTGCTCCCTGATGCCCAAGCCCAGGCCCCATTTCCCTCAGACCCGCCCCCTGCTGGCCAGCTGGTGCTCTCCAAGGCTGGGGGCTCTCCCTGCTCTGCTTCATAACCGCCTGGTAATTCGCTCCATGATTTTGCTGCTATGCTTATAATAGCCTCCATTAAAGTTATGGGGTTTTCAAGCCTTAATGGCTTCCAGAGTAATTAATGCACAACTGGGTTTATGGCTAAGTTTATTTTTAGAGCTTTTCTGCCCGCCCCACCCCCTTCCTTTCATAGAAGTTTTGACCAGATAGAGCAGATGGGATCAGAGCCTCCCTCCAAGGCCCTGGTGTCCACGGCCCCCCTTCCTCTCCTAGTACCCCTCCTGCTCCCCCCAGGGGGGTGCTGGGCCCTGCAGGGGGCCTCCCGGAAGGGGCTCTGGGGCCTGACCCTCCTTCCCGAGCTCCTGATGCAGCTCAGACCCAAAGGGCCCGGATTCAGGTCTGGCTCCACTGCACGCCGACGGTGACTTGGACAAGACGCGGACACTCACGGCTTCTGCAAACTCCAGGTGGAAGGGGTCGAGGTCAGCGCCTGCGGCCTAGGCGTTGGGAAGACTGAACGTGGAGTGTCAAGTGCATCTCTGGCCCCACAAATGCTCCCCACCAGCTGTTCTTTGCTCAAACTGCAGCCCGGGCGGCCGAGGGAGGGGCAGGTGCCGGAGGCTGGAGGCTGCCCCAGCGCAGCTGCCTGAGTGCCAGGGCAGGCCAGCTCCCCACGGCTTCCCTGCCAGAACCAGAGCCTCCCCAAGACCAGGATGCCTGGAAAAGCTCCAGGGCGATCACAGGACCAGAGGAGACCTCCCAGCCAGCCCTACTGGAAGCGCCTCTGATCCCCATCACGTGGCCTGAGACAGCCCCGCCAAACCGAGGCCCCAACTCAGCCCTTCGCAGCCCTGCCTGTGGCCTTGGAGCAGGGCAGGGGCTGGGCGGGGAGGTAGCACGAGCTCACGCAGCACAGGAGACCCAGACAGGCATCCTGGGTGGGACTCTGGGCTCCCACCTGCTCAGGCCACGACAAGGAGTGTGGAGGAGACAGCTCGCACCCCAGGATCATTCCCTGCTCTGTGCCTGCACCGTTTAACCCCGGTGGCAGGGGGGCGGGCCGTGCACCATCTGACTCCAAGGAGGCTGTGGAGCCAGGGGTGGCAGGGGCAGCGGGGCCACCCCGGGAGACCACAGTGCCCGTCACTGGAAGACAACACGGTTCTTGCACCAGGCATGGGGACTGCTGGCAGAGAGAGGACCAGGCAAGGAGGAGGACGCACTGTCTCCAAAACAGGAGCCCAGGTCCTGCTCAGCCCTGGCTCTCAGCTCCGCGGGGGACGGATGCGCGTCTGCGGGGGGCTGGGTGGGCAGCGAGCGGCCTCGGGGGCTCGGTGTGCCGGTGCTGGGCACTGGGGTGGCCCACACACCGGGACAGGCCAGGGCCGCCCATGGCTGTCCTCCCTCACGCCTCCCCGTGTGGACCCCAGCTGCATCTTGCACGGCACTCAGCTCAGAAGTGAGGAGGAAGGTGAACGTTGGGATGTGACAGTTTCCATGGCGGTCCGGAGGCTGAGCGCCTGTCTCCTGGCACGTGGGCAGCCAGGCCAGAGGGGAACTCTACCCACAGGGCACCTCTCCTGGAGCTCCTGGAGCCCCTGCTGCTGCCATTTGAGTGCCGTCTCCCTGGGACATGGCAGTCCTACCGGGAGCATATCTCCTGGCTGACGCCCAGCTGCAGCGCCCGGCCTCCGCCCTACCTCTGCGGGGGCTTCACAAGAATAGATCCTGTCCAGGTCCACTCCTTAATCCAGGCTGTGAAATAACCATCTGGGCACAAGCCTGTGACCATCACAGCTGCTGACTCGTTCCGAGTGCTTGCTGTGTCCATCTGGTGCCAGCCCACGGGCTCCACGGGTGTTAACGCATTTAATTCCCAGAAGCCTTGGGAAGTAGGTGCTGAAGGCGCCCATTTCATAGATGAGAAAACTGAGGCACAGAAGTGAGTTGGGGTTAAACCCAGGCAGGTGTGTCTGAACCCTGAGTGGACAGCACCCACCGCCACCTGTGAGGACAGAGGCTGGCCACACCCCACGGACTGGCAGAAGCCAGGCTCCACCCTGAAAACACGATGCTGTGCGTCCCGAGCCGGCCAGCGGGGGCCCGTTCTGCCCAGGTCTCTGGCCGCCACCTTTGCTCTCTCTTGCAGGTGTCCACCCCGCAGGGTTCCTGACCCACCTCAGAAGGCAACACCCACCAGACTCCGGTAGGGCCGGACTCCGCAGACCTGCTTCGGCAATGGGTGGGTTGTGAGCGTGGTCAGGCCTGCTGGCCAGCATTCAGCTTCCCGCTGCCCCGTGCCTGGCCCACCCGGCCCATTCCTGTTCTTTTCTCCCCTGTGCTCGCCGCCGTCCGCTGCCGTCGCTCAGGTAACGAGGAGCTGTGGGCCCAGCCAGCCTTGGAGATGCCGAAGAGACGGGACATCCTTGCGATTTTCCTCATCGTGCTGCCTTGGACGCTGCTCGTCACCGTGTGGCACCAGAGCACCATCGCGCCCCTGCTCGCCGCACACAAGGGTGAGCCCCCACCCGGCCCCACCTGCCGGGCTTTGCTGATGGGGTGACCACAGCCAGGGCTTCTGGAGTCCTGACTCTCACCCGCTCGGTAGCTGGGGAACCGAGGACGAGCCAGGCTGATGACTGTACCCTCGTGGGTGGGGTGGGGGGGTCTTGGCCCGTTTGGGGCTCTGATGATGCCACACATACAGGCACAGACTCACGGGGCAACTCTGCACCTGTTCCCAGGACGTGCACCCCGGGAGGGCTCAGGGGTGGGTGGCCAGGATTCCCGGACTGCGTTGTTTAAAACCTTTCAGGGCGAGTGTGTTGTTCGCTCCTCTTTTCCTGGCCAGGAAGCCCTGATCCAGTGCCAACTGCTGAAAATAGGCTGGACAGAGGCAAGTCCCCCGGAGCCGGGTTAGAACTGGCTTCGTCTGGCTCCCAGCCCAGAGCTTTTCCCTCTCACACCAGGGCCCCCTATGCCCCAAACCCGTACACGTGCGCATCCCCCCGCGCCTGCCCCTCACGGCCAGTCTCCAGTCCCACACTCCCCCGCTCTCTGTTCGAGCCCTTCTCCCATGGGAGCCCGGGGAGCCTGATGAAACACAGAGGTGCCCAGGCACGTCCCAGGGAGCAAGCTGACAGGACTGGGGTGGGTGGGGGGATGCTGGGAATCGGTGATTTGGGTGCAGGCAGGGCCAAGAGCCACAGTCTGAAGCTGGGCTGCTCCACAGTTACACATTGGGGCCTGCTCAGCCCCGGTGGGTCCTGAGGCTTCTGTGAGGAAGGGCCAGGCTGAAGATGGCTAAATGCCCACTGCCTGCTGGGGCACCTGGAGCTGTCCTCCTCCCAATCCAGCACCTCTCCTTGGTGCTTACTTTTTTTTTTTTTTGTGGCCATGCTGCTGGGCCTGTGGGACCTTAGTTCCCCGACCAGGGATTGAACCCGGGGCCTGGCAGTGAAAGTGCGAGCCCTAACCCCTGGACCGCCAGGGAAGTCCCTGGCGCTTATCATTTTAGAGTTGTCACCCAACAGCACATCACTACATTTACCACATGTAAAGGGACATAATACCACGTGGCTTCCATTCTCGGCAGGGCTCTGGGGTCAGAGACGCCAGACTGCTTCGCTCAGCACTGCCCTTCCTGCCTGAGGACAGAGAACTGGCATCCACTCTCCCCAGAGCAGCCAAGACAGAACGAAGGCAGCAGCAAAGGAAGTTAGGGAGGCCTTAGGACCCAAAGGCGGCAGAAGCCCTGACCCAGCCCTGTTGTAGGCACGGAGAATGTACCAGGGCACAGACCTGCCGGAGGGGGGGTGATTTGAGCGGCAGAAAGGGACAGGGAGGGAGAGGGACTCTCAGTGTCCTTCCCGGGCCTTGGTTTCCAAAACTTTACTCACGGCAGGATAAACTAAACTTTACTTATACCCTGGTCAGAAGCTGCTCTCCTCAAGCTTGTTGTCTTTCACAGTCTGACCCAAAACTCCTCCTGCAAGTGCCCTTGGCCACCTGCATCTGCGCTAGTCTTCCGACCCTGCACCCATGGCCCAGGCGCAGGCTCCCACTACCACTGTGTGTCTCGTCGTGGATGTCTGGTTGGCCTTTGGGAGCTCCCTGAGAGGCAGGAGCACGTGTGTCCCCGCCCCTCGGTGCCCAGCGTCCAACCCCATGCCAGCACCCGGGCTAACAAGAACCATGGGAAGGAGGGAGGGGGCGGCAGCTGGCTGGACCCCACTTCGCCCCCTGCAGGTAACCACTCACGCCATCCTTTCCATAGTTGCAAGAAGCCATGAGGAACAGGGCCGCTTACCAGGGATGGTGAGCCTCGAGGCAGAGTTACGAGCCCTTTAACCCACATGCAACTCGATAAAGAAGATGCAGGTATTGGCTCCATTTTGCAGTTTCTAAAACTGAGGCACCAGAAGCCAAGCACCCTGCTCACGGCCGTATGGTTAGTACAGAGTGGCGCAGGGTCTGAGCCCAGGCACTCAGATCCCTAGGTCTGTCCTCTGACACTTGCCACCTCCTGCTGAGATGGTGTGAGAGCAGTGAGGGGCCCACAATCTTTCAAACAGGAAGACACACCTCAGAGAGAAGGGACTCTTTAAGAACAAGCATACCCGTGGGGGCTTCCCTGGTGGCGCAGTGGTTACGAATCCGCCTGCCAATGCAGGGGACACGGGTTCGAGCCCTGGTCCGGGAAGATCCCATATGCCGTGGAGCAACTAAGCCCATGCGCCACAACGACTGAGCCTGCGCCCTAGAGCCCGCAAGCCACAACCACTGAGCCCGCATGTCACAACTAGTGAAGCCTGAGCACCCTAGAGCCCATGCTATGCAACAAGTGAAGCCACCACAATGAGAAGCCCATGCACCACAATGAAGGGTAGCCCCCGCTCACTGCAACTAGAGAAAGCCCGCACCCAGCAACAAAGACCCAACGCAGCCTAAATAAATAATTTTTTTAAAGTAAGTAAACATTTTTTTAAAAAGATATGAATCAACACCATTTAAAAAAAAAAGAATACCCATAGGCTGATTTCCCCTCATGAGAGGACTGCTGGCTTTGCCCATGGGGAGAATGTCCAGGATGCAAGAGAGAGCTTGGTCATTAGAGCAGCCCCAGCGGGCGCAGGGTGCCTTCCGGAGAGAGGGGCTCTCATCCCTGTGGGTGTATCACTGATGAAGCCTCTGCCAGGTTTCACACACGCCTCTCCCGGGGTCCTTGGGGGCGCCTGGGCACACTCGGCTGGGTGTGGGGCAGGCAGGGTTCCAGGCGGCTGAGAGAGTGTGAGCGGACAGTGCAGATTAGGGGACAGACACCAAACCCCAGAAGAGCTGAGATGGGCCTCCGCCCTCTGCCCCTTTGCACAAATGTGAGAATAAAGTCAGCGGCGACAGGCACAGCGTTCAGAATTATCTTGCCAGCTATGGGCAACACCCTAGAAGAAAATGCAGTAGTTAAGTATCAGATACTCTGCACCAAGATTCAGAAGCTGGATTAAGTAAGCCCCGCTTGACTCCAGGGTTTGTGAAAAATCGGGGCGAGGTAACCGCAGATTCCCGGTTCCACGGTTTGTTGTAGCCACGACAGCACTAACACTGCCCTCCGGCATGGGAGGCAGTGCCTGGGGCTCTGCAGCCCCAGCCTGTGCGAGGCAGTGCAGTCAGCTTTGGCCAGGTGAGAAGGGTATAGGGTGGTGAGGAGAGGACACTTTGTCACATAAAACCCGAACCGCGGATGCAATCTTGGAATTTGGCCGCGGATGCAATCTTGGAATTTGGCCAGCTGCCCTCAAATAGCTACAGAGCTGTCAAATGCGAGAAGGAGGGAGAGGTTATTTCTGTGTCATCTCGGGAGTCAGAACTAGCAAAACCCAGGGGAGGATGTCAGGCAAGCAGCCTTGACCGCCAGCTTCAGCCCACAGGGCCCCAGGCAGGGATGCGCTGACGTTCCCGCGGGTGGAGCAGAGGAGAGCTGCGTGGGGCGGGGGGGCCGAGGTACCTGCAGCGGAGCTGCCCACACCGCCCCCCCTCCAACCCGCAGATGACGGCAGCGATCCCCGACGCGAGGCGCCACCCGGCGTGGACCCCAGGGAGTACTGCATGTCCGACCGCGACATCGTGGAGGTGGTGCGCACCGAGTACGTGTACACGCGGCCCCCGCCCTGGTCTGACACGCTGCCCACCATCCACGTGGTGACGCCCACCTACAGCCGTCCGGTACAGAAGGCTGAGCTGACGCGTTTGGCCAACACACTGCTGCACGTGCCCAACCTGCACTGGCTGGTGGTGGAGGACGCGCCGCGCCGCACGCCGCTGACCGCGCGCCTCCTGCGCGACACCGGCCTCAACTACACGCACCTGCACGTGGAGACGCCGCGCAACTACAAGCTGCGCGGGGACGCGCGCGACCCGCGCATCCCGCGGGGCACCATGCAGCGCAACCTGGCCCTGCGCTGGCTGCGTGAGACCTTCCCACGCAACTCCAGCCAGCCCGGCGTCGTGTACTTCGCGGACGACGACAACACCTACAGCTTGGAGGTTTTCGAGGAGGTGCGTGCTTCGTGGACGTATATGGGGCCCGGGGAGGGTGCGGACCCGGCGCGGCCTTCAGCCCCGGCTGGCGAAGGGGGAGGAGATTGGCCTCGGCCGCAGCCCTGGCTTCCGGGCACTGTCTGCACGAGGGCTTCCAGTGGAGGGACAGGGAAAGGGGGTTCCCTGTCGACTCTCTGAGTGTCCTCCGGGTCTGGGAGTCACGACAGTGGATGGGGGGGAAGGAGTCATTTCAGACTCTAAATTGGGAAGACAGAAGTTTTGCAGCAAAGGACAAAGAGGGCAGGTCACGTGACAAGGCGAGTATCAGCTGGTTGGAGGGGTGGCCTTGCCCACAGCCCAGGCGTGCTCCTCGGCGGATGCCCACCCCGAGCAGCCCGGGTGCCCTGACTCCCATCCCTGCCCAGGCGCCCTGACCCTTCTCCTTCTGTAGATGCGCAGCACCAGGCGGGTGTCCGTGTGGCCCGTAGCCTTCGTCGGCGGCCTTCGGTACGAGGCCCCGAGGGTCAATGGGGCCGGGAAGGTGGTCGGCTGGAAGACTGTGTTCGACCCCCACCGGCCGTTTGCAATAGACATGGCGGGGTTTGCGGTCAACCTGCGGCTCATTCTGCAGCGAAGCCAGGCCTACTTCAAGCTCCGCGGCGTGAAGGGAGGCTACCAAGAAAGCAGCCTCCTGCGAGAACTTGTCACCCTCGGTGACCTGGAGCCCAAGGCGGCCAACTGCACCAAGGTAAGACCCTCAGCAGAGCTGACAGCTGCGATGCAAGCTTTCTCCAGCCCACAGAGCCCTCCCTCTAGATCAGGGAGAAGGAAATAGGGCCCCAGACAGCCTGCGAAGGAGAACCAGCTTCCCAAGACGGCAGCTTATCGCCCTTCAGGAGCCACGGTAATGGCAGGTGGGGGAGCAGGAAGGGGCGACTGGCAAGACAGAGCCCAGGACTGAACCCCTCCCTCACCTCGAAGCAGCTGGGCTCCACGACTCTCCTGCCAGACACACCTCCATGTGTGCACACACATGCACAGACACGGGCACACATATACATATGCATGTGCACGCATACACGCATGCATGGAACATACATGGGTGTGCGTATGCACAACACACACATACATGTTCATGCACATGTACACACACACACGCTGCTTCAAGTTTGGACTTCTCCAGCCAGGGCCTGGGCTGTCACTTAGCTGAGCTGAAGGTCCCAGAACTCTCTCCCTCTGGACCCATGAAGAAATGCAAGGGAGGATGAGAAGCAAGAGGAAACCTTGAGACCTGTTTGTCTCTTTTCTGTAGCTGTAGACTTTCTGTTTCCAACAGATATTTTGAATGCAGCCTATGTACAAAAAGCAAGAATGAGGGGGTAGTTAGAAATAAAGAACGATGGAGAAAATCTTGCTGGAACAAGGGCAGAAGGAGAGGGGGCAGGGGTGGGAGGGCGAGGTCAGGGGCCTGCCCCATGTGGTCTCACGTCTCTGAACACACAGATCCTGGTCTGGCACACACGGACTGAGAAGCCGGTGCTGGTGAACGAGGGGAAAAAAGGCTTCACTGACCCCATGGTGGAGATCTGAGCCCCAGGACACAGGTAGGGGGATGCAGGCAGGTGACGCACTGGGCGGGCCACCCAAGCTTGGATGCAGAGTAAATCTGCCAAGACTTTTCCTCTTAGTCTTTAATCATGAAGGTCAGAGCAAATGCCCCGTGGAGTCTCAGGAGGCGTAGCTGAAGTCGACAGGCGCCAGCCTCCCCCCGTGGCTGGGTGGTTCTACCACCAGCTGCTTGGAAGGCCTCACCTTCCAGGCACCGCCTGGTGACAGCTCCCTGTCATCACCACTGTTATCCTGGCCACCAGCCGGTCCCCTTATGAGGCGCTGCTGTGTGGACCCGCCCAGGCTCTGTCTCCTGCAGGTTCCTCCTCCGTCCTGGTGAAAGCGTGGACCGAGGAGCCTGGCCTGACTCCCAAGCTACCACTTTCCTCGGTTTGACCTTTCTTTCTGTAGGCCTCAGTTTCTTCACCTGCAGAATGGGTTGTTGAGGCACCAGGAACAGTCTGGCACATAAGTCCTGCCTAAGTGTTGCTATTTTTATTTGTTTGATTCTTTTTGGCCGAGCCACGCAGCATGCAGGATCTTAGTTCCCCAACCAGGGATCGAACCTATGCCCCCTGCAGTGGAAGCGCAGAGTCCTAACCACTGGACCTCCGGGGAAGTCCCTTTATTTGGTTAAAACCCTGTATTGCAGTAGGTCACAGGCTCCATCTGTGTTTTAGAGGCAAAGGAATGAGGCTGAGTAAAGCTGAAGTGAATTGTGCCAGGTGATTGGCAAAGCCAGGAATTTTCTATGAGCTTCTCTGTGATCTCATCAGAGGTGGGAGCTCAGACAGTGGGACACACCTCTGTCCTCTGGTCTTGGAGTCAGGCTGCAGCTTCTGTATCACCTGGGCAATGGCCCTGCCCACAGGGGACCACAGGGGGTCTGCTTATCTTGTCCCCTGAACTTAGAAAATCACCTCAGTCGCTGCCACTGAGACTGTGTCGGGACAGAGCATCACTCCCTGCCTCTCCTGCTCCCGGCCTCTCAGTGGGGACCTGGGGGTGGGTTCTGCGGAGCCCCTGGGTGACGCTTCAGGGGCCCAGGATCCAGCGGCTCCCTCACGCCTCCCCCATTCTTCTCCCCGTCACAGGAGCCCCCTTCTCAGACCTGCTCCTGGCCACCTGTGCTCCCCACACGGGTGGTCCCTCCGAGGCGGACTCCTGTGGAATCGCCGTCACCCTCCTTTCTACTCTGGGGCCTTCAGAGAGACCAGCCTGATGCCAGGACAAAGGACGGAGACCCTAAAGCACAGAAACCCCAGACCTGTTGTTCTGTCCCATCTGCCCTGGCAGGGCCGGCCAGGGCAGACACCATGGGCCCCAAGCCCGGGAGTGATGCCAGGCTGGGAGGGGGCAAAAGACCCCAGCAGTCCAGCAGAGGGCTCCCCGGCTCCCCCTCGAGGCCCCACGACCACACAGGACACCTGGCCAGGGACTGCGAAAGACGGCAAGCAGCCCCCACCCCCGGCATCAGGAACGAGCTGCTCCGAGGAGATGCAGCCCCTCCAGCCGGCTTTCCTCTGGCTCCTGCTTGCGGAGCGTAAGGCTGTCTGTGCTCCCGGCAGGCGGCCAGCCCTGTGTGCGGGGAGTCGGGCTGCCAGAGGGCTGCTCTCCCCATACCTCAACCTCGTGGAAGGAGCAGAGCGCCCTCCCTGGCTCTTGTCCCAGCGCAAGGAAGGAGGTGGGCCCTCCACCCAGCACAGGGTATAGACCACACGGCACCTCCCCAACGCCCACTGGGCTCCGGGCCCCTCGCCTGGGCTGGGACTGGGGAGGCAGGAGCCCCCAACCCAGAGCCATGAGAACCACAGGCCTCAGGGGCTCGAGGGAGCAGGTGGGCCAGGAAGAGAGAGGAGGGGCCCGGGCGGTCCCAGGGCTCCTCCCTGCCCCTGGCTGGGGGACTCTGGATTAGCAGAGGGATTTACGGAAGGGGGCAGAGATGATCTGGACCCCGAGGGCAGGATACCTGAGCACACACTGCTTTGGAAATCATGCGATTTACACACCGAGTGGGAAGTAAAACCTCCCTCCTCCCTAAACTGGGGGCGCGAAGAGCAAGCCGGCCTCATGTCCGGCCGCCCGGCCGCCCCAGACAAGGAACCGTGCGCGGCCCTCAGCCAGGAGGAGAGGTGCCTGTCTCCCTGGCTTCCCGACGGGGCCAGCCCTCTGCCGGTCTCCACTCACACTCCTGAGCGTTTGGAAGCACAATTTTCCTCCCCTGTGGAGGCAGAGGAAGGGCCTGAGCCCACTGAACAGGTGTTTACTTTTAACCGCTAATAGCCCCTACTCCACTTAGACTCATGGGGTGGGTCTGCGGGCCATGGAGAGCCCACTCCTGGGTGCATGGGTGGGTGGGCAGTGGGCCGCAGCCCAGCGACCTAACATTCACGGAGTATCGGCTGCCTGTTTTTGAAGTGGATTTAACTCCTCAGCATAGTCACGAAACCTTCGAGGGAGGGCTCACGTCCCTGAGGGCCCTGAGCCACCTGCAGGACGTCCCACACCCATGGTTGCCTGGGAACCAAGTGGGTGGCGGGGAAGGGAGGGTGGGCGAGGGCGGGCACCGTCGAGCAAGTGAACTCATGCAGGGCTCTACTCTGCCTCACTCGCCGGAACCAGCCCCAAACGCAGGGTCAGCTTGGCTGGGCTTGGGCCACCTTGGCCCGAAACCCAGGGCTCGTTTTCAGGAAACTTGATAACGACAACATGGGTTCCTCTGTTCTTTCGGCAGATGCTACTTCTATTGTTTTCACCTAATACCCTCTCTTAGCTGCATGTGTATTTATTTATAATTATAACCCTGATGGACTGCAGCTTTCACCTTCATTGGGAATGAGTTTGCTATGAATCAGAATTGGGTCCATGGCTACAGTTTGTTTTCCAAACGCAGTGTGTTCCCTGCTCCCCCCTGTACAGGAGCGGGGTGGGGGCCGGAGGACAGAGACGGGGAAGGTGGAGCCCCCAAGCTGCACTATCGGGTCTGTTTTAATTTAACTGTATTTAATTTGTTTTGAAATTAAAAGTCAAATATGGTTTTTAACAGTCTTAATCCTCCTCAGCCCTGCCTTAGTTTTCCTCATTCATTTAACCGTCCAACCTGTACCATCAGGTGCCTTGGGGGGACACGCCTTGTTCCCAGCACAGCACAGGGCCGGGAAGCCAAAGCTCTGCCTGCCCAGGGCTGCCCTCTCCGGAGAGGACACAGATGCCCGGGGCCAGGGTGCTCCAACAACCGTCATCAGTTCCAAGGTGACGGATGAGGCAAGCGGGGCGGAGTGCAGCTGGGGAGGTGCTGGCACCCCACCTGGGCCGTCAGAAAAGCCTCCCTGGCCAGGTGGCCTCCGAGCCAACGTGCAGAGAACTGGGTCCAGGAAAGAGAAGCTCCCCCCGCGGGAGAGCGCTTAGCTAACAGGCCACTGAGGGCAGCTGACTGGGAGCGGGGGGTGGGTCACACGTGGGAGCAGGGGGCACAGACACTCTGCTCTGGAACCAGGGCGAAGCTTGTAGCTAGGGAGTGAAAGAGAGGCTGTCGGAGGGTTTGCAGCAGAGGACGGACCCAGTCTAACCGGCCTTTTAGAAGAAGCGCTCGCTTCCTGTGTTGCCAACAAACAGGACACGGGCAGGCAGCCCGAGACAACGGTGAGTCGGACGAGGCGCAGCCCTGACGAGAGGGCAGCGGGCGGGCTCTGGACACGGGTCAGGGGTTTGCTGATGGGCTGGATGTGAGGTGCAAGTACAGCCACGAGTAACCAAAACAGAACAGAACTGTGTCCACTGCTCCGGGAAGACTGCAGGGGACAACGTGACAGTAAGTTTGGGGTCATGTGCTTGTTACGCTCACAGGAGAGGTGAGTGGACAGTGGTGCCTGGAGCCCCGACGGGGATGAACGTGGGAGAGAACGAGTGTGGAGACTGCTGCCAAGGCCCGTGGGCGAGGCCTCCACACCGAGTGAGGGCAGAGGCGGCCTGGGAGCAGCCTGAGATGCCCAGCACCTGGAGGCCGGGGTGACAAAGAGGGCATTCCCTGCCAAGGTGCTTGGACAGGAAGCTGGGGTCACTGGGCAGGCAGGTTGGCCCAGGGACCTCACCCAGGAAGGGCCGCGCGTCTGCGAGCTGGTGGGTGCGGAAAAGCAATGCCAGGGGACTCTTCATCACACAGATGGCGTCACCCTGAGTCTTCCAAACCCCAGCTCCGTGCACTCTCCCCAGCGGAAGCCCCCCACGCGCTTCATGGGACGCGGCATAAGTCAGGCAGGGTGGCTCAGCGCCCAGGCTGGCCCCGTCCACAGAGCCCGCTCTCTCCGCCCAGCCCCAGGCTCCCCGTTCAAGGCGGCACAGGAAGAGCTGGTGAGTTTGGACGAGATCAGGGACTGGGACCCCCAGCCATGATCCACCAGGTTAGCTTCAATAAGCCCTACTTCTCTGCCCCCAGCGGGAGCCTTGGGCCCAGCCCCCTGTGACCGTCTGCCCTTGACCCAGCTCCACTGTTTGGGCCCAGGGGCTGCGCACCACTGCCCCCATGCAGACCCCTCCTAAGCCAAGCATGGGCTCCCGGCCGTGGGGAGGAGGGCGCTGCTGGGAGGCTCTCAGCTTGCTGTTCCCCACCCGGTCCCCACTCCCGGAGGAATCCGCTCTTCCACTTGGACTATGAATGGAGATCGTCCGTTTGTGGCAGGAGGATCCAGACGTCGCTGGGGAGGCATACTCAGTACTGTGGCCAGCGCACGTGCCGCTCCTGGCCACCCAACACGGCCCCACCCTGCCCACCACACCGCAACAGCCGAGTCTTCTCGGTATGGCGACGGCCAGGCTAGCGTGTGCCCGGCCGGCACAAGCGGGGTCAGAGAAACACCACCAAGGAGGATGAGATGCAACTCTGTGGCTTTACCACAATTCAAGGCAGCGAACCTGAGCCTTAACACGGGACTCATCCCGTGGGGGCTTGTCCGGGGTCTGGACGGACAACTGAAAGGAAGGCTGCCCCTCCCTCGCCGCCTGGCCCAGGGTGGGGGCCCCGGGACCCCAATACTCCTGCCCAGGCCCCTGCGACCGCACCTTCTGCCTGCAGCCTCCTGGACCCTCCGGAGCAGCTGCCTCTCCTCCTGGGCTGGCACTGCCCCTTGCGGAATGAGAGGGAAACACGCTGTCTTGGGAGGTAAGGCTCAGCGTTCCTGACCGTCAGAGGCGATCCGAGTGGGGTGGAAGGGGGCCGGGGTCCCTCCACCACACCGACTTCCTCCCTGCATGGCGGAGAAGGCTGGCCCAGGTGCCCCCACCCTCCACAAATGGTGACGTGCCCCCCAGCTCAGAAACAGGGCCCACGGGGACACTCAGAGCAGACTGTCCAGGAGCTGTGCCCCACTCACCCCCACGGGGGACAGTCCCAGCCAGAACCCCCATCCCGCCCGTGGGAGCAGCGAAGGCAGACGGCAGCAGCCACAGAGCCGGGAAGCTCTTCGGGGAGGGGCCCTCCCTCGCCCCCAACCCGCTTCTCCGGTTGTGCAGGGGAGGGTCTGGACTGCAGCCGTGGGCCGAAAGGCCTGCTGTTGCCCTGCCAGGAGGCCTGGGGGCTGCTCAGTTCAGGTACTGGTGCCGGCCCAGGTAGGGCGTTTCCGTGAACTGTATCACCGGACCCGCCATCTTCTCCTCGAAGACAATGACCTGGGGGACACGGCCAGTCTGTCTCGGAGCCAGATCGGGCCCGTCAGAACTTCTGTCCTCTCCTGCCCGCCAAGGGCCCGCGGAGAAACACCGTGAGACAGGGAGGGCAGGGATGAGAAGGGGTCCCAGGAAAAGTGCTCCCACCTGGTTGAGGCCTTGGTCCAACCAGGCACCTGGGAGGTAGAGGGTCTCCTGGGGCCCGATGTTCCAGTAGCGTCCAAGGTTTTGGCCGTTGATGAATACAACCCCCTTCTCCCAGCCCTTTAAGCAGAGGAGGGGAGGTGTTAGTTGACCACATAAACCACCGAACGTAGAGTCACACGGGAGGCAGAGGCGCACACAGGCCCTGAGCTCTCCTCTCAGCTTCCCAGGGACCAGACTCGTCCCAACAGCCGCTCGGTACCGGGAGGGGAGCGCCAGAGCCCGTTCCCTCTAGCGCTGAGCCCCGGCAGGGCACCCGGACCACCGGAGCCCGGACCTGAGAAGCCCACCAGGTGGTGCCTCTGCTCTGACCCCACCCCCACCCAGGGAGGCCACGACGGAGACCCTCCGGGCACACGTGGTAGGGGGGCTCCAGGAGGCCAAGCACCAGGCTGTGGGCCCAAGGAGCGGAGCCCAGAGCACCTGGCAGGCGGAGCTACCAACCTCCAGCTTCACAAAGGTGTCACAGGGGGAGAGGGAGACGAACAGCGGCCCCGAGAAGAAAGCAGGGAACACGGGCATGTCAGGGACAGGGTTCCACTTGTCTGCGTGGAACCTGTGGGCAGGACAGAAGATGAGGGATGGGGGGCGCCTTCTCAGGTCCTCCCCGCCCTGTGAGCCGGCACAGCAGTGGCAGCCGGGGGGAGGAGCAGGGGAGCGCTCGGGCTCCGGTTCTCAGGCCGTGGCGGAGGGGTGCGGCGCGGGCACCAAGCCTGGGGCAGCCTCGGGCCTCCTGGCTCTCCTGCAGGCCGTCCAGCTGCTCCCACGCTGTGCAGGGCAGGACCCGCCTCTGAAAGAAGCTCTTCTTCATATCCAGGCTGTAGATTTTGAACTTTTTCAGGGGAGAATCATTCAGATAGATATTTCCAATTAAACCTGTGGGGACGAGGCAGAGACACTGAGCGAGGCCGACGGTGGGGGGACGGCTGACCCGCCGGCTGGGCACATACACAGAATGTTTCTGGAAAGTTCAACAAAGGACTCCTGCTGAAGGGCCAGCAACCCTAGGGGGCTCTTTGCACGCATAAAACCTTTCCCTGCAGCCCCAAAGCCATGAGCGCAAGTGACAGCAGCGCCTGCCAGGCCCTAGTGTGCAGGGAAGGAGGCTCCCGAGGGCAGTGTCGGCCTCCGGCCCCTGGGAGGGGGCCGCTCCCTTTTGGGGGCTGAGAATTCCAACGCCATGAAAGGAGGCCTCCAAGAGGCCACAGTGGCTCCAGCCTAGCTTCGAGGTCTGTTCAGTGGAGTCCCAGACGAAACAGACCTAGTAACTCAGCCAGAAATCTTCTACACAAGCCAGCATTAAAGGGTTTTTTCCAAGTACTTAAATTGTGAACAGACAGCACCGTGGCCAGGACTGCACACACTTGAATGGTGACTTCCCAGCACCTCGGGCTGGGACCCACTGGGTGTCCTGCATCCTCTCAGTCACAGAGCGGCTGAGTCGCCAGATTGGGAACCCAGACAGGCTGGGGGTGTTCAGAGGGCTGCAGACCCTCCTGAACTGCAGGTGCAGGTGTAGGGGGTGCACACGGCTCTGGACAGGAGGTCTGTGACTTGTGAACACTGAACCCTTCCAGAGGACAGGACTGCGCACCCCCAGCAGGGCCTGCGACTGGGCAGGCTGCCATGCTCTCTGCCCCCAGGAGAACAGAGAAAGTGAGGGCGGCCAGCACCACGAGCTCCTTAGGGAAGAAGCTGAGACCTAGGGAGGAACCCGGGGGGCTTTCGGGGCGGGGAGCGGAGGGGAGGGGAAGCACACCGAGGCCCTTCTGGAGGGGCACATCCCCAGGACACAGGAAGTCCCCAGGGCTGGGCCACATCACTTCCCCGAGGTGACAAAAGCAAACAGCCACGAGAGCTAGGAGGCCACCAGGCTTGCTCCAGGTAGGATTTATTGTCCGAGGTCCTATTTCCTAACTTACATAAAACCACCCACATTTTGATAAATGATGAGAAAGAGGCAAGTTCAAGCAGAGGTTTAGAGAGCCCGGTGGGATATTCCCGCGGGGAGGGCCACCAAGAGCATGCTGTTCACATACCTCCTGTACCCTCCTCCCCACCACAAAGGAGGTCACCCAGAGGTTTCCAAGGTGGATCAAAAAGAAAGTCAGTGTGGGGCTTCCCTGGTGGCGTAGTGGTTGGGAGTCCACCTGCCGATGCAGGAGACAGGGGTTCGTGCCCCGGTCCAGGAAGATCCCACATGCCGTGCCATGGCCGCGGAGCCTGCGCGTCTGGAGCCTGTGCTCTGCAGCGGGAGAGGCCACAACAGTGAGAGGCCTGCGTACCGCAAAAAAAAAAAAAAAAAAAGAAAGTCAGTGTGAAGAACAAAGAAGGCACGGGTCCTACACCACCTCCCTCCAAGGGGCCTCCGGGACCCACCTCCCTCCAAGGGGCCTCCATGACCCACCTCCCTCCAGGGGCCTCCATGACCCCACATCCGTCCAGTGGCCTCCATGACCCCACCTCCATCCAGTGGCCTCCATGACCCCACCTCCGTCCACTGGCCTCCGGGACCCACCTCCCTCCAAGGGGCCTCCATGACCCACCTCCCTCCAGTGGCCTCCAGGACCCACCTCCCTCTAAGGGGTCTCCACGACCCCACCTCTCTCCAGTGGCCTCCATGACGCCACCTCCATCCAGTGGCCTCCATGACCCCACCTCCATCCAGTGGCCTCCATGACCCCACCTCCATCCAGTGGCCTCCGGGACCCACCTCCCTCTGGTGGCCTCCATGACTCCACCTCCGTCCAGTGGCCTCCGGGACCCACCTCCCCACGATGGGCCCCCATGGCCCACCCCATCTATGGTATCAGCCTCCATGACCTGCAGGTGCTGCTGTGGAGAAGGGACAGCCACGCATGTGCTGTGACCCACCTTTGCGCTGATCATCAATATTAGTCCCGTAGTTGACTCGCCCGCGATTCTCCACCAAGATCCTTAGCATCGTGAACCCCTGCTGGGAGCACAGAGGGCACTGACGAAGCCCGATTCCCAACCACTGGGTCACAGCTGTGGAGCCCCAGTCCTCCCTAAACTCTGAGGACGGGATGGGGGTCCCTGCTCATCAGAAAGCCATGCCCACCCCCAGCTCTGTGGCTGAGCAGCCCCCTCGTCCAGGCCTCCCTCCAGGCCTCCCGCCACACCTGCCCAGGAGGCGCCTGGCACCAGCCTCCCAACCCCGGGGACAAACCTGGATCGAGGGGATGACAACCTTCTCCCTCTTATAGTCCAGGAACCCTATGGAGACCGTGTTCACAAACACCTGCCAGAGGAGCAGACAAGACCCCCCCGTGTCAGCAGGGGGGAGGCGTGGGGGTCCCTGCCGAGCACTCAGAGGTGATGGCACAGGGGCCAGGGGGAAACGAAGGCCCCAGGTTCCAGTGGGCAGCACGGCCGGCGGGGATGGGCCATCTCCGCACACGGGTGCTGCACGTGAGAGCCTCAGGGGAGGGGTCTGGTGTGCGGTGGGTCACGGCAGTTCAGAGGGTCGCCCCTACCTGTCCCCGGTCCCGCACATAGGCACTGAGGATGCCAGAAGAGGTGATAGTGGTCTCGTACAGCATGTACCCAAAAGACTGCCCGTTTCCCCCATTTATCGGGAGGTTCTCCATGTTGACCGGCTTCTCCGAGGTGACCGGCTGCACAGACACGAGACGGGAGGCAGAGGCTCAGCACAGAGAGGCGGCCTCGCCTTCTGGGGGCGCGGGGGCCGGCAGCCCCTATGGGGGTCAGCACGCGGGGATGGAACGTTTTCTCTATTTGACTTCTATTACACAATCAAGCTCCACAATCCTGATTTTGGTTTCTCGTCACAGTCTGCAAGGCTCTCCAGGCTCTCGGGGACAGCGACGGAGGGCACGTGATAAGGACAGAAGGCAGGCTACGCACGGTGGCCTCGGCGCTTTGTGACCAGCGTCATCTCTAAGCTGGCGCTGGGGAATGTGCCCGGCCTCCTCCCTCCTCTCTGCCTATTGCCCGCTGTGCTACCAGCTCCTCCTCTGGTTCCCTTCGTCCCTCCTGCTTCTCCCCCATGTGCGTTTGTCCTCTTTCCTCTGAGCTCCAAGGTTGGGGAGTGGAGCCCAAGGCGGTGGCGCTTCCTCTGGGCCAGCCCGTCCCGCCAGCAGCACGCACCTCCTCCAGGTAGGGCAGGGCGTCCCACAGGGACAGGTATAAAGCTGGCATCACTGGCTCATACGCCGTCTTGGGAAGAAGGTCAGGTGGGGCAGGAAGCGGGGCCCCTGCAACACAAGCAGACTGCAGAGCCGTCCCCAAAGGACCCCAACAGTCATTGTGCCTCCAGCGCCCCCCCCCCGGCCCCAGCTCCTGCCCCAGCCCAGCAGAACAGGCCCCTCCCAGCCCACCGAGACCCCGCCAAGAAGACGAGGCCAGGAGGCAGGTAGGCAGGGGCTTGCTCACATCCTCAGGAACCTTGACACCTAGGAGAAAGTGAAGCGGCAAGACCCCAACTCGGATGAGGACAGTCGCTCAGACCTGCCTGTCCTCGTTCCTGCACGCGCATCACCTGGGGCTGAGGCGGGGGGTGAGGGGTTGGGGGCAGAAGAAGCAAGTCTCCTGGGGTCTCAGAGCAACAGCCAGCCGGCGCCTGCGCCTGCAGCTACCTGAGACAGAGCCGAAGAACTCCCGGAGCCCTGTGTACTTGGCCGTGTAATCCCCGGCCTCGGTCAGCACCGCGTCATAGTCTGCAAGACACTAGCCGTGTCACGGGCCTCAGCCCCCAGGACAGCGTTGTGGAGGCAAAGAGAGACAGGAGGAGCTGGTGGGGCAGCAGGGTCCTCTCCCCAGCAATTCGGGAGGCAGAACACTTGATGTGAGCCGTCAGTCAAAATACCACACGCGCTAGACACTACCGAATGCCCCCAAACTGCCCAGACCCCACATTCCAGGCAAGGGGCAGGGTGACCTCATCCCAAGGCTCTGAGGAGGGGAGGGGCTACCCCCACCTGAGGGCCTTCCCTCCCGGCCTTGGCCTGCCTCCCCTCCCCAGCTGGCATGCAAAGGCCCAGGCACGTCAGCTGGCTTGTCGCCTATGGCCCTGGCAGCTGAAAAGTGACGGTCCGGACAAAACCTTGCCTTCATATTAGAGGTGCCAGCCACTGTCCCCGAGGGATGCCCCGCGAGAGCCCAGGCACGGGCGTGGGGCGCCACGTCGGGAGTACTTGCCGTAGCTGGTGACATCGGACTTGTAGTCCTGGAAGTGCACGGCTCCATTGATGAAGCCAAAGTTGGTGCCACCGTGGAACATGTACAGGTTGATGGATGAGCCAGCGTTGATGATGGCCGACACGGTTTTCAAAACCTCTGTGGGAGGAGAAGGGTGCAGAGAGCTGGCGCCTGGGACGCTGTGAGCCCGGTCCCCGCTCAGGGTCCCCCTCACAGCTCTGTCCTTAGGTCTCCCTAAACCCAACCACAGTCCATGGCGGGAGGATGGGACCCCGGCCCCAGAGCCCGGCTTCCAGCTGCTTTCAAGTCCCAGGCGACTCTGCACCTCACACGGGCTGCAGCTCAGGCCCACCTGGCTCAGTTAGCGAGACCTAATTAGAGACACGGCTCTGACCACCTCCCCGCTCCACCTGGACTGGAAAATGAGCCCATGACACAGACAGAAACAGCAGAGGAGGAACATGAATGGTTAATAAATATCTATACAGAGTTTAAAACGCCAGCACTGGTCAAAGAAATGAGACCTACACAAGGACCTATCAGACAGCAAACGCTGACATCATTTAACACTTGGCGTTGATGAATCTGAGGGGAATGGGCATCTCGTGTAACAGGGGAGGGAGCGGTGTCCTATTCCTGGCGGGCAGTTTAGTTAACACAGATCAAACCCGCGTGGAGGAAGAAGGACTACCGCCAGCAACTTATCGCAGGGAAACATGTCAGGTGAGCCAAACTGACGTGCAGGATCACCCGCTGCACGGGGTCCGTGAACACAGACCCTGGAAGCACCCAGGTCCTCATCAATAAGAGATCGTGGGTACGACACCAGCCCAACGGGGTTCTCTGCATTCTCTAGAACAGGGGTGGAATCCACACCTCACAGTGTAGGCAGCTGGGCTTCCGCGTATCTCACTGGAACAGGCAGGCGGAGCAGGCACACCTCACCTGCCCACACCTCTACCTGCACGTGCACCCGGGAGGGCAGACAGAGAGACAGAGGGTGCCCGCATTACACACATCGAAACGTCTGCTCTGGGCTCCGGGGTTTTTATTTCTCCTTTACACATGTCCTGCATTGGCTAGACGTTTGCGATTGGCATGCATTACTCCAGAGCAATTATAGAGACACCCCAAAGCCATGTCTGACCGCTCGTTGTCACCTGTCAAGACAAACAGCTCTGGACGCTCAGGGCTGACTGTCCACGCAGAGACTCCCGGAGCCCCACACCCTCAGCTAATCCACATGGATTAGCACCTTATTTGGGGCTTATTCCTGCGTCTGAGGCCAGCACACATGCTGGACGGGGGTCCCACAAGCACCCACCTGCTGAATCCAGGATGCTGTGGGGACCGCCCCACGAGTCAAACCAGCCCGTCCAGCACTCCATCACCATCCTGGGCTGGACGCCCTGTGCACCACAAAGTGAGAAGTTAGCCGGCACCTCTGTCCTCCCAACCCTTCCCTGGCTGCACACCTGGGCTTCGAGGCCGCTGCCAGCAGAGCACAGGGGAGCCCCCAGTGCACCCGCACTGGCTCGTCCTCCACGTGCGGCCGCCACGTGGCAGGGGGTGGATGGAGCTACCAAAGTGGGCACGGCAGGCCCGGGGCCCTAATGTGGTTTTGATGCTGCATGCGGCGCTGGTGGGGAACCCGGGGACCTGCCCGAGGTGAGCTTTCTCAAGAACGCAGCACCTGACCTGCAGTCCTGACAGCGGCTTGCTGATCAAGCCCCGTGTGTCCTCTTCAGGGCAGGAGGATGTTCTATCGGGGAAACCCCATCTCTGAGAGCCACACCATGGACACAGACCCTCAGATGCTGCGTCCCTCTGGCCGGAGGAGTCAGGGGGCTGTGGAGCGGCCCCGCTCCCGGGTCTAGCTTGGTTTCAACGGAAGTATGCAAAACTGGACCAGAACATGAGAGCGTTCCAGCTACCACAGTGCAGGCTCTGCAGCCCGGCCCCCCAGCCTCGGCCAGGACGCTCGAAGGTCTAACACTGCTTCGGCACCCTGAGGCTGCACAGGACTGCCCCCAGGACGCAGCGGCCATGCCCGGGCCCAGCTCCGCTCTGCCTACGTGCACAGAAGCAGCAGGGGAGGTGCTGCCCCGACGGCGGCCCCGTAGCTTCCGCGCCACAGAGCCTTCCTCCCGCCCCGAGCACCCCCTGTGGCTGTTGGCCTGGCGTCCGGGGCCAAGGCACACAGAGCATTACCGCCCCACCCAGGGGGCGGCAGATTCAGGGTCTGTTGAGCAGAAGGTCCCGACCATGCCATGGGAGAGGCCACATAAGTCACGACAATTTTCTAGCAAGGCCCGGGGCTTGGTTTTCTTAGGGCTGCCTACCTCCTGAGGGGACACTCGTACCACATTTGGGTCACTAAAGAGAGTCACTACGTCACACAGGTCAGCAGCCTCCAGTGCCAGGAGGGGGCCACCTGAGGGCTGGGCTGAGCCGTCCACCAAACGGCCCAGGTCACCGTGGCTCAGGGCTGGCTCGGCACCGACTGTGCTACATGCCCTGACCTGCCACTGCCGGGGGACACTGTCCTGGAGTCTGTGTCCTCAACTGTAAAACGGCTACACGGAGGCCAGTCACGTGGCTACTGGGACAGTCACATGAGATGAGGCACCTGGAGCCCTCAGCACACGCTGCCTGGCCCTGGGAAGCGCCCAGAGACACCCGCATCCAGGCTCCCGTCACTGGACACGGGCCGGGCCGGCAAGGCGCAGCCGCACACCCTGAGTGAAGCGGAGCAGGGCCACCAGTGACCATCTGCAGGGGCCTCTGATCTGAACAGGGACAAGTCCACGGCCCCTTCTTGGAGAAAAACACGTAGCTGAGCAGCGGGAGAGAGGCCGGTGGCCACGGGCGCTATGGACAGGCCAGCCAGCCTGGGGCCACCTCTCCACGGACGACTCTGCAGGCGCCCGTGGGGAGCATGGGTGTTCTGGGGGCTCTCCAAACATCATCCCTTTGACCCTCATACGGCCCTACGAGTAGGTGCCAGCACTATCCCCACTTCACAGAAGAGGGAAGATAAGCTGAGGGTCACAGCACCGTCCTTGTCCTGGACAACATCAAGGACGACCCTACTCAGATCCTGGGCAACTACGTACCTAACACGTCTCTTCCAAGTGGGTCACAAACTCCCCGAGGGCAGAGACCCTGTGGTCGCGGACCCACGCCCAGCAAGCACGGTACAGGGTACGGGAAGGAGGGAGGGGGCTGGGCCTGTACCCACCTGCACGCTGTCGCCCCCAGTCTGCTGAGCAGCCCGCCGGGCCCCCCCATCCTGCTTCCTCCTGGGCACCCCCCTCCCGTCCCTCTAAGCAGCACATGGTGGCCCTCAGCCCTGGGGGCTTCACACTGCCCTGGGGGCCTCCTGCGGCCGAGCCTCTGGACGCCACCTCTGCTCTAAAAAAGGAGTAGCTGGAACGGGAGGCACCCCAGCACCCCCGCCGGCATCTATTCTCGGGGTGGCGGGAGCGAACCCTCCAACAGCCCCGCCAGGTACAGGCCTCAGGGCGGCATCCAGGCCCCGTACACAACACAGGGTGAAGGTGGCCTCCATGCTGCCAATGGGCTGCCTCAGCTGGACCTTCTCTCCCCTTAGAGGAGAGGAGAAATCAACAAAACAGGACTTCACTGCAAGTTCCCACCAGCCCCATGGATGCTGAGATACATCCGACGCGCCTCTCTCCTCTGGCCTGGGTGGACCAGGCCCCTGTCTGGCAGGTGACAGCAGTCTTTCTGGGCCCAGAGCAGCCTGACCAGTGAAGGTCAGACACAGGGCAGGGACGTGTCTCTCCCCTTGATCCCCAGGGCCCACACTGAGCCCATCTGAGGCCAGCTGAGTCCATAGAACTCTAGTCAAGAGGCCTCTGTGAGCACACCCGCCTACAGCTTCAGAAAGGGCCCCTTCTCAGGAGGCTGGAAACCACCTCCAAGCACCAGCTGACACAGCGACCCCTCAGAGCAACCGTCACACCGCTTCCGTCGCCAGGGGCAGGCCACACGGGTGCGGCATGGGCCGTGCAGGGGGAAGGGGGGCTGAGAGCTGCAAGGCTGGGCCCAGGGGCCCCCTGGCCCAGCTAAGCTCCTGACACCCAGGCTCGGCTCAGCTCACCTCCTGACTCACCTGGACACTCAGCAGAAAGGTGGTTAAAAACTGCAGCTCGTTTTGTGGCTGTGAGTTGATGGTGGCTAGCACTGCAGATGGAAAGGAGAAGAGAGAACAGCTATCACCCAAAAGCCAGGAGGACTCAGAATTCCCCTGACCATTCTCAACTCACCTGCAAATAAATTAATCTTGACACCATCTTCCACCTCCAACCAGAGTTTAGTTCCTCTGACACTAGGAGACTTAGCCGGTTCATCTTGGAAATTCCACCACTCAGCACAGACCTCACAGAGATCCACTTGCTAAGCCTCTGTGCTCGATTTATGGAATTTTTACAACCAGAGTGTGCATTTCTGTTAATTACTCCTTGCAGGAGCCCGGAGTCTGATCTTTACTTTGCACCTCCCCGGCACTGGGTGATGATATAAGTGAAGATTCCCCTTTTACATCTCAGATGAGAGCTAGTTTTCTGTCCCACCGCAGCAATATTTTCCATGGCTTTCCACCAGGGAGAGGTATGCCCGAGAAAGATGTGCTATGTGTTGCCCACGGCCATGGACGTGGCCGAGCCCGGAGCAGAAGTTGGCTCTGAGGCTCCTCGCCTGCTTCCTGTGCCTGGACAGGGGGTCTCGCACGCCCGGGCCTGAGCTCTGCTGCACCCAGGAAGGCGGACGGTCACTGGACCAGCCTGCCGCCCAGCCACCCTGACGCCCTCCTGTCGGACCCGAGCCCCAATCACCAGTGATTAGAGACAAACAAACGGCAGCGGGGGCTCCAGGAGACCAAACAACCTGCCCCAAGGTCACAGCGCCGGGAGCAGGCCCACCCGATGTGGGTACCCCGCATCCAGACCCTCCTCACCTAAAGTGGAGACCCCTGAAGACAGGGGGCCGGTCTGAACCAACCCGGCAGAAGAAACCTCAGAGCCCAGCGCACCTGCTCCCATCCCTCCCCCACCCCCAACAGCCCGGCGAACACAGGTGAAGGAGGTGGCGGCCACAGGGAGAACGAACGGGGCGGGAGACACAGCAGAGGCCACGGTTCACCTTGGGAGCTTGAAAAGGGTCTGGGGGCCTGTAACCAGCCTTCGGGAGCGGAGGTGACCCACCCACCCCAGCCCAAGGCCTCCCGCGGACCCTGCCTCCTGCCCCCCTCCAGCCTCCCCACCGCCCCGTGGCCGGCCCCCCCAGGAAAGCCAAGCGCGGCGGCCCCGGGCACCAGGGCCTACAGGATGAGGACAGCTCAGGAGGCGGTTCCTGCCCCTTCCTGCCCCCAGATACCCGCCATGACGGCCCAAAGGGCTCCCCTCCGGAGTCAATCCCACGAAAGACAGCCCTCCCAGCCCCACTCCTGGCTCCCCACAGCGGGGACCACTGGTCACAGCTGCTGGCAAGTACACTGTGAGAAAAGAAATGTATCCACGAAGAACGTGATGCAGGAAACAGAAGGACTGGGGGAAGAAAGTTGAGGCGGTCACCCAGAAGGTAGAAGGAAACAAGCAAAGCAGAGAAGAGACAGGACAGCACAGCAGGGAGAGGCCACCACAAGCATCACACTGTCCAGGTCAGATCCGCGAAGGGGCGAGTCCCTCAGACACCCTGAACCCGAATCCCACAACAGGACGTGCTCGTCCTCTGGCAGCGACAGCAGATCGCAGAAAACGACAGGACGACAGCTTCAACGTCCCAGGACGTGGGACTCCAGGGGACCCAGGCTGCCATTAGGCTGGGGACAGTGGGGCGCCGGTGCCATTGGACTGGATCAGAATCCGACACACAGAGGCGCCTGAAAACACCATGATGGGGGTTTGGAAGCTGCTGGTAAAGTGTTTGTTTAAGAGAGAGACAAGGAGAAGGAGGGACAGAAAAGAACTTAAAAGGAAAGTTAAACCAATGAGATAACTACACTGGAAGCGAGTCGACCACACTGTCCAGAACAACGGTCGCAGCGCCCGCCCGCGTTTACGTGTCAAAACGCAGGCCCCGAGCATCGCATCCATGAGGGCTGGGGAGGGCGGGGGGCGTGAGGGGGGGGCCTGCCCCAGGAAAGCTGTGGGGCAAGGGTGGCAGGAGAGACCTGAGCCCTCAACCGGAACAAGGGTTTTACGTCCCTAAGTACAGAGCTCTCTGTGTGTAGTATTTACAGTCATGGAGGAAGAGCCAGGAGGGAACCCTACAGCTCAGAATGGTCACTCCTGGGCAGGCGAGGCTTCTTCATAAGCATCTATAAGGTTTTACTTTCACACCTTGTGAAAGCCTTCCTGTAATCACATTTTTAACTAATTGAACAAAGTCAATCCAGGTGGCAGGCCTGGGGCAGGGGCCGGGGTCGGGGTGAGAGGCAGGGCCTGCGGTGGACGGGGCGTGGGGACCAGCAGCCCAGGAGGCCCCCTCTGCAGACGCCGCGGCTAAAACGTGCTCCCGCCTCCAGAGGGTCCCGCCCGCAGGACTCAAGCCCCACAGCCCCTCCCAGGCCCTGACCTGACCCCGACAGGCGGACCGCGGGGAGCCTTGGAAGCCGCCACGGGGACACAGCGCCACCGCGTGGACACGACGGGAAACTTGTCGGGAGGAGAACAGGACCGAGCGAGCTGCCCGAGCTGCCCGAGGTCAAGGCCGGAGAAACGGTGCCCCAGACCGCCAGTGAGAAGAAAAGGGACCAAAGGCCCCATCAGACGGGTCAGAGGTGATGAGCACGACAACTTAAATGTGTCAGGTGGAGGTCACTGTGACCTTGCAAAGGGTGGTGTCGGCGGAGAGATGATCACAGGACCTAAGACAGCAGGAAAGGGGCCGGGGAGCCAGTGAGCGTGGATGCGGGGAGAGTGGTTACAAGGGGGGACAGAGAGACAGCTCTGCGGGGAACGGGTCGGGGGGCTCCTCAGGAGGAAACAGCTACACAGGCGTGTGCGGGCGGGAAGGACCCAGAGCAGGGAAATCGGGTGACATGGGCAGGGCAGGAGGAGAAAGGGCTTCGCTCCAGGTGGGGGCGTCTGACCTGGAAGCGGTGCCAGGTTGGGGAGTCCACAGCAACAGGGAGAGAGGCGGAGCAGAGGCACGGGGACGCGGGACAAGAGACACGCGCTCACCCCCAGACACCGCCGCCCAGATGACCGGCCGGCGCTGTGGGCTGCGCAGCCCCGGGCAGGACTTGAGCAAGCTGTCCCCATGGGACACCCGGCACTTGGTCTGCCCGGCCCTCTTTGTAGGACCGTGTCCAATGCTCACTCCGCTGCCCCGTGTCCTGCAGGGCCCTGAGCGTCCCTGGTGCTCAGCGACTCGGCTACGCAAGCCCACCTCTCGCAGCCCCTCCAGCCCCGAGGCCCTGAGCTTTGGGGCCCAGCCCCACGCACGCAGGAGAACAGGCATCAGAGACTCCTTTGTGGCTAAGGCCATCCAGGGAGCACAGCCAGGCCAGGCTGCCGTCCCGTCCCCTGTCCCCATCCCTGCACACAGCCTCCAGGCAGGTACCTCCGTCCACAATCCCCTTGCTCAGGCCGTCCTTGTTGTCTGAGGTCAAGAGCAGCTCCACGATTCCCCGGTCCTCCAAGGCCTGTGGGGGAGTGAGATGAGCCAACCTGTTGTTCCTCAAACCTCCTGCCACATCACACGCTGAACTCTCACCACGCGGCAGGCTGTCAGGCCCGAGGGGCACTGGGCAGCTGGCTGCTGGTCCCGGATGGATGGCCTGTCAGAGCCACTCGGCAAGGCCACCAGGCAGAAGACTGAAGGGCTCCGGGTGGAGGGGCCGGGACCCCCAGGGCAGCCCACCCCTCCCTGTGTTGGGCCTCGCTGCAGCCACGCGCCCGGGGAGATGGGAGAGGCGCCTTGGAGGGTGCAAATCACAGGAGGAAACCACAGCGGGAATGCGCGTGGTGCTGGGGCCGACCGGCGTCCTTCCCCGGGAGCGGCAGCTGCGGCTCAGGAACAATCACCATCACGCAGGCGTCCCTGCGAGCGCCTTGCACAGGCCGTCCTGGTCAGCCTCACACCTGACATTTCACTGCAGGGTGAGGAGGCTCAGAGACAAGGGCTGCAGCGTCCAGAGCTGGCGGGCAGGTGCGCACCTGAGCCGGTCCATCCCCGTCGGGCTCCGCGTGGGGCCTGAGGCCTGCGGACCAGAAACCCCAGCAAGGGCACCTTCCCGACACTTCTTCCTCAGGTATTATGACAAGACTGCTTATTTCAACCAAACTCCTTTGGAAAGAGGTGAGGCAGTGAGCAGTGACTAAGGCTCCCATCTGCCCGGAGGCCGTGAGGACGCAGCAGAGAGGGCTTCATTCTCAGGACTTCAGTCGGGGGAGGCCAGTGCAGGATCGAAGCAGCCAGCCCATCGCCGATGCTCAGCAGACCCTGCTCAGGCCCCCCTGTGCACGGCATTGGGGGGTGGGGGGAACACAACTTGACAATGTCCATCTCCTAGGGGCACAGACTGACCGCCTGCACCGCGAGGGACAGTCGCTGCCCCCGAGCACCTGCCACCGCCAGGCAGAGCTGGGCTGTGCCGACCACCTCACTGCTTCCCCACAGGGCCAAGACAAGGACGCTCCCACCTCTGCTGTGCGCGTGGAGACCCTAAGCCTCAGCGGGCAAAGTGCCCTGCCCGTGGCCGTCCTACGCAGACAGTCCCACATCTGCAGGGCCCCGAAGAAGCTGCACACGACTCAGGGCACATCCTCCCAGGGGCTTCAGTGATGATGGCGACTGCTCCTGAGCCACGGCCGCCGCTCCCGGGGAAGGACGCCGGTCGGCCCCAGCACCACGCGCATTCCCGCTGCAGTTTCATCCTGTGATCCGTACCCTCCAAGGCGCCCCTCCCAACTCACCGGGCACATGGCTGCAGCGAGGACCAACGCAGGGAGGGGTGGGCTGGCCTGGGGTCCCGGCCCCTCCACCCGGAGCCCTGCAGTCTTCTGCTGAGCAGCTCTGACAGGCCGTCCATCTGTGACCACAGAGGCGTCCCTTTGTCCACCTGTCTCACATGCACCCCTTCCCAGACACCAGGGTCACGACTGGGCAGGGGAGGTCTCTGCGGGGCTGCCCCCATCCCCAGCAGGGCAGCTTCCTTCTCTGCAGCCCAGAGATTCAGTGAGCACCTGCTGGGGAAGCCCAGCCCAGGAGAGTCTCGGGGTCTGTGCTGGGGCAGTAGATGCCCTCCTGGCCTGAGCCCTGGCCGGGCTCCTTCCAGCCAACCCCAAGGAGGAGGCCAGGGTGTGACTGGGCCTGACCGTCAGGACTGATCTCTCCCCATCCAGCTTCAGGAACACCACCCTCCCCAGAGACAGCCTTGCCCCTACAACGGGGGCTTCTGCGGGGGGGTGGGGGGCAGGGGAGAGTGGGTAAGAACCTACAAGCCATCTGCAGGGACTAAAGGAATTCCAGAGGGACACAACTCTGCCTGTGACAGCAGAAGGGATGCCACCCAGGACACCAGGGGCCGGAGCAGCCCTAATTAAATTAGTGGAATCACTGAGGCCACTTAAAGCTTCCTCGCCTCACAGAGGGGTCGACCCTTCCAAGTGCAAAACACCGGTGTTGCTGATAACATCACGGTCCTGTTTACTGACTGCTCACTGGATGCTGGAACGGCACTGCGTCTGCAACCTCACTACACGCACAATGTGGAGAGGCAAATCCTCTCGTTAGCCCAGCTGCACAGAAGAGGAAGTGAGGGTTTAGAAAAATGAATGCAATTTATTCCAGGTCTCATTCACCAAGTGACAGGAACCACCTCTGAGCAGAAGCCTGTTCTTCTAAGTGTTGCCCTGGGCCTGCCCCTCCCTGCTTTGACACACAGTCAGGGGCTCCCAGCCACCCACACGCTGGAATCAGATGTCTGAGCTCCACCCCCAAGACCCTTAGTTAATGGCATGGCATATGGCCTGGGCACAGTGAGTTTAAACGATTCCCCAGATGAAGCCAATGTGCAGCTGACAGTGGGGCCGCTGCTTTGGGTGCTGGAGTGAGAGGAGCAACCCACCCCTCCAGGAAGGCCTCCAGCCATCGCCCTCAATCAAGGTAGTTCCATTACTCTCAGCCCCATGTGCACTGTGATCCCCATTAAACTCAGCCAACAGAGGGCAAATAAGTGAGGACCCTGTTGGAATAAAGGTCTGGAGAAAAGATTCACCAATTAATAAATGGTCCTGGGTGACATCAGACCCTCACATTGCACCAGAGCCCAGAACACCCCACGAAGAGGTGACCCAAGTTGACTCTTACCTTCTTGACGTAAGGCATGTAGGCAGGGTCTTTGTTGTAGGAACCATACTCATTCTCCACCTGCACAGCAATGATGGGTCCTCCGTGCTTGTACTGGGAAAAGAGAGAACAATCAGAAGCTGAGTGTGCAGTGGGAACCGTACTAGCTAATGTCACCACACTTATTGCCAATTATAGCAAAACAACCCATTAGAAAGCGCAAGTCTCAAAAGGTTTGGTATATAATTGAGTGGTGTCAGTAAGACAGGGAGTAGGAAGCGCCAGGCCCTCGTTCCCCTATGGAAACATCAAACAAACAACTGCACGCTGACAGAAATAACTTTATAGGAGCTCTGGAAACAAGTCAAATGTTTAAGCAAATGAGTGAATACCCAATCAAGAAAAAGACATGTTCAAAATGGTAGAAGATTCCATGGTTTCGATCACCTTTGTCCCACCCCCTCCCTGGCGTAGCATGGTGCAGTCAAAAGGACGCATCCCTATTTCCAGTTCCCTCCCTGAGGACAGAAGGAGCAAGATGGAACTTGTTTGCAACGTCCTGGGCTGTCTGTAGGCTCCCCAGGGGGCTAGTTTCTGTCTCATCTGACTTGGAGGTCAGACAGAAAATGTTGGCATAGTTTGGACCTCAGGCTGGAATATCTGTAGACGATACACTGCAGAAGGCAGTGATGGGTCACAGCATGTACACATTTCAGGGGGACTACAAACCCATGGATGCCTGGGGGCAAAGGATTACAAAGGAAGGGAGGGAGGGAGGGAGGGAGGGAGGGAGGGAGGAAGGAAGAAAAGCATACACACAGGCCAGACAGGACATATGCCAAAAAAATATCTGAGAAGATCTTAAGCCTGCACCCCAGGCTGATCTCAAGGCTCAGGAGCCCACTAAATAGTAAAGGTGTCCCCAGAAGACAGCAAACACTGGGAGAGAGGACTGTTTTTATAAATGCCCAATTTTCACCCAAAAAACACAAGGCATACAAAGGAACAGGAAAATGTAGCTCATTCAAAGGAACAAAATAAATCTCTAGAAACAGTCTCTAAAGAAGCTAGAAATAGTCTCTAAAGAAACACAGGTGCTTAACTTACTAGACAAAGACTTTAAAACAGCTGTCATAAATATGCTCAAAGAGCTAAAGAAAAACATGGACAGAAATCAGGAAAAGGACTTACGGACAAAGTCAGAATATCAATAAAGAGACAGAAATGATTTTAAAAAAGAACGATACAGAAATTCTGGAGCTGAAAAGTACATTATCTAAATAGAAAAATTCACCATAGGAGTTCAACAGCAGATTCGAACAAGCAGAAGAAAGAGTGTGCAAACTTGACGACAGGTCATTTTGAATTACTGAGTCTGACAGGCAAAAAGAAAAAAGAATGAAGAAAAGTGAACAGAGCCTGAGAGACTTATGCAAATCACTAAACAGACAAATATACTCATTACGGGAACCCCAAAAGGAGAAGAAAGGGGCAGAGAGATTATCTGAAGACATAATGGAGGAGACATGGATACACAAATCCAAGAAGCTTCAGTGCACTCCAAGTAGCATTAAACCAGAGACCCACACCAGTACACATTATCAAACTGTCAGAAGACAAAGAGAAAGTCTTAAAAGGAGCAAGAGAAAAGCAACGAGACATGTACAAAGGAGCCCCAACCTTGCAGGACATTTGGTCCTGTCCAAAACATCCATAAGACATTCATTCCATAAGATATTTAGTTTATGCCAAAAGGTCCTTGAAATCTGGTTCTATCCAAAATGTCCATGAGCATATTTGGTCCATGCCAAATGGTTTTGGACAGAACCAAACATCAAAGCCCCGTTAGTGTGGACCAAATGTCTTATGAACATTTTGGACAGGACCAAGTATCTGCTAACTATCCCTAATAAGACTATCAGTAGATATCTCATCAGAAATCTTGTAGGACAGAGGCAGTGGGATACTGTATTCAACGTGCTGAAGGAAAAACCTATCCAGTGAGAATTCTATATCCAGCAAAACTGTCCTTCAAAAGTGAAAGAGAAACTAAGACATTCTCAGACAAATAAAAGCTGAGGGAATTCATTACACCACTAGACTTGCCTTACAAGAAATGCTACACAGAGTTCCTCAAGTTGAAATGAAAGGATGCTAGATGACAACTCAAAACCAAATGAAAATATAAAGTTCTCTGGTAAAGGTAAATATGTGAAAAAATGTAAAATCCACTATTATTGTAATTTTAGCTTATAACTCCACTTCTTATTTTTAGCTTATAACTCCACTTCTTATTTTTTTACAAGTGCATAAAAACTCCACTTATTTTAGCTTATAACTCCACTTCTTATTTTTTTACAAGTGCATAAAAATATTATGAATCTATATTAATTGGTACATGATATATAAAAATATAATTTGTGACAGCAATAATATAAAAGGGGCGGAGCTTTTAAAGCGTAGAGTTTTTGTATGTGATTGAAGGTAAGTTGGTATAAATATAAAATAGAATGTCTTAACTTCAGGACAGCGTATATAATCCCCATGGTAACCACGACCAAAATATCTGTAGACGATACACAAAAGGGAAAAAAAAGGGAATAAAAACTTGTCATTAAAAAATCAACTAAATACAAAGGAAGGAAGTAATGGAGGAGATGAGGGAGAAAAAAAGCTATAAGGCATACAGAAAACAAACAACAAAAGCGCTTCCCTATTAGTAACTACTTTAAATGTAAATGGATTAAACTCCCCAACCAAAAACAGATTTACAGAATGGATTAAAAAAAAACCCGTTAGTTCTAATAAACAAATTCAGCAAACCTGCAGGATACAAAATCAATGCACAAAAAAATCAGTTGTTTCTGTACACTACCAACGAATGCTACTTACGATAGCATCAGACAGATTTAAATATTTATAATAAATGTAATCAAAGAGGCAAAATACTTAGACACTGAAAACTACAAAATGTTGCCAAAAGAAATTAAAGAAGATGCCAATAAATGGAAAGACATCCTGTGTCCATAGACTGAAATATTGTTAATATTGTTAAGATGTCAGTACTACCCAAAGTGATCTACAAATTCAATGTAATCCCTGTCAAAACTCCAATGTTTTTGAAGAAACAGAAAGAGCCATCCTAAAATCCACATGGAATCTCAAGAGACTCTGAATACCCAAAGCAATGTTGGAAAAAAAAAAAGAACAAAGTTAGAGGTCTCACACTTGCTGATTTCAAAACTTACTACACAGCTATGGTAATCAAAACAGTGTGTTACTGGCCTCAAGACAAACATACAGGACTTCCCTTGTGGTGCAGTTCTTAAGAATCCGCCTGCCAGTGCAGGGGACACAGGTTCAAGCCCTGGTCCAGGAAGATCCCACATGCCACAGAACTAAGCCCGTGCGCCACAACTACTGAGCCTGCACTCTAGAGCCTGTGAGCCACAACTACTGAGCCCAAGTGCCACAACTACTGAAGCCCGTGCACCTAGAGCCCATGCTCCGCAACAAGAGAAGCCACCGCAATGAGAAGCCCGCGCACCGCAACGAAGAGTAGCCCCCACTCACCGCAACTAGAGAAAACCCGTGCGCAGCAACGAAGACCCAACGTAGCCAAAAATATAAATAAATAAATAAATTTATTAATTTAAAAAAGGACAAACATACAGACCAATGGAATAGAATAGAGGGCCCAGAAATAAACTCTCACATGTATGGCCAAAAGATTTTCTACAAGGATGACAAGACCATCCAATGGGGAAAGGACAGTCATCTTTTCAACAAACAGTGGTGAGAAAACTGGATATCCACGTGCAAAAAACGAACCTGGGCCCTTACTTTACACCATCTACAAAACTTAACTCAAAGGACATCACAAACCTAAATGTAAGAGCTAACACATTGAAATTCTTAGAAGAAAACACAGGGGAGAAGTTACATGACACTGGATTTGGCAATGATTTCTGGGAGGTGGAACCAAAAGCACAGGCAACAAAAGGAAAAACAAGATACGTGTGACTTAACATTAAAATGTTCTGTGCATGGGGGCTTCCCTGGTGGCGCAGTGGTTGAGAGTCCGCCTGCCGATGCAGGGGATGCGGGTTCGTGCTCCGGTCCGGGAAGATCCCACATGCCGCGGAGCAGCTGGGCCCGTGAGCCATGGCCGCTGAGCCTGCGCGTCCGGAGCCTGTTGCTCCGCAACGGGAGAGGCCACAGCAGTGAGAGGTCCGCGTAACGCAAAAAATTTAAAAAAATAAAAAAAAGGAAAGAAATTCTGACCTATGCCACAACATGGATAAACCTTGAAGACATTGCGCTCAGTGAAATAAGCCCGTCACCCAAGGACAAGTACTGTACGATTCTACTTAGATGAGGTCCCTAGAGGGGTCAAGTTCACAGAGACAGAAAGTAGAATGGTGGGTGCCGGGGCTACGGAGAAGGGAGAATGGGAGTTCGTGTTTAACACATTCTTGCCAGGAGACATATTATGGCCACAGGCATTAGTTTCTGCAAAAATCCCCCAGTCAACAATGTGTCAATGGGGACAGTGTCAGTTCTGGAGATGACGCTGGTGACAGCCGCACAACAACGTGAATGCACTTAATGCCACTGAACTGGACACTTAGAAACGCTGAAGATGGTAAATTTTATGTTACGTATATTTAACCGTAATAAAAAAATAACATAATTATGTTATACCCAGAAAAAAATTTTTTTTAATGGACTGGGGATGCCCTTTCCATGCTTAAGAATGCTTCTGGGCCACATTCCTGACAAAGCCTCCATGCCCCCGCCCACCCCCCAACCTACTACAACTCAGGTAATCCCATTTCCTTGTAAAAGTCTAGGCTAAAGTCCTAGCTTCCTGCTTCTTTCATGATTGGGGCGGCCAGATTTAGTAAATAAAAATACAAGACACCCAGTTACACTACTTGAATTTACAATGAAAGTTTTAAATAAGCAGTGAATTTTTTAATGTCAGTATGTCCCAGGCAATATTTAGGATATACGTTAATTAAAAAAAATTATTCCTTGCTTATGTGACGTTCACATTTAACTGGGTATCCTGTGTTTTATTTGCCTACGCTACAAATGACCAACAGTTCCTTTGATCTATGTGTGCTGTGAATATCCCAAACCACTGACTCAAAAACAATTTTTAGGGCTTCCCTGGTGGCGCAGTGTTTGAGAGTCCGCCTGCCGATGCAGGGGACATGGGTTCGTGCCCCGGTCCGGGAAGATCCCACATGCCGCGGCTGTGGCCGTGAGCCATGGCCGCTGAGCCTGCGCGTCCAGAGCCTGTGCTCCGCAACGGGAGAGGCCACAACAGTGAGAGGCCCGCGAACCGCAAAAAAATAAAAAAATAAAAAAAATAAAAAATAATTTTTTATTGATGAACTAATATTTTACTGATGTACAAATTTCTCAGTGTCACACTTACAGAAGCAATTGAGTTAATTATTCCCATTCCTGCTTTTTCATTGCTTCCAATTATTAGATGCCAAGTTGAGATACCTTCTCCCCAAAATGCATTTTAAGACATATGTTTCGAATAATAATCATGAACCGTGCAGCACCTTTTTGGTAGCAGAAGGATGCACTTTGGAAAGTCATCAGTGGTAACTGTAATGACAAGAAGTCCTGCCATCTCACAGGCGAGGGCCTATCCACACAAGCTCCCCTCTAGCAGAGCTGGACCACTGTGCTGCTGGGACGCAGACGGGTGGGTGTTCCAGTTACCAAGGCGTCAAGTGCTGCAGCCCTGGCACTGCGCCAGCAACGTCTGCATCCCACCTAAGGCAACACAGCACTAGACAGACCTCTGCAAAGACCACCAGTCAAGGCCCTCCAAATGCACGTCCCAGGCAGTGGGGGGAAGGTGTCCCGTGTGCAAAGGGCTGCGAGCCCTGGTCTGAGAGCTTCACCTGGACTCTTTACCACCAGTGGGAGGATGGGGAGGGCAAAGAAGGGTCTGCTCGCTTTTACCTGGAGTGGCACCACCCTGACCATCAGGTGGTCAAAATAAAGGTCCACTGCTTCGGTGAAGCCCTTGTAAGTTGTTCTCAGCCTCATGTCGGGGTCTTGGAGTAACCAGCTTGAATGAAAAGGGGAGGGGTGATTAGTTTTACTGTCTGGGGATTTGCTCTGGGCAGGGTGATGGGTGAAAGGAACCAGCTTCAGAGAGCCCAGGAATGAGTGTGGAGACCAGTCTCCCCCCACGTCCACTCAGCCAGGACTCGGGGCAGACACGGGCATGGATCTGGGCCTGCTTCCCACCCGAGGACACCAGCACCGGTGGCCATTCTAGTCCTGATTCATGGCTATAGGTCTGGCTGCCAGAGGGAGAAAAGCTTTTCACTGAACCCAAGGTCCATTTTTCAAGCGTTTACACTACAATCTCATCACAAAGAGGTGAAGACAAAGGGGTCAGGAATCACTGGGACTGGAGGACACAGGTGCCACCTTCCAGTGTCACCCAGAAAAAGAAGCCTGAACCGGCAGCTGAGAAGCTAGCCCTGGTCTCCCCGCTCTGGTCCAGCTGCCCCCAACCTGTCTGTAGCGATCACACTCGCCAGGTAAACACAGAGCGTGACCTCCAGAACTGTAGCCAAGGTATTCTCCCTTCTCATTCCAAATTCTGAGAAACATTTGTATTTTCTTACAAAAGACCTGATGCTTCTCTCGTCCTCATCCGCAAGAAGTGAACAGGCTCAGAAAACTACCAATTTGTGTCAGGTAACTGTGGACGAGAGCGCAGTCTCCTCTGGTCTGACACCTCACGTCCATCGCACGCGGACAGCTCGGGTTTCTCGTCCCCACTGGGATTCTGCCTGTTTCCAGCGCGCCCAGCTCGGCCTCCCGGGGGTGCCCACCCACGAGTCCCTCCCCCACGCAACCGGACCTGAGTGGACAGGTGGGCGCAGGGAGGTCTGAGCTGCTTCTCAGCTCAGACTTAATCCGTCCTCGTCCCGGGCCCGAGCCCGGATACATCGCTGACACACGGGTTTCTAATCCTCAGGGGTGGCGAGGCCGTTGTGGCTCTGTGAGCCTTGTCGGGGGCCCCTCGCCAAGCAGAATGGCCCAGCGACACAGAAGGGATCCTGGGTGGCGAGGCAGTGGAGGGGGCCGGCCTGAGCCCAGGGAGGGCCCAGGTCGCCCTGGAGATGAGAGCGAGGCGGGCCGGAGGAGGCAAAGCACCATCTTTCCCTCCGGGGCGGCGGGGCCGGAGGCTGGGAGGACAGGACCCCGTGCCTGTCAACAGAAAACCCTTGTGCTGGACACCAGTGGTAGTAACGACCAGGACGAGGGCCGGCCGTGGTGCCAGTTGATCCCACCTGACTCCTGACCTGACCACAGACCCGCTACTGACCCCCTGGAGACCACACCCCAAGGTAATTCATCAGGGCCCGAGATCTGAAGATGAAAGCTACAACTAAAACAACTTGTTTCTCTTCTACTTTGTCAAAATGCTTGCACTTTTAAAAAATGCTTGCTAACATCCCTAAGAAACAGAAGGACGGGTTTGACTCTTCCCATTTTTCAGAAAGTGAGGCCCATCCACAGCAGACGTGACCTGACAGAGGGCCAGCCCCGCAGCAGAGGCCTGAGGACGTGAGGAGGGCCAGCCCCGCGCCCGCGCAGAGAAGCCATGTGGAATTTGAAGAGGACAGCAACTTTGACATTGCTGACAATGACGCCCTTTGGCTGCCACTCATTCTGAAATGGAACTTCAGCACAGAATGAAAAGTATAGGTTAACAGCCAAATTAAACCTACGTTGGTGCTTAGCATTTTGCACAAGCGCACAGGACCACTCCGGCCACAGCTGAGGCCCCCGGCCCCACTCCCTCCCCGGAGCAGCTGACGCAGCTGACGCTTCCCCTCCCCCACACACTCCTGGCTGCAGGACCAAGACCCACATCTCATCGGTGAACCAGGGATTTGGGGACTGGAGCAGCACAGGCCCCTCAGCGTGTCACCACCCCCCGCGTTCCCTGGGACAACGCGTGCGCGGGGAAACACAGGACAGGCGCTGTTATCGTTAGACTGGACTACAGCGTCAGCAATGCTCCACTCCGGACACAGCTGAGGCCCCCGGCCCCGCTCACCTGGGCAGGCCCCCGAGGTCCATCTCACTGCAGATGTAGGGGCCCGGACGCAGGATCACCCATAGCCCCACCTCCGCGGCCAACAGGACGAAGGCCCTGGGGGGTTAGTGTCACCAGCTCTCAGGCCTCGGAGCCGAGGGGGGACGGCCTAGCACCACCGCAGGGCAGAGCTGCCGCCCCCTCCCCTCCCCCGGGGGGCTGGGGGCGCTGAGGGCAGGATGCAACCCCCCAGCAGAGCAGGGGATGCCCAGCCGGGTCACAGCCGTGGCCCCCAACCTAGGACATCCGCACAGCACCTCTGGGGGCACGAGGACAACGGGCCTCAGACGGGGCACAGGGGTCCCGATGGGGAGCCTGACCCTGCCAGCCCCCCACCCCGGCAGTGGCAGGACCACCCTGCAGAGCAGGGCCCACCTGGGGGATGGGGCCCCTCTGGGCTGCAGCGAACAGGTCTGGGCTCAGGGCAGGCAGGCCCGGGCCCCCAGGAGTAAGGGGGTCATGGCTGGAGAGCGTTCAGGTCCTGAGAACAGGCTGCAGACCCCAGGCTCCCTCTGTTCTCACGGCAGAGCCCAGGTGCCCCTGGGGATCTCAGTCACCCCAGGAGCCCCCGCACCCCCCTGCCCCGGGCTGGGTCGCACAGCAGGAGCACCTACTCCAGGTCCACGTTCCCAGAGAAGTCGAATTTGCCTCTTTCTGGCTCATGGAGGTTCCACGGTACGTAGCTGTGGTAGAAATGATAATTACAGGCATGAGTTCTCCACTTATCCCACTTTGTCTCCCAAGTGAGCACCTTCGTCCCTAAAACCCCTCACGATGGTTGAAGATGTATTTCTTTTTTTTTTTGCTGTACACGGGCCTCTCACTGTTGTGGCCTCTCCCATTGCGGAGCACAGGCTCCGGACGCGCAGGCTCAGCAGCCATGGCTCACGGGCCCAACCGCTCTGCGGCATGTGGGATCTTCCCGGACCAGGGCACGAACCCATGTCCCCTGCATCGGCAGGCGGACTCTCAACCACTGCGCCACCAGGGAAGCCCGTCTTAAGTACATTGTCTTAGTGTTGTCAGGGCTCGAACCGAGAACAAATTGAAGAGACCTGGGACCTCGGAGAAGCCAGGGCAAGTCCTCTCCCTGGAAGGAGGGAGAGAAGGCCCAGGAGATCTGGTGACTCCCTCTTCCCCCATCCCTCCCCATCATCCTCTCTCTTCATCAAAGAAAAAGAAGTAACTTTATAGGAAAATCAGTTAAATGTGGGACAAGCTGGGACCTGGGCCCTTTGTTGCAGGATCTGCACCTGGACAAATGTCTCCTCCAACAACAGATACAAAGAAACTATGAGGGACTAAAAATAACTGCAGGCCTGCTCCGGGGGCAAATTATCAACCACAAGATACAAAAAGGCCACAAACCCAACTGCCATTTCTGGGGTGTTGGGGGCAAGAGCAGGGTCCTGTGCACCATCCCTGCACACACAGCACCAAGGGGGCGGGCAGACCACCTAAGCCCCGCCTCCGGCCGGACCCCTGGACCTGCCCCACCCTCACCCCATTCAAGGGAGCAGCCTGCCCGCCTCCGGGAGCAGCAAGGGCACCTGTTACTTGTTCTCGCTACCTGGGCTGCAGAGCGAGTCCCAGTCAAGCCTTGCCTGAATTCCTCATCTGGCCTCCTGTCAAATTCTATTGATTAAAGAGTCCAAGAACCCTGGTCGGTAACAAAAGTAGGGTAAGAAGAAACCCTAATAATCAGCCTTATTTTTAATGAAAACTCCAGATTCCAAACCTTGGAACAGGACAGACGTTCTTACTCTGAAGAAAGGATAAGGAAATGAAGTAAGTTCGTTGAAGGGCCTGATGTAGAGTTAAGCGCGCTAACAGTAATTCCAGCTGCCCCTCTCCTGGACCCCACCCCACCCCCAGCTTCTGGGGGAGCCTCTCTGACTGCAAAGGGTGCCCGGGTGAAGGAGGGGCTTGCCGGCTCCCAATTCAGACTCAAGAGATTATGTAGATTATCCTGCTCTCGTGAGGCGAAATGCTCCCCCTGCAATATTCCTCCAAGCTTCAGGAGCCCTATAACAAGAGCACGTACCCGCAGGATCAGAACTTACACATGCAAATAAATGGATCCCATTAGGCAATCTTCCTGGAAAATCACATACTTTGTTCAACTATGCTGTCATAGGTGAGAACACCCCCGTATTTAGGGCTGTCTTCAAAGCAGTTCATATATCACCAAGAAAATCCATGTCCTTGACTTGTAATCACATATTTTTGCCTGAAATTTTAATAAAACCCAGCCTGATCACCCACTTTATTTCATAGACTTGGATCCAAATATCCGTTGGAAATTCTGAAAAATAAATCCACAAAATGATCCAAGATTTCTCCCCACTGAGCACGCTTTTAACTGATTCACATGTCGGCGCTGCACGGAGTGACCACCACGTGCTGACCCTGTGCTTGTTCTAGGGTGGAAGCCAAAGCTCTGAAGATGATTCCAGAAAGGAAGGTTGCAAACCGCGTGGGCTGTGCTGGAGAGGTGTACACGCACCTACTGTACAGACGTGAGGTGGAGGGCTGGCTGAAAGACTGTGATGACTTCACCACCTGCTGCGTGTACGCTGGCCTCGCTCACTCGGTTCCTTCAGCCAGTGTCACTCCTTCTGCCCCCAGCCCACGTCCAGCCCCCACCGCTCGGCCCCCTGACAGTGTGTGGCGGGGAGGCTGCCCCCATTCACACCCACGCAGGGGCTGGGCCCCTGCTAATCTTTCCTCACAAAGCTCAGCCCGAAGATGCTCCTCCAGGCTGCGCAGGGGGAGGACCAAGCAGGGCTCACCCTCCCGACGTGACGGAGAAGCCTGGACGCAGGCCCAGGAGCCCCCCTTGGCGACAAGGCACAGTGGCCGGGCTGTTGGGGCGCACTCACGTGGTCAGGGTGTTCAGGCCGCAGGCCTTCACCTTCAGCAGCCGGTCCCTCCAGTACTCCCGGGGCACCCGGAAGTAGTGCACGGAGCCCCCGAAGATCCAGAAAGCCGAGTCCTCCAGCATGAAGTTCTGCCCTTTGGCCTGCAGCCCCAAGCGCCGATGCCTTAGCCACAAGGGGGTCAGCCTGTGCCAGTTCACCCTGCAGGGAGCACAGGCAGCCTCAGTGCCCATCCTTGCCAGCCTGGGCCTTGAGTGGGCGCCTCAGAGCCAGGCTTGCCCACCTCCTTCTCCAGCCCCCGGCATCCCTTCCCGAGCGGGCCTGTGCCGGGCGGCCAGACTCAGCACCACGCAGACTCAGCACCACCCAGACTCAGCACCACCCACACCCCCAGCCCATGCAGCCCGCCAGGAACACGACAGACTCGGCCTTCAACATGGAGGCCGTGCTCACAGGAGGGAAGTCAGGGCACACACAGCACAGGTAGGAGGTTCTTGGGGCCGAGAAGCTGCCTTCAGGTGCCAGGGCTGGGGGGACGCGGGGGCAGACACGGGTGCCTACAATGGCCCACACGGCTAGGCTAGATGACACACATCAAAGCAGCAGCTACCTGACACAGTACCTCCGAGCCACCTCGAGGTCACAGCCACCGGGTTGGAGGTGCAGATACCTGGAAAGAGGTACCGGTTAGAAATGGTGTCTGCTCACTGACCGAATTAACAGGTCTTAATTGTTACACCTGGAGAAGGAGTGCTGGCCGAGGGGCACCCGAACAGGACAGGGAGCCCCCCACCCGGGAGGGCTGCCAGGAGGGATGAGTCCCCAAAAAGCGCCCCTTGGTGTCTTGTGGGTTGGCCAGGGGGAGGCCCTCACATGACCCCCGTGACTCGGGGCTCCGAGAACCTCTCCCTCTCTTCTCCACCCCGTCTCCTGACAGCCCAGAGAGAAGCAGCAAGAGAAGCTGGAAATTTAGGAAAGTTGGAGACAGAAAACCAAAAGTGAGTTGGGGCAAAAGCAAATTTCAGTTGGTACCTTTTCCTCTGCTTTAAAAAGGTCCTGGACTTCCCTGGTGGCGCAGTGGTTAAGAATCTGCCTGCCAGTGCAGGGGACTCGGGTTCGATCCCTGGTCCAGGAAGATCCCACATGCCACGGAGCAACTAAGCCCATGCGCCACAACTACTGAAGCCCGCATGCCTAGAGCCCGTGCTCTGCAACAAGAGAAGCCACCGCAGTGAGAAGCCCGCACACCTCAACGAAGAGTAGCCCCCGCTCGCTGCAACTAGAGAAAGCCCGCGCACAGCAACGAAGACCCAACACAGCCCCCAAAATTAATTAATTAATTAATTAAAATTAAAAGGTCCCTGCATCACTTATGTTCTTTCCATTCATTTTGAAACAAAAGCTAAAACCACACGCTGATTGAAAGAGACACGGGAGAACCAGGCATGGGCTGAGGCAGTCTTCAAAGGGACCACTCGAGCCTCGCCGGCCACGGGCACCATGCGAATGAGCCATCCTCCGGCTCTCTCCCCACCTCCGCCACCAGCACCGGCTTCTCCTCTGCGCACACGCCAAGGGCTTCAGCTCTGACCGTCCACGGGAGAGGGAGTGTGCACGGCCCACCCCAGCCCGTGCTCCTCAGCTGTGCAGGCCGGGGTGGTGTCACCGCCTGGTCCTCGCTGAGGTCGGGACAGAAACTGAGATGCCTCCCCAGTGACGAGAGCGACTGCTCGTCTGCAGAAGCTAATCATCAAGGGCTGGGGCAGGTACAGCCACTATGGAGAACAGTATGGAGGTTCCTTAAAAAACTAAAAATAGAACTACCATACGACCCAGCAATCCCACTCCTGGGCATATACCTGGAGAAAACCATAATTCAAAAAGATACATGCACCCCAATGTTCATCATAGCACTATTTACAATAGCCAGGACATGGAAGCAACCTAAATGTCCGACAGATGAATGGATAAAGAAGATGTGGTACATACATACAATGGAATACTACTTAGTCATAAAAAGGAATGAAATAATGCCACTTACAGCAACATGGATGGATCTAGAGATTATCATACTGAGTGAAGTAAGTCAGACACAGAAAGACAAATATCACGATATCGCTTATATGCGGAATCTTTAAAAAAAGGGTACAGGTGAACGTATTTACAAAGCAGAAGTTAAGTCACGGATGTAGAAAACAAACTTATGGTTACCAGGGGATAATGGGGGGAGGGATAAACTGGAAGATTGGGATGGGCATATACACACTACTGTATACAAAATAGATAACTAGTAAGAACCTGTGCAGAGCACAGGGAACTCCACTCAATACTCTGTAATGGCCTATATGGGAAAAGGATCAAAAAAAAAGAGTGGATATATGTATAACTCATTCACTTTGCTATACACCTGAAAGTAACACAACATTGTAAATCAACTATACTCCAATAAAAAGGTTTTTTTTAATTAAAAAGAACATTTTTTTTAAGGGCTCAGGGTCGGGGGGGGGGGCGGGACTTCCCCAGTGATCCAATGGTTAAGACTGCCCTCCAATGCAGGAGGTGTGGGTTCGATCCCTGGTTGGAGAACTAAGATCCCACATGCCACGAGGTGCGCCCAAAAACTAAAGAAAGGCTGGGGCAGTATTCTGTATATTTTTTCTCTCCATTTTCTTTTTCTAGCAATTTGTTTTTATTGTATTTCACCAAGTAACAGGTTGAGAAGCTGAGAAGCGTAGCTCCAGACAGGAACAAGGGGCTGGCCTCAGGCAGCTGTGGTTGCGGAGACGGAGGACAAGAACACTGACCAGGGCAATGTACCAGCGTGAGGCCCAAGAGGATGCAGATGTGGGAGCGGTCAGAGCACATGCAGTCTCCACTGTGGCCTCCCTGATGTCCGGCTAGACTCAGCTACACCAGAGGTAGGGCGGTTTGCGTGCAGCCACGATGGTTCTCAAAGCTGGCAGCGTACCTGAATCCCCGGTAAACTTTTAAAAACAACTGAAGCCCAGTCTGCACCGCAGACCAATGAACTCCCTCTGGAGGTGGGCACAGGCACTGGTCCTAGAAAGATCCTCAGGGCAAGGCTGAGAGCCGCTGGCGGGGTTGAGTTTTTCAGGAGGACCGGGGGCCCCGAGTGGCCAGACACAGGACCGCAGGAGGCCAAGAGGGCGGAAGGTGCCACAGACATCACTGGCCACTTGGGAATTTGTCTAGAGCCAGTCCTGGACAAAGGAAACAGTTTCTACCTACTCTCCTTCTCAACCCCAACACCCTCAACCGCAGCTGTGGACGCCAGCTCTGCTGCATCATCGCAGGAATGGTCGTCTGTGGATAACCTGGCAACCTAGCACTGGTTTCCTTCTCCAAAAAGTTCCACCTTCCAAGTGACTTAAAATGACAATTCAGAATACAGTTCTCCCAAAGGACCACAGACGTGGGGAAGTGAAAACAAATGCAGGATCTTTGAGAGGAGGGTCTGGACAGGAGCCCTGGCCCTCCCCTTGGTAGCGCCATCCCCATGGGTTACGGACCCTGGCTCCGAGGGCATGATCTTCCCCTGTAACACGGGGCCATCACCTGTCCTGACTGCTCACAAGGGCTGCATGGGGATCAGACACCAGGGAAATGCAGTAGAAGGACCTGTGACATGATGGTCCTCACCAGCTGTGTCCAGCACGTTCTTCTGTGAGGCATATAGCAAGGGGGCTTAACAAGACCAGTTATAAAAGATGTTTCTCACAAGCGAAAAAAAAAAGCATCTTCTCGCTACTTGAAATAAATTTATTTTAACACACTTTGCAATCAGAATAACTTCAGTGGATTTTTGTTAATGTCCCTAATATGAAATAATCCCAATCTTTCCCTTCTTTCCCATTTACTTCAGCGTCTAGTTATATTTAATGTGCTGGACTTTGTGCCAAGCCATCTTACTCCAATTTGTAAATTTCACGGTGAAAGCTCTGTCCACTGGGATGCGGTCAGAAGCCAGGGGTCCGCAAACTCCAGCCGGGGCCTCGTGCCTGTGTGCAGCCTGCAAGCTGAGAATGGTTTTCACATTTTAAACGGTTGAAACAAAATCAAAAGAAGAGTACTTCGGGGCTTCCCTGGTGGCGCAGTGGTTGAGAGTCCGCCTGCCGATGCAGGGGACACGGGTTCATGCCCCGGTCCGGGAAGATCCCACATGCAGCAGAGCGGCTGGGCCCGTGAGCCATGGCCGCTGAGCCTGCGCTCCGCAGTGGGAGAGGCCACAACAGTGAGAGGCCCGCGTACCGCAAAAAAAAAAAAAAAAAAAGAAGAGTACTTCGGGACATAAAACAATTGTATGAACTTGACACTTCAACGTCCATAAGTAGTTTCATGGATAACCCACCATGCGTCTATGTATTGTCTGTGCTGCTTCGGGGCTCAGCGAAGTCGCTGCAACAGACAGCAGGGTCTGCAAAGCTGGAGACGCTTACCACCCGGGCCTTTGCAGGAAGCTGCCGACCCAGCCCTGGAGGACGAGGCCCTGGACGGCAAAGGGAGACCTTGGGGCCCCGTGTCCACCTCTTGCCTGGCTCCATGGCCTGTGCCTTCCTCTGCACAAGCCCCTGACTATTCCAGCTCTGCCTGAGGCACCCACAGCTCATGCACAGCGGAGCGTGGTCTCCCTGGGTTTTGGCCGTATCTTCCCCAAAGAACGCACTCTGCCTTCATGCTTTCACGGTCCGCAGGCTTCCTGCCCTTCAGCCTCACCTGACCGCCCCCAGCCCAGCCCAGGCAAGAATGGGAAGACCTGTATGCACAGATTCTCTTCTTCACAACAGGGGCACGCTGACTGTCAGGCGCTGAGCACACACGTGCACACACACACACACACACAGCCACTCCACCGGGAAGCCATCCTTAATCACCGGCCAGAACTTCAAGGGAACAAGCTCCGATTCACCAAGTCACTGACCTAACTTCTGTGTCTCCCCAGAAGCTGTGAGAGCCTCCCTCCCCACACCCGGCAGATGCAAAGGTGCAGGCGGGGAGGGGGCTCTCTGGGACCCCCTCATTCCAACACAGTCCCTGCTGGTGACACACACTCGTGGTCTGTCCCCCAGCGGACGACTAGCCATTAGGCGCCTCTGCCTCCTGGTTCAGTACCTGCACCTGGAGCTTGTTAGAAATGCGGACACTCAGGCCTTACCTGAGACCTACTGAATCCGAGTCTGCATTTTAACCTCACCCCGGGGGGTAAAGTCTGAGAAGCAGTAACCTGCATCTTCTCCTTTGATACACGTGTATACATAGTCTCCTCCTGGATGGAGCTTCCCTTTGCCGGTTTTTTAATATCCTATCATTTTCTAAATTAAAAAAATTTTTTCCTCTCGGTGGGTGATGGTCACAGTGGGACCGGCAGTGCTTATTAAGAGGCATGAAATTAACACTGCAAGCCACAAAATCTAGAGCTGTCATCAAATTCCAAATTCTGGAGAACTCAACTGCTTCTGAGGATTTTCTTGTAGGTAACTAGGCAAGTTCTTGATACACTAATAAAAGGGGTGAATTCACTGAGAAAATGAGGATGACAAATGTTGGGTTTCTCCAAAGAATTCACTGTGAGAAAATGAGGCAATACACGTTAGAGCTTCGTAAACAGCAACGTAAATGGTTATTAACACAGATAATGACCATCAGTACTGGTGGTGCTAACACTAGTAACAACCTCCTGAGTAGCTAACTAGTCACAATAAAACAACCATGAGGGGCTTCTCTGGTGGCGCAGTGGTTGAGAGTCCGCCTGCCGATGCAGGGGACACGAGTTCATGCCCCGGTCCGGGAGGATCCCACGTGCCACGGAGCGGCTGGGCCCGTGAGCCATGGCCACTGAGCCTGCGCATCCGGAGCCTGTGCTCCGCAACGGGAGAGGCCACAACAGTGAGAGGCCCGCGTACTGCAAAAACAACAACAACAACAAAAAAAAACGGACAGATGTGCAGGTGACAAGCTTACCATCTCCTTCCTGTAAGGTGAGCCCAGGAAGTGATCCTCCGCTTTCGGAGAGGGTCTCCCAGGGCAGTGGGAGGTAGAAGGGCAGATCCGGCCACCTCCTTGCATGAGGCTGATGAGGACCGCTCTGAAACGTCCCAGCTGAGCCAGAGGGCGTCCCTGTGAGCGCTGCAGACACTGACTACAACCGAGGTCACGGTGGAACCGGCAGGCCTCACACTGCGTCACAGCCACCCCCTTGTCTTCCATCCTACGTACGCATGTGTCCAGATCCAGACAGGACAGCATCGCCGCAACCAGACACGGCAGAGATAGCATCGTCAACTCCCGGGACGTGTGGCCTCCAGCGGTGACCAGGCCAGGCTCACACAATTTCAGGCTAACAAGGGTGTGGACAAGCTGGCACTCGAGGTAGGAACCTGCAGAAACAGTCTTTCCATCCCCAGAACATGAGTCCTCACTGGTCCCGGGCATCAGTAGTTTGGTTCCATACATAATGTACACTGTGAGCCCACTCGGGCTGCCCTAAGCAAATGTTCAACTGAATCTGGGTCCAGGCCTTCATATCAAGATGCTGACCAAGAAAACACTCCGCCCATCCACGTGGCCATGCCGGAGACCCTCACCCAGATGGACATGTTAAACTGCCCAGAAGACATAATCACACACAGAAACCTCCTCACTTGGGTCTAAAACACAAATTTCTCCTCATCACTTTCAAGATTCTGATGTGGCTACAGGCTCCCATGAGGTCCAGCTTCCTCGGCTGGACCCCATGAACTGCCCCCTCGGGGGTATTTAGGTCTCACCAGCCTTCAGCCCTGTGTACGCCTCCCTCAGCTGGAGGTTTGGGGGCCCAAGGAGGGGCCCGCCCACTCTCCGGTCCCGGCCAGCGCCCCTAACGTCCCCAACCCAGAAGACTGCCTCTTGCACCAACCCTGGAGCCCCACGAGCTTCAGCCCCCAGGAAATGAAACACTGTCCCCAGGTCTGCCCTGGCTTCCTGCATGTGCTCCTTGGCCTGAGCCCAAGGCTCTGGCTCCTGATTTGCTGGGAGAGGCCTTAATATTTCCAAAGGGCTGGGGCCTTCCATCCAAAAGCGAGTCGCTCATTCTGCAGAGATGCCTGGCCATCGTGCAGCACCCCGCAGCCTGTGGCACCATTGTAAGCCTGGAACCTCTGCCCTTCCCTCCGAGAAGGCTCTGGTAGGTCAAGAATGGGTCACGCACTCGGGCTCCAGCAGGCCAAGCCAGGCAGCATCTTCTACAGCCCACAGGAGTTTGTATGTGAACAAGCGTTTACTAGAGGAAACCCTGAGACCCAATCGTGCAGCAATAAAAACTCCTCATTCGAAATCAACCACATACCAACAACAAAAAGTGACCGGATGTCACAGAACACTGTGCTCTCACTTTGGGGAAAATTTCCATTGACAGCATCATAAATAGAAAAAGTGCCAAGAGAGGAAAGCTCTGTTAGCTAACCCCCAAGGCGCCCCTGATGACAAGACTCTGATCTCAGAGACACTCATGGAATCAGAATAAAAGGATTTCATTAAACAGGGCACAACGTATTGTAAATAAATGGGTTTTTAAAATCCAACACGTGGGACTTACCTACCAAGATAGACGAGAGCTGGGCTAGTTCTTACAGGACACAAAGACTCTACCCACACAGATTAAACAGAATTTGCTCCTGAGCCTACAGAGCTCAGGCTGATCCAACAGAAATAGAATGTGCTATTTACTTACTTATTATAAATGTCAATCAAGATTTAAAATGAGTATCTCATACGGTCAGCAATTCTATGTACAGAAATATCTCCAACAGATACTCACTATGACTTGGTTTGCAGCCATGGATGCTCTTCAGAAGGGGGCAGTTTAAATAACTCATGAGCCCAACGAACCAACAGGGTAACGTCTACAGCTGTCTCTATGTGCACAGAGCACTCTGGAGAGAAACTGTGATCAGGGAAGCCTCTGGGCAGGGAGAGGGGTGCCCAGGGGCCAGAACTAGGGGGCCTTATCTTCCCATTTATATTATTTGAAGATTTCATCCTCTACCTAGATTACCTACCCACAAAATAGCCTTTGCAAGAACAATGCAATGTGCTCTTGAAAGGCACAGCCCTGCTAACCGTCCCTCGGAGGGTGAGGGTGGGAGCATGGGGCACCCACCAAGGGTCTCCGTCCACGGAGCCCTGTTGAGGAACGTCTGCTTCGTTACCGTGAGCCTCTAAGGATCCCCGGCCCTTCCATCCCAGGGGAAGCACCACGTAAGGGGGCTCCCTCTCAATGGCCTTTAACGTCCAGAGCAATCGATTTAAGCAAAAGGTAAAACCGAGTACAGAGGGGGCTGCAAACACCCCGCTGCTGGGTGCCAGGGCAGGGCCTGGGCTCCAGGGTCCTCTGCAGGCCCCACGCGTTCTGAGACGGTCTCTCTCAGCCCCGGCATCTCCCGCCTCTTCATCAGAAGAGCATTCCAGGCGATACGATGGGGGTCAGGGTCACATCATCGAAGATGAAGTGCTTTTACTTCACTGGTGGCTCCTTCCTCGCCCCAAGGGGTAGAGGACTCCTTGGCCCATGTCCTGATGCTTGGGGGACCAAGGCTCTGGAGCTCTTAGCGCTGGTCTCCTGGGCACCCCGGTCCCTTGATTACAAATACACCTCCACTGTCCGTGCGTTCACTGAGACACTGGGTCCCCTTCCGACTCTCAACGCCCACCCTCTCCTCCGGCACAGGGGCTCAGATACCTGCCCCTCCCCGCTTCCCCACGCCTGTCAGGGGTGACACTTCCAGAGGCTGTAAGCTTCACTGCCAGAACACCAGAGGGACGGCGCTCAAAGAGCTGGAGTGTTCCAGGGGCGATGACTCAGACCCCACGCAGATCAGTGCCCAGAACAGGCAAAGCTCATAAAATCAGTGACTTCACAGATGCCCAGGAAGGGACCTTGTGCACATGCCCCCAGAGGACGGGACCGGCCGTGATTTGGACCACAGAAAGTGGCCTGGTTCCGAGGCTAAGTGACCTGCCCTCGCCGAGGAGCCTGAGAGGCACGGGAGGAACGGGGGCCTGGAACCCAGACAAGCAGGGCAGAAGCAGCTAAGAGACAGGCTTCCAAGGGAGGTGGGAGGCGGGAGGCCGGGTGACGCGCTCATGCTGAGAGGAAAAGTCCTAAGTGGGAACCATGCCCAGCAGGCATTCTTGTGCTAGCGGAGAATGACAGGCTCAGGGCCGAGGTTCCTGGATCCCAAGTAACACGCTAGAGGGGGAGGCCAACCAAGACAGAGGATTACACTTCTATAAACTCCAGAAAATGCCAACTAATATCCCGTGGCCGAAAGCAACACATCAGCGTTCGTGGGGAGGCGGGAGCAGAGAGATGCAAGAGGCACATGCACTTTTCTGGGCTGATGGATACCTTCACTATGGTAACCGCGGTGCTAGTTCCACAGGTGGGTGGGTACATACGTCAAAACCCAGCGTGACATATATACACTAATATGTATAAAATAGATAACTAATAAGAACTTGCTGTATAAAAAAATAATAAAATAAAATTTTAAAAAAGAAAAACATATTTCAGATGTAGAACACACACACACGGACCCCAGCAGACTCCACCCGCTGAACATACGGTTTATTGCCTGACGACTATACTGCAGTGAAGGTAAATTTTTTTTAAGACCATCGTTCAAACTAAAAAGCCGAAGGTTGAAATCTTCCTCAAAAGTCATCTTGGTCCTCCTGTTTCTTGGATATGATGTAATCAGACAGCTGTGATTGACCACGAACCAGCCCAAGGTAAAGTTCAGGAGAAAAACAAAAGCCGCAACCCAGCAGCCCCTCCCCCACCCAAACACCTGCCTTCTGATCCTGACAGCTCAGGGGCAAAGCCGCTGGCTGAGCAGCCAGTCCCTGTGTGACCTCTATCGCACTGGCTACACCCACATTCCCTACAACAGCTGGGAGCTGGGCCCCCACTCAGTTAATGACCCGGTCACCTTAGCTTAAGGCAGGAAGAGGGAGCAACAAAGAAGGTGCTGGGCTACCCTGGTGGCGCAGTGGTTGAGAGTCCGCCTGCCGATGCAGGGGACACGGGTTCGTGCCCCGGTCCGGGAAGATTCCACATGCCGCGGAGCAGCTGGGCCCGTGAGCCATGGCTGCTGAGCCTGCGCTCTGCAAGGGGAGAGGCCACAACAGTGAGAAGCCTGCGTACCGCAAAAAAAAAAAAGAAGGTGCTGGCTCTAGCCTCCAGACATAGTCCTTGGTGTCCAGCCCAAGCTGGACAGCATGAATTAGGCGAAAGTCATCCGTGAGGGTGATACAGTCCAAACGAAGCCCAGAAGACAAGTATTCCAGAGGACCCTAAGACATGGCCCTGAACTAATTCAGAGCTTCTCTGGCCTCTATCTTACCTGCTGAGAAAGACAGCACAGCAGGAAAAGCCACGTCTTTCCTAAACATGCCAAAACTCTTCCAGGGTGTGAGTCACAGCCATTCACCCTCTGCTGCTGTTCCTGGGTGGCCCCACAAGCCGCCCCCCAACCTACCCTTCCTGCGGCCACTCCACCAGGTGGGGACACGTTCGCTCACCTGCGAGAGCCCGTGCTTCTGCACCTTCTGTCCTTCCAGACACAAGTACCAGCCTCCTTCCCGCACCTCCTCCTGCGGACCATCAGGGTGTGCTACCTGGCCCACCTCAAGCCCCTCGGAGCCACCCTTCATGGTGACCTGTCTGGGTTCCCTGCATGGGCTGCTGTATCCCTGACCTCCAACAACAACGCACATGCTCCTCGCACACCTCGGGCCTTTCTCCCTGGGGGTGTGGGCTCCTGGATACCTGGCTGTACGCCAGAGGCTCCTGCTGCGGCTCCTCTGAGGAATCCCTCTGGGGTGTGCATCAGCCTTGTGTCTACAAGAGCCAGGGCCGGTCCTCAAAGAGGAGGGACTGGGATCATAGACAGGATGGAAAAGTCTTGGGAACGACTGGGCAAACAAGATGCCTCCTAAGTTTTCTGAGCCCAGAGGGAGAAGAGCACCATTTCCTTCTCCCAACAACCCTGTGACACCCTCCCCATCTCCAAAACAGAGATGACGCCTAAGTCTTGGAAAGGCGTAAATGGAAAGAGTTCTCTCCCTCCCGAACGTCCCTATCTCCCAGAGGAAGTCCAGAGGAGCCACGAGGGGAGCAGAAAGAAGATAAAGCTGAGGGTGGCGTGCGTGCCACAGGTCCACGGGCTCAGCCTGCAGCCTCCATACTAACTTCCCTGCCAAAGCCCTTGACGCTGCTGGCCTGCCAGCAACACTGGAGGTTTTGAATATGGAAAGTGCCAGGCATCGACCTCAAAAATAGGGTCACAGACACAGTTTAGGAAAATTCTAGGCTCGGGCACCCACACAGGCAGTGGGTAAATCATTCCATCACTAAACGCACTCCCAGACAACTCTTTGTAAGGGAGGGGGGAGAGTGGGAAGGGGTGAGCTGGTGACCGGAGGAAGAGTGGAGAGAGAAGACACATCAATCCGAGAACGGAGCAACTACACCCAAAGCGAGAAGCTTGGAGGACCCGTGACCGCGCTGGGCCGGCCAGATGGACCGTCGCTGGGAGTCCTTGGAGCTCTGGCCTCTGCCGAACAGAGAAGCCTCGCAGCAGGCTTGGCAGTAAATGTGGGCACCTGGGAGAAGAGCTGGGGATCTGGGGCTCAGCAAGAGGGCTAGGGGCGCACAGAGCTGGGACTGTCGGAGAGGGGTCTGAGGCCAGGTCTGCGGACTTCCCGCGGAAAAGGATGGGGAGCCCTGGGTACAGACGCCCGGGGACCGGGAGCGCAGCGCCTGGCGTCACCCGGGCACTGGGGGCGCAGAGGGATCGGGCGCCGGCGCTCCAGATCAGACGGGACCACAGGGCCGTCCCCGTGGGGACTCGGGCTCCGCGGGCGACTGTGCGCGCGCTCCCGGGCCGGCTCCCCCGGCGCGAGGGGAGGCGAGAAACCAGGTGTGCAGGACAGGGCGTCTGCTCACCTGCGGAGCACCAGTAAGCTCAAGATCACCAGCAGCAGCAGTCCAAGCATGCGGCCGGGCCTCCGCCGGACGTTCCACTTGGGCATCCCGCGTCCGCTGCACCAGGACCCGCTTGCTTTCCAGCCCTGACTCTGAGCGGAAGCTCGGCGCGGGGGCGGGGCCGCGCGCTGGTCGCCGGGCCGCGCGCTGGTCGCCGGGGCAACAGGCCGCCGCTCGCCCCGCCCCCCAGTGCTCATTGCCTGCAGCCCGAGGACGCGCCGGAGAGTGGCAGACGGTGGCCCTTGCCGTTTCCAGCCACACCTTCGCCCAGGATGAATAAAATTCTTATTCTGGCACAGAATTATGTCACAAAGGAGGCTGTGTATTATGTGGGCAAAATTTATGCTTTCTAGCAATCACAAACCCACCTAATCCCAAGAACAGAATTCAGATTTTACTGAAAGAAAATCTGAAACATTTTCTAGGGAGGCTGATGTTTCTTCACAGCATCAGAGTTTCTAGAAAATACACACACACACATACACACACACACACACACCGTTGCATGTTTTCAAACCGTATCCTGCGCTTGTAAAGCTGCTAGGAATACAATGAGATTGAGCTTCTGGAACAAAACAAAGCGAGTTTAGTGTGAAGGGTTCTTTTTGTAGCATTCAGCAAATATTTAGTCAGGTAGCAAAAATTAAACCCAGGAGAGAAAAAAACAAATGAACAAACAAAGGGGGGAAGGCCTAGTGCAGTGGCAGGGGCTCGCTTGGGGCTGACAGCAGGGCCAGAGCCGCCCCTGGGGATCCCGAGAGCAGTCTCTCCCCCTTCGCCAACGCTCCAAAGTCAGTACCTTCTGTCCACGTTTTAAGCCATAACTGCCTGATAGTTGTTAAGACTATGATGAAGGTATTTTGGTGTAATTGGGATAAAAGGTGGCCCATGAGACATATGGGGAAGGTGTCAAAGGTTAGTCCCCTTTCCACTCACGGAGGCGCACCCCAGCCACGCCCCCCCCCCCCCCCGCCCAGTCGGCCCTGGTTCCTGGTGATATTGCTGAGCAGTGAACAGCACAGTCCATTAAACACCATGGCATCCTTAAGTTATTTAAGCAGTACCAGCATCTCCTCTTTTTTTCAGATATTAGCTTAAACTTGTTAACATGGGCTATAAAAACCCTGAAATCCTTAGCCCAGGCCTGTGTCCTTTGTTTTTACTTATGAGAGATAAATGTAAATAACTCAGTGCTAAAGAAAAAATCATTACGCCTTAACCTGCTGGGAAGTGCAGACCTGTAGACACACCCTACTCACGGTTTAAGAACAGTTTTACTTTATCTGGACTTCATGATAGCAGGACGGTGTGCAGAGGTAGCTCTAATCCAGATGTGTTTGCTGAGGAGACAAGACTGGGTTTTTTAAATTGTAGCAAGATACACCTTCAAGACAGTCCTTTGCAAAATGCTTGATTGATCTTGACCCTAAGCCGACCGAGAAATACTCAAATCACTGGGCATGGAGGCTACAGTTCAGTGAACTGTCTATGGGGCTGTAAACAAAGTGGTCTGGCTGGGTGTGTGGGAAGATCATACCTGATACAGGGCAATCATAACCCGCACAGGCTGCCTTTCTGATGCCAGGGGTTCAGAAAATAGAAAAAAAAATGTTTTCTTAAAAAAATGAAGTCCCGTTGATATCCTCAGGCCACCACTCTGAGTCAGAACTCCAACAGACCCAGAGCTCGCAGACCTGCCCTGAATTCCCGCAGCCCGCATTGCCGGTGGGAAGCAGGTGTGAACGAGGAGCCGGGAGAGGAAGAGCTGCTCGCTTGGAGTCAGCACGGGGCGACTCTCCAGAAAAAGTCAAAATAGTCACGTCAAATTAACGGCATCGGCTGTTTAACTTTTGATTTTTAAAGGTGACAAACAGGTTTATAGATCAGATATTCATTCATTGGCATATCTTATTTCTGAGCGCACTGTGTTAATGCCTTAAATATAGTGTATCTGAATTGTAGGAAAACACGTGACAAAATCTCCCTTCAAGTCACTAGGACAAGATGCAGGATGGGCCTTCTGTGTCAGAACAGTCCTGTGGGCCCTGGGCCCTCACCCCCTCCAGCTCCTTTACTCAAGTTGCCGAAGAGTCTTGAGCCAAAACACTAAGAACAGGGGGAATTCCTGGGACTAAATGAGTGCAATTTCAACCCTGGACGAAAAGAAAGTAGAAAGTCCTTGTCCTTGGAAAAAGAAAAAGGAAAACAGATCCAAGTTCAGATGGGTAGTCAAGGCCTCTCACCCCAAAGGCACGTCGCTGGGGCTGGGAGGGGCCTGTGTGTTTGCGAGGGATGCACTGCCTTCAGTGCTGGCCTTGGAGCCGCCAAGATGCCACTTTTCAGGCTGAAAAGCCAAGGTCTGATTCAACAGCATTTCGTTCATTAAGAAGGAATCCACAACTTTTAATGTCCACTGTGTGCTGAACACTGTTTTAGGTGTTTGGGAGGTATCAGTGCACAAAACAGACAAAGATCCCCTCCCTCTGAAATTTCTGTTCCAGCTGAGGAAGAAGGATAACAAAAATCAACAAATGAATTAGTAAACCATAAAGTGTGTTCAAAGGTGATACTGACCCCAGGCTCTTTAATCAACAGAAGTTGATGAGAGGCCACGCGAGGAATTCAGGCAAGGCTTGACTGGGACTCGCTCTGCAGCCCAGGTAGCGAGAACAAGTAACAGGTGCCCTTGCTGCTCCCTTGAATGGGGTGAGGGTGGGGCAGGTCCAGGGGTCTGGCCGGAGGCGGGGCTTAGGTGGTCTGCCCGCCCCCTTGGTGCTGTGTGTGCAGGGATGGTGCACAGGACCCTGCTTTTGCCCCCAACACCTCAGAAGTGGCAGTTGGGTTTGTGGCCTTTTTGTATCTTGTGGTTGATAATGTGCCCCCCTGCACAGCCCTGCACTTATTTTTAGTCCCTTATAGTTTCTTTGTATCTGTTGTTAGAGATGTTTGTCCAGGTGCAGGTCCTGCAGCAAAGGGCCCAGGGCCCAGCCTGTCTCAAAGGTAGTAGATCCAGAGCATAAATGAAGCGGACAAAGGAAGACTGGGGGGAAGGGTGCGCAGAGCAGGTCTCACAGAGAAGGCATCGCTGAGCAAAGACCTGGAACGAGGAGCATTACCTGCACGCAGGTGCCGAGGAAGGGGCAGCCAGCCAAGCAGAGAGGACCTCGAGTGCGAAGGCCTCGGGCAGGGGTGACGCCCGGCATTCCAGGACTGCAGGGGGTGGGGGGAGGCAGAGGAACCAGGGCCAGATCAGGCAGGCCTTCGGGGGCAGAGCTTTGACTCAAAGAAACGGAACCGGGGCAGGCTCTGGGCGTGGCATCCGTTACGCTTTAAAAGGTCACTCAGGTGCCAGGAGCTGGCAGCAGTGGAAAACAGGAGACCAGGCCGGGGGCTACCGCAGGGGTCGCGTGCCAGGTGCTGCTGTTCAGACAAGTGGCAGCTGGCGTGGAGACGAGTCTGGATTCCTGGATCGTTTGTGGGGCGAGAGAAATCAAGAGGATTCAAGAAGGACTCCATCACGTTGGGATGCCAGTTTCTTTTATAGAACAGAGAGGGGGAGGAGGTGAGGAAGTAAAGTAAAAAGGCCACTGGTTTTGCCTGGCTTGGCCAGCCTCCAGGAGGGGATGTGTTAATTTCTTCTTTTCTGCAGCCATTCACAGGTGGGCAGGGTCAGATTGTCTCCCTGTGAGCTGAACAAAGGCACTTCAGTTTAACATTCAGGCAGCGAGGCAGGGTTCCCTGAGGCAGGCCATTATGTGTGATTATAATAACAAAAGCACCGAAAAGCAAGGTTTAACGTCAAAGAAACAGATCCAACATGGAATCCTATTTTGCTCTTCCGTGTTGAAGTCCCAGAAGCCCAGCTCAGTCTGGGGGGTGTTGAGCCATCAAGGAGACGTGCAGGTGGAGACACCACATAAGACTTTGGTGACTGTGATGCAGGCAGGTGGGGGGGGGGGGTTGGGGGAGACTGGAACGGGTTAGAGGAGGTGGAGGAATCTCGGTGGATACAGATGAGTCTCGTTCATGGATATTTACTGGAAGAAGGAATAAATAAATGGGAATGTAGCTGGTGGCTCATGACCCTGAGTCAAGGGTAATGCCCTGTTTTCATTTCTAGGTGGGAGAAACCACAGCATGGTACACTGACATGATCATGATCAAAGAGAGTGAAAAATCACTGAAGCAGGAGAGACAGTGGGGGAATTTCTGGAGCTACATCTGAGTAGGTGCCATGGACAAGTTAGTGGCCTGTGAAGGGCAGGCTCTGGGGTGAGCAGACAGGGTCACTCAAGACATCATGCTTTCTCCACGACAGACAGATTTCAAATATAAACAGTGTGACACTAATCAGAAATGAGAACTAGCCTTGTCATTTGAATTTGTTGTTAATATCTGAATGTATGCATCTGAGATGTGACGTAAAGTGAAACATTAAAATTGTTTTGGGGTTTCCCTGGCGGCGCAGTGGTTAAGAATCCGCCTGCCGATGCAGGGGACACGGGTTCGAGCCCTGGTCTGGGAAGATCCCACATGCCGTGGAGCAACTAACCCGTGTACCACAACTACTGAGCCCATGTGCCACAACTACTGAAGCCCACACGCCTAGAGCCCGTGCTCCACAGTAAGAGAAGCCACTGCAATGAGAAGCCCGCACACCACAACAAAGAGTAGCTCCTGCTCTCCACAACTAGAGAAAGCCCACGTGCAGCAACGAAGACCCAATGCAGCCAAAAATAATTAATTAATTAAAAATAAAGTAAAATTGTATTAAGTTGAAGTAAAATAAAGCAATGATTAACGATTATTATGAAAACTATCAATATAAGCTACTAAAACAATTATTAAGAACTTTCAAATACTTAAATTAAGCACATGGGGAAATACACTGTCAGCTAATAAGAATATTAAGAGAGTACACTAGCTTTATAAGGGTAGGAAGACTATAATATCCTCTTTGAACAAAGAATAGATATATGAAATAGATATAGCTAAATGTATATGAAATAGATAATTTTTAATATAAAATACATAGACATATATTTATATAATATATAAATTTTAAGATATTGATAATAATTAAGGTATATTTTTAAAGATTGTTTTACCAGTTTTTATCATTGTTGAACTGTTTGATGTATACCGTTCCTATCATTAAACAACATGCTTTTTATAAACTGGATTTAATTGCTTAATTTCATTCTAGCTGTGAGTCTTGGGAGAAAAGATCTTCTCTGGGAATTCTTACTACCTTGAAATTTCATGAGGAGAAAGAGTTCCAAGGTGACATGCAGCTGCATCTGTGAGGAACCGTCTTCGATCCAGACAGAATAAATATATGAAAAATAGATGCAAGTGTTAAACAAAAAGCAGGCACATTTTCTTCTCACTGAACAAACTGCAAAAGGACGGCTTCTCGTGGTCCTTTAAGACAATTTCTTATAGCTGAGTTTACGGAGTCTAAATGAGAAGTTTCTCAAAACAGTTCTTACCTTGCTATTCTCAGTCGTTGTTCAGCTGCAACTAGAGAAAGCCCGCACACAGCAGCCAAAACTTAAAAAAAAAGAAAAAATACTCAGGAAAAAAATTCCAGAAAGTTCCCAAAAGCAAAACTTAAATTTGTCCCAGGCCAGCAACTATTTACATAGCATTTACATTGTATTAGGTAGTATAAGTAATCTAGAGAGGATTTAAAGTGCAGTATATAGGAGGATTGTGTAAGTTACATGCAAATAGTATGTATGCCATTTTACGTAAGGGACTTGAGTATCTGTGGATTTGGGCATCCACAGGGGGTTCTGGAATCAGCCCCCCTTGGACACGGAGGGATGACTGTATGTGATTGTTTTCCAGTGATGTCATTTGAGAAAGTTGGTTGCAGTATTCGTGCCTATGTGGTTTCTCTCACCAATATCTGTCCACTACCAGTAAGAGCTTTGACTACACCCAGAGGGCTCAGGAGTGATAAGACACAGACACTCCATGCCAGGTTCTGCTGTCACACACACACCAGAACCAACAACCAAACTGCTGTTCCTTCTCTGATTGGATGTGACCCAGCAGATCACCTCAGAGACACACAGACTGCAGGGAAAAGAGTGAAGACATTGCTCACTGCCCCTGCATCTCCTCCACTACACACACACACACACACACACACACACACACACACACACACACACACACACACCAGGAATCTGCAGACAGCATATACAACACCCTCTCTCCTTACCCTCTCTTTGGCCAAAGATGCCTCCTTTCCAACTGAGTATGGGGAGGCAGAAATAAAATGTGTTTATTTTATTCATGTCTGCCTAAAAGCACATTTGTGTAGAAAATAAAGCTTGCTAAATGTTAAGCATCTAACTGGCAAATCAGTCACTGAAGATTTTGGAGACTTTTTAAAGCCTAAAATCGCATCATACGGATTTACTATAATATACATAACAATTTCTCTGTTGACTTTTTAGGGTCTTTTCACATTTTTGCTATTGTAGGCAACACTGTATTTGATATTCTTGATGTAAACCTTCCTCCTGAAAAACTGCCTGTGGGTGAACTCCAACAAGCCAAGAAGGGTGTCAGAACCCAGTCCAGATGGTTTCAGTGGTGGATTTTACCAAACAGGAAGTAAGAAACACTAACAATTCTACACAATCCCTTCCAGAACATAGAAAAGGAGGGAGTTTTTCCAAATTCATTTTATGAAGCCAGCATGACCCTAATTCCAAAATCAAACAAAGATGTTTCAAGAAATGAAAACCAACAATCAATATCTCTCATGAACATGGAAGCAAAAATTCTCAACAAAATACAAACAAATTGGGCTTCCCTGGTGGCGCAGTGGTTGAGAGTCCCCCTGCCGATGCAGGGGACATGGGTTCGTGCCCCGGTGCGGGAGGATCCCACATGCCGCGGAGCGACTGGGCCCATGAGCCATGGCCGCTGAGCCTGCGCGTCCGGAGCCTGTGCTCCGCAACGGGAGAGGCCACAGCAGTGAGAGGCCCGCGTACCGCAAAAAATAAAAAAATAAAAGTGCTGAAAAAGTTTTAAAAGTTTAAAAAGTTTTTAAAAATCGTTAAAAATTAACCTAAAATATCAGCTGTATTTAAACACTTTTATAATTATTATTTGTAATTTGTATTTCCTTTTAATTTTGTTAGATAATTTTCAGCATCCCTATTCCCCACTTTAATTTTCCTCTACTTTCCATGGTTAGTCACTCTAGTGTGTTTTTTTGTACAATTGGCCCTCTGTACCACAAGTTCCATATCTGGGGATGTGGAGGGCTGATGGGACTTGAGCATCAGTGGATTTTGGTATCTTAGGAGTTTCTGGAATCAATCCCCCCAGATACTGAAAGGTGGCTGTATATCCTTTGTTGTATGTGTTCCTGCAAAACATGTATTGCTGCTTGTATGGATATATTAATTATTCACTCACTTGACATTGATTGTAGATCTCGTTACAGTCCTGTCATTTAAGATCTACACATCTTATTATGGCAGTAATTCTGTGGATTACGCCATGGTGCCTATGTTTGTTTTTGTTTGTTTGTTTGTTTGCGGTACGTGGGCCTCCCACCGTTGTGGCCTCTCCGGTCACGGAGCACGGGCTCCGGACGAGCAGGCCCAGCGGCCATGGCTCACGGGCCCAGCCGCTCCGCAGCACGTGGGATCCTCCCGGACCGGGGCACGAACCCGCGTCCCCTGCATTGGCAGGCGGACTCTCAACCACTGCGCCACCAGGGAAGCCCGTGCCTATATTTTATTCTAATGTTTCTGCAATTTGTTTCTTCATTTAAATCTTTGGTTCATCAAAAATTTATTTTAATATAAGTTTGAAATGTGGATGAACCTTTCGTTTTTTTCCAAATGGCTAGCAGATTACTCCCAAATGTAAGTCTTTCCTCATTAATTTGCAAAGACCTTTATCATACACTAAATTATCATATACTTGTGTCTGCTTTGGATTCTGTATTTTATTCCATTTATTCCACTGGATCTGTCTGACCAGATCCAATTTGCAAAGAGAACTTGCACTATGCCAGACACAGCTCTAAACTCACTACCTGTGAACTCATTTATCATCCCTAAAACCTTATGAGCTGGTGCTCTTTTTATCCCTATTTCACAGATTTAGGAACTGAGGCAGGGAATTCCCTGGCAGTCCAGTGGTTAAGACTCCGTGCTTTGACTGCTGAGGGCGCTGGTTCAATCCCTGGTTGGGGAACTAAGATCCCACAAGTCGTGCAGTGCAGCCAAAAAAAAAGGAACTGAGGCAGAGTGAGTTTAGGTAACCTGCCCAAGGTGGCACAGCAGTTAGTGGCAAACCCAGGATTCAATCCGACAGAGTTCCAAAGCCTGCGCTATTAACCTCTGGGCCATGTAGTATATACTTTAATATTTCAATGCCTTTTGTTTGGGAAATTACTTTAGTGCAATGTAGGCCTCTAGGTACACTACCAGCAAATTATCCCAAAGGTCGAGGAACAAAGAGGCTTACAGACCAAATTAACTCAGATCACATGGTTTAATAAATAAATTAAAAACACATAGTGAAAAGCGAAAGAGACAGAGTAGATTAGCACTCTGAGGATAGAGTGCCAGTGGACAGAAGGACACTGCCTGAGTCCTGCTAATGGTGTGGTTATGAGGACCCACGAGGCCCCATGAGAAGGAAGGTGCCTGGGCCAAGGTCACCCACTTATCCCACAGGAGAGATGGCCAATAGCTAAATGGTCCTCCATTTAGTCTGCAGAACAGCCACGGGTTTTCTCTGTGTTTCTGCAGTCAAGGACCCTATGGACAGAATGAGTATCCCCAGTGGGTGAGGGAATTAGACCTCATGAGTACTGCGGGCCTCGTATGATTCATACACACTTAGCGTACGGTGGTCAGTCAGGCCTATGTCCACGGTACAGCGCTGGGACTAGAATGGGTAAACAGGGTGCGAAAGTTAAGGAGGCCCTCACTCTCAGTGTCATAAATATTTAGTCCACGCTTGGTCCTTCTATCCCTTTCTGTGTTTACACACGTGTGATCTGCCTACATCATCTAACAAGCTCCACAGGTGACTAATTTATCTATGCTTCACACATCTCACGAGTTTTATCCTTTCTATTTGTTTCCTATAGTTTCGAATATTCTTACACCACACAGCACACTACATAGCTCAAGTCCATGACTTTGTTATTCTATTTAAGGAGGCTTCCTGTTTGTTCATGTATTATTCCAGATAAATTTTAAAATCATTTCATCAAGTTCAAGTTATAATTAGATCCCACTTAAACACAAGGTATTTCAATACTGTTCAATATCTCTCTTCTGGGGCCTGAAAAAATTAGAGAGTTTCCCTTTCTGGACGATGCCACACTTTAACTTTTATTTATTCACTAAGTTAAAAAATATTTAATGGGAACTTACTATATTCCAAAGCACTGTTCTGACCTACATATGTAACTTTGATAAGAAAAAAAATTATTTTTTAAGAAAGGCAACAAGTTACCACAGGCAGTCGTAAACCATGTGGCGTAGCCTGTCCTCGGAACGTTGTCGTGAAGAACAGTGGCTACTCGAGCTGCTTCTCAGGGAAATGGACTGGGACATAAAAGTGGCTATCAGACTGAGGAAGGCTCAGCTCCCGCGCCCGGCGACCCCGCCGGCAGGCACGTGTGTGAGGTAACAGCTGCTCCCTCCCGGCGGACGGTGAGATCTCAGGCCCAGGAGTGTGGAGTCTGATACCTGGGACTCTCCACACTGATGGGACGGACGTCAGGCTTAGATGTAGGACCAAGGGGCCACCAAAGAATGGGTGACATTGGAAAAGACGGGGGTGGATCTGATTTGTCCACAGAGGAGCCACAAAACCTTAAAACAACTTACATCCAGGGAACAGACTCAAGGATCTCTGAGGTTGACATGGGTTCTGAGAGCCTGCGGGATGGGGGCAGGAGCGGGGGGCTTGCGCTAGGTGGGATGTCAGCTGCCATTCAGAAAGGGCTGGAAGCTCAGACAGGTGTGGGGGGTGGGGTGCAGGCAGATGAGAGGGGGCACATCTCAGCCCCGGGAAGATTGTCCACGGGAGCCCATGGCCTTCTACTCTGCCAGGTCACCGCAGGGCTCTCCTGCCTACGAGGTGCTATGGGGACTGGGTCAGGCGGGCTGCAGGGGCAGCACGTGGCACCCAGGTCCCAAGGCTCTGACCCCAGCCCCAGGAGCTACTCCTCAGTGGGGACAAGTGTTGCTAAGTGCTTTCCTGGCGGGAACCGTATTTTAAGCAAGTCTGTGTCCCTGACGCGGCCTCTTGCCCCGCGCCTGACAAGTGTGCGCAGCACTTCTTCAACAATCAGCAAGTACTAGTTTTAGTTGAAAACGCAAGTGTTAGTCTCTCCAAACACCAGTTTGTACGTGACGGAAAATACTCTATTCTCAATCAACTTCCCCATCCCAGGAAAATAAGTGCTGTTAATGAAGTAATTGTTAGGTCAGGAGGATTCTATATTTAAAAATCCTTGTGTTTTTTTTTCTTACAAAGACACATTTTATTTTACTTTATTTTATGCCAGGCTCTCAGTAGTTGTTGTTGAGTGACTACATAATTTAGGGAACCACATGATGAAGTCCTCCGGAATCAAGGGAAACATCAGCCTCAGTGACGAAGATGAAGAAAATCCGGAGGGTCTGGAGCAGGGGTGCAGTTTGGGGACCTGTGAGCAGCCAGCGGCCACCTTTAATGGCTCAAAACAAGCGGTCATTTAGAAAAATAAACTTGGATCTTTGTGAAATGACTCATCTTCCCTTCGGCTAAAGAAGCAGGCCTGCTTTAGTGGGATTGTGATGGCAACGGCATTCAGCTTCGCCGGAACTTCTTGTACCGGTACTTTGCCCTTGAGGATGTCGTCCATGCTAATTTCACTGCGGGAAGGTGAGAGTAATAAAAGCAGTTATCAGACCACGAAGCACTGAGGGCTTAGATGCTTCAGAAGACAGGTCTATGTACATATTTCTGACCTGTGGTGTAAGGAAATGAAGGACCTGGAGACTGAAGTTGACATGGTCGAATCCTCTGTGCATGTAAATCATGACCATAATAACATCTGTAACTCAGATGAGGCTAAGTTTTCGTTTATGGTAAGAGAATTGTCCGGGGAAACCCATCAAAGTGTACAGAGCTCTAAGAAAAAAGTGATGGTGAGATAGGCAGGACTAATTTATTTTTGCCCAGAGATATCTCTTCAATATTGTTGCATAAAAAGGGGAGCCTGAGGTCCTCGTCCCGGTCTGGTCGGCAGTAGAGCGTATATGGTGATGCTGGGATTGTTTCAGCTCAGAACAGGTGGCTTGAGTTTCAAGAAAGACCAGAAACCCAGGTCAAGTCAGAAAAGAGGAGTGAAAACAATTTTTCTATTATGAAAGTATGAAATATTTAGAAGATCAGAGAGGCACTAACACACTAGCTGTGCCCGAAACCTCCCCCGGTGCTGCGGCCACGGTTCTGATGGAAGAGGTTGCAGGTCCTCTGACAGCCAACACGAGCTGCTCTCTGGCCACCTGTGAGACAAGGCGGGTCTTGAATACTGTGAGTCTTCAGCACTTTCCTGGTTGTGAGCTCTGCTCATAGCATCTTATTAAACACACTGTTCAAAAAGTATCTGAGGGGGCTTCCCTGGTGGCGCAGTGGTTGAGAATCTGCCTGCCAATGCAGGGGACACGGGTTTGTGCCCTGGTCTGGGAAGATCCCACATGTCGCGGAGCAATTGGGCCCGTAAGCCACAATTACTGAGCCTGCGCTCCGCAGCAAGAGAGGCCGCGATAGTGAGAGGCCCGCGCACCGCGATGAAGTGTGGCCCCCGTTTGCCACAACTAGAGAAAGCCCTCGCACAGAAACGAAGACGCAACACAGCCATAAATAAATAAATTTAAATCATACGGGCTTCTAAGAAGACCTCTGCTTAAAAAAAAAAAAGTATCTGAGGGCTTATACACACAGAAAACTCTTTCATTCACATGTAGACCAGCAAAGCATCAATGAACGGGGGAAAGAGTGGAGAGTCTGTGAAAAGAGGGCAGAGAGAACAGATCCTTGGATCCCAGGGGACTGTCAACCCCTCCAGGAGCCGTGAGAGCTGATGGGAAGCTCCACGGGAGGTGACAGCAGGGAGCCCCGGACTGGACAGACTGACCTTGTGCTGGAGCCGGCCTTTCCCCGAGGGCCCTGATACACGGCTGTTTCCAGCGGGCACCGTCTCGGCCGGTTGACGATGCAGTTCGGCACCTCCCCCACCAACCTGCTGTTCTTCTGCTGCTCTCTCATCTCCCCTGTCTCCCCGGAGTCCTCCTCAGCTCCGCCCTCACCGTCACCCACACCCACTTTGTGTCTCTCGGGGTCCCCGTCTTAGGGTCGCTGGCAGCTCCCCACGCCCCTTGCAGGCAGGCCCCGTGGTCCCCCTCCTGGCTGGAGAGGCAGCAGTTGAACGGGGTGTCCAGCTTCAGGACGGCCCCGCCCCTCTACCAGACATGGCTTCTGAAAAGCAGATCTTTTGAGGTCCTCCCCGCTCAGCACCCATCCGCGCTCTCCATTGTCACAGAATAGAAGCCAAGTCCTTGGCCCACGAGACCTGTACAGGGGAACACTGCTGGGGGATGGGGCGGGGAGGGCGAACAGTGACCGTCTCCGAGGTTTCGGCCCCAGGGGTCTTGCTCTTCCCCCTGCCCCAGAAAGCTCCGGGGCCGTGGGGGGTTCCTGAGCCCGCTCGCAAGGACCCCCGCCCACCGTGCCCTGTTCTCAGGCCTCCCGCGTCCTGCTGGCACCTGCGTGGCCCCAAACCGCAGCTGCCCTGACAGCGGGGACCGGGAGGCTGGGCCCGGGAAGTGCGGTTTCGCTGGCCAGCGGAATGGGAAACAGTGTTTATTCTGCGGTAAGTATAGCTTCACAGGAAGCTGTAACGTGGACGTTCGTGGGGTCCCCAGTGCCCCACACTGGCTCCTGGCGCACACGGCATCAGCAGCGTGAGACGCGCGGGCGCAACCCGGGCTCGTCCAGGTGCCACCAGTGTGTGCAGAGTTCCACGCGACTGTCTCACATCTGTGGCCCTTGTGGCCGCCCGCATGATCCCGGTGCAGAGCTGTTCCCTCCCCACAGCCTCCTGCACCCCTGATGGCGGCTCCTCTCCTCCCCCGTCTAATCGCAGCTTCCATCTCAGTAGCAGCATCATTTCTGGAATGCTCTATGAAGGGGTCGCACGTGCACAGCCCTGTGAGCTTGCCTTTGCATTCACCTCGCTTCCCTGGGGGTCCATCTGAGTTCTTAGTGTCTAGCTGACTTTGGGTGATGTGTCTTGCCCGTTCCTGCATGGGACTGGCCGCCAGCTACAGTATCACATGGGTGACGATAGCTTTTCTCCAGTTGTTCTCTATTTGTTCAATAAACATCGAGTTCCTGCTTGATGCCAGGAACGCACCAAGGAGAGAGAGATGAATCAGGTGTATTTCTGACTCTGACAACCTTAAAGCCTGTGGAAGAATTTACAACCCATTAGACCCACAGGATGATTTATAGACAAAATGGAAAACAGTGATATTCCGGATTTTCTGTGGAAAGACCAGAATAGTGTGAGGGGCTCAGGGCCGTGATCTGGGTCAGGGATGAGGAAGGTAACCAGTGGACTGTCCAGGCGTGTTGTTGACGTTTGTATTGTGTATACGGCTCTTTACCAACGCCTGAGAAAATGGTGATGTTGATAATGTGACGATGCTGTAATGGTGTGAAGTTGAGGAGTGAAATCTGCATCCGAGCTGAGCAGAACTGCACCGGAAATGATCCGCAGGCCCCACGCGGCCGAGGCCTGGTGGCTGGAGGTTCCCCTGCCCTCTGCTGGCCTGGAGAGAACGGGCAGCTGCTCCTCCTGTCCTGTGGGGATGAATTTCCCTGTTTGTGAGGACAGGAGGGCATCACCTAGAAATCCCCCCCTGGGCTTTGGACCACGGTGCTGGGTGACGAGACACCAGCCAGGAGACGGTGGAAGGACCAGAGGACACGGAGCATCACCTTGCTCACAGATAATGAGGTTGGACACACCTGAGGCGGAGATGACCTTGGCTCCCGGGGACCCTGCCCTGGTCCTCTCTTCCCCTGCTCACCCACTACTTGCCACAGGTCACTAAGCATCTGGGATTAGGTTTCCAGCTGCAAAGACTTGTCCACTGGGTCTCCCACTCTACCCTGGCCTCAGTGGCCCCCTCCTCTCTCCTCCCAGGGGGAGGTAGTATTGGGGAGTGACCTGGGGATGCACACTTTGTCATGGCCCTGCGGCAGCCGACCCTGTCCCCCTGACATAGACAGCATTCACTCACACGGCGTCTGGCTGATCTTAATTCCCAGGAATGACAGGCCTTTCCAGTGCCAAAGAGACGACAAACTTTGGGTGAGAAGAATATATATGGAAATGTTCAGATAAAGCAGAGGATGGACCACAGGACATTTACTGTGGAGCTGATGAAGCTGGGACTTCTGGGATCCTGGGAGAAACCTCAGTGACTTGTTCTTGTGCTTATGTGTTTCTGTAATGTTGCCAAAGGGAGATGCAATCCTGCCGTTTACCTGGAAGAGGCAGACAGGGAACAGCTGGTAATCAGCACTAACTGACTACCACGAGTCATGATTTAAATATTTTAAAGTCTGTCAGGAGATGTGCAAGTTGAGCGAGACACTTAACCTCCCTGCAGTTCACTGTGCTCGTCTGTGGGATGAGAGCGCTTACTGCAGTCTATTCCGAGCCCTTTCTGTGGATTCTCTCACTTGATTCACCAGTTATCCTATGAGAGAGGAACTTTTATTCTCTCCAATTTACAGGAGGAAACAGGCAGAATTTAAGCGATTTTGCTTTAAGCCGCAGTTGGAGGCAAAGCTGGCAATCAAAGGTCAGGGGAGTCTGACTCCAGAGCCCAGGCTCAAGGGAACGGCAGCACGTTTTCAGCAGCACGTTTTCAGCAGGGCTGTCCTGCAATTCAATTCCAATAAATTAACACAACAAACATCTCTTGGGTGTAACCTCCTGGGTGTCTGTTCGTGCAAGGACCCCCCTGTGAAAACTAGGAGATAGTTTACAGGGAAGTGTTTTGGAGAAGTCCTACTGTTTTTAAAGTAACTGGGCAGAGACAGGACTTCTAATTTCTCAAATCTATAAGGGATAGAGATGTTTTTAACAGGTGACCGAAATCCTCCTCTGTTCAAACATCCATATACTGGAGTGGTTAATTTCCCCTCCCCCATGACAGGGTCAGAGTAGAGGCAGCCTGAGGAGACCTGTAAGAGTTCAGACCCCTTGGAGGTGCAGTTGTAACTGAGGCACCGCGTCCCTGGCTCAAGCCCCCCACCACCCCCGAGCCCCAACCCCCGGCCGGGCACTCTGTGCAGGCCTGGTCCTCGATGCCACACCACGAGCAGCCTTCCAGCCCGTCAAATCCAGCCATGTCGGGCTGCATCTGGTCACCTGTGCGCGTCCTGCGCCCACCAGGGCCCCTGGCAGTGGATTTCCTCAGGACCTGTCTGCTCTGCTTCTGCTGGTTTCGCTTATGGACCAGCTGAATGGTCGATGACAGAGATGAGCTCCAAGTTCACTGTGTTCTTGCCACAGGGCCCGAATTCAGGCTGCTGGGAAGCTGAGCTCTAATAAGTAACCAAAGGCGAAAGCATGTGTGTGCGTAATCCCAGCGGCTCACAGAGCTCTCAAGGGTACAAACAGCATACCTGCTCTGGCCTTGGGTCAGAACTGGGTGCTGGAAGCATCCCGAGGACCTGAAGGCCGTCCAGGCCCCAAGGCGGCACCACACCCACTCTCCTGCTACCTGGCAAGTTCAGGCTCAAACAGCCTCATCTTGCCGGCTTCAAGAACCTACTAACTGGCCGGCCTCACGCTCTGTCTTTCCCCACTCAAATTCCTCCCCCACAGGCATCCCAGAATGTTCCTCTCAGTGGATTAATCTCATCACATCTTCCTCATTAAAAGCCTTCCGTGGCTCTCCACTGCTCGGCCTTCGTAAGGCTGCATCCAGATTGAACTTAAATCTTTCCATCCCGGGACCGCCCTGCAGAAGCAAAGTGTCAACAGCTCCCACTCACAGCCTGCACTTTTCCTGCTCCTGGTTCTTTCCTGTCTGAAGCTGACTTTCTTGGTTATCTTTAAATACCACACATTATCATAAAGGCTTAATTTGAATTCCTACTTTCTCCATGAATTCCTTCCTACAACACTTGTGCAGCATCATTGTCTCTTCCGTAGACTCATCGTTATCTTGCACTGCAGCTGTGGAGTTAGGCTTCTGAAGGCGGAAATTTAACTTCAGCTTCGCGGCAGACCCACAGCCTGTCCCCCTGCACTACCCAGTACAGTGCCTTAGACTTCGAGGTCAAAACAGAAAACACCTGTCGTAGCTAAGGGCACCTATGTTGGTCTCTCTAAACACTGACTTATAGTTAAAAAACATACCTTGGATATTTCTTTTATAGAGATGAGATGAAATAATGCAATGATCGTTTATAACAGGGTTCTCTAAAAAGTCTACATCCTTGGGTATTACTTTAAATCTACTTTCATAAATCATAAACACTACTTGCTTTACAAGGCTATTAATAATTTAAGGAACCTATTTTTAAAAAGTCAACTTGGTCAAGGAGAGATTTTTGTTTATTATCCCAAAGTCTAGTTAAATGTTTAATTAAATGTAATAAAAATTTAAAAAATAGTCGTGAAGGCTTATTTAGAAAGAAAATAAAAACCAGTAGACCTGAAAATGGTACAGAGAGGGGTAGATTTATTAATGTAGTGATTAAAAACATTTAAAAAGAGGAGCAAGAAAGCAAAAACTCAGAAAAAAAGTATACTCAAAGCACTTATAAGGAAATGTCACAGGAACTTCAAATACCATTCCCAGACCACATGCTTCTAAAACAACAAGTCTTCACAGTTCCAAACAATCTCAGCCCTTGACATTCAGATAGTCCAGAAGTGCAGATACGCCCTAAATCTCAGCTTAGGAGAAGGATTTCCAAACACTCATTTCATCATGATTTACATTCAGAGGAGGAGTTGCTGCAAAGGAAGAGCAGCCCACGGAAACCTTCTGCATCTTCAGCCGAGGCACAAAGAACAGAAAAAGACAGGAAGACGCTTTCTCTCCATTTCTCCTTTCCCACACCTTTGCTTTACAGTCAGGAAAAACCCTCAACAGAAGTACCCAGATTCCCAGAAGAGGGATCTGGTGAACCAGCAAAATGCAGACAAATCAAGACTGTGGATCCAGGAAAGGACAGTGGTTTCGTGGTCAGTGTTCTGGTCACCCTCCGTGTCAGGAAAACAAGGCGGCACGTCTTCTTATAACGTTCCAGCCAGGGCAGCTCCGGCCGTCCTCCAGGTGCCGCCCTCCAGGTGCCACCCTCCAGCTGACGCTGTGATGGTGCCCTGGACAAGCACAGCCCCTCCAGCGCGTCCTGGACTCACTGTGACAGCGCCGTCCACATGGAACCACTCGACACTGATCCTCCCATCGGAGCCTCAGTCCAGGGGCTACTCCTGCAGCAGGCTTCTTGAGATCAGTATCCGCATCACTTCGTTGCTGCCTGCAAGAGCGAGAGAGGACGGAGGGGCTTAGGAGCTGCCGGGCCTGAGAGTCAGCAAAGCTCTGACTAGGGATGTAAAGGGCAACGTCGCTTTTTTTTTTTTTTGCGGTACACGGGCCTCTCACTGTTGTGGCCTCTCCCGTTGCGGAGCACAGGCTCCGGACGCGCAGGCTCAGCGGCCATGGCTCACCAGCCCAGCCGCTCCGCGGCACGTGGGATCTTCCCGGACTGGGGCACGAACCCACGTCCCCTGCATCGGCAGGTGGACTCTCAACCACTGCGCCACCAGGGAAGCCCGGCAACGTCGCTTTTTATCTTGAAAGATGTCAGGGAGTGAGGAAAAAATTTACCTTTAAAAAAACCTCTATATATGGACATATATACACTACCAAACGTAAAATAGCTAGTGGGAAGCAGCCGCATAGCACAGGGAGATCAGCTCAGTGCTCTGTGACCACCTAGAGGGGTGGGATAGGGAGGGTGGGAGGGAGACACAAGAGGGAGGCGATATGGGGATACATGTATACGTGTAGCTGATTCACTTTGTTATAAAGCAGAAACTAACACACCATTGTAAAGCAATTATACTCCAATAAAGATGTTAAAAAAAAAAAGTAACCTCTCCTGATAGTAAAAGCAAACAAAATAAAACAGCAGAACATCCAATAGTATACGTAGTATAACTCTATTTTAAAAAAATGTATCTATGGGGGCTGAGATGAATTGGGAGATTGGGATTGACATATACACACTATGTATAAAACAGATAACTAATGAGAACCTACTGTGTAGCACAGGGAACTCTACTCATTGCTCTGTGGTGAGCTAAATGGGAAGGAAATCCAAAAAAGAGAGGATGCATGCATACATATAGCTGATTCACTTTACTGTACAGCAGAAACTAACACAACATTGTAAAGCAACTATACTCCAATAAAATTAACTTTAAAAAATGTATCTATACAAGCGCAGAAAAAGGTCCAAAAGAAGATATTTTTGGTCTTAAACATAAAAGGAGCCCAAAGTATTAGTTCTGATGTCAAAACATGAATGATCTTTTTTCTTTTTTAACTTTTCCTATATGTTGTAAGTCTTCAACAATAAATATACCAACATCACTGGTAATCAGAAAACTGAATTTTAAAAAAACAAAAACATTTTCCCTGAAAGAAGGGGGGGTCAGTTGCTTGCTTCGTTTTTCCACTCTTTTTTTATTTTATTTTATTATTTCCACTCTTTTTAATGCAAAAAGAAATATTGACCACCATGAGGAATGACTAATCACACATCTCGAATAAAATCAAAGCTGAAATTTCCTATCTTTCCAATAACAAAGTCTGGGGTGAAACAAGTGACGAAGACCAGTGCGCACATTTTCCTACAAGTGGATGATGGTGTGGCCTGAAATAAGCATATCGGGCTTTTCTCAGTTATTCTAACAGGGTTGAAAGAGTCAGAATGAAGGGAAGTCTCCCGCACTCACCAAGGCTGGAAAGCAACAGCCACGTACGACTGGAGTCACAGAAGGAATGAGGTGACGGGTTTGGCCTGCACACTAGCAACCCTGCTCATAAACACGCTTTAGGGACAAGGTTTGCAGCAGAAAGCAGATACTAAAGCCTGTGACTTGGACGTGACGCCCCGTGGTGGCTCTCAATGTGGCTCCCAGACAGGCAGGAGCAACCTCCCTGAACCCTCGTTAGAGATGCAGATCCCCAGGCCCACCCAAGACCCATGGAGTCAGAAGCTCTGTGCTCACAAATCCTCCCAGTGGTCCTGACGCTGGTCGGGTCTGAGAAGGATGCTTCAGAAGCCACAGGGAGGCTGGTGCTTCCTTCAGGTTCCTTTACTCAAAGTCACTTCCACAAGCCTTTGCCTCATCCGCTGCCTTTGCTACAGTGTAACCACCTCAGCTGCCTACTGGCTAAACAACAGTCATGTAATTTGAAGATTTCCAAACCAGCGTGGAGTGGAGAAGGCCCTGCAGAGCCCGACGCCAGCAGCTTACCCATCTCCTGCCCGTGGGCCTGTGATCGGCAAGAAGATGCCCGTGTGTGACAATTAATTTACTGAAAGCTCCATTAGCAACAATGATGGTCATGATCAGTGTGTAGAGGCTGGAGATCAAACTAGCTCACATCTACCCTGGAAGTTACTGTGGAGAAGTCCTGGGATCTCTGAGGACCAAGTATTTTACAACAGTGAAGAACAGCCGCTGCTGCAGTTTTCAAAATGCTTTCTCGGATGTTATCTTCGTTTGTGCTGTCTCTATAAATGACAAAGGCAAAGAGCAGGAGGGGGGGTGACTCGGTGACTTCCCGGCCCCCAGGCCAGGTCAGGACGGCACAGCAGGCCCCTCCAGAGGGGGCCAGGAGCAAGGAGGGAGGAGGAAGACAGGAAGCACGGCGACAGACAGCAGGGGTGACGGCTCCGAAAGGGAGAGAACCACCTTGGCCACTTTTACCTTCGAGGATCTGATGGACCCTGGAGTCCCGCATGTACTGCTGGACCGCGCAGTCCTTCAGGTAGCCGTAGCCCCCGTGCATCTGCAGGGCCTGGTTGCAGATCTGCAGGGACACAGGGATTAGATACCTCGGATTCTGAGAAGGCTCCGGAACAGGGGCTCCTCTCTCCGCCCCAGCCCTGATCTGGCTGCCTGCCCTGAGCCAACGTGAGGGAGGTGAAGGTGCCAGCCAGGCCAGAGGGGCTCCGGTTCTGTGTGCACGGGGACAACGAGGGAAGTCTGCCTCCTGAGCGAGCTAGTCCCCACCCACGAGGGACTCAGAGGCCTCTGCCCTTCTCGCCTGCTGTCTGCAGGGAGAGGCTGCCCGCCCCACACCAGCTGGAGTTCTGGCGAGCGGCAGATGCAGCCTCGCTGTGGAAATGGCTCTGTTCCTGACATTTAAACAGTGCTGTGGTCTGACCCTTCTTCCAAAGGCAGCATCTCACCCAGCGCACAGTCAAAGGGCAGAGACAAAACCTGATGTGCGGCGGCGTGGAGCAGGTGAAGTGCCGGCCGAGCGCCCACGTGGGCCTCTCCTGAGTAACTGACGCCTTACGCAGCGTTCCAGGAGCAGCTGGGCGGCCCGCCACAGGCCGGTCACCCAAGAGAGGCAGACAGCAGCACCACTCACCGCAAAGCATTCGTCTGTAGCGAAGAGCTTGGCCATGGAGCACAGGGCCACCGCATCCTCACGTTCCTCCTGCAGAGCCACGGCTGCGTTGCGGATCATCAGCCGTGAGGCCACCAGCCTGGCCACCATATCTGCCAGTTTGAACTGCAGGTACTGCAGTGAGAGGAGAGAAGAGAACCAGACACACAGACAGGCTCAGAGAGCCACCTCTAACCGGGCCGCTTCTAAGGGGCCCCAGGCTCCACAAAGAATGTGCCTCGTTAAGTTCTAAGTCCACTGCACTCCCTGCACTTCAGCATCTCGCCTCCTTAGGAAGACGCTCCCTCTGTCTGTCCCTTCCACCTACAACCAGTAAAACGCCCACAGCTCTGCCCGGCACGCCCTGGGGCCCCGAGCCCCTGCACACCTCACGGGGTGTGGGCTGGGACCCAGCACGGGCAGGGCCAGGAAGCAGTGGACGTGGTGCCCGAGACCCCTGCCCCGGCAGCAGCAGCACAGGCCATAGCAGCGCCCCGAACCCAACAAGCTAGACACAGCAGGGTGCCTGCGACCCCAGCTCCGGCCCCGCCCCCCCGCCTGCTGTGGTGGCAGTGCTCGTGACCCAGGCAACTCCGAATGTGGCAGAGGTGCCCGCCGTCCGGTGCCCCTTGAGGCGACATCAGCCACAGGCACAGCCCCGGGCACAGCAAGCACCAGCACGCCCAGCGCAGCACCTCTGGCAGCAGCGGCAGAGAAAAGAGAAACCAAAGCCCACACTACAGCGCCACCTGCTGAAAACCAAAGGAAAGTTAGAACCAAGTAAAAAAGCTCTACCCAAGAAGGTACTGGCTACTTCAAATGGGCCAGCAGAGGAACAACTCACCAAGCACCATGCAGAAGCACGGCAACACGTGGGACCACAGAAAGACGACAATTCTCCAGAAACCAGACTTGAAGTCATGGAATACTGGGACCTAACTGATGGAGAATTCAAAATAGCTGCGTCAGGAAACTCGACGAGTTACGAGAAAAGTCAGATGGGCAGTTCAGTGAGCTCAGGAATAAAACTAATGAACAGAAGGACTACTCTACCAAGAGACTGAAACTCTAAGAAAGAATCAAACCAAAATTCTGGAGCTGAAGAACTCAATAAATGAGATGGAAAATGCATTAGAGGGCTATGGGGATCGAGCCGACCACAAGGAAGAGGGAATTAGTGAGCTCCAAGACGGAAATCTAGAAATGATTCAGGTAGGAGGGGAGAGAGAGCTAAGATTAAAAACACGGAATCCTACGAGAGCTATCCCACTCCATCAGGAAGAGCAACAGAAGGACAGTGGGCATCCCAGAAGGAAAAGACAGGGGAAAGGAGCACAGAGCTTGTTTACAGAAGTTAAGAGCTGAGGGCTTCCCTGGTGGTATAGCGGTTAAGAATCCGCTTGCGAATGCAGGGGACACGGGTTCGAGCCCTGGTCTGGGAAGATCCCACATGCTGCAGAGCAACTAAGCCCATGCACCACAACTACTGAGCCTGCGCTCTAGAGCCTGTGAGCCACAAGTACTGAAGCCTGCGCACCTAGAGCCCGTGCTCCGCAACAAGAGAAGCCACCGCAATGAGAAGCCCGCACACCACAAGGAAGAGTAGCCCCCACTCACTGCAACTAGAGAAAAGCCCGTGGGCAGCAACAAAGACCCAACGCGGCCAAAAATAAAATAAAAAAAAAGAAGTAAAAGCTGAGAGTGTCCCAAACCTGGGGAAGGAACTGGATACACAAGTCCATGAAACTAAGAGAACACCTAATTATCTCAACGCAAAAAGATCTTCTCCAAGACACATAATATTAAAACTGTCCACAGTCAATGACAAAGAAAGAATTTTAAAGGCAGTCAGAAAAAAAGGGCAATAACCTACAAAGGAACCCCATTAGGTTAAGGGTGGAACAGAACTATCTTACAATCCAGCCGTTCCACTTACGGTTTTTTTCCAAAGAATATGAAAACACTAATTCAAAAACATACATGCACCTCTATGTTCACTGCAGCACTATTTACAACAGCCAAGATATGGAAGCAACCTAAGTGCCTATCAATAGATAAAGAAGACGGGGTGTACGTATACAATGGAATATTACTCAGCCATAAAAAAGAATGGAATCTTGCCTTTTGTGACAACATGGATGGACCTAGAGGATATTATGTTAAGTGAAATAAGTCAGACAGAGAAAGACAAATACCATATGATTTCACTCATACGAAGAGTCTAAAACACACACAATAAATGAATGCACAAAACAAAACACCACCACATAGATACAGAGAACAGACTGGTGGTTACCAGAGAAGAAGGGGGTGGGGGGAGGGTGAAATGGGTAAAGGAGATCAACTGTTATGCTGATTGATGGAAATCAGACTTTCAGTGGTGAGCTCACTGTAGTGTATACAGAAATCCAATTATAATGTATACATGAGGGACTTCCCTGGTGGTCCAGCGGATAAGACTCCACGCTCCCAATGCAGGGGACACGGGTTTGATTCCTGGTCAGGGAACTAAGACCCCACATGCCGCATGCCACACGGTGCAGGCAAAAAAAAAAAAAAAAAGTATACATGAAACATATAATGTTATAAACCAGCATTACCTCAATAAAGAAAAAAGAAAGAAAAACTGGAACACAAGCAAAAGAAAAAAGAGATAAATCATCTAATCCCATCCCCCTGAAATAATTACTTCTTGCATTTTTCAGATGTATCCCTGAAAATGTTTCATTAATATTTATACAGGGACTTCCCTGGTGGTCCAGTGGTTAAGACTTCACCTTTCAATTCACGGGGTGTGGGTTCAATCCCCAGTCAGGGAGCTAACATCCCACCTGCCTCGCTGCCAAAAAATCAAAACATAAAACAGAGCAATATTGTAACAATTCAATAAAGACTTAAGAAAAAAAATGGTCCACATCAAAAAAAAAAATCTTTTAAAAGAAATTTAGGGCTTCCCTGGTGGCGCAGTGGTTAAGAATCCGCCTACCAACGCAGGGGACACGGGTTCGAGCCCTGGTCTGGGAAGATCCCGCATGCTGCGGAGCAACTAACCCCATGCACCACAACTACTGAGCCTGTGCTCTAGAGCCTTCGAGCCACAACTACCGAAGCCTGCTCACCTAGAGCCCGTGCTCCACAACAAGAGAAGCGCCCGCGATGAGAAGCCCCCGCTCGCCGCAACTAGAGAAAGCTGTGCACAGCAGTGAAGAACAAAAGCAGCCAAAGACAGACAAGTAAATTAATTAAAAAAATTTATACATATTCATGTATTCTGTAAACAAAGCAGAAGCATACTCCTCTAAAATGTCGTGCTTTTTCTTGCCAGTCAATGTATCACGAATCTTTTCACGACTATAAGCAAAAATTATTAAACAATTATTGACAGAAATAGAGCACAAGTTCTGGCTGAAATGGGGGCAGAACCCACAAGAGACATCAGGGCCCCACAGTTGTAGAGAATGTTCTAGAGACAAGAGCAAAAGCTAGGACACCGGGGAAGTTACCTGGTTACTGGCCAGGGGCTCTCCAAACTGCTTCCGGACCTTGAGGTGGTCTCGGGTGAGGATGACCGAAGCATAAGCAGCGCCCAGAGAGCAGGACGCTAGGAAGGACGGTACCAACACGTCAAGTGAGCCAGGGGACCGTGCTGCCCGCCCGCCGCTCCTGCCCCCTGGGGTCCTCACCGACATTGATCCTCCCCCCGTTCAGTCCTCTCATGGCAATGAGGAAGCCCTGGCCCTCGTCCCCGATCCTGTTGGCCACAGGGACAGCACAGTCTTCAAAGATCACCGCTCGGGTCGGCTGTGAGTTCCACCCCACCTGGCAAAAATCAGGGGCTGTGTGGCTGCCCAGAAGTTGACCGCTCAGGGCAGCATCCTGTCCACCAGGCTCTCCTATCCCTGGACTTAGTCCCTCGGGAACTTCAATGAGGAAAAATAGAAAGGTCACACAAATATCTGTCGACTCAGGTTTTTCTCTTTCAGCTCAACATTTTCAACACATTAAGAGCATCTACTTCCTAGTGCCCACTCCACCAGACCAACCTGTCCCCAAACATTTCCCACCGCTTCCTTCAGGATCGGGCAGAACCCTCCTCCTTTGTGGCACCTCCATGAGTATATTCTTCTATAAAAAACGTTGACGGTATAAGGATTACTCGGAGTATGTGTCCTCTTATAAGGACAGCGCAAGGATCATAATGACCAAGAGCCACCCTCGTCCTTTGAAGAGCTCAGCGTTTTTGCACGTGGTGCCGTAACGTCTACCACGCTGGCCATCGGCTGCACAGACCTGGCGAGATGCAGGCACTGGCGCGTGGGAGCCAATCACACACACCTTCTCTCAGCTTGGCTGCCGGTGACGTCACCCTGGTGACATCATCCCGGTGACATCACCCCGGAAGCCAGAAATCGGTCCGGGGAGAGTATTTCCACCACAGAAACTGGCAAACACTGCACATGAGGGGCTTCTTGGTGTCTGCTTTTCCCAGGGAGCTGAGGCTCAGTGAGGCAGATCCTGAAGAGCACAAGACCAGACAAAGCCCCCGGCTCCCCGACAGCTGAGAGCCCCACTGCCCTCGTTCAGGGCTCCCTGCCGTGGGAAGAGGCGCTCCACCCACAGCCTTTTATTTAAGGTTTTTCTTCCAAGAGAACGGCTCAGTCCTTCTCTTCTGTCCGTCACCCTGTACCCCCGATTCCACTCAAACTGTTCTGCGACCTGTGCGGCTGGCCTGTTGACCATACTTCTGCTTCTCCTCTCCCTCCCCGGAAGCACTCCCATCTCCAACCTCCGTCAAAGTCGAGCTTCGCTGGAACCTCCTGAGGCCCTTCCGGTCGCCTGAGCCAGCACTGACCTCGCTGTCTTTCAGGCCCCCAAGTCTGAAACCTTCCCACACTGGCCTGTGTGGTCTCCCTGGAACTTACCTCCCATCCAGAACATACACACCTGGAACGGCAGATCTTAACGACAGCCAATCATAAGAGAACCACATACAAACAGCTGCTACCTCCTAGCCCCTTCCTGTGAAAGCAGCTCCCTTCTCCCCTGGGCAGAGAACGCCGCTCCTCAACCCCCAGAGCCCCTGGGAAGCTGCAGCCAGAAAGAAGACCCTCCTCCCCGGCCCTCCGGCAGCCCCGGCCGCCCAGGACCAGGGGAGCCCTGTCCCGTCCATCTGTCTTTCCTTCCACAGACTGCCTTCCCACCGCCACCCCTCCTACGGGAAAACGCATTCTTCTGTACGAAACCTTTTAACAATTAAATCCAAGATAAAACAGTTCCTCACACCACTTTCCCATAAAGCCAATGCAGAACTGGTTGTTTAAAGCTCTCAGCTACAAAATGTGCTCAGTACGCCAAGTCAAAGCATGTGCCTGCAGGAAAGACGGCCATGCGGCTGGAGAGAAAGACCCGCTGCTCAGGCCATCACGGCAGCCAAATCAGCCATGGCGATCAGTGGGTGACCCTGCACCCGGCCTGCGCAGCCCTGCCTGCCTCTCCAACTTCATCCCACACCGTTCCCTTTGCTCACGACCCCCCGGCCACACGGAGAGGCTCTGGCTTCTTCAAACAGGCTCATCCTGCCCCCACCTCGGGCCCTCTGTCCCACTGCCGTCTCTGCCCAGAACCCTCCTCACGGCCGGCTCCCGTGACGCTGCAGACCTCATCTCAAAGGACACCTCATCTTCAGAGAGTCGTCTGTCCCCACCCTGAGAAGCTCTCCTCCGTCCACGTCGCAGCCTCCAGCCTGCCTTCCTCCCTTGCCCTGAGCGCTGATGGAAGGCACCGTGTTGGTTCCTGCGACCGCCCTCCACCCTGCTGCTAACAGGCCAATTCTACAGGGCGGGGCGCGTCTGTGCAGCCCCTGCTCTGTCCCACCACTCGGTACAGTGGACCCCTGCTAGCTGCTCAATGAATGAGACGCCCTTCCAAATTCCCCACACATTATAGGACACGTAAAGCAAGACGAATAATTAAGAAGAAAACAAGCAAAAAGAGATACGATATATATGCTTAAAAGCGAGAGGAGACAGAAAGGAAAGGTAAAGAGACGCTTTTTGTTTATGGAATTTACTTACAGTTTTTCTCCAGGCCCTAACCTTGTCAGCTTTGGTATGCTATCAACCGATACCAGAAACACCGATGTGCTGAAATAATCATCGCTATCTCTATAGGCACAAACACCAGAATCAGTATAACTTGGTCCTGTAAAATTATGTCAGGCTCCGTGTCAGTCTGTCTTATAATCCCAAACAGACATCCCTAGGATTAAGAAGTCTTAGAGCTACCTATCTCATATACCACGTGTACACAGCTTACATAGCTTATAAAGGTAAGACGATGTCTTATAATCCCAGACAAGCTGTGGTGATTCTTGTACCCCCAGGAGCGAGTGTAAGCCTTTGCAGAGTCTGTGTCTAGCAGGTCCTGCTTTCCTGTACAAGAGAAGGGCACTGAACCTCTGAACTCCTAGCAGCTACAAAGGATCAGGAAGGTCATGAAGGGACGAATGGGGAACCGGGGAGCCAGGAGAGGAGAGGTAGATTAGGGGCCATTTCATTACTGACTTCTCTCCAAAAGCTCCAACTCTAACAGTACCTGCTGGAGGTGGAGGCCAGTCACCTGGCCTGGCCCACCTGACTAGATCCCACCCTCATCACCAGTGACAGTTACATAACCACAGGTCTACTGTTCATGGCCTGGCTACTTCTTAATCCTAAAAACGTCTTCTCGAAGCCTATGGAAACACTCTTCCTCTTACATTACTGAAAGACTCACAATCACTTCCAGTGAGTTTTACTGTATTTTTATTTGAAGAAGAAAAGTGGCCCATATGCTTTTCATTCCTGAGACCTCTAGTCTTCTGTAAGCATTTCCTCCTGGGGGAACAAGAGGGCATCAAGATAAGAAGGTAGATAAGAGATACAGGCCAACAGTGGCTGCAGGAGAGATGACAGAGAAATCCCTCCCATTGATGAACTTCCTGGCAAATGTTGCCACTTCACCAGCGGTCCAGCGCACTCTGACAATGCCCTATCCCACCTGATACACTGTCGAAACCCTGATTGAAGCAACAGCCTCCAAGGCCAGTGAGCCAGTGTGGAACCCATTTCCCGAAACAGAGCAGAGGCTGGTCTGGCAGAAGCAAGAGGCTCACAACCTGACTCTCCCCGTCCAACCGCACTCACCTTTCTCTCCTTCTTGCCGAAGCTGAGGCCAGGGGTCCCCTTCTCAACAACTATGCATGAGATGCCTTTGGGGCCTGGTCCTCCTGTTCGGCACATGACCACATAGATGTCTGCTTCGCCTCCACCACTGATGAAGGCCTGCGGGTTTGGAGAGGGGAAAACACTGCGGTCCCCCGACGATGGGACAGTGAGAGATATGGTGGCACAGAGAAACTAAGGAGGGTTACAAAGAGCCGGCACTGAGGCTGTAAAAAGGACAGACACTAGTGAACGGAACTAAGTGGACTGAAACCAGAAGAGAAACAGTGACAGTGAACACGGGAAGTCGGCCTGAGGTTCCCTCCCACACGTACCACCCCCGGGAACGTTCCCTCGCGGACCTGGGGTCCAGGCTGTGGAGGCAGGAGGGGGACAGCCTCCGATCTGCCCGGGGAGGACCGAGGACGGCATGCTTGTACCTTGGAGCCACTGAGCACGTAATGATCTCCTCGTCGCTTGGCGGAGGTCAAGAGGGAGGCGGCATCACTCCCACTGCCTACGGCAGGGACAGGAGGGAAGCGTAGAGGTGGGAGAGAGCCTGGGAAGGTAAGGAAGCCCCGGCAAGGCTCTACCTGAGAAATCTTCCCTTACAAAAAACACCTCAGAGTTTGATACTTTAAAATCCATATGGCTGAGAAGCTCTCTATACTTGTGAAAACTGCATACGGCAATCAGACCCTTTTCCATCTCCCATCACGCTAGCTTGCAAGGAGCCTCCTACAAGGAGGTTCTGGTCTGCAGCCTGGAAAGACTCTGCCCTAGAGAGCTCTTAGCCTGTGACATCAGGTCACGGCCATCAGGCACTCCTGGTCAACAACGGCTACACGTGCGGGGCTGAGAAGGCACGCCCCGTGATTTCCCATGAGCCACACCTCCTGCTGCACGGCAAACCCACCTGGTTCAGTGAGGCAGTAGGAAGCAAACTTCTCCATGGTACAGAGTGGAGGGCAAAACCTGTGCCTCTGTTCCTCACTTCCAAAGGTATCAATCATCCAGGCACACATGCTGACAGGTACACCAAGAAGAGACATTGACAGAGATAGAGACGGAAAAGAAAAGGAAATTTGAGGGGGGAGGGGAACGGGGCAGGAGAACAAAGGCAGCAAAGTAGAGTGAAGCAGAACAGAGCGGGAAGGGAAAAGTCACAATTGAGAAGATTCATCTTTAAAGCAAAGGCCTGCATTAACATATTCCTGGGACACATACTACCCAGACGTACCCAGGGCCAAGGTATTTCCCACCTGGATGCTGTTCCTGCTATTTCTAGTTAGGTTAACTGAGCTCCCTAAAAATCAAGGAGTCACATGTCCTTTCCCAAATTAGTGGAGGCTTCATCTTTGGGCTGAGGAAAAGGGAACAGGCCCCAACCACTCTACTGGAGAAGTCTGTTTGGTACCAGGTCAATCTGGAATTTGGGAGAAGGCCAGCATTCTCTAAGCAACATACAAGATGACAGATTCAAGTCCAACAGGGAGCAGCAGACCTAAGTGCGAACTTTTAACTGTCTAGTCCTTCAAGGACAGCCAACCTGAAAAGAGCAACCTTTTCCCTGTTTATATAAACTTTCCCAGCCAGCCCGCACGAGCACGTCACTGTGCTTCCTGATCTTGGCCACTCACTTGTGGATGCTTATGTAGGCTGTGGTGCTGGTGCAGCCTGTGGCCAAGGCTTCAAAGATGACAGAGGTGTCGAGCCGTGACAGTCCAGACCCTCCTACATCTGTTCGTACGTAAATCCCCCCAAAGCCCAGCTGGGCTGCCTTCCGCATCACATCCACTGGGAACAGCTCCTGCGTACAAAGAGAGCAGGGTCATCAGTAAGTTATTCACAGATGGCCTTTTCTTTAGAGGGCACAAGGAAGGATCAAGACGTTTGCCCTCGGGAGAGAGCAGGGAGTCTCTTAACATGCCTTTTGTCATCTATATAGTGAAACCAGTTAAAATGCATTCTATAAGGACTGGTTTCTGGCATCAAAGTTTCTTTTTATCATCAATAGAATTGCCTTGGTTTAAGAGTGCCCAAATCTCTGTGCAATTAAAAAAAATGATATCTACAGGATGCGGAAGATGCTTTCCAGGAAAGGAATCACACCACTCCTGGAACTTGCATTCCATTCGCTGTGAGAGTTTTAAGTGGAGAATAAATACCAAACAATCTGGATCATAAGGAGGAGATAAGGGTCACTGCACGAGGCGTCTGTGGGGACATCCAGCACAGGAAAACCCGCACCTTCTGGTCCCACTCTGCCATGTTTGGCGCCATCTCCCGGGCAGCAAAGTTGAACGCCACTTTCTGGAACTCTTTCTGCTCTTCGTTTAGTCCCGTAGAAGCTGTGGGCAAGGCGGCATTTACTCAGAACCAGGACAGGGGTCAGGGAAGTGTACTGCAAGCAAGAAGCACCACGAAGCCCGGGCCGGCGGTGGACCTATGAGAGCATTCCCACACGGCACACCACCTCCAGCACCCACCGCTAATCAGCGTCTTGAGGTAGCATCACCTGCCTCCTTCCTTCTTTACTCCCAAACAGACTGGCTGACTTCATTTACCTTGTTACTTATTCTTTCAATACTCATCTTCATCTCTTCCTCCTCACGAATCCACATTAAAGGAACAATAAACACACTGACCCTCAAATTATGATGAACGTATTTTTCCTTCAGGATGTCCTGCATTTTCTGTATTGGAATTGGTGCGTATTTGTCTACCAGCTACAACAGTTTCATTTTAAAACATCAGTCAGGAAAGGAAGATACGTGTACTTGGGCTTTTGGCTTACCTTCCAAATTAAGGAAAAGATCCTGTAACAAAGCTGTGCATTTGACAGTCACTGATAACAATGATAACGAGTCTTCCAGTGTTGAAAACATGGCTAAGGCCTTCCTAAATCCGTCTTCACCTAATGGATTCACAATTTTTAGAATATTTTCTTTCCTAACTGTTAATGCTGTGACTTTGGGTAACTCCTTCACTTCCAGGTCAAAGCTACTTAAAAGCTAAGGAAATGAACTGACTGAGCAATATCAAGAGACAGGTAGTGGAGCTTCATGAGGACAAGTTTCTCTAGAACCTTACACATTTTGTAAAAGACTATACTATTCCAGTATTTCATCAAGGGTGATACTCTTTAGGAGAAAGATATCTGCATGAGCCTACGTGAAATAGTGGCCACTCAATTCACAGTGTCGTTACTTTACAACTTTTCTTTAAAGAGCCAGTTCCCCGAATGACACGAACACTATTTATTTTCTATGTTTTTTTCAAACACTGTGCAGAATGAGGTAGGACTCAATTGGAAAGCAGAGCGACAGGCCATCTAGCTGGTCATGTGGGCCTGAAATATCTTTCCTGTTTTGCAAGGTGATAAGACTTTCAGCTAGAGACAGGCCAGAAGCTAAAAGGGAAGAACCTAAGCAAAGCTCCTGTGAAAAACCACAACCTTTTGGGAACCGTGCAGAGAATCTAGAAATGAAAGGACCATGAATCCTGGGAGCCACCATGCAGAAGGGTCAGCAACCTGCACAGGGGGACAGACTTACGCTGCTCACGTTATCTTTCTTTTGTTTTCTTAGGACTGCCGTTTTGAAAGGACTGCCTGCCTCACATGTGCCAGGAAGAGATAACGGAGTGTCTGCTGCAGCTGGAGGCACAGTGGTGGCTGAGAAAACATCAGGGGAAGAGGAAGTGCTGGGCTCTGCACTGCTTTCTAAGGTTTCAGCCTTTTGGTCCTGGGGTGATGCTAAAGAGCACACCCGACCACGACTTCCTTCAGTGCCCGGCTGTCCTGCGCGGCCCTTCCCACTGAGAACAAGGGCAGGTGGCAGCATGTGTCTCTGGGTAGACCTGGGCCTCAGGAGTGGATGCTGTGTGAAGCAGGACAAAGCTGTCTGTCTGTAGCAGGACCCTCACCAAAATGGGAAACTCAGAAGTGAAGAGTTGTGAGGATTAAAGATGACGCTACCTTGAGAAGTCCAAAGCAGAAAACTACGTTGGGTGTTGCTCTCGGAAATGTGGTTAGGGATAAACAATTCATGGTTCCTTGCCTGGGAGTCGGGTCATTTTCCATTCACAAAAGAATACTGACTGAGTGTCTACCATGGAGCAGTGCTGAGGTGTCAAAGATGAAAATGGTCCATTCACCCAAAGGATGACATAAGTGGTGAGAAAGCAAACATCTGACTGTACATGGGCTACAAAACTTCCGTCCCAGCAAGAGCTCAATACGTGTCTACAGGTATTATTATTAGCATTTGACAGAGTAAAACAAGTAGTTCAGGGTATAAAAGGTCTAAGAAGTAGATCTGAATTGCACACAAAGTGAATAAGAGGGAATGCGTGTACACAAATCAGATGTACAGGCACACCTTGTTTCATTGCCCTTCATTTCTCTCTGCAGAATCTGTGTTTTTTACTAACTGAAGGTCTGTAGCAACCCTGTGTTGTCAAATGATGGTTAGGATTTTTTAGCAATGAAGTATTTTTAAATTAAGGTATGGACATTGTTTTCTTAGACACAATGCTACTGCACACCTAATAGACTACAGTGCAGTGTAAACATAACTTTTACAAGTACCCGGAAAACAACAAAGTCGTTATTGCAGTATCTGCTTCATTACAGTGGTATGGAACCAAACCTGCAGTATCTCTGAGGTGCACCTGTATAAATACAACATAATTACATATTTATTTAAGATAGATAATAATCAATTCTAGATAATGGAATGCTAAGAAAAGGAGAACACTGCTTGGAGAAAAAAAGTGGAAAAGGCAAGCTAAAAAGTAAATTATACACAACAAAGCATAGTTACTGAGTAAAAATACCTAAGTTCTCAGAAAACATGCACTGGAAAACAAAACAAGACGAAAACCAGGAACTTCCCTGGTGCAGTGGTTAAGAACCCACCTGCCAATGCAGGGGACACGGGTTCAAGCCTTGGTCCAGGAAGATCCCACATGCCACGGAGCAACTAAGCCTGTGCGCTACAACTACTGAGCCTGGGCTCTAGAGCCCGTGAGCCACAACTACTGAGCCCATGAGCCACAACTACTGAGACCGCTGTGCCACAACTACTGAAGCCCGCGTGCCTAGAGCCCCGTGCTCCACAATGGGAAGCCACCGCAATGAGAACCCTGCGCACCACAACGAAGAGTAGCCCTGCTCGCTGCAACTAAAGAAAGCCCGCGTGCAACAACGAAGACCCAATGCAGCCAAAAATAAATAAATAAATAAATTTATTAAAAAAAGAATCTTTGAATGCATCCAAAGGCCAAACCTAGCCAGAGACTCAACAGTTCTGAGAATCCTGGTGCTCAAGGAACGCTTGGGAAGCTGCAGCAAATCACAATGAGGGAGCACTGGACAAGGAACCAGGCGTTCAAGATCTGGGTCTGCAACTATTAATTATACAATTTTCAGGAAGTCAGGCCTCCAGACTCCTCCCTCAGCCTCAGGTGCCCTGCTGTAAAACCAGGGGGCTGCACTAGACACTGAGCAAGTTTCCTCATCTGTAAAATGATATATCAGATATAATGAAAATCATAACGCTCTTAAAAATTACTTTTCACATTAAAATATGCCATGAATCAATGAGAAACCTTTGTTGATCGCTTCCATTAATTTGATATTCTAATATGTAGAATGATACACCTAAAGGACAGTTTTCTTTCATGTTACTAATTAAAAGAGCATCAAAAAGCACCTTCCACTGGTTGAAGTTACACCACTAGCCACCGGATATACTTATATTTAACCAATTTGTTGCCAATCAACAAAGGTGACCTTGCTTACCGAATTCTGAGGGCTAGGATAGGGTGGCACCCTGTGAAGGTGTTTTAGAACATTGAGAAGAAAACTGTCCTATACCTTGGCGTCCTTTACAGCTCTGGATGTCAAGCTAAGGCCCTCAGAAGCTACTCTGCTGTTTTCAAAACTGTCATTTATTAAAAATTTTAAAAAAGAAAGACTTCAAAAGAAAAAAGTGGTTAGGCGCCCGACAACGTCACAAAGTGTCTGGTTACCCCCTAGGCGGCCTAGGTCCCCCCCCCCACTCCGTTACTGGCATCGAAATTATTTGCCTGGTGCCAGGAGACATTCAGATCTGTAAGCTCTGGTAGTTTCCCATTTGCAACAGGTTATTTTTCTGCATAAATTTCAACAGTTGAAGTGTTTTGTAGTTACAGGTGTTGTTCTATAATTTATATATGGGAGCAAACCTTGTATCACCGGAGATTTTGTTCACCAATCACAACCAGCCCCGGGCTTTTCACATCCTTACTGCCTTTAGAACCGATGGTTGTGATTTAAAAAAACAAAGTCACGAGCTTCCGCGGCGGAGCCCGTCGTTATCCGAAAGCAGATGGGTAACGACGTAGCTCCGAATTGTGAGAGGAAAGGTCGCAGGGGCTGTCTCGCGAAACGTACCGCCAGGTTCATAACGCAAAGCACGGTAAGGGCGGTCTGTACAAGGACGGACCAGCATCGGCCACTGGGCTGAGCCGCCGAGGGTCGCCCGCCCCCGGGGCCGCGCCACGTCTAAGCCGGGGAAATCACTAGGCCCGGGGCGCCCGGACAGGCCGACGCGGTGAATGAGGGCGGCCAGGCCGGCCAGGAGGGCGGCCGGGCCGGCCAGGTGGACGGACCCCTATCCCCGGGCGAGCCTTACGATCGATGCAGGAGACCACGCCCCGCCGACCGCTTTCGGCGGGGGCCTGGAGCCCGCCGCGCAAGCCGCGCAGCCGCGCCCCGACACGCCACCACGGGACCCACAACATAGCCGCCGCCTGCTCCACTCCTTTCTGCTCGGGCCAAGGTCTGAGCGCCGGTGACCCCGACCGGCCGGCCACAAGGGCCGCGCCGCACGCACGCTGGGAGCTGTAGTGCGCGCCCTGGCCCCGCGTGCAGACTCGGGGCGCCTGCGCGAGGAGCCGGGACTACAACTCCCAGGGGCTCCCCGGGGCGCGCGCCAAGACTAGAAAGCGCCGCGGGGACGCTGTGCAGCGCCCTGCGGCGCGCGGGGAGGTGGGTTGGGGTAGCGCTTCGAAGGCCTGCGGACTCGCGGGGGTAGCTGTGATTGAGAGAGAAGACCACCGGGGGCGCTCAGCGGCGGTCTGTGCTAGGCGGACATCCCGGGTGTGGGTAACGCGGAAGGATTCCGCGGGCCCCTGGGCGACGGCGGGACCTTCTATCCTCGGCGCGCGGGGACGCCATGCCGCGAGCCCGGAAGAGGCCGGCGGGGGCCGCGAGGCCAGGTGAGCCGCGCCCGGCTGCTCAGTGCCGCTCACCTTCCGCCCTTGCGCGTGGGGAAAGGCCCGAGTGGGTCGTTTTGAGGTCCGATGTCCCGAGCCGCCCACCAGGCTTATGCTCAGGGCCCCTCTGCTGCTTGCTCGTCCGAGCGGTAGCTGTTTGGAAAGCACGAAAAGTAGCTGGGATACGGGCTGGCAGGCGCTGAGGCCGGTCGTTTACAGTTTCCGCTCCCCGGGGAGCCAGACGAGGAAAGGAAAGGGTCACTGGAGCTGTGAGAGCAGGGAGGGGTTGGGGGGACGCCTTGAGAGGGAGGGGATTTGAGTCTAGCCGTAAAGAATGGGTAGGAACCCGTTGTGTTCACAAGGATGAGTGGCATTCTAGGAGCAGCAGCAAAGCAATGAACGACAGAGAAAGTGCTTTTTCGAGACTGGGGAGGGTTCTGAGTTGCCCACAACACATTGTTAACAGCACACACGGTGTTTACAGTGTGCCGATCAAGTCCAGGGGGACCACCAGGACCCTAGGAAGGTTCCACGTGTTAGACGTCCATCATGATGGCATACGTAGGAGCTTGGACTTGGTTCAGAGGCTGCGTAGGATGGTCGTTTAGTGGATTCAGATAGACCAGCGTGGCAGGCCCTGATGTGTGATCTGGGACACATCTTACAGATGGACAGAACACCTCATAGATTGTGTAGACTGAGTTACAGTGAGGGTGATAACACATAGGACGTAGGGTAAGAATTTTAACAGCTATTAGTTACAAGACACCCACTCTGCTCCAGGCACATTTCCCTCACTCTGTAGGATAAAGTCCAGTCTTGACCATGTCTGCAGAGTCCAAAGTGGCTTTTTTATCCAGCTTTTCTTGGCACCTTCAAGGAGTAGAAAGGAGGCAGGCCACAGAGCATACTGAGCAAGAAGGAAGAAGTCGAGGTGACCTAATAGCTAATATTATTGAGCATTTATGGTAACGCCAGACACTGCTTCAGCCCATTGTTTGTATTATCTTATTTAATCATCAAAGCAAGTCCGTGGAGTAGGTGCCTCGTTGGAGAGAACAGCTCCAGCAAAGGCAGAGGAGAGGGTGAGGAAAAGAAAACATTCACTGACTGCTTAATAGACGCCACGGGAGTTATCCTTATCCCACTGAATGGGTAACCCAGAAGATGTCCTGTAAGGTAGGCGTTCTGGTCCCATTTTTATAGATGAGGAACGAGTTCAGCAATGAAGCTGCCACTGTTAGTAACTGACAGCTCCAGAATTTGAGTCCAGCCCTGACTCCAAAGCATGTGCTTTTCCTGCAACAGAACTTTCTCTCTCAACAAGCAAGAAAGTTCTCTTCTTTTTTCTTCTCCTATTGCAGACAAGAAGGGGCCAGGAGGAAAACGTACCAAAACTGAGGACCCAGGGGAGGCATCAGCTAAGGTGGAGAACTCCAGCCTCCAGGAGACTTCAGCCTCTAGAGACTGTGGGAAGAACCTAAGCAGCTACTGGCTGATGAAGTCAGAGCCAGAAAGCCGACTGGAGAGAGGGGTAGATGTGAAGGTGAGGTCCCACACCTGTCTCCAGAGTGCACAGGGGACACCACAGGGTCCCATCACCCACTTCTTACCTTCGAAGGGTAGGAAAAGGTGATAAAGGATATAATCAGTAGGATTTATTGCCATGCACTATCTGTTTTGTGAATCTTCTACTTAGGGCAGGGGTTGGCAAACATTTTCTCTAAAGGGCCAGGTGGTGCTGTTGCAACTCTGCTGGCTGCCATAGACAGACAGTGTGGCTGAGTTCCGATAAAACTGTCAGCAAAATCAGGCATGGGCTAGATTTGGCCTGAAGGCTATAGTTTTCCAACCCCTGATCTAGGCAACATTCAGTCTTAGGTTGCCTTTCTCTTGCCACCTGCCACGCTCCTAGGTATCTCCCTGCCAACAGCTGGTACACAGGAGGCGAATGTAAATCAAATTTCATAGTAGCCTGGAGAAAATAAAATTAGAGATACTATAGAAGGCATATATAGTATTTTACTAAATGAAATACAGATAGTCAGCAATTACCAGATTATCCACTCATCTAATCCTCTCGATGAGCAAGGCTAACAAGGTAACACAAAGCTAACTTCTACTTGCGCAGTATGAGTGGCTCTGTGAAGAGCTTCCCAGTAAGCTCACATGCCATTCCAGCTGGCAACACCCTATAGGGGAAGGAACTTGTCTGCTTCCATATATTCTTACCGATTGGCCCAGGATTGTTTACTGAATGACCTTATTTCTTGCCCAGTTCAGCATTGAGGATCTCAGAGCACAGCCCAAGCAGACAGCATGCTGGGATGGTGTTCGCAACTACCAGGTAAGCGGGTTAGACAGGACCTCGAGACCCGGGGGGGGGGGGAAATAAAAGCCTGCTTCCTTCTGACTTATTCAGTAGCAAAATCTCTTGGCCAAGGTTGTTTTTTCCCAGAACCCAAACCTGAAAATATATTAACAAATGCCTTGATTTCTTTGACTGCACGCAGTTTTCAAATGGCCTGTGTTCCAGCCAGTGTCCTGATACAGCTCTGGGTAAAAGGCAAGAATTGAACTGCGGGGTGTGGGGGGAAGCTGCGAAAACCAAAATCTCATCTAATAAAAGCAGACTTGATTTCCAGGGCTAGTGTCTTCTAGCTGGTGGGAGGATAGTTCTTGTTTCTTCTCTGCTGGAACAGGCCCGGAACTTCCTGAGAGCCATGAAGCTGGAGGAAGAAGCCTTCTTCTACCACAGCAACTGCAGAGAGCCAGGCATTGCGGGGCTTATGAAGGTCGGTTGTATAGGCTTAGGTCTGAGTCCATCTCCCTTCATGCAGGTTAGGGAGACAGCGTAGGCAGGTAACCCTCCTCCCCATCCCTGCTGTCTCAGGGACATGTGACAGGACTGCAGCAAGGCAGGCCTTCATTTCAGGCCCCACTGGCACAGACCTCTCCATTTCTGCACCTTGGTCTTTCACTCAAAAACAGGCCTGATGGTAGCTCTTCCAGGCCAGGAGTTACCAGGATAGAATTAACTGTAGGTGGAGAAACAGTGGCACCAATAATAACCTTTAATGTTTGGTTTTAGAACATACTTTTAAGATTTTTGTCAAAATAGGGTTGATTTCCTCTGCTTACCTTAGACTGTGTATTACTTCCAGATATTTGAGCCCTCAGTGGCTCCACAGCGAGACAGATGGGGTAAGAATACGTAGGGTAGGAAATGACAGTTGGACTTGGACTAAAGCCTGGCCATGGAGCCGACTGGACAAATGACTGGAGACTCGGCTTTAATTTCAGATTGTGAAGGAGGCATACCCAGACCACACACAGTTTGAGAAAAACAATCCCCATTATGATCCATCCAGCAAAGAAGACAACCCCAAATGGTCCATGGTAAAGATACTACTATTCTTCCTATTTCACAAAAGAGAAAGGATGGACAGAGAGGGAGGAAGAAGGTCTGGGGTATCTTTAGACCAGGGCACAGAGCCCCGCTCAGTCCGATGAGGTTACCCTGCCTTTGGAGAGAAGGACAAACACCGGCAGCCAGGCCCACAGGACCTCCTGCAAGCAGCTAAAACACAGCAGGCAGAGTCCAGCTGGACGTGCCTTTCTGTCCCATACACTGTTGCCATGTAGGTGGACGTACAGTTTGTTCGGATGATGAAGCGTTTCATCCCACTGGCTGAGCTCAAAACCCACCACCAAGCGCACAGAGCCACTGGCGGTCCCTTAAAAAACATGGCTCTCTTCACCCGCCAGAGACTCTCAGTCCAGCCCCTGACCCGAGGTAAGAACGGCTCTCGCCTTTTGATCACATGCCAGAGTGACCATGAATTCACATGTACTAGCTGGTGAACCCTAGGCACGGTGGTTAAGGTCTGAGTCTGTCTTCCCACCTGTAACTCCCACGAGGGAGGAGCCCCCTCGAGCTGCCCAGGGCAGCTGTGCTCCGCACCTGTCGAAACGCCCCTGAGGGTTCTGGGTGAACGACTACCTGCCTCGTGACTTGAGAAATGCCTGCCATGACTGCCTGTTCAGGAGGAGACACAGACCTAATTCTTCCTCTTCTTCTTGCCCTTTTCGGCAGAGGAGTTTGATTTTATTTTGAGCCTGGAGGAAAAGGAGCCCAGTTAATGGAGACACAGCTCTGCTGAAGTGGGCAAGATGTTGCCCCAAAGTCAAGCTTCCACAAGACAAAAGAAGGCGTGGGGAACATGCTGGTTGTGTTCACCTGGCGTTGTGTGTAGATGTCGGGTTTGGGTCCTTTTTAATAAAACATGAATGTCTGAGTTGGAGGCGTTTCTTTAAAATCAGCATCGGGGGTAGAATACTCCACTGCACGTTTTTACATCCCCTCGGCCAGATGCAGGGCCCAGTCTGCTGACACCCACTAACATGGATCGTCTCTACACCAGCCTTCCTTAACCGACCCCTGAAGTATCTGGTCCCAGAGTGGGTAAAACCAGCAGTTTCAGGACAAGTTGCCAGACTGGAGTAAAACCAGAATTCCTTTCTCAGCCATGTGCTTGTCTAAAACAGGCATTAATAAAGTGGGTGTCATTGTTCACCAGGGGCCACAGACACCAGGAGGGCAGGTGTCGTGGGTCAGGGCGAGGCATCTCCCCTTGTGTGCGGCAGGGCAGTAAGAAGAGACCACAGAGTCTGGTGGACCGTGGGCATGATGCCTCCAAGCCCAGGGGCTTGCTTTAATCAGGGAGACAGCTGAAACAGACTGCTTTGTTTAAAACAGTCATTGAAAAGACACACATTGAGAAACTTGTAAACACCGCAGCTGCTCAACCCCAGGCCGCACTGCTTGGTTCAGTCCCTATGCTCTGCCAGGGTGCCAGGGATGGGCCTCCCCTTCCCCGATGCACAAAGAGGCAGAGAATGGGGCAGGGGAAAGAACAGAAGCTCCCGAGAGGACAGAAGCAAATTCTACCTCTAGTTCTCGCAGGAGACAGGCTTCAGGTGTCGGGAAGGTTGGGAAGTGAATCTGTGGTCGGCTGGAAGGCAGAGGGATCGGCTGGTACCTAGTAGTTAAGGGGCCAGCTGTCGTGGGACGCGCCAGAGCCCCAGCTCACGCTCCGGAGAAGGCGAGGGACACAGGAACTGCCTCTCCCACGCTTAGGCCCCCAACCCTGATAATCCAGGGGCAGTTGCACAGGTGGTCCTGTCCCCACGGGGACTGTCCTTCACACCTGAACCCGGGGTCCAGCCTGGGGGAACCAGCTTCCCTTGCTTGGTTCTTCTGCCCCCAGTCCACCTCGAGCGTCACCCCAAACGCCCTTCCCTCCCATCTCAGCTCCGATCCGTGAGCCCTGCCCAGTCCGAGGCCTACCGCTGTACCAATTTCCGAGGAAGAGACGGGTCCCCGTTTTCCACACTAACTGAAAGATGACACAAGAACCAACCCCTCTGCTTCCCAAACGACAGAGAACTCAGACCACCAACTATTGTACCTGCTGGCCATGGGGGTCTGCTTGGTCTTTCTAGAAGGGAAGAGAGGCCAACAGGAGACAGGAAGGACATCCACACCCTTAACAGGACAGGCGCGGTGCAGTGCAACAGCGGGAGACCCTCTCTAGCATGATGAGAGCGTCCACATACACAGAACACCAACGGTCCTAAGCTCTGGTCAGCCGGCTGGTGGGGAGGATGGCGGCTCAGGAGGCCCTCCCCTTCCCCCCAGCTCGCAGGGTGAGCACAAAGCTTCTACGTGTGAGAACAAGTGCCGGTTCCCAGGAGTGAGATGGGCAGCAGGGAGGCAAGAGGGTCCACTCCCGGGGAGGCGGAGAGAACGGGCCCTTCCCGGACCTCTCCTTGGGGGAAAGATGTCCTCGTTCAGGGGCCGGGGCTGAGGACCTCCGGCCCTCAGGGTTGCCCGCACCAGGCACAGCCGCCAAGGTTCACCCGGTTGCCATCCACGGGTGACACAGATGTCTTTGTGCCCAGGGACATCAGCCAAAGGCCCTACCACAAGCTCCCGTTCCATCCAGGACATGACTGACCAGAGTCCCTGGGAGGTGCCCAGTCCCAGCGGTGAGAGAAGGGCCAGGAGGAGGGTGGCTTGTGGAGGCTCCAAAGCACCACATCCGAGACTCCCAAGGAGGCAGCTTCCTGGTCTTGAACCCTCACCGCCAGTTAGAGCGGGGCGGGCGCCACACCCTCTGCCACTTGCTAAGGGACGGGGGAGGGGAGTGTGAGACAGGACCACCCGTGGGACGCACCCCCAGCCCCCAGCTCCTGTCCCGGGAGGCTCAGAGCCCGGCCGCGCTGTGCTCCTGCGGCCCAGGCAGCACCGCAGCCGGCTCTCCCCGGGACGCCCCCTCTCCCTACGTTCCCATCAGCCACAGTGTCCCAGAGACACTCCCTCCCAACCCCAACCCCTTAGGTTCTTCAGGAAAAAGAATTTACACCAAGAACATGATTTGTTTTCAGGTTGCGAGTAGCGGGTCAGCTGAGCATCTTGCTGCCCCGGCTGCTGGTGCCTGTGGGCCTGGAGCCGGGGTGGGAGCCCAGCAGCTTCCTGGCCCCAGGCCTACTGTCTGCTGCTGCCGTCGGACAGCTGGCCGGGGGTCCGCGCCTCCCCCAGGGGAGCCGTGCCCTCGAAGCGCTGCGAGGCGATGGCTGCCTGGTGGGACATGCTCTTCCGAACGATGTCGCCCTTCCGCCACAGCACCACTTCCTGCAGGATGGGTGGGCGAGGGGGGGGGGCAGGTGACACGTGAGAGGGAGGCCTGGGGAGGGTCCCAGAGGCTCTGCCTTCTCCCGGGAATCTTAGGCAAAAGCCTTCGCTCATATCTCACCAATGACAGCAGCCGTCCACACCTCTGGGCCCCAGCTGCCTGCTGACGGTGTGGCCGGGAGGGCAGAGCAGCCGCAGGGGCTGGGCCCGAGAAAGCAGACTCTGGGCGTCAACTGGGAACCCCCGTCCTTGCTGTGGGGCTCGGGGTAAACTAAGTGGCACACAGACTAACCAGCTCACCCCCCATCCCCATCCCGTCTGCTTGCCCTGGGCAGGGACGATGCCCTGTGATTCTGTCTGGGCGGCCGGGGCTCTGGGGGCAGCCGGCTCACCTGCTGCTTGAAGTAGCGCCGCTCCTCCTCGTCAATCAGCACCAGGTTGAGGTAGTAGCGCACAGAGAACTTCTTGTTGATGTCCCGCATGGTGGGCGTGAGCTCATAGCCCGCCAGGAAGAGGCGGATGGGGATGGACTCTCCTGCAAGGGCCGGGCGGGAGTCAGGGCGGGGGCAGGGGGGCCCCACCTTACACCGCGGTGGAGGGGCCGCCTGAGGGGGGGGGTTGGACACCCAAGGCAACGCTTCTGCCTTCGGGGAGGCGCCTGCTGCTGCCTGGTGAGTGTGAACAGCACAAGAATGCTAGGTAAGCATCTTCTGACTCATTTAGAGTGTATAGTTGTTGGGTTTAAGAGCCATTGTCAAACCCCAGCTAACCCACCATGTCACCCAGCAATTCTGATGCCACCTCCCGTCATCCCAATTAGCATAGCCCCCACCCTGTACGCCTCCCCTCTAAGTCGAGTAGGCAGGGTGTGGTGGTCTGGAAAACAGAAAAGCTGCTCTCTGGACCCAGTTCTCTCCACTGACCCGAGGTATGACTCTGAGTAAGTCTGGTGCTTTCCGTGGACTTTCATTTTCTCATGGGGAAAATTATGCTATCAGCCTACATAATATTTTAGATCACTTCCAGCTCTAACACTGTGCCTCTCCTAAGATACGTGGAACAAAATCAGGACAGAATTCTGCTGAGAAAGTCCAAACCTACAGTGCAGCCTAAAGCCAAACACGAACCCTGTTTCACTTCGCGCTGTTCTGTGCTCGTCTCGGTGTCCTGTCAGCGCCACTGGGAGGGTGAGCTCAGCCCAGCTGCTCGGATGGGGAAACACGGAACAAGCAGGCAGGATGGCTCAGCCCTGCCCCGAGGACCCCGCTCGTGACGCCTGAGGGCCTGAGAAAGCTATGACACCCCTCCTTCCACGCGGAGCAGACTGGGAAAAAACTGAATGAAACCTCAGCAGCACCGAGCACCGCTGCGTGCGGACTCTTCACCATCAGCTGCTGCGGGGCCGACAAAGAACGCACACGACTGCTCCTCCCAGCAACCGCACAACCTCCCCCCCCCCCCCTCAGCTCCACTCATCCCAGAGGCCGCGCCGGCGCTGTGTGCAGCACGGAAGGGTCGGTCAGGGTGTGTGGACCCGGCGAATGAATTCCGAGCATGCCTCGTTTTACCTGAGCAGGAACTAAGTAACAGAAGTGAGGACTCTGCTTTAATCTCTTGCCCCTCCCCCCCACGGCAAAGACATTCAGAATGTCAATAGGAAAGTGTAAACAGAGTGTTCAAACTGTATCTGCTAAACTGGTGCTTTTCAAACGTCTTTTGATTTTTTTAAGACATAACTCTTGAGATTTAAACTGCAGTACAAGCTCAGTCTATAAACGAGGTCCACTCGGACGTCTGCTGGGTGAAGGTGAGCGGGTCCTGAGCTCCACACCCCCGGCCTCCTTTTCTTCCTTCTCGGGACCCACAGTGCACAGTTAGAGATTAAGAAATTACGGGCTACCAGGCCCCCTAACTTTGACAGGATGATCCCTGAAGCCCCTCCAACACTGGGGCCGGGCCGAGGCCACGGGACCGGAGCTCACCTCTCACGGGCGCGCCGTCCATGATCTCGTACTTGGCAATGGTGTCATTCTCGTGGTACACATTGGGGCCCGTGCCTGTCGTTTCCCGCTTGATGATGTCTATCTCCATGTGCTTGATCTTGATCCTCACCAGCAGGAAGTAGATCTTCCCCACAATGACATCTTTCAAGTGGTACCTGCGGAGAGGAAGGTGAGAGGTGCGGCCCCCGCACGTGACAGGCCTCCTGGTTCCAGGAGAGGGCGCTGCCCCCCAAGCTGCCCCGCAGGGCGAGTCCCAACGACCTTCTACACTTGAACCTGTGTCACTTCCCCTCTGCTGTCCCGCCTGCACCTCAGAGCACGGTTCCGTCACCCTCTGCTCAGCGCTTTAACGAGTGCATGTGTTTTAGAGGCTCTGGTGTGAGAGGCTGACCCGCAAGTGTGGGGACCAGGTCCCGGCTCTTCCTCCCGCTTCCAGGAACTGGGCTTTCCCCCCCGGGGCCAGCCGGCAGCAGGGCTGCTCTGTACCAGGTGTGGCCGCAGAAAGCAAACCTTCAACCTGAAGCTCAGGATGGGGGACCTGAGGATTCGAGCTCCCGGATCACAGGGGAGGAGCCCTAGGGAGTGCAAAGAAGACAGATGAAGTGGTGGGATCCGAGGAGGGGCAGACGCGGGTGTGGACCCAGGTTCCCAACCTGCAGGCCTGGGGTCTCCCCACCACTTCACGCCACCTTTCTGCCTTCAGCCTGCCTGGGGAGATGGTGGACGCACAAGGACTGAGGAGAGCAGAACTCTGCTGCTTGCAGCGCGTTAGAAGGAATGCTCAGAGCACAGATTCTCTGGGCATTCAAACGTTTAAAGATTGAACGTTCCTTTGTTCTAAATGAAATCTTACACACAAGAAACACAAAGGAGCCGCGTGTGGTACCCGGGCCCCGCTCCTCCTTCAAGGCACCTTTCCACTGACCTGACCAAACCCCTCATTTTTCAGATGAGAAACCCCAGGTACAGAAGTCTTAGTACCTGCTAACCTGAGCCCAAGTCCTTAGCGGCAGAACGGGACGCTGTCCTAAGGTCCGGGCTCTTCCTGTCTGTTCAGACGGCCTGGCACTCACAGGGCAGCCTGCTCTGCAAGGGCAGGACCCGGTCCAGCCCGTCCAGCCTGTGACACGCCTGTCTCACGCTCACCTTGGTCTTGACTGCACTGCTGGCTGCGGCTGCTTGAGCGCCTTCGAGGTGGCACCCCCTTCACTAGGAGGCTGGGGTGCTGGTGGGCAGGCACTTTGGGGGGGCTCTGTCTCAGGAGGGCCCGTGAGACCCAAGACCATGAGGAGGAAGTGCAGGGGCCTGCTCCAGACTCGCCCTGCCTGTCCTGTAGGGGCCCATCGGGGCCACGCTCAGCACCAGGCCAGGCCAGGCGGGAAACGGCCTTCCCTCCCCCTGTCCTGGGAAGCACGTGTGTTCCCAGCCCTTCACGGGAGAGCCGCTGCTCAGGCCTCCACCCTCTAAGCCTCTGGAGGCCAGGGGGTCTGAGGTGAGGCCTCTCCACGGGGAGAAGCCTCATTAGAGACTCGCGGGGGGGGAGGGTTAGTTCTCTGTGAATAGAAGACACGTTTACTTTTGCATATTTGATTCTCGAACATTTTCAGGAACGTATCATATTAAAAAGAAAGGTGCTTGCAGTACATTTTTGAACTGTCAGCAAGTTTTGTGATTTACAAGCACTTATGTATTTGGATGTTGTAATAGCAGGCACAGTTTAAAACATATATGGCCAGTTAAAATAAAATTACTTAAAGACCTTTATAAAAAGGCATCAGATATTCTTTGTTACAACTCATTTTAATTCAAGGAGGAAGCAGTCAACTTGGCTCTCCTCACTTTGGTTCCTAAAGACTCACTCTATACAGGATACAACTGATAATAGAATGGTATTCTGAGGTTAGTATCAGTAGAAGGAAACAGATGTACCTAGAATCCAAAACAAATACTTTAAAGTTAGTTTCGCTTGACTTTGAAAGACCTCATAGGATGTTTAACTGAAGTTTGCCCTCTTAAGTTAGTACAGTTCAGCTGCAGTGAGATGCAGCTCTTTCCTGACCCGCGACCTCGGCAGGCCTGCACACACATCCACCGCGTTATTTCTGTGGCCGCCCCCGCAGGTCACCACCAACCAGCCGGGCCCGACACTCACTTGGATTTGTTGTACTCAAACTCGATGTGCAGACAGTCCTCGATCCCAACCTCCATCTTGATGGAGGAGTTCAGCTCCGGGTACGTGCTCAGCGTGTGGACCACGATGTCCATCTCCTTGACGACGTCGTTGAGGCGGCGGCTGATGGTGGCGCGAAGGAAATACCTGAGGGACGCAGACGTGCGGTGAAGGGCCGCTCCCAGCCTCCGGAGCTCACCCCGCAGAGGACCCTGGTAGAGGTCACCCCCTTCCCAGGAAAATGCACTGAGACACAAAATCCTGCACTTACAATTCCAGGGAGACCAAAGGCCCTTCCCCAACCCTCCTCTGAGCCTGAGCTCCGAGGTAAGAGGTGACACCTCTCTCTGTACCTCAAGAGCAGCCTCGCTGCCACCTGCCAGGCACCGTGTACAGCTTCCATTTCTTCAACTAACTCCCGGCTCTTTGGGCACAGGGATCGCATACTCTTATGTTTGCATGCTGTTTATTTAACAATATTCGATCAAAGAGCATTTTTCAAGTCCCTCACAGTTAAACAACAGGAATAAGATAATGGAGAAATCAGGTCAGCGATGCATCGCGCACGTTTATTGCCGGGCCTAGAACGGATAAGATGGAGTCTCACGGGGACTCATCATCCTCTGGGGGAGATGGGCAAATCAACAGAAAAATTAGAACACATGGAAAGTGTCCATTCAGAGGCAGGAATCAAGTGCTGTGGGGAGAGAGGGGTGCCTTCAGGAGGAGCAGGCCTTAGAACTAAAGCAACAGAGGTGGGAGAGCCCCAGGTCTGAACAAGGATGGTCTCCGGCTAAGCCTAGGGTCCTGGGACACGTTAGAAAGAGGGAGAGACACAGCGCTGAAAGGCAGTGAGCCATGCCTGACCGCCAGCCAGCCCTTCAGTGTGGCGCCCCCCGCACCCCTCGTCCCCTTAACTCTGTGCGGCCCTCTAACAAAGCTGGGATGGTAGGCCTTGGTGGGGACCTTGGTGGCCCTCCTCTGCGGCCTCACCACCCCCCAGCCACCCTCTCCTTCCTGCTCCCTCCACACAGCCCCAGACGTGGCTCCAGCCTGCCCTACGGCTCAGGCCCTCAAGCCCCCACGCCCTGTGGAGCGGGGCCTGGCAGCAGTGTAGAAGGGAAGGCTCCACAAAGCTTCCAGCTGCTCGAGCGCCTCTCCTGCGCCAGCAGTCTGGAGGCGCAGGGGACTCACCCCGGGGCGTGTCTGCCACATAATTGCTCTGAAGAGGGACATGGGGATCTATACTTTTTAAAGCCCCCCCCCCCGCCAATGATTCTAACACAGGACCCTTGGTAGAGAACTACTGTCTGGCATCCTGATGCTTCAACTTCCCAACTTTCTCAACACATCCAATCTCTCTCCAGCTAAAGCTTCTTCCTGAGTTTATAAAAAGTCCCAAAGCCATCAATCCCCAGGACACTCCCCAGGGCCCACACTCTACCTTTCCTCAGAGACAGCTGCCCGGGGGTCCTGTTCTAACCCTGCAGCTTCGCCCCCAGCCCCTACGCCTTGCCCCAGCTTCCGTCTCTACCACCCAACAGGAGCTGCCCTCCCAAAGGGAGCACAGGGCTCACAGCTGCCAAGTCCAGGGGCTTTTTTTTTTGGCATCAGCTCTGCATTAGAGCGTAAAACACTCCCTTCTCATTCAAGCATCACCCCACTCCTCCTCCGTCCCCAAGAGTCCCAGTAGGTCCCGGGCTCTCCTCTCCCACAGCTCCCCTCCTGGAAAAACCTATCAGTTACCACCTCTGAGCAGGTGATTTCTGACAGTGCATTCCTCTGTCCTGAGTGACAGGCTTGCATTTCCAATCGTCTGTTCTGCCAGTGCTTCAAACTCCTCCCTGGAACTGGATGAATCGCCTCACAGGTCATCTCCTCCTCCTGATGGCCCTATGTCTGCATCTCCACTCAATGGTCAATTCTGCTGGCGTCTATTAAATTCCTTGTTTTCTGCCTGTTCCCATGGTGTCCACTAAAGGAAAACTCAGGACCTCACACAAGCCTTCCCACAGCCTTGACCCAACACTCCACCCACCCATCAAATATGACATAGTGACTTCAATCTTCTAACAGAACCACCGCCCTGCCTAAAAACAAAGGAAAAGGAGTCCAAAATAATCTTTTCATGTTTCCCCTCTGCCTGTAATAAGACACAAGCCCTTAATCTGGAACTTACATCTTCCATTAACTAATGTTCCCGATTTTACCTCCTTTCTCAGCATGAATCCGAAAGTCTTTGTCTAATTTAGACAGTAACACTTTTCTTTCATTGTGATAAAATACAAAATACAGGGTGCAGAGCATGCACCCCAAAACATGCCACTCTGGCACGAGGGTTCTATTGAGCTGAAAGCAACAGGGAAACAGTGCACACAAGACAGACTCCGGGGCCCTCTCCACCAGGAGAGGCTGCGCAGCCTGGGAGCTGCTGGGGGTGCCGCCCATAGAGCGTTCCTCACCAAAGCAAGCCTCTCCCCGTGCTTCCCACAACTCGAGCCGCAGGGCCCTTTCTCTGCCTCTTCACTTCTCTGTTAAGATGCTGCATAAGCCCAAGTTCAACTGCCCCTCAGTCACCGGGCAGAGCTCAGGTGGGAGCACAATGCACAGGGGAATACAGCTGCTTGCTTGCCTCTGGCCAATCCGTCTTCCATCCGTCCGATTTGCAGAGCCCCCGCCAATGAACCTGACATGGTGGAGGGAAAAGTTTTTTCTTCCCCTCCAATATATATAACACAATGTAACCATTTTTACGTGCACAGTTCAGTGGCATTAAGTACACTCAAGGTGCTGGGCAGTGGTCACCACTGTCCATCTCCACGTGTTCACCTTCCCCAACTGAAACTCTGCCCCATCAACCACTAACTCCCCAGCCCCTTTCCCCAGCCCCTGGCAACCACCATTCTACTTTCTACCTCTATGATTTTGACTATCTAACTGCTTAAAAAAGTGGAATCAGTATTTGTCTCTTTGTATCTGGCTTATGTCACTGAGAACAATGTTCTCAAGGCTCATCCATGCCGTAGCAGGTGTCGGGATCTCCCCCTTTTCAAGGCTGAATACTATTCCACTGTGTGGATACACATGTTGTTCATCCACTCATCTACTCATAGACACTTGGGTTGTATCCATTTTTTGGCTATTGTGAATAATGCTGCTACAAATGTGAGTATACATAAATCTGTTTGAGTCCTTGCTTTCACTTCTTTGGGATTATACACAGAAGTGGAATTGATGAATCATACGGTAATTCTATTTTGAAGAAGCACCATACTGTTTTCAACACCTTTCTTTCTGACATAAGAACATTTATGAGAAGTCCACTGCAAAACATCAAATTCAATAGCAGTAAGCCCCAAGCCCAGCTTAAGTGATGACTAGATACTCCTCACTGTTGCTGCCCTTCTGAGTGCAGTCACGCAACGCTGCTGAAGTGGGGCAGCACCAGTGCTTAGACCTCTCTGCACAGGCTGGAAAGGAGAGCCTGCAGCCCCTCTTCTGACAGGAGAGGCGAGAGCTTGCAGTAGCCCACACCACGCCACATGCAGGCCTCAGGTGACACCCAAGACCTGGAGCCAGGTGTGCAGAGTGACATCACATACCCCGGAGGCCATGTAATCAGTCCCCCCTGCAGAGTTTCCAAGACTGGAACAAGGAAAACAATCCCATGTACTTAAAAGGTGTGTATTAATGTTTTAAAACTTGTCCTACTGCGTTACGTTTTACTCCCTCATTGTCCCAAAATATGGAGAGGATGGGCCTAGGATTAGAGTCCAAATCTATGACCCACTTCTCAAGTGACAGAGCTCAGGACTCCGCCACCATCTCGTGCAGAGCTGGATGAGCATCAGTGGCCCTGAGGCCCAGCCAGGGGTGTGTGAAAGCCGAGTGTCCAACTTCCGGGAACTTTCAGAATCAGCTGTTAATCACAACATTTAAAATTAAATTATAGACACCTGCAATCAAGTGAATTATATTAAGAACAAAGGTAACATCCTAGCTATTCTGGCGTGTCACAGTCCTCTCTGCTCCTGGGCCGGGGGTGGTGGTGGTGACGTCTGGTGTCTGTGCAGCAGCGTGCTGTCGAGGGGCGGGTGCATACCTCTCAACTCTGCACTCAGGGGCGCTGGGTCAGTGGCTCGAAAGTGGCCACGGTGGGGATACTGACACTCCAGAAACGGACAGACAAGCCAGGAGCACTCCTCCTGGAGGGAGGCCCACTGCACAACCCCCGCCCCGCAGCACACCTTCCCTACAGCCACACAGAGCCTCAGAAACGGGATAGTCAGGATCCGTCCACACGGGGCACCCTGGGGGCGCCACTTACCGCAGCTTCACGTTCTGCCCAGTGTAGGACTCATAGGGCTTCTCCACGTGGGTGAACTCAAAGTCGAAGGCCTGCGACTGGGTGACCTCTCCGGGCCGGGCCAGGTCCTTCACCAGGGACACGAACTCGTGGTGGTTCCCGCGGTCGTAGTAGAGTTCTGCAGGGAGAGCATCGACCACCTCTACCAGACCCTGAGCTATGTGGCCCGGCGAGGGGGCTCCCAGCTACAGGAGCCTCCCGCCAACACACAGAGCCTCCAGTCTGGTTTATGGCTCCCTCGCTTCCTGCCCTGCCCCTGCACTGCAGCCCAGAACCCTGGGTGCCCTCTCCCACCCCTTCCAAACACCCTGCGTAGAGACCCTGTCCCTGGAGCACAGCCAGAACCCGACATACTCCTGCTCCAGGGCACCGGGCAGCACCCGTGAGGGACACACCAGGGGGACTGCGATCAAAACGCCACATCTCCTAAAACACATTTAAAACTACTTCTAACTTTGGAAAGCATATTCATAGTTATTCAGTCACATCATCCTCATAACCACCTTGTGAGATAGCTAGGACGGCCCTATCACCCATTTAACCGACAGGGAAACTGAGGCACAGTGGGGTCGGTGACTGGCCTAGGGTCCCAGGTCTCCCGCTGGACTGCGTCTACTTCTAGGACCTGGCAAAATGGGGGTAGCGACGTAACGCACTCCAGGTGTTGTGAGCACGGGACGAGGTGATGCAGGTAAAGGACTTGGAGTGGTACTTAAGAGACGGCAAATGCTCCAGAAGTATTAGCTGCCTCTGCCGTTCAGAGAGGAGTCCACGTGGCCGACGGGACAGAGGGGCTGTAATGATGCCCCACGTCTAAGCTCAGGGTCCCCAGACTTCTGTGAACATCAGAATCACCGGGGGCTGTGTTAACACACAGACGGCTGGGCCCCACCCCTAGTGTTTTTGATTCCGGGGGTCTGGGGTGGGGCCTGAGAATGGACATTGTTAACAGACTCCCAGAGATGCTTCCTGCTGGTCCAGGGACCACAGACTGAGGAGCACTGCTCTTCACCCGTCCTCCTCTGGAAACAGTTCTGCTGTTTATTATGAGTCATGCCACCTATTTGTCCTAGGTTATATATGCCTGTTTGTACTCTGCTATGTGTTAACTTTTGCTCCAGGCGTGGTCGTTAGAGATAAGGCCTATGTCCCCAGCTTCCTGGCACCCCCAGTTCCTGGCTGTGCAGCAGGGACACTTAATACCGACTGTGACCCTGCGTGGCCACGTTACAGTCAAGGGACCACCCGTGGGCACCCTGCAGCAGGACAGGCAGCAGGCAGTGTACTCTCGTCGCTTCTGCTGTTGGCTGCCTGGGGAGAGACAGGGCCACAGGGAGGCGTGCCTGGGACAACCGCCCGCCAGGCCTGGCCCGCCTCTCTGGAGCACAGTGCTCCAGCTCTCTCAGAGCATCCGGGGCTAGGGCGGACCCCAGACAGCAAAGGTCTGAGCCCCCCAGGATCAAAGCCTTCTTGGGCTCAAGAAACCAGAGCTCTTGCCTCCCAGAGCCAACACAGTGTCCAGGCCTGCCATGGGGACGCTCGGGAGGGGAACGTGATTCCAGGGGTGCTTTCGGCCTTGCTGCCCTGGCCGCTGACCCTGACAGCGCCACCCCCAGAGCCTCTTCTCCCCAGGCAGCGAGGCATCGGAAAGCGCAGTGGGCTCTGTCCTAAGGTGTGTCCAGCTTGAGAGGAAGCAGCAGTGCGGTCAGTCCCCAGCCAGCGCTGCTGCTTCTGTATGCACACCCAGTGCACCCTGTGAGCACCGTTTGTGCTCATTTCCTACCTAGTTACGCTTCGATCCACCTTACGTTACAAACAATCCACCTTCTCTTCCAAACACCAAGTGGAATCAAGCAGCAGGCAGCGCTCTGGGTAGGGAGTGATGACCAACAAAGCCGCCAAAGGGGGAGGGCAGTTCAAACCTTCCGGGCAGGGGGTGCTGGGGAAAGGTGAACAGCCATCCCTCGTTTTGAAATCCAACAACTGTGCCCCCAACCAAGGTAAGGAAGTGCAGTGACCAGGTAGGAACAGAGCCAGTGGCCAGCCTGTGACAAAGGCCCGTCCACTCACTCTTGCTGGTCCTTTGCTACTGGAGTCTCTGTTGATGGGCACTGACCCCTTAACTGGGGAAAGTGGTGCCTCCGTTCCCAAGCACTGGATTCTGCCATAGTTTCAGGGGACAGAAGCAGGCGGAACAAAGCCCCAATGTCTGTGAACTTTAAGTGGGAAATCCCCGAGTCAAGAGAAAGATGGGAAGAGAAGGATGGAAAAACACACAAATGTGCTCACACAGCCTCAGAGGCAACATGAGAAACAAACCAGAGAAGGATCCACAGTGTTCACAGAGCACTCAGACCGCTGGCACCAGGGGTCCCAGCAGAGAAGCCGGGCTGGGACCCCCCGGGGGGACAGGGCCTTCCTGCCTGGAGGCATGTCCTCCCAGGGCTTCCCCGCCTCCCCCCAGACATCATGAAAGAGTGGCCAGTGCATAGTCTGAGTGGGGCTTGACTGGGCTTTTTAATGTACACTTTATAAGCCATCTGCAAGGCTTCTGGAAACATTGTGGGGCAAAGGGGCAGAAATAGCAGCCGTACTTCACTACGTGCCAGAAAGTCTGGTTTCCTCTTGCATAAATTAAAACAGAAAACCCAAGACTGTTCTAGCAGGAGGTCTGCCCTAAAGAGACTGTCAACTGCCTCTTTCTTCCCAAGTTACCCCGAGTTCTCCCCAGCCTCAAAAGCCCACAGGGACCAGCCATTTCAAGCCAGAAGGAGGAACTGACCGGTTCTTTCTTAAGGTAACTTCCCAGTCTCCGTCCAACAGGAGGAAATGACTTCTGTAGTCAGGATGTTTTCACCGAAACTTGCCACCAATGGCTGAGGAGTGAATTTGCCACTTTGGAAGGAAAGTGAGCCAACTCTGCCCCACGGGGTCATCCCGTGAAAGGTGCCCTGAGACTCGCTGCTGGGCTAGGCTTCACGCTGGTCTTGGAAGAAACCTAAGCCAACCAGGGCAAAAAGACCTCTTTCAAACAGCCTGCTCTTTCCAGCTGCTGTCTGCTGACTGGCCACCTGGTCAAGATTCACGCTCGCCACGTCCACTTGGACCTCCTGGGCCTGGTAAGCCTGCGGGAGCAGTAACGTCTCTGGGCTGCCCGTGCCCAGCCAGCCGCTGCTCTACTCCAGGCCCTGCAGCAGACTGTGAGTAGGTGAGAATCAGTGTGCCTCTCCCTTGGCACTCACGGCTTCATGAATTAAAATACAGAAGGCCTCCAGGGTCTTACCAGCACAGGCTCGACTGGGGCTGATGGGTTTAGATTCACCCAGTGGCATTATTTTAAAAACCTTAAAAAAAAAAAAATCCAGAAGTTCTCTCTCTGGCTTTGGAGTGCAGGGGTATTCAGGTCCTCCCTCCTCTGCAAGTGTGACTGTCGAATTACCTTTGGTTTATTTAACCCCATCCATCTCCAAGGTGGCCTGACACCCTCCACAAGTGTTCCCCCAATGATTCCACCTAAAAAATGGTCTCTCCACCTTCTAATTACAGAACTTCCCTCAATACTCCTTACATGCCACACTGTGTTCTTCTAAAAACATGGGCCATCGAGTGACATGGGGGGTGCCCTCACCACACATTTGCTGGTGTTGTTGGAACACAGACCAAGCCTCTGGGAAATGCACAGTAGACACAGGAAGAATCCCAACATGGCTCAAAAACTTCAGGAGGAGGACAGAAAAATGCACACAACAGGTGGATGAATCAGGGGCAACACCTGAGCTGTCGGTGCAGAACTGAATGGGGGCCTGACAACTCTTAACTCCTTATGTTAAGAGAGAAATCACAAGGCCTCTAGAATAATGGTGGAAGAAGGGCTTCAGTCAGCCAGGGGAGGTCAGGGAAAGCTTTCTGACGGATGTCATGCCTGCTGGGCTTTAAGAATGAGTGAGAGCTTGGGTGGAAGGCCATTCTTTGCAGAAGGATATTTATATACAAAGGGAAGAGGCCAAGACCCCTCTAGAAGGAACATGATACTTTGAGGAAAGCACACGTGGCAGGAGTGAAGGGTCGCAGAGACTCGGCCGGAGAAAGGCAGAGGCAGCTTGGGAAAGAGCTGGATGACTTCTCCCCTTCAACCGGCAGGGAGTCAACAACAAGAATTTTAAGGAGGTGACTGACCATGTCAGCAGTGACGTTTAGAAAGTTCACTCTTACAAAAGATGAACTGAAAGAAAAGGCAAACAAAGGCAGGAAGGCCAGTCAGGCTGCTACACACAGAAGCATCAAAGTTAGCAGCATCGAGAGCGGAGAGGAAGCACAGACTCGAGATACCCTAGAGAGCCGCTGGAGAGGACCCAAACTGAGACGCCAGTTGGACGCGTAGGAAAAGGAGGGAGGGGCCTCGAGGACTCCCGGATTTCTGAGGCTGGATGGACCCAGGTGACGGGCCAGAGTGGAGAAAACAGGAGAAGCAGCAGGGCTGGGGCTGGAGCAGGAAGAGAAAAAGGTTTCTGGTTTGGATGTGTCTTTGAGGGACCTGAGGGGTATCCATCCAGCAGGGGACTCTAGCAGACGGTTAGAAACCCAAGCGCGAAACTCAGCGGAGAGTTCCGGTGAGGACCAAGGATCGGGAGCCATCGGAGTCTAAGAGGACACTGCGATGGTGGGTGTGGATGAGGTTGCCAGAGCAGCTGATAGTGTGAGAAGGGCCAGCAGGCAGAAGGCCCCCTTCCTGCCCACCTCCCAAACCAAGACCGAGACAGGAGCCTTTCTGAGCGGGGGCTGGGCCGCTGTGAGGAATGGGGTCTGAAGAGGACCGATGCAACGCTCACCAGACAGCTGTCTCTGCCTGGACTCCGGGGAGACCCTTCCACAGGTTTTCCCTCGGGCGAGCGTGCCTGCTGGGAGAACACACCGGGCAGGAAGTGCAGGGAGGCTGGCCTGGTGTGAACAGTCCCGTGGGCTGTCGGCAGAGGAATCAGGGCTGACGTCTTAAAGGTCCGGCCCCTGGAAACGTCTGGATGGATCCAGCTTAACAGGGATTATGAGTGTTTGCGATGAGTGCCAAACCCTGCATTTCACGTACGTTGATGATCTCTAGTAGTCCTCATGAGACCCTTTCGAAGTCTGTACCTTATAAACGGAGCCTTATCTAACCTAAATAACCCTCTGCTTGACCCTCAATCATGCACCAGGCTGTCCTTCTACAGAACGCACAGGCAGGACACATACACTTTCTTTTTTTTTTTTGTGGTACGAGGGCCTCTCACTGCTGCGGCCTCTCCCATTGCGGAGCACAGGCTCCGGACGCGCAGGCTCAGAGGCCATGGCTCACGGGCCCAGCCGCTCCGCGGCATGTGGGATCTTCCCGGACCGGGGCACGAACCCGCGTCCCCTGCATCAGCAGGCGGACTCTCAACCACGGCGCCACCAGGGAAGCCCCATGGACACATACACTTTCATCAGCAGGAAAAAGAAATTAATCATAAGGATAGGAATGATAATTACATAAACCACTTCATTTTCAAGCTGTGGAACTCTTCCCAGAAACTCTTCCCAGGAAGCAGGGAAGGAAGGAAAGAAAGAAGGAAAAAAGAAGCAAATCCAAGAGACTATGGTTTGTAAGAAGAAAAGTTCCGAGTGAAACCGACGAGGAAGGTGTCCAGAGCACAGTGACATCGCCGTTCTTACCGCCGTCCAGCTGTAGGACCATCCTGTGTGTCATCCGTACAGCCAGACCTTAGAGCCCGACCGAAGTTCCACCCACTTCATGCAGCATCAAGAAAGCAACGAAGGAGAAAACCACACGACCACAACCACGGGGAACTTACTCACCAGCCTCACTCCAGTGCCGAGGTCAGTTCACAGAGCCTCTCAGGTACAGGAGACAAATACACCACACTCTGCACAAAGCCTGGTCCCTACACATCTCAACAAGGTGATTCTGTTATTATCCTTGTCTTACAGGTGAGAAAGCTGAGGCTCAAAGAGGGGTACAGCTTCCCCAAAGCCAAGGGTGGACTCAGCCCAGAGTGCTCAGGGGCCCAGGGAGAGTTATCAATGGAAGCAACAAAAGGTTCTTAGAAATCTGAGCAGGGCTGCTGTCCTGGGATGCCAGGAGACAGACAAGAAGGCAGGGCAGGGACGGCACCTCGTCAACTCCCTTTCATTCAGACTGCAGGGAGGCCTTGCCAGTGTCCCCCCTGAACAGCTCATTTCACAACTGCTGGGGCACAGGGGGGCAGGGGACGCTCTGGTTACCTTTCATGTATTGGCGAGGTGTCACCCCCTGGAATGATGGTACAGACACTGGCTAGACATGCCTGTCTGCACTCGCATTGCAGAACCAAAGAATCCAGCAATAACCTTAAAGCTACGACGTAAAAATACTAATTCTAAGTAGGCAAGGACTTCTCCACTTCTTACATCTTACGCCTAGCACAGAATGCTGTGGGTTCATCCTGTCTACCCAGTGGCTCTTTGCTAGGAGTGAGTTTACCTTACACGGATATAAGACATTCCTGTGGTTCTAGTATCTGGCGGGTAGAGGCCGAGGAGGCTGTTAAACACTCACCCACAACAAAGAATGATCAGGCCCACAATGTCGACAGCACTGCTGTTGAGAAACCCTATCCAAGCCGGAAGCAAGAGAGCAGAGCGTCTGAAACTCACTCTTCAGCTCCCTTTCAGGCCACTCGTATTCTGGGTTTAAAGTAACAACAAACAGGTTCCTATAGGATCAGCCAGCCTTCAACCTGATTTCCTTTTCTCAAACACCAGAAGCCAATACTCCAGGCTGAGCACTGGGCTGCAGAGGCAGGCCGCACGGCCTTTTCCCAGGGCTCCAGTATTTCCTGCCTCTGTAAAAGGGGAGCAAGATTCTGTGCAGGGCTCTCAGGGACTGACAGTGAGCATTCAACGAGCTTTCGCAGGAAATCCCCCCCCCCCAACAGGGCCAGATGTGCAGAGCCTGGTATGGGGTATGAATTCTCTGCCAGAGGTCTTTTCAGGCCACATGGGTATTTACTGTGACTCTACCCCTGAACGAATGACAATGACAATTTATTTCAGAAGCACCTGCGAGTTTTAATAAACACAGAGTCCAAAGAGAACTGGAAACAACCCCGTGCTGACTGGCAGCTCTCAGATCTTTGGTACAGCTACTGCCTTTTATTGTCTAGTTGTAACTGCTAACACTCATGTTGCAAGAGTGTTAGAGCCTTGAGAAATTGTGACCACTTAATTTGGGTCTTAGGAGCATCATTTCTTTAAGAAGATGAGTCTGCTGAAGGCTAGGTTCTAATCAAGAAGTCTAAGGGACGCCGGCTGGGTGGACAGAGGGCTGACGCTGGAGCCCGCGGGGCTGCTTTCTCAAACAGCTCCCGGTGAAGGTGGGATGTGAGAGGCGGGCGGGACACAGGTACTAGAAAGGGGTGGACTGGCCGCGGGACTCGGTGGCCACGACCTGCGGGCGGGCCCAGCAGCACCGAAGGCTGGGCAGGAACAAGGAGCCCGGATCCCGGGTGGGCAACAAGGCTGCGCGGCCTGAGGCGGGGGAAAGGGGATACGGAGTCGAAGTAATGGGGGCGGGGGTTAGGAAGCAAGGGTTAGGGAGCAGGGTCAAAGGTCGGGGGTCGTGTCAGGGACCAGGGGTTAGTGAGCGGGAGTGGGGGGTGTCAGATGCGAGGTCAGGGGTCAGGGGTCGGGGTCAGGGTTGGGGGTGGAGGACAGGGTCGGGGACCGGGGCACGGGGGCGGGGGCAAGGAGCGGGACCGGGTAGGGTGGATCCTGCACTCACCAATCTGACCGATGAACTCGACCTTGATGCCCTGGTGCTCCAGCCGCTTGTTGGGGTTCTTGAGCGCCAGGCTCACCTTCCCGGACACCGTCTCCCCATCGTAGAATAGGAAGTACTTGTCCTTCTTCCCATCCTCCGTCTTGTGCTCGGCCCGCTTCCTGCTGTCCGCATCGTTCAGCAGGATGTCCACATCCACGCTCTGCCCGAAGCCGAAGAAGCTCATGTCCCCGCCGGGCCGGCCGGGCCTGGGAAGGCCGGAGGGCTGGACGCGGCGCCGACGCCCGCGCTCGCCGGGCCGGCGCGGTTCCGGGGGCAGCGCAGAGCAGGCGCGAGGCACCCGCCCGCCGGTGCTTGCGGCACCGACCAGCCAGCCAGCCGCCCGGCCCGGGAGCAGCGCCCGCCGCTTCCGCCGCTCAGCCGGACGCGCCGGACTCGCCGCGCGCATGCGCACGCCCCCGCCTCTCCTGCTCGGCCGCCGAGCCTCCGGCGGAGTGCGCGCTGCGCATGCGCGCCGGGAGAGGGCCGCTCGGCTTTCCCGCAGTTGACATGGCGGCCAGGGCTTCTTTCCGGATCTCCGGCCAGATGTCCCGTAAAATTCAGAACTAAAGATGTCCTTTCTGAATGCCTTGTTTTGCTTTTCCTTTATTTAGTTCGGTAAACGGTAGGCCGCCACCCACACTCGAATGTGTACACCTTCGATGCTGTCTGAAGGGTAAACGCGGCCCTTTGACACGCACGCGAAATGCCGCTTGACAGGGGGCAGAGGTGACAATTACAACAAAAAAGTATCCTGCCTCAGATTCTCTTCAGAGTGTCCCCATTTAGAGAGACGGGGTAGGAAGGACAACATTAGATTTAGCTCTTGACCCCCCAGTTCCGAGGAAAAGCTGAAAACGACACCCGACCTCGGCTGCGTGGGTGGGTTTGGGCCCGCCTCACCCTTTGCGCATGCGGCGGAAGGCCCTGCTGATTGGCCAGCGGAGGGACCGGCGGGGCGCGGTAATTGGTTGGTGCGAACCCCGTGTCCCCCTGAGCCCGCTGGGTCTTCTCGGCGCGCGCGCCGGAGCAGCTTTGAAAGTTGAGGCGAGCGGCGGTCATGGCGGCTTGGCGGGACCTGGCGAGCGCTCTGCAGCCCTGGTGCCCGCTGGACCTCAGTCCAGGTGAGGACGCGGCCGGGGCCTGGGGGCTGTGGGCGGTGCTGGGGAGGGGTCGCGCCGGGCAGCGGCGTTGGCGCTTCTCCGCGGGCTGCTTCCGCTCTGTGCTCCTGCTTCTCGGCCTTGCCTCCGGGTCTGCGCGGACAGCCCCGCAGGTGCCGAGGCTTCGGCAGCGTTTCTGTTTGTTGGGCCGGGCCGACTTCCTGAACTTGAGGCCCAGGGGTGCGGCTGGCGTCCCCGGGCGCCCATCCTCCCTGAAGGGCAGGAGGTGCCCCCCTCCCCCACCTCCAGCCTCTGGTGGCGGCGGCCCCTCGTCCCAGCCTCGCCCGCCGCTTCCCGAGGCTGCGGTCCAACCCGCGCCCTCGCTGTGGCCCGTCTCGGCGCTTGGGGCACCTCCTGCCCCTTCTGGTGCCAGCACTTCCATCCCGACTCGGTCCCACACCCCTTCTGGGACCACGTTGAAAAGGCCAGCGTGACCCGCCGGGTCTCTGACCCTTCAGTGGTTCCCCCGGCTTCCTGAGTTACCACAGCCTCTGTTTGCGGCGAGAGCCTTCACCTGTCCCTGCGGGTGCTCTTTTTCCAGAGCTGAGCTCTGGAGTCGGACCTGGGGCCGGTGCCTTGGTCCGCCTCTGAGCACCCGAGCCTCGCGGGCCTCGGTCGCTTGTGTCAAATGGGGGTTCTAAGATCTACTTTGTGGGCGTTCGTGAAGATTGATTTAATACCTGCACCTGCTGTTAACAAAACAAACTTGGGTCCACTTGGCCCGTGCGCGGCAAGGCCAATCTACTGACCCCCGGTTGTGGTGAAGCAAAGTGCAGCCTTCATTGCAGGAACTGACAAGGCGTCCAGGCAGCTTGTGCTTAAAAGACCCCAACTCCCCAAAGGCTTTCAGGGGAAGAGTTTAAAGACAGGGTGAGGGAGGAGAGTTGAAGGGTGTGTGATCACCTGGTGAATATTCTTCTGATTAGTTGGTTGGTGGTGAGGTAGTCAGGGGTCAGCATCATCAGCCTGGTTCCAACCCGTCTACCGCGCTTGTGGGCAGCAGTTGAGTTCTCCCACCTGTGGGGGGGGCGTTTCAGTGTCTGCAAAACGGCTCAAAGGACATGGCTCAGACTAGTATCTGTAGTCCTTGAGGAGGAACTAAAGGCCCTTGACTTTGTTTATTGGCTAATTATTATTTGGCTTTGCTGGACTGTGTTTCTCTCTTTCTGCATTTTCTCAATTTTCTCATTAAGTTTATCCTTTGACTCAAGTTGTTCTGCAGACAAAGGCAGGCGGAGCGCATGGGGGGAGGGGCTGTTCTGGGAAGGCCCCTAGGGACCGGCCGCATTCTACTACCTGCTGAGTAAGTGCTGATAACAACTCACCCTTCACAGCTGAGCTCAGTGCTGTTACGATGGTGTTGGTTTCTAAACAGGTGATACTTTGTTTCCTTTTGTGCTTTGTTATGGGGTCCTCTCTGCCTGGGACGCCCTTCTCGGTGTCTCTTTCCCTGGTAACCCCCACGTGTTGGAGCAGCTGAAGGATCCCCCAGGAATAGTCTCCATCTGCAGCCTCCCCCAGGAATAGTCTCCATCTGCTCTCTACTGTTGTACTGTCTACTACGGCTTTAACACCTATCCATTGTAGACGTGATAATAGCTGTCATTTGTTGAATATATTGATTTTCTGATTCCAGATCTTTTATCACTGGGACTTCGCAGTTTCGATTCAGAAATGAGGTCAGAAATATGGGTGTGCATTTAAAAATATGCATATAAAATAAGTGGGAGAATGTATGAGAGAAAAAGGCAGGAAAAGATGCAAGAACATTTTTAGGAAGCTGATTGTATTTGTTAGGAGATCAGTTAGGGAAGAGTGAATGAATAATTAAAGCATGTTAAATAGTCATTTGCCTCAGCTGTCCCTTTGTGTTCTACACTTTATTTGGGTTTATTAACTTGATTGTAAGACTTTTACAAAGGGACAGCTGAGGCAACCTTTTATTAACCTTCTCTTCTCCAGATTGAACATACGGGAAGGCTGGATCATCCCCCAAACTGTTACATCTGAAAAGTGTTTTCCTTCTTGATATTTTTAGATGATGACCAACCTAATAGCCAGCTGTCAGTTAATGATTAAAAAAAGATGTTCTAACCTCTTCTGCTTCCTTCTAAATCTGCCTCACCTGTATGGTATAGTTAAATGTGAGTTGTGACTAGTAAACTTTTCTCTTCATGAATGTACTCAGCGTCTAAAGCTTATTGGTCTTTCTTATTATAGAACATTTGTTGACTTCATTGCATTTTCCCACTAGAATGGGTGGGCACAGTATGGGAACTGGAATTCACGGAAACTGAGCCTCTGGATCCCACCATAGAAGCAGAGATCGTGCAGACCGGACTGAGCGCATTCACAAATCTCTATGACAGTCTTTTAACTTTTGCTGCTGGAGAGCATGGAGCTACAGAGGTAAAAAAAAAAAAAATCAAGCTAGCCATTTAGTTGTCAGAAGTGGAAGATAAAAGGCCCTATTATCATCTAAAGCTTAGTCTTTTTAGTGTATAGGTCACAAGGAGTATGATAAAGAGTGGCATAAAGAATGTGGTTTATTTATTGGGGTAGCCTCATAGCTTTCCTTCCAGAGGTTCAAGGTATTAATCTGTGATTCTTTCAAGTCATGACCACTGTTTACAACAGCAAATTAAAGGAAAAGAATAAAGGCCAAGGCAAGGTGGGAAAGCAGATAAACCAAATAGGAAAAGTTGGCCAAGGACAATGCAATAACAATTCGGGCATGCCTTAAGTTTAGGAAAGCTGGATATAAAACTGAAAAGGGATGAGTTGAATTAAAAATGGAAAAAAGAGTTCCTTTAAATACTGAGTTCTACCTATTACTGTTTAGATCATTAACTGCTTTTCAAAAACTGAGCGGACTCTAAAGCAGAACAAAGAATACTTAGATATTAACATCTCTGAAAGATCTAAATTACCAAAAATATTTCAGTTAGAGGTTTCATGTAGCTGTTCAAAAATTAAATCATCCTGTTAAACATTCATTAAGCGTAATGCTGAGAACTGCATGAAGCACCTCGGCAGGTAACATGATGGTTAAGGTAAAGAGCCTCCCCCTACCTGGGGGAGAGGGGAGAATTAAGCACTGGCTCTTGGGGCGCCCATTCGCGTTGCACTGGCCAGGCATGTCCAGCGACCACATCCGCAGGCATGGAGAAGCACCAGGCCACCAGAGTCTGCATTGTAAAAACTGCTCTAGGACAGGTTAGATGCCATCTCATAGGGGCATGGAAAAGGGAGCGTGGTGAGATAGGGTGGGTCCCAGAAAGAAAGTAGCTAGCTGGAGGCAAGTCTTCACAAATGGATAGAATGTTGATTGCAGTAATGCGGGTCCTAGGGTAGCCTACGGAGGGATCATCACAGTGCGGACGTGCAGCGGGTGCCGAGGGGATGGGGGCAGGGCAGGGCACACAGGACTGAGCTGTAAGTGGGGTCCACGGTGGGGTTTGAGGGTGAGGTGTTTGTGGTATACAAGGTTCAGGTCTAAGCATCATACATAGATTAACCCACTCATTCTCACATCCAGCTCTCGGAGAAAGAGGTTCTAGTGAGCAGTAGACTAAGGGACTTGAAGATATGTTTCAGATGGATGTTCTTAACCGAAGATGGACTGAAGTGGGAAATGCTATACGCAGGGAGGTCCCTGGGGACAGTACAGCTGACCCTTGAACAACACGGGTTTGAACTGCACAGGTCCACTTACGTGCAGAGTTTTTCAGTAGTAACTACAGGACTCCACGATTCCAGTTGTTTGAGTCTGCGGATGCAGAACCATGGATGTGGAGGAACTGTGTCTGCAGAGGGCCGGCTATGAATTCCACAAGGACTTTCGACTTGCCCTGTGTTGTTCAACAGCCAACTGTTCAGCTGTGTTTTGCTCATCTGTTTTTTTAAATGTGTGTTACGGCATGGTCTGGAGTTACGGTTGTGGAAATTGGGGAGGAGGGCTAACAACTAGGGCCTTTTTTTCAGATGGAGTTAATAGAGTTTTGTGAACTTAGCTTTTATCAGGTATGAAATGCTGCAGAGGTGATTGGGTCCCCCAGGGTCACAGTTACAGGTGAGTGGAGCTGAGATGGCCTTAGGAATGAGGATGTAACTGATTTCTTCCAGAAGCTTCGTGGTGAAGGAAAGAGGAGAGTTTTCCCTGTCTTTTCAGGGAAGCAGTGTATACAAGGTCTGATTTCTTGAACTTTTGTGAGCTTATGTTTTTTTAAAGTAGCCCAGAATAAACCATATTTAGTTCCTGCTATGTTTGGTTTATACAAATAACCTATTTCCTGTTCACATGTTTAATAGGAGAAAGCATAGAACAGTGATAAAATTAATAAGCTTGTGGTTTATGCTCTAGGGTTTATTTCCTGTCTTACCTAGGCTATTTCTGAAATCTCTTGAGGGAGACACTTTCCGGTATTTCCTCTCCTGCTCCCATTGCCCATAGAACATTTCAATTTAAATAAGTTGTTCTGATGTCTTCAGTTAGTAATTTGAGTGATAAATGAATTGGGGTACATTTGACATACATGGAGAGTAACTTGTTTGCATAATTACTGATATAGGGTGCCCCCATAGTCTTGGTGTAGCTTTTAGGTATAGTAATTTCAGAAATATATGTGCTTCAAACTTACCCAAAGTTATTTTGAAAGGTAATTAAGTTTCTTGTATCGTTATTTATCTTTGTAATTTTTTTGTTTTGTTTTGGTCACGCCATGCAGCTTGTGGGATCTTAGTTCCCCAACCAGGGATCGAACCCAGACACTCAGCAGTGAAAGCGTGGAGTCCTCACCCCTGGACCGCCAGGGAATTCCCCTTGTAATTTTGAATAATACACTTTTAAATTTTGTTTTAGTCCCTATGAAGATGACAAACATTTACAATTAGGAGCCAGAATGGTCTGTTTCTTTTTTTATAGGGCACTAAAAGTACTCAGAAAAATCAGATAATAGGAGATTATCCCATTTCTCTAATTATTGGCTCTTATGGTTCGCCCCTCCCCCAGAGCATTTGGACCTTCTTCATGGAGAACAGCATTTCCCACAACGCGCTGATGGCCTTGTTCCATCACTTCGTTCAGACGGTTCTTAAGAAAAACGTCAGTGCCCAGCAGCGGGAATTTGGCCTTCATGCTGCTGGGCTTTATTTTCTGCTGCTGGAAGTACCAGGTACAGTATGTGTGTTTGGTGTGATAGGACAGGGCTTTTAGTTTTTAATTTGTCTACATTGTTTTGTACTTGTACTTTGTTTCCTCACTGGGAGGCTAGGTGAGAGGGAATCTGTGAAGCACATGGCATGTTACAGGTGTTCCAGAAAGCTCTCCTGTTTAACTGTAAATGTGTTTTCTGATGTTGTTATGCTGGGTTTGTAACCTAATATAAGCAGTATGAGAGGGGTAAGGCTGGAGGGGGTGTTTCAGAGCTCCACTCCGACCCACCCCACCCAGCATACCATTCCGATACCGCCCTGCCTTCTGACACCCTGTCCAGGCTGAGAAAAGTGCTGGGCGGGGGGAGGGGGAACTGTTGTCTCCCCCGCGTGGGTGTGGACAGTAGTTGGGACCGTTCTCATCCAATAGGCCAGAGCACAGTTAGTAAGGCTGAGGAAGGAAGCATGGGGGAGGGGTCTGTCTGTGATGCTCCCCCGCTTCCTTTGGGTGGGAGCCATGAAGGAGTCCCTCCTCCCCACTCACCCCAGCCCAGGGCAGGAGAGGGTGGGGTGCAGAGGGAGCTGCAGCTGTGAGACCTTGAGTTCACGTGGAAGAGAATCAGGGTCAGCCGCCTTGCAGCTCGACGTTGCTCATGTCAGCGCGTTCATAATAGATGTTAAAGGCCTATTCCATATGACTTGGGAATTAGTGAAGAGATATGTAAAGCCTGGAACACTGATTTGTTTTACTGTTAATGCTCCCATCATGACTTGAAATAATAAGCTCCCAAAGAACTCACTTGCTAAGCGATATCTCAGGTGTAACTGGGCTCTTAGCAAAGTGGTGGCCTTGGAAACCCAGTTTCACTCTTCTCTTCCTTGCTGGGCGCAGCGCCTTCCGATTAAGGTTGAGATTCATCCCAGAGCTGAGGTCTGGCTGTTACTCGTAGGGCCACTTGCAGCTTTCCAGCAAGTCGTACTTCTGCCAGTTACCTTCTGTGTTTAAATGTTTCTGGATTATGGTTGGGGTGCTGTTGATACTTAATATTTGATCACGGTTTGTTCTTTTTCAAGATCCCTTGCATTTCCATATGAATTTTAGGATTTGTGCAGCAACTTCTTTGCAAAAAGGCAGCTGGGGTTTTGACGGGTTGCATTGACTCTGTAGATCAGTGTGGGGAGTGTTGCTGTCTTAGCAGTGTTCAGTCTTCCAATCCGTGAACATGAACGTCTTTCCATTTATTTAGGGCTTTCATTGGTTTTGATGATGTTTTGTAGTTTTTTGTTTGTTTGTTTTGCGGTACGAGGGCCTCTCACTGTTGTGGCCTCTCCCTCTGCGGAGCACAGGCTCCGGACATGCAGGCTCAGCGGCCATGGCTCACGGGCCCAGCGGCTCTGTGGCATGTGGGATCTTCCCAGACCGGAGCACGAACCCGCGTCCCCTGCATTGGCAGGCGGACTCTCAACCACTGCGCCACCAGGGAAGCCCCTGTTTTGTAGTTTTCAGGGTACAAAACTCTTGCACGTCCTTGGTTAAATTTATTCCTAAGTATTTTATTCTTTTCTGTGCTATGGTAGATGAACTTGTTTTCTTAATTTAATTTTCGAATTGTTTACTGGTGGTGTATAGAAGTACAGTTTATCTTTTTTATTGAAGTATAGTTGATTTCCAATTTTATGTTAATATTTATTTTTATATATATACATACGCACACACACACCCGTTCTTTTTTATTTTCTTTTCCATTATGGTTTATTACAGGATATTGAATATAGTTCCCTGTGCTGTACACTAGGACCTCGTTGTTTATCCATCCTGTATATAACAGTTTGCATTTCCTAACCCCAAACTCCCAGTCCATCCCTCCCCCACCCAACCCAGGCCCCCTGCATTGGGAGCATGGCATCTTACTCACTGGACCACCAGGGAAGTTCCTTGGCTATGATTTTTGATCGTTGATCTTGCACTCTGAAACTTTGCGAAACTCATTTACTGGTTCCAATAGGATTTTCTATATATAAGATCATGTCATCTGTGAATAGACATAATTTTCCTTATTCCTTTCCTGTCTGGGTGCTTTTTCTTTTTCTTGCCTCGTTGCCCTGGCTAACAGCTCCAGTCCGCTGTTGAATAGGAGTGGGGAGTTGGGCATCTTCTTCCTGATCTCAGGAGGAAAGCTTTCAGTCTTTTGCCCTTAAGTATGATGCCCCCTGGGGGTGTTTTGAGGATGGCCTTTATCAGGTTATTATTCCTAGTTTGTTGAGTGTTTTACTATGAATGGGTATTAGATTTTGTCATTTGCTTTTGTGCATCTGTAAGGTGATCGTGTGGTTTTTGTTCTTCATTCTAGTGATATATTCATTGATTTTTTCATATGTTAAGCCAGTTTTGCATGACCTTGGTCATAGTGTTTAATCCTTTTTATATGTTGCCAGATTCAGTTAGATAATATTTTGTTGAATATTTTTGCATCTGTATTGATAAGGGATTTTTTTTTTTTTTTTGATACCTTCATCTGGTTTGGGTTTCAGGGTAATACCAGTCTCATGGAATGAGTTGGGTAGTGTTCTTGCCTACTCTGTATTTTGGAAGTTTGTGAAGAATTGGTTGTTTTTCTTCCTTACATTTTTGGTGGAATTCACTAGAGAAGCCATCTGGGCCTGGAGTTTTCGTTGAAAGAAGTGTTTTTTTTGTAGAATCTGTAGTGATATGTCCTCTTTTAGGCCTGATGTTGGTAATCTGCATTTCTTTTTTTCCTTCATCAGTTTAGATAGAGATTTATTGATTGATCATTTCAAAGAACCCATTTTTGCTGTTATTGATTATACTCTATTGTTCATTTTCTATTTCAGTGATTTTGGTCTTATCTCTTATTGCCTTCTTATTTAGGGTTTAATTTGTTCTTATTCTAACTTCTTAAGATCTTTATTCTCACTTTTCTTTGTTTCTAATATACATAATATTGTAAATTTCCTTCTATATATACTGCTCTATCTGCATCCCACAGATTTTGATAATCTGTTCATTACCATTCAGGCCAAAGCAGTTTTCTGATTTTTCTTGTGATTTCTTTTTACACCTCTGAGGTATTTAGTAGTGTGTTTAATTTCCAAATATTTGAGGAATTTCCTGAAATGTTGTAATTGCTTTCTATTTTATTTATGTTGAGATCAGAGCACATACTTTATATGACTACAGTACTTTTAAATTGCTGACTTTTTGCTTTTGTTTTAAATGGCTCGGCACAAGGTCTGACTTGGTGAATCTTGTATTTGCCCTTGAATGGAATGTGCATTCTGCCTTTGGGGGACCTCTTTTCTGTCAAAGTTGAGTAGGTTGCTGCGGTTGTTCAGGTCTTTTGTATCCTTTCTGATAGTCTGTTTATTTGTTCTCTCAGTTACTGAGAAGAGCACTGAAATCTCCAAGTATAGTTTTAACTTACCTGTTTCTCCTTTCAAGTCTGCCAATTTTAACGGCAGGTATTTTGAAAGTCTGCTGGTTACAAACATATTTGTGATTGCGTGTCTCCCCTTTGGTGTTATGTCCCTCTTTGTCTGGTTGTATTCATCGTGCTGAAACCTACTTTGATCTTAAGATGGCCTTTCTCGTTATCATGTGACTTGTCCTAGGTTGGCACACCCTTTCTCATGATTTACATGTGACTTGTCTGCACGTCTGTATTTAAACAGAGTGTTGTAGACTGCCCATCACTGGGTTTCATCCTCTCAACAATCTTTGCCTTTTTATGGGACATTTAGACAGTTTAGATAATTAGTTATCAATATGGTTGGGTTCCTGCCCTCTTGGTATTTATTTTCTGTTTGTTCCATCTGTTTTTTGTTCCATTTTCCCCTCTTCCTGCCCTTTTTCGATTGGGTATTTTTTTAGTATTCCATGTTATCTCCCCTTTTGGCCTATTAACTATACTTATTTGTGTGTGTATGTTTTAAGTGCTTGCTTTGGGTGTACAATAAGTACTTTAATAGTCTATCTTCCGATAATCTACTTATTTATAGATAATGTAAAACCTTAAGACAGTGTGCTTTCCTTTCTCCCCTCCTGTTTGTGCTGTTGTAGTTATAAGTTGAATTTCTGTGTGTCGTAAACCACACAATTTATTCATAACATTTTTCTCTGAATTATCTTTTAAATAATCTTTTTAGAAAATGAAAAAATAAATGTCTTTTCATTTTAAAAGATTTCATCTCACGTAATTTTCTTTTGGCCTGAAGAACTCTTTGACTCTTCTCATGCTGTGCATCTGTTAGCCATCGACCGTCTTGGATTTTGATTCCATGAAAGTATCTTTCACCTTCAAGAATGTTTTTGCTGAATATAGAATTCTAGGTTGACAGATTTTTTTCTTTCAGTGCTTTTTGGGTGTTATTTCATTGTCTTCTGGTTTACTTCACTTCTGATGAGAAGTCTGCATGACTCTTATCATTGCTGTTCTGTGTGTTTTTGTCTTCTTTTTTTTTTTTTTTGGCGTGGTTACCTTGAAGATTTTCTCTATTAGTTTATTAGTTTGTTTTGATTTGATTAGATTATTAGTTTTGATTAGATTATCTACCCTTTGGTGGGATTTCCTTTGTGTTCATCATAGTTTGGTTCATTGAGCTTCTTGGGTCTGTGAATTTGTAGTTTTTAACATATTTGGAAATTTTCCAGTTATTATTCCTTCAGGTATTTTCTTCCCTCCCTTTTTTATGGGATTCCAATTACTCGTATGTTAGATTGCTTGATACTCTCCCATGGGTCCCAGGGCCTTTATTAATTTCTTTTTGTTTCTGTGCTTCTGTTTCTTAAAGTTCACATGCCTTTGTTCCTGTAGCATCTCATCAGCTGTTGAGATCACCCAGTGACGTTTTCTTTTTCAGATCCAGAAGTTCCATTTGATTCTTTAAAATATTTTCATTTCTTGCTTTGTTTGCTGCTGTTTAATTCTTGAACTTATTTATAATATCTGCCCTACAGTTGGTTCTTCTCTGCTTGCTCTGTCATTTCTTGGACTGTTTCTAGTGACGATTCTCTTCTCACCACAGGGCACATTTTCCTCTCTGGATGCCCAGTACGTTTTTTTTTTTTCTTTTGGTACGCGGGCTTCTCACTGTTGTGGCCTCTCCTGTTGCAGAGCACAGGCTCCGGACGCGCAGGCTCAGCGGCCATGGCTCATGGGCCCAGCTGCTCCGTGGCATGTGGGAACTTCCCGGACCGGGGCACGAACCCCTGTCCCCTGCATCGGCAGGTGGACTCTCAACCACTGCGCCACCAGGGAAGCCCAGCCCGGTACCTTTTTATTGGATGCTGGACATTTTGAATGTGAAGTTTTTGAGTGTCTTGGTTTTGTTGTTTTCCTTTAAGTAGTGTTTAAGTATGTTTTGATAGGCAGCTATTGGTGCATTAACTTGGTCTTTTTGAGGCTTGTTTGAAAGCTTTGTTGGGGCAGATGTAAAGTAGCCTTTACTCTGGAGCTAGTTTAGCCCTGCTGTTAAGGTGTGTTTCTCTCTGAGTGTGTCGTGAATGTTCCAGGTCACTATGGCTGGCTGGGGCTCCGACGTATCTCTCCCCTGTGTGCATTCCGAAAACTGTCCATCTCCCACCTGCTTGGAGGTTTTCTTTGCCCACCATCATGGATTTCGCCCCATGCGTCCTAGCTAAGGTCAGCCCTTTGCCGACTTCTCAGCACTGTCTCCATGTGGCTTCCTCGTTTCCAGTGCTCTGCTCCATACATTCCAGCCACGCTGCCTTCCTGACACTGATCCTTGTATTCCTGACTTAGTAAGTCCATCAGAATGTGCTTGGGTTCATCATTTTTCTGCTGTTGTCCAGACATTGCCTCCAGACACAGAATCGGGTCAATTTTAGGGTTTATCTCACTGGTTTCCCTTTTCTCGGTGGTTGTTGTGTGGCTAGGCTACCTCTTGCTCTGGGTCTTAGATGGTCACTTTGTAAATTTCTGTCCAGTTGTATAGTTGTTTATGGTAGGAAGAAAAGTGTAAAACCACTTACTCCGTTACAGCCAGCTACGGAAATCTCATTGTTTATTTATGATGAGGCCTGTAGCTCACTGCCTAGGGCTGAAGTTGAATGGAACTTTTTTGCTAAAGGTTCGCTGTTATTCAAAGTTAAGGAAAAGTCTGGTTTTGCTTTTTAATTTTTCGTTGTTGTTACAGACGTATTTCAAGACAATTAAACCTACCCTGCTTACTCTTTATTCTTTATGAATAGGCAGTATAGCCAACCAAGTTTTCCACCCAGTGATGTTTGACAAATGTATTCAGATTCTAAAGAAGAGCTGGCCTCAGGAATCCAGCTTGAATCCGAAAAGAAAGAAAGAACAACTGAAGAATGCTCAGGCCAACCCAAGGGAGAGTAGGAAGAGAGGAAGGCCCCCCAGGAAAGAGGAGATGGAGGTAAGAGGGAGTGGAGTCGTGAAGCATATCTGATTTACTTAAGAATTTATATTAAGGTAGGGTTTCAGGGGTCACGATTATACCAAAGCCCTAGCGTGCCGTCCGCCATCCCTCCCGTAGGACTTGCAGTCGCCTCATGTACCGCTGAGCGTATGTTCCCCTTACCATCTTCCCAACCTCCCCATCATCTCTCTCCCGCCTTGTTCCCAGATGTGCTCACCACAGGCCAACAGGTGTGTTTGCCACATTATTTTATTGTCATTAGAGACGGTGGTCGAAGTATCCTGAGGACTCTCGTCCATAGAACATAATAGAATAACGTTAATTCCTAATTTTTATGTGACTAGGTAGGGTGGTAGAGGTTCATTGACACCAGAACTTCTAAGAAACCCAAGAAATCTCACTGACGTGTAAGTATGGAACTAGAGCTTCCATCTGGTCCAGTGGCTAGCAGCTGCGGCTGTGGAGACCCCAAGCAGTCGAGGCACCTGGTCAGCAACCCAGCGCCCACCTGGAGTTTCACTACCCTTGACTGGGTACATTGAAACCAGTCGGGACAAACTGTTAGGCAGTACTACACAGTCAGCTGTACATTTCTTCATAATCTAGATGGATGAAGTGATTGAAGAACAAGAGGATGAAGAGAATATTTTTTTTTCTTCCCGAGACCTTTGTCAAATTCGAAATGCCATCTTTCACGTCTTGAAGAATTTTTTAAGGCTTCTGCTCAAGTTTTCCCTGAAAGAAAAGCCACAATGTATACAGAATTGTGTAGAGGTAAGTGAGAATTCCAGGAACCTTGGGCAAGTTCAGAGAGCGAGGACACGGGCTAATACTTAAAGAGTGGGAAAAACCAGGCCTTTTCTTTGTCTCTGTTTTCCAGGTCTTCGTTGCATTGACTAAGTTTGAACCAGTTCACGAATTTCATGTTACACAAGCCAGGTGAGCCATTAAATCTTCCAGTGCTAACATTTAATTATGGTACAATGAGTTTTGCTCCATCAGAAGCCTTAATGCCATTTTACCCTAATTGGCGCACAGGTAGAATTTATTCATTTAGATATAGCTTATAGGGTTAGGAGCTATTCCAAGTGAAATCACATCCATTAACTAATCTTTAGCTTTTTTTTTTTTTTTTTTAGAAACCTTAACCAAGCAAAATACATACCAGAACTGGCCTATCATGGATTGTATTTGCTGTGCTCCCCAATTCACAGAGAAGGAGATAAGGTAAAGGAGACAGGACCCCACTGAGTTACTGGTTGAAGTGAAAGCACGCGGGTCGTGGGATGCTGGAAGCTTCTGATGTGATGCCGTGTGAACTCACTAGGTCATTGTCATGACTTGAGGACGTTTGTATAATGAAAATCATCCCCATCACTACGTGGTGCCCACTGTTCATTCCAGGCTTATATCCAAGTACCTGGTGGCCACAGGAAGTTCTTGTTGGGTTAAGGCATAAAGAATGGTTCCAGTGTGACCTGTGTAGAGGAAAAGATAAGCTACTGAGCATTACTTTTTTTTTTTTTAATAAATTTATTTGTTTTATTTATTATTTTTGGTTGTGTTGGGTCTGTTGCTGCATGCGGGCTTTCTCTAGTTGCGGTGAGTGGGGGCTACTGTTCGTTGCGGTGCACGGGCTTCTCATGGCGTGGCTTCTCTTGTTGTGGAGCACGGGCTCTAGGTGCGCGGGCTTTGGTAGTTGTGGCTTGCGAGCTCTAAAGTGCAGTCTCAGTAGTTGTGGCTCACGGGCTTAGTTGCTCCGTGGCATGTGGGATCTTCCTGGACCAGGGCTCGAACCCGTGTTCCTTGCATTGGCTGGATTCTTAACCACTGCACCGCCAGGGAAGCCCCCTGAGCATTACTTTTACAGAAGTATTTACCAAACTCTTCTGAGAAGAAGAGTTAGACAGTCACAGACTTCCCAGTTTCCCTCAGCAGTTCCCGCGTGCCCCTGTATTTATGTTAGTGTTTGTGTTTTAGTGGATGATTGTGCAAACACGCTCCTGGCTAGCATTCATATATGGATTTGCCCCCAGTGACCTTCGAAGCCCTGCAGCTCTGGACACTGGAGTTAACGGCTTTTTAAGCAGTAGGGTGTTACTAAACCTGGATGTTGTTAATGAAACAGGAGTTTGCAAAAAACGTGACGGACCAAGGTCCTGTGCTTTTGGTGGCTGCGATACACCTAGTTTCCAGGGGCAACGATGTGTGAATGAGAAGGCCCTGGGCACTCAGGGCTCTGCATTTTGTCCAGACTTGGGCCTCACCCCTCACTGCCTGTATGTCCTCCTGTGAGACCTCGGTTTCCTCATCTGGACAAAGAGGGTGAAAGGCTTCCCTTCCTCGTGGATTTCTCAGGAGGATTACAGGGAAGAATGCCTCTGTACAATGCCTGCTGTTTAGAAAACGTCCCATATTTTGTTATTATGTCATTGTCACTTCTCTGTTTGAAATATGGATGTGATAACATTCACAGTAAAACATAATTCCTGAGCCCTTTTTAACATTTTAGAAGATAAGGAGGTTGGGAAATTATCCTTTCAGGCAACAGTGTCTCTAAGGACATGGTGTTCTTCATTGTGAAAGTGCTGCCCTGATGCTGGGCGACATTGGCTGTGGCCTGACCTTTAATTACTTGACTTCGGACAACTCACCTTGGGAGTCTTTTATTATGTATAAAGTAGAAATTATAGTAAAAGTATTAACAAAATGGAAAAGCCTTGCTGACCTCGTAGAGTTGAGAGGTTTCAGAGAAAGTGTTGTCAGATCTAGTAACACATGGACATGCTTAATGCAATACCTGTCACATATTTGGTTTCCAGTAAATTGTTTTATCTACTGGATGAATGAATTAAGTAGCTGAGTAAATGATGTGTGATGGTATATTGGAAGGTGCGCTGTAAGCTTCAGGTGTAATACAGGTGTAAAGAATCATCACTTTCCTCTTTTCTGTAAGGGGTAATCAGTAGCATCCTTTGCCCTTCGTAAGTTACAACTAATTCTCTATAGTCCCTAATTTCTGGGCTGGAGTGTGAGAGGGGGAGCAGAGAAGCCAGCTGGAGTTCCTATCATTATCTGTAGGCAGCACTTTCACACTGCTGCGTTGTGCATGTATTGATACCTGGTCATCGTCCAGGAAGTGCATCCTTAGTGTTGAAGCAAAACCTACATCAGCCTCATGTAACTTCAGGTCCTTGAAGTGGTTCACTGTGGTCTGCATCACGGTCTCCAAGGCCCTGGGATTCTCTGTCATGCCTTAAACTGAATTTTCTTTTCTCTTCCAGGTTATCAGATGTGTTTTCCATCGAATGCTCTATGTAATATTAATGTTAGAAGTGGGCAAAGGCTCCCATCACGCCCCCCTTGCCATCACTTCTCCGGCCATCAGTGGTAAAAACCAGGCAGTCCAGTTTGTCAGGTGAAACACACACAGCTTGAATCTTTACTCTCTGTCCCTCCCCCTCAGTCTTCTGGGCCCTGTACTAAACCAGGATTTCTGACACCTTTAGAAATTAAGAAATGTCTGGGCTGTTTGTGGTTCAGGGTTCAAAATAAAGCACTTGGTAGCTCATCTGGTTTGTGTGGTCTGGGGTGTTGTTGCGGGGATGAGGGGTCTGCAGTTTGTGGGCCAGCCTGTGAAGTCAGCTCTGAGTTCTGACAGCGGCCTTAGTGTTAGCCGCTCCAAGTCTGCCTCCGCCTTTTCTTTTTCTCTCTCCTCTTAGTCTCCATCTTTTTGTTCCTTGCCACTTTTTTTTTTTTTTAACTTCTTTAGCAATAATTGATAGACTAATTCTCCCCTCAAGAGTTACTTAGCTTCACTTACGAAGTCCTGTGTCTGGGCTTTACTGGGGAAGACCCGTTTGCTGTGTCCTCGGCTTTTCTTTTCTGTTAACTGGCTACTCGGCAGCAGCATGGAGGTGGTGGGAAGAAGGGGAAGATGTGTATGTGAGAGTGTGTACATACCTGGAAGCAGCCGCGGTGCGTGCTGTGGGTGCAGACGTGGGGTGTGGATGCTTCAATCCAGGTGCAGTCTGATCCTTGAGCGAGTGTCTCGTTAAGGACTTTTAAACATTAAATAACTAAGATGTTTTAAGTAGAAACACTCATTTTAGTTCTTCCATGAATTCATGATGTCACAAATTGCAGTAATATTCCTATAATGGTGCAAGGAAACTTAACACTGAAAATGGGTCCAATCTGGGCTTATAATAGTTTCTTTTGGGGTTACAGTTTGGAGAGGTACTGTTAGAAATGCATTTCACTGAGCTACCACTAGGTGGTACTGTGTCTCAGTCTATCCTCTACCTCAAAAGGATATATTTCAGCCTTAATATGAAACGTCGTCGGCAGTCCAAGGGCCCTGTGAGGACTGCACCCCTGCCCCTCCCTGACTGGCTGGCTGCTCACAGCAGCTCGGAGAGCACCTGGGGCGTGGTGACTGGTGTTCTGTTGTGACACTTTGTCTTTACAATCCATGCACTCGCAATGCTTGCAGTATAGGGGGAGATTGTTTTTAATAGTTAGGATTTTGAAAAGGTAGAAATTTCTCTATTTTTGAGAACAGATTCAAGGAAAATTGCTACTTTATTGTCATTATAGGTGTATTACAAACCGTGGCTGTGTTTCTTTTATAGCTCACTTGTGGATGAACTAAAAGAAAGTATGTTTCCAGTCCTTCGTGTCTTACTCCAGCACATCTGTGTCAAGGTACTGTTTGCTTTAATGAGAGTGTATAAATACACATGAAGGTAAACATGCGTGTGTGTTCTTGGAAATGAGTCTACATCATTACTAAATGTTGTTTTATTTAGTATATTCACTAGGTGTTCCCCTCTAGTGTGGTTTTCGGGGGAAAACAACTTTTTATTTTGGAAAATTTCAAATATAAATAGAAATAGAATAGTGTGACGAACACTGTCTTCAGTGATTTTGTATAAGCTGTAACTCCTCCAGCACATACGCACGCTGGATTTTTCTTTTGAAGCAGATTTCATCATACCCTTTCAGACATAAATATTTCATGTCTCTGTAAAGGATAAGAACTCGTTAAAAACATAAGCACAAAATATTAACACACCTAAAAAATTCACAGTAATTCCTTAATATTGTCCAGTATCCGGCCAGTGTTTACATTTCTACTATTGTCTCATAAATTTTTGTAACAGTTTGGACAGATGATTCTTTACCTGAACTCTATGGACCCTAGGGGTCCGTAAACTCTTTGAAATTAGGCGCTGAGTAGTGGGCGTACAGGTTTCTTATACGCTAGTTTCCCAAGGGGTCTGAGACCTAGAACTGGTTAGTCATTTCTGTAACATGTAAACGCTCGGCACTGTCGCCGAGCCAGGCACACTCAGCGATCGTCCAGTCGCACTACCACATGCATCTCCGTCGTCCTGCTTTGGGTACTGGCTGGGCAGCTTCTCAGGGTCTGTGTTTCAGGTGGTCGATAAATCCGAGTACCGGACCAGCGCAGCTCAGTCCCTGGTCCAGCTGCTCAGCAAGCTTCCTTGTGCGGAATATGCTTCTTTCGTGGCCTGGCTTTATGGATATTCACGAAATGCCAAGGTAGGAGCTACATCTGCGTGAAATTGTGGCTCCTGGCTCTGCAACCTTCTAGTGACGGCTAGATCTGAAGATCTGTTTCTGAAGATTAGTTTTCTTTGTCTCTGACGGAGATGCGTGCGATTTTGCTTTACCAGATCCCGTACCGGGTGTTCACTCTTGATGTTGCCTTGGCTCTGCTGGAACTGCCTGAACGAGAGGTGGACGGCACGCTGCCCCCAGAGCATCAGAAGTTCCTGAAGCATAAGTTCTTGGTGCAGGAAATCATGTTTGCCCGCTGTGTAGACAAGGCTCCGACTGTGCGCAGCAAGGCACTGTCCAGTTTTGCGCACTGCCTGGAGTTCTCTGCTACAGCCGCGTCAGAGAGCGTCCTGGAACTTCTGGTGAACAGTGAGTGTGCCGAGCACCATGAGGCCGGGTCTGGCTCCTGCTGGTCCAGAAGCTGTGGTGGCAGAAATAATAGATGTGCTGTGATAGACTGGGACCCTCAGAGACCCTTTCAGTAGGTTTTACTGTCGAATGACTTCTTAGACGAGCCTTACTAAGCAGTTAACGTATTCTCGACCTCAGGCTGAGGTGGTTGGCCGCTGTCACTATTCCTTTGCATCGTTGGTATTGGCTGTATTGGGTCTGATGACCAGTTTAATGCACAGCCAAGGAGAACACTGAACTGTCAGCATTTAGACTCTGTCTTGTCTTCAGGCCTAATTATCTGGGGTTTGATTCCTCTGTAAATATATATGTATGGTTTTTGATACTAAGACTTTTCTCTCTTATCTACTTGCTTGCTTTTAGCTCCTGCAGTTTCAGGAATAGAGAGCCACCATGACGCTTCACTGAAAAATTCATCAGGTAATGAAATGGGTCAATATATTGTCAGATATTGAATAATTGTCCTTTTAATTAAAGGACTTGCTGAATATTTGAATGTTTTTTCCTATCTCCATATTACCTGTTTTAATACTGCACTTTTTTTCTTCATCAAAGAAATTGAAATTCATTTCAGTAATGATGTGTAGTAACTTAAACGTGAAATATGCCATGCTTATGTTACTTAAAGGTATAACAAGTTTTTACTGTACTGACTGGGCCTTTTTAAAATTTATTTTTAAGCTTTTTCCTATCAGAGGCAGACATTTAACCCTTCTGGAGGCTCAGAGGTGATCAATATAGACAACAGTGGTGAAACAGCTGGATATAGGGGTATGTCAGATTTTATCCCTATCAGATGAGTAATAACTATTGGATTTCAGACAACTGTAAGTAGAACCTCAAAACCTTGGAATTTTTTTCTGACTAATTCACCCTCAAGAACTGGAACTTTTTTTCCCTTAAAAGTAGAATAATTTTTATTTTATATCTTTAATTGATGTCTTTGCACTATACTGTATTTCATTTTAAGATAAAGAATAAGCTACATTTCCCTTGTCGTGTACTGAAACCCAGTATTTCTGTCACACTTAAGAGAATGTTAGCAAATATTTTATTTCCTTAGTGAAGTCCATTGTTCTGAACACTTGGGCTTGCTGGCCAGAAAGGACCAGTTACTAGGAAAGGTGCAGTAGAAATTAAATTTGTGTTTGGAGAAGAGTCATCACGGAAGAGGGGAAAAGATAAACGGTACTATGGTACTCACCCTTGTGTCTATTTTTTATTCCTTATTTTTCCACCTGGCATCTTGACTCTGATTAAGCCATCCCAGAATCCATTTTTAATACGTGGTAGGGAACTGTGAGCCCAAGCTTCCATTGAAAAAGTTCAGAATTTAGGTAATTTCTCTTCACCTGCAGTATGAACTGTTCTTTAATGGGTCATACACATCGTGTGGAGTGGTTATAGGGTGCTCTCTCCCGTGGATCCCAGCACGGGATTCTGAACACAAATGATGCCTGTTCTCTTTCAGTGACTTATGGAAGCCAGAATAATCTGGGATGGTAAAGTGTCAGTGTGATTCGGGAGGGAAGAAACACACCTGGGCTAGGTAGTAGGTAGACCTGAAGCTACTCTCAGATTCTGTTTCTGTCTAACTGTATGGTCTTGAGAAAGTCACTTTACTTTTCTGGGCTTTTCCTTCACTTATACTACGACACAGCATAATGCAGTAGGGGAAAAACTACATTAGAAATGAGAGGCAATCTGAATTCTTATCCCAACACTGCTACTAAAGAGCTGCATGACCCAAGACATGGGAGTCAGCAGAACTCCCTGCCTGCTTGTCACTTCTGATACTAACACCTTCCCTGTCTTTCACAAAGGGCTGTTGTCAGGTTTATAGAAATTATGTTTAGAGAAGTGACTTTAAAAGAAAAAAGAGGGAACATTTGCAGAGGATAAGTGATACAATGAGATTTATTAGTTTATTTGATAAACATGTATGTGGTCCCTTCCAATCTGTGCAAGGCATTGCAGGTACAGACTGTGACAAAACATAGTTCCATCTCTTAAGGAGCAGTGGGAGAGGCAGGTATGTGTGTACGTAAAATCGTAATATTGTGAGATGGATGCTGAAGCACATGTAAAGTGCCATGAGGATCATTGCTTATCATTGCAGCCTGGAAGATTACGTTTAAATGACTAGATATTAGCATGTTTTACTCAAATTCAGAGCAATAACTCTATGTATAAACAGATTCCCTAAAATATGTAAAGAAATTTAATCTGGAAAAATGTCTGGTTTAATTCCAGTCTGAGCAAGTTACAGATTCACTGTTGCACAGACAATGGCGAACACTATTGAGTTGTACTGATTTAACGATGCTTCCAAAGTATAAACATTTGCCAGATGTATAGCGACCATGTTCCCATCTTACTGTTTGTTGTTTTTTTAATAAATGTATTTATTTTATTTATTTATTTTTGGCTGCATTGGGTCTTCGTTGCTGCATGCGGGCTTTCTCTAGTTGGCAGTGGGCGGGGGCTACTCTTCGTTGCGGTGCGCGGGCTTCTCTTTGCGGTGGCTTCTCCTGTTGCAGAGCATCGGCTCTAGGTGCATGGGCTTCAGTAGTTGTGGCTCGCGGGCTCTAGAGCGCAGGCTCAGTAGTTGTGGCACACAGGCTTAGTTGTTCCACAGCATGTGGGCTCTTCCCAGACCAGGGCTCGAGCCTGTGTCCCCTGCGTTGGCAGGTGTATTCTTAACCACTGCGCCACCAGGGGAGTCCCCTATCTTACTTTTGATAAACTAAAGTGACTTTTTTGGGGGTGGGGCTGTGTTGGGTCTTCGTTGCTGCACGCTGGCTTTCTCTAGTTGTGTCAAGCGGGGGCTACTCTTCGTTGCGGTGCGCGGGCTTCTCGTTTCAGGGGCTTCTATTGTTGCAGAGTACAGGCTCTAGGCACACAGGCCCTAGAGTGTGCGGGCTTCAGTAGTTGTGGCGTGTGGGCTCTAGAGCGCAGCCTCAGTAGTTGTGGCGCATGGGCTTAGTTGCTCTGCGGCATGTGAGATCTTCCCGGACCAGGGATTGTACCTGTGTCCCCTGCATTGGCAGGTGGATTCTTAACTACTGCGCCACCAGGGAAGTCCCTAAAGTGACATATTATTGGTATTAACTATACTTTAAAAAATTTGTATAGTTACTACATGCCAGTCACTGTGCTAATAAGTACCTTTGTTGGTGTTCTTTGGTTTTGTTTTGAGAGAGAATTCACATATCATAAAATTCACCATTTAAAGTGTATTGAATTCAGTGGTTTTTAGTATATTCATAAAATTGTGTAATCAACTTCCAGAAACTTTTCATTAGCTGAAAAAGAAACCCCATACCTGTGAGCAGTCCCTCTCCATTCTCCCCTCCCCCCTGCCTCTGTCTCTGTGGATTCACCTATTTTGGACATTCCACATAAATGGAATCCTGCAACATGTGACCTTCTGTGGATAGCTTCTTTCATCCACCACTCGTTTTCAAGGTTCATGCGTGTTGTAGCATGTATTAGTAGTCTGTTCCTTTTTACGGCTGCATATAGTCCATTGTATGGATAGACCACATTTTTTGTGTTCATTCAGTCTGGCGGTTCCTCAGAACGTTAGACATAGAGTTACCACATGACTCAGCAGTTCACAGATGGCATGATCTGATACGATTCCTGAGTGTGCACCCTCAAGGAATGAAAATATATTCATACCCAAAACTGGTACAAGAATGTTCATAAGAGCATTGTTCATAATAGCCAAAAAGGTGGAAACAACCCAAATGTCCACTTAACTTTTTTTTTTTTTTTTGCGATACGTGGGCCTCTCACTGTTGTGGCCTCTCCCGTTGCGGAGCACAGGCTCAGCGGCCATGGCTCACGGGCCCAGCCGCTTCGCGGCATGTAGGATCCTCCTGGACTGGGGCACGAACCCGTGTCCTCTGCATTGGCAGGCGGACTCTCAACCACTGTGCCACCAGGGAAGCCCCCCACTTATCTTTTTGAGGTGAAAGTTCTTGATCTATTCTGCATCCAAGTTCCTCATCAGCTATAATGTGCACATATCTTTTTCTCATTCTGTGGGTTATCTTTTCACTTCCTTGGTGGTGTTCTAAGAGTTTTATAGTTTTAGCTTTTACATTTTTGTCTTGGTTCAATTTTTTTTTTTTTTTTTTTTGCGGTACGCGGGCCTCTCACTGCTGTGGTCTCTCCCATTGCGGAGCACGGGCTCCAGACGCACAGGCTCAGCGGCCATGGCTCACGGGCCCAGCCGCTCCGCGGCATGTGGGATCTTCCCAGACCGGGGCACGAACCCACGTCCCCTGCGTTAGCAGGCAGACTCTCAATCACTGCGCCACCAGGGAAGCCCTTGGTTCAATTTTGAGTTAATTTTTGCATATGGTGTGAGGTAGGGGTCCAGCTTTTACATGTGAATATCAAATTGATGGAGCACCCTTTGTTTAAAGGACTGTTTTTTCACCTTTGAATGCTCTTGGCACTCTTGTCAAAAATTAGTTGACCATGGGCATATGCGCTTATTTCTGTACTCTCAATTCTATTCCATTGATATTTCATTGTCCACCTGTATGCCGGTACCACTCTGTGTTTATTACTATTGCTTTACAGTAATTTTGAAATCAGGAAGTGTGGGCTCTGCATCCTTGTTCTTGCTTTTCAGGATTGGTTTGGCTATTCTGTGTCTCTTGTATTTCCATATGAATTTTAGGTTCGGCTGTCAATGTCTGCAAAAAAGCCAGGTTGCGTTTTGATAGGGATTGACCTCTTAATCCATGTGGGGTGTATTGCCATCTTAAAAATACTGAGTTTTCCAATCCATGAACAAGGGGTGCCTTTCTATATTTAGGTCTCCTTTAATTTGTTTCAATGATGTTTTATAGTTTTCAGTGTATAACTCTTGCTCTTTAAACATATTCCTAAGTATTTTATTCTCTTTGATGCTATTGTAAATGAAATTGCTTGCTTAATTTCAGTTTTGAATTGTTTATTGCTAGGTTTTACAACTGATTTTTGATGATTGATCTTGTGTCCTGTGACACTGTTAAATTTGTTACTAGCCTTAAAAGGTTGTGTGTGTGTGTGTGTGTGTGTGTGTGTGAGAGAGAGAGATTCCTTAGGATTTTCTACATATCAGATCATGCCATCTGCGAATAGAGTTATTTGTTTTATCCAGCCTGAATGCCTTTATTTCTTTTTCTTTCCTATTTTCCTTGGCTAGGACCTCTAGTGGTGTTGAAAAGAAGTGGGGAAAGCAGAGGTCCTTGTCTTCTGTTCTTAGAGGGAAAACTTTTCGTCTTTCACCATTGAGTGGTTAGCTGTGAGTTTTTTCAGATGGCCTTTATCGGTGTGCAGGAGTTTCCTTCTGTTCTGAGTTTGTTGAGTGTTTTTATCATGAATAGGTGTAGGATTTTGCAAATACTTTTTCTGTGTCTATGGAGATGATCACGTGGCCTTTGTCCTTTGTTCTATGGTGGTATATCACAGGGAGTGATTTTCCCATGTCCTGGGATATATCCCAAGCATGGCGTATAATCCTTTTTGTATCTTGCTAGGTTTTTAATTTGCTAATATTTTGCTGAGGATTTTATGTCTATATTCAGAAGGGATTTGGGTCTGTTGTACTCTTGAGCTGTTTTGTCTGGTTTTGCTCTCAGGATAATACTGGCTTCACAGAGGGAGGTGGAAAGTGAAACAGAAGAGATTCTGTTTTTTGAAAGAGTTTATGAAGCATTGGTATTAATTTTTGTTAATTGGCGATTTTGTTAACATTTGGCAGGCTTTTCCAGTAAAGCCATCTGGTCCTGGCCCTTTGTGTATGGGGGGTAGTGTGTCTTTGTTTCTTCTTAGGTCAGTTTCCCTAATTCCTATCTTTGTAGAAATTTCATCTAGATTACTTAATTTGTTAGCATAAAATTGTTCGTAGTGTTCGACCTTTTTATTTCTGTAAAGTCAGTAGTAATGTTCCCTTGTTCATTCCTGATTTTAGCAATTTGACTCTTCTCTCTTATTTTCTTAGTCTAGGAAAATGTTGTTAATTTTGTTGATATCTTTCAAGGAACCTACTTTGATTTCATTGATTTTCTTTATTGCTTTCCGTATTCTGTTTCATTTTTTAATGTTCTTTCTTGTACCTCAGCAGTTCTTAAGTGTGGTTTGGGGTCCCTAAGCCTCCTTCAGTGGGTCCTTGAAGTTAATACAGTTTCCGTAATAATATTTAGATGTCATTTACCTTCTACACTCTGATTTTCTCACAAGTGTAATTTGGAGTATTGCAGAGGTCCCAGACAGGCAGAAGCAGATAGAAGCAGAGATGAGTATCCAGTTGTATTTTATTAAGCCAGACATTAAAGAGTTTGCAGAAATGTAAATCAGTGGTATTCTTTTCACTAAATTTTTTTTGTTTTGGACTATAGTTATTTTTTAGTTAAAAAATATACCATTTATAAATGGTATATAAATATACCATTTATAACAATGCCTTGTTATTTTAAAATGAATTATTAAATCTTTTTACAGTTCTCAGTTTAAATTTCTAATTCATATTAAAAGATATAATCCACATTAAAAAAGCTCTTAGGAGTCTTCAGTAATTTATAATAGTGTAAAGGGACCATTAATGGAAAGGTTTTAAAGCTACTGTTATGTATTGTTTTACTTAGTCTTTAAAAAACCTGATGGTTTAGCTCTTACCATTTGTAGTAAACAGAATAGAGATCTAAATAATTCATTCAGAATTTTAGACTTAGCAGCCTGGATTTAAAACTAAATTTTCCAGAATTTATGCCCTTCTAAAATTTTACTACTCTACCTTTTTCATTATTGTGAGTAGCTAATTACTTGAATTTTCTTCTTTTTCTATGTCATTTCATGCTCTGATTTCTTATGATTTAAAACCAGCTAATGAGTCAGTCTGGGATTACAGTATGTTCTCAGGATTGTGCGGTGTGCTCAGGCTGTAATGACTGTGCTGTTTCCTCAACAGGAAGGGGTCTCATGATGATGCTGAGGAGCAGGGTCGGAGATGAGAAGACCAACGTCAGGAAGTCTGCACTCCAGGTGTGAGTTTTTCTGGACATTCTTTTCATGTACTCTTTTTAAGCACTACCAACTTGAAGATACAAGAGACTATTCTAAAAACCCTTCGGCCATATTCATTACTCACTTTTCCCTTAATGTTAGTTCACCTTGTTCCTGTTAAATGTAAATTACATAGATGAACTGAAGGATCATCTGTTCTTAAGTGTTCCTACTGGGTTGCTGGCTTTTTAGGAATCACAATTTTATATCCTTAATTTCATTTTTTAGAATAAGGATTCTTAACCTGGGGACCATGGATGGATTTTGATAGGGTTCATGAAACCCCTGAAATTGTTTCAGAGTACTTGTTTGTATAAAATGTATGTCGGGTTTTCTCCAGAAAGGTGTGAAATTTCATCAGATTCTAAAAGGTGGGAGGAGGGATGGATCTGTGATCTCAAAAATGAGAGAATCACAAACTTAAAAGGCAGTGTTTTGTCTGCAGTTTTGCTTTTTGTATTGACATTATGCCTAAGTCACCCCTTCATGTTACACATGACCTTCTAGGTCTTAGTGAGCATTTTGAAGCACTGTGACGTCTCGGGTATGAAAGAGGAGCTGTCAATCCTGCAGGACCGGTGTCGGGACCTTGCTGTGTCTGTACGCAAGCAGGCCTTGCAGTCTCTCACCGAGCTTCTTATGGTGAGATGCAGCCATCGTGTGTCTGATGGGTGGTATTTTACATTACAGATAATTGAGCTTGATGAAGTACCTGTTAGAAACTCTCCTAAGTCCACTGTAGGATTCTACAGTGTAAGAGAAAGGAATCTGTCCATTACCTCTGGTAGATTGCATTTCATATTAAATATAATATGACTAATGCTAGAGAATGCTAATGGTTAGCTTTCTGTTGACTTCAGGTTAAATCTCGTGTAGAAATGTGAATTTTAAAATTAATTTGGTTAGGTAAGAGGCCTAGATTAATTTTTGTCCATTAAAACCTATATAGGTGATATTGCCAAAAGAGCAGATCCACTAATCCTATATATAATTTACTTTTGCCAAATAATTAATTTTTGAAGAATTTTAAAAGTGAGTTTTTTTCTTTATTTCATGATAGAAGGCATTAAGCAATGCATGTTTTGACTTTCTCTGTTAGCATCTATTCTAATTACTCCTTCGGATAAAAATTTACTCTTTGCTCTCGATCTTGAATTACAAAAAAGTGCTGCTTCACTACCAATAATGAGATAATCACTGTGTAAGTCTAAAATTCCAGTATGGGATTTCCCTGGTGGCACAGTGGTTAAGAATCTGCCTGCCAGTGCAGGGTACACGGGTTCAATCCCAGGTCCAGGAAGATCCCACATGCAACGGAGCAGCTAGGCCCGTGTGTCACAACTACTGGGCCTGTACTCTAGAGCCCATGCTGCGCAACAAGAGAAGCCACAGCAATGAGAAGCCTGTGTGCAGCAACGAAGACCCAATGCAGCCAAAAATAAATAAATTAATTTAAAATTTCAGTATTTACTGATTTACAGTTACTGGAGCTTGAATTTGTTTTTCACATATATTTGGAATGTTGATTTTTTTTTCCCACTGTATGTTTTATTTGTAATTATGTGAGCAGCTACTTGTAACATATCCTAAAACATCAATCACAGCTTCCCCGATTTGTGTTCAGACCTGTGATAGCGTAGGCGTCTTTATGACTTCCTGACTTTCAACTCAGGCACAGCCTCAGTGTGTCCAGGTACAGAAGGCCTGGCTGGGGGGGGTTGTCCCGGCCGTGATGGACAGTGAGAACACCGTGCAGGACAAGGCCCTGGAGTGTCTCGACCAACTCTTGCTGCAGAACATCAGGCATCATGGTCAGTTCCACTGCGGGGACAACAGCCAGGTGCTCGCCTGGACGCTGCTGACACTGCTGAGCACAGAGAGCCAGGAACTGGGGTACGTTTGTGTGCAACTGGTTGTCCTTATGGGAGGGCTTTCGTTATAAATTCCTGTGTCGATCTCGGAAAATCAGCTCTCCAAATTGCTTAATATACGAAGGCTCAATTTTGATCTTTTTCCCTTGACCTAGTTTAAATCTCTTAGCGTTTTTGTGGTGACAGTTTTTGTGAAGCCTTCCTTTACTTTTCTCTGAGTGTTTTCCAGCTTCGAATTGATGTCTTAATATGTAGTAGAAAGCATTAATGGATTTGCTGTGTTAACATTAACTTTCCACAATACTAGTTATTATGATAGATGACTTCCTGGGTATGACAAGTTAGACTTTTTCTGACATTTTATTGGGTCGGTTGACTTAATCACACTGCAGCATTTTTTCCATTTGGCAACATATGCTGGGTTGTTCACTGTTCAGTGAGCAATGCGGTGAAGAGTTAGCACCTGCACTGATCAATTTTAATCTCTACTGCAGTAATCTTGCAGCTGGTTTGTGTCTGTGCTCCCTTGACTGTCTTTTCCTTTTTTTCTAAATTTATCATACAAGAAACACCTCCCTGCTTGTTTACATGTACTTATGGAGGAATTATCATCCAATGGAAAGAATAATAGATTTAGTATCATAATAGGTACTAATAATTGTTAACCATGCTCCAATATAAAATAAAACTTAAAAAAAAATAGATACTGATAGATAATAATAGATTTAGCATACCGTCTGTGGCCCTGGCAAATCACCCCATCTCTCTGGGCCTTAGTTTTCTCATTTGTAAAAAGAGTCGGTTACACTACACGATCTCTTAAGGTCCCTTTTGTTGTTAAAAATCTGACTGAAAATGCATTCACTCATTAAATATTTTATCAGTACCAACTATATGCTTTGCTGAAATTCCTGGAAGGGAGAGGAATTTAGCCAGCAGTAGAATCAGCTACTTTTTTGCTTTTCTTAGGGATATCTTACTGTGCACACCCAGTGTATACTAGCTCATGAGAAACTGTTGGGAGGTTTATTTCATTTCTTTTTTTAACTTTTATATTAAAATATAACGTATAGAAAAACGTACAAACTGTAAGATCAATAAATATCAAAAAAATATAGCCATGTAACCACCACCCAGGTCCAGAAATAGAACATTGCTCGGCCTCAGAAAACTCTTCCTTCCAATCGCTCTCCTTCCCTCCTCAAAGGGAACGACCACTGTGATTTTAACACCATGTGTGAGCTTTCTCTACTCTTCATCTTCATGTAAGTGGAATTATGTGGTATGTATTCTTTGTGTGTCCGACTCCTTTTACTCAAAGGAATACAAGATTCATTCAAGTTATTGTGTGCAGCTATAGCTCATTCACTTTCATTGCTGTGTGTATGATATTTGTGAATAAGCTACAATTTATTTATCCAGTCAACTGTTAATAGATTATGGGTCGTTTCCAGTTTTTTATTATGAGGTATAATGCTGCTGTGAATATTCCCATGTGTATCTTTGGCACACATTTCTCTTGGGTGTACACCTAAGAGCAGTGCTGTTGAGTATGCTTTTATTCGTCTTTCATGGTTACTGCCAGACAGCTTTCCAGAGTGGTGGGACCAAGTTACATTTCCTTGCAGCACTTAATGAGAGTTCCAGTTACTCAAGATTTTGGCCTGCATTTCGCGTTGTCAGTCTTCCTTTTTAGCCATTTTGGTCCATTTTGGACCAATACTGGTATTTCTTGGTGGTTTTAATTTGCACTGCCATGTTGACTAATGCAGTTGAGCCTCTTTTCATAGGTGGATTAGCATTTAGATATTCACATTGTGAATTACCTGCCCAGGTCTCTGGCCCTTTTTTTTTTTTTTAATTAGGCTGTCACTCTTTTGCTTGTTCACTTCGAAGTGTTCATTATATATTTATGTACAAGCATTGTTGTATGTATTACAGATATCTGTCCCATCCCATGATTTGCCTCTTTACTCTCTTAATGATGTGTTTTGATGAGTTCAGTTTGTCAGTGGTTTTCTTTATGGTTAATGTATTTTTAAAGAAATCTTTTCCTACCTCAGGATCATATACATATTTTCCCATATAATCTCCTAGAAGTTTGATTTTTTTTCTTTCCCCTTTATAGTTAGGTCTTCAACTTACCTGCAATTAAGATGTGTCATAGCTTCCTTCATAGGCTCTCTGTTTTCATTTTAAGATGGGGGAAACACCTGTGCATATTTGAAGTCAGAAAACCAGTATGTAGAAAATATCGAGGATGATTGAAAGGGATAAAGTTTCTGAAAAAAAAAAAAAAAACAATATGTGAAAGGATACACTTTATAAAGTAGGAGGAGAGAGCTCCAGAAGTAAAAGGAAACAAAGAGAACAGGGAGAGAGAAACACAAAAGATGACATAATATGAGCACTAGAGCTTTTAGCCTTTTTCTTCTCCATAAAGTGATGCTCATTGTTTGCCCAGTACAGCATGTTCACAGCAGCACGATCCACAACAGCTAAAAGGTGGAAACGATCCAGGTGTCCGTGCACTGGTGAAGAGATAAATAAGATGTGGTCTATACACACAATGAAATATTAGCCTTAAGAAGTCGCAAAATTCTGACAGATGCTGTAACATGGATGAACCTTGAAAACATGCTAAGTGAAATAAGCCAGACACGAAAGGACAAATGTTGGATGGTTCCTCTTATGTGAGGTCCCTAGAATAGTTGGACTCTGGGAGGCAGAAAGGGGCGGTGGGGAGGAACTGCTTAAGGGGTACGGAGTCACAGTGTGGGGTGAGAAAAAGCTCTGGAGGTGGGTGGTTGCACAACAGTGCAAATGGGTTTAATGCCACTGATCTCTGTACTTTAAAATGGTTAAAAAGATAAGTTTTGTTATGTACATTACCACAATTTAGAAAGCAACGTATTTGCTGAAGTTAGGAAGGAGAGGGTAGAATTAGGGGCAGCAGTTCTCAAAGTGTGGTGGATTCAGGAGCTTAGACTCTGTCTTGTCCTCTTAAAAACACACATACACAGAGCTGTGAGTTCAGTTTTATTTGGGGCTTACTGAGGACTGTAGTCCAGGAGACAGCCTCTCTGTAACTGAGGAACTGCTCTGAAGAGGTGTGTGTGGGGGGGCGGGTCAGTATATATGTGATTTTGGTGAGGGGCGTACGTGCAATCAAGCACACATCTTGGTAGAAGGTTGCTGCTGGTCACGAGGAGCAGATGTCTCTGTTAATGGATTTTAGGGCTTTTCTAGGTATGAGAAGATGCAAGAAATTGGGCTCATAAAATCTTCCTGAAAATACCTACCTATCTGAAGGCCTGTTCTGCCAGTTTTCCCAGAGCACAGAGGGCCTCATTCCTGGTCTTGGCCCAGAACTCCTCTCAGGAGGTGTGGAAGGTCAAGGGACTGCAATGGCCAGTGACCTCATCCTTGTAGAGGCAGATGGCAAGCGGCAGTTTTTAGTTGACAGCCTTTATCGTAATATTAAGATGTCATGTGCCATTGCCACTTTTACTCTTTGACAGTACTAGAGTTTCCAGAAGCCATGTGATGATATTGAAATAAATTGAACGGAGAATCAGATGTAAGAATGCACGTCTTTTGTTTAAGCCAGTCCATAAAGAGATTTACAAAAGTATAAAGCAATGTCACTGTTCTTACCAAGTTTTTTTTTGTTTTGAGAAAGATACCAGGTTTTTTTGGGGAAGGAATTGCATTATTTATGTTAACATGTAATTGGCTTATTGTTATTTCTGACAAATTAATAGATAAGTATTTTAAAATTTCTGTTTTAACTTCTAGTATGGCAAATATTGATAGGTATAACCCGCATGAACACAAAAGGTCTTCGAGGCAGTCAGTAATTTTTAAGAGTTTAAAAGGGCCCTGAGCAGAAAAAGTGTGAGAGCCACTGAACAAGGGAATCAACTTTAAAAAAGGATTGAGAACAGTAGGGCTAGTGGAATAGAGTTCTATAAATAAACTCTTGTGATAAGTTCTTTAATAAACAGAAAGTAACTAGGATTCCAGGATCTGCTCAGGACAGGAGACTTCACAGAACAGGTGAGCTTCGAGTTTGGACCTTGGCGGTTAACAAGGGGCGGGAGGTGCTCTTGTGGAGGATGCAGCCAGTGCAGAGCCACGGGCGCATGCGTGGTGTGTGCTGCAGGGGCCCCAGGAGTTCATAGCACAGGAGGTGTCACGGATCGGCTGTGTCTGTGACCAGAGTCTGAGGACACAGGCCACCGGTGAATGACTCGAGCTCAAGGCATGGCAACCCGGGTCCAGGGGAAGCAGCTGGCTGCAGAGGAGCTGTCCAGCGGTGGGAAGCCGGGGAGGGGGCACGGACTCTGAGGGCTGAGGACGTCCTGCACCCTCCACTCTGGTTGCCCACAGTCCAGTGGAAAGGGAGTCACGGCAGCCAGCAGGGAGCACGTGGAGCAGTATGGGTTTTTACCTTTTCTTGTTTTTAAGCTTAGGGTAGCTTCCTTTTGATGGTGGTATGACCTCAATCATCCCTAGAGGTGGAAAGAGTTGAGAGTAACCAGGCAGGCCTAATGGTGAGGGTCTCCAGGCAGGAAATAGCAACGCAAAGGCTTAGAGGCCTGCCGCTCCAGGAATCCTAACTGAAAGGGCTTCTGGGTGGGGTTGCTGTTGAACAAGGCCCGGAAAGCAGAGGTGGGGCAGGGCGGGGGGTGGAGGGAGGGCTGGGGATGGAGTCCCATTTTCAGTGTGTGCTTGCGACGATCCTGGTGATGGAGGACATCGCCCAGAGTTAGGTTGTAGGTTAGAGAAGATGACTCAGAACAGACCTCTTCAAAATCAGCAGTTGGTGTGATTAGAAGAAAAGGAATTAGTGAGAAGGTCAAACAAGTCGACTGGAGTGTAAGGGAGAGCGTGGTCAGTTCTGTCCAGCAGGGGGCACTGAGATGGGCACTGAGGGGGGTTGCTTTGGTTTGATATTAGGATAGACGTCGGCAGTGCTTTTCAGGAAACCAGGTGGTGTTTGCTGAACCGCGTTCTGAGTGGTGCGCCATCCCCTGCTTGTGATGGGCAGTGTGGCTAATGGAGGGTCCAGTTGGGAGGCTTTGGGGACGGCCCAGCCCTTGTGGAGGGTGTGCGTGGTCAGAGAGGAGCCAGGTTTGAGGTCTCAGACCTGGAAGTTCAGAGGATGTTTTGTCATTCTGTTGGCTTCCTGCAGTAAACTTCAGTTAATACTCTGTGATGCTTGTGCATAAACTTTTAAATATTTGTTGATTTCATGTATCTTGCTTTTGGATAGCAGTCACATATAAATTATGTTAGTCATTTGCAGTAAAACTCTAGATAGATTTTTAACCAAAAGCTAATTTATTAATAAAACCATTCATTTATATGCATATGCTTATTGTGTGTAGATGTGTTTATTTTCTTATAGTTGCCTTCTGTGTGCTTTGAGAATTCTTTTTTTCATTTAATGAGAAAGTCTTGCTAATCTGAGTGTGTGTGTGCCTAGCAGTAGAAGAAATTAATTGGGGGAAGGAATGTATTTTTCTCTCCACTTAAATATGTAATACTGCATTTGTCTCATGAGTCATATGATGTCATTCAGTGCTATAGGAAAAAGTAAAATAAATGGTTTAAAAATAGCAGTGACATCACACAAACACTTTAATACATCAGAAGCATTTTTTATTTTAGAAAAGTTTGATATATGTATTTCTGAGTGGTATTGGCAGGTCATAGCAAAGTCGAGCTCATTTAATATCACCATATTTAAATGCTAGGATGTCATTTCTCTCCAATCCTTCCATTGAAAAAAGGACAATGTCTACATTTTTTTGTCACTAAAACCCTGTAGACTCTGGATGTACCTGTTATTGGTAACTTACCCCATATGTTTGCATAGAAATTTTAGAGGGTCTCAAGTGAATTATGAAATTTTATTATTTTCTTTAAAAATAAATACTTTATGGGCAGGGGAGGGGTAAATATACCTTATTCAGTGTAATAATAATTAGAAAGATACCTAGTTTGCTATCAGATGAGCCACTAGCCAGGAACCTCTGTTTACATGTTTTATGTGCCAGAATCCTGGAGCAGAAGTTGATACCCTTCACCGAGGGGCAGGTCTGAACAGTTTTGTGTATTTACAGTTACAATTCTGCTTTCTCATCTTTTTTTCCAGCCGCTATTTAGATAAGGCTTTTCATGTCTGGTCCAAGAAAGATAAGTTCTCCTCCACTTTTGTAAACAATGTGCTCTCCCACACTGGCAAGGAGCACTCTGCCCCGGCCTGGATGCTGCTCTCCAAGGTTGCTGGCTCGTCACCCACGCTGGACTACACCCAAATCATAAAGTCCTGGGAGAAAATAAGCAGGTTCGCATGCTTGTGATTTAGCTGCCACCAGACACGAGAGAGTCTTGGAAACAAAGCTCATGTCTTAAGGAAGTGGGCTCTTTTTCATAGCTGTTAATATACACAGATCTTTTCTTTAAATTCTGGCGTAAAAACAAACATGGAAAAAAGAATCACTTTTAGGCTTTGATTGTCCAAGTACATTAAGTGCCTTAATGCTCCCCAACTCGACTTCTAAACCATGTTACTCTACTTCCTCCAATACTGATGATCCAGAAGAAAAGTATTTTGTTGGCAGCAATTTTTACTTTGGTTCTATACTGATATTTCTTCTGCCCTTTCCACAGGCAGCAGGACCCCAATGCAGACACCTTAGGGCACATCCTCTGTGTTATCGGGCATATTGCAAAGCATCTTCCTCAGAGCACCCGGAACAAGGTGACAGGTGAGTGTCTACTGGAGAATCGTGAAAAGGCTTTGCCTCTCACTTTATATATTTTTAAGAGTTAAACTTCAAGGGAATTAACTCTCTTTTTTAGATGTTATCAAAAGTAAGCTGAATGGATTCTGGTGGTCACCAAAGTTGATCAGCCCAGCTGTTGATACTTTGCAAAGACTCTGTAGAGCATCTGCAGAGACGCCAGCGGAGGAGCAGGTACGCTACAGACTCTCCAGGGTGTGTCTGTCATTTGTCTGTACGTAGACATAAAGCTCTGCCTTGAAGCTGGGGGCATGTTCTCCACGGAGAACCTGGAAGGGTGGGTGGTCCCCAGCAGTTAGTTCTCCAAGGAAGCACCTACGTGACAAGCAGTTGACAGTCCCCAAGAAGACCTTGGCTGCTGAAGACACACAGCTCCTTTAGGAGGTCACCTCCTTGGTTCTGAGTACCAGTGTCTTCTAGGAAGCACACCTGGCGGACACCTGTTTCCAGGATCGAATCTACAAGGTTGTCTTAATCATCGTAACCTCGGTGCTCACAATAGCCTGTTAGACCCTCCTCCCTCACTCCAGGGATGTGTAAGCGGTTTCCTCCTAGTCACGGCTTCCCTCCAGACCAGAAGATTCCTGATTAGCCATCATCCTGTCACCCTAGTATCTCTTGTCCCCAGAGCCTCCTGCTGACATTCTCTTTGGATTCATCATCACAACTCCAAACCAGCGTTCTGTGTGACACAGAGGGTTACTTTGACTCCCCCAAAGCTATCCATTTAAGTATCTCTAATGATAAATTATCTTACTACCATGTATTCAGTTTTTATCATGAAATATACTCCTAGACAGTGCTAATCATAATGAAAAATTTTAGGACTGGGGGTTATTAATAATGATTTTAGAAGTCAGAAATTAAATAGTTGCTGAAATATATTTAAATCTCCCAGAATAAAAACATTATTGCTTCGTCTGAGCTACTTGCCACCTTCCTAAGCTTCATTTTCTTGTATAAGTTCTTTTTAAAAAGTCCTTTCCTGATAAGTTAACCATTGTAGTAAGACAATATACTGTAACTTTTTTGCTTAGGACTTAAAGCAGGTTGAAATTTAGTTAATTAAAAATGCCCAGCTCTTTCTGTGTCTGGTGTTTTCCTGGCATAAACCTTTTGACACTTTTTGGTGAAGAGGATACTTGCTTTATTTGATTTTCTGTTTATCTCTGATCCAAGAAAGTGTGTGAAAAACTTTTAAATAAGGAACATTACCTAAGTAGGGAGCATATTTGAATAGCAGAAAACAGGTAAAAACAAAACAAAAGATGATGAGGAACAAATGCTGTAGGAAAGAATGGAGGTTCTGTGGCAGAATGTGAGGGTGCCGTCCCCCAAGTGTCTGCGGCATGTCGCTTGTTAGTGCGGAGCCAGGCCTGCACCACGGGCCCCGCTTCCTGGGCCACTGTGGCTCCCCAGCACTGGCTGGAGAGGGTCTGCACTGGGGGGAGCCAGGGCTGTAAAGACTAACTGTCTGCCCACCACCGGCCACAGTCATTAGGACAGTAAGTTGTGTCGTTGTTAGTCTGTGGGGAAGGCTGAGTTGTCATCAAACATAGAAACTGAGACCCAGAAGGGAGAGGAACTCACTGCTGCGTTAGGAGAACAGCAGGGTGTTAGCTTTGCCAAGACCACCTCCCTTGTGGTGGGCAGTGGACTAAGGCCCTGAGACTTCCCAGAATCTCAGGATACTTTACATCCAAGTGACCAGAAACGTACTTGTGCTTCTTTTATCTGTAAATGAATGTCCTGTATTTTACGGAGAAAAACAAGTTACCCAAAGAATAGACCATCAAGATGTAGCTCAATGGCAGCACGTGTGAGAGGCTTGGTCTTTGGGCATCGTTGCTCTCTGCAAGCTTGGTGTGAGCTCATAGCATTCTGAGGCAGTCGTTGAAGAAGTGGGTGCAGGTGTGGACTGTGGGAGTAGAGATCGTGTCTGGAACAGGTGCTCGTCGTGCTGTCTGTACACTCGATTCTAAGGCCACGTGCTGCCATTCTGTCTCAGTGACAGCCATTCAGAGAACGTGGATGAGACCAGATGGATGTATCCAAGGAGAGCAGTCAGCAGGGTGACAGAGCAGGCTGGCCGGGAGCACTGAGGGCCTGGCGTGTTCAGCTGGAGAAGGAAGTGTGGGGAGGCCGGCTGCCTGGCTTAATACACATGAATGAAGGACCCAAAGGACAGAGAACTGGAATTACTTGGCGTCACAGAGCACTGATTTCGACCAGTGGGTGGAAATTGCAAGGAGACAGATTTTGTCCAACTGAAGAAAAACTGTACTGAGGTCTGCCTAGACTGGACAGACTTGCCTCTGGACACGTCTCTCTGGTTAGTGGGAGTCACACTGGAAGTGTGACAGGAGCCCCTGCATGGAGAGAGCCCAGGGCTGGCTGGCTGGTGGCTCGCCCAGACTCTGAGGTCTTCCTCTCACTAGCAGCCGGGTGCTGGGCCCAAAGGACTCAGCCAGGCTGAGACAGAGCACGTGCATTTCAGAAGCTCCAGGTTGTGCAGCCTCTTAACATCTTAAGTGCAGTCATTTTGTAAAACGTTAATAAAGACAATAGCTTTGACACATTTTAGGCCGAGTCAGACTACAAATGTCTGGATCGTGATGATGGTTTGCCAGCAGTTTGGCAAACTTAGAGTACCGTCTTGTGGTATTGCTGCTGGGCACTCCCTGGGGTGTGGTTCACACTGCCCTTTCCTAAGGCACCTGCCGCATAGTGTGAGAGACCTACACATTAACCTGTAATCCCAACGTCTTAGAATAATTCCTGAAACAGAACCGAGTGTCTGGTAACGTGGCGGTCCTGGGGCGGAGCCACTCAGCTCAGCCTGGGTGTGTAGGGACGGCCTCCTGGGAAAAGTGGCTTCCAGGTTATATAGGGTGTGACCGAGCTCCTCACTTGGCCCATAAGCGTGGTGAGATGTGTGGGCCGGAGGTGGGACCCCCTTGAGGTCACTTTAACTAATAAGAGACTCTGAAAACTTCTCTCTAATAAATACATTTCAGGAGGGTAAAAACTGTTCTTTTTTATTCTATGTGTTTTTAAAATATACTCTTTATTACAGTAGTTAATTCACCATCTATATATGCCAGAAGAATTGCAATGTTTTTCTCTATTGGAGGAGCACTGCTATTACAGATCTCTTATAAATTAGGGCAGTAGATCTTCCTAAATGTCTTTCCCTCTTATAGGGCAAATGTAACAATAGAAAGAAAGATAATACATAAATATATATGTCTGTAGTAAATATAGCATATTACAAAGAACATACATAAGTGTTCTTCGTGAATTCTACTTAGCCAGTTTGCATTGCCAGATTGCTAAAAGAGCAAAGATGCAAAAGCATGATGGCTGGGGTTTCCATGGCTTGCGGTTTATGCATTTGAAGGCCGTAGAGTTTCTTGTGAGCAAGTTGTGTGTCGCGGGCAGCCTGATGGATGCGCAGTGCCCTTCAGAGATGGCCTTTGACTTGCTGCAGGGACTCCTGGTGCAGGCGTGCGGGGACGTGCTCTCTGCCTGTGTGCGCTGCCTCTCCGACATAGTTCTGAAGGAGGACGGGACCGGGAGGATGAACGAAGACCTGGCGGTGAGTAGCTGCTGCTCTTAGCGTCCTCCTCTCCTGCTTGTGTCGGCTGGGCCTGTAGACGGCTGTGTGAGGTGCGTTTTCAGTACTCTTAGCAAGAAAAGGATTTTCCTAGCCTGGGGCTTACTCTTTTTTTTTAGAATTTTTTATCGGTGACCTATTCATTTTTCTCTCCCATACTTATCATCTGGGGGAAAATGATGGTAAATCCTTCTCCCAGTTGGGTCGTGTGAGATTCCTGATCCAACAGGGAAAAACACAGTGTGTGTTGTGAGCTCAGAAGTAATAAGGTGAGAAAAGAGTAAAGTGAGCATTCTCTTTGTTCTTTTGGCTTGATTTTTTTTTTTAATTGTCTAATGTGTCTGGCAAGCTGTTTGAATATCAGACTATAGAGCAGCTCCCAGGTCATGTCTAAAACAAATGGAATATTTGAGAGCTGGAGAAGCTGCTGCCCTGGGAGCAGTGAGAGTGTGTGGCATGCACCCTGCTTTAGAAATGGTGCCGTGAAGAGGTGCCTTTGAGCCAGTGAACGCGGGGCCCGCTTTCTGGTTCAAGTAGCTGACTGTCAGCAAAACGTGGTGATTCTGATTCCAGCATCTGACACTGTCCCATAAGGACAAATATGAGCTGCTTTTTGATGCCCTTCAGACTAGGCCATCATCTCGCCAAAACTGGTCATTTTCCTTGTCTGTTTGAAAATTAGTAGAGCACTTCCCTTCTGTGTTCAATTCCTGCTTTGGCCCCTCGCACTTGGACCTGGGGATTGATGGCCGTGTTTAGATTTGTTGGAGGAGGAGACCCTTTGTGCCAAGGCATTAATACGGACCCAGTTCAGTAATAAAAATATCCTGATCACCGAGATCCCAGATGTTTTGGGTCAGAGGTTGCAATGTTTAGAGTGGTCCCGACCCAGGGTTTCTCTGGAGGGTCTTACTCCACTAATTTGTCTGGGATTCCCTACCCAATCTAAGAAAAACGCTTATTATGACCAGTGAGTTTTCCCCACTAAGATTTTTTTTTCCTCTTAAATATGTCACCAAAATTAACCCTTTGGTCAAAATATATGGAGAAGTTTGCCCTATATATATTGTTTATTTCACTCTTCTTTAAATATAATTCAAATGTGCCACTAATCCACTGAGATACAGTGTGTTCAGTTCTTTTTAAACACACACATCCTTATTAGCTTTTTTACTCTTAAAAAGCCTTTATTCAACATTGTACTGTTTATTTAGCATCACCCTTGTATTTTTACGATTAAAAGAATAAGTATTACTTAACTGTTCAGCTGAAGGTCCTTAATAAAGACACAGTAGTGATGGCTTGAGGAAGCAAATTCTCACAAGTTTTGGTAGGAGTCTTACTAGTAAGCTAAGCAGGAGGACAGTCTGGAAGTGAGTTTAAAGCGTGCAACAGGCTATATGCCCCCTCACCCCGCACTTCCCCTCTGAGGAGGCAGAACACTGTCCCAGGACGCAAAGGTGTCCATCAGAGCTGATGCAAACAGGAAGGGATTATGTCAACATAAATGTGTAGTAATAGTGCGGTCAACCTTGATGACATTCAGAGTTTTTAACATACTTATGTAGTCATTAAACATATTGATCGTATATATTGACATGAAAGGATGCCTGATACTGAAATTCAGAATCACAAACTTCAACCTAGTGTGACTGGCAAGTGTGAGAAAAGCAAACAGGAAGCCCTGTGACTATAAAAATACTTTGAAAAGAAAGTCATACAGAAAAACAAGGATGGTGTCTGTGGGTGGCAGGATTGTAAGTCAGCTGTTCCGTGTCCCCACTTACCCGGAAGCACCGAGGTACACTCTGTTGTCATAGCACCCCTTTGACTTGCAGGAGTATCTAGATACAGATGATAAACCTATACAGTCACCCTAGTTGAAGCAGTGACTGGATTTTTACAATGGCTGTGTGTTGTTGCAGGGAAAAAACCCAGCCATTTAATTTGGGGGACAGAAAAAGTACTCCACTGACGTGGCCTTAACCTAGCTAGAGTTCATTTTTCTTTTGACTTACTCTTACTGCAAAACCAATTCTCTTTGCAGGTGAAGTACATTTTTACCTTAGGAGACGTAGCCCAGCTTTGCCCAGCCAGAGTGGACAAGAGAGCCTTCCTGCTGATGCAGTCCATCCTGGCTGCTTCTGCCAGCGCGGAGCATTGTAAGGCCCTTGGCGTGCCTTCCACGCCTGCTGCCTCAGGGCTGGGTTTGCCTTGTAGCAGTGCAGCAAGACCTCTCCTCCCTTCTCTTCCCTCCTGTAGTGACCATGTCGGACCCAGGCGGCAGTGAGGCCGCATCCTCCCAGCCCATCTCCCAGTTCCAGGGCTCTGTCATGCCCTCTGTGATCAGAGCACATGCCGTCATCACCTTGGGTGAGTAAGGAGACACGGGGCAGCCTCTCCACGTGTGCTTTGTGATTTATAAGCTTGTAAGCTCGGGAGGTAACTGTAGGAGCACCCAGCTGTGCAGGACACTCCCTGTTTAATTTATTACCATCAAACCTGTGATTTTTTAATACTCATAATGTAGCACCATGAAGTCTGTTCTTCAAGAGCTGTATGCCAGGCACTGCACTGAGTTCTGGGAATGAAGAAATAAGTTTGCAGTTCACATCATAAAGAGATGGTTTATCTTAGAGGAAAGCATAGGCAGAACACTCTATGACATAAATCAGTAAGATTCTTTTTGACCCACCTTCTAGAGGAATGGAAATAAAAACAAAAATAAACAAATGGGACCTAATGAAACTTCAGAGCTTTTGCACAGCAAAGGAAACCATAAACAAGCTGAAAAGACAACCCTCAGAATGGGAGAAAATATTTGCAAATGAAGCAACCGACAAAGGATTAATCTCCAAACTTTACAAGCAGCTCATGCAGCTCAATTATCAAACAAACAAAATCCAAAAATGGGCAGAAGACCTAAGTAGACATTTCTCCAAAGAAGATATAGAGATTGCCAACAAACACATGAAAGGATGCTCAACACCACTAATCATGAGAGAAATGCAAATCAAAACTACCATGAGGTATCATCTCACACCAGTCAGAATGGCCATCATCAAAAAATCTACAAACAATAAATGCTGCAGAGGGTGTGGAGAAAAGGGAACCCTCTTGCACTGTTGGTGGGAATGTAAATTGATACAGCCACTATGGAGAACAGTATGGAGGTTCTTTAAAAATCTAAAAATAGAACTACCATATAACACAGCAATCCCACTACTGGGCATATGCCCTGAGAAAACCATAATTCAAAAAGACACATGCGGGCTTCCCTGGTGGTGCAGTGGTTGAGAGTCCGCCTGCCGATGCAGGGGACACGGGTTCGTGCCCCGGTCTGGGAAGATCCCACATGCTGCGGAGCAGCTGGGCCCGTGAGCCATGGCCGCTGGGCCTGCATGTCCGGAGCCTGTGCTCTGCAACCGGAGAGGCCATAACAGTGAGAGGCCTGTGTACTGCAAAAGAAAAAAAAAAAGACACATGCACCCCAATGTTCATTGCAGCTCTATTTACAATAGCCAGGATATGGAAGCAACTTAAGTGTCCATCGACAGATGAATGGATAAAGAAGATGTGGCACATATATACAATGGAATATTACTCAGCCATAAACAGAAACGAAACTGAGTTATTTGTAGTAAGGTGGATGGACCTAGCGTCCGTCAAAGTCAGAAAGAGAAAAACAAATAGCGTATGCTAACACATATATATGGAATCTAAAAAAAAAAAAAAAAATGGTTCTGAAGAATCTAGGAGCAGGACAGGGATGAAGACACAGGCATAGAGAATGGACTTGAGGACACGGGGAGGGGGAAGGGGAAGCTGGGATGAAGTGAGAGAGTGGCATGGACGTATATACACTACCAAATGTAAAATAGCTAGCTAGTGGGAAGCAGCCACATAGCACAGGGAGATCAGCTTGGTGCTTTGCGGTGACCTAGAGAGTTGGGATAGGGAGGGTGGGAGGGAAACGCAAGAGGGAGGGGATGTGGGGATATATGTATACGTATAGCTGATTCACATTGTTATAAAGCAGAAACTAACACACTGACACACAAAGAGACAGTTTATTTGATACTTTCCATGACCTCACACTGTTGTTTATCTTAAGAAGACCGACTTCTGTCAGTATTCGCAAAAAAAATTAGAATTTTCTTTGTGATTGTGTATACTCAACGCGAGTTACGAATTTTTGGTAATAATGGTTATTCTTCAGAAATCTCAGAAGTGTAAATAAGAGCAAAATGTTCCCCGGGCCAGAAAAAAAACACAAAACTCAACAACAGCCTTCCTTCTTCTAACTACGAACAAGAAGTGAAATAAATGACACGATTATCTATTCACCTAGCTCAGATTTCAAGTTCATTATTAAACTTTTCAGCTTCTATCAATTTTGTGTATAATCAAAAGTAAAAAGTATCAGCGGTTACATTTTATTCGTCATTTTCCAGGTAAGTTGATAACTCCAAAATTCAGATGTTGACTTTAAAAGGAAGTGAAGGAACATCTCAGAGTGTCTGCCTTGTGAAACCCGGGGGTATATGGCGCTTCTTAATATTTAGTATGGGCCTGTCTGCCTTAGATTTTTTGTTTGTGATTGTTGATGTGATGTTTTCACTTTGATTAAATAAAATCCATAGCAGGATACAGCTGGAGAAAACGTGAGGCAGAGAATGAGAATAGAGTCAGGGTGTCTTTCTTTCTCGGTGGCAGGGAAGCTGTGCTTGCAGCACGAGGATCTTGCAAAGAAGAGCATCCCGGCCCTGGTGCGGGAGCTGGAGGTGTGTGGGGATGTGGCCGTCCGCAACAACGTCGTCATCGTCCTGTGCGACCTCTGCGTCCGGTACACGGTCATGGTGGACAAGTACATCCCCAACATCTCTGTGTGTCTGAAGGACTCGGACCCCTTCATCCGCAAGCAGACACTCTTCTTGCTCACTAACCTCCTGCAGGTGCGCATGAGGGCTCGCCGGGCCGGCTGCTCCTGTTCGGGGGTCTGAGCAGTGTAGGAGTCGGGCTGCACCGTAGTAGAGGCACAGGTATTTGCTCACGTGCAGTTTCACATGCCACTCTTCTGACGTTCTGGACAGACATTTAAACAGATTGATACTTCCTAATATTCCTTCTGAGTGTTTGTTCAGAGATCCCGTTGTGCAGGGTGAAGTTTGTTTTCACAAGTAAACAGCACATAGAGAAAAGCACGTATAGACGAGTAGGTCTGGTTCCGATTCTGTGAACGGTCGGTGTTCCCAGACGGACGTTCATCATTTGTACAATGAGGACCCTTGTGCTTGTCCGGGTGACCTTGCAGACATGCTCCCGGAGCCTGCAGAGACACGTCTGCGTGGACAGAGCTCGAGAGCGCGTGTGTAGCCTGATGTGAGGGGGAGATGCTATTTGACCTTTAAGTGAGTTGTGTGTCTGTTCTGATGCGTCCATGCCCTCACTGTCTCGTGCGGGGTGCAGCCGCCTCCCCGCCTGCAGGGGCGCTGAGTCACGGTCAGGCTCTCCTGCCCACACTCTCCCATGTGTGCGCCCACGGCCCCAGGGACAGAGGGCTGTGTGCTGAGGCCCCTGTAAGCGTGAGCCTTTGTTCTCTCGAGCAGGAGGACTTCGTGAAGTGGAAGGGCTCCCTGTTCTTCCGGTTCGTCAGCACGCTGGTGGACCCGCACCCAGACATCGCCAGGTGAGTCTTTTTCCTCACGCCAGCCAGCCGAGTGATTGGCCTAGTTTCTGGAAAAGATCTCTTTTTCTTTAAAATTGGTTTAGAGTTGTGTTATTTAGGATTTAGTGAGCCTTTGGCAGTTGCCAGAAAATTAGCCGATTTTTAAAATGCTAAGCTGTGTAACAAAGCTTTAGTTTTCACATAAGTTTAAAAACAAAAAACAAAGAAGCCCTTGTCCAGATTGACCATCGAATAATCCCAGCACTGACCACATTTGCTGACACTTTGTTCTTCCAAACGGAGGAGTGAAGAGCAGTGTGAGCCTCTGTTGTGGTCAGCTGTCAGAGCAGAAGCCAGTAACTGTTGACTTCTAGGCCAGTACAGTAAGAGTTCAGACTTTCTTCTAAGTGCAGAAACTGTAAGGAAGAAATTCTAGGGATTAACACAGAATTGCAGTGTGAAATCATATAGTTTACAAGGCTCCTTGGAAATGGGTGTTTCCCAAGAATTGGAAGGCAGGGGGACTGCCTTGCCACTGTTAATTCTTCCCCTTCTATAATTAAAGATTTATTTTCAAGGGGTTTAGAAATGATCTCACAGAATTTGCTAACCTTGATTATATTACATGAGTAATTCTTTTTAAAGCAAGTCTGCAGTTGGAAAATAGAATGTTGAATGCATGGCAGAAGCTACCACAGTTGGGAAGAGGTCTTTACAGATTCATTAACTATAAATAGCATATAGTAATGGGTCCCTCTGGTTCTAAATATGGTCACCAGTGGTTTATTCTAGTCCCATGGAAGGATTTCTGTTCGGTTTCCTTTGGGTATGTTTTTCCAAGGAGAAACATTTTACATAGTAAACTGGTAGAAGGTTAACATTCTAATTAGCACGTCTAGAGTCAGAGAGGAAAAAGCTAAGGCTGCTATGCTTTCTTTTTCTGTGTATAATTGGGAAAGAGATGGGGCAGCTATGCCGTGCCCTCTCACCTTCCCCCTCTGCCCCAGGCTGGCCCTGCAGCCCGTGTGCCATGTGCGGCCCAGGAGCAGGCAGGAGCACCAGTGCTGGGGGGCTTTGGGAGGACACACCCGGGAGGGGAGGGTGGGTGTTTAACCTGCACGTCGGTGTCTTCCCCTTGTGTCAGCTCCTCCACGTGTATGTTACAGCCTTGTTCGCTCCGTAGACCACATGCAGGGCCTGTTCCACAGGTGATGAGAGCATGAGTCAGAAGGAAACTAGGACAGGCAGACATCTCCACTGTAGTGAGAAAACCAGTACTTCTGGTAACATTTTCTCCCTCCCCCTTAAATCTTTCCATTTTATCCCTGCGATCTGGATTTGTTTGAACCATGGTAAAAATGTGGAGCATGATTTGAAAAGGTTTGAAAAACTAAATCTGTCCTCTATGTTTAGGCCAAAGGTCAGGCCTATCTGCTTACTTTAAACACCTTAATTTTTCCATATGTATCTGCTAAGACAGCTCTTCCCAAGAGACTATAGTGGCAGAGCCCTGTGAATTTATTTTTGGTCCAGGTGGTGGATTTCCTGGCAATTCTGGCATGAACAAAATTGCATGTTTTTTAAAATTAATTTTTATTGGAGTATAGTTGATTTACAATGTTGTGTTAGTTTCTGCTGTACAGCAAAGCAAATCAGTTATACATATACGTATATCCACTCTTTTTTAGATTCTTTTCCCCTATAGGTCATTAGAGAGTATTGAGTAGAGTTCCTGTGCTATACAGATCCTTAATAGTTATCTATTTTATATATAGTAGTATGTGTATGTCAAGCCCAGTCTCCCAGTTTACCCCTCCCCTCGTTTTCCCCCTTGGTAACCATAAGTTTGTTTTCTACATTTGTGACTCTTTCGGTTTTGTAAATAAATTCATTTGTACCAATTTTTTTTGGTTCCACCTGTAAGTGATATCATGATATTTGTCTTTCTCTGTCTGGCTTACTTCAGTCAGTATGACAATCTCTAGGTCCATCCATGTTGCTGCAAATAGCGTTATTTCATTCTTTTTCATGGCTGAGTAATATTCCATTGTATATACGTACCACATCTTCGTCCATTGCTCTGTCCATGGACATTTAGGTTGCTTCCATGTCTTGGCTATTGTGACTAGTGCTGCAGTGAACATTGGGGTGCATGTATCTTTTCGAATTATGGTTTTCTTGCACAACATTTTTAATTGGTCCTGTAAACCCCCAATATGAGGGCTACAAAATTGTATGACCTGTTTCCTCGTCTGTCCACTAGGTGGTGCCCGTGTAGCACAGCAGTCTGGGTGATGGCCAGGTGGCTGGTGGGCTGTTTCAGGGGAGCTGGGCAGATGCTCTGGGCATGCAAGAAGGCAGGGGCCGGAGGGGTTTAGGGCAAGACGGTGACTACAGTGACGGGCCATGGAGATAGAGAAGGAAGTAAGGCAGAGATGGCTTGGTTTGGGAGAAAAAGGAGGAATTGAGGATCCAGAGGGCTCCCTGCAGGACACGTGAGGGGATGAGGGAGTCAGAAAGCTTCATGGGTTGGCAGGTGAGGGTGGGTTGTCCGACCTCAGAAGTGGGGGCTGCGATGTTGTGACACACAGTCCTGGTGGGGGGCGGTCCCTGAGTCGATGAAGCCGGGGGACCAGGAGGCTGTGTGGATACTGAAAGGGCTCTGAGAGATTGTCCCAGGCCTTCTGGGCTGTTAGAACAAGTCCCACAGACTGGGCAGCCGATCAGCAGCAGGAACTGCCCCTCTGCATTTGGAGGTGGCGAGCATGAGGTGAGGCGCTTCCAGAGAGCAGACCTCTCACCCTGTCCTCACGGCACCGCGTCTTCACGTGGCAGAAGGGAAGGAGGGACTCGGGCTGCGTCTATAAGACGCTCACCCCATCAGTGAGAGCTCTGCCCTCGTGACCCAGTCACCTCCCAAAGGCCCTTCTCCTAATACCACCCCCTCGGGGGCTCGGTTTCCAACATAGGAATTCGGGGGGATACAAACTGGGATTCAGACCATAGCAGCGATGTTGGGGTTTGGAATGGAAAAAACCAGGAAGTACTTACCGAGTGGTCAAAACAGGCGCGTGGCAGGAGCGTCCAGAAGAAAGGCTGAGCTTCATGTGAGCCTGGTGGAGGATGTGGTTTCTCACCAGCAGCCTGCCCAGGGCTTCAAGCCCACACCAGGGCTTGAACCCGTGTCCCCTGCATTGGCAGGTGGATTCTTAACCACTGTGCCACCAGGGAAGTCCCTAAACTGTGGAATTTATTTGTACAGTTGTTTAAGCTGGTTATTCACCAGGGTGCTTGCCCATCAGTCACCACCTGTACATGTTCTTGAACTAAAGTGAGTAGATGAGCATTTGACATCAAATGGAAGCCTAAAGCAGCCCGTCTTCTCGCAGAAGCATCGCTGGATTCTGTCTGGTTGTACGTATTCATAGGAATGACTTCCAAGTCTGGCAGCTGCGAAAACCCTTGAAGGGTTAACTGTCATCGGATACCTCAGGGGTGAAGTCAGGTTGTTTCTTGGGGATGTTTTTGCTTGTTTAGTGGTTTTCTCCATTCGTGGTCACTGCTGGTTTAGCAGAGTGACCCTGTCAGGAAAGCCCCTCCTCTGACCCTGTGGCCTCCGCCTCCAGCCTGCTTTCAGAGGCTGAGCAGGTTTGTGTGGAGTGGACTGAGGGCGCTTAACAGCGCTCAGGCCTCCTCCCCAGGGAACTCCCTTTGGTAGGTAGAGTTTTCGCTGTTCTGTGGTTGCAGGGCATCAGGGTGAACAGTCGGAGGGTTGCTGTTGGCAGCAGGTCACATCACTGTCGAGATCTCTGACCTGCCTCCTCTGACTCGTAGTGGGTGTGTGTGCTGTGAACAGACTGAGTTTATCCTTAGCTTGAAGGAGAGCATCGGGGGAAGGGGCTCTCCTGGGGTCCTGCGCATCCCAGGGCCAAGAGCAAAGTGCTCAGACTGTGCTTGTTGCTGCTCCTCCCCCCAGGAGCGGCGGGGCTCCTGTCGGGTGGAAGTTCCACTGAGCTTGAACAGATGGGTCTGGCCGGTGTGACCGGATCAGAGCCAGCCTCCACTGCCTCGGGTTGACCCCCGAGCGGAGGCCAGGCCTGGGCGTTCGCTCGCCTGTCCGCGTGTGCCTGCTTTGGGGTCGTGGGCGCTGGGCCCTATGTGTCCCTCTTCAGCCTGGGTCGAGCGGCTGCCGCCTGTGGCAGGTCCTTGTCCTGCTGACCCGAACTAACCTCTTGTGCTTAATCCCGGTGCTCAAGAAGGTTCAGAGTTCAATTGGGGTGGGAGGGTGAGGTTCACTCGTGGTGGTTGTGGCCAGTGGGTCCGCCTGAAGGAGCGGTTTTGGCGGTGGGGTGGGGGGGAGTCCCACATGTGAGGTGTAGCTGAGTGACAGTGGCCTGTGAGCTTTGCAGGGAGAGCTGGTGGTGAGACCGGGGTTCACAGGGCAGGATGGGCCAAGGAGCCGAGTGACAGGAGTGCAGCTGTCGCCCACCCTCTCCACGGTCCCCTCTGTTGCAGGGTCTTGGTGTGACTTAGAGGCTGTCTTCCGGTAGCACACGGTCCCCTGTCCCCTTCTCCGCAGCACTGGGAAGTTCTGCCTGGCCCACCTCCTGCTGAAGAGGAACCCTGCCATGTTTTTCCAGCACTTCATCGAGTGCATCTTCCACTTCAGCAGCTACGAGAAGCACGAGAAGTACAACCGGTTCCCCCAGTCGGAGAGGTCAGTGCCGCCGGGGCGGAGTGTGGGGAGACGGGCAGCATCACCTCCTGGGCGTGCGGGTGGCTCCAGCTGCCGTTGGAAGTGAATTCCTCTCTGCCTCGCCCACGGGCAGTGCTCAGAGGGTCCTGTTCTGCCCTAGGGAGAAGCGGCTGTTCTCACTGAAGGGGAAGACAAACAAGGAGAAGCGGATGAAAATCTACAAGTTCCTTCTGGAGCACTTCACAGACGAGCAGCGGTTCAACATCACTTCCAAAATCTGCCTGAGCATCCTGGGTAGGACCGGCCGGCGTGGGGGATGAGACATGTGTGAAGGACCCAGCTCCCCTGCAACCAGGGCCCCTTATGTCCTTGGCCGTCAGGTGTGCCGTGCAGGCCGACGGACCACCGGCTGTGCATCCCCCCTTGCCCCGCCCCCGGCAGCATCTCTCAGAAGCCCATCTCTGCTTCCTCCAGCGTGCTTTGCCGACGGCGTCCTGCCCCTGGACATGGAAGCCAGCGAGCTGCTTTCGGACGCGTTTGAGGTGCTCAGCTCAAAGGAGATCAAGCTGCTGGCGATGAGGGCTAAACTGGACAAGGACCAGCTCGTGGAGGAGGAGGACCTGGCCCTGGCCAATGTGGTCATGCAGGAGGCGCAGAAGAAGCTCATCTCCCAGGTGAGTGTGCTACTTCCTGAAGGGGCCTGTGCGACCCCCGTCCCGAGTTCCGGGTGTCTGCCAAGGCCCCGCCTCATTCTTCCCATTGGCCTCAATGCTCACCTGGGGGGTGCTGTTCTCCACCTGTGCCTGTGGCTCCAGCGGCTCCCGCAAGCCTGGACCTGCGAGCCTGTGGCCTGGCTGTGCTGCGGGCATCTCAGGCAGAATTGGTCATCTCTCCCTCCTACGTGTCTCTCTTATCGTGGTTCCCGGGGGCTCTGTTGTGGAGAAGGGCACCTTTATCTGCCAAGTTACCCTAAAGGGAGCCTGAGTCTGGCAGGCTAGGCACAGAGCGCTGCTTGGCCGGTGCGTGTGAGGATTGGGATTCGAACAACAGCTGTGGTGCTCACCAGGCCCAGGTTCTGGTACCGAGCCTGCATCGCCACCTGAGCCCTGAAGCCTTCTGAGCCCAAAGGAGTGGACTTTGGTCACATCCTGTGTGTCCCCAGGTCTTGTCCATTCATCCCACAAATCTGTCTGTCTCTTGTTCCCACTAGCTCCGCATTTATTTAACCTGTACCATTTCCATCTCGTTTCTTTTTGTTCTGGGCTGTGCACCGCCTTGCTGCCAGGGTAATCTTTCTTAAGTGCAGATTTGATCTTTTTATTCTCCTGCTTAAAATAGACTGAGGCAGAGAGGGGGAGCAGGGCACTTTTGGGGCCGTGGATCGTGGGTGATTATCTAGATGCAGTGTTGGTTACTTAGCATATACTTGTGCCAAAACTCGTTCATCTGTTCACATAACACGGGCAAATGTTGTGGTATGTAAGTTACACCTCATCAATGATATCTTTAATAAGTCGGTTGGTGGCTTCCTGTCACTTTCTGGATAAAATCCCAATTCTTCTTCAAGGCACACAGAACTCCTGTGTGCACAGCACGCCCTTCCCTCCACGCCTCCTCCCATCCCTCCAGTCTGCTGACTCTTGGCCTCTGTGGAGATGTGCTCTCCTGCCCTGTGCCTTTGTGTGCTGCTGTTTCTGCCCAAGGTGCCCTGTCCCACCCCGTCCTCCCCTGCTGCCACCCAATCTCTACACGTCCCCAAGGTTTTCCCTGATACACATCCCGCCCTGCTCCTTCCCTCTTAGGCATCCCTCTTCCAAAGTCCCTTAACACCTGCCACTCGTCACCTGGCCACACACTGTAATGCACAGCCTGGCCTAGAAGTAACTTGAAGGCAAGAGTTCTTGGCCTCATTTCTGTAGCCCTGGAGGTTAGCCTTGTGTCTGGTAGAGAGAAGGTGTTGGATGATATTTGTGGAGTGAATGCATTTAAGCCGTTTTTTAAGGCTGTCCCTATACTTAGCCTCTGCTCAGACTCATCTTTATTAAATTATTTATTCCTTTAGTCTTTGCCCTCCTGTTTCAGGAACTCTGATAAGACTTTTTAGAAATGAGTGGATTACAAGTAAGGAACATATACTAGTGACTTTAAATGAGGAAAAGAATAATTTTCAGATTCAGAATGACAGTCTTGCATATGTGGGCTACTGTAATGAGTTATTTTTAATTCTAAGAGATTTAGTGCAGACCTTTGTGGTTAGTGATTGTTCTTGGTGAAGACTGCGAAGGCACTGTGTAAAATACCCAGCACGTTCTAAATGTGTGCAGAGTTACAGAGGGGGACACGCAAACCGTCTCCAGGCCCGGCCCCTCCCGCATCGCTCCCACCTGCAGGCACGCGATGTCCCCAGTCCCAGGGAGGATGTTGAAAGGAGGGGCCCGGTGAGGAGCCAGGGGTCTGTGGTGGGTTGTGGGGAGGTTTGGAGCTTGTGTCAAGTTCTTCATTCAGTTGTCCCTTGAGCAGTGTAGGGGCTGGGGCACCGACACCCCGCTCTTCCCACGTAGTTGAAAATCTCTATAACTTACAGACTGGGGTTGTTCAAGGGTTAACTGTAATTCTAGTTTCTTTTTCTTGTTTAGAAATAAGAATAGTACTTGTCTGCATCCTGCTTTACAAAGCCCTCTGAGCGTTTTGAGGTAATGGTTTTACAGTCTCCCCGGCTGAGGTGGCGTTCCTCTCCAATCCCCAGAATCATATCAAAAATAAAAAGTAAACTTAGGTCGTGTATGAGATCGGCCACACAGGCAGAACTAGGCTGAGGGAAAGTCTTTGTCTTTCAGAACTTTGTGCATCTCAAACAGTCTTCGTTTGTGTTACCACAGGTTCAGAAGAGGAATTTCATAGAAAATATTATTCCAATTATCATCTCCCTGAAGTCTGTACTAGAGAAGAATAAGATCCCAGCTCTGCGGGAACTCATGCACTATCTCAGGGTAAAGTCGGCCTTGGGGTTTGTGGTTGGTGCCACGCCCCTGTTGGTTACTCAGGGTGTCTTGCAGTCCTTACCGTGGGTGCATCCGGGCTCGGAGCTGTGCCCCAGGCCGGCCTCTGACTTGGGGGGAAGACAGATTGACTCCGCAGGTTCCTCAGAAGCTGGTCCTGCCTTTTTCGGGCAGTTGAGTCTTGTGTCCTTGCTGACAATTACATTCAGTTTTGAAGCTTCTCAGCTGTGGCTACAAGCAGAGCCCTCGTCTTAGTTCACTTGCGTGGGATAAAGTGGAAATGCTCATCGTTTAATTCAGGACTCTTACCTCCAATGCTGTCTCTGGGTTCCCAGTCGGGAGATGCTGCCCAGAGCAGTGGCTTCGGGGCGTCCTGACCCTGGTCTACGCAGTGGGGCACGCATACATGCAGAGCGGACATAAATGAGGCCTCAGGCCGCTCTGCAGAATCTTTCAATTAGAAAGAAATGCAGCATTTTTTTCCTTTTTGTTTACACTAGGCTATTTTCTTCCTCAAAAAATGCTAAGCATTTTTTTCCAAAAAGGGCGCTGAAAAAATTAGATTGAATAATGATTTTTCAAATATCTCTTTATCCTACAGAAGTGAAGGTGGGAAAGACAGGCTGACTGTGGAGAAAATGAGGACTTCAGGTCACTCATGTTTTTTTTGCCCTGCTAAACCTCAGAGAGGAATAAAAAGAGCTTAGGTCCTAGGTAGACTCCTTAAACACGTGAGGAAAGTAAGTCCCCGTTTCTGAGCACACGCCGAGCACGGCCACACGGCTTTAACCGAGGAGGGTGGCACGGCTTCGTGTGGACCCCATCGGAGCAGCTCCCGCAGTCCTCTCCTCCACCTGGGAGCCTTGGGGCGGCTGGAGGACTGGGCGGGTCTCATCCCCTAATGTGGGGCCACAGTAGATCTTTTCTCCCTCCAACATGTTAGGGAAAATGGTTTCTTCCTTAAGGCAGAGAGGCTGGGTCCTGGCATCCGTCCTTAAGACCTGAGAGCACCTTCGCCCTGATGTGCTCATAGCCTCTGTCAGGATGTACAGATGGCTCCGAGCCGCAGCTACATCCCCTGAGAAAGCCAGTGTGGACAGCCCCCAGTGGCCAGCTCCAGCCAGGACACTGTGTGTTGCCCGCTCCCCAACCTCTGGCTGGGATTCCTGAGGGCTGCCTCGTGGCACCGCAAGACCCTTTGAACTGGTGGTGACCCAGAGCCGAGCCAGGCTGCCCAGATACACCTCCACCCCCATCCAGCTGTCAGGGCAGTTCTGTGCCCTGTGACGGGCTGCTTTAGGCTAAGAATGTGGGATTCCGGGTTACCTGGCAGATATGTGGGAAGCGTCCAGGGGCTCAGGCCCCTGCTCGTGTGGTCAGTACAGTGCAGCCGGCACTTCCTGGGGAGATACCGTCAGGTTCACTCGTCGGTCGATGTAGTGGGAACCGCCTGGTCTCGGCATGTTCCTGTTATTGATGATGTCATGTGGGAGAGCTCATTCACTTATTCAAGAGAATGCTCATGGATGCCTTGGGTCTGTTTTAGGAGGTGATGCAGGATTACCGAGATGAAATCAAGGATTTCTTCGCGGTTGACAAGCAGCTGGCCTCAGAGCTCGAGTACGACATGAAACGGTACCAGGAGCAGCTGGCCCAGGAACAGGAGCTGGCGAGGCAGGCCAATACAGACAGGGCGGCCGCGAGCGCCCAGGGGGCGCAGGCCGGGCAGGTGAGTGGGCGGCCCCTCTCCATCTGCTCCCTGCCACCCGCCTCCCCAGCATGTCCCAGCATGCACTTGTGAGCGCGGTCGTCTGAGCAAGGCCCTGGGGTGGCTGGAGGCCTGAGGGTGTCTCAGTGTTCCCGTGTCCCGTGGACAGCATCGCCAAGGGCCTTCTCTCCGGTCGCCCCCACCCATCTGGAAAGTCCTGAGTCCCGGTGTGGGGAGTGTGCAAGTTCCCGGAGAGCGAGGACCCTGCTGAGGGTCCTTGCTCTTTGATGGCAGAGAACCTGGTCTCCCCCGCAGCCCCCTCGGGGTGAGCTTCTCTCCCAGAATCCCTGAAAGCCCTGTGAGTGCCATGCCAGGCAGCTGCCGGTGGCGTGGGTCTGAGACGGAACTGCTCAGAGGGTGTAAACATTTCTTGACGTTAAGTGTTGGAAGATACATAGTCTTAATTTCTCTTCTGCAACAGGTTGTTCCAAGTTTGGAAATGCCAGCTCCTGCCGGCCGAGAAAATGGCACCGTGGGCACCACCGCCAGCCAGGCGTCCGCCTCCAGGCCCCATGCTGCCCACACGCCTGCACCTCTGTCCCTGGACACTGGGCCACTGAAGAGGCTGGTGCCCAAAGCCAGGTGTGCAGGGCCGAGTCACCACGTCCCCAAAGGCACCTCCCAGGTCACCCTGAGCATTGTTCGCATGTTGGCGCAGATTGGGTCTGAGGGAGGATGAGGGCGCGTCTCGCCTCTGTGCTTCACTGGTGTCTTTGCGACAACAGGCCCATGTCGCCGAGCACCATCGCCATCCTGAATTCCGTCAAGAAGGCCGTGGAGTCGAGCGGCCGGAGCGTGGGGCTGCCACCCTTCACCATGTGTCCCGAGGGCCCAGGCGAGCCCACTGAGCGCGGTGAGTCCACCGGGCGGCTCCAGGGCTCTCGGAGACCCGCGCCCCCTTCTCCTTCCCCATCAAAGCATTTCTGTTTGTTGTCTTTAAACAAGGGACTTTGGGGACTTGGGGTCACAGGGAGTAAAACAATCCTGTTTATGATGGAGGATCTGGAGAATGGGGTGATGTGGAGACCCAGCCGTAGCGGTGAGGTGTGTGTGTGGTTTTGTGTATGCAGTTGTGGTGGAGGTTGCGTGGCTTTGTAACTGTCCTGCACACAATCCCACGACCACAGCAACACGGGGAGGGCTTCCCGTCACCCTTCTGCAGTGCCTTGGCAGCCATGACGTGTTGTTCACCTGCCCGTTCCTGGAAATGTAGGTTTTCTCAACGTTTTGAAACAAATCACATCACAAAGAACATCCTGGAACATACAGTCTTGTATGTGTGTGATCTTTAGGATTAACCCCCCTGAATGTCTTTAACCTTTTGATGGTCAAACTGTCGTCTCCAGTTTCCCTCAGTGACATCCCTGCCGTGGCCCATGAGAGCCCAGGTCCTACAGAGAAACACTGTTTCATAATTTTCCACTTTCTCTGCTGAGCTTTTTTTTTTTTTTTTCGCGGTACGCGGGCCTCTCACTGTTGTGGCCTCTCCCGTTGCGGAGCCCAGGCTCCGGACGCGCAGGCTCAGCGGCCATGGCGCACGGGCCCAGCTGCTCCGCAGCATGTGGGATCTTCCCGGACTGGGGCACGAACCCGTGTCCCCTGCATCGGCAGGCGGACTCTCAACCACTGCGCCACCAGGGAAGTCCTCTTCTGAGCTTTATAGACCCAAAATTTTCATTTTCATTTCCACTTGTTTGAATCCCAGTGAGAAAAGGCCATTGTTTCTCGTGTTTGTCATTTATTTGTACCTTTCTGAATTACCTCTTTAAAAGAATACTTTATTTGGGACAATAAGTGTGTTGTGTAGTTTGCAAGTGTTTTTTCTCATTGGAATGTTTTGTCTCTGGGGCTGTTTGGGTTTTCGGAGAGGTAACGCTCTCCCATTTCATCCCAGTGTCCTCGCAGGGCTTGGAGCAGGAGTCCAGCGGAGCTCTTGACCTCATAACTAAACGGGCGATCAGCACCCCTGACCGTAAGTGGTTCGCGGGGACGAGCCGTTCTCCTGACTCTGCGGCAGGTACCGCGTGTGCGGGGGTCGCAGCAGAGCTGCTTCAGCCACGTCGCGGGGCATCAGGTCAGACTGGGCACAGCTGACCGCCGAGCTCTTCCAGGTGCTTTTACACCTGGTGACTCCTCAGGTGGCCAACACCTCAGGCCACCCGCTTCAGGGGCCAGGCGTCAGCGCTTGCGGCACTGCGCGGCACTGCGGGCTGCCTGAGTGGGCTGAGGCCTCCCCTGCCGGCCGTGAGGAGAGCCTGTGTCCTCTCTCTCCCACTGGGAGGTTTTTCTAACATCCCGTGCTTTCCTTCTATTTAAAAATAGAGGTGAGTTAGAAGTGTGTTTATTCCTATCACTTGTTTTATATATAGCCTATTATCTCAAAACCCATAAAAACCATTGAGAAAATTACTGCAGTATGAAGAAACTCTGCCTGTCCAGAGTCTGTAGTATGTTCGCAAGGCCCCGCCTGGCGTGGCCCATGGGCCTCTGCCCATCTCCCGCCACCTGCCCCTGGCTCTGCACCCCAGGGTGGGCAGTCCTCCCAAGGGTGCAGGAGCCCCGCTCTCCTGGCGTCCGCGTCCTGGGGCCCCTCCCCCAGCCATCACCCCTTCACTTCCAGAAGAAGCCCCGTTTGACCCTCAGAGTGGATGAGGTGCCCCTGGCACCACACTTGCAAGTCCTTCACCGTCCATCTGGCTTTGGTTTTTAACTGTTTGTTCTCCACCACGTCTGGGGGTGCTGTCCGGGCCTGGACGGCGAGGGCTGCGAGCCGGCGGGACGAGAGGTCAGGTGGTGGCCAAGCTGGGCAAGGACTTGTGTGCTTCTCTCCGGCCCCACTGCTTTCTCGGCACTGGTCCTAGGCGTTATTACAGGAGGAGCGGAACACGCCGTTCCCCGTGGTGTCGAGGCCTCAGGGCATTGGGCCATCATGCAGTCGTGCTCCGTCAGCGGGCACTTACTGGGCACCTGCTGTGTCCTTGTGCCTTGCCTGGTGGTTCTGTTACCTGTGAGCTCTTAGAATACTTAATGGGTTAGAGATGATTTTCATTTGTCGTCCTGTGAAGGGAGATTAATGGATGAACAGAACTCCTACCCCACCCCTCCCCAGATGATGCCTGAATCGTGACAGCTTTTGTCATGAAGGGCAGGGGTAATTGGGGTCTAATGTTATATATGTAAAAAGTCACCCTTTTTCAAGCAGAAGAGTGCGGTGTATGCTCTGTGCTCCTGTCCTGGCGGTTTGGTGCCAGATGCTGTGGGAGGGAGTGCGTTTCCCGTCCTCTGCTTGTCCCCCAGTCCCTGCTCTGTCCTGGCCGCACGTGCCCCTCACAGGAGGCCCGGCTGCTGCCACTCGGATTTGCACTAGAAGTGAGACTACTTCTCGAGTCTCTTGAATGTAAAATTCCTGGGGCTCTCTCCTCACACTGAACCAGAAAGAAATGCTGGAAGGTTTCCTCCTAGCACTCCCTCCTCTGAGAATTACCAGATAACTTAAGAAGCCCACGTTCTGCCTTCTCTGGTTTATGTACCGGTTCTGTCACCACTTCTCAGGTGGGGTGACCATAGGGAAGTGGTCTCGGCTGCACTCGGTGTGGACATGGCATTTCTGCTGAGTGGAAATGAGGGATTTTCAGAGCCAGATTTTAACTGAAAATGGGGGGAGGCGGCGGGTAGCAAGTCCCTCTTAGGCTGTAAGTCAGTGGCAAAGGTGCTGCTGCCTGGACGCGCCAGGATGTGCGGGGAGGGGGTTCAGAGCCCCTGGGGGCCCAGGGTCTGGACAGCAGCGGTGGAAACATACCCTGCTGCTGCCTGTTAAGGGGGCGCGAGAGGCTCCTGGGCCCACGGCACCACGGATGCACTGACGCTAGCCAGCCACGGCGCAGGGGATGCCCAGAGCCTGGCCGTCCTGGTGCGTGCGGTGACAGCGTGCCTACCGGGTACGGGGTGGGGGTGTCTCAGGGGCAGTGGGGGCCGGGCCCCCTGAGCACGGAGCCACCGGGGTGCACACGCGGATCTGGGCAGATTTGCCTCTGGGGATGGGGGGACCCAGGTAGTAAACGACAGTCGTGGTTCAGTGCTTTCAGCACTTACCTTGTACTGAGTACTGTGTTAAGGACTTAACACAAGTGATCTCATTCAAACCTGGCAGTTCTTCTCAGGGGGGTGCATGTGTTTCCCCTTTAGAGATTAAGAAACTCGAGGTTCCCAGAGTAGCTCACACAACTGGTGGGACACAGAGCCCAAGTCTGACCAAGGTGGGAGGGGAGGTGGCAGGCGAGGGGACATCCAGGGTAGCAGCAGGGCTGCAGTGACCAGAGGGAGGGAGGGAGGGAGCAGGGCAGCATCTTCAGGGGACTCTGGAGCAGTGACAGAGCAGGGGGCTCTGCAGGGGGATCTGAGCTGCGGGTGGGGCCTCAGGCACGACAAGTGGCCGTCGAGAAGCCAAGGCTGTGCACACCGGTGCTTGGAGGGCGGTCAGGCCAGCGGTCTGATGATGGAGGCCGGGCTTGGGCACCGCGTGGGCCTGGGTGGACCCGTAGCAAGACCCGCATCTGACCTTGCTCAGTTTCTCTCCCTGAAGGCCTTCGCTAACCCTCCACTGACTCTCCCCTCCACCCAGGGACCATCCAGAATGTCACGTTTGGAGCGGGACTCAGCTACATCAGCTCACCCCGGACACCCTTTCCCGTCAGAGGCCACTCCCCCCCGGCCAGGTCCACGAGCCGTGCCAGCACCCCAGGAAGTCTGGGGGTGTCGGAGGCCCCGGGCCAGGGGGACAACGTTCTTTGTCTGTCGCTGCCCGACATGCCGTAAGTTCCCCGGCCCCTGCCCAGAGGTGTTCCCGTTGGGAGGCGGGGGGCTGTCCCACCCCAGGTGACACGCCTATTCCCCCCAGGCCCCCGCAGCCCCCGCAGTGGAACGTGACATCTCCCGCCAGAGGAAAGGACAGCACAGCCCCCAGGAGGTCACGCCGCAAGGCCCCCCTGAAAACAGCCAACTGAACACTGTGCCCCCGGCCCCAGACGCTTCCACTGTGAGCAAAGGGCTTGCCTGTGAGTCCAGCGCCGCCCAGCTTTTCACCTGTGTGGTTGGTCAACCTTTTCAGTTTCTCCTTATGAAATACCTGGTTAAAAAATGTAAAATACTAGAGAAATGCCTTAAGCATTTAATACTGTAGCTTTACTCCAGATGGAAGGAGGCTGCCAGAGGGCGGCTTCCCACTCTGCTTCTCCAGGGACCCTTGCTGGACTGGAGGTCCTGCTCTTGCAGAAAGGCCTCCTTCCCTGGCTTCTCCCCACCGTGGTTTGTGACCCTCTTTTCCCGACTTCTGCCAACCTGTGTCATGTGCTAATTGTGTGCAATAAACCGAGAGATTTGTGAATTTAAAAAAACTTTCAAGATATCCAGTCCCTTCTCATAAGTGCTGTTCTGGTCCTTAAAGAACACAGTCCTGAGCTTTCTCTTCTATAGTCAAGCTTCTGGTAGCTGGTTTCAGTTCCTTATACTAAGTACATAGTTTGCCGTATCTGATGTCAAAATCTTGATTGTAATATTTTTTCTATTCTTATTTATAAATTGCAGACTTTTAAAGCTTTTTCAAATGAATAAAAGTATGAGTACAGCCTTCGAGTATTTTTAGCGCAGGGCTTTAATTGGTAGTCACTTAATTGACCTAAAGTGTTTAAGAACCCAAATCTTCCCCGTTAGGGAAAAAGGACTCAATCTGTCTTTAACGTCCAGGTCCTCTGCCCCTGCCTCTGTCTTTCTCCTCACAGCAGACATCTTAGCATAGACTACAAGTCTCTGCTTAAGAAAACCCTCTGTGTCCCTTACCTGGAGCAACAGCAGCGCTGATGACATGCGCGTAGTCCGCTAAGGGCTGTTCCCACAGGAGAGTGGCCTTAGGTTCCTCTGTTGGCGCCATCAGGTAACCTTAAAACACTTGTATGTGCGTGTTTTGTCCAAGAATGACCAGAAAGAAATTTGGTTGGTTCACATTTTAATCCCAGTTCTACAGAAGTAAAAGCACAGGGTTGCTGTTTGCGTGTCCTGCACGTGACGGGGTGGTTGGATGAGAGGGTGGATGTCGTCATGACCCCCCAGCTCCCGTGTGTGTTGACACGCATGCACGGAGTCAGTCAGAGGGCTGCCCCTAAGCAAATACCCTCACCTCCGTCCAGCACTTCAAACCTAGGGCCATGCCTGACACGACACAGGAAGGAGAGAAATGAAGAGACCGAGCTGCTTTTTTTTTTAGAAGCTTTTATAAATGAGGTTTAAGAAATACCAACTCACAGGTGTGTTAGTAGCACAGGTCTGTGGCACTGTGTACAGCTGCAGCCACACCAAGGCCCCAGCAGCAGCCCATGTGGCCTCGCGTCTCCAGCAACGTTTACATCTTAAAATCACTCGATGCTCCTTTTCTGTCTGCGTTTTTACAGTGACGGGCAGCAACCTCCCAGACCCCACACTCACTCCTCTCTCCTCCGTCAGAGCCAGAGCCAGGTCACATGGCACCGGGGCGGAGGTTTTAGGGTACAAGAAGACTACCCCATCACTAGGACAACTGAGGAGGAGGCTGGAGCTGCCCCCACAGGCGGAAGGGCCTCCACCCAGAGGAGCTGAGGATGAAGGGACAGTCTTAGGTCTGTCTGCGCTCTCAAGACACAGATGGAAGAAGTCAGGCACCCCCAGCATGACGAGGTGCTGCCCTCTGCTGCTGCCAATACTCCATGACAGAGCGTTCACACGACTCAGAAAAGAAAGGGCAACGGAAGTCTCGAGTATTCAAGTAAGACACTGAAAGTTTCATCCCAAGATGACTATGTTCTTCTACATAAAAACCATCCTGTAACACAGAGTCGGAGGCATCCTTCTGAGAAGCTCCTTGGTCCCAAGGGCTTCACGCTGAGTTAACACAGCAGGGTGTCTGAGGCTAAGAACAAAGGGTGCTGTTCCTGACGCCCCCACAAAGCAGGCAGCATGTGGGGCACTATCAGGAAGTTGCCTTTGACTCAGGCACACACTTTGCCCATCGTCAGTCGGACCGTCGCCGGCCGCCCTTCCTGCTGTTCTTCAGAGGCTGGCCTCGCGACCCTGCACAACAGCTTCCTGTGCGGCGAGACAGAACCTGCGCTGTCTTTGTGGCAGAGAGGGACAGTGGGGTTCATTGTCTTTAACAGATTTGATTTCTAAACTGCCTTTGGCCCTGGACCGTCGTATGAACTACACAAGTAAGTAAAATGAAATTTAAAAGCCAGACAGCAGGGCTGCTGTTTCCTGAGCCATCTTCAGCCAAAAACCTCTGTCCCAGGGAAGCCAGGCTGGGGTGCCACACCGAGGACCCCGCCCTTGCCGCCGTCCTGGGTTGACCCACGTGGTACGTGAATGGCACCCTTAGGTAGGGCTGATCCATGCACGGCCAGCGTCGGGGCATCGGACAAGGGTGGGCTCAGGAGCCAACGCTACTCTGAGCAGGTATGCGGCCCCACCCTGGGCACCAACCAGCACGGTCTGCACACCGCGTCTGTGGGTCTGGGGCAGAGGTGGTCTGAGGAGCCCAAGGAAGAGGCAGCTTGAAGCCAACCCGAGAGCCCCCTCATGTCTCTTCTGGAGAGACGCAAACAGACCAAGACAGTACTCAACTGGAATTTTCTTAAAGGTTTCCTAAGCACAAGGAACACTGAGTGGTGTTTCCAATTGAACAGGAGTAGCTTGGGCTCCTGCCTTAAGTTGAACTTTTAAAAAAAGAGGTTATTTAACATTGTATGAAAACTTATTTACAGTTTAAATAGAAATTTTCAATAATCAAAATACATCTTTAGCAAAAATTTAGAATGTAAAATTTTATAAAATACCCATAGAAAAGCAGAACATAGTATCAGTACCATTTCAGATTTAGCATAAGATGAAGGTCTTCCTTCAACACTGGGACCCGCCATGGATGAGCAGGGTTCCTACAGGTAAGAAGATTCCCTCCTTCTAACAAGCAATTTACCTTCCTGATTTGGACTATTGTTATAAAATGCTGACCCAAAAAGATTCCCCAAGATGGACACTAGGACAGTGACAGCAAAGCCTCAGGATGAAGTGGCCTGACCACTTGGCCCCTGGCTCACGGGCCACCGTGAAGCCAGGTCACTGCAGCTGAGGCTCATGCCTTGACCCCCTCTGCCAGCCCTTGGATGCCGGCGCCACCTGCCACGGAGCAGATCACCGTGCCTCCCGGGCCCTTGGCGCCCGCCCTGAGGCCACCCAGGCCCTGATGGGGTCGGCCTCGAGAACCTGGTCACTTTTGGGCCTTGTGACTGTGCCCATCTTGAGGAAAACTCTTTTATTCGTGTGGCTTGTTAAAAAGTAAGAAAGGAGTAGTGGTCAACTTTGGCCAAAACAAAAAGCTTTCGTGCGCGTGTCCAGCCCCATCTGGCTCCCCTCGCAGGGCTGCTCCCAGCAGGGTCCCCCGTGGAGGTATCCACGTGTGCGTGCGGCCGTGCTGCCATCTAGATCACGAACGAGGACTTGTGTCTGAAGTCGCCCTGCAAGGCCAACACCAGGTTAGAGGGCAGCCCGCGGCCACGCAGGGCCCAGCGTGCAGTGGGAAGGGAGCCTGACACCGCTTCCCCACAGCGTGCTCTGAGGAGAGGCCGCGAGGCCTGTGGACTGAGTGCCCCGCGAGCGCACAGCCAGGAGAAGGGCTGAGGGCTCGCGCTTCGGACGTGACTCAGAAATCTGTTCTACGGACCTGCTTGGTTCTCAGGGGAATGTCATCTTCCCTGCTCAGGACACTGCAGTGCAGCCTCTAGGCTGCCTTACCTCGTCGTCTGTCCTGATGTAGTTAACTCCATCCGGCTTCCCTGGGTTCTTGTAGCTGAAACAGAGGGGAGCCGAGTGACCACCAGTGGACCACAGAAATGCCCACTGGAGCTTTGTGCAGCTAGGACAGGCTCACCTTTCCCCGTTCTGCTTGTTGTTGATGAAGTAGCCACGTCTGTAGGCACAGCAGATGCCCACTGTGATCAAGGCCAGTACAGTCAGGACAACCAGGACTCCCCCAATAATCCCGCCGATGTTGAGGTCATCTGGAGAAGAGAAGGAGTCAGAAGACACGGCCTGCTGCCCCTGCCCCTCCCGGCCCGGAACACCTCCGCCCACAGGCCACGACACCCACCCGCTGCGCCAAAGCCGTGTGGCACTGCCTGCGGGGCATAACAATCATCTGGGAACATTATTACTGGACGACATGGTTATACTACAAAGACAGCTAGGAGCCAGGGTCCTAAGGCAGAAAAAATTCTCCCTTGTCTAGTACAGCGTTCTTGAATGTGAGTGCACTGTTATTTAAAAATAAGTCTTTGAAATTTTGATTTCATAACGTCAGTGCCCAAGCTCTATCCGTAGAGAGTCCAGAGGTCTGGGGCAAAGCCCAGGAATCTTCCTCCTGCCGAGAGCAGCTTCCCAAATCTGACAGCAGCCAGAAGAGTCGCCTGGAGGCTGACTCCACAGGTGAGGGGGGCCCTGAAGTCTAACACCGTCCTGCCCTCAACCCCCCCCTTAGAGCCAACACCCCCAGAGAAAGAAGCACCTGAACAGGGCAGAATTACTGGGGCTAAACCCTGGGTTTCAGCTTACTGCAAAACGGTTAAACGTGATACATTTCTGGAGAACCTTGTATCTCAACAATTCTATCAGTTACCAAAGAAATGGAGTTCATGGAACGTCGTTAAGAGTTACAAGATGAGGAGAGGACCAGCGTGTCAGTCCTCCAGCTGCTCCTTGGTGCGTCCTCGCCTCCTCCCACCGGACCCGGGCAGAGCCCGTGTTTCCCGCGCAGGGGGGTCACAGCTGAGGGGCCCCCGCCGGCCTGCAGGGCAAGGCTCGGCAGAGACACTCACACACTTCCATGTCCTGCTCCTCGCAGCGGGCTGAGCCCGCATCGTTGGAGGCGATGCAGTAGTACTGGCCCGAGTCCTCCTTGTGGATGGCGCTGAACACCTGTTTGGGGACTGGGAGTGAATGGGGACCCGACAACAGGGCTTGGTGCACAGTGAGTCCCCTCCATGCCAGGGGCACCAGAGCCGGCAGCAGCCGGGCTTCACGTGCCCGTGACTCCAACCCACTGCCTCCTCACTCCCCACCACGGGGTCGTCCACAAACATCTGTGTGTCTCTAGAAGGACTTTTTAAAAGTCGTGCCCACGACCGTGCTGAACGCAGCCAGCAGTTCCTCAACATCAGACGTGTGGCCAGGGAGCAAGTCCCAGCTGCCTCCCGACTCTGCCCCGAGGACAGCACCGGCCAGGCCACCTACGCCCTCCTCAGTCACTGTCCCCCCCTTGGCTCTGCCCCCTTACAACTCTTCTGTCTGTAAAGGGAGGGCAGGGTCCCCGATGTGCGGGGCTCAAAGCTGCTGTCTCGTAAAGTTTACTGTCTCTTAATAACTGCTCTTCCCACGACACAGATGTGCGCACCCGCCCCCCTTCTGAGAGACCTTACCAGGGTGCCCGTGTCAGGGTTGAAGAGGAAAGAGGAGTTTCGGAACCGGGGGTTGGCCCTGGAATCTGTGGGCAGCGGCACGTCGTTGCGGTACCAGCTGTAATGAGGCCGGGGGTAGCCCTCGCCCTCCTGGCAGGTCAGCGTGGCCGCCTTGCCCACAGGCACAGCCCTTGGCACCCTGCACACTGGGGGCACCGGCTTCACTGCAGGAGAAGCACAGCAGGGGTTACGGTCAGCAACAGGGCCCTGTTCTTACCACGGCCCACAATGAACCTGCTCCAAAAACAAGAGAGCCAGCCAGGCTCCAGATGCTGCGTTGCAGGCAGGCCCGCTCCCCCACGGCTCGCGCTGCCTGTGGTTGCCCCCGTAGGTGACCCCCCAGCGTTCCCAGTGCCTCCACCCCCTCTAGCAGGTGGACAGAAGAGGCAGAAGCTCCCCTTCTCTCTTCACCTCCAACCCAACGCAGGCAGCCTGAGCTTCCCCTTCCCCACCCTGCCCCGCCAAGCACCACACCCTCAGGGACGTGACCGTAGAAGGAAGGAAGCTGGTCTTCTCCCCACAGGCAGGCAGGCGCGTGAGCCGAGGGCAGGGGCCACCACCCCACGTGCACCCGCACCTTGCACAGTTAACTCGATGACAATCTCATCAATCTCCTTGCGGTCGTGCCGAGCAACCACCTCACAGCGGTAAAGGGCTGAGTCCGTCCGGGTCACGTTCCAGATCTTCAGAGAGGTTTTCCCCAGCAGTTCTGCACGGCCGGCCAGGTCTCCTGTACAGAAGACAGGGCACTGAGGGGCTCTTTACAGACAGCTCTGCTGCTTGAAGGAGGAGGTTCTGGGGCCATCTCTGGTGCCTTGGCAGGAAAACTGCAACTGGCTCGTCTCCGTTCCTGTGAGAATGCCGAGCACCAAGGGAGTGCCTGGGCTGTAAGCTGACTTGGCCATGTGTCTCTGTTGTTAAGGCAAGGGCCTCCTTTCCTTTTCATCATTCCCAGAAAGGGTTCCCCATTAAAAGAGAAAACAAGTCAAACAACATTAAAAGACAAACAGCATTCCACAAATGGTACTGGGACACCTGGGTACCCACATGCAAGAGAATGACGTGGACCCCTACCTCACACCTCACACCACACACCACACACAACACAAACCTTGCTGCACAAGCTGAAACTGAAACCCTAGGAAAAAACAGAGACGTGAATAACCATGACCTTGGATTAGACAGTGATCTCTTAGGTCACCAAAAGCACAAGCCCACACACACAAAGTTATATCAGCCTTCACGAGCCTTTCATAAAAAACTAAAAACTTTTGTGCTTCAAAGGACAGAAGCAAGTAAGAAGACAATCTGCTGACTGGGAGAAAATCATATATCTGACAAAGGACTAGTATACAGAACGTATGAAAATTCGCAATTCAACAAATAAACAACCTAATTAAAAATGGACAAAGGATTTGAATAGACATTTCTCCAAAAAGATAGACAAACAGCCAATAAGCACGTGAAAAGATTCTCAACATCATTAGCTGTCAGGGAAATGCAAGTCAGAACCACAACGAGATACCACTTCACACCCCCTAGGATGACTGGAATCAAAACAATGGATAATCTCAAGCATTACTGAGGATGCAGGGAAACACACAGCCAAGGGAACGTCAAATCGTCCAGCCACTGTGGAAAAGAGCTTGGCGGTTTCTCAAAAAACTGAACATGTGATACCACATGACCCCACAATCGTGCTCCTGCTAATTATCCCCAAGAAGTGAAAAATTACGTTGGCACCAAAACCTGTACAGTGTTTATGAACATTATTGATAATAGCCCAAAATGGAAACAACCCAAATGTACAGCAGTTGATGAAATGTGGCATATCTATAATGGAATATTATTCATCGATATATAGAAGAACAGGGACTTTCCTGGTGGTCCAGTGGTTAAGAATCCGTCTTCCAGTGCAGGGGACATGGGTTCAATCTCTGGTCAGGGAACTAAGATCCCGCATGCCGCGGGGCAATTAAGCCTGTGCTCTCTAAAGTCTGTGCACCACAACTAAAGATCCCACGTGCCGCAATGAATATCCCACGTGCTGCAACTAAGACCCAACAAGGCCAAATAAATATATATATATATATTTTTAAAAAGAACAAAGTACAGACACTTGCTACAACATGGATGAACCTTGAAAACGATGCACTAAGTGAAAGAAGCCAGGACCAAATATTGTATGATTCCATTTATAGGAAGCATCCAGGACAGGCAAACCCACAAAGTGGATTAGTGGCTGCCAGGTTGGGGAAGAAGGGACACGGTTTCTTTTGGGGGCGGGGATGTGCTGGAATCTGACAGTGACGGCCACACGTCTTTGCTGAATGTACTAACCACCAACTACACGCTTCAAAACAGTGAGTTTCATGCTATGTGAATTACTGTGTCTCAATTAAAACATTTTTAAAGCATAAAGGACACAGTAACTCTTTCAAAGAAGCACAAAGGACCCGGGCACTGACAAATAGGGAAAGAGTTAGAAAAGAAAATGACACAAAAATTAGAAACGAATTTACTAAACCTGCTAATTGGTGACAAGTCTAGGAAGGATTTACCACACGTGATGGAAACGGCAAAATGCTTTTGCTAAGAGAACGAACGTTTCTGACGGCGTTTTCTAGCGGGAAGGTTCGTCATCCAGGCACCAGCAGGGTTCAGAGCGTCCACCGTGTGGGAAACAAGTAAACGCAAACCCACCAGGCGCTGGCAGCACAGCCCTGCCCTAGGCAAGGCCTCCCTCCAGGCCTCTGTTTTGTGTGGCAATTTCTGGGGGGGAAGAAACAGAAAGTTGCTTAAGAACATTCCTGCTCGGTCAGGGCTTATCCAGAACAGCCTGATGAAGCTGCCAGAGAAAACCGATTTGTTTCCTGAGAATAGCATTGCCATCTCTTCGTAAACCAGAGGTGGGAGGATACTGGTGGGCAAACAGAACTGTTTCTAAGAGCCCATGACCCCCGATGATGTGGAGGACCTGAGGCAGAAAGGCCGTAATTTCAGGTTGATGGCGCAAAGCCTCCACCCCTTCCCTGAAACCCCCACTGTCACATTCTCAGAGGGATCGGGGCTGCCCGCCTCTGCAGCTGCGCTGACTCTTCCATCCGCCTGCTGTCCCCTGGGGTGGCCCCCTCCTGCCATCACAACCCCCCGCCCCGTCCACACTACCCTGACCCCCTCCTGGCCTCTGCAGAAGAATCCTGAACTGGGCCCTGCTCTCAGCTGTGCCCACCACCAGCCCCGTCTCTAAAGCATCAGTGGGACCACATCATGCCCCTCCTGAGGCCTTCCAAGCGCCATCCACCTCGTGTCCGCCCTCCCCTGCTGGGCCAAGAGCCAGCGGTCCCTCCGAGAAGCTCCCTGCGCTTCCATGTCTTTCTGCCCCACGTGCTCATGGCCCAGCACCTCCCTGCAACCTGTACCCTGCCCTCCCGCATGGTGCGCTCAGCACCCAGGTGTGTACAGTGGGCGCTGCTGTCCCCCTGCTGTTCCATACTGTCCTACTAATGAAGTCACTTATAAAGTCGTGGGTCACGATAGGGAGGTGGCCTCGGAGAATGCTCACTCAGATACCTCAAAGCTACGGCTGCGTGTGGACTAAAATCCTAACTGATTACGTGATATTTACTGAAGCAGGGTCACAGGTGCAGGGAGGTTCCATACACTACTCTCACTACTTTTGCATGTTGACTTTTCCATATGTAAAACAAGACAGAACACCAATCCTGGCTACAGATGCAGGTCCAGTTAGAGCAAAGTCTTGGCCACAAGTGCATGCCTGGGCCTTCTGTACAAACGAGAGGACCACAGGATCATACCCTGAATTTTGTTGTCAAAAAACACGTATGTGGTTTGTTCATCTTGGATTTTCTTCCACTCAATCCTGGGGTCATTTGTCTGTGAATCCGTAATGATACAAGATAGTTCCACACCTAATGAGCAAGGGAAGAAAGAGAACTGTCAGTGAATGTGGAACAATTTTAGGTTCACTTGTATACCCAGACCCTGCAAGCTATATGTATATTTAGGTCTGTCGTGTAGATTAAAAATCTAGCTAGCTCCAGGCTCCAAGAGACTTTAGTTTTAGCTAGAAAAACAATATAGATGATTAGCAAAGACTTTTATTAAAGAGAGCACACGTTCCCCCTAATATTCTGCTTGTATATAAGAACGTTCTTGGTTGTGTAAACGCAAAGCCAGGCCAGGAATCAGGTTTTAGCCAACAGAAAGCCTGCAGAGTTGCCCGCGGGCTGCTGAAGCAGTGCTTCGCTCACACGTGCACATCAGATGGCTGCTGGGGAGCCAGCCACCCCCAAGCCTCTTGGGCAGGACACATCCGTGTGTGTCTATCCTGCATCAGCTGCCAGATCACCAAATGGTGCCCCTTTGCCTAAACCCTTCCTTGGACTTACTTTCAAATTCCTGTACCACTGGGTTTCGGTTGCTGGATTTGAGATTCACAGCCCCTATCAAGCAGCCTGAGGGAAAAAAGAAAAGTAAAATCAGAGACAACGCGACACTAAAAGAGCAGAGAACCCGCACTTGACATCAGACTTTCCCTTCATGGCGGCTACAGTCACGAACCACAGAGGATGTCAAATGTCATGTTCCAAAACAAAGTCTCTTAGATACAGCAGGGTGACTGCTTTCTGAGTCTGACCTTCACTGGAAGGAACCCAGGAGAAAGAGAATTCTCAGAGTGCACTTTCCTTCTTAGTCCCAGAACAAAGCCTCTAGAACTTTCAAGACCTTCCTCTAAGAATGTACTTTTTAAAAAAGGATTGTAAGAGAGAGCTACACAACAACAGACTGGACAACCCAGAAGAAATGGACAAATTCTTAGAATCATACAACTTTCTAAGACTGAATCATGAAGAAAGAAAATCCAAATAGATCACTAGTAAGGAGACTGAAACAGTAATCAAAAACTCCCCCCAAACAAAAGTCCAGGACCAGTCAGCTTCACTGGTAAATCCTACCAAACATTCAAAGATTTGATACCTGTCCTTCTCAAACTATCCCCCAAAGTTGAAGACGACAGCACACTTCCTAACTCACTTTTCAAGGCCAACATTACCCTGATACCAAAACCAGACAAAGAGAACACACAAAAAGAAAATTATCTCTCATGAACATAGATGCAAAAATTCTCAACAAAATATTAGCAAACTGAATACAACAATACATTGAAAAGATCATACACCATGAACAAGTGGGACTTATCCCAGGGATGCAAGGATGGTTCAACATCCACAAATCAATGAACATGATACACCACATTAACAAAATGAAGGATAAAAACCATATGAGCATCTCAGATGCAGAAAGAACATTTCACAAGGTTCAACACCTATTTATGACAAAACTCTCAAAAAAATGGGTATAGAAGGAAGCTCAACATAATAAAGGCCACAAATGACAAACCCACAGCTAACATCACACTCTACAGCAAAGGTCCCCAACCTCCGGGCCGCGGACCGGTAGGCCTGTTAGGAACCAGGCCACATAGCATGAGGTAAACGGCAGGCAAGCGACCGAAGCTTCATCTTCCACTCCCTATCGCTCACATTACCGCCTGACTGCCACTCACATTACTGCCTAAACCATCCCCCCACCCCCAGTCTGAGGAAAAACTGTCTTCCATGAAACCAGTCCCTGGTGCCAAAAAGGTTGGGGACCACTGCTCTACAGTGAAAAACTAAAAGCTTTCTTTTACAATTGGGAACAAGGTAAGGATGCCCACTCTCACCACTCCTATTCAACACAGGAAGTCCTAGCCAGAGCAATTAGCCATGAAAAGAAAATTAAAACATCCGGGAACTTCCCTGGTGGCCCAGTGGTTAAGAATCCGCCTGCCAATGCAGGGGAAACAGGTTTGATCCCTGGTCCGGGAAGATCCACATACCATGGAGCATCTAAGCCCATGTGCCACAACTACCAAGCCTGTGCTCTAGAGCCCACGAGTCACAACTACAGAGTCCACGTGCCACAAGTGCTGGAGCCCACGTGCTCTAGGGCCTGTGCTCCGCAACAGGAGAAGCCACTGCGATGAGAAGCCCAAGCACCACAAAGAGTAGCTCCCACTCACCGCAACTAGAGAAAGCCCATGTGCAGCAACGAAGACCCAACACAGCCAAAAAATAAATTAAAAAAAAAAGAAAAAAAATTAGGGGCTTCCCTGGTGGCACAGTGGTTGAGAGTCCACCTGCCAATGCAGGGGACATGGGTTCGTGCCCCGGTCTGGGAAGATCCCACATGCCGCGGAGTGGCTGGGCCCGTGAGCCATGGCCGCCGAGCCTGCGTGTCTGGAGCCTGTGCTCCTCAATGGGAGAAGCCACGACAGTGAGAGGCCTGCGTACCGCAAAAAAAAAAAAAAAAAAAAGAAAAAGAATTAATAAAATAAATAAAAACATCCAAATTGGAAAGGAAGAAGTGAAATTATCACTATTTGTATATGACATGATTTTATATACAGAAAATCCTAAAGACTCCACCAAAAAACTATTAGATATAATAAATGAATTCAGTAAAGTTGAAGGGTACAAAATCAACATACAGAAATCTGTTCTATTTCTAAAAATTAACAACAAGCTAGCAGAAAAAGAAATTAAGAAAACAATCCCATTTACAACTGCAACAAAAAGAATAAAATAACCTAAGAATAAATTTTTCCAAGGAGGTGAAAGACCTGTACACAGAAAACTATAAGACATTGTTCAAAGAAACTGAAGAAGACACAAAGAAACGGAAAGACATTCTGTGCTCATGGACTGAAAGAATTAACACTGTTAAAATGTCCATATTACCTAAAGCAACCACAGATTCAATGCAATCCCTATCAACATCCCAAGGGCATTTTTATTTTTCACAGAAATAGAACAAAAAATTCTAAAATTCATATACAACCACAAAAGACCCTGAATAACCAAAGCAATCCTGAGAAAAAAAGAACAAAGCTGGAGATATCACACTCCCTGATTTCAAACTACACTATAAAGCTTTAGAACTCAAAACAGCATGATATTGGCAGAAAAACAGATATAGCTCAATGGAACAGAATTGAAAGTCCAGAAATAAACCCACACATATATGGACAATTAATTTATGACAAAGGAGCAAACAGCATACAATGGAGAAAGGATAGTCTTCAATAAATGGTGTTGGGAAAACTGCACAGCCACATGCAAAAAAAAAAAAATTGAAACTAGATGACTATCATATGCCATATACAAAAATCAACCCCAAATGGATTAAAGATTGAATGTAACCCATGAAACCATAAAACTCTAAAAGAAAACACAGGCAGTACGCCTTTGACATCAGTCTTAGCAATATCTTTCTAGATATGCCTCCTCAGCAAGGGAAACAAAAGCAAAAATAAACAAATGGGACCACATCAAACTAAAAACCTTTTGCACGGCAAAGAAAACAACAAAATGAAAACACAAGCTACCAAATAGGAGAAGATATTTGCAAATCATATATCCAATAAGGCATTAATGCTCAAAATATATAAAGAACAATAAAAAAACCCCAATAACCTGATTAAAAAATGGGCAGAGGAACTGAACATACATTCTTCCAAAGAAGACATACAGATGGCCAACAGACATGAAAAGATGTTCAACGTCACTAATTATCAGGGAAACGCAAATCAAAACCACAATGAGACATCACATTATATCTGTCAGAATGGCTGTTATCAAAAAGGCAAGAAATAACAAGTGTTGGCAAGGATGTGGAGAAAAGGAAACCACGGTGCACATGGATAATGTAAACTGGTGCAGCCACTGTGGAAAACAGTATGGAGATCCTCAAAAAACTAACACTAGTGAGCTTCCCTGGTGGCGCAGTGGTTGAGAGTCCGCCTGCCGATGCAGGGGACACGGGTTCGTGCCCCGCTCCGGGAAGATCCCACATGCCGCGGAGCGGCTGGGCCCGTGAGCCATGGCTGCTGAGCCTGTGCGTCCGGAGCCTGTGCTCCGCAGCAGGAGAGGCCACAACAGTGAGAGGCCCGTGTACCGCAAAAAACAAAAAACTAACACTAGAACTACCATATCACTGAGCAATTCCACTCCTGGGTATTTATCAGAAGAAAACAAAAACACTAATTATAAAAGATATATGCACCCCTATGTTCATTGCAGCATTATTTATAGTAGCCAAGATATGGAAGCAACCTAAGTGGCCATCAATGGAAAAATGGATAAAGATGTGGCATGTGTGTGTATATATATGTGTGTGGGATGGAATATTACTCAGCCATAAAAAAAGATGGAATCTTGCCATTTGCAAAAACATGGATGAACCTTGAGGATATTATGCTAAGTGAAATATCAGGTGAAGAAAGACAAATACCATATGATTTCACTCATACATGGAATATAAAAAAACAAAATGACAAAATAAATGAACCAAACCAAACGATAACAAACATGTAGATACAGAGAACAGAGTAATGGTTACCAGAGGGGGTGGGGATGGGTAAAGGGGGTCAATATGGTGATGCATGGAAAGTAAACCCTTGGTGGTAAGCTGCTGTAGTGGATACAGAAGTAGAAGTATAAAGTTGTGCACAAGAAGCTTATATAATGTTATAAAATCAATGTTACCTCAATAAAAAAAAATTTTTTTAAGAATTTTCTTTTCATCATCTCCCAGACCTACATGGGCCTTCTTGTCATTCCTCCCTCCTGCCTGGTACCTTCCCCTGCATGATGGCATGGACATTCTGGGTACAGTTACCAACCAGGTAAGAGACCACCTTGCTGGATTAGCTGTTTATCTAACCCGTGATTTCCATCCATTAAAAAGTTTGCACCAGTCTTTGGTAAAATAAGAAAAATAACAACATGGCGTTTTCATGAAGCTTAGCTGAATGAAGCTATTGATGAAATCAAAATATGCTATTTGCATGGTGATCTCTTTCAAAATTAGCACCTGACTATCCACGTGTTTAAACAACGTTGAAATCAGTTATCATGGTCTCAAAATGTCTTAGCTGATTTCTTGGAGACAAGATCAACTAGGTACATTGACCACCTACAAAATGTCATTCTTCAGCTACTTGACCTCTAGGAGAATATGCCATCCCCAGAGAAGGCCTTCCTACGTTAACCCTCATTAAGGTCCCTGGACCTCAGCTTACCACACCAGGTAAGAAAATGTGAAGACTTGTACTCTGAGCTGCAGGTCACAACAATCCATTTTTTAAATTTTTAAATCTTATTTAATGGTTCGGCTACATGTATACATTCCAAGTATGTGTTTTGATGCTTTCTGTCTTATTTAGTAAGACTTCATTAATTACAGCAGAAGCCTTAAAGAATGTAATAATAGGGATGAAAGTCAGAAGTATAGGGGCTTCCCTGGTGGCGCAGTGGTTGAGAATCTGCCTGCCAATGCAGGGGACACAGGTTCGAGCCCTGGCCCAGGAAGATCCCACATGCCGCGGAGCAACTAAGCCCGTGCGCCACAACTACTGAGCCTGCACTCTAGAGCCCGTGCTGCACAACAAGAGAAGTCACCGCAATGAGAAGCCTGCGCACCGCAACGAGAGTAGCCCCCGCTCGCCGCAGCTAGAGAAAACCCGCGCACAGCAACGAAGGCCCAACAGAGCCTAAATAAATAAACTTTAAAATTAGAAAAAAAAGAAGAAGTATAATATACTTGAACTGTCATTAGTTGCTAAAACAGTCACTTCTACTTTAGATTTCAGATCCAGGACAAGTGGCGCCTGCTCTGTTTTGTTTTGTAACCACGTGCTACTCCTTTTGGGGAAACCCACCCACACTAATGCAGCCCTTTCCACTGCTCCTTCCATCCAGAAGCCCCCAGGGACCCACTAACAGAGAGAAACACGGGACGCTCTGAGTATCTACCAAGGCCACACAGGTTCCCTCTAAGGAAAATGACCTCAGACAGTCCTTTCAGTGCGATCACTGTAATTTAGGTGACGAGACACCAAAACTGTGGTCCCAAATGACTATGACCAGGGATCAGCTTCCGACCCAAAGGCCATCTAAGGGGCCTTAGAGGTAAGTCACCAGAGCTTTGCCTGACTGGATAATGACAGGACAACCCAATCTGAGGCTTTCTCTTGAGAAGTATGAAGCTGAGAGAAATAAGAGAATAAACTAGAGAGTTTACAGTCGTGAGAGAAACAGCTGAAGTAGAGCCTGAGGACGCAGAGCTGGCGACAGATGAGCCAGGGGACAAGAAGGGGACACTGAGGTTACTCTAGTGTCCACAAAGGTCAGATTGTCACGGGGGCCAACTCTTCACAATAAACCTCTTAGGGAAACCAAGACCACTTGTTTCTTATAACCTAAAAGAAGCTAAGGTAACACAGCCCCAGATGATGGAGATAATCACCTCTTTTCTCCCCCTGCGTTGTGGCCAAGGTGAATGCACCCCAAGGCCTGACTCTCTCCTGCCCAACCACATGCGCAAGGGCAGAGCTAGACGAAGTGATGGCTCACAGCAGCCAGGCCCTGGCTCTGCCGAGGCCCCGTGCTGAGTCTCTCCTCAGCATTTCCTTCTGCTCCCAAGCTGTTCTTAAATGTAAAGACGGTTACGTTCCTTACTTTGCCCACCTCCAACAGCCCAGGGTCCCACTTGAAAATACAGAAGTAACTTGTGTATCAGAACGGTGTTTGTGAGGATTGGAAGCCCCAGACCAAACGCTTGAAGACATCGCAGGTAACTCCTCCGGATATGAGCCAGTGCCTGGGCATGAGGTTCTGACATAAGCCAACCTCCTGGTGCTGTTGGAATACACTGAGGCTACATTATGTAAGACTCAGCAAAGGGATTTTGGACGGAAGGAGAAAAAGGGGGAAAATCCATTACAGCATACATCACATGCAGCTGTTCCTCTTTAATTTCATACCAACCTCGGCTTGCGCCTACCAGACTCTAAGCTCTTTGGGACAATCCAATCATTCAGCAATTTTTTATTTGTTGCCTTTTATAAGCCAGATACTGGCCTAAACATGAGGGATGATACATGAATAAAAGATAAAAATCTATGCCCTCATGGAGCTTACATTCTATCAACAGTACAAAGAAACAAGTATCATACGCACTCATCTTTATATCTTCAAATCTAGTGTGGAATAGTATTTAGCAGGGACTCCAGAAGTGTTTACCGAATAAATCAATGTGCATTTTTTATGTTCTAGATTGGATCTCCTTGAGTTTCCCAGAAAATCATTTAGTTGAATTCAGTTTGCTCACAGAGCTGTAATGTGGCTACTCTATTTTTCATCTTGCCCAGGAATCCATTATTAAATCTTGGACTTAGAAGGAATCTAAGACATGTGTAGTTGTCTGTTTCTATTCAAATCCTCCGAAAGAAATTTAAGACTGTCCTCTGGAGGCAGGTGTGGTAAGTTCCAAGTATATTGTGTTCATTTAATGTGACCTTGACCCAGCCTCCCCCAATGGTTATATAATTACAGCACAGTATCAAAACCAGAAAACTGACGCGTGTACAGTGTATGTGGATGGTTGTACATCATTTATCACATGTGAAGATTCCTGTAACCACCACTGCAGTCAAGACACAGACCTCTTCCATCACCAAAGACCTCCCTCCTGCAGGCCCTCACCATCCCTCAGCACTGGCAAATGTTAATCTGTCCCCTATGGCCATAATTCTGTCATCTGGAGAATGCTATATAACAGGAAATGCACAGTCGGTGGCCTTTTGAGGCTGACTTTTTCGTTCAGAATAAAGCCCTTTAGATCCATCCACCTTGTGTGTAATGACAGTTTGTTTCTTTCTACAGCCAAGCAGCGCTCCGCACCGGGGATGCACCACACTGTGTTTAACCACTCACCCACGGAAAGGCGTCTGGGTTGTTTCCAGTTTGGGGCTATGATGAATAAAACTGCTGTGACATTTGTGCACAGACTTTCGTATGAACATAAGTTTCCTTTTCTCTGGGACAGATGCCCAAGAGCACAAACCCTCGTCGTATGTTGTGGCATGGTTAGTTTTTTAAAGAAACTAATAACTGTTTTCCAGAGTTGGGCTGGACCAAAAATTCATTGTAGGAAAGTTTTCTTTCTAAATTTTGGTTTTTAAACTTAGCAGGTACACCGGACCACTCTGTACTGCCTTTGCAACTTCCTGTGAATCTATAATTATTTCAACATTAAATCGTAGAACACTTCTCTACTTCTAAAATGATGATAGTGAAATCAGTATGGCATTTGGAATTGGTTGGGTGTGCAAAAAACTGAAGTAAGAGTTTTAAAGCATTGATATTCACAATACACCAGAAATCATATATATACTTAACTATTTAAACTTAGATAAAAATTTTTATGTAAGGTCTCCTGAATTCTTTCAGTGAATACATCAGTTAAAAAATCAACTGGCATGGGACTTCCCTGGTGGTCCAGCAGTTAAGAATCCACCTTGCAATGCAGGGGATGCGGGTTTGATCCCTGGTCAGGGAGCTAAGATCCCGAATGCCACAGGGCAACTAAGCCTGCACACCACGACTACTGAGCTCGCGCACCTCACGTGCCACAACTAGAGAGAAGCCCATGCGCCGCAACAAAGAGCCCGTGTGCTGCAACTAAGACCTGACGCAGCCAAATAGATAAATATTTTTTAAAAATTAAAAAAAATCAACTGGCATAACTGTATTCATGACCAAAGTATATAAAAGGAATACTCGTGTGGTCATGAATAATCTGCAGTGCGTTTCACTGAACAGTAATGTCTGAGGTTTTGCTTTTGGACTCTCTAAAAAGCAGCAGCAGGTAGAAAGTCTGCTGTTCCTACCCAGCTGAAGGTTGGTGAACAGAGAAAACAGGAGTCAGGGTGACATCAAGATTCCCCCTTTATCAAATGTGGTATTTTTATCTCAGGAGATTCTTACAACTGAATGTGAGACGTGGGGCTCCGCCCTTTGTACTCTCACTGCGTTTTCCACTTTTCCCACGGTCTCACCATCATCACTATTTAACAATGTTTTTTATTCTGGTACAACATATACAACATAAAATTTACCATTTTAACCACTTTTACGTGCAAAACCTCAGCGGCATTAGGTACATGCACAATGGGTGCAGCCAACACCACCATCTGTCTCCACAACTTGCTCATCGTACCAAACAGAAACTCCATCCCCATTAAACAGGAGCTCCCCACTTCTTCGGAACCCTGGCCCCTGGCAACCTCCAGGCCATTGTCTCTGCACTTGCCTACTTGACAGACTTCACAAGTGGAATCACACAATATTTGTCCTTTTATGTCTGGCTTACTTCATGCAGGATGATGTTTCCAAGGTACATCCATGTAACATGTAGCAGCATCTCATTCCTTTTAAGGCTGAATGATATTCCACTGTACGTATACAATCATCCCTCGGTGTCTGCAGTGGACTGGTTCCAGGACACCCCTCAGCTAGCAAAATCCATGAATGCTCAAGTCCTTCATATGAAGTGGCCTAGTGTTTGCATATAACCTACACAACCTCTCGGGTACTTTAAATCATCTCTAGGTTACTTATAATGCCTAATACAATGCTATATAAAAAGTTGCCAGGGCGAGGCAAATTCAAGTGTGGCTTTTTGTAACTTTCTGGAATCTTTTTTTTTTTTTTAACATCTTTATTGGGGTATAATTGCTTTGGAATCTTCTTTCAAATATTTTGGATCTGCATTTGTTAAATCCACGGATATGGAACCCATAGATACAGAGTGCTGACTGTATACCATGTCTTGTTTATCCATTCATCTGTTGATGGACATTAGGTTGTTTCTACCTTTTGGCCGTTGTGAATAATGCTGCTGTGAACAGTGGTGTACAAATATCTGTCTGAGTCCCTGCTTTCAACTGTTTGCGGTATGCACCTAGAAGCTTAATTACTGGGTCATATTGCAATCCTATGTGTAACTGTTTGAAAAACTCCCAAGCTTTTCCACAGTGGCTGCACCATTTTATGATCCCATCAGCAATGCAGACAGATTCGAATTTCTCCACGTCCTCACCAACGTTCGTAATTTTCTTTGTTTTTTCAATAATATCCATCCTAATGGGTGTGAAGTGGTATCTCATTGTGGTTTTTAATTGCATTTCCATAAAGGCTAATAATGCACATCCTTTCATGTGTTTATTGACCATTTGCATATCTTCTTTGGAGAAATGTTTATTCAAATCCTTTGCCATTTTTTAAATTGGATTGTTTGAGGTTTTTGTTGTTGAGTTGTAGGAGCTCTTTATATATTCTGGATATTAATCCCTTGTTATATATGTGCTTTGCAAATACCTCCTCCCACTCTAAGTTGTATTTTTACTCTCTTGATAGTATTCTTTGATGTACAAAAGTTTTTAATTTCAATGAAGTCCAATTTACCTATTTTTTTCTTTTGTTGCCTGCCTGTGCTTTTGATGTCACATCCAAGAAATCATTGCCAAATCCAATGTCATGAATATCTTCCACTGTTTTCTTCTAAGAATTTTATAGTTTTAAATCGTATGTTTAGGTCTTTGGTCCATTTTAATTTTTTATAAGGCAAGGATCCAACTCCATTATTTAGAATGTGTATATCAAGTTTTTCTAACATCATTTGGTGAAAAGACTATGCTCCATTCAATGGTCTTGGCACTCTTGTCAGAAATTATTTGATTATATACACAAGAGTTTATTTCAGGGCTCTCTGTTCTGTTCCATTGGTCCATACGTCTGTCTTTATGCCAGTACCATACTGTTTTGATTACTGTAGCTTCATAGTAAGTTTTGTAATCAGCAAGTGTGAGTCCTCCAACTTTGTTCTTTTTTTTTTCAAGATGACTTTGGCTATTCGGGTTCCCTTGAGATTCCATATAAAACTTTAGGATGGGATTTTCTATTTCTGAAAAAAAAACAACATTGGGATTTTGATAGAGAATGTATTGAATCTGTAGATGGCTTTCCATAGTTTTAACAATATTAGGTTTTCTAATCCATAAACGTGGAGTATCTTCCATTTATTTGTATCTCCTTTAATTTCTTTCAGCAGTGTTTTCTAGATTTCAGTGTACTATGCCTTTTACCTCCTTGATTAAATTTATTCCTAAGTATTTTATTCATTTAGATACTACTGTAAATGGGATTGTTTTCTTAATTTCCTTTTCTGATTGTTCTTTGTTAGTGTATAGAAATGCAACTGATATTTGTATGTTGGTTTTGTTTTCTGTTTTCCTGTTATTAGCTCTAACAGGGTTTTTTGTTTCTTTGCTTTGTTTTTGGTGTAATCTTTAGGGTTTTCCACGTATAAGATTAAGTCATCCATGAATAGGGATAATTTTATGTTTTCTTTTCCAACTTGGATAACTTTTAAATTTCTTTTTGTTGCCTAATTGCTCTGGCTAGAAATTCCAATGTTATGTAGAACAAAAGTGGTGAGCTCTGGTATCCTACTCTTCTTCCTGATCTTAGGGAAAAACCTTTCAGTCTTTCACCATTAATTATGACACTGGCTATAAGGTTTTTCATTTATCTTTTATTATGTTGAAGGAGATCTGATCTACTCCTAGTTTACTGAGTGTTTCTATTATGAAAGGGTGTTGAATTTGTCAAATATTTTTTCTGCATCAACTGAGATAATCATGTGGTTCTTTTCCTATATTCTATTAATGCGATGTATTACCGTAATTTTCATATGTTAAACCATTCTTGCATTCTGGGAACAAATCCCATTCATTCATGGTGTATAATCCTTTTAGTGTTTTGTGGAATTCCATCTGCTAGTATGTTTTGGAAGAATTTTGCATCAATGTTAAGGAATATTGGTCTATGGCTTTCTTGTAGTGGCTTTGCCTGGTGTTAGTATCAGGGTAATGCTGGCCTTACAGAATGAGTTAGGAAGTATTCTCTTCAATCTTTGGGAAGAGTTTGAGAAGGACTGGTATTAATTCTTTAAATGTTTGGTAGAATCCATCAATGAAACCACCAGGTCCAAGCTTTTCTGTTTTTAATTACTGTAGTTCTATTCAGATTTTCTACTTCTTAATGACTACATTTTGCTAGATTTTATGTTTTGGAATTTGTCCATTTCATCTAGGTTATCCAACTTGTTGATATATACTTGTTCATAGCAATGTCTTATAATCCTATTTATTTCCATAAAATCAGTAGTTATAGCCCCACTTTCTTTGCTGATTTTAGTAATTCAAGTCTTCTTTTTTCCTTACTGAATCTAGTTAAAGGTTTGTCAATTTTGCTGTTCTTTTCAAAACAGCAACTTTTGTTTTCATTGATTTTTCCCTACTGTTTTTCTTTTCTCTTTTTCATTAACCTCTGCTCTAATCTTTATTAATTCCTTCCTTCTGCTAGTTTTGGGTTTAGTTTGTTCTCCTTTGTCCAGTTCCTAAAGGTGTAAGATTGTCACTGATTTGAGATATATATATATATATATATTTTTTTTTTTGAAATTTACATGTACTGCTTTTGCTGAATCCCACTAAGTTTTGGTATGTTGTGTTTTCATTTTCATTTTCTTCAGGTATTTTCTAACCTCCTTTTTAACTTCTTTGACCCATTGGTTAAGAGTATGTTGATTTCCACGTATCTGTAAATATTCTAGTTTCCTTCAGTTATTTACTTCTAACTTCATTCCACTGTGATTAGAAAAGATACTTTATATGCTTAAAAATTTTTTTAAATTAAGACTTGTGTTTTGACCTAACATATGATCTATCCTAGAGAATGTTCCATCTGCACATGTGGAATATGTGTATTCTGCTGTTTTGGGGTGTAGTGTTCTGTATATGTTAGGTCTGACTGGTCCATATTGTTCTTCAAGTCCTATATTTCCTTATTAATCTTCTATCTTGTCTGTTATTGAAAGTAGGGCACTGAAATGTCCGATTATTATTGTAAAACAATCTGTTTCTCTCTTCAATCCTCTCAATGTTTGCTTCATATATTATGGGGCTTAGATATTTCATGCATATGTTTATAATTGTTATGTTTTCTTGGTGAATCAATATACATTGTCATTCTTTGTCTCTTGTAACTGTTTTCTGACTTAAAGTCTATTTTGTCTGATATGAGTATAGCTACCTCAGCTCTCTTTTGGTTATTATTTGCATAGAATGTCTTTTTCCATCCTTTCACTTTACCATCCTATTTGTGTTTAGGTCTAAAGTGAGTGTCTTGTAGACAGCATAAAGTTGGATCACATTATTTCATCCATTCTGCCAGTCTCTGCCTTTTGACTGGACAGTTTGATCCATTTTCATTTAATTAACTGATAAAGGACTTACTTTTGCTATTCTGCTACTTGTCTTCTGTGTATATTATTCTTTTGTCCCTCATTTCATCCACTACTGCCTTCTTTTGTATTTTTTTTTGTACTGACACATTTTGATTCCCTTCTCATATCCTTTAGTGTATACTCATGATAACCAAACTTTGTGGTTATCATGAGGATTATCATAACATCCTAAAATTGCAACAAACTTGAATTGATAACAATTTAACTTTAATTGTATACAAAAACTCTACTGTCCTACCCCTTATGGTACTGAAGACACAAATTACGTCTTTATACATTGTGTGCCTTATCAATAATGGATTTATCTTTTAAATTCTACAGAAATAAAAAGTGCAGTTACAAACCAAAATTATAATAAGACTAGCATTTATATTTGCCCATTAATTACCTCTACTGGAGATCTTTAGATCTTCATAACAGCTTTGAGTTACTGTCTAGTGTTGCTTCATTTCAACTTGAAGGATTTCCTTTAGCACTTTTTGTAGAGCAGGGCTAGTGGTCATGAACTCCCTCAGCTTTTGTTCTTCTGGGAATGTCTTAATTTTTCCCTCATTTTTGAAAGTCAGTGTTGCCAGATATAAAATCTTCTGTTTACAGTGTTGTTGTTGGGTTTTTTTTTCTTTTAACACATTAAATCTTTCATCCCACTGTCTTCTGGCATCCAACATTTCTGATGAGAAATCAGCTTAAGATCTTGTTGAGTATCCCCTGTATGTAATGAGACACTTCTCACTTGCTGTTTTCAAGATTCTCTCTTTGTCTTTAGCTTTTGACTGTTTGATTATAATGTGTCTCAGGGTGGGTCCTCTTGGGTTTATCCTACTTAGAGTTCACCAAGCTTCTTGGATTTGTAGATAAATGCCATATGTCAAATTGGGGGAGTTTTCAGCCATTATTTCTTCAGATAACCTTTCTGCCTCTCTCTCTCCCTCTTCTCCTGGGACTCCCATAAAACATATCTTGCAATTATACCCCAATAAAGATGTTAAAAAAAAAACATATCTTGGTCAGCTTAACAGCACCCCACAATTCCCTTAGGCTCTGTTATGGGCTGAATTGTGTCCCCCTGCCACCCAAATTCATATATTGAAGCCTTCACCCCCAGCAACCCAGAATGTGACTATATGTGGAGATAGGGTCCTTAAAGAGGTAATAAGTTAAAATGAGGCTGTTAGGGGTCCTAATCCAATCTGACTAGTGTTCTTATAAAAATAGGAGATTAGGACACATAGAATGATGTGTGTTCAGAGGAAAGACCATGTGAGGACACAGCAAGAAGGTGGCCATATGCAAGCCAAAGAGAAGCCTCAGAAGAAATCAACTCTGCCAATATCTTGATTTTGAACATCTACCCTCCAGAACTGTAAGAAAATAAATTTCTGTTGTTTAAGCCACTCAGTCTGTGATATTGTTATGGCAGCCTAGCAAACATACATGCTCTGTTCACATTTCTCCATTATTTTTCCTCTCTTCTCCCAGACATGATAATTTCAATTTTCTTATCTTCTAGTTCACTGATTCTTTTGCCTGCTCAAATAAGCTGTTTATCCCCTCCAGTAAATTTTTCATTTCAGTTACTACACTTTTCAGCTCCAAAATTTCTTTTTGATTCCTTTTTATGACTTTTCTCCTTATTGATACTTTGTTGCTCATATAATGTTTTCCCTTAGTCTAAGCATATTTAAGACAATTTGTCTTTGTCTAGTAAGCCCAATATCTGGGCCTCCTCAGAAACTGGGACAGTTTCTGTTCATTCATTTTGCTCTTTTGAATGAACCACGTTTTCCTGTTTCTTTGTATGCTTTGTGATTTATTTTTGTTGAAAACTGGCATCTATTATAAAGCAGTTTCTCTGGAAATCAGATCCTGTGCCCTGTGTGTGTGTGCGCGCGCGTGCACAAAATTATTATTGTTGAAGGCTATAGGAGTGCATTTGTTTTGAGTTCCAAACTTTTTTCTCAAACACTATTTCCTTTCAAGCATGATCACTGAGGTTCCTTTACCTCATCTTCAAATAACATTCTGATTAAGATTCCCTTGAATGCCAAGAGCTAAAACAAACAAAAACACTGGGAGGGAGAGAGGGAGGGAGAGAGGGAGGGAGAGAGAGAGGGAGGGAGAGAGAGAGGGAGGGAGAGAGGGAGGGAGGGAGAGAGGGAGGGAGAGGAGGGAGAGAGGGAGGGAGAGGAGGGAGAGAGGGAGGGAGAGGAGGGAGAGAGGGAGGGAGGCAGGGAGGAGCCCCCTCTCCCAAGTCTTTGCAAACTGGCTCTGTAGGTACTCCTTCACCTCTCAGCTAGGCTTGCTCAGAGTGTAGGGGTCACCTTGAGATGCGATGTGGTTGCTTTTGTCCTACCTTCCCTGTCTCACCACAGTTTCTCTCCTGAGCCTCAGATGGCCTGTTGTGTGCCTCCACCAGAATCTCTTCAGGCAGTTGTGGGTTTGTCATCCCCTTGTAGCTCTTACAAGCAGTGCCTGCTGCCTTTCCCACCTACATCCCAAGGAGACAAAGACAAGCCCCTCGTCTCAGTCTTTCAGGTATCCCCAGGAAGGTGAGAATGATGGACACAATAATTTGCAAATAGGGTTTGCTCTGCTCCAATTTGGTGGGAGGAGGGGACGAGGCTGTGCTGGGTAGACAGTGGGGCAAGGTTGAGAAAATGTCTCATGAAACCTTCCTACCACTCTGAAGATCTTTTTTTCTTGATCAGGTATTGACGTGGTTGCTATAAACCTTCGACTGTTTCCAGATCTCCTACACAGTTGGTTCAGCTCCTGTTTGTTTCTCCAATGTTTCTGTTGGGGAACAAGGGCCTGGAGTTTCCTATTCTACCTCTTCCTGATTTCACTGCAGGTGAAAATTGCTGCTTTTTTTCTTTTTTATTTCAGCCATTCTTATGCATCTCCAATTCCCTACCACCATACCTGAGATGCAAGAGTTTCTGGAAATGTTACTGACTGTGAGGCAGAGAGACACGATTTCAATAGAATATGATAAATGTCACAAAGAAGCCTGCAGAGCACAGTGAAGCTGGCCGGAGAACCAGGATCCAAGCCCAGGACTGTCCGACTCACCATCTTTGCTCTTTTGGTGTCACTTCTGACAGTGCACCTCTCACTGTAAGTTGGGAAACTGGCAGGTTTGGTTTCCATGATTTCCCAGGATTCACTGCTTCAAGTAGGACTGACAAATATGTTTTCAACACAGAAGAACTAGGTGGTCCAGTCCAGAGGACTGATCCAATCAGTCTTGGGCTTGTAATTTCATTTTCAAAGCTCTTCTATATGCTAAAGCTATGAACTACTATCAAGAATCTGGGCTCTTTTTTTTTTTTTTTTTTTTTTTGGCGGTACGCGGGCCTCTCACTGTTGTGGCCTCTCCCGTTGCGGAGCACAGGCTCCAGACGCGCAGCCTCAGCGGCCATGGCTCACGGGCCCAGCCGCTCCACGGCATGTGGGATATTCCCAGACCGGGGCACGAACCCATGTCCCCTGCATTGGCAGGCAGACTCTCAACCACTGCACCACCAGGGAAGCCCTGGGCCCTATTTTTAGTACTCCTATTGACTTTCAGTGTGATTCTGCACCCCTCATTTTTTCCAACTATAAAATATTATTAGAAACTCTTTACCCTTCTTTCACCAATAATTGATGATAAATAAACATTTAGAAGAGAGGTCATTTATTATCATTGTTATTATTATATTTGCTTTATAGGAACCAACATTCTTCTAGTGGCCCAAGGAACAGTAAGTTTCATCCTTAATGGCTTTAGGCCAGAGCCCAGAAAATATATTAACCCTGGATACCATGAGTGGAATAATACAAGTGAGAATTCCAAGAAAATTCAATACAACATCTAAGACACGAGAGGGAGAGACAGGCTAAAAAAGAAAAAGGAAAGCAAGAAGGGGAACAAGAGGAACTGAAAAAGAGAGGACTGAAAGGCAGTGAAAAAGAAAAAAAAAGAAAACATCAAAGTGATGATTCCTGACTTTACACTAAATCCAGAAATTCTAAATTTTTGAGCATCAAAATATGCTTGAATTCATAGCTGGCAAAGGCTGTTGGTCTTCTGGCTCGATGGTCTTTAATCCCAGCTGGGGTACAGATCAGTTCTGAGGATGCAGACACTGGGGTCCACTCCTGGGAGGGCCATCTCTGCAAGTGAGCAGAGATGACAAAGGATTTATGAAACCACACAGAATGGCATTTCCAACTATGTTAAGGAGAAAACCTGACCTCAAGCTGGTGTGTTCTCCAGCTGATAATAATTACAAAAATACACCAGCTCAGTGCTGAGCCAAGGCTAAAACCCAGGAGGGAAATCTTTTTTTTCCTTTCTTTTTTCTTCTTGTAAATAACACCCAAAAGGCTCTGATTTTATTTTTACAAGCAAAAAATACCACCACTTGGCTCACTGTGAGAATTGATATGTGCTTTCTGCCCGGAGGGACCTCATACCAACCGAACAGCCACGCTGCCACACACCGGGGCAGGGAGGGCAGGGTCAGGAGCTGAGGACGCATGCGGGGACAGGATGGCCAGCCTCGTGGGTCTCTCTTCCTGTTGTTGTCCTCTGTGCCCTTCTTCATGTTATTCTAGGAGCAGCAGTGGTCACTCTATTCTCCACTGGGCCTACTTGTTTGAAAAATATTAAACTAAGTTGTATCTCCAGAGGCATCATGCTTTGAAGTGGCTTATTACAATGGCGTTATTTATTCTTGAAACCACGCCCATCAGAGGTGGCACAGTCCAGGGCTGGGGACAGAGGTGAGGATGACTCCGACTCCTTCCTCAGCTCACCCTTCAAGACGGTGAGGGTGAGTGGCATTTCCAGGTTACGAAGCAGCAGCTAAGGGACTGGCCTCAGTGGAGGATGCAGCTTGTCCTCTAGCCCATCCTCAGACTCAGTCCAACTCTCTTCCCATTTCATGTACTGTCTACAGTTCCTTATTTTCCCTGTGACTCCATGAAAGAATTCATTAAAATGCGGTTGGGGGCTTCCCTGGTGGCACAGCGGTTAAGAATCCACCTGCTAATGCAGGGGGACATGGGTTGGAGCCCCGGTCCAGGAAGATTCCCACATGCCGTGGAGCGACTAAGCCCGTGCGCCACAACTACTGAGACTGCGCTCCATTGGAGCCTGTGAGCCACAACTACTGAGCCCACGGGCCTAGAGCCCACGCTCCACAACAAGAGAAGCCACTGCAGTGAGAAGCCCGTGCACGGCAACAAAGACCCAACGCAGCCAAAAAAAAAAAAAGAAAACACGGTTGGTTTTATGTGTGATGCACACGTGACAAGAAATGTGGCAGATGACAGAAGTCTGAGGATTCGTCCTCTACAATCTAACCACTTATTTCCCCAAATGCTAAGTGACACTAAAATGGCCCAACGGCCAGGTTACCTCTGCTCTGTGGATGCCCACCACACCCAGTTACTAGAGCGGCAGGGAGGACCCACCCACTCTCCTAAGGCCCAAGAGTGGTAGAAGCAGCAGGACCTGGGGAGGAAGAGGCAGAGCCAAGATTCAGAAGGGTGACACGGGGACATGCCCAGGCCGTGAACAGCAGCGTCCGGCACAAGTTTTCTAGTAGGAAACTAGGGCTGACCAAGGCTGACTGCCGTCCTGGCTCGTCAAAGACGTCCTGAGCCATCTCCACTGCTCGTCCCCAGACCACCCAGTAGTGCCCCTTCCTGTACCTGTTTGCCAAGCGTGAGGGACAAGGCACTGCTGTGAGGGAGGGCCCCAGCCGGGAATCCCGCCTGGAGGACTCAGAGACAGGTCCCCCTGGTCAGGAGGCCTGCACTCAGACACAGACGACAGAGTCATGCACAAAAAGGGACCCAAAGGGCCCTGCGGCGCGGGTTCAGCTGGAAGAAACAGAGCGATGGCGGCAGGGCAGGCACACGGAGGCATTGTCTGCATAAGTCAGCGCCCTGGACACCAGCCTTTGCCCCTTGGCTGGGGTGCCCGGCACGGCAGATGCAGAGTAAGAGCCAGAGGACCGGGGCCTGTTTCTAAGTTCCAGTATCAGCTGGCTAAGCAACTGGGCTCCAGGATGTCAGGGACCCCCCACCCCTCTGGACAGTGGTCTGCAAGGGAAACATGCTCGTCGTGAGACGACCAGGGTGGGCTGGGGCAGGGGTGCCGCATGGAGAATAAACTTCACCACCAGCAGGGCTCCGGGAGAGGAGCTGACGGACGGGGGACGCGAGGCCTCGAGGCACACAAGGAGTCGGGGGGCGTGCGGGTCCACCGCTGCTTGCGGCTCAACCACGACGATGCTGAAAAGGATAACTGAACCGCTGGGGCCTTTTCCCGGAACAGGACCGATGCCCAGCTTGCAGGATGACCTAACACAGAGAGAGGAACCAAGCGGGAGGGAGTGGGAAGGCCCCACTGCGGGCGTCTCATCTCATCCTGTGCATCGGCTCCAGCACCTCCTGAACGCGCTCCAGCCCCCCAGCTCCCGTCGTAGGGCAGGGGGACTACTCGAGCCCAGCTGGTTCACGTCTGTGAGCGCAGAGCGAGAACCAGAAGCCAGTTCCTACTTCCCTGCTCTGGCTCACACAGTCTCTTACAAGAAGGAACACGCCCAGAACCAGAAGAGACAGCAACAAGGGTGTGTGAGGGGGATCGGAGCTTAAGGAAGCCCCGGTCAGACCCGGAAGCCCAGCTCATATCCCACTGTTCTTCCGGACCTCCCTTAGCCGAGGCGCAAGGGCAGCGGCCTTGAGAAAGCCTCGGGAACAACGGGCCGATGGCATCTCCAGCAGCCACCCTTTCCCGCCGGGAAGCTGGGGGAGTGGAGGGGCAGGCAGACGGGGAGGAGGCCATGCTGCGCCCAGTGGTTCCTGGCCCCCCGTCTGCCCGCCTCTCTCCTGGTCTGGAACCATCCCAGCAGCTCTTAGAGACAAGTACAGTTTCTTACTGCGGTTGCGGGAGACCTTTCAGAAATCGTGCCAGGGCCTGGGGGCCTGGTGCCAGGCAGGCTGTCGGGGGATCACCTCAGGGGGCCCGTTTAAAAGCCCGCTTCCCAACCCCCCTCCTCGGGCCGAGAGCACACGCCCCAGATTCTAACTCAGCAGGTTAGGAAAGGCCCGGATCTGTGTCTCGCCAAGCCTCTCACGTGATTCTCATGTGCGGCCCATCTGGCAACCCCACTGAGCCCTTCATGAAGTCAGGGCCACCCCAAATCGAGAGCCGGGTCCACAGAGGCACAGCCCTGGGGCTGGGCTTGAGGACGCTGCCTGCTCCCCTTTACTTTCTCAAGAAATTACTAACCACACAGTGCTTGTGAATCCTCAGGCAAAGGAACTAATAACAACAGAAAATATTATAAAAAAGTACATTTAGGGCTTCCCTGGTGGCGCAGTGGTTGAGAGTCCGCCTGCCGATGCAGTGGACATGGGTTCGTGCCCCAGTCCAGGAAGATCCCACATGCCGCGGAGTGGCTGGGCCCGCGAGCCATGGCCGCTGAGCCTGCGCGTCCGGAGCCTGTGCTCCGCAATGGGAGAGGCCACGACAGTGAGAGGCCCGCGTACCGCAAAAAAAAAAAAAGTACATTTAAGCCGGAACAGCTGTGGAGGTAAGGCAGTCTCGGCCCCAGGCTCCCTGACTCAGCAGGCTGCCCTGCTGTGGTCAGCTCTCCCAGGAGCCCACACCGGTGCTCGCGTCCCAGCGCACAGTGAGACCAAGGGAAAACGAAATGCCGACGTCCACCACTCAACCCACATCCAGACACATCAAGGTGTGAAGTGGAAACCACCCGTCTTTTCCTCCTGTGGAAACAAAACCAATCTGAACACAGCAAGACAGGCCTGCCGGCTCCTGGATGGGCACAGGGTGAGGGCCTTCCTTCTACCTTCAACAGCGCCTGTGATCATTTAACTGCAGAGACACCTCTCAACAAGAAGTCAAACTGATTTGGGTTTCTATTCATTACTGTAAACCGAGAGCAAAAAGCAGCTCTTTTAGAAAATGTTTCCACTCCAAGTCACATGTGTGTCTGGCTCTGTAAAGAGTTATATTTAGCCTCTGACATTCCATCCAGCATGTCCCCCGCTCTCGACCAGGCCTGGAGCAGTGCGGGCGCACGGTGGCTCCACTGCGGGCCTCGCTGCTCCCCCGGGCTCCAGGCTAAATTTAAACGGCAGTGCAGGCTCTCCAGCGAGAACACTGCATGGCCATCCTCAAGACAACTTCTGTGTGCTTGCTTAGCAGAACCCGTCCTAGAGAAGAAAGTACCCCATATCACAGCATGTTTTCAACACTGTTCTGGTTCCTTAACCAATTTTTAGAGGAATTTAAGAGCAGGGGGAGAAGTCCACGTCAGTGATATTTTCCAGACACACAGCAAAGAATCCACAGTAAACCCATCAAATACGGGCTCCGACAAGAACACAGGCAGCTGAAGCTCTGGTTAAAGATAGCCCGTTGTAGGGCTTCCCTGGTGGTGCAGTGGCTGAGAGTCCGCCTGCCGATGCAGGGGACGCGGCTTCATGCCCTGGTCCGGGAGGATCCCACGTGCCGCAGAGCGGATGGGCCCGTGAGCCACGGCCGCTGAGCCTGCGCGTCCGGAGCCTGTGCTCCGCAGCGGGAGAGGCCACAACAGTGAGAGGCCCGCGTACCGCAAAAAAAAAAAAAAAAAAAAAAAAAGATGGCCCGTTGTTATTCTGGCTAAACTACATTGTTATCCAAAGAGACCCTTAAAACTAAAGCATAGGGCTTCCCTGGTGGCGCAATGGTTAAGAATCCGCCTGCCAATGCAGGGGACACAGGTTTAAGCCCTGGTCTGGGAAGATCCCACATGCCGCAGACCAACTAAGCCCTTGTGCCACAACTACTGAGCCTGCGCTCTAGAGCCCGTGAGCCAAAACTACTGAGCCCGCATGCCACAACTACTGAAGCCCGCGCGCCTAGAGCCCGTGCGCCGCAACAAGAGAAGCCACCGCAATCAAAAGCCCACGCACAGCAACGAAGACCCAGTGCAGACAAAAATAAATACATACATACTAAAGTATAGAGACCCAACCAAACATCATGGAATTCCAAATAAATCTGGCTGTGATGGTCCAAGTGTCAGCTTGGAGGGTGTTTTTGGATGTGATTAACATTAAATTGTGAACTTTTAGTGCACTGCCCTCCATAATGTGGGGGGCCTCATCCAATCAGTTGAGGGGCATGAACAAATCAAAAAGACCAGTCTCCCCAGGCTGGAGGGTGTTTCTCCACCAGACGGCACCCTCAGACCTCCTGGGTCTCCAGCCGGCAAGCCCACCCTGCAGAGTGTCAACTCACCAGCCTCCATAATCACACAAGCCAGTTCTTTATAATCAATCTCTTTATCTGTACAGAAGATATATACATAAGGTAAATAAATTCTACTGTGTTCTATTCACACACACACACATCCTGTTTGTTGTGTTCCTCTGGAGAGCCCTGACTCATACCCTGGCCACGGCGTGTCTTGTTCTAAATCCCGAGTTTATCGGAAACTGCACATGTGCCCCATGAAGAATGCTCAGTGGCGACACTAGACAGTCTCGGCACAGTCACATCCTGCTCCAGGGATCGGCTCAGCAGCAAGACGTCAGCTGAGGCACTACTGACGTGAGTTCACTTAATTCTATCTCCAAGCCAAAGCCATGGAAGATTTCTGACCATGAGTCCGACCAACTGGGCCAGGTCAAAGCCGATACAAGTCCATCAAGCGGTCACCTGGACAGAGTGTCCGAAGAGCTAATGCTCTGGAGGGACCCCCCTCCTTCTTTCATCTCAGGCACGGTCCAGGGAAACCGTCCGGGGTTACCGAGGGAGGAGTCCCTGTCACTAAAGGAAGCCGAAGGGGACAACCGGGGGGAAAGAGGGAAGGGCTGGGTCCTACACGCCCATTGGCATCAAACCATTCAGTAAACCAGAGCTTGGGGAGTCGGCCCAGGAGGGCAGAGGAAGGGGGGGTGCAGCCGAGCAGAGTGGGGTGGAGGCAGAGGGCCTGGGAGAGGAAGGGAAAGGGCACCCAGGCAGGCAGCACGCCTGTGGCGCCAGTGCAGTGGTCCTCGGTGTCTGCAGCAGCTCCAGGCATGTCTGTGCATGGACAGAGACGCTGCAGGGCCCTGTTCTCCCCATGAGCTGGGCTTGTGCTGAAACGGGCACCAGTTGCACGGGCTCCAGTGGGCCTGGTGGACGGTGGGCACCATCGTCACATGAACCCAGCACCGCAGACCAGTCGGACCAAACGTACGCCAGCCCTGGCTCTAAAGCCCAGATCAACACACAAAAGCCTCAGAGGCACTGGGGTCTGACAAGTATGTGTGACCATCACAGACCATGTGTCAAGCACGTCATTCTGTAAAACGCCTCCTCAGGAAATAAGTCCCACAAATCTGGCCCTGAGCGTGAGCCCCGTTCTGCTACTACAGATTCTGGGGTCAGGGAATGCCAAGGGTGAGAGGACGAAAGCTCGCAGCCGCAGAGAAACCCTCCAAGTGTGTCTGTGCAGCCCATCCCAGAGGCGCTGGGGGTCGCCTGCTGATTGGGTCAAAGGCCCGAGGGGTGTGTCACTGCTGAGGACCACAGTGGAGGCAGGGCACCCGATGTTTCTTTTGGCCGTGTCGGGTCTTAGCTGCCGCGGGATTGTCCTTGTGGCACGCAGGCTTCTCTCTAGTTGTGGCGCTTGGGCTCTAGAGTGCGCAGGCCCAGGAGTTGCAGCATGCAGGCTCTCTACTTGTGGCACTTGGGCTCTAGAGTGCACGGGCTCAGTAGTTGTGGTGTGCAGGCTTAGTTGCCCTGTGGCATGTGGGATCTTAGTTCCCCTACCAGGGATCAAAACCGTGTCCCCTGCATTGGAAGGCAGATTCTTAACCACTGGACCCCCAGGGAAGTCCCCTGTTGGTGCTGTTTCTGTTCCTGTTTTATTCCACTGATCCACCAACAAGAGGAAACAAATTTGAGCTACAGTAAGTGGGTTTTAGGGTCAGCATGTTGGAAAAGCTATGAAATACTCCAGTGGGGACCAAAGTGCTGGGGTGGGGAGGTGGGGGGAGTCTATACACGCTGGTTTTAGCACCGTCCCACCCGAGGTGGAAGAATAGATTCTATTTCTTCTCTAACATGGGAGGATGGCCACTGAGTCATACACAAACTAAACAAATCATTATAAAGCAATTTAATTTGCTTTTTCTTGTCTCAAGAAAGAGTGAAACATTCAATCCACTTATATTTTAAATTCAGACCAAATTAAACATATATATTCAAAAATATAACTAATGCTAAAAAATAAATATTTTAATATTACATTAAAGCTAGTTGTAAGGAGACAGAAAGAAACAAGGAAATATGAGAGAAAAATCTAGAGTTTAGTGACACAGTCACGACTAAATACATAAAGTTTACTGAATAAATGCACATATAAATGAATTCAGGAAGGGAATCCCTGGTAGTCCAGTGGTTAGGACTCCACACATTCACTGCCAAGGGCATGGTTTTGATCCCTGGTTGGGGAACTAAGATCCCACAAGCAGCACGGCAAAAAAAAAAAAAAAAAGAAGAAGAAAAGAAATAGCATAAAAAAAAGAACATAGGAAAAGGGAGAAAGTGCAGAAGTGTAAGAAAGGAGATAGAAGAGGAAATGGAACACAGACCAAAAGTCGGCACTAGAGATAGCTCAAACATCTGCTGTGGCAGCTTCACTCTGATTTTTTTAACCTGGTCTTTACCAGCTCCACTATGGACAGGAAGATCAGAGATGCTGATTTTCTGAAATTCTTCCCTGGGAAGCCAAATCAAAGACTCTACCACCCTGGGACAAAAAGCGAGCAAAGCCATGGTTGTCTTCGCTTGTTTCTCTGCTGATTTCAACCTAACAAGAACTCCTGCTCTGGCTGACCTGCACGGTATTTCATGTCAAAAGGTGCTCTGAAGAAATGACTTTAGCATTATATGGTTTATTTTAATATCAAAATACACTATAAGGATCCATGTAATAACTTATTTTAATAAATAACTTCATTTTTAAAAAGAGGCAAGGGGCTGCCTGATAGACATATTAGGGTGCAGTACCATGATGGTGAATCCACGGCCAAGCATTCACCAAACCCTTCAGAACTCTACACCACAAAGAGTGAACATTATACTGCATGAACATTTTAAAAATATGTATCATACAAAATGTCCAGGGAACCAGGATGGAATGCGGACTCTGAGAAATGAAACTAACTGTATTCCAAGTAAAATAACCTCACTTAAGGAGATGGGGAAGAAAGGAGTTGACATAAATGACTCTGGGAAACAGTGTTTTGACTGGCTATAACAAGGCTACCAAGAGAAGAATTTTGCACAAACACTGCACTCTAGCTGATAAATTTACTTCTCATAGCAGCATGGGTTAGCAACTCTGAAAATACTTTACATGTATAACAGGGTTGAGTAAATAAAAACTATAAAGATGTCATCAATAACGAGAGCCACGTTTCTCACTGTCAAAGAAAGTTATGAATATGAAAGAGAGAAGCTAGAAGTAGCCCTGTAGGGCTGGACCAGTCAGAGACACTAGTACAAATCAATGTTTATTTCAAATATACACAAATAGAGAAATAAGTATCCATGAGTCCATTAGATAGGAATAATAAACGACAGACTGTTATCACACAAAGAATAAAATAAGTATCCATGAGTCCACTAGACAGGAATAATAAATGATAGACTGTTATCACACAAAGAATAAAATAAGTATCCATGAGTCCATTAGATAGCAATAATAAATGATAGACTGTTATAACACAAAGAATATAATAAGTATCCATGAGTCCACTAGATAGGAATAATAAATGATGATAGACTGTTATAACACAAAGAATAAGTATCCATGAGTCCATTAGATAGGAATAAGTGAATGAATAAGCAAATGGAAGGGAGACAGAGAACTTTCTTTACGGAAGAATCCCAATTAATAATGTAGAATGAATGAGGGAAACAGAAAACCACCTTTAGAACAACAAAGTAATAGTTGCTTCAGGCAAGATCCACTGATGATTGCCAAACTTAGTTGAAAAACTTTAAAGAGAAACAGAATATTTGGACAGCTTCAGAATATCTGATCCCACCAAATACTTATTAGCTATTGTGGTGGTTTCTCATATGTCCACAAATTATTTGATACTCTGCCCTCCCCTTGAGGTAGGCTGGCTGAACCTCTAATAGTGTTCAAAAAAGGAAAAACAGTAACTTCACAGGGGAGAAACCCAGAAGCCACAACCTAAACTCAGAGATCAAGGCAACATCATCAGTGAAATGTCATGGTAATATGATGATAAGAAGGGTACTACACCTCTATGGAATTCTCCCACCTACCCCCTCAAAATCTATAACCCAAGGCCAATCATGAGAAGACATCAAAAAAACTCAAACTGAGGGACATTCTACAAAATACCCAACCACTACTCTTTAAATGTGTCAAGCTCATGAGTAATAGCTAAGAAACTAACAAAGGAGATAAAATAATAATCTGAAAGAAGTGGGAAAAGAGGAACAAAGAACAGATAAGACATGTAGAAAACAAATAGAAAACTAATAGATGTAAACCTAACTATAAAAAATAATCACATTAAATGTAAATGGTCTAAACATCCCAATTAAAAGGCAGAGATTGTCAGAGTTCTTTAAAATGCAAGACATCTTTAAATATAAAGATACAAAAAGATTAGAAATAAGAGAATATATTGGGTGGGCCAAAAGTTCCATTCATTTTTTTCTGTAAGATGGCTCTAGTAGCACTTAGTTGTCTTTAACTTCATTCAAAACAATTTTGTTAGACTGTATGTGACAGCTGTCATATCAGCACGCATTTAAAAAAAGACTTATCAAAATTGGTGAAGTTTTGTGTAGCCATTTTAATACTGAAGATGGAAGAAAAAAGCAACATTTTCAGCATATTATGCTTTATAATTTCAAGAAAGGTAAAAATGCAACTGAAACGCACAAAAAGATTTGTTCAGCATATGGAGAAGGTTCTATGACTGATCGAACATGTCAAAAGTGATTTGCTAAGTCTCATGCTGGAGACTTCTTGCTGGACAATGCTCCACAGTCGGGTAGACCAGTTGAAGTTGATAGCGATCAAATCGAGACAATAATAATTGAGAACAATCAACATCATACCACACAGGAGATAGCCAACATACTCAAAGTATCCAAATTAAGCGTTGAAAATAATTTGCACCAGCTTGGTTATGTGAATCACTTTGATGTTTGGGTTCCACATAAGTTAAGCAAAAAAAACCTTCTTGACCATATTTCCACATGCGACTCTCTACTTAAATGTAACAAAAACGTTCCGTTTTTAAAACAAATTGTGACGAGCAATGAAAAGTGGATACCGTACAATAATGTGGGACAGAAGAGATCATGGGGCAAGTGAAATGAACCACCACCAACCACACCAAAGGCCGGTCTTCATCCAAAGAAGGTGATGTTGTGTATATGGTGGGACTGGAAAGGGAGTCCTCTATTATGAGCTCCTTATGGAAAACCAAATCATTAATTCCAACAAGTACTGCTCCCAGTTAGACCAACTGAAAGCAGCACTCCACAAAAAGCGTTCAGAATTAGACAAAAGAAAACGCATAATCTTCCATCAGGATAACGCAAGACCGCATGTTTCTTTAATGACCAGGCAAAAACTGTTACAGCTTGGCTGGGAAGTTCTGATTCACCTGCCATATTCACCAGACACTGTACCTTTGGATTTCCATTTATTTCGGTCTTTACAAAATTCTTAGTGGAAAAAATTTCAATTCCCTGGAATTGAAAAGACACCTGGAACAGTTCTTTGCTCAAAAAGATAAAAAGTTTTGGGAAGATGGAATTATGAAGTTGCCTGAAAAATGGCAGAAGGCAGTGGAACAAAACAGTGAATATGTTGTTCAATAAAGTTCTTGGTGAAAATGAAGAATGTGTCTTTTATTTTTACTTAAAAAAACCAAAGGCACTTTTTGGCCCACCTAATACTATGCTAACACTAGTCAAGAGAAAAGTGGGGTACCTATATTAATATCAGACAAAGTAAACTTTAGAGCAAAAAATATTAACAGGGATTTTTAGAAAGGTCACTCATGTTAAAGGGGTCGATTCATCAAGAGGATATAATTACAATTTATTTATTTTTATTTTTCTTCCAGTCTTCTTGAGATATTACTGACATATAGAACTGTATGTCTAAGGTGTATAGTATAATAATTTGATTTACATACGTCATGAAATGATTATCACAGTAAGTTTAGTAAACATCTATTACCTCATACAGATACAAAATTAAAGAAATGGAAAATTCTTTTTCATCTGATGAGAGCGCTTAGGATTTACTCTCTTGACATCATTCATATATAGCATACGAGTGTTAATTACATTTATCATGTTGTACATTCCATCCCTAGGACTTATTTATCTTATAACTGGAAGTCTGTACCTTTTGTCTGCCTTCATCCAATTCCCCCTCCCCCAGCCCCCACCTCTGGTAACCACAAATCTGATGTCTTTTTCTATGAGTTTGTTTGTTCACTGAAGTATAACTGACCTACAACACTATGTTAGTTCCTGTTACACAACATAGTGATTTGATATTTCTATACATTTCAAAATGATCACCATAAGTCTAGTTACGATACATCACCATACAAAGATACTATATAGTTGTTAACTACATTCCCTACACCGCACATTTCATACCCATACACCTATTTCTTTCCCCCCCCACCCCCTCCCATCTGGCAACCACCTATTTGTTTTCTGTGTCTATGACCTTCTCTCTGTTATGTTTCTTCATTTGTTTTGTGTTTTAGATTTCAAACATATGTGAAATCACACAATGTTTGTCTCTCTTTGACTCATTTCACTTAGTATAATACCCTCTAGGTCCATGCATGTTGTTGCCAATAGTAAGATTTAATTCCTTTTTTTTATAACCAAGTAATATTCCACAATGTGTGTATGTGTGTGTGTGTGTGTATGTATGTATGTATGTGTGTGTGTGTGTGTGTGTGTATATATATATATATATCACATCTTCTTTACCCATTCACCTGTTGATGGGCACTTAGGTTGCTTCTATGTCTTCGCTACTGTAAACAGTGCTGCAATGAACACAGAAGTGCATATACCTTTTCCAATTAGTATTATTGTTTTCTTCAAATAAATATCCAGGAGTGAAATTGCTGATCACATGGTAGTTCCGTTCTTAATTTTTTGAGGAATCTCCATACTGTTTTCCACAGTGGCTGCACCAATTTATGTTCCAGCAAAAGTGCATGAGGGCTCCCTTTTCTCCACATCCTCACCAACATTGTTATTTGTTGTCTTTTTGATAACAGCCATTCTGACAGTTGTGAGGTGACATCTCATCGTGGTTTTGGTTTGCATTTCCCTGATGACTAGTGATGGTGATCACCTTTCATGTTGACCATTAGTATGTCTTCTTTGGGAAAATGTCTGTTCAGCTCCTCTGCCCATTTTTTAATCATGTTGTTTGGGGCTTTTTTGATGTTGAGTTGTATGAGTTCTTTCTATATTTTGGATAGTAACCTTTTATCAGATATATCGTTTGCAAATATCTTCTCCCACTCACTAGGTGGCCTTTTCACTTTGTTGATAAGCTTCGCTGTGCAAAAGCTTTTTAGTTTGATGTAGTCCCATATGTTTATTTTTGCTTTGGTTTCCTTTGCCTGAAGAGACAGATTGAAAAAAAATATTGCTAAGACTGATATCGAAGAGTGTACTGCCTATGTTTTCTTCTAGAAGTTTTATGGCTTCAGTCTTACATTTAAGTCTTTAATCCATTTTGAGTTTATTTTTGTATATGGTGAGAAAGTAGTCCAGTTTGATTCTGTTGTGTGTAGCTGTCCAGTTTTCCCAACACCATTTATTGATGAGGTATATTCTGGCCTCCTTTGTCATAAATTAATTGCCCATATATGTGTGGGTTAATTTCTGGGCTCTCTATTCTGTTCCATTGATCTGTGCAACTGTTTTTGTGCCAGCACCATACTGTCTTGATTACTGTAGCTTTGCAGTATAGTTTGAAATCAGGAAGCATGATACCTCCAGCTTTGTTCTTCTTTCTCAAGACTGTTTTGGCTCTTTGGGATCTTTTGTGTTTCCAAACAAGTTTTAAGATTATTTGTTCTAGTCCTGTGGAAAATGCCACTGGTATTTTGATAGGGATTGCAATGAATCTGGAGATTGTCTTGGGTAGTATAGTCATTTTAACAACATTAATTCTTCCAATCCATGAACTTGGCATATCTTTCCATCTGTTTGTGTCATCTTTAATTTCTTTAATCAGTGTCTTATAGTTTTCTGAGTACTAGTAATTTACCTCCATAGATTTGTTCCTAGGTATTTTATTCTTTTCTGATGAGATTGTAAATGGGATTTTTTTCTTAATTTCTCTTTCTGATTGCTTACTGTTTGTATACAGAAGTGCAACAGATTTCTCTATATTAATTCTGTATCCTGCAACTTTACTGAATTCACTGATGAGCTCTAGTAGTTTTTTGGTGGCATCTTGAGGACTTTCTATGTATAGTATCATGTCATCTGCAAACAGTGACAGTTTTACTTCTTCCTTATCAGTTTGGATTCCTTTTCTTTTTCTTGTCTGATGTGGCTAGGATTTCCAATACCATGTTGAATAAAAGTGGTGAGAGACAGCATCCTTGTCTTGTTCTTGATCTTAGAGAAAATGCTTCTGCCTTTCCACCACTGAATACGATGTTAGTTGTGGGCCTGTCATATATGGCCTTTATTATGTTGAGGTATGTTCCCTCTATACCCACTGTGTTGAGAGTTTTTATCATAAATGGATGTTGAATGTTGTCAAAAGCTTTTTCTGCATATATTGAGATTACCATATGATTTTTATTCTTCAATTTGTTAATAGGACATAACAATGTTAAACAATTATGCACCTAATAACAAAGCTATGTTATATGATATATAAATCCAGTTATTATTGGGTACATTTCAGTACACTTCTCTCAGTAATTAACAGAACAAGTAGAAAGAAAATCAGTAAGGATATAGAAGATTTTAAAAAGCACTGTCAATGTGACTTAGTTGACATTTATAGAACATTTTACCCAAAGACAGTAAAATACACATTCTTCTCAAGTGCACATGGAATATTTACCAAAGTAGATCATATTCTGGGAGATAAAACCAACCACAATAAATTTTTAAAAATTCAAGTCATACAAAGTCTGTTCTCTAGCTATAAAATTAAACTAGAAATCAATTACAGAAAAGTATCTGAAAAATCCCTAATATTTGTAGACTGAATAACATAATTTTCAATAACCCATAGGTCAAAGAAGAAATCAAAAGAAAATTAGAAAGTATTTTAAACTGAATGAAGATGGAAACATGACATAAGAATTTGTGGTAGGCCACTAAAGCAGTAGAGTGAAATTTATACCAGTAAAGGCCTATATTAGAAGAGAAGGTCTCAAATCAACCATCTCAGCTTCTACATTATGACAGCAGAAAGAGAGAAGCAAATTGTATCCAAAATAAGCGGAATAAAGTAAATAACAGAGATCAAAGCAGAGGTCACAAGAGAGAAAACAGACAAATAGAGAAAAACTAATAAAACCAAAAGGTGGCGCTTTGGAAAGATCACAAAATTAATGATCTTCTACCTAGACTGGTCAGGAAAAATAGAAAACACAGAGTAACACTGTCAGAATTGAGAGGGGTGACTACAACTGCACAGACATTAAAAGAACATTGAGACAACATTATGAGCAAGTTTATGCTTACAAATCTGACAACTCAGAGTAAATAAATTCCTTGAATGACGCAAACCACCAAAGCTCATTCAAGAAGAAATGAGTAACTTGCACTCAGAGTTTCACTTTATGAGTACTTTTACTTTCCTTTACTCTTTAATAAAGAGATGAATATCTATATGTCTATTTAAAAAAAAAAAGAATTTAGGGACTTCCCTGGTGACGTAGTGGTTAAGAATCCACCTGCCAATGCAGGAGACACGGGGTCGAGCCCTGGTCTGGGAAGATCCCACATGCCGCGGAGCAACTAAGCCTGCGCACCATAACTACTGAGCGTGCGCTCTAGAGCCCACGAGCCACAACTACTGAGCCTGCCTGCTGCAACTACTGAAGCCCATGCACCTAGAACCTGTGTCCCGCAACAAAGAGAAGCCACCACAATGAGAAGCCCGCGCACTACAATGAAGAGTAGCTCCCGCTCGCCGCAACTAGAGGAAGCCCGTGCGTAGCAACAAAGACCCAACACAGCCAAAAATAAATAAATAATTTTTTTTTTTTTAAAAAAAAGAAGAATTTATAGAGGTTAAAAACCTCCCCACAAAAGCAAACTCCAGGCCTAGACAGCTTAACTGGTAAATTCTACAAAACATCTTAAGAAAAAATAATACCAATTCTGAACAAACTGCTCCAGAAATGTGAAGAAAAGGAAATATTTCCCAACTTATTCATTCTATGAGGCCAGCATTACCCCAATATCAAAACTAGACACATTATAAGAAAAGAAAATACAGACCAATATATCTCATGAACACAGATGCTTGCCTAAACATTTGAAAACCAATTAATATAATTCATCATACTAAAAAAGAAAAACTATATGACATTCTCAATAAATCCAAAAATAATCTGACAAAATCTAACCATTATCCATTAACCATCTAACCATTATCTACCATTCCTGATAAAAATTTTTGGAATAGAAAAGAACTTCCTGAGATAGATAACAGAAAAAAAAAAAAAAATCAACAAACCAGCTTGAGAGAATTTCCTAATCTTTTTTTTTTTTTTTTTTTTTTTTTTTTGTGGTACGCGGGCCTCTCACTGTTGTGGCCTCTCCCGCTGCGGAGCACAGGCTCCGGACGCGCAGGCTCAGCGGCCATGGCTCACGGGTCTAACCTCTCCATGGCATGTGGGATCTTCCCGGACCGGGGCATGAACCCATGTCCCCTGCACTGGAAGGCGGACTCTCAACCACTGCGCCACCAGGGAAGCCCCGAGAATTTCCTAATCTTGATAAACAGTATCCACAACAAATCTACAGCTAAGGTTGATTATGATTCATGATAAAAGACTGCTTTCCCCCTAAGATCAGGAACAGGACAAGGATATCTGCTCTCACCATTTCCAGTCAACACTGTACTGGACAGTTTAGCCAGTGCCATCAGGCATGAAAAGAATTTTAAAATGCATCCAGATAGGAAAAGAAGTAAATCTATCTTTATTTGCAGACATCTGGATCATCTATGTCAGGAGTCAGCAAACTATGATGCGAAGGCCGTGTACATCCTGCTCCCTGTTTTCTCTTGCTGTTGTTTGTTTATTTGGATAAATAAAGTTTCACTGGAACACAGCCCCACCCATTCATCTACTTACTGCTCTCACCCCAAAGCGGAAGAGTAGGGTAACTGAGACAGAGGCGTCATGGAAAGGAAACACAAGAAAAGATGCTCCCCATCCTTAGCCATTATTGAAATGTAAGTTAAAGTAATGAGACACCACTACACACCTATTAGGATGGTTAAAACTAAAAAGACTGACTAGGTCAAGTCTTTTCGCAACAAGGATGCGAGAAACTGGGTTTCTCCCCCACTGCAGGCGGGAGTGTAAAGGCACAGTCGCTTTGGAAGTGACCTTAAACACATGCCTATCGTTTGGTTCATTCTATTTATCTACATATCATCCTCTTCCCAGATACCTACCAAAGAGAATGATGTTCAAAGAAATACTGGTACACAAATATTCACAGCAACTTTATTTGTAACAGCTAAAAACTGGAAACAACACAAACAACCATAAACAATGAACAGATGAACTGCAGTTATTTCCATTCATCCGTAAAAAGAAGTGAGTTACTGATGCTGCTGCAACACATCAAAATAATTATACTGAGGGAAATAAGCCAGATGAGAAAGAGTACCTATGGTACGATTCCATTTACACAAAGCTCTGTGGAATCCAAACCAGCGTGCAGTGAAAGAAAACAGTAAGTGGTTGCCTGGGGCCAGGGCAGGATGGGGTGGGATGGGGACGGTGGGCAGAGAGGAAGGGGCACTAGGAAACTTGGTAGCGGTGGACAGGACCAAAATCTTGACTGTGGCAGAAGTCACAGGACTTCATGTACAGGCCAAACTTATCAAACTACACGAAATATGTGTGGTTTATTAAATGTCAATTACATCTCAACTGTTTTCTAAAAGTTTCCAAAACTGAAAAACAGGTTCAGGTGGGTGGCCCTGTGACATGGTGACCTGCAGAACAAGGATGCAGCAGCTCTAAGCCAGAGCCCTCACTCCCAAGACTGGGCACCCGAACTTTTTCCTTTCTGAGGAGCTTAGGGCATAAGGATACAGGACCAACACGGTTGCCTGAAGATGCCGCTTTGTCCTCACTACACCTTTCCTACACCGGGGCTGCACGCCTGCCTGCACCCCACACATCCATTGTTTAACTCAGCTACAGAAAGACACCAGTGACAATTCAAGCACTTTCATTTCTGTCCCTCTGCATGATCCTATGGGTGAGTAAAATCATAGTTTTCAAAAGGAAGGAGCTCCTAATTTTTCTCAGACCATGTAACAATCTTCCCCACACAGCCAGAATTAAGTTTTGGGCCCTGTCTTTGAACTTTAAAATGGGACCCTACAATGTACCAAGGAATAAAGCAAAGAATGGCAAAGTGCAGAAATGGTTAAAAATCACAAGTTAAAAGCAAACTATAAGGACTTCCCTGGTGGCACAGTAGTTAAAAATCCACCTGCTAATGCAGGGGACACGGGTTTGAGCCCTGGTCTGGGAAGATCCCACATGCCACGGAGCAACAAAAAGCCCGTGCGCCACAACTACTGAGCCTGCACTCTAGAGCCCATGAGCTACAACTACTGAGCCTGAGTGCCACAACTACTGAAGCCCGCGTGCCTAGAGCCTGTGCTCCACAACAAGAGAAGCCACTGCAATGAGAAGCCCACACACTGCAACGAAAGAGTAGCCCCTGCTCGCTGCAACTAGACAAAGACCACGTGCAGCAACGAAGACCCAATGCAGCCAAAAGAATAAATAAAATTTTTAAGAAAGCAAACTATATAAAATAAACAACAAGGTCCTACTGTATAGCACGGGGAATTATACTCAATGTTTTGTAATAACCTGTAAGGGAAAAAATATCTGAAAAAAAATAACTGAATCACTGTGCTATATACCTGAAACTAACACAACATTGTAAAACAACTATAATCCAATTAAAAAAAATTACATGGCACATATACATGCACCTTAAATGTATTTGATTTTCATTTCTCAAAAATAAATAACTTGCAAAATGAAATGGAAAAAGCAAACTGGAGCTTTGAAAAAAATGTGTTGTTCTCATTCCAGATAAATAATAAAGCAGGAATCTCTGTGTTCTTTTTAGATAATTTGTCTCAGCAGACAAGTGTTTCATTTTTTCGTTTCTGGAGATCCATAAATTAACAGGATACCCACATGCCCAATCTCCCAGTTATAACTCAGGCCCAGCGTATTCCCTGAGCCAAGCAACTCGGCTATCCGGGTCCAGCCTCTCCTCCCTCCTCCCCAGCCTCCTTATCACATGAAGGCGAGGGCGGTTTCAGAACCAAGGAAGACAGCAGGTCTCTAAAAACAGAAAATAGCTTGTACGTGACAAGCAGCCCTCTCATGTGGCAACATTTAACACAGGAAAGCAATTTAAAATGAGCTGTACACTCGGGAACAGGAATGACATGCAGGTTCCAAGTCAAAACTACAGCCATACACTAAACAAGAATGCAGTGTGTGTGTGTACATGACATGAATTACAGATGTCCACACAGATACAGGGCTGCGCGCCATCTCTCACACACGCACGCGCACCGACGTCCTCAGGAGCATGCCTGCGTGTCAAGCACCGGCCCCTGCAGGCTCTGGGCTCTCACAGTCCTCCGGGCAGCCCCGTGAGGCAGCACTGTGATGACCGCCCCCCAAACAGAGAGGAGGACCCGCGGAGAGGGTCAGCGCGGCCCCACACGTGCACTCTTGCCCGGGCTGCTGTCCTGCCGCGTGCAGTTCCACGCATGCTGCCGCCAAGGAGTACCAGCTCGCCGCCTGCTGGGACACACAAACGAAGAGCGGGACCGCAAGGTGGTCTTAGAGCTAACGGGAGCCTGATGACAGGTTTTTTCATCCTGCTACCTCCCACCCCCACCCCGTTCAGCGTACAGCTTCCTGAGGGATCTTCCTCGTCATCTGGGCCTGAAAAGCACTGTGCTTCCCCTGCGTGGCGCCCCCTCGTCATCAGGAAAGGCTGTGTGGGTGGACCCTGGGCCCTGGGGTGGGGCTGGTGCAGGGGCAGTGGGGGAGCAGCCATGCCTCCGGAAACGCGGGGCCTTGCAATTAAGTCCCGGAAACTCGTCTGGATCAGAAAAGTGGTCATTCCACGGAAGGTCCAGAGAAAGGCACTAAAAAGGGGGACAGGGGGTCACCTCAAAGCCCTCTCCTAATGGAAGCAGAAGCTTGGGGAGAGTTCACCCGGCCGGTTGCATCATGTTTCACCGCGTGCACCGGACCCTCCACCACGTAGAGGGCGGGGGTGAGGAAAAGAACATCTAGACCAGGAGCGGCCTCGGCGCCCTCCAGGCTGGTGCTGCTGTAACCGGCCCCCCAGCCCAGAGCCGACTCTGCAGGAGGTCGGAGGAGGGGGCCAGCGCTGGCTCTTCAGAAGACCATAAAAATCAGGCCTGAAAACACAAGAGAAGGCAGTGCTATTGGTCTAATTCACAGCCAGTCGTCAGCTGAGGGCCCCGATGGTGCCCTGGGGTGATGGATGCGGCGGAAGGCTTCCCACCTGTGACAGGTGACACCGACCCACCGCACAGGGAACTCGGCCTGGGAGCCTTTCGGCTCAGGGACCGCTGGTTCTGGCTTTACATGCCTGGGAAAAGCAGATCTTGCCCTGGAAGAAACAGTTCGCACCCTTCCCGGCTCATTAAAGCTAATTTTGCAAATTCCGAATATCTCACGTGAACCTTCTAATGGGTTTTATCTGGCTTTGGTTACTGTGCTTTTTGTAAGAACTACCTTGCTTCACTAACAGACCTCTTTCCAACGGAAGACTTTTGTTAGCTTGGAAGCGCTGAGCCTTCCTCTCCGAAGGTGAACTTTCTGGCTCTCTCCTTAGACAACAGCCGTCTACGCCGCAGTCTACACCACAGCCTCCGCGTGCGTTCGCAGGCAGGCAGAGGCCCACAGGGCGTGGAAGAAGCGGCCAGCGCTGTCTCCTCCCCGGGCGGGGAGGGGCACGGCCTTGGCCACACCTCATCGTGATGCCCTGTGCATACAGCAGTCACTCAATAAATACGGACTGGACCCAGGGGGTGGGGGTGGGGGACCCTGAGGTTTGGGGAATGAAGTGGCGAAGCTCAAGGGGGATGTTTCCCGTGCGCCCTACAAAGTGGACAGGTTTGTCACGGACGGGAAATGACTGGAAAAGATGAAACCGTGCTCACAACTGCGGAAGCATGAAATGTTCACGAACTCAAGGGCTAGAGCCCTTAATAAAGGCAAGAACTCAGTATCCATCTTACGGCACCAAGAAGGGCACAGATCTGGAAGAGGAAAACTAAGAATAGGTTTTAAATTAAAAAACCTGAAGATCACACCTTAAAATGACTTTCCATGATTTGGGAGATTTTTAAAGTGGCATCTTGTAATAGAAAAAAAAAGCAAGAAAACGTAAACCTGAAGTAAACGTTCTCTGGTCAGAAATATAACAAATATTATTTCAAGTAAAATACAGTTTTAAATTGTTCTTAATTCTTTGTAGTTTGGATTCTGCGTTCCTGACAATGCTTCCTTCTCCGCTAGTAGAAAAAAACCTGTAGAGCTGACTCACAGCCACAAGGCAGCCTTCTCCCCGCTCAAGGCCAGCCCAGGCCAGGAGGTGTCTCTGCAACAGACACTGAACTTGTCACTGATGCCCGAAAGAGACCCCAGCAGCGTGAGTTGAGAATGTCATTAATCTAAGGTGAAGGTGTTGCTAAGGACCCTGTTCCCACACACGAGGCAGGGAGCAGGTGACCAGCCAGGACTCCATCCAACGTGCAAAAACGCCCTGAAACGCAGAGCAGCAACTGCAGGTAGTTTTTAGGAGGTATTTCCACTCTGTGTTAAGGTAGGGGAAACTGGGAAGTGGGTGTAGCTCCACACTCCCACTCAGGCGGGAGTCATGACCCAAGCTGGGCACTGCGCGTCTCTGGGCCTCTCACAGCAGAGGGTTTCCACTGCAGAGACCCTGCCACCCCGGTCACCCGGAATCACCTGGAGTCATCTCTGGGTGTCATAGCTGGGGGTGCTAGTAGTGGCACTGAGAGGCCAGGGGTGCTGCTAAACATCCACAACACACAGGGCAGCGCCCCCATAACAAAGGATTAACCTGCCCAAAATGTCAACAGCGCCAAGCTTGAGAAACCCTCACAGTCTCTTTCGGCTCCAAAATTCTATAACCTACATGTCTGTTGAGTTGAGGGGTAAATACTACTTCTTTGGGTATAAAGCTAACAAAGAAGATTGGATGACTTGCTGAGACCAAGTGTAAACCAGGGTGAACTCAGGCCTCCTGTAACCAGACAGGTGGTGAGAAATCAGGCCTGTAAGACGGCTCCCTCCTCCACAGACGTCCGACACCAGCATCCCTCGTAGGAAGAGGGAATGGCTTTAAATCTTATCTCACGGGTCTGGAACAAGGCGGATTGCAGGACTCGGCTCTTCAGCTGATGCCCTGAACTGAGCAGGGACGTAACCCAGGAGAGCTGGGAGGCCAGACTCCATGCCTAATGCATGCTCTGTTTTAGCACTTTTTGGAAACTACACGCCCCTTGGGTCTAAACAGAGGCAGTGACTTGCTGAGTTCCTGAGGGCTTTCTTTCACTCTCTCCCCTACTTTCTCTGGACACGCCCGCAGCTGAGGGCGCCCACCATCACGTGGCACCCTGGTCCCAGGACACGGGATTCCTGTGGATACTGAGGCCTATATACTCACGTGACATTTTCTTGTCCTGAACTCATCCATTCTTCATAGCTATTTATCTAAAAAGATGCTTATTTTTAATGTAAACACACTGATTTATATTGGCAGCTCCTCTACTTAAAGATATGCTGGAATTTCCACTGAAACTTTTTATTATTCAAAGTTTGCTAGTGCAGGCCTGAAAATGTCCCCAAGCAAAAGAGGTCTAATCTTTTCTACAAATATCACTGAACCACTTTTTAAATCCAAGAATGTCAGATAATTTCTTCTTTACTCTTGAAACTTAAAACTGGATTTTTGTTTTTCTAAGAAAAAATCAGGACACCAATATGTACTTTAGATGAAATGTCTTTCCTACACAGAAAAACTAAATGTAAAAACTTGCTATCTCATCAAAATAAGGCATCAGGGAAGCTTTAATAGGAGAAAGTTCCTCTAAATTCGGTTTGTAACCTAAACAATCAGAGGACTATATATAAAATAGATAACTCATAAGGACCTGCTGTATAGCACAGGGAGCTCTACTCAATACTGTGCAATGGCCTATATGAGAAAAGAATCTAAAAAAGAACGGATATATGTGTACGTATAACTGATTCACTTTGCTGTACAGCAGAAACTAACACAACATTGTTAATCAACTATACTCCAATAAAAATTAAAAAAAAAAAAAGAACCAGAGGACTAATAAAATCCTAGAACCCAAGGGGAATAAAGCCAAGAATGACACTGTTTACATCCGCATAGCATTTTATAATGTACAGGACCACGTTCACGTACAGTCTCACCTGATGCACCTAAGAGTCCTGTAAAGTGGGTATTTATCTATAGATAAAGAGAAGAGGGCTCGGATATATTAGGAGACAATTACAGCCTCAAAACTTGAAAGTGTCAGAGGCCAAGGTAGAAACCAGGTCTTCTGACTCGAAATTATTTAAAATAACAATTAAGAAACATACAAATTAGGCCCTGGTTTCTCATCTGTCCAGGTTGTAATTTGTTTGAATAGAAATACGTGCCGGCCCCCATCTAAAATGGCTAGTGAACCCCCTGCCCCTTTCCCAAACCACAACTAAGAACAGACACTCACCTCTCCCTGCTGGGCCAGTGCAAGGCCACGAAGGCAGCAGAGGGGAAGAAGAGAACAGTCTTACCTGATTATAGCTAAGGCGTCTAAGTTCTGCAAATCTGAGGACACTGCTAGGATGAAACCTGGGGCCTTGGAAGGGGCCTCCTTGTAATGGAGGAGTCCAAAAGCCTACACTTGATAAGGTTCATTTTCCATTTGCCTCTGATTAATTGAGGATTAAATGAATTGTAGTAAAGTAGTAATAGGAGTATTAGCAGCAGCATCAACAGTTAGTAGTGACAGTAAATCTCTAAAACCCAGCACTGAGAGCTTATTATACCAGGCCCTCTGCTAAGCACTTAATTATGTAATTAATTTTAATTTTACTATATCGATCAGTGTAATTTTTGTTAGCACTCACATAGATAACTTTGATAGGAACACTATATATAGTCACTGGTTTGCAAAACAATCCTACAAAGTTATACGTTTTTCTGCTTTTTTATAGGTAAGGAGATTGACATGGACAAGTCCTACAGTGGAGCTGAGATTCAAACCTTGGTGTAGCTTACGTTCTTCCTGATGAACAGGAATTCAGAAAGGAAGAGATCGCTACAGGCTAGAGACCTAAAAACGCCTTTACAGAGAAGTGTGTTGAGCTGGATACCAGGGAATGAGTGGAACTGAACAGAAAGAGGGTGATCTGCACTGGGGTAGATGGGCCATGACAATAAAACAAATGGCGACACACAAGGATGATTCAGGAGACAGTGATGGAACACTTCTACAGAGCCCAAGACCATGCTCCAAATCACGTGATTTCCCCAACAACACTGAAATGAGTGAATACACTCTTAGGGTCAATTTTCTCTTTATGACACAGCCATTATCTTGTAAAAGAAAAGGAAAAGGCTACGTTTCTCTAGAACCCAAATCCTCTACGGAGAGGGGTGGTGTGGACGCCAAAGTGCCTCGTCTCCGCCACCCGAAGCCCAAACCCGGTGATTCTCCCGTGAAGGCAGCGCCCCTGCTGGAGCCCAGGACTTGTACAGCCCAGTCCTGCGGGGCAGGGCAGGAGAGCCAAGACAGGACCCCAGACTGGAGTCTCTGAGCGCCAGTTAAAGAGTCTTCCTCCAAGTTTTGTGAGAAGTAGCTTCAAAACTGGGAGCTGAGGGCTTCCCTGGTGGCGTAGTGGTTGAGAGTCCGCCTGCCGATGCAGGGGACGCGGGTTCATGCCCCGGTCCGGGAAGATCCCACATGCCGCGGAGCGGCTGGGCCCGTGAGCCATGGCCGCTGAGCCTGCGCATCCGGAGCCTGTGCTCCGCAACGGGAGAGGCCACGACAGTGAGAGGCCCGCGTGCCGCGAAAAAGAAAAGAAAAGAAAAGAAAAAACTGGGAGCTGAAAGGCGCTGCTCGCACAAGGACAGAAACACCAAAGTCCTAACACGTTTTATTTACTCTGCACATAGAAAACGTACCTGCCGAGAACAGCACAGAAAGCAAATGTGTTAGTGGAAGAGGGAACAAAACACGAAAACGCACTCGTCCCAGAGAAAGTCACCAGCCTGAGGATGCCCAGGGGAAGCAGCCCTCTGTGCTGCAAACCACATGTAGGGGGCAGGGGAGGAGGGTCAGCCACGGGGCCACCGGGAGGGTATTTGTTCTGGCTTCAGCAAGGGCCAGATCCCTCATCCAACGTCACAAGACGTCCTTTAGGCCTGTTCTCTCATCACCATTGCCTAGGGTAGAGACAGACAGACACAGACACGGACACCAAGGGAGATGGAAACGCAGCTCCAGCAAGGGTTTCTCTGTTTTTCCTGGGGCTTCACCCTGCACACCTCCTGGAGCTGTGCTGACACGACAGAGCACTGCAGAATCGCAGAATTAAGCATCTCTGAAGCCACGTGCATACTTTGTTTTCCATTTAAATCAAAGTCTTCCCTCTGACCTACCCACAGAGTGAGCTAAACTGGAAATGTACGGAAATTACGACCAGATGCTTCACACGGACAGTCACCATCCATAACACAGCCTCCCAGAAGTCAGGCTGGGACGGAGTTAAGGGAAAGAAGAAATAACAGAATAATAAAAGAACACACTTGTATACCAGTCCTGAGCTCTGCATGCAGTCAGCATCTACTTCAGAAGACACACACTCCAGGGACCCTGGGCCCTCGAGGAGGCCTCTCAACCTGAGGTCACAGATGATCTTTTGGGGGTTGTAACCCCCCAAATAGTATATAAAATTTCCACATATGTACATGAAAGTACTATTTGGAAAAAAGGGCCATAACTTCCATCATCTACACGGTGTTCCTGACATAAACTACTCCACAGATGAAGGTCTGAAACAGGACCTGGTGAATTAAAGACACAAACATTTGTTCTTACTGAACCACTGCTCTAGAGGTTCACGGCTAACGTTCTCTACCGGCAGTGGACTTAAAAGTGAGACCAAATACGGTCAGAGTGAAAACTCCATATCTGACACTAGATATCAAACAACAGATTACCAACCCAACCAAATAGTGGTCTGTTTTTTTCTTCCTGGTAAACAAACACAGGAACTCTTAAAACACTAGATCCAGTAAGTAAGGTTGTAGCAGATTAAAAAACAAAACAAACACAAAACCTGAGCTTCTGAAAGATGTAATTTCCTAACCTCTTGGAGTAGAAGAGGGCTTCAAACCAAGGTTACCCGGCTCTAAAAACTTGCAAACTTTCAGAAGAGGAAGACATTTCTATGAACTGGGCTTTCAAAACCTTCAAATGAATTTTCAATTAACAAATAAAGTAATTCAACGAATCAGTTAAAAATTCTCTTGTATTCCCATAAAACCACTTCTTTGGATCTGAAATTCACACTGTGAGTTATCTAACAGGGGAAAGAAATGTGAATGTGTTGGTGGTAGGGGAAGAGGAATGCTGCTTAAATTACTTTCAAGCGACTTGGATTAAAACCAATATTATTTCCCCAAGGTCCCCAAATGAATCACATGCAAAGCTGGGAAGTGGGTCCAGAGTTCCTGACACCCACGTGTGCTCCCTCCTCCACCCAGAAAAGGATCTGAGAGGCAGCGGACAGCGGAGCCTGGGATGGGTGGTCCCTCTCACCTCACCCTGTAGGCATCTGAATCTGAAAACCTGGAGAGCTCTTCACCTGTCCTGTTACCAGCAGAGTGGGGAGCTGCTGTCCCAGACACCTGTATAGTGTGGGACAGCAGTAATTCTCCAAATTTTAAGTTGCTGCGTTTCAAATGATCAATGCTCATTACTCTTCAGATAAACCCACCCAAGGATGGGGATAACGGCTGTGCAGTTGGGTATATATATGTCTTTATAACAGGACAGCCCCATCCTGACAGCACTGATGCTTAGCAAGACTCATTCAACCCCTTCCCCCAACCCTATCAGACCTTCGTGGGTGTACATGTGCTCTGAAAAAGCAGAGCCAATATTTTAATTTCATTTTATACTTGAAAAATGAAAACAAAAGCATTACCTTCAGAATATAAACTTTTAAAGGAAGGTGTGTGACCCTTAAGTTATATAGAAGGGGGCCTACATTAGGTAAAGCCGAGGTTCTTGTTTCCAGCTCCAGCTGTGGGTTAGCTTCTCCAAAAGGCCTCGGCACTCCAACTTTGGAGAGCCCACGCAAGCAAACTGCAGTTTTTACTGCACCTCTGGGCTCTCGAGAAGGGGGCGATCTTTAACGCAGCAGGTAAAATAGCTGTAGGCTGAACCCAGAAAATAATAGGATGGGTGGGGCATGACCCTGAGGGTCATTAGGGAGACTGCGCCAATGGGCCAGCAGGAAGGCAGAGCTGAGCCTGAGACTTCCAAACACTGCCAGGCCCTGAAAGCCCTCCCAGATGACCATGTCTCTCACACAAAGCGTCCCCAGATCTGCACAGATTGCGATCAACCAAACGTCATTTACAAGTAAAGAAAAACAAGTCACTGCAAGTAAGACTCATAAGAAACAACAAACATTAGATTTAGACCCCCAAGAACGTCAGATATTTGAAGTCTCACATGCAGAATATAAAACAGCTGTGCGTGAAATGTTTAAAAATAAAAAAGTAAGGGCTTCCCTGGTGGCGCAGTGGAGAACCCACCTGCCAATGCAGGGGACATGGGTTCGAGCCCTGGTCCAGGAAGATCCCTCATGCCGTGGAACAACTAAGCCCGTGCACCGCAACTACTGAGCCTGTGCTCTAGAGCCTGTGAGCCTCAACTACTGAAGCCCACAAGCCACAACTACTGAAGCCTGGACGCCTAGAGCCCATGCTCCACAAGAGAAGCACCGCAATGAGAAGCCTGTGCACCACAACGAAGAGTAGCCCCCGCTCGCCACAACCAGAGAAAGCCTGTGCGAAGCAAAGAAGACCCAACGCATCCAAAAATAAATAAATAAATAATAAAATTTATTTTTAAAAAAATAAATAAAATTAAAAAGGAGTGAAAATGAGCAGGCAAAAGAAACCAGATTATAAAAAGAATCAAGTAAACTTTTAGAAATGAATATAATGGGTTAAAAAAAAAACTTCATACATTGGTTAAATAACAGATTAGACATGGCTGGCAAAAGAAACAATTGTAAAACAAAACTAAATAAATAACCCAGAACAGCACAAAGAAAGAAGAACATGAAATTACAACAGAAAGGCTGACAGTCTTGGAAGATGGAAGACTGAATATATCTAATCAGAGTTCCAAAAGGAAAGAGTTACGAAAATAGAAGCTGGGCAGTATTTGAACTCACACTACCTGAGAATTCTCCAGAAAGATATAAAGTCACAGATACACAAAGTATAACAAACTAACAAGTAGAATAATTAAAAAGAAATGCACCCTAGACACACATAGTAACATTTCAGAACGCCAAAGAGAAGACAAGATCTTTAAAGTGGCTGGAGAAAGACAGGCTGATGACGTGACTGCAGGTTTCACAACAGGAACGATGGAAACCAGAAAGCATCCGTGTAATGGAGCCCAGGCTCCAAGTCAAAATAACTGTCAACCTAAAATTACATACCCAGTAAATCTATACTTCAAGAACAAGATGAAAATAAAGATATTTTCAGATATAAAGAAAAATGAATTCAACATCAAGAGACCTACCCTAAAGGGAGTGACTGTGAACTATTCTAGAAGCTTCCTAACTGACCTACCCTCTCCCGCCATCTTGAATGTAATATCAGTCCAACACATGTAAAATCATTTGATCAGATCACTTCCTGCTTCAAACTGCCACATGAATTTCTAGAACCTACATAATAAGGTCCATGACCATCTATCTGGCTCCTCAACTTACCAGCTGTGACCTGGGCCAGGTAACTAACCTGCCTGAGCCTCAGGTTCAGCACCTGCAATGTGAGCCCTATAGGGACTGGCCGCTGACATGGGCTAAGACCCCCTAACGTAGCGCTCTCTGCAGTGCCTGGCAGCTGATATTAGTTATCATTACGATAACTCATTGGTCCCAAAATACAACAGATGCATTCCCAACGCCACGGTGTTTCCTCCACTTCACTGGCCCCTAACACGCCCATTCCCCAAAAATCTGCACTAAGTCAACCAAATTACTGCCCAAAGTCCAGCTGCTTCTTGAAATTTTCCTCTACCAGGCCAGCCCAAAGTAAGTGCTCTCACTTCTGAACACGTAAAACATTTACCCAAAGTGCTACTCTGTTCATTAACTACCTAAACTGTGTGATGTTTCTGGTCTGGGGAAGCGCTTATCTCAGCTGTCCCTGTTCTGCCTGTGGAAAGCTCTACTGCCATGAAAACGGAGATTTTTGCCTAATAATGATGGATTGGCTGATTGAGCTCCAGAGCCCTGATAGAGACACTTTAGAGGAAAAACATAGCACCAAATTTAAAAAAAAAAGAAAAAAGGAAAGAAAAGGCAGTTGTCTTAGGATGTGCTGCATTCCTTGTAATCCTCCAGACAGCTGCACTTCATTCTAAAGACGTCAAATATTTTCCTTAGAGAAAGACATCCCACGAGGAAGTCCTGGTGGGCAGGAAGAAGTGATAAGGGAACTTCAGCTGTCAGCTTACTTCAGGAAACATCTTTCAGAGTCTGTTTCCCAAGGAAGTCAATTTGGCCTGGTATTTGTATCACCCAAGACAAAGAAAACAGTCCCCCAGGAGCTGCCCGGCTGGCACGAACGAGGGGTCCAGTAAACACGGGCTGATGCCGAAAAGGCAGAGCAAAGCAGCTACTCAGATGATTCCGTTTGTTTGTTCAAAAAAAGGAAGAGGCAGGTATTCTCATCAACCCTCTTTCAGTTTTCCAGCTAAGCACTTGCTGAGGATGCCACAGCTGGTTGCCCAACCCAAGAGCCAGGAACAGCAAATCTCTCAAATGGGTCACAAAGAATGCGTGATCAAACCCAACTTCAAGGCTGCCCGTCCTTCTTGCACTGCAGCTGACATTAATTCAGGAGCTAGAAAAAGCCACAATCACATGCTATCACTTTTAACTAAGTTTTCCCACTTTAAAAGAAAATCTTTACTAAGTGTCAAATTTAAAATTCCACTATTTTGTCTAGGAGGCCCCCAAAATGCAATTGTTTTCATTATATTAAAAAAATCCTTATCAAAGAAAACTAGGGGGAAAAAAACCCAAAAGAATCAGTCAGAAAAACAAGAGAAAAGTAGAAAACAATCAGCCGTAAGACCTGGTGGTCCAGTGGTTAGGACTCTGCGCTTCCACTGCAGGGGGCACAGGTTCGATCCCTGTTCGGGGAACTAAGATCCCACATGCTGCACAGCACAGCCAAAGTATATAAATAATAATTTTTTAAAAAAAATCAGCCATAAGACCTGCTACTCAAAGACAGCACCTATCATTTTGGTTCACTATCTTCCAGATGTTTTTCCTCTAAGGAAAAGATGTTTTGTGTAATTGGAATCCTATGGTGTATGACTGTGTTACTTAAATGACTCCACAAGCATTTCCCCATGTTTTTCTTCTTCATAGCCTCATATAACTACATAGAGTAGATGAAGGAAAGAAGATGTTTAAAGTAAACCAAGTCAAGAAATGCCATTCTCGTTCTTCCACAAAAACTCCTGTTTTTACTGTAGTAAAAACCAAGAATTTCCAGAAGTTTCTGGGGTCACTGGAGATAAGATACATAAAAAAGTGCTTGGACGCATAGGAAGTGTTTAAGAAATGTTAACTGACTTTCAAGTGACAAAGGCAATACTTACTATAGTCCCTGGAAAGATACAAAAGAAATTAAATTCAGCCTCTGTTCCCAATGAATTTTTAATAACACTGAGAAGATAAAATGCATTTACACCCAACAACTAAAGCGCAACATAATTCGGCATGCAATAATCCTGGCTCTTCAAGGGCTTGGGATGCCTTATTCCTTTCTGCACCCCTAGCATGAAGGACATATTACAGATACTCAGTAAATGTCTGTTGTACTGAACAGAACTACAAACTACAAGCTACGCTTCAGAGACAGTAAAGATCACTGTGAGCTGAGGTTAAGTTGGGCAAAGCAGACAACGTGAACATGGAAGAACTTGATGTGAGCAATATTTTGCAGAAAGAAAGCTGAACCATAGAAGCCTTGGGATGCTGTGAAAATGAAAGATGGCATAAGAAAAAAATGTTTGTATAGTCCTAATCTATTAACGAGTTAGATGTTTCTACACAAACAGCTTTGAAACCTCAGCTGTACATATTAACTACTCATGGGAAAAATAATATATATATATAACACATAGTAGATATTACTTAAAAACAAAGAAGACACACCAACACAAAGTACTACAGCATTCCTAGCCATCAGAAACAAGGGCTAATTCTCAGGAAGCTTTGTGTGTGTCATGACATGTGGGAAAAGGCAGAAAATTAAGGCCTTAGATCTCCACATATAGAACCACAGTGGATGCTGTCCTTACTAAACTAGGTGTAAAAGAATGTGCTTACCAAAACTTTCTTTCAGGAACCCTTTCGACTCCACTGAAGCTATCTGCATGTACTGTGAGCATCCAGGGGGCAAACACAGGAGATGTGAACTCGGCTTCAGCCCTAACAGCATCACATTCACCACCTGATTATACACTTGTCTTAAAGAGAATCCAGTGTCATGACTAGGGTATCACTTAGCAGACTCCATACATCCTGACTTCATCCACACACAAATTTTCCTTTGTTTTACTCCACTTGTGCTTGTGAAAAAATGCAAAGAATTTATGGAGAAGGAATTTGCTAAGATTACATCGCTAACAGCTGCTGGCTGGATTGTACTAAATCCACAGCCTCTTCAGTCACATTATATGGCCATCTCAAAAAGTGGGCTATTAATACAAATCTGGTTTCTTTCAAAAGAACTGATTTAAGCCTACCCCGCCAGGCTGCCTTAAGAGCAAGTTTCCCAGAGCTTGGGGTTGGGCGTGTGAACACTCTGTCTGTAGGTACCGCTGCAATTACTTGTGATTAAGAATCTCTAATAGCTGCCCATTCAGTCTCCCCAGCCTGAAGCACTCAGAACAAATGCCTTCAACAGGCCCTTCAGGAATGAACAGCTGATCTGAAGCGGGGCATGCTTCAGGGCAGGTGGTCCTTGTTTTTCTGAACACACACATGCACATGCATGTCTGATAACGCTTGTATCAGTCAGATATAATTAATTCAAAAGACTGAAAACAACACAAAATAGGTCATTTAAAAATGTTTCAGAGGTCCAAACATATGCAAATGGAAAATTTACAATTTTTTTCAAAAATGTCCTGGAAATTATGATTTTCAGATTTTGCTAAACTTTCACACACAAATTGTCTTACCCCAAGAATACACAAACTGTAACTGTTTTAACTCTAAATGAAGCACTTCTCTAGGACATCAAAAGATTTGGAAACCCAACAATAATTACCACATAATCATTCAAAGAAGACATGTGGTATATAACATTTGCAAAGATGAATTGCACCTGTCACCAATTCAACAAAAGAATACTTTTATCTACAAACCACGCAGCGTTGAACATTTAAAAATCTGGTTAAAATGATCCATAACAAGGACTCCATGTCAAACAGAATAGTACAAGTAGCCAAAAAAATGGATTAACACAAATGGTTGATTTCCACATCTGAAACACATGGGATGTCACCCTGAGCGAGTTACTGAATCTCTCCGTACTTGTTTCTTAGTCCACAAAATGGGCAAAATGATACTAACAACCTTTTAGAGTTATCAATATTAAATTAATACATATTAAATTTTTATAACAGAGCCTGGCAAAGGGTAGCTAATAAAGAATGTTTGTATTATATCAGGAACCAGATTTTTTTTAAAATGCGAACACGCATAAATAATAGCAATTGAAAAGTGTAATCATGAAAATAAAGGAGACACAGCTGTGATGCCCTGTGACCGAATACAATTTTCAAGATATTACTGTATATTTAGAGCATAAGCAAATAACAGAAAAGAGCTCCCTACTAAAAATGATAGCTACATCCCTTCAAAGTGTATTAATACATCCTACCACCTCTATTCTTTGTCATTAGTGCTATTTTGCAAAACTGTGATTATTCCTCCTGTGTTCTACAGGTGAATACCAGTCCTTAGCGTTAAGAAAGGCACACAAGTAGCCCCTCCGGGATACCAAAATAAGAAGTTAATGGGGACTTTCCTGGCGGTCCAGTGGTTAAAAAAAAAATTAAATTAAAAAGAAATTTTTAAAAAATAAGTTAAGGGGGTGTGAAGGCCTTAGCATCCACTAGTTTTACTAACAAACCACCAACTTGAAACTCATTCCTGAACTAAACTGCCAAATGTTTCTGCGATAAAAACTGCAAACTCTCATGTGAACAGATCTTCTCAATAGGGAGTTGTTCCAGTCTGTGAATAGGACACTGTCAGTGTGACCAACAAAGCCGGGAGGGGACATTCCTGACACCCCTGTCCCCTGGCTAGCCTTTGATCATTCATCTCTCCCAACCACACGTTTGTGGAAACCACTTTCAAGCACAGCATAGGGACAACATCTACTCCCTGAACTTCGCCCTCATCACAGAGCCCTGCTCCCCGGCTTCTGCCCGGACCCTCACTGTTCACGCCACCCCCGAGGACCACCCCCCAATGAGCCTCCAACACAGAAGCCTTTGTTTTCCTAGTACGCCGCCCACCCCACCCCCAAACAGTCACTTGGGGCTTCGCTGTGTATACTCTGGCAAACATCACGGGATGACGATGGCAACTAAGCAGACCACAGACCGACCCGAGAACGGGGGGGAACTGCTGATGCCCCAGGCGAGGCTGGCGCGGCGCTCGGGACCCCGGGTCTGAGTGTCCCTTACTCCTGGGGGCAGACTTCGGGCTCAGTGCTCTCTCTGGACTCTGCTCTGAGGACTACGTGGGACCGCGGTCTCGAGCGCCTAGCGCGCGCCCACGGCCCCCAGCGTGTGGTCTCGCCGTCCGGCTGCCCGGGGCCTCCAGCCGGGGGTTGGAGGTGTTGGGGGTGGGCTGGGGGGAGGAAGGACAGACCAACGCCCCGTCCGAGCCGCCCCCGGGCCACTCCAGAGCGGGCTGCAGGGCTGGGCGCCGGCGGGACAAAGGGGACCGGGAACGGGTCGGCTTTGTTCGAGGAGTGATGGAGCGCAGGGCCACGGGCCCCGGGCCGGACCCCGCACCCCGGGACGCCCTGCACCCAGACCCCCAGACCGCCAGGATTCCCTACCTCTGGGACCCCCGACGCCCGCACCTCTTCCCCGGCCCGCACCCCCTACCCCGACCCGGGGCCCGCACCTCTGGGGCCCCCGCACCTTCGGGGCCGCTCCCCGCCCCTCCCGGACCCCCACATCCCTGACCCCGTACATGGACCGGACCCCCGCATCCCCGGGATTCCCCTCCCTGAACCCAGGAACCACCGCACCGCCCACCCCCGGGCCCCCGCGCCCGCCCCCCACTCCGCCCGGACCCCTCCGGCCGCGCCCGGCGGAGGCCCGCGGACTCACCCCGCAGGAGCAGCAGCAGGGCGAGCGCGGGCCGCCGCCTCAGCGCCATGTCGAGAGCAGCTGAGGGGCCGAGGGCCCGCTCCCGGCGCAGGCGCCCTGCCCGCGGCCCTGCGCCCGCCCCGGTCACCATAGCGACCACGGCGGCGCGCCGTCGCCATGGTGCACGGGAAGCCCGAGACGAGTCTGGTTGCTATGGAGGCAGGGATGCTCTGGACCGGGATCCCGGGGTCTGTTTCAAAGAATTTGGTGGAAGGAGGTGAAGGAGCGCGTTCAAGAGTGGGCGGGGTTAATTTCCACATCTATAAAATGAATCCGTCACTACAGATCCGGGAAGGAACGCTCCATTAAAATTTGAGAAATGAAGTGCTTCTTATTTTACAAATAAGGATGGAGCCCAGTTACTGTGGAAGCATTATTGTCTGCGCCTCTTTTGGGGCCCAGACTGTAAATGTGATGAGAGGGGAAAGCGCTGAAATCTGTATAAAACATAAGCAAGACGTGCATTATACAGTACATAAAAGTGATGTATTTCTAAAATAAACATAATCCTTCGTTTCTGTTTTAGATCAAAAGCATGATGGTATACCAAATAGTTTGTTATGCAGAAAAGCAAGATAATTCTTTGCTCTGATTTCTGAATATTGGGAAATGTTAAGGTTAGGGAGGAAAAATGGAACAGAATCTTTTGAGGACCAACACACAAGATGAAGAGGATTAAACATACTGGAAATTGGACTCAAGGATGCAGGAGGTCTTGATACGTTTAATACTGTGGGAAATTCTTTTATTATTTATTTATTTGGCTGCGTGGGGTCTTAGTAACAGCACACAGGATCTTTGTTGCTGCGTATGGGATCTTTAGTTGCGGCATGTGGGATCTAGTTCCCTGACCAGGGATCGAACCCGGGCCCCCTGCATTGGGAGCTCTGAGTCTTAACCACTGGACCACCAGGGAAGTCCCACTGTGGGAAATTCTTGAAATAGCTGGTTTTACATCCAACGTAGAAAGTACATCCCTAATGCTCCAGGAAGCAACAGAGTCAAAACAGAATTCTCAGTATAGTTATTAGTAAAATATGACAGAGTTTCTTTCCAATGACTAATATTTTTTAATGTTTAACTTAGGGACTTCATTTTTCATACAGTCACCCTACGTTTTTTTTGTTTGTTTGTTTGTTAGTTTGTTTTTTTGTGGTACGCGGGCCTCTCACTGTTGTGGCCTCTCCCGTTGCGGAGCACAGGCTCCGGACGCGCAGGCTCAGCGGCCATGGCTCACGGGCCCAGCCGCTCCGCGGCATGTGGGATCTTCCCGGACGGGGGCACGAACCCGTGTCCTCTGCATCGGCAGGCGGACTTTGAACCACTGCGCCACCAGCGAAGCCCAACCCTAGGTTTTTTTGTTTTGTTTTTTAGTATTTTAGTATTTTTAGTTTTTACAAAAGTAGAATTTTGTAAGTGTGTATATATGTATATATATACAGGGACTTCCCTGGTGGCACAGTGATTAAGAATCCGCCTGCCAGTGCAGGGGACACGGGTTCAAGTCCTGGCCCGGGAAGATCCCACATGCTGCGGAGCAACTAAGCCTGTGCACCACAACTACTGAGCCCGCCCTCTAGAGCCCGTGCTCTGCAACAAGAGAAGCCACTGCAATGAGAAGCCCGCGCACTGCAATGAAGAGTAGCCCTCGCTGGACACAGCTAGAGAAAGCCCGCGCACAGAAATGAAGACCCAATGCAGCCAAAAATTAATTAATTAATTAAAAAAATAAGTATGTGTACACATATATAATTTACTATACTAAATTATGAATGCCAAGAAACATGAAATAGACGGACGTTGTTGACAAGGATATGCTTCAGCTGCCATCACTATGTGATCTTCTTTATGTCTTTGTAACTGCTCACACTTTTGTAAGTGTGAGTTAATTACATTCCTCCAAATCTCATAGAATAAAAATATTGAAATAACTCCACCACCTATTGTGTTTCTACTGTCTTTCCTTTACTAAACCTTCTTTCTGCTCTAGTTTACCATGTTCCCAAGTCACAAGTAAAAATTATTTTATGGTGATGGTCTGTCCCATCACTAAACACAATAGAGAAATTAAAAACAGTAGAATTCTACTTAGGCTCATTGACTTTCCTTCTGCTCTCTCTTTGCTCTGCCATTCCCTTTAGCTCCCTTTATATGCTCCCTTTATATTTCCTTTATATGCTCAGGCATGTTTGCCATTGTGGTGACCTGGGAAATATGAGGCGGTGTCTGATTGTGGAAAGAGCAGTTTTCAGAATCAGTGCCTCTTTTCTCCTGCTGAATTTCCTGTGTTTGCGCTGTGAAATTGTTCTGTCTGTTAAATGGTCTTTTCCGCGAGGGAATCTTTTGAAACTCAGAACAAGATCACAGAGAAAGGCTCCATGAATATTCTATATGGAGCGGAGGTTCCTATGAGAGTGAATGCAGGTGCTTCGTTGTAAAACACTGATTTTCCTCCACAGATGGAGTACACGTGTCATGACTAGTGGCTGAGACAGGATCCTGGAATGGAGCCTAACTAGTGACATGGTAGGAGGCACTTGACTGTCAAGTGATCTGCTCCTCCTTATGATTTCACTGTTCTCTGGAGAGCTCTGGCCCTGTGCAGAAAGGCAGCAGAGCCCTGGACGCATTCAGTGAGCAAGGCTGTGGAGTCTGTGCTTCTATCACCACATTATCCAACTAACTACGCTTGTTTCTAATGGTGGCTTACTAAGGAGAGATACATGTCTTAAAAGAGCTCAGGGAACTAAATGTATTTGTGCTAAACTTGAACAAAAGCATTTGCAATGCTTTTCAAACCAAAACAAAGTGCAAATCAAGTAGCAAACGGGGAGTGGAATTTTCCTTCGAGACTTGAAATCAAGCAGGACCCTGTGGGGTACCCCCAGGTACAAAAGCCTTTCCATGTCCCCAGTTTCTTATTTGTAGTGTTGACTGAAAAAAAATGCACAACCTAAAAGTTGACAATTGGGTTTCATTTGGTGGACTTGCTGAGGACTTAAGCCTGGGTGGCAGCCTTTCCGAGAGCTCTGAGGCACTGCTCCAAAGAGGTGAGGGAAGAGCCAGGATATATAGGAATTTTTGCAACAAAAACCACATGGTCAGAACAGCAAGAGATTACTGTTAGTTAAAGAAAAACCAGACATCTCAAATTAATGAATTAAGTGCTTTTCTACATATAGGAAGATGCAAGAGTCTGGACTTATTGAAATCATTCCTTTGATATGCTCCTTAACTATCTAAGGCCAGTATCCTGTTTTTCTCCCTCCTGAGTCCCTTCAGGGTATACAGTTGGGGGCGGCTGCAGTGGCTGAGGGCTTGATGGCCGAAACATCCTTTGTTTACTGATATGGCGGGCCGACATTCTTCGTCCACAGCAGGGAAAAGGCTTCAGCCTCCTAGACCTTCCCTCAGTTCCAAAGGACAGATGCAAATAGTTACTAATTAGAGAAGAGGGGGGGCTGCAGAGACAAGGGAGGAGCAGCTGAGAAACCATAGTGCTTCCATAAAGAGGGGTCCTGTTTCCTTAAGGGATTTACATTACAATATGTCTTTGAGTTCTTCAGCAGGAACCAGGGCCCCCACCAGGTGGAGGATGGTAATTTCAGGCTGAGCACAAGATTCCTGGGGCACTGCCCTGTTACGTCCCCACCAACCAAACAGAAGGAAGTCACACACCTTGAAGCCCTCAGCCCCAATTTGGCCTTTAAAAACTGTTCCCCAAAAACCACGTGGGAGTATGGGAGTTTTGAGCACGAGCCACCCATTCTCCTTGCGTGGCCCTGCAATAAACCTTTCTCTGCTCCAAACTTCAATGTTTCGGTTTGTTTGGCCTCACTGTGCGTCGAGCACACGAACTTGGGTTCAAAAAAAACTCACCTCCAAACAGACTGGAGAGATGCTGGAAGCAACATGGGGGGACATGGGCTCTGGAGTCTGAAGGACAATGATTCCAATTCTTGGTTTTTGTAAACTTGGGAAAGTTGCTTAACTTCTCTAAGCCTTGGATTCCTTGTCTGTAAAATAGGGATAACAACACCCACCTCAAATGGTCATTTTGAAGATCATGTGAGATAAAGATTTGGAGCATACCAGGTGCTCAATACATGTTTGTTGCCTGGACCCCTTCCCTTTCCTACTATTTTGGTTCAGATTGGGCAAAATGGCATAACAGTCCTGGAAAGTCTTGATAAAGAAAAGAAACTTAAGTCTGCAGATGGGTCAGAAGGAATGAGAAGCAGAGAGGGAGTTTTACATCAAAGTGTGTTTATTCTTTTCGTGTTGATGCCGAATTCAGCCTCTGTACCCCAACACTGGATTGAATCTCAGAGACAGAGCTTTGGGTGAAGGAGAAAAGCATAGCTTTATTGCCTTGCCAGGCAAAGGGGGCCACAGTGCGCTAATGCCCTCAGAACTGTGTGTCCCGACCTGGAGCGGGTAGTGAGGAGTTTTATAGTAATGGTTCAAACAGGAGGGTGTGATCAGCTGGTGGACATTCTTCTGCAATCAGAAGAATTGGTGGTGAGGTAATCAGGGGTCAACGTCATCAACCTGGCTCCAACTGGTCTGGGGTCTACGTGCTTGTGGGCAGCAGACAGTTAACTTCTCCCGCCTGGAGGGAGTTTCAGTATCTGCAAAACAGCTCAAAGACATTGTGATGTGCATCCCCTGAGGGGGCGCCAGGACCTGCCCCGAGGCTGCACTATTGTCTCCTGACTGCTCCTCCCTTGTCTCTGCATCCCCTCCCTTCCCTGATTAGCATCTGTTTGAACCTGCCCTTTGGAACTCTGGGAAGGTCTTGGAGGCTGAATGAAGCCTATTTCCAGCAAACAAGAAATGGGGGACACAGGAAGACTTTTGTGCCCTGGAGCCCCACAGGGTCCTGCTCAGTTTCAGTGTGACTAACTTCTGAAAAAGTAACAGGAATGTGCTTCTGCTCCTTTGCTGTGCATTCTACACTAGAGCAACGACCTGAAGTCAGCCTCCAGGCAGGAGAGAGTGGGATCCACTGACAGGGAAGTCACTGACCCCAGAGCCTCCCAGTAAAGCACGGCCCGCTGGGTTGATCCAAGGTTCTGTGGCTCCAGGTTCCCTCTCGTCAAGTCCCAACTTCTTGCAGTATTTCCAACTCTGTTCTCGCATATTTGTCTCGTCTACCATCTTCTCTTTCTCTTCAATGTCTTTCCTTCGTTTTTTTTGAATAGGAGGACACCTCTCCATAACCTGAGGAAATAGTATGTGGACTGAAAAAAACAACACACAACCTGGAAGTTGAAAGTTATGTTTTATTCGGGACCTTACTGAGGTCAACAGCTGGGGAGACAGCCTTGCAGATAGCTCTGAGGGACTGCTCCAAAGAGGTAGGTGAGAGCCAGGATGTAGAGAAGTTTTTGCTGAAAAAAAAATCACATGTAGTCAAACATCAAAAGATGACTGCTAATCACAAAAATAAACAGACATCTCAAACTAATGACTTTAGTGCTTTTCTATGTATGGGAGGATGCAAGAGTCTGGGCTCATTGAAATCAGTCCTTTGATGTGCACCTTAACTAGGGCCTGTATCCTTTTCTCCTCCATCCTGAGTTCCTCTCAGGGCTTACAGCAGGGTGGGCTACAGTGTCTGATGGCTTGCTGGTGGGCAGCATTCTTTGTTTACTGAAATGGCAGGCAACAATTTTTTTGTGTGCAAGTAGCAGACATCCCCTTTAACGATAGAGTAGGGGGTCCCCATAGAGAGAGAACCAGGCATGGCTTTCTAGACATAAGAGAAGGCATTTCTGGCCTGAGCCATTTTGTGATCGAATCTTGGCCACAGCGCTTGCCCTTGAACAGGTCTCAGTAATCAATGCTCTCAGGGAAGTAAGGGAATGTGGGAACACAGGAAAAGCAGTCAAGAAACAACAGCTCAGAAGTAGAACAGAGTCCCATTTCCTCTTCAAGGGCTACATATAACATGGGATCCAGTCTCTGAGTTCTGCAGGAACTAAGGCCCCCACCCAGGAGGAGGACAGAGCAATGATGTTGACCCTCAAGCGTGGACTCTGTTGACCTTTGCCCCAATTCTATGCTGAGTTTGCCTCTGCTCAAGCCCCTTCATGAAGATGCACGTGACCCTTAGGGTAAAACTTCCCCAGTTTTGCTCTTCGGGGAAGATCCCCTGCGTTCTCCTTACTTGCTGCAAGTAATAAATCCTCGCTTCCCCCACTCCTTGGCTTGGTTGTGTCTTCCGGCTCCACACCCACCAAGAGGTGAACCCCGCTTTTCTGGGGTAACAACCAGACATGCTGCTTATGCTGGATTAAGAAGCGAAGTCTGCACTTTGATTTATTTGCACGTTCCTCTCCTTTGCAGGGGTTCACTCGAAAAAGGTCATATTAATGCTAAAGTTTGGGCTTACGGTGGCTTCCTAGAGAGAAACTTTTTTAAGAAGCGATTGAGAAGGCCTTACACGTTTCACACGAAGGAGGCTCTGTGCCATGTGCTAGAGTGTGTCAGTGTGTGTGTGTGTTTAAGTAAAGATATCATACATGCTGTGGGTGAAAGAAAGAGCCCCTCCCCTCTGCCCAGGGTCAGCGTCAGTCAGGACCTCTTTATTCACCAGTGTACAGGCAGCCATGGCACCACCAACAGGGATGGACAGTAACATGGCCACGAGGAAGCCTGACATAGGAGTTGCTTCTCCCGGGCTGAGAGCCCTAAGAATCAGGAATCCCAGCTCCCTGTCAGGGTGTCAGCCTCAGCACCTTCTCTGAGAAAGCAGAGAAACAGGGCTTGGCTGAGTGCCAGGATGCCAGGGAAGAGGGGTCAGGGATGCTGATAAACAACACTCCCCATCGCCTTCCAGAAGGACATCTGCTGAGAGAGAAAACAGACCAGCTCTTTCTTTCTCTCCACTTGGTCTCAAGAACTTTCCACTGACCTGGAGAAAAGTGAGAAACTTTTCCTAATCTATGCTCCAGGGCTGGGGACACGTGTGCGACCCGGTTGTCCTGAAGCAGAGCCAGGAGCACCTGTGGGGGTGAGAAGAGGCAGGGCAGACAGGCACCTGCAGCCCGTGGTGCTCCAGTCGTGTGCCTCCAGGATGCCCCAACCGATGTGTTTGCAGACTGGAGATATTTTTATCCCAACCCTCCAATGAGAGCTAATTTTCTCTTCACACAAATGGTATGACGGAGTGTTTACTTCCTGGAGGCACCGGAGAGAGACCAGGGTGTCCTCTTCTGCTGCAGGAAGGCTGTCTGCCTTGGAGTCCCTCCGGGGGTCAACCCCTCCTCCAGGGTTTGGGGTTAGGGGAAGGAGCTTCTCCCTGCTCCTGCTATGATGTTTATCTTGGGGTCTCTGTCCACAGGGGCCAGACTCCAGCTGCTCAGCCTGGGGCCCGTCTGTCTCCTGCCTCAGTTAGGTACAGACTCCTGGATATACATTCAGTTAAATTTATTTATTGTGCCACTTAAAAGGTCAATATCTTTGCCTTCCTTTTTTACTTTAGTTATTAATATCTGGGAAAGTTTGGTTAAATATCAGGCTGTGATTATGGATCTCTCATCATTGCGTTTCTATGTTTGCTACACGTGCACAGGTTCGGGAGCACCGTGCCATCCCGAGGACAGCATGGGGCAAGCTTGTGGCTTTCACCCTCCTGGCTTCCACTCCTCCCCTCCCCCTCTGCCTCAGCCTCAACAAGGAAAATGCTGCCCTTGCCGGCCTCAGGCCTCAGCAGCCTCTCCCTGTCAAGTTCCCTGAAACCTTAGCTGCTCTCCCAAGTAGGCCTGGTGAACATTTTCCTCCAAACAAACACAGTCCTCTCCATAAGTGAAATCATGGCAAACGATCACGTGATAGACATGCTTTCCAAGTCACGGCCTCCAGCTGGAGGACCACGGGTCAGTGCTGGCCTTGTGAAACGTCTTCTGAGGGCCTGCCACGTGGTGCTGGCTTGATGACCACATTAGAATGTTGAGAAACACATGCACATAGATGTCATAATAATGACATATGCTACAGAATCACCTGTAAAAGATTTTTCAGAATAAAAGAATATCTTTGTGTTCGGAATGATTGAGGAAATCTTCTTCCTGGAGATGTGGAGAGAGCTGTATAACCTTTGATAATCACCTTCCATCATTTAACTATCCACCCGGCAAAGGCCATGCGTATTGTGTTTGTGCCTGGTACTGAGCGAAGAACCAGAAATAATATGGGCACAGTTTCCTTCTTCAAGGAGCCCACAGTCCGGTAGGAGAGAAAGGAGGAAAAATAATCATGCCCTAGGCATCAAGTAACTCATAGAATGAGCTACCATGGATCTCCGCTGCTCTGTTCCATCACACAGGGAGATTCTCAATAAAATAGGATAGAAAAATTAAAATGCATATTGAGTTCAAAATAAAGAAATCCATAAGCAACAGAAACGAGGAAGGAATTTAAAGCCAAAATAGTAAGTCTGCAAACTGAAGCCATGGCAAAGCTAACGGGAGGAGGAGGGTGCAAAACCAGGGGAGCAGTTCATCACCACACCGGGCAAGGGGACAGGCCTTAGGACCCATGTGCAGCAGGACTTTGGATGGAAATCCCGGCTCCCTCAGGGGAATTTGGCTAGGAAAAATCTCCATCCATCATTTTCTGCCCTAGGCTCTGGGTAAGAAAAAGAAAACAGTTTCCTGTGAGAAACTCAAATTTCCAGGTGTGGGAAGCCCCGCCCCAGAGTCCTGCTCGGATCTCTCCGTTCGAGGCGCTAGGCGACCTTGAGCTTACCTGTGCCACCGCTGGCCTTGGGGCACTGTGTTGGTCGGCGGAGTAGGTGGCCATGGGGAGCCTCCTTGGCCTGTGCCTGGCGGCTGGAAGTTATTTTAGGTTCTGTGAAAGAGATGCTTTCTCATCTTTAAGGCTTACCAGAAACTCTGATTTGAAGAGAATAAATAGATTTTGCAACAAACTCCAGGAAAGTCCAAAGCCTCCAACCCACACTTACGGCCATAGAGCGCCATTGCATAAGCCTACGGATTGGGAGAAGAAGATCCTAATATGGTCAGGTCGCTCCAAAAAGGAAGATGAAATCCCAGAGACTGTCTCGTTTGAGATGCTTGATGCTGCAAAGAACAAGGTCCGGGTGAAGATCGGCTATGTAATGATTGCCTAGACAGTGGCAGGATGCATCTCGATGGTTATTGAGGGCACGGAGGCTACCAAAAGAAACGAGTCTTTAACAAGCCTGAACCTAGAAAAGAAAGCTCGTCTGAGAGAAGAAGCTGCTGTGAAGGCCAAAACAGAGTAGCAGAGATATCCACGTTGGCTGGATTTGGAAAATCTAGAAACAATGTTGCAGTAGCAGGCCTTATTAAAATGAATGTGGTATGAGTTCCCTAATTCTGCTCTAGAGCTACAAATAAATTTTCTTAAAGAAATGACTTGTCTATATTTTACGGCTTTGATCCAGGTTAAATGCAGCCTCAGCTTTTTTGAGAAAAATGAAAGAATGAAAAGTGAGACAACTTACTTGAACTTTAATATTAACTCTTCTTTAGAGAGTCAGGTCCCGTACCTTACTTTAATTCCCATTACCAAAGTGACATCTCCCCAGAAGCCAAACGGTTTCTAGTTCTGCATTTCTCTCTCTTCTGTGTCCTCATTTCTGAAGAGGTAATAAGGAAGGCCAGCTGAGTACACTGCCCAGGTGCACGCTGGAGAGCTAACCTCCCCAAATACCCTGGTGTTTCTCGAGAGCCCTGGGAAGCAGCCAGAAGACACTATGCCTTTGTCAGGCGTGCTGGTAGACAGAGGCTTTTAGGAGAACAGTCTTTGAAAAAGTCCCGGCAAGGTGATGATGGAGGTCTGGCCACAAGTTTCTGAGGATTTTGAAATCCCAGCACTGTGGAGTTGCTTGGGACCAGCACAGTCACCTCTTCTGCTCCATGGCTTACAATCCCCAACCGGTCCTTTTCCTTCTGCCTTTACACTAAATTTCTCAGTTATGAAAATCTATCAAATGCATTTTCTTATTCAATTAGTGTCGAAAACTAAGCATTTGCATCTGCTGTGTATCTTACTTACAGTTCGACGAGGGTGCCAGGCTGTCTCATATTTACGTATGGATGCCGGTTTCTATTTAAGTACTTCATTTATTCTCACGTGCTTCAATAGTATTAACGGGTGGCAGGTCCGCATAAACATCCCAACCTGCTGGTGCTCTTCAGAGGGTTATAGCAGATTAAAAAGCAATATATGCAGCTGTTTGGGAATTTGGTTTAATAAAATACTCAGTAAAATGTAATGCACCACTCTACCTACAGCTCCATAATCTATCTGATGACGTTAATTGTGTCTGTCTATATGCTTTACAGTACTTTAACCTTAGCTTCATTTTAGATATCAAGCTCTTTGATTTTTATCACTTGCAAAGTTATCATCAAAAAGCATTGCTTTGTATACATTTTAGCAGATTAGTTTGTGTTGATTATTTTGGAACACTTAGGTTACATCTTATCTAAATACGGGTTTTAAATATGGGTAAAATCTAATGTACTTCTTTTAAAAAGTGTATCATCTTTCTTCATAGAACAATACCATTTTTAACTTCTAAATAAGCATTTTAAAGTGTTGTATCTTGGAGATATATTGTAATAAAATGTATGATTAAGTCAAAGCTCAAAAAAAAAAAAATTTCCAGGTATGGGATGTGAACTTACACCATCTCTCAGGGTGTGGGAATCCCCAAACCCCAAAATTAATGTAAAACTTGTTCTCGCAGTGGGGAAACCTCGGGGCAACCAGTTGAAGCAAACCGACAACTCTTCCTGTAAAGGCCCCACAGAATAAACAACCTGGCAAGGATGCTAAGCGTGATTTACAAGCTCCGGAGAAGACAGCTTGCCTCAGAGGCAGCCCATGACCAGCGGGAGACTCCCCCCAAATCCTGAGATAATGAAATAATCCAAAAGAGACAACAAAATAAGTTGCCCTACAAAGTGCACAGAGATAAGAGGACTAGAAAAATATGGAGGAATAAAAGGGCACCGGAAGGACTAAGAAGACAAGAAAAAGAGCCACAGAGAGTTTCTGTTAACGCAAGTTCGTGTGCCCGATTATGTACAGCGAGGCCAAACAAACTGAAACGTCAGAGTTTGGAGCAGAGAAAGCCTTATTGCAAGGCCAGCCAAGGAGACAAGGCAGCTCATGCCCTAAAAAGCCCTGAGATCCCTGAAGGGTTTTGGCAAAGCACTTTTAAAAGTTTGGGGTGGGGGGGCAGGGGGAGGTGACGCAGGGTATGTGATCAGCTTGTGCACAATTCTCAGACTGTCTGATGGGGAGGCAGCAGGGAGGTGTCACAGGGGTGAACATTATCAGTCCTCAGGCAACAGGAGGCCTGGTGCTATGTGCTCAAGGTCGCCAAGGAGTTAACCTCTTCCATTTGTTGGAGGGAGGTAGGTTTACATCTGCAAAACAACTCAGGAAATGTGCCTCAAACACTATTATCTAGGTACTTCAGAGAGGAGCAAAGCAGAGGATCTGGGGGAGGGCCTGTCCCGGGAAGGCCCCCATGGGGTCCTGCTCACGTTTCTAGGAATGAAACATTTAGGGGGGAAAAAAAGAACTCAGTGGATGAATTGACAGTTGACTGAAAGAAAATTAGCAAAGTAAGAGATCTTAGGAAATTACTCAGGATGAGGCACAGAGAAGTAAAGACATGAAAATGTGAAAAAGATGTTAAGATGTGCAATAGAGGATAAGAATTGTAGAGGAATAAAATAAGAACAAGGAAAAATCAGTAATTGAAGAGATAATGGCTCAGAAATTCCAGAATTGATGAAAGACATGAATCCTTAGTTTGAGGAGGTATCCCACATGATAGCCCAGGATAAAGAAATGTCTCCTTTTTGTTTAATCACCCAGCCACATGGACCATCCCTAGACATAACAGGGTGAAGTATCAGAACCCAAAACTAGAAGAAACATCCCGAAATTAGTTACGTTGAAAAGATGGGCTATTTACAAGGGAACAACAGCAGCAATAGTAGAGGCTGGAACAAAAGGAGAAAACTGCCCCCAAGAGCTGAGGGAAACGAGGAGTCAGTCCAGGATTCTATCTCCCAGTAAAACAGGGCTCAAGAGTAAGGGTAGAAAATGTGAGAGCAGATCAGCTGCTCATGTGCTGAAAGAGATGCTCAAGGATGCTCTAAAAGAAAAGCATAAAAGGAAAATGAGGAGACAATCCAGAAGGAAGCAACGGGATGAAAGAAGCAAAGATGAGCCAAAGCTTTGGTAAAAGCAGGTGGGCATCTGCAAGTAAGCACTGGCTCTAAAAACACGTAACAATATAATAATAATAGTAACCTATCCTGTGAATTTTGAAAAATAAAGCCAAACTACTAGACACTAATAACATAAAAACTAGGGGTGGAAGACACTTAGAGCATAGGGAGGACACTTAATGTTTAAATTAGACTTAAAATTCGAGCATATGGAGTTGGAACATTTAGGGGGTGCTCCTTAAAAGGAAAGAAGTTCTCAACTTCCAGATCAGTGGAGCAGGTGAAGGGGTCTCCAGCAAAGGTCCTTGGATGGCAGGCTGAGCTTTGTACCACATCCCACGGGAGACGGGAATTACAGAAGGCTTTCTAACAGGGGATCGAGCCCCACCTTACACTCCCGACACACCCTGGGCAGAATTAAGCACTTACACCGTGTTCCAAAGCCTCTTGGAGGGTATCTCTGAAATAGCATCTATCACAGTATGTCATTATTTATGTGCATGTGTATATAGCATGAAACTGTCTTTCTTCTGGTCTGTGAACTCCTGAAGGGAAGAAACATTTCAGAAATCTAAGTTAGCTATCTTTTATGGGAATGGTGAGGGTCTGACACCAGCAAGCCTTCTGTGAGTAGCAGAGGGTGTCGGCTCTATGCTCCCCCAGCTTCTGTTCCCTCCCTTGGGTGGCCGGCCCACCCCTCTTCAGGGCACTGCCGGGGGCCCCCGGAGCACTCTGCACCCTGCTCAGGGAGCCCAGTGCCTGGGAGTCAGTGTCCCAGGTGGGGAGGGGCTTCTTCTCCTAGGATGAGGCCCAGCTCCCTGGCTTTCCCTCCAGGCTCCTCTAAGGATGGGCTGGGGCTGAGGCTTTGCCTGAAAGGCACACTTTCTCTCCCCACCCTCTGACTGTCCCCTCGGGGGGGGGGGGCACTCTCTTCCACACAAATCCTCATCACCTTGAGTCTGCTTCCCACACTACCCGGAAGGAGGCCAGAGTCCTCAATCACAAAGCACTGGGTCTGGGCTCAGGGCATGCTGGCTCTGACCCAGCCACCATCGCAAGTTCAAGTCTCTCCAGCTCTTTTCTTTCCTCCCCTCCCCCTCCCCCGCCTCTCTCCCCTCCCTCGCCTCCCCCCTCCTCCTCCTACCTACCCCCAACTCCCCCACCTCCCCCCACCCCATCTCCTCTTTTCCTTCCTCCAGGAGCAAATCAGCCACCATCTTCTCGGGCTGGGCTGGGCGGGGAGCAAGGATGCCCAGAGTCGTCCACTGAGCAGGCAGTCCTGGGTTAAATTCTCCCAGTTCTCTGGGTTTTTTCTCCTAACTCTTTCACGGGCGTGGATCGCGTGGTGTCCCGTGCTGTGATGGTCTACGGGAAACACGGGACACGGACTTTGGAAGGAGGAAAAGGAAAGGGCACACGTACAGTGGGTGGGTGTCCTGTGCAGCTCGGTGGAGAGCGTTTTCCAGCCACCACGTCCTCCTCCTGCCCCTGGCTGGACGCCCCGGTCGGCGGATGCAGGGAGGCCGGTCCGGGCGGGGAGGGCCGCCAGGTCCCTCTGCAGGCCTGGGAGCGCTAACGGAGCGCGGGAGGATTAGCCGCACGCCACTAATTCCTGTTAATCAGGATTGAGGGGCGCGTGTGCTCCTAAGTAGCGGCTGAGCTGCCAACCGGCCGCCCGGGCTCCCCGCCCCCGCGCTCCCATCGCCCCAGTCCCAGGCTGGTCCTCCTCCGGTCCCCCTCAGCTTCCATCCCCTCTCCCGAGTCTGGGATTTTTTTTTTTTCTCCGACTGGCTCCTTGGTCCCCACCGTCCCAGCCCTGCTCCCATCTCTGTGGTGTGGTCCTTCCCTTCTCCTGCAGGTTCCCCCTTGTTTTGAACACACGCAGCCCCACGCTCTTGTAACTTCTGTTCCTGCATCAACAAACTCCCTTGGCTGACCTGCGAAGGCCAAGTTCAAAGGCAACCCTTCCTGGCTCCTGCAGAGCCGAGCGCATCTCCCTCATCCCTGACCTCACAGAAGATTCCAAAGCCGGGGCTCCCTCTCCTCATTGCCGAGGACAGACTGGCCTGTTTCTCCTCGTCTCCCTCCTCAAGCTGAGCTCAGAGCCAGCCTGTGCTGAGAGGGAAACAAACTGCCCACCCAAGGTCAAACGGTGATCAGGCCTCACCCTGCGTGGGGTTGTTATTGTCTCTGCATCACCCTGTGTCTGCTGTCTCGGTGCCTGTGTGTGTGTGTGTGTGTGTGCGTGTGCATGTGCGTGCACAGGGGTGTGCATCTACCTGTCTGCGTGGAGCAGTGCCTATGAGGTAACATGCATGAATTCTGTGTGGAGCCCCCGTGTGAGAAGCATGGGGAGGTGGAGTCGGGGGGACGTGGGCTGGCGTGGGGAGGAACCCATGTGCGCAGATGTGTGTCTGAGCTGTGTGTTGCAGAAAGCTGTTGGGGGTGTGTGTGTGTGCGTGTGGAAAATGACATTTGTAGAAATGCATATTTAACCACAGAAATGAACTGAGGTGGGAAAAGTGTTTGTGTGGACTTTGGGAAGGTTGGGTTTTGGATGAAAACCAGAGAGGAAGCTTCTTAGAAGCATCCAACCGGAAGTTGACTCCCTTTTATGGTTATCTCATGGATAAACCCCTTAAAATGTCCGATTCTGGGGCAGCAGCAAACATCCAGGGTTTGGCTTCCCTCCAAGTACTGGCTTTGTTTCCAAGAAGCTTGTTAGACTAAGAAAATAGCATCTTTGACCTGTCCCACCCTGACTCTCAAACTTCAAGGACAGGGACTTCCCTGGTGGCGCAGTGGTAAGAATCCACCCGCCAAGGCAGGGAACATGGGCTCGAGCCCTGGTCCGGGAAGATCCCACATGCCGTGGAGCAACTAAGGCCTTGCGCCACAACTACTGTGCCTGCGCTCCAGAGCCCGTGAGCCACAACTACTGAGCCCACATGACACAACTACTGAAGCCTGTGCGCCTAGAGCCTGTGCTCCACAACAAGAGAAGCCACCGCAATGAGCAGCCCATGCACCGCGACGAAGAGTAGCCCCCGCTCGCTGCAACTAGAGAAAGCCCGTGTGCAGCAACGAAGACCCAAGGCAGCCAAAAAAAAAAAAAGCAACTCCAAGGACACACACACACACACACACACACACACACACACACACACACCTCCTCCAGCTCCCCGCTCCCCACGCTGGCCCTCCCACCTGAGTAGGATCCAACCGCGTGGTCCCCAACGGCTGACAAAGAAGAGGAGGGGGCAGAGGGCAGCCCCGGTCTGGGCCTCCCCCGCGCTCCGATCCCGCTGGAGAGCCCACCGTGGCCCTTCGGGACAGCCAACCGGCCGCCCAGACAGCAGGTGTCGGCCACCAGCGGGCTGGCCTGGCGCCAGGCTCATGGCGCCACCTGGCGGCCGCTCCTGCCACCACGGCTCCTTCCCCACCGACCCAGTCCTAACGCAGGCAGCGCTGTCTTCCAACCCCAGCTGTTGGTTCTGTGCCCACTGTTCAGAGGGACTTCTGTGGACTGACGTGGACGGTGCACAGAAAGGGCTATAGTAAACCCACGGGTCAGCGACCTGGGTCGGGTGAGGAAGAGGAGAGGGGCCAGCTAGGGAAATTCCAGGTATTTCAGTCTGGGCTGGGCTGGGCCAGGCCGAGCCCCTAACCCAGGCTGTGAGATGACTTTTCTACCCTCTTTAAGAACATTTCCGTATTCATCTAAAAATGCAGGATTGGGAGCCGGGCAGCCTGCACTGGCAGCCTGGGATCTACCAGCCGTGAGGGCAAGACCCCTGTGGCGGGGGAGAGGGGAGTGGGCCATAGGGAGGGGCCCCAAGCCTGGGAGGGGAATCCGCGGCTTAGGGCCAGCAGAAGGAGCGCTGGAGGTGAACTCTGCTTCTCTACTAACTCTGTGACCTTGAGAAAACTGCTTAGCCTCTCTGGGCCTCGCCTTAAATTTCAGAACCACCCCTTGTAAGACTTCGGTCTGTGTTCAAGCCGCAGCTGCCATCACGTCCTCTTTCGTGCTGCAGTCACACCGGTCTGTTCTCCTCCTCCCAAACAGACAGCGCTGGCTCTTAAAGTCTGCTGGTGTCCTTCCGTTTGCTTGGGGTGCCCACCCCACCTCATCTGTGCCTCTAAATTCCATCCATCCCCACAGTGAACCCAAATTCCATTCCTTCCCTGGAGCTTCTCCTGACCTTCCCAACTGCATATCCATCCCCTTGTCCTCTCCTGGACCCACCCGGGGACTCATGGACCCTTCTCTTGGGTGGCGCTTCACAGTACAGCCTGGTCGTCCGGGCCTCTATTTTACACCCTCGCCAGGTGGTCAGCTCCACTAGTGGATACCATCCTAGCTCGTCTTTGCGGAGCCTGCCTGGCACTGCTCCGGCCACACTGCGTGCTGAGCAGACCCCTTAGTGAATAAAGGGGAATGTCCTTCTCGTTCGTATCTCAGCTTAGGTGTCATTTCTCCCAGTAAGTCTCCACACACCTCCCGCCCCACCCCTGCTGCTTCCAGAACGAGCCTTCTTCCTGTCCCCTACTTAGCACACTGGGCTGCAGCTGCCTCCTTGCCTTTCTCACCTACACAGAGATTAGATCCTTGAGGAAAGACCAGTCTTTGGGTCACCATTGCCTGGACCGTTCCTGACACATGGTAGGAGCTCAGTAACTGTCTGGTGATGGAATAGATGGATGTGTGCGTGGATGGGTAGGTGCCTGGAAACGGGGTGGCCGCGGATGGGCCAAGGGTGGTCCTTAAGACCCCCTTTACAAGCTAATATTTGTGATTACAGAGCTGGGAGCTCTTCTTTGAGGGAGAGTAGCCTGGCTATTAGAGAAACCACACGGTGATCTTGGTGGGCTGCAGCCGTTGTTGTCCCCTGACTGGACATTGTTTGCTTCTGTGGGGATCCGGCCTCCCACTCCACGAGGAATTTCATGTTCCCTGGGCTCAGCCTGGCCCAGAACTTGGCAAAATCTCTGGGGTGTTCTTTTTGTCACCAGCCCGGGTAGGAGGGCGGACGGGTGGGCGGGAACCGTTTTGGGAAAGAGTGTTGGGGAGTGTTTGTGTGTGTGGTGAGTCAGGGCCTCGGAGCCCTAATCTCTGCCCCCCTCTCCGTGGGGGGGGGGGTTCTCACCACTCAGAGGGGGTGGAGGGCCACCAACTGTCTTTGGAAAGTTTTCTTAGTCATAGCTTCTACCAAGTCAGCTGGAGCTTATGTAACGGGGCCTCTGTTCTAAAGACAACAGGACCTGATGGGCCAGGATGGCTGCTACACCCCCAGCAGGACCTACCTGCTCCAGCCCCTCTTACCTGCCCAGCCAGGTGGTGGCCCCTTTAAGAAGTAGCACTTTGACGTTTATTCCCACTGGAAAGGGGTTTAGGTCATCCTCACAGGCCCCGTGGGGATGCCTTCCTTTCCCTCCTGTTAGTCCAGCATCAGGCGGGGCTGATGGGAAGATGGGGCGCCCACAGCACCCTGCGACTCCTGCATCTGCCCGAGCCCAGCGGCAGGTGAGGTCAGGGCCGGCTCCCAGGTCCCTGGCTGCTGCAGGGCCGCCCTCTCTCTGCTCTCTTATCACCTCACTCTCCAGGCAGAGGGAGATGCAGCTTCGGGCTTCCTGTCTCTGACACCAGAGCCCATTTGCCTGTCACAACATGGTTCTGTCAGGGAGCCCAGATAAGGCCCAGAGTGATTTTGTAGACAGACTGGGGAAAGGCTTGGCCAAGGGACGCAGGCCCTGGGGCCCCGGAAGAAAGCAGGGCTCGGGAGTCCGTGGAGAGTCGGGGGCTTCCACGGGCTTCTGCGAGGCAGCTGGAGGCCCCTGCGTATGCCCAGCGTTGCTGCCCTTTACGACTTGCTGGAAGGAAAGCACTTTTTCTTTTGCCTCAGGTTCAGGGGGCTGGGACTGGAAGCTCTGGAAAAGTGGGGAAAGTAAGGAGGTGTGTTTTGGGGGGCGACACCATTGCAGCGCCCTGCCGGCTACTCCCCAGAATGAGAGGGAGTGACACCAGGCTGGGAGCTGAGGATGGACTTCCCGATGGTGAGGATGGCCACGCGGGCCCAGTGGCCTGGGAGGGAGCATGTTGTGGACAAGAAGGAGAACTTGGGGGGGGGCAGTCGGAGCAGCTGGTGGTCCGCGGGAGCCTCCGGCCCATCGTGACCCTCTGCCCCTTCCTCAATGCGAGGACGTTTCATGGGGGCCCAGGTGGCCCTGAGCCCAGACGGGGGAGCTAGAGGAAGGACCTCAAGGGGCCCTGAGATGAGTGGGACCAGCTGAGAAAGAGCCGGGTGGGCAGCAGGGAGGGAGGCAGGCGGTGAGCCGGGCCCGGATGGCCCAGGTGGATGCGGACAAGTCCCAGAGGAGAGGACACCAGCCTTCCCTCTGCCCGGGCACCTGGCGGCAGGAGAAGCACAGCAGACCTTCCTGGGTCCCATTGAGCAAAAGCTGGGGAGACCTGGGAGGGAAGGCAGGAACAGGAGAGGCAGAGAAGAGGGAGAAAGGACAGAAGTGCCCAGCGACCAGCAGGGCTGGTGGTGGGGGGCGGGTGACAGTGCAGGGGAGGGAGCTGTGGCCCTGGGCGGGGCCAAGCTGAGCCAGGATTTCTGAAGTGAGCTCGAATTTCATTTCGGGCTGCTGTGGGGGGTGGGGTGGGGTGGGGTGGGGTGCAAGATCTGTTTCACCCTCACAGGCTGAGCCCAGAGGCCCTGGAATTTCAGGCCCTCCTGCCTTATCTGCAATTTGGGGACATAATCCAACTGGTTAGGTAGGGCCTGGGGAAAGCGTCCAGGAGCCCGGACCCAAGCCAGAGGCGCTCACTGTGGTCAGCGCCTACACCGGTGTCCCTGGCTGGGGTCTGTCGGGCAGTCCACTTCCTCGGGCAGGTCTTTCTTCCTGGGATGCAGCTGTCCCTGCCCTCCTTCTGGATCTCAGAGAATCTCCACTGCTCTGAAGAGGAGGGAGCCACAGAGCAGAGGTCCCGCTTGTACATCGGAACCCGAGCCAGGCTGACCCCCAGGCTCTCCCTGAGCCAGTCACCCCCGGCCCTGACCTGTGTCCCCTCCTCAAGGGGAGGCTGCTGACGGGGCTCACCTGGGGGCATGGGCGAGGACCCCTGGGATGACGTGCGCAGGGTCATCTGGCTCTTTGGTTTCCCACGGAGTTGGCTCTGGTTTTCACGCACCACCGACCTCACACATGTGATCCTGTTTGGCCCAGACGGAGACCGCGTGTTCCCGTGGCGCTGGCCTCCTCCTCCTGCACCGGGAACAGCCCCTGCTCAGCCCCCTTTTCTTGCCCATAAATGTCCTCCCACCTCCAGTACAGAAAACGCACTAGGCAGCCGCACGGCTTCTTGGAGTGCCGCCTCCTTCCCAAAGCCCCCGCTGAGGGTTCTAACCCACTCAATCCCCTCCTGCTCTGACTTACTGTGTTTCCAGCCAGTGCCTGGAAATTTAACATCGAAATCATAGAACGATAGAGTTTGCAGGCAGGAAGAGCCCTTACAAATGACCCCTGTCCATTGCTCTTAATCAGGATGGTAGAGAAGTAGCAACATGTTGACTAGCATCCCCGGGCATTCCCCACAGGTGTCACAAATCAACCACAGCCTCAGAGTCCTTGTCAACCCAGTGGTCCAGGCAGAAGTGCTACCGCCATCCTTAACCTAGACAGTCAGAGGTCACCTGCACAGGTGAGGAACCCGCTGCGGGCTGCATGGTGCAGGCTGGAGCTCTGGTCTAGTCCTTAGCCCGTGCTCCTTGGACCACGCCAGGGCCTCTCTGTCTTCCGGCTGTCCTCTGCCCTCCCCATGAGGTGATGTCTTAAACTGCTCTGGCGTCAGCTCAGGACTCCACCTGTTCACCTGCTGATGGCGTGGCCGCCTGGGGTTTCTCCCCGTGTCCTGTACCTTGTCTTCAGAACCCGTGTGAAGGGGCAGGGGGACCGGGGCTAGAGGAGGCTCAGTCTGCGTGCTGGTCAAGCCCACCCGGCTTCACGTCCTCCCCTTTGCCCCCAGCAACTCCGGCCCCTGGGAAGCTACAGAGGGTGCTGGCCTCAGGGCCAGAGTGTCCTCTTCTGTCTGCGGCTGGTCGGCTGAGGGGCCTCTATCTCCACCCATCCAAGGGAGAGGAGGAGGAAATCTGATGCCCATCTCTCGGGGCCCCAAGGGCGTGCGGAGGGGTCTCCTGAAGGGGGTCCTGTGTCCTGGGGGAAGGGTGGGGGCAGTGGAGGGGACACGGCTGACGTCCAGGTTGCTGGAGGTGCTTTCACCCCAACTATGACTCCTGGAGGCCAGACAGAGTCTTTCCCTGCCCGGTCCCACAAGCTAGAAGCCTCAGCATGCCCCCGGCCCCACCGGTCCTCCCACCCCGGCCCCGGCCAGTTCTCCGGGTGCCCCCTTCCTGGTCTCCCTGCCACCCCGGGCCCCTCTCACGGCACCTTGCTGATCTGCAGGTCTGCAGGGCCCCTGATTGAGCTCTGTAGTCATGTCACAACTTGGCTGGACTTTTCTCTCTAGAACCTAGATTTCCTTGTGTCATTCTGTGCTTCAGCTCGTCGTCAGCGCGTTGCCTTCAGGAGGAACGCAAGCTCCTTGCCCCGGCTCCCAGCCTCTGCACTAGTTGCCTCTCGGATTGCGTGCTCCGCTGTGCGGGGGCATCCTGTGCTCTGCAGGACGCTAGCAGCATCCCTGGTCTCTGTCACCTAGAGGCCAGTTCCCCCAGCCCGGCAGCTTTCACCAACCAACATGTGTCCAGACACTGCAAGACGTCCTCTGGGACACCATCGATTGAGAACCACTGTCTTCGCTCACAGAGCAGGCCGATAATAATGACTAATAAGCTAGTGCGTGTTTCACCCTTCCCCTGAATGAATCTTCAGAACCTCCCTGTGGGGCAGCCCCATCAGGATCCCCATTTTATAGACGCTTAGAAGGCACCCCTTGGAAGGGATTCAGATCTTTCAAGAAAGCCAGAGATTTTCCATTCCATGTAGGGTGAGAAGAGAGGATTATAATTCAATACCTCTTCTCCTTGAGGCCAGCCTGCTGAGCCAGAGTCAGGGCAGGATCTGAAACTGGGCGGCCGGCTGGCGGGGTCTGCCTCCAACCCCCACCACACCAACCCACCCCTCCCCCTCCCCCTTCCCCACCCCACCTCCCCCCACCCCTGCCCCATGCGGCCTGCTCCTTCCGCCACGCCCAGGCACTGTCTGGGCGGACAAACCGGACACATGCCCCCTCCGGGCACACGGGCTGGGTTCGGGCCCCTCCATTGGCCAGAGCCTTTGAGCCGGGCATGAACTACAGCCCGGCTCAGCGGGACGTAGCGGAGCTCAGGATGCCCAGAGGCTCTGTAGCTCCTGGTGTGCAGTGGACACTGGGTATTAGCCCTCAGAGGGGCTGGCCCACTGTTCCCCCCCCATCCCTCCCCTGCAGAGACCAGAGCGGCTTCTGGTGAAGGCCTTCCGGAGCATCCTCCTCTCCCTTCACTTCTCAGAGAGCAGCGCAGGGCACTGCCATGTGTCCGGTTTGTCTGCCCACGCATACACACAGTGGGCACACACCTGCACGCCCCGCCCCCCACCCCCCCCCGGCCGGAGGTGGCCACGCCCACGCACAGTGACACCGAGAGTGTCTGTCACACGCTGTGCAGAATCTGCACGTGTGCACGTGTGCCTCGTGACACCAGGACACGTGCTCATATACGGTCACGTCCACATAGACCCTGGGTAAGGGACACGTAGGCCTTCTAGATCCCGGAAGGACGCAGTCTGCGCCCTGCGCTGTCCCTGTGGAGCGGGGGGAGAGGAGGCCGCTCTGGCCTCTGCAGGGGCAGGGCCCGAGGCGGAGAAATCAGAGAACACCTCCCCTCCTCCTGTCCCTCTTTCTGAGCAGCCTCTCTGAGCAGCGGCCAGGCCCCCAAACCCCTGCACAAGCTGGCCCCAGCTAGCCGGACCACTGCTGGCTCTCAGGGCCAAGGCGGGTGGGTGGGAGGGTTGGGTGAGTCTCCAGAGAAGCCCAGTTCTTGTTCCCTAGCGACAATCAGAGCAGAGAAAGACCTTCCTGAGAAGATGTCAGTGTTTTGGGGTGAGGATGGCAGGGCAGAGAATAGAGAAAATTCAGGGTCCAGGGCCACTCCAGAGACAGGGGCCCAGGACTGTGTCTGTGTCCACATATTCACGTGAGGGCACCCACCTGGGTGGGTGTGAGGGGCTGGGGCCTGGGAGGAGGCAGAGGTCAACGGGAAAACGCAGAGATACAGCCCAGCCCCGTCAGAGCGTTCCTGCAGGTGGGGGAAGGGCAGGGACCTTGCTTGTATGCCCACACGTGCACGTACCAAAGCAGGGGACCAGTGTGCACCCGCAGACCCCTGTGTGCACCGTCCCTGCACCCCCAGGGGTCCCCTCTCAGCCCAGACTTTGCCTCACATGCGTACACACAGCTTTCACTGCCCCCAAATTCCTCCACTTCTGAAAAAGAAAAGGGGAAAAAGGGCCAAGATACAAGAGGAGATAAAAATAGCTGAAAATAAGCTCTTTGGGTCAGAAAGCTCCCTTTTTCAATGAGTCACCAGTTTTCCAGACTGAGCACACACGCACACACACGTACACACGTACACAATCCTGCCTCCAAGTCATGCACAAGTCCTTGCACAGACCCTCGGTCTCACGCTCTGTCCTCAGAGGTAAAATTACCCTCCAAGGGGGGTCCTGTGGCTTTGGGGAGCTTGGCAGGCAAAGTCTCCACCCTGTCCTCTGGGGTCCCTACTCACCAGGACTTAGCTGGACGTCATGTCCCTGGGCCTTGTCAGGAAACGGGGGTGTGGTGGCCAGAGAGGATTTACCTGAAAATTCGGAGCAAATCTGAGGAAGTGGCTCTGGGCCTTGGGACGTGTCCTGTGTCCAGGATTACGATGAGCCCTTTGGAGGGTGGTGCTGGGGCCACCGTGCCCGTCTCCTCGGGGCAGCTCTGGGACCCTGTATCCTCTTCCCAGACGGTTGTACCCAGGCCAGCTGGGCCTCGCCGTGCTTGGGGTCGGCTCTGCATTCGGGCTGCGGCCTCCACCTGATGGCTCCGTGGCTTCCGCGAGTTCGTGTCTCTGGGCCTTTGTTTCTTCAACTGCCAAAGGGAATAATAATACCACCACCTACATCATAGGGTCCTTTTATGTCTGTGGTGCTTCAACCAGTGAAAGCAGGCACCTGGCAAGTACCTCCTAAGGGCCAGGTCAGCTGGCTGAGTCTTTGCACGGCTCCTTCCCCTCAGAAGCACTGCCCCGAGGAACCCCATCCCTTCCCTGGGGGAGTTTCTGGGGCGTCAGAGTCAATATGCAGGACCTGAGTCTCCTGTCTCCCCCAGGGGGTCCCCCATCTCCTCCGGGGGGTCTCTGTCCCCCCTGGGGGGTCCCCTGTGTCCCCTAGGCTGTGCCCGTTCGTGCAGCACTTGAGTGTTGCCCACCTGTTTCCCCTCCTGCCCGTGAGTCCCCCTCTCAGCCTTGGCCCAGCCTGAGCTGGACAAGGGCAGAGAAGAGGCTATTTTTAGCCCCAGACAGAAGCAGCAGCTGTGCAGCCACTGCACAGAGCTCGGCTCCCCAAAGGAGGGTCCTGCCCCCAGGCAAGCCTGACGAAGGAGAGGAGGGCGGGTCCAGGGGGCCTGGGACCCCAGCTCCTGGTCCGTCCTCCTTCTCGGGAAGGCGGCCCCGCCCCCAGATGAGCTGCCCTCCGGCCTCCTCCCCCAGTGTCTTAATCCCCGGGGGGCTTAGTGGCTGAGCTGCAGAGGCTACAAAGTGGGACAGGAAAGTAGGGTCAGAGGCAAGGTGGAGAGGCCGGGGCTTGCAGCCTGTGTCCTGAGGCCAGGCACACTGGTCCTCGGTGGACTCAGAATTCTTCTCTCTTTGCAGCTGAGGACTCAGACTCCCCAGGTCTGGGGTCTGAGACATGCCAGGCACAGCTGCCCTGCTTCTGGAAGCTCTGCCCTCCTGTCTGCACGAGCAACCTCCCCCCCACCCCACCAAAGGGTCTTGGGCAGTGGTGGAACGCCTCCCAGGATGCGTCAGGAGGTCTGGGTTTGCCTTCACCTCCCCAAAGGTGATCAGTCTTTCACAGGAGATGAAAAGGGTGCTGAAAAATAGCACTGAATCATAAAATAATTCGTGCAATTCTTGAGTCACTGCCTCCGTATGACTGCGATTCTTGTCATCTCTGCAGACCAGGTAGTGGTGGGCATGGAAGAGAAGTGCCTAGATCAATACATTAATCTCATTTTCATCTGCCCAGGCCCTGACCCAGGCTTCAAGGATGGCTTAGAGAGTGAACAAGTGGGCCAGAAACTTGCCCTTGAGGAACTTACATCCTAGAGCTTAGAAGCGCTTTCATATTGAAAAATATACACGCATAAACCCAGGGAACAGGAGCCCAACGCTTTTATGTCTGTAAATGCTGCAAAGGCGCTTAGCAACTGGCTGTGAAGATCTGATTTCTCTGGAGTCTGGATTCCTGATGCTTTCAGGCAACAATTCTCAACCTTTCACCTCCTGCATCTCTTTGTAAATCAATTAAGGCTGTAAGCTTCTCTCCAGAAGAATGTCCAGAGCACAGACATTCAGAAGTCTGCCGAGGCTTGGAAGGGCTCACAAGCCCGGGAAGCTGACGCAAGGGCCTTGTGCGTAGAGGCCCTGTATGAAGAGCAGGAAGCAGCTGCCCAGCCTGTGCTGAGGGCTCCGCTCCATCACTGCGTTTCCCAGCGAGAGGTGTGCGGCTGAATTTTAATCACAGTGCGGATTAGGGCCCAGACAGTCCAGGCTATGGAAACATTTCTAAGTCCTACCAAACTATAGAAGACCCATTTGCAAAAATCCTGACACATTACAGTCTTGGTGCGGCCTGACAAGCTCTGTGACCCTGGCCAAGCCCCCCCCCCCCGCTTCGGGGGTCTCAGCTTTCTCATCTGTGGAATGAGGGGGCTGGACACTGAAGTAGAGCTGAGGCTCCTCCCGGCACGGATGTGCCCAGAATCTCTGCCGTGGTCCCTACAGGTGTGTCCTCCACTGAGGGGACGGGGAGAAGAGCTTCCATGTGCTGACGCCCCAGGGGGGCTGGGACCTGGGCCCAGACCCGCGCTATGCTCCCGGCCCCCCCCCCCGCCCCCACAGGCCCGCCTCCTTCATCAGTCACACGCCCCCCCCCCCCCCACTTTGGGCCTGAGGCCGAGGTCGCCTGCTCTGACAGAGGTAACGGCCTCACAGATCAGTGCAGCCCAGACACCTGGAGATGGAGCGGGTGGGCTTCGACAGGGTCGGCTTCCTGGGCAGCTGGGCGCCCTGCACGGGGGAGGCCCCGCGTCCTCAGCCTGGGGCACCTGCTGGGAGCGGACGGGATGGGCGGGGGAGATGCAGCCCCTCTGCTCCAGGGCCTGTGGACTGCGGCTCTGGGCATGGAAGGGGGCAGGTCCTGGTACCACCTGGCCTTTGTGCTTCTGGCCCAGCGTGGCTTCAACAGGACTCGGGGGCTCCAGGTGCCAGGTGCCGCGTGATAAGATCTGCAAACTCCAGTCCCTCCTTCGGAATCCACGCCGCCTTTTCCTCCCTCTTCCTGGGCCTCCTCAGCACTCCTGGAATTTAAATGTCTCTAACTGACCACTCAGGTCCTCTGTGAACTGCAGATGTGGAGGGCGGAGAGTGGAGGTGCTGCTGCAGGGGGAGCAGGCTCACTCACCTTTTTGTCTGGGGAGGAAGACGCCCTGAGGCCCCTGGGAGAGGACAGCAGAGGCGCCTGACTCAGCATCTTAGCGGCAGCACCAGGAAGCGCCTGGCCCAGGTGTGCTAGTTTCCTTTACACACTTGCTCACCGGCGCCCACACACAGGTACACGTGTGCACACCCGACGCAAAGGCCACGATCGTGGACACATGCGTGAACCTGTCTGCAGAACTTCCTTCTTACCGTCACCCAGACAAACACACCCAGACTCTGCTCACATCTCCGCAGGAAGACATCCTTCCCTTCCCTGGGCATCTTCCCGTCCCGCGTTTGTCATGGTTCGGGGGTCGACATGCACGCTGCACGGTGACCTCCAGCATGCTCACGTGCCTTCCCCAGCTCACCTTGAAAACGCGCAGCGCAGTACGTGCTCACACGCCCCGAGCCCCTCTGTTCCAGGCCCCGTGCAGGGTGACAGTCCACCCGTCACACACCCCCTCCTTCCTCAAGCAACATCCCTGGGTGGACACGTCTTCCCAGCCGCGCCTCTTCCCTCAGGGCTGAGTACGGGCAGCAAGGTCATGTGGGGAAGGAGGCTGGGAGCCTGGGCTGTCCGCTCAGCCTGGCTCATATTAAGTTCCTTGGTTCATTTATCGTTGCATAACCTCACTTGCCTTGTGAGGCCATCAATAAAGAGATACTCAGATCCAGCCTCACTTTCCTCATCCACAGAGTAAATGAAAATACCATCGCTTTATCTCCATCATGGCAGTGTTATGGGAACCAACCCTGATATATGAGGAAGCAGCCTGGGAAGTGTAACACGCGTGACACATGGGCTCTTAGGGCCATTGGGCCCATGTGTGACGTCCAGTCTGAGAGCCAGCAAAGGTAGGGGCAGCATTTTCCCGGTGTGAGTGGGTCCCGCAGCTGCTCGTGCCAGGGCTCCTGGTCCAGGGCTCCTGGTCCAGGGCTCAGTGAAACAAAGCAGAAATTTCACTCCCAGTCGCCCTTCCTTCCCACTGCTTTCACCCTCATCTTCACTCGTGTCCGCCCCAGACACGTCCTGGCTACAAGGCCAAGGGCTTAGGAAGAGCCGGGAGTGCCGCACGGGGTCCAGCATCTGCCCTGGGCGTGTGGGCTCACGTGGGCCCTGCTCCCAGGCTCCTGTGGGCTTGTGCCTGGGAGAGCTCCTCTCTGTTCCTGGGCCCTGGAGCCGTGCCAAGCAGCTGCCAGGACAGGAGGCCCTGTGGTGCGGATGGGCTGCTCTTGAATCTGCGATACCCCAGCTCCACTGCCCAGAGGCAACCCCCACTAGCACCCTGAGCCGGGCGTGGGAAGGCCGGGTTTGGCCGAGCCTGAGTCCTCAGTGAGCTGTGCCATGGTGGCTGGTACAGGCCGGGGTAGCGCAAGGAGGGCGGGCAGCACGCTGGGGCCAGTGCCAGCTATGGAAGGAGGACAGCAGCTGGCCTCTAACTGGCTTCTGTCCACAGGAGCATGTGAGAGGTGATGGGGCCATTCTGTAGGAGGGCTGTCTGGCTTTGGGGCTCAGAACAGTCTCAGATTCAGCTCAGAGCTTTTATTCCTTTAGCTCAGCGCTAATGAGCCCAGGACAGGGCCTGTCTCCCTGGTCGTCCTCCCGCAGCACTATTTAGAGAAGACATTCCACTGGGACACCTGGTACTTTGCAGAGCAGACGAACATTTCTGGACTTTCTGGGGGGAGAGGGAGGCTGAGGCTGGGATACCAGGAAAAGGGCCTCCTGCCAGCAGGCTCAGGGCCTTGGAAGCTCGGGGCTCCCCTAGGTGGACGGCGATGGGGTGGACGAGGGCCCCAGGCAAGCCTTCTGCAGGGGTGAGTGTGCGGGGACCCTCCTCCCTTCTCCCTCCCCGGGCTCTGCAGTTTCCCGAAGGCAGGCTGGCCTGGAGGCCTGGTTGGAGCCGGGCAGACAGGGCCTGGAGCTGAGCTGGTCTGGGGGTGGAGCCTGTGAAGTCCGCAGAGCTCCAGCCGGGCTCCGCCCCTTCCCTCCCGGCTCAAAGGGATGACATCACCCAAGTGAGGGCTCCGGCCTGCTTGGGCTGCTATCTGGAAGCTGGCACCGCGGGGCTCCAGGACTTCCTGGGTAGGCCAGGCCTGCTTCTCTGCTCATCCCCTGAATCCTGCTCGGGCCCTGGGTCTCTGCTTTGGGGTCCTGGAGCCGGCACCTGGATATTCAGACGTCCAAGTCTGGGGCTCGGTTCTTCCACCAGAGACCATCCCTGGGGCAGGCGGCCGGGCGTTCCTCCCCACCCGGCCCGCACAGGCTGCTCCGTGGTTCTGAGGCTCCACGGAGGGGGCCTCGACCCCTGGTTCCGGCCAGGCGACAGTCAGCCGCAGCAACTCCACCGTGCCCTGCCGTGGGTCCACACCTCCCCACCCCACTGGGTGCCGGTGGCGCCTGCTTGTGGAGCATATGCTTGGCTGGTTGCTTGGTGTCTGCTGTTTATCCGTCTCTTCCCACTTAACTTCTGTTCCCGCCAGGCCCATCTGGCTCCCTGGTACCTGTCTTTCCCGCGGGTGCCCCCCGCCCCGCTGTCCTCCTCCACCACTTCCCTCCCAGGGCCTGGCTCTCCCCTCTGGGCCACCGAGGGAGCCCTTGACCTTGGGTGGAGGGGCAGTGAGGGGCATCAGTGTTCGGTGTAGTGTTCGGGCCGCCCTTGGGAAGGGAGGTTGAGGTGGGTGGTGGAGGGTAGCACGGGAGGGGCCTGGACTGGGGAGGGGGCTGGGGCCTGTGGGAACCCCGCCCTCCCCGGTCATTCTGAGCGTCCTTCCCATCAAGGGCTTTGCTGGGTTGCAGAGGGGCCGGGGTGTGGGTGGGACACCATGTAGATACTGCCCTCGTCCTGAAGCAGGGGGAGGAAAGTGACCGTGAGTAGCAGCAGGAGAGAATAAGGACAGGGAAGCCCCAAGGTTCTTCTGGCCCAGAACCCGGGGTGGACCCCAGCCCTTCCTGCTGAGCGGGGCCGTGGCAGTCTGGTGGTTTGGGTGAAAGGAAAATCGGTGGCAGCAAGAAGCTGCAGGATGCTCCCGGTGGGCACGAGGGGACAGGATGGCCTCCCCTTGGCCAGCAGGTCGGTCCCGCCCCGGCCCATCGCCCCCGAGTCATTGCCCCTCCCCTGGCCTCCTGCCTGCTTGCACACCCGCACACACATTGCACACACTCACCCCCAGAGCGCATCTCCCGGGTGAGATGTGGTGGCTTCTGGCTCCACCAGGACCCATGAGGGGCTGGCGGAGCCTGAAGGAGGATGGAGAGGCGGGAACGGAACCCCGCAGGGCAGGGACTGGGTCGCTCCTCCGGGCTGCGCTGGGCCCGAGTCAACAAGGATCCTCCGCACGCTCCCCGGAAGCATCTGCTTCCCTCGGAAGCCGCGGGGCTTGGCGGCCAGGCCTTGCCTTGTGCTGCTCCGTCTGGCCGCTCCGCCGGCTGCTGGCCCGCTCCCTTGGCCTCTATTCCTCTTCCCCTTCCTTCCTCCTGAGCCTCCTTTTTCCTGCCTCTCCCCCCATCCCTGTCCAGCCACGTCCATCCGTGCCACAGTCCCACCTTCCTCCCCTCGGCCTTCAGCCATCCAGTTTCTCCTCGCGTCTCTGCTGTTTCTCCCGTGTTCAGATTCTCTCCATCATACATATTCAGCAGCTCCTTGAAAATCCACCTAGACTATTCTCAGTGCTAACAGCCTGGATCTGCTTCAGGAATAAAGAATAAAACTTCTCACCCCATAATTCTGCGTCCCTGTCTCCGACCCCAGCCTGGATTAACTGCCTGGCAAGGTGAGGCCGCCTACCCTCTCGGTGCCTCCTCCAGCGTGAGGCCTGCGCTGCAGGGCGAGGACCAGCAAGACAGTGAGGTCAGGGGGCAGGAAGCCCCACAGCTCAGGAACAGGTTCCCGTGGAAGGGATTTGAGGACCTCAGTCCTAGAAATTAACGTAGGCTCCAAGCACCTGACCCTTTGGTGACTGACAATCCTTTTACACCTGCCCTATTGCACCCCCCTTACAACTCGTGTGGGAGGTTCAGAAACGAAGGAACTGTGGCTTTGGGCCGGGACTTGCTCCACCAGCACCTGCAGCTCTGGACAAACAGCTGGGCTTGGGATGCCAGCCCTTGGCCGCGGCTGGTGAAGGACAGAGAAAAGTGGCAGTTGAGGGAGGAGGGCCTGAGACACTGCCCTCCGGCCCCCCTGGGGGGAGGGTGAGGAGGGGACAACAGGGAGGAGGGGGGAGCAGGCTCGGCGGGGCCACAAGCCTGGGAGGTGGGGCGGGGCTCACGGTCCCCCGGCCCCCCTGGTTGCCGGCTCCTCTCTCTGCCTTTTTATCTTCTGGCCCTGGGATTCCTTCTCTGCTTTATTCTTCTTTCTCTGCCTAACCTTCACGGCACCTGTCCTTCTTCCCCCATCTTTGGGGTCCAGCCCCCACCTCTGCTCCCTTTCTCTTCCGTCTTTCCCATTCCTCACATCTCTTTGCCCCCTGACCACCTCCTCGTAAGCTGCCCGGCCTTTGTCTCTCAGTGACAACGTGGCCAGTGCAGCCTCAAGGTGGCTGGAGCGACCCTCCTTTATGAAGCCCGTGGGCTGCCGGAGGGGACCGCATCCCTCCTCCACAGCTCCTGACTCTGGTCTAAACTCCCAGGGTGGGTCCCGTGCACCCCTTCCTTATGAGCCCCGGCACCCAGCTGACGGGCACCTGGCCACACGGACTCGCCTCGAGGCTGGTCGTGGGGCCTCCGGCAGCTGCGGTGCAGGCAGACCTCCTCTTCTCCAGGGAAGGCTCCCGCCAGCCCCTCCCGCCCACACAGCCAGCCTCCGATACCCAAAGAGGACGCTTCCGCCCCGAGACACCTACCTCGGTTTTACATGGGACTCCTGGGCCAATGTCCTAATATTTTCTTAAACATTCTTTTATTTCTGTCTGGAAAAGAAAAACAAATCTAACAAACCCTTCAACACCCACTCTGTTTCAAACACTCTATCCCACTGAAGAGGTTCCATCGGTGTGGTCCTCAGGTGGGGAGGGGCAGCCATGCCCTGTGGCTCCCTTTCATGAGCACTGCCTTCCTTGCTGACCCCCCCTGCTCTCGTGTCCCGAGCCCTGGCCTCCTGTGCAGTGTGAGGCGGTGGAGGGAGAGCTTGGGCTCGGGGTCTCCGGGCCCCCTGCCCTGGGGCTGCAGGTGGCGTCAGTTTTAGGAGAGCAGTGAGCTGGGGGACCCTTGGATTCCCCCGGGAGATTCCCGAGGGCACAGCTGGTGCCGTGAGAGCTCAGTGAGCCCAGCTCGGCCCGGCCGGTCCAGCTGTGAGGTCTGGGGCGCTCATGAGCCTCTCTGAGCTCAGGTCCTTATCTGTGAGGAAGCAACAGTAATAATCCTGCATCACCACGTTGCCGAGAAGATGAAATGAAGAAGCAGGGGTGCGAGCACTGGGTGCATGCACAGAGCTCTAGAGAAGCAGGCGTGGAATGCCGAGGCGCCAGCACTGCACGGGGAAGACGGGCATCCCCTGCCCTCGGGGAGGCTCAGCGAGGAGCACGGATGCCCGGGGCCTCCGGAGAGGCCAGCGACCTCACTGCCTACACCAGCTCCATCAGCGTCCTGTCGTCTGCCTGGATGGGCACGGCCAGCACATCACCATCTTCAGACCCTCGTCTTTGGTGCCAGGGATGCGGGAACTAGGTCAGCCCATCCAGGTTGGAGGTGAGGCCCCGGCAAGAGAGCAGCCTGATCTCCTGCCTGGATGAGAAGGCAGGAGGCGGGCACAGAAAACGTGATCTCACTATAAAATCGACAAATACCATTGGTGCGGGAAACAGCAGAGGCACTGAGGAACTCTTTGTCCTTCCGCGGTCTGTGCTGTATTCTTGGGGAACCACAAGTCCTCCCGACAGCCCTTGTCGGCTTGGATCACACGTCTGCACCCAGCCTCGCGGACACATCCACTTAATACAGGTTACTTGACTGAGTGACTGGGAAAGAGCAGGAACAAAGAGAGGGAAATAAAGGGAAGAAGAGCTGAGCTGTTCTGTATAATCCGTTGTGTGGAAGGCCCGAGCTTCCCGGCTTTTGTGCTGATTGGGGCACAATTTAAATTCGACTTCCTGCCTCAAAAGGAATCATAGCACCAACAAACCAAATACCTTGCACACTTTGCATTTTGGCAGGTTGGCACAGGACAGAGGCACCTGGCTGCTGGGGTCGGAGGCATCGCTGGGTTGGGAGGGGGCTGAGGAACTGCAGAGCTTGGAGGACAGTGCAGTGTTAGGATGGGCCAGCTAGTCCAGAGACTACAGGAGAGGAAGCCGAGGCCCAGACGCTCAAGATCACCCAGCTTCTTGGTGGCAGAAGTGGGAACAGCACAAAGATCTTCTGACCCCCAATCTTGAGCTCTTCCCAGGATTGCAAGCTGCCCCCTAAGAAACAATTCCAAAAGGGGACATGACTCCAGAGACAGGCTGAGCTTGCTCAGCTTCTGGCACAGAAGGCGTCCATCCCAGAGAGAGGGGTACTGAGGACACCCTGAGATCCTGCCGCGGCCTGCAGATGTGAGGGCTTCCCAAGGAAGCAGAGATATGGAGGAAAGTTTGCAGATGCACAGCCTGCAGCTTGGGGCAGAGACCCCGTCTCCAGGCTTCCCCGATGACCCTCCTTTGTCCTCAGGCTTGGTAAGGACCCCAGTCTCCACCTCTGCTGTGGTCGGAGCGGGGGATGGGGTGAGAGCCTTGCTCTGGCTTCTGCTTGTTGGCTGTGCCTCCTGGTCTCCTGCTTGGATGGAGCCAGGAGGGAAAGGAGAATGGAAAGAGAAATAAAAGTAGCTGGAGGATGAAGGATGCCCATCTGCCATGTAGTGATGGGGCCTGAGGAGGAAGGAGGCTATGTAGGCTCCCAGCTAAGAGGCTGAATCGGGGCTCCCTGGCGTCCACAGGCCCGAGGAGTAGCCCGTGCTTGTGGGAGGTCAGAGAATAGAACAGAAACCTGACAGACTTGGAGCCAGTTAAATCTGGGCTGAAGTCCTGCTGTTCTGGGTCAAATCGCCAACCTCTCTGAGCTCACTCCCTAACACGGGTAGCACTACCAACCTTAAAGAGTTCGAGTGAAGATTCAACAATAAAGTTCCAGCCCAGCTCCTGTGAAGCATCTCCACTCAGAGCACAGAAACCAGCACCATGCCCATGATCCTGGGTTACTGGGACATCCGCGGGCTGGTGCACGCCGCCCGCCTGCTCCCAGAGTACACAGACTCGAACTATGTGGAGAGGAAGTACACGATGGGGGATGCTCCCGACTATGACAGAAGCCAGTGGCTGAGTGAGAAATCCAAGCTGGGCCTGGACTTCCCCAATCTGCCCTACTTGATTGACGCGGCTCATGAGCTCACCCAGAGCAACGCCATCCTTCGCAAGCATGACCTGCGGCGAGACAGAGCAAGAGAAGATTCGCGTGGATGTAGAACCAGGTTTTGGATGTCCGCTTGTACATGGCCAGGACCTGCTACAGCTCTGACTGTGAGAAACTGAAGCCTGCATACTTGAAGGAGACCCCTGAAAAGATGAGGCTCTTCTCAGATTTTCTGGGGAAGAGGGCTTGGTTTGCAGGGAGCAAGCTCATCTATGTGGACTTCCTGGCTATAACATCCCGATGTGCACTGCATATGTGAGCCCGAGCGCCTGCATGAATTCCCAAACCTGAAAGACTTCATTTCCCATTTTGAGGGCCTGAAGAAGGTCTCTGCCTACATGAAGTCCACTCACTTGCCTCCAGGCCCTCTGTTTCTAAAGATTGCTATATGTGGGGCAACAAGTAGTGCCCTGGAATCAGGAGATGGGAGTGGGGAGCTGGTGCCCTGGAAAACAGCTGGATCTCGTGCACCCAAAACCATCTGTCTTTTTCTTCCTCCTTCTGTTCACTCTAGATGCCTTCTCGGCCCCCTTATCTCCCTCCCAACTCCCTTTTCATCTATCCTTTAAAGCTTCCGTCCCCACTTTTCTTCAGCAAAGTCCCACCCCACCCCACATTGTCCCTCCTGCACTAAAGACGACCAGATGACCCTTCCCTTCCATGATGGCTTCTGCTATGGGGAGCCCAGCCAGACCCCTGGCCCATAGCGCTCGCTCTGAGCTCCCAGCCCTGCCCTGAAGACCGGAATTGGCCTGGTGTGCAGGCCCTGCTTCCTGGTGTGGTTCCGGCCCAGCCCTGTCTGAACCCCAGTAAAGCTTTCATCATACCTGCAGGAAAAAGAAAAAAGATTCAGCAATAAATGTACTAGAATCCCTGGAGCGTAGTAGGTGCTTCTAACTGCTAGTTCCCTTCCTCTCATGATCCCAGCTGGCCCAGCCCCCTCGCTTTGCCCTCCAAGCTTCTGAGAGCCGAGACCAGGTGATGTCCTCCAGGTGCCCCAGTTGTTCTGGCAGGGGAGGGCCCAGTGATTCCTGTCCAGGGTCTTCTTCCTATGGAGCTTCCTGGAGTCACTGCCAGGCACCAGAGCCCCGGTCACAGACTCTCGGGCACGTGTCTTAAAGACAATGATGCAAAGTGGTCGCACAGCAGATCCCGGGGTTCAGGAGAAATGTAACTGTTGGTCTAAAGCCACAGGTCACCAATGCACAGTGAGGGGGCACTTTGACCGCGAGGGCCCTGAACCCCAGACCGGCTCGGACGGGCCTGCCCTTGTCTGGAGAGGTGAACAGGTCATAGCCCCGCAGCCTTGGTCCCTCTGCCACCTGCTGGCACGTCAGTAAGAGATGGATTTGCAGGCAGACAGATGTCAGTTCAAATCTCAGCTTTATCACCTGGCCGCATGACGTGGGCAAGTGGCTTGGTCTCCCTAAGCCCAGCTCTCTGGTCTCAAAAGGAGGACGATGGCTCACTCGGAGGGCGGCCTCCAAGAGCAAGCCGCGAGAGGCACACCATTTAATCACCACCCAGTGGAGATGACTGGACGGTGCTTCAGACGCTGGTGGTGTTAAGTGGCCCGACAGCCAGACCAGTGACTGGTGGCCTTGACAGTGTACTTCACTAACCTCTGACCTCCTCTGTCCCTTTGCCTCGCTTAAATCAGACCCAGTGCCATCAAGTCCCGATCTCTTGATTCCTCTTGTCAGCCTGACACTCCGCGGTCCCCGCATCTTCTGAGTGGCCCTGCTGGAAAAGACCCATCCCACCTGGCCACTGGCTCACCTGGGGCACAGCAGGTAGGTCTCCCTCCTAGGGTGACTCCTTGGGCCAGGAGCCAGCGGTCCCTGGCAGGAGGGGGCTGGGCCCCCTGGAAGAGGGACGAGCATCCTGCTTCTGGGGTCGGGCCTCCGCTTGGGAGCTGGCTCAGGCCCGTCACCGGTCGCTCAGCCTCCCGGGGAGCCTGCCGTGTGGAGTGTGTGACCAGCCCTTTGCCCTCTGTGCCCCTGGCCTGCATCCAGCAGACCCGTTCACACCTCAGTTAGCCACTTAGGGAGAAGAAAGAGCAGGGGGAGCTGGAGAAATCTGTCCAGACCCTGATGAATAGTTTCCCAAGCCTGCCAGTTGCCATGGCAGCCAGCTGGGAGCACCGTTTCCAGGGCCCGAGGCGCTCAGACCTGCATAAGGGGCAGCTCTGCTGGGCTGCTGCCCACTCACCTCCCCCACCCAGCCTCCTGGCTCCTTAGCAACTGCCGTCACCAGCGCCATCGCCACCACCGCTGCAGCTTCTGCACTGGCGGCTGGGCGTGGGAGTGGGGCACTGTCCAGGGGTGCTCTCGGGGGAGGCAGGGAGTGCATGTCCGGCAGAGCTGAGGTGCTTATGAGGTTGGGAGGGGAAAGCCTGGGCCAGCCTTGCTGCCACAGCCCCGGGATCCTTCGTGACTACATGGAAAAGCAGCTCGTAATCTTGGGGTCGGATGATCACCCCTGATTTCTAAGAACATGTTTGTGTATCTCTGTGTATGTGGATTTTTCTGAGAAAGAGTTTATAGTTTTTATCCAACTCTCAAAGAAGACTAAGATCCCCAGTAGGTAAGAGCCGCAATTACGGAGCCTTTTGCTTTCAGAGTCAGAATGATCTCAGGGACTGGTTGATCCACAGGCTTGGGAGGTACGCACAGATGAAGGGGTGAGCGCGGCAGCGTAGGGACAGATGGCGTGCTACCCGGGGAACCCCACAGGGACTGAAACCTACCATCTGCCCCACTGGGGACCTCTGGGAACAGGGGGTGAGGTGACCCTCCTGACCATCCTGAATGTTCCGTCCTTCCCGCCCTCCTCCGCCTCACAGCTCTGCCCCGAGGTCAGCCATGTAAACCACGCATGTTTGCTGTGCCCAGGCCCTGAGCTCCGCGTCTTACACACCCTGTCCACAGGGTCCCATCAACCCTCACGCCAGGGGAGTACGTTCCCTCACCACTGCTGTTTAGAGACGAGAATATTGAAGCAACAAAAAAGTAAGCCATCTGCCAAGTCGATGCAGTTAGGCGTCGGAGGGGCGAGGGGCCGTGGACCAGCGCGCCCCGGCCTGACCCCAGCCTGCGAGCTCGGGGCCCAGTCTCTGGTCTCCCAGCCACACACCGAGGATCCTGACGAGTCCCACCCCAAAGGAGTTAAAAGAGGCAGCACGACATTCGAAAAGCGCTTAGAACAGCCCCTGCCACCAAATGAAGCAGAGGCAGAGCAGGGTCCAGCCACATTCTGTCTGGTTCTGGCGCTCAGGCGCCCCGAGAAGGTGTTCAAGGTGCTTCACGTCATCTCGCCAGGGCCGGACCACGACGTGCGGAGTCCCTGCTCCACACTTGGTACCACAACACCGAGGTGGGACAGGTGCGTGGGCTCCTGGAGCTGGGTTTCCCTGTCTCCCAGGAGCAGGGGTCACAGTGTACCCTATTTTCTTGGGAGACACTGTGTAGAGTCACTGTTGGCTATGCGCCGGTCAAAGCAAGCCACCTCAGGGAGTCCTTGTAGACTGAGCCATGCTACAGAGATGCGCCCATGCCTGTGGCTCAGGGCAGAGAGCCCGGGCTGGTGTCCCTGGGTGGGTGCCCCTGGGCAGGCAGATGGCACGGTGCCTCTGGGTACCATGTGCCTGGATCAGCAGCCAGAGTGAGGAGGCTCGGCGATTCTGAGGGAGCGGGAAGGCAGCAGGGGCCCAGCCGCCCCAGGCTTTGTTGGCAGGTGGTAGGGGGGCTGGAGAGGGAGGTGAGGGGAGCTGCGGAGGAGCCCTGGAACGCCCCCAGGCCGGGTGGGCTGTTGGCATCCTCTCAGAGGGTGATGGGGAAATGATGGCTTTATTTGTCACTGCTGGGGAGAAGCACAGGGTACCATCCGATCCGCAAGCCAAGGGATCAGTCATCTGCAGGCTCTGGGGGGAGCAATCTCACGGCCCCTCTTCTTGCCCCAGAGGCGCACGGTGTTGAGAGCAGACGGTGAGGGGGAGGCTGGTGGGTCCTGATTCCTGAGTCACTTGTCTGCCGGGCTTCCTTTTGGGGGTGCCAGCAAGTACAGCACGCTCCAGCATCTTGGACAAACAAGCAGCCGGATGGCAGGGAGGCGAGGGTCAGACAAAGGAGGTGACGCTGTGAGTGACTCGCGCCCAGTCAGGAGCCGTAATCGGAGGTGATTAATCCATGGAGGAGAAAGCCTGGGAGGCATCGCTGACTCAGGGCTGAAGCTTCCTCGTGGCTGCTCTGTTCCCTGCCTCACCTGCCCCGCTTGCAGGCTGGAGGGGGAGGCTTGTTGAAAAGGTGAGTGATTCAGAGGCACTTTAAAAAGCAGCGTTTCTTAAGCTGATGAGCTTCTGATTCTGAATCAAAGGTGTTGTTTTTTTTTCTTTAATTTTCCAATGGTAATGTGAGGAGGTTGGGGTCTTTTCTGAGAATTAGGGGTGGAGCCCAGGGTGGACACTGCCAGGGCCCTGGACAGGCGAAGCAGTGATAATGCCCACACCAGAAAAGTGAGGGGTTTGGGGACGGCCCTGATGGGAGAGGCTGGCAGGTTGTCCAGTTAAGGCACTTGGCTATGAACCCAGTTTGGACTCCCTAGCTCTGCTCAGGTGACCCCACCTCTCTGAGGCTGTTTCCTCACCCGTAAGAAGAGAATAGAATTCCTGCTCATAGGGATTGTGGGGACCAGACTGTAGCAGCAGAGGCGGGCAGGGCAGCGCTGAGGATCTGCCCTAAACGAAGAAGGTAACTTTTCATCAGTTTCTCGCCTCTGTTCCAAAGACAAGGAAGAAATCCTGACCAAGGGGACCAGGTTTATAGTACACTGTGGTCACAGTGGAACAGTAAGTTGGGTGACACAATGATGCAAGTTGCCCCCCACACACAATAAATATTTAACGAAAGAGGCCGCTTTATTATCGGCAACCGCCTTTGGGAAGGTACCAAAGGTGCACATATCTTGAAAATGCCTGATTGGCTTCTGAGGAGACCTAGATGGTACCCCTTCTGTCTTGGGTTCGGAGTCTTAGAAACTAGAAGTCAGGGAAGTGTGAACATTCAGTGTAGAATGATCAAGATACCATTTTCATAAATAATCAAGATACTAGACCTTGGAGGTTTCGTCAAATGCTCCATCTCAGGTCAGGGCGACACCAAACATAGGCTTTGAAAGAGAGTCTAATTCTTTTCCAACTTTTCTTTTCTTTCCTTTTTTTTTTAATAAGCTTTTTATATTTATTTATTTATTTATGGTTGTATCAGGTCTTAGTTGTGGCTGGCAGGCTCCTTAGTTGTGGCTCGCAGGCTCCTTAGATGTGGCTCGTGAACTCTCAGTTGCCGCATGCATGTGAGATCTAGTTCCCTGACCAGGAATCGAACCCAGGCCCCCTGCCTTGGGAGCGCAGAGTCTTATCCACTGTGCCACCAGGGAAGTCCCTCCAACTTTTCTTTATCCCAAAGGAGAAGCAAGAATCCTTGACCGGTGAGAAGAACAAGGATGGGACTTCAAGTGGCTGCCAGAATGCAAACACGGGGTGGTTGACACGAGGTGCAAAGGTACAAAGTTCGGGATGTCACCACGTTAACCTCTAGGAGGCCTCGGCCAGAGCCTGCAGGGCGATCCCAGACCAGCGGACCACCCGGCAGTCCCAGAGCCCCCGTAAGATCACAGCTGAGGACACCCACCCGAGGGGGCCAGGGCTCTGCTGGGGCTCCCGCCGAGATGCTGCCTCCATCCTGGTGTCCGTGGGCTCCCTCCTGCCCTGACCACCCCGACGGCCTGACCGTTCTGGGCACCGCTGCCATGAGCTGGCCTGTTCAGCCAGTGTGAGGCACTCACACACAGCTTTCCTTCTATTTCCCGGTGTTTATTATGACCTTGGGAAGAGCAAAGGCCATTTTTCCTTGGCAGAGGCCTGGGCTTTGGGCCTGTCTGAATTCTGGATGCAGAATGCTTCCAGAACAGCCCCACAGACCCAAGGGCTCTACAATCAGGGTGACTGAACCATCAGATTGGGAGCCAAGTCACCAAGATCCTGGTTCTTGCACCTGCCGGTGGGAGGGGCCTGGTGCCCGTGAAGCACCGTTCTCTGACCCCAGAAGCCCAGTCCTTCTCCCAAGGTCCAGCTCCTCACACACGCCCCAGCCTCCACTGGCCTCAGAGCAGCAGAAAACACTCCTGGGAAACTTCCTCCTCGCTTGGCATGTGTGGGCTGCGGCCTCTTGCCGTTGAAGGCCAGGACAACAGGCATCAGTGTATCGATTGAGCCGCTAGTACGGGGAGAGCAGAGTGGAAAGGGGGGGTTACAGAACTGAGGTGGGTTCTTCTAGGGGCAAGGTGGCTTCTCAGACGAGGAGTCAACCAGCTGCTCCTGCCACTGTGCCAAGGAGAAGGGGAGGGGCCTGGATGGGGGGTTATCACAGTGCCCGCCCCCCATAGGAGCAGAAGGAAGGAGCAGGAAGACAAGCTGGCTTGTCTCTGTCCCCTCCAGCTGTCACTCAGGACACGTCCCCCATGCTAGAAGGATTTCTCCTGTCCATCCTCTAGTTGGATATTGGGTCTTGGATCTCCTGTGAATTTCTGCCACAAGCAAAACTTGGCTGAGTCTGTGACCACGAGGCATTTAAGATGCAGAGTTTGTCCCCCCAGGGTGGGGGGAGGGGACAGGACAGAGGGTTGGGGCCCAGAATGACGCTCCGTGGGGAGCCAGAGGGGCAGGTAGCTTCAGGGTAGCTACGTGGGAGTCCAGGTGAGGGAGCTGACACCTGGCGAGATGAATCGGTTTGTTTAGGAGCTCATGCTCGTTGGCGGGAGAGCACGACTACGTTCAGGTCATCAGACGCCTGGGCCTTCCTGCCACCGCAGAGGCCGTCCCGTCCAGCATGACGTGGCGGCACAGCTCTGGGGGCGGAGTGGCAACCCTGTGTAACCTCGACCCCTTTCAGGCATCCCGTGCCCGGCACTAAGTGTCACGGGAGTCCTGAGGTCTGCCTGGCCTGACAGCCTAGGCGGTGGAGCACGGGGGGCACCGGACCCTTTGGGGTTTCAGCCTGGATAAGCCTCCTGACTCTGCAGGAATCAACGCTCTGTGGAAGTCCCACAGTCCCTGCTGCAGCCTCTGTGCCTCCCATCTCCTTGATCTCTCCTGCTTCCAGGGTGGCTCGTGGCTTTCCCGGCAATGCCATCACTTCCTTACACTTGGACTCGTCATCATCACACTCCCACAGCTGAGCCTGAGTGTGCCCCCCGCCGCCTCCTCTCCACGCGCTGCTCCGGGTGTAGCTGCTCTGTCCCCACCAGACGCGCTCTCCAAGCCTCGCTCCTGCCCGGGGAGGGGCGCCCACCTCTCTGCAGACCAGACTCCTGCTGGCCACGTGAGCTCTTCTGCACACACTCAGCAAACGTCTTGTGCACCCTTGCTATGTGCTGGGTACGATGCTACAACCGGGTCTCTGCCCTCGAGCAGTGCTCAGGTGAGTGAGGAAGCCGCCAGGTAAATCAATGGCTTCACTGCAGCGTGATGACCCATGTTTGGCCATAATGGACACAGGCAAAAGGAGTTTAAAAGCAAAAAAGAGGGACAGTCAAGTCAACCTGGGGAGCAGGAAGCTCCCGGAGAAGGTGGTGCTTGGCTGGACCACTGGGGGTCAACTAGGGGAAGGGCGTGAGGGAAGGGAAAATGCAAAAGGGGCAGCGCCAGGCGGGTGTCCAGCTGCCTGGAACTCACTGGAAATCTCTCCTCTCCTCACCGGGGGGAGGGTGTCATGGTGGAAATTTCCCCCCAGCAGGAAAGTCAGATACAGGTGTGGACCCGGGGCAAGTCACTGACCCTGACCTCATGGAAAATTGGACACGATGGTCTCTCAAGTCCCTTCCAGCCCCAGAACTGCCCTCTCCCCCTAGACCGCTCTAGAAACCCACAGCTGATCAAGATGCCAGTGGGAGCCCTTCTGTCACGATGTTTCACTCCAGCGCCTTCATTTCTATTATTACACCAGTGATTTATTCCAAAAACATAAACTAAGCAGCAAGAGTAACTGGCTCTCTAGGGAGAGGTCTGTCCCCTGCAAGCCGCCGCCCCAGCTCGGTGTGCCTGCTGTGCTTGGGCTCGGTCCCACTCTTGGGCGGCAGGGGGTGGGGGATGACAGCAGGGCTGGCCAGGGAGGCTTCATCTCAGAGTCTGCCCGGACACTGGGCCTTACCAAACAGTACTGTCAGCAAGGCGCTGCTCTAGTGGATTTGAAACCTGGGTGAATGTCATTCTGCACTCCGAGCTGTAGTTTCCTCACCTCTGAAATGCGGGGGAAAATTCTTGACAGTTTACGAACCCAGGGAAATGCAAAGACTTGGGTCCTGGCCGGGTGACGGATTAGATCCAAACGGTGCCATGTCTCCTGTTGGCTGGCTCTCCGCATCTGAGAAAGATGAACACAGCTCCAAGCAGCGCCCCTTCTCCAGGGGCCATCACGGGCACCTCCTGTTAGCTCTGCTCCCAAACTGCAGGGCTGGCGAGAGAGAAGCTGTCATGGAAGGCAGGGCCTGGGACCACCCGCTGTGTCCTTGAGACGAAAAACCTGGAGTTTAGGGCTTCCCTGGTGGTGCAGTGGTTGAGAGTCCGCCTGCCGATGCAGGGGATGCGGGTTCGTGCCCCAGTGCGGGAAGATCTCACATGCCGCGGAGCGGCTGGGCCCATGAGCCATGGCCCCTGAGCCTGCGCGTCCGGAGCCTGTGCTCTGCAACGGGAGGAAGATTAGGAGACAACCTGAGACCCTGCCCACACCCTAATCTTGTCAGCAACCCCATCCTTGAACTATTGCTATGAAACTCCTCATCAAATCCTCCCAGGTTGAGACACGTAGCTTTTCGAGGCAGGAGCCCACTGTGTCCCCCCTTGCCTGGCAAAGCAATAAAGCTATCCTTTAAAAAAAAAAAACAAAAAATCTGGAGTTTAAAACATCCTCCCAATAATCCATTGTGCTTGGCTTCTCCTGGCTGAGATGGAAATTGGTGAAGGTTGTGTAGGGGGGCTGGGCTGGGCAGACGTGTCACTGGGGCCTTCTGGGTAATTGCTTCTTCCTCGGAACCCAGGGGGACATTCTGCTTTCACAATGCTGTCGTTTGTCACTCAGCATGTGCTAGCATGTATTTCAGTGACTTAAAAAAAATATAGCCCGTCTGCATTTCAAGCCTTTCAAGGGAAAGAGCAGAGTGATACACAGTATGTGTTCAATAAATGACTGGTTTGCTAATTGCTGGTGATTATAACCCCAGTTTCAGGGCTTATGAGTTTATTAAAGAATTGGAATTGTGAACTGTCAAAACATAGGGGTCTTAAAGTCCCAGGCCAGCTTCCTTACAGACCTGCACAGCATAAGCTGTCATCTTTCTGTTTAAAATCCTCTAACAGGTGTGTGTGACAGGAAGGCCGACACCTCTCAGCTGACTCTCACTTTGCATCTTGCCCACGGTCCGTCAGCAGCGACAGAGTCGGGCTGGAACACTGACTCCAGGCTCATTCTTTTTTCTACCACATCCTGAGTCTTTTTGGTGTGTGGACCAAGGCAGCGGTTTCTGGATGGTTCTGTGAACTCAGCTATGGGTCAGAAGGCTGAGGCTACAGAGGAGAAGGCGGCCTCTCCAAGTTCCAAAGTGCAGTGCTGGGCCCTCTGGGCTCTGGAGCAGGATGGCCACACCAAACCCCCCATACCCTCCGCCTCCCCCACTGCTGCCATGTCTCCTTCCACCAGGGGAGGAATATGGTCACGGCCGTGTCCTGCGGGCAGTAAAGGCCCACTGGACACCGCCTGGGGGGGCGTGTTAGACGTGGAGGAGTGGAAAGTACTGGATTAAGGCTGCTTTCTCTTCTCTCGCCAAAGGGAAGTCCCTGCACAGCTATGAAATGGCAGCGAGCTTTGAAGAAGGCTTTCTAACCACCCAGAGCCAGTCCTGGATTTTGACGTTCTGTCACTTAGCACAGTTCCTTCCCCACCAACCGTCTGCTATGACACCACGGAGCTAAATAGCAGAGCTGCCGAAATTACAGTCAAAGGAGAGGGGAATTAAGACACCAGCAAGGGAGGAAAGATTTTTTTTAAGCAAGGAAGGGAATAAGACAGCAACCAATAAAACAGACAGAAGCAAGATGTCTGTTCCAGGTGGCGAGAGGCGGGGATGTCTTTTCTGTGGCAACTTAGTCTAAGATGACGAAGATGCTCAGAGAGCGTGTGGTGACAGCAGCCTCCTTCAACAGGGAGCATCTCATCGAGAGGTACTTATCCCATCACGTGACCTCGGGGGCCAACCAGATGGCTTACGAGCTTAGCAGTTCTTCCTTAACTTCAGCAAGAGAAGGCTTGACCAGAGGAAGGAGAAGGGGCCACAGGGAGGGCACATTTGCCTGCTGGACGCCTATGATTTCACAGAGGGAAAGAGCGGGAGTTCTCGTAAGTAAGGGCAGACGCCTGTGTAGAAGCCAACCACTGTGCTCTCTGACCAGGCTGTCTGCTCAGCCAGGACCGATGGATCTGCTCCAAGAACACAGAGGTGGGTTTTCCAGATGATGAGGGCAACGCAGAACAGGCACTTGGCACAAAGGCTTGACTAGAGGACAGTCGTCTTAAGACCCTGCCACGCTTCTAGCCCGAGTGACTGCTGCTGAGAGCGGGAGCGCTGGGTCCGCCCTCTCTGTCACCTGCCCCGTGTCTAAATGCACGGTGAGGATCCGGACAGGAGTATCATGATAGGGTCACCTGCGATTTGTCCAGGAGTGCAGGAATAAATATTGCATGTTCTCCTCTGACATAATCTTTTCTCTTCCTTGGTCCCCTCCCCTCCCCTCCAAGTCCCCAAAGGGGGCAGCTTTCTCAAAAGAAGGTCTTGGCTCTCCTCCCCTAGTTTCTTGCCTCAGTCTCCCCAGCTCCCATCGTCCTCACTAAACCCCGCCAAGTGAAAAGGTCTTCATTTAATTAGAAGACTACTGGCCCTGCAGCCCCTGTTAGTGAGGGTTTTCTGAGAGCTGGATTGTGCCTGGCCACGATTCCCTCTTCTTTGTGGCATCAGAGGCATCCAAGATTCCACTGTGAATGACTGAGAAACTGACTTGCCAGTTACCAGTGGTGGAAACTTATAAACCCCAGGACTCACCATTTAGAATCAAATTCTTCTCAAGTTGGGTGAGATCTCCAGAACGATGCAGTGTTAGAGGCTGATGAGGTCTTCACGATTTTCACCTTTACGAGAAGGGGAACCTGAAATCCAGAGGTGACCAAGGGCTTCCTCAACGTTCTCCCCCTACCCCAACTCACCTGTAGTTCACCCTGCCCTCACCTTTAGATGTAATTGCTTTAAAGTCATCTCTCCTCTTCCTAAACTTCTTATAAGGGAAAGCGTTTTTAAGCTTGGTATGCAGAAGATCCAGACGCCTCTAAACCTCTAAGACAGGAGGTGCCATCCTAACAGCAGTAAAGTCTTCCCATCTAACTTTCATTGGTTTTGCTGCCATCTTTCCTAAACCTTTTCAGTAAAGAGAGAAAGGGGGTCCCACCTTATACATACCCTTATGTGTTTTTCACTGGGTGTCAAATAGGCAAATCTGCCCTCCCCGGGCCTTGCTTCCCTTGTTGAAGTTGACATATGAGAGATTCCTTGCTCATAAGCCATCTGCTTAGCCCCTGAAAGTCAGATGAAGGTTGTCAGTCCATTGGAGAACTGACTCTTTGCCTAATGACAGAAAAGTAATATCTTTAAAAGCTTTCTCTTTTATTTCATGCCAGAGTTCAGGTTGATTTATAGGGTAGATCCAGCCTGGGCTTCTGGTACCCAAGCCCGTCAGAGAGGAAAACTGGCAGGAGAACAAGACAGAGACCTTCGTAGGTGGGACTGTGGAATAAAGATGCAGTGGGCGGGTCTTGGGAGAGCTCCCCAGTTTTGTACTATGTAGTTCTCGAGACGTACCCGTGAGCATCTTGAAGCATCTGAGGAACTGCTAAGAAGCCAAGCTAAAAATACCAGGGAACAGCGCAGTCAAGGAGGAATGCAGAGCTGGGCGTGAGCTCCCCCTGGAAGGTGTGAGACTCGGGCACGGGGGCCAGCCTGCCGTGCACACCTCGGGCTGAACCCCGAGTCAGTCTGACACAGGTGGGAGGAGTGGATGTTTCTGGCTTTAGACCCTTTTATTTTTGAATCCTCCAGTCCTGTTGTGCAGAAGTGTCTCATGAGCCCTGACCATGTGCCTGGAACTAACAGGGGAGGACACACCACTCCTTGGGAACGTGAACTGTGAAACCTGCTGCTCCCCTCGCCCTTGGTGACAAGTGGAACTTGGCTTTGGTGGCTTCTGGCTCTCTGTCCACCCCAGTTTCAGGATCGTACTCCTTCTAACACTTAATCATGTGTCCCTGACAAATATCTTCTCTTGTCTGCTTTTACGAACCCTCTGTTCCTGATTATTGGGAACATTTTACCATTGTCACATCCTCCCACCCCTAACCTCCAGGGGTTCCATCAGCAGCTTAATGGTCTCCGGGCAGCAGGACCCACTCCCCTCAACCTTTCTGCCCGATACATTGTCAAATCTCAAAGGCCTCCCCTCAAGGTTCTCTTAACTTGAGGAGTAGGGGGTGTGGGGTGGGGGAGGAATGCTGAGTAGGGGGACAGTCTTGCTTTCTTCCTGAGGGCCCTGTTCTCCATGTTGGTGAAAACCACTCAGAATCGTGTACTTTTTCATGTTTTAAAATAACAATTGTGGGCTTCCCTGGTGGCGCAGTGGTTGAGAGTCCGCCTGCCGATGCAGGGGACACGGGTTCGTGCCCCGGTCCGGGAAGATCCCACGTGCCACGGAGCGGCTGGGCCCGTGAGCCATGGCTGCTAGGCCTGCGCGTCCGGAGCCTGTGCTCTGCAATGGGAGAGGCCACAACAGTGAGAGGCCCGCGTACCACAAAAAAAAAAATAAATAAATAAAAAATAAAATAAAATAACAATTGTTATTTGAGACAAAGACTTGTCTTTGAGGAATCAGAAGTCTAAAGACAGACATCCTGATATGGGCAGCCATCCACAGGACAAAAAGAGCAAACTTTAAAAAAGTAACACGAGACATTAAGCATTTATATCATGCATACGTTAAGGTAAGTGGGTTTGCACTCTGATATAATTTGGTTAATCTGTTCCTGGCTGTTCCCTCAGGAAACGCTCCCTCCCTTGTATCCTAAATTATTTTCAAAGACTTAGAGGACAGAGGCGCAGATACGGGTAACCTTCTGGCTGTAGCATCTTGCTGCTGTCTTGTCATCTGTGAGAGATGGATTGAGTAAGAGGTCACGGGGTGACTCAAGAGAGCTGAGTGCTAGTGATGAACTTTTGGGCAGGTTTTCAAAAAGATAAAATACCTGTTTTCATTTGTTCAGCCTCGACCCCTTTGTAAAACTTTCCTTTTGAGCGCCGCATGGATATAGCCTGTGCACACAGTATGTGTGGTCTTACTTACAAGTCAACAAGTTTACCTCGGGGGTAGGTAGGTTCTGCTTTACCCAGAAACTCTGAAGGGCTTCACATTTTGTGAATGGAGAAATGGTAATTTCCTTACGGGCTGGAACCTGGAGATGCTGAAGCAGCTCTGCTTTTCCCGGAGCCAAGATCCCCGTGTGGCCTGTGGGCTGCTCAACACACAGTGGATGCCTGGGAGGCAGTGAGCAGATGAAGGACATGCCGGTCCCTCCAAGCAACCCCACTCCTTCCCCAAAGTGTCATTCTTTGGGAAATTCCTGTAAGTACCAGTGCGCCTCGTATAGGAGTTGGATTGAGAGCAGAGCCCTGCAAAGTCCCCACATGAGGGCCTGACCACGGCAGCCTCTTCGAGGAAGTGGAGCTGGGGCTCTGCTGTGGGGCGTTGCTGGAGGGGAAGGACCCAGAGGCTGAGCCCCTCCTGGGGAGTCTGCCATGACTGTGTGGGTGGGGTGCGGGGCTTTCCCAGGCAACTGAGATGGGGATGGTGAACGGCCTTGAGCTGAACCGAGGGCTCGGGAAGATGCTGTTTTCTCTGCCCTCGGGATCTGGGCATCTGCCTCTCAGCTCTTCCTCTGGCAGTCCCGTTTGCATAATGTGATCTTGGCCAGATGTGCTGCATCCTGGCAGGGATCCCGACACCTACTTCACCTACCTTGAGCCCTGAAGAGCGTGGGAGCTGGTGGAGAAGCTCTCCCCCAGGGGGTCTGAGGTCGGTCTCTGCCGGCTTCTCCTGTCAGATGGCGTCATTTCGTGGGTGACAAGGTCCTGGCTGCCCTTCCATCTCTCCGTCGGCCTGTCCTGCCCCTGGTCCTCCCTCGAGGGACAAAGCATCTGAGCAGATGGGCCCTGATTTTATTACTCACCAGGGTAAATGGGGTCATCACAACCCATGGTCTCTGAGCTCAGACTCACTGCCCCCATGGAGCTGGGGGCCGGGGTCACAGCCACTCTGTGTGGTGGCCCAGACAGAGAGTGAAGCACTGCTGGACAGTTTCCCTGCACCTTCCTCACCTTCCTTCCATTTGCGAGGGCAGCTTCGTCGCCATCAGCCTCTCAAAGGTGCAGCCGAGTGCTTCCCTGGTGGCGCAGTGGTTGGGAGTCCGCCTGCCGATGCAGGGGACACGGGTTCATGCCCTGGTCTGGGAAGATCCCACATGCCACGGATCGGCTGGGCCCGTGAGCCATGGCCGCTGGGCCTGCGCGTCCCGACCCTGTGCTCCGCAACGGGAGGGGCCGCGGTGGTGAGAGGGCCGCGTACCGCCAAAAAAAAAAAAAAAGTGCAGCCGAGCCGCTGCCATCTCTGCTTGTGGGCTTGGGTGCAGCCTCCAGGGGCATCACTTTGGGCAGTGGCCACAGGGCCACTCAGTGCCTGCAGGCCGCCTCGCTAGTCCTGTGCCCAGCCTTCCGGACCTGGCCTGCCAGTCTGGAAGCACTCCCGAGGGATGCGCCCCAGGCAAGGACACAGAGCCGCAGGAAACACACTTACCCGCTTCGTGCGGAGCCTCACAGGGTAAAGCTTTTAAAAATAATTCATGGTAATTTCTGTTACAACACCGACCACATAAATCACTAAAGGGAAAAAAATCCCAGCCAGACCCAGTTTCAGTGTCCAAGCTGCTGGGTTTCATGGAGGCTGATGTCCTGGTGAAAATTCCTAGTTCGAGGTCTTTATAAATGCTTCTTTCTTGGGATTGTCCTAGGACCACATGAGGAAAGAAAACGTGTGAGGCTTGGACTGTGGAACGAGGGAAGACCGGAGCCCCAGCCGGGGGTGGGCTTCGAGCACCAGTTGGATGGTTTCCTTTGATGGAAAGAGCAGAGCAGCTGAGCGTCCAGGAGGATGGCGTGTCCCTCCCCAGGCCTGCCCGCCTCCCCTTTGTGTCCCAGAGCTTTGACTGCATTGCTCACGCGCTCCCCGCCCCACCAGCACCCCTTCTCTATGCTTGCCACCCCTCCCCCAAGGCAGCATCAGCCCTCCCACTGCCTCTGAACACTCCCCGGCCTCTGTCTTGCCTTCACTCCCTGCGGCGGGGTTAGGCTCCTGGTGGCCAGACCACCACCCACCTTCCTAACAGGGGCGAACGCTGGTGGCTTCTGCATGCTCTCTGATCTCCATCCCTATCCCATCCAACAAAGTGGATGGCTTTGTTCCTTCCTCTCCTTGCCTTTGGTTAGAATTATTGTCCCCTGTCCCCCTCCGTGGCCTAAAGTCCATTCTCTTTCTCCAATCATCCATGTGATGGCCAGTCTCCAGCATGGCCCCCGATGACCCTCACCTGCTGCGACCCACACCCTTCGAGGTCCCCGTCCACACCTGGGTGCCCAGTCGGAAGCTGTAGAGGCACAGAAGGGGGAAGCCGTGGGAAGCCAGCTGCCTCGTCAGGAGGTAGCCCAGCAGCCCCGTGGAGTGGTCTACTAGGGACGAGCTCCTGCCAAAAACCAGGGGAACTTCCCGGCGTGTGACTGAGCCACCAGGAGGTGGGTCCTCTAGCCCCAGTCAAGCCTGTAAGTGATGCAGCCCCGGCTGATACCTGCCTGCAGCCTCAGGAGACGCCCTGATCCGGGACCATCCGGCAGAGCTGCTGTCGGCTTCCTCCTGGATTCCACAAACTGTGCAGAACGATAAATGTTTATTGTTTTCAGCAACTGTTTCTTTCTCGGAGTGGTTTGTTCAACAGCAGTAGATTATTGATACGGTGTGTTTCTCTATGACGAGGTTTCTTTCACCATGCCCTTCCCAATAATGTCTTTTACTGGAGCCGAGCCTATTGATAAATCAGCCTTCCTTTATCCAATCAAACTGAAGAATGTTCCTTTCATTTATTTTGTGGGCTTAGCATAGTGCCTGGTAAATAGCTTGTCTCAGTATTAAAAAATATGGAGCAAATGCCAGAGGAATCAGGCGAATTAATTAAATCAATAAATTTCAGTATCTGTCAAATAAGTGTTACTGATAAAGTTAAAACACAATGAGGGGCTTCCCTCGTGGCACAGTGGTTAAGAATCTGCCTGCCAATGCAGGGCGCAGGGGTTCAAGCCCTGGTCCGGGAAGATCCCACATGCTGTGGAGCAACTAAGCCCATGCGTCACAACTACTGAGCCTGTGCTCTAGAGCCCATGAGCCACAACTACTGAGCCCGTGTGCCACAACTACTGAAGCCCATGCGCCTAGAGCCCGTGATCTGCGACAAGAGAAGACACCGCAGTGAGAGGCCCACGCGCCACAATGAAGAGTACACCCCGCTCGCTGCAACTAGAGAAAGCCCGTGGGCAGCAATGAGGACCCAACACAGCCAAAAATAAATTTATTAAAAAAAACAAAACCAAAAAAACCGCAATGAGCTTCTGCCTCGTTGCAGCTGAGAAAGCAACATGGGTCACCAGCAGCTCTACTGGAGCCATCTGGGAAAATTCGGCCAGGGTTCTCGCTCAGACCGGCACGGTGTGATCCGGGAATATGGCCTCAATATACGCAGCCCGTGTTTTTGCCCGTACGCGAAGGACATCGGCTTCCTTAGGTTGGACTAAGTGTGAACTTCTTGAATGGGTCATCAAGCACATCTACCTTCCTCAGAAACAATACTAACTCTTTGCATATAAAATAAAAAATTTTAAACTTCAGAAATACCCACAATAAAAACTCATTTCTGGATATCTGCATGTGATTTATGGGGGAGGGGAAGTCAGGTGGTAAAGTTTACCTCCTATTGCTAGATTGATAATAAAAGTGACTGCTATCCGCTAAGTACACGCCACCTGATGATGTTGCAGCACTGGAGGTGCATTTGGCATCAGAGGATGGAAAATTATATATAAAAAGTGCCGGGGGTGGTCTTTCAGTTAAGTGACTAGTCCCATGGATGACTGGGTCCGAGCCTAGACCTTCACAGTTACCTCGGGTGTCTAGAACATGGCACCCATGGGGTCACTGTCGCAGGTTCCCAGCCACAAACTCTCACTTCTCTCATCCAGCTGAATTCTGTGGCTTCCGTGACAAAGGAGAAGAAATTCTAAGAAAGAGGGAATGAAACTGTTAATGACCTGGGTCCTTGGACTCATTAATCAATAGAAGTTGATCAGAGGCCAGAGGGGAAATTCAGGCAAGGCTTTACTGGGGCCCCTGCAGCACAGGGAGTGCAAGCAAGTAACAGGTGCCCCTGCTGCTCCCCAAGGAGGGCGGGCTGGTCCCTTAAATGGGGTGAGGGTAGGGATGGATGCAAGGGTCCGGCCAGAGGTGGGGCTCAGGTGGTCTGCCCAGCCCCTTGGTGGTGCTGTGTGCAGGGATTGTGCACAGGACCCTGCTCTTGCCTGTGGCACCTCAGAAGTGGCTGTTGGTTTGTGGCCTTTTTGTATCTTGTTGTTGATAATTTGCACCCCCTGCGGCTGGCGTGCAGTTATTTTTAGTCCCTTATAGTTTCTTTGTATCTGTTGCTCAAGGAGATGTTTGTCCAGGTGCAGGTCCTGCAGCAAAGGGCCCAGGGCCCAGCCTGTCTCAAAACCAGAATTTACTCTATGGCAAATGCATTACTTACAAAGTTACATTTCAACTTTATGGTGACCTTGTGAGATGGGAGCTGTTATCCCTGTTTACAGATGAGAGCCAGGGTCCATTCTCTTAAGCAACATGCCAACTTCACATAATCGAGAAAATCATGAGACCACCATTCAGACCAGAATCTGCCTGGTTCCAGTCTTCCTGTTACCAGACACAAGTTCATGTGCCTGATACAGAGTGAGGCCAAACAATACCGAAACATCGGAGTCTGGAGCGGAGAAAGGGTTATAGCAGAGCTGAGCAAGGAGACGGGTGGCTCATGCCCCCCAAACCCCCCGAACTCCCAAAGGCTTTCAGCAGAGCATTTTTAGAGGCCAGGTGAGGGGGGCGGGTCGCAGGGCATGCGAGCAGCTTGTGCACAGTTCTCTGGTTGGTTGATGGTGAGGTCACAGGGTCAACGTGATCAATCCTGAGGCTCCAGGAGGCCTGGGTCATCAGGTAGTTAACATCTTCCATTTGGTTGTGGTTTTAAGCAACTGTAAAGCAACTCAGGAAGTGCGCATCAGGTACTATGATCTGGCTACTTCAGAGGGGAGCCCATACGGGCGAGGATACGGGCCCATACGGTCCTGCTCGGTTACATTCCCACTACCATTGTTCACAGAACCCAAGATTGGGAAAGCGGCTTTGGAATCTTCTAGACGAGCTCCTCTAACACACCTGAGGAGACGGAGACTAAAAAGTCACGAGACTGATGGAATTAGCTCAGCTGTTAGCGGTGTGACCAGGTTGGTTTGGGACTTCCGGTTTGTTTTTCTTTTCACACCACCGTTTGAGGGCACAACCCACCGTGTGCATCTCCACAGCTCCTAGAAGGGCACTCAGAGCTTATGAGGACTTGGATGCGTGACAGAGTTTTAATCCACATCCTTGAAGACATCCTGCTTTTTAAAATAAACATAAATATCACACTGTTGAAAATGGAGGAAGACAGCGTTCTCACTTGCCGGCTGCCCTTTGAGCCAATGGGGCTGGGGGCCGGCAGAGAAGGAGGCGCACCCAGCTCCACGTGCGCCGCGCTGGCCAGCCTGGAGGGGCTGAGGACCCACTGAGTGGCTTCGCAGACACAGGAGACCCCCTGGGCGGATCGCGGCCGATTCCGAGGTCTTCTCTGATAATAGCACCAGTTTAATTATAATCCAGAGTTTGCTTACATCTCGAGTATGTTTCATTTCAAATGTGACTTTCCAGCTCCTTCTCTCTCCTTTTTTTCGCTTCGTGCCATAAAATATTTGCATATTTGAATGTCAAGATTTTCCAAGTGCTGGAAGCAACAGGCTCTGGTATGTTCTCAAGTTATTTTGTACAGCAGCATCTGTCTTGTTTCAGCAGCCACCAGAGCTGAGAAGTGACCCAAGAGCAGCCTGCCAGGAAGACAGAGTGTGGGATCCAAGGGGGCTCCTCCTAAAACAGAGCCCACCAGGGCGGGGGCCCTGTCATCCCAGGCAACTTCAGAACACATGTTTCCCCAGCTTATTTTTATTTATGTATTTATTTTAAAAGAAAGGCAGATAACCAAAGGAAACAAATACTGAATGACAGCTACAGAATGTATCTTTGGAACTTGCTAGACTAATTACTGAGGCTCCAAAATCACTTTAAAAGCAACACATTTTGTTTTGCAATATACATTTTTGTTGCCAATTTTTTTTTTTTTTTTTTGTAATTTCAATCAGAATCCACCTCAAACTGGATTGTTGATTGCCAGAGAAGTGGCATCAGGGGGGAATACTCTCATTAGGGCAGCACATTTCAAGGAAGTGCCTGACTTTTTTCTGTATATAGAATGATGTCAGGAAAACTTTTCTACAATATTTTCTCAGAGCTGTATACAGCTTCCTTCTGAAGTGATGCCTTCTGTTCAAGCAATTATAATAGTAGCTGCTTACATGTACCGGGAGAAACCTAGTCTAATCCTCACAGCTCCCCTAGGTGGTAGGCATCCTTATTACCTGCATTTATAGGTGCGTAAACTGAGGCTCAGGGAAGACGCTTTTCTGAAGGGCATATGATGGAAAATGGTGGAGACTGGATTTGGTGGGAGATTATTTGCATTTACTGTGTGCATTGTATTATTGTTATTTGTAAAGAGACCAGGACAGCAAGATCTACTCATTTAACATCCTGATGTTTGAATGCTCAGACCCTGAATTTTCTAGGGATCGTTCTGACAATTTCCAGAAAATATGATTTTCTGTTAATATTTGATCAAGGAAATAGGACTCTGGCTTAAACGCAGAAATGTGACTGCTTTGAAACCACACTTGCCAGAAACATTTGTTCATTTAACAAAAATGTATTAAGTACCATGTGTCAGGGACTGTGGTCCCCACGGGGGACGTAGTTGTGAGCAAGTAGAGCTCTTCTGGAAATTTAGAATATGACACTGAGCACAAGGAGAAGGTCCAGATTGTTTGGTTGGGGCCATTCTGTCCATCTCATCAGAGAGTCTTTTACCCTGATCGGAGATGCTCTCAGAATCCGATAGGTGACCTAGTTAATCTAAGCGTACCTTGCTGTTTCATTCACTCATTCAATTATTTATGTAATTCATATTTATTTAATACCTAGTGTGTACCATGGACCTCAGTCAGGTACAGTTCCTGTTCTCATTGAGCCAAGAGGGTGATGACAAATATGAACCAATAAACACGTAAAAAATACAATCATGACTTAGCAAGTACTAGGGGCCGGGGGCCTCTCTGAGGAATATTTGAGCTTGGGGGCTGCTCTGTACGGCTCTGGGGATTGTTGTGGGAGGGATGGCAGCCAAGCCCAGCCTGTTCTCCAGGCTGAGGGCCTGCGTGGCCAGCACCGACCAGGGTGGGCGCCTCTTCCTCATTCTCACGGTCACGTTTGGGGGGGTGGCCCTGAGGGGGTGCCAGCCAGGTGCGGCAGGGTGACAGGAGGGAGGCGTGGATGGGCTTGGGGTGGGGCCTCGCCAGCCACAGGCAGCCTCGGGACTCAGTCTCAGTGCGTGAGAAGCTGTAGAAGCTTCAAGCAGAGTTTGTATTTTTGAAAGCAATCTCCATCTTCAGCCTTTTCGCAGGGCCTACACCTCCAATCTCCCCACAACCTCTCTAAGCCACTACCCCGTCATCTGTAAAACAGGTGTTAATACCTGTGTGTTTCAAGGCTTTTTAAAAAATAAGTAACAAAGTGACACATGTCAAATTCCCATGAGCACCCTTCTCGGTGGCCTCCGCGCAGAGAAATCGTAATGGACGATGCTCGGGAGTGTGGCTTGAGTCCCACAGACCAGATCCTCTGGTTTGCCATCAAGAGTTACGCTTCCTACCGAATGTAAGGTAGATAGCTAGTGGGAAGCAGCCGCACAGCACAGGGAGATCAGCTCGGTGCTTTGTGACCACCCAGAGGGGTGGGATGGGGGGGGTGGGAGGGAGACGCAAGAGGGAGGGGATATGGGGATATATGTATACGTATAGCTGATTCACTTTGTTATAAAGCAGAAACTAACACACCATTGTAAAGCAATTATACTCTAATAAAGATGTAAATAAATAAATAAATAAAGAGTTAATGCTTCCTGTTTGGAATGAGAATTGTTCTGTCACGATGATTCAAAGAAGGTCACAGCAATTGATTGGGAGGGGGGTCCTTGTCCTTTGCACTTGCCTCTCCAACATCTGTCTCTCCGTCAGTGCTGATAACTTAGAAGGACTGTGGGAAGAACCTCAGCCCACCCATCCTCAGCACTGGTGTGTGTGCACATGTGTGTGTGTGCACACGTGTGTGCGCACGTGTGTGTGCGCGCACATGTGTGTGTGTGCGCGCCAGTGTGTGGTCTTTGCAGGCAATCACCCAGAGGACGTGATGTTGCTGTAAGCTCCTTCAACTTGAGAAAACTATAAAAGATGCAGTTTTAAAAAGCTGACACCTCTGTTATATTTTGGTATCTGTCTGAACGAGCGCAGCATTTAGAGACCCACAGACTTCTCGCCGACAGCTCTGCAGGTACAGTCTGTCCTGAAAGGTACTTCCTGTGGCTTCAGGCCTGGCTGAGATGGATAAAGTGGGGCCCCTGGGGGCGGGGACATCTGGGCCGCGTCTCAGGTCACTGGAGCCTGTGGCTTTACCCATCAGGATGCGGCAGTGACTCTCTCCTCCCCTGCCTGGGCCGCCGCAGAGCCTGGCGGGCTTGCTGGATGATGCTGTTGAGCAGCGAGCAGACAGGCTGGACCTGGTGCAGCTCACACGGGGGCTGGAGCTCAGGAGGCTGAGCGGGGTCAAGGGGTGATGTGTTCAAGGTGTACGAAGTGATGAGTTGACTTACACAATGTTCGGTGTCAATCACATCTCAGTAAAGCTGGAAAAATAAATAAATAAAACTCTTTTGGAAAAAAAATGAGGTGAGGTAAGGACTGTCGCAGTTAGAAAGGCGCAAATGCTCTGAAAGTAGGAAACATCTTAGATCCTTAGACCCAAGGCTGTGACCCAGGCCGCTAAGCCCTGGTCCTGGTCCTCAGCTCCTTTGGTGAGGGGGCAGAGGAGACCCCCGGGACGCAGGCCCAGGGAGGAGAGCACCGCCTTGCTGCTGTGTCTAAATTACACGTGTTTTCGTCAGATCTGTTAGCAGCACGTCACCGCCTTCTCAAGTACAGCCAGGAAGTAGGAACCCGCAGTCCCGAGGGGGAGACTTGGAGGGGCTGGGCCCAGCTTTGTGAACAAAGTGGCTGGTTTTTCATTAATAAAATGGCTCAGGCCTCTGGTTTCTCACCCACCTGTGGAGTCCACCTTCAGTCCTTAACCCAGCTCAGCTTCTAGAAAGACTAGTCCTGCCCTGAAAGTGCCCGAGACACAGATGGGCACAGCCTTGCCCACCTGTCTCTTTGCTGCAAGCAGGGATGGAGGGAGGTATGGGCTGGAGGACTTCAAGCAGGAAGGCTGGTTTGGAATGACCGGGGGTGCTCGCTGGGATGGGAAGGATGGGGCAGCCCACCGTGATGCTCAGGGCTGTCTTGGTTGTCACACTCACCCAGGTCCCACGTCCTGGGAACACTTCGGTCCCTGGTAAGCTGAGATGGCTGGTCACCCTGGGAAGGTACTAATGATGCCGCTGCAGGCCTCCAGCCAGCAGACCGGCCTTGTCGCAAAGCCTTTCCTGGTAGAGGTGCCACATCCGACCAGGATTTTCTGGGCTCTGGGACAAGAGGAGATGTTAAGTGCAAGCATGGTGTCGTGGGACGTTACCACCAGCGTCCCCGTGTCCCCTCAGCCCCTGCTTCGACCGCTCACCAAGCAAGCAAACGAATGTGCAGACCTGGAGAGAATCTGGAGACCCCCGGCCTCCCCCCGCCGTGCGTGCCCGCCCCGCCCCGTGCTGCTGCCTCCAGAGGACAGGCACTTCATCTGCCCACAGCGGACGCAGCTTCCTGAGCTCCTCCTGCACAAGGCCTCTTGTTTTCATCAGGTGACGGGTTAAGGGTGCGATTCATGGCCAGAGACTCAGGGACAGAGCTGGGGGTAGACATCCAGGGGCCAGTCTCCTCCACCAGGTCACGGAGGCACGTCACTCAGTGAGGCAGGGCCTCCTGGGCAGGGCCAGAGGGGGCCGTGGACTGGCCCGGCCCTGTGCTCAGCCTTCGCATGTAGCACCTCGGGAAATCCTCTCAAGCCTCAGGATGTGTCGCCGCCCCCTTCCAGAAGACAGATGAAAACCCAGGCTCAGGGCACACGCCGAGGTCAAGGCAGAGCTGAAACCAGAAGCAGGTCTTCTGACTCTGGCCCAGGCCCTCGATCCCCAGGGGCCTCCGTGGAGTCCTCTGTTTCGGCGGCGAGTGTGCACCGTGCAGGGGTCTAGAGGTGGCCATGGTCTGCCTCGGTCCTGCCCAGAGGGGCATGATGACTGGCCTGCCCCCGACGGCTGTCCCGTGGCCTTGCCTCGGCCGGCACCGCAGCGGACTCCCCACTTTGGAAGAGAGTCCTCCCAGCCAGTGCCCAGAGATCACGCTGTCGGTGGCGAATGGTCTGGAAAAGTTGTAATTACCCCTTCTCAGCCCCAGGGAGGCTGCACCTGTTTCCTGTTTAAGGTCCCTGTGTACAGACAGCAACACTGTCCTCACAGGTGGGCGGGAAGGAGCATGTTGAGGGAGGTGATGCGATGCCACGTGACAGTTGGCCGTGGCTCTCAGCTGTGGTCCGGCATGGTCACCAAGCTCCCCACCCCACCCGGAGGCTGGCAAAGTTTCCTTATTCTTCCCTTTAAAACGTGTATAATAAGTTCCTCCTACGTGCCTGGCACTTTTTATCTGGAAATATTACTCATGAAGTAAGTTTTTTTTTCTTTAAAATCACTCCTGTGGGAAGCTGCTTCCCTTCGGCTGGGAGAAAGGAGGGAGGTGGAGGCCCCCCTAGCCCATCTCACAGGCCTCTTCCTTCCACGGGGTCGTGGGGGTGGGGCTGCTGGGGGGAGGAGGGTGATGACTGTCCCTGAAGGGAGTCCCAGGGGGAGCCGGGCACCAGGGGGCATCCCTGCCACCACTTCTGGGTCAGGACCTGCCATCTGGAGGCCAAGACGTGAGAGCAGCTCCCGCTTCGCTCCTGGAGACGAAGCTCCTAACGGCCACGTCTGCTCTGCCAGGAGGCCCCGCAGTGCTGGGCAGCCTGGGCTCACCCAGGGCCTCGGGGCCTCGAGTGACACTGGGCGGGTCCACCACAGCCTGGGCGGGGGAGGGGAGGGAAGGATGGGCTGGAGCATCGGCTCCGGCCTCTCCCGTCCTCCTCACAGGTTCATCTGTTCACTCATTTGTTCACTCAGCAAGTTATCTGTGTCTCTGATACATGCCAGCTGCGGCTCTGGGCATCAGAGACACGGTGGAGATGAGGGACGCTCTCCCCTCTCGGAGCTGTCCTGCTCCTGGGCGAGGCGGACAGGGAGCAGGTGCACAAACTGCGTGGAAGTGACGAGGGAGACCAGGGGGAGGGCGAGGCTGGGGGGTTAGAGATGGGGTGTGTGTGGTGGCTGTGTGTGTGATATTATGTGTGTGGTTGTGTACGGTTGTTGCATGTGAGATTGTTCTCTGTGGTTGTGTGTGGGTGGTTGTGTGGGGGTGGTTGTTGCGCGTGTGGTCGTTGCGCGTGTGGTTGCTGCACGTGTGTTTGCTGCACGTGTGTGGTTGTAGAGCGTGTGGTTGCTGCGCGTGTGGTCGTTGCGCGTGTGGTTGCTGCGTGTGTGGTTGTTGAGCGTGTGGTTGTTGCCTGCTGGTCTCGGCCTATCTGTAACCAGCGCTGTGGCAGGACAGGCCCTATTGTTCTTATTGATTGCAAGATGCCCTCAGCAACAACCATCACGTCCTGGAAATTACACGGCACACCTGGGGCCACACAGCGAGTTGTGAGGGGCTGTGGGGGTGAGCGAGCGAGCAGGGCCTGGGGCTCTGCTTTCACTGGGGTCGAGGGTGGGGGCCTGGGGTTTCACAGGCTCAGGCTTTACTGGTGAATTTAAAACAGAAGAGCAGGAATTTAAAGCGCAAAGAGAGAAAACAAGTGGCCCAAGCTGTCAGTCACTGAAATCAACCAGGGTCTCTAAAGCAAAGGGGCCTGGCTGGGGGTCTGGCCATGTGTTTATGCGAGATGCCCCCTACCCCTGCTGCCCAGAAGTGGATGCCTTGCAGTCACAGCCTGTCAGGCACTTGCTTTACAAAAAAAAAAAACCGAGGTCGGGCCTCAGGCACGGAGATTACGTGCAGAGTGATCAGGGAAGTTTGCCCCAGACGCGTATTTATATTCAGCAGGTACCTGAGCAGTGTGAGGCAGGGGCTGCACGGAAGCTGAGGGAAGAGGTTCCAGTGAACACACACCACGTGCAGAGGCAGCCACAGTGACCTGCTTAGGAGAGGAGGCCGGCCTGGGGTGGGCTTCCTGCCCCGGTGAGTAAACGAAGTCCTTGCTTTCGTGTCCGCGGCCCCCGGGACCCAGCCACAAGACCACCTCTGGGATCTGTCTTCTGCGTCCTCTCGTGTCCTAAGGCGCCACCCACACTCACTTCTCCACCGCTCCACACGCATCCAGGGCCCTGAGATCCCAGCTGTCTCTGCACTGACCCACCTCCTGCCAGCGAGGACCCCGTTTCACCCTCTCACTCAGTTCCGCATGCCGTTCACCCTCTCACTCAGTTCCGCACGTGGCCTCCAGACCATGGACACTCTTTCCCCCATGATGACGTTCTTCCAGCATTTGACAAAACACTGCCAAATACATGAGTGACTGTGACCCTCACTACAGGGCAGTGATGGGCAACTTTGTGTGTCCACCTGGCTGGGCCAAGGTGTGCAGATGCAAGTCAGACGTGGTTCTGCAGTGTGTCTGATTGTTCCACGAGGGTATTTTTGGATGAGATTAACATTTAAATCGGTGGACTTAGAATAAAGCAGAGTGTCCTCCATGATGTGGGTGGGCCTCGTCCAATCAGTTGAAGGCCCAAATGCAACAAAAGCCTGACGTCCCCTGAGCAAAGGAATTCTGCAGCAGACAGACTTTGGACTTGAGCTGCAACATTGCTCCCCTGGGCCTCCACCCTGCAGGTGTTGGAACTTCCAGCCTACATAATCATGTGAGCCAATTCCTTAAAATAAACTTCTCTCTATACACATCTGTTGGTTCTGTTTCTCTGGAGAGCCCTGACAAATACAGGTGAGAATTATCCCCTATTTACAGACAAAGAAATTGAGGCTCAGAAACGTTAAGTCGCTTATTCATAGCTGGTTAAAGGACTCGAATTCAGCTCTGCTAGGCTTTAAATCTACCAGGTTTTCCTTAAATGCCTGCCTCCTTTGTCCCTTTCGGCTCTGAAATTGCCAACAGTTTTTCACGTCTTAGGGCATTGTGTCTAAATTCCTTCTTGATGTTGAGAGTCTTCATGACATAACTTTATCTTCTCCCTTCCTGTCAGGCAGTTTGTCTCAGCTTCTCAGGCACACACGGGGGAGCAGCTCCTGCGGAAGCGGCAGAATGTATACCCTAAACTGAAGAGACACAGGTCATCCAGCAGGTTAAAGGTATAATGAAAAGCTAAAGATATAAATCTGCTTTGCAAATATGATGAAAGTAAGGCATCTCTTCTTGGACTAAATAGAGGTTTAAACATAAGTTCCAATGTCAGTGATCTTGTAACCGACAGGGAAGGATGGGCTGGACATTGATCGGAGCCAGACAACACCAGGGTGACGGTGGTGTCTGGGGGCCATGTGGTCACCAACTGATACGGGGCCCACAAGCCACATCTGGCTCTTTAAATTTAAACTAACTATGATGGGGGGGGAGGGATAAATTGGGAGATTGGGATTGACATATACACACTACTGTATATAAAATATTGGGTTGGCCAAAAAGTGCCTTCGGTTTTTAAGTAAAAATAAAAGACACATTTTTCCTTTCACCAAGAACTTTATTGAACAACATATTCACTGTTTTGTTCCACTACCTTCTGCCATTTCTCAGGCAACTTCATGATTCCATCTTCCCAAAACTTTTTACCTTTTTGAGCAAACAACTGTTCCAGGTGCCTTTTACAGTCTTCCAGGGAATTGAATTTTTTTCCATTAAGAGAATTTTGTAAAGACTGAAATAAATGGAAATCCGAAGGTGCAATGTCTGGTGAATATTCATCCTGGCGGATGAATCAGAGCTTCCCAGCCAAGCTGTGGCACTTTTTGCCTGGTCATCAAAGAAACACGCGGTCTTTCGTTATCCTGATGGAAAATGATGCGTTTTCTGTTAACTAATTCCGGACGCTTTCCGTTGAGTGCTGCCCTCAGTTGGTCTAACGGTTCCAACAAGTTAGTACTTGTTGGAATTAATTGTTCGGTTTTCCATAAGGAGCTTATAATAGAGGACTCCCTTCCAATCCCTCCATATACACAACATCACCTTCTTTGGATGAAGGCCAGCCTTTGGTGTGGTTGGTGGTGGTTCATTTCACTTGCCCCACTATCTCTTCCATTCCACATTATTGTATAGTATCCACTTTTCATCGCCCGTCACAATTTGTTTTGAAAACGGAACGTTTTTGTTTCGTTTCAGTAGAGAATCGCTTACGGAAATACGGTCAAGAAGGTTTTTTACGCTTAACTTATGTGGAACCCAAACATCAGAACGATTCACGTAACCAAGCTGGTGCAAATGATTTTCAACACTCGATTTGGATATTTTGAGTATGTCGGCTATCTCCCGCATGGTATAACACTGTTCTCAATTACTGTCTCGATTTGATCGCTATAAACTTCAACTGGTCTACCCGACTGTGGAGCATCGTCCAGCAAGAAATCTCCAACACGAATCTTTGCAAACCACTTTTGACATGTTTGATCGGTCACAGCGCCTTCTGCATACACTGCACAAATCTTTTTTTGTGTGTTTCAGTTGCGTTTTTACCTTTCTTGAAATAATAAAGCATAATATGCCAAAAATGTTGCTTTTCTTCCATCTTCAATATTAAAAAGGCTACAGAAAAATTCGCTAATTTTAATGTCTTTTTAAAATGCACGCTGATATGACAGCTGTCACAATACAATCTAGCGAAATTGTTTTGAACGAAGTTAAAGACAGCAAAGCGCTACTAGAGCCATCTTACGGAAAAAAACGAACTAACCTTTTGGCCAACCCAATAGATAACTAATAAGAACTTACTGTATTGCACAGGGAACTCTACTCAATACTGTGTAATGACTTATATGGGAAAAGAATCTAAAAAAGGAGTGGATGTATGTATTTGTATGACGGATTCACGTTGTTGTACAGCAGAAACTAATACAACGTTGTAAATCAACTATACGCCAGTAAAAATTATTTTTAAAATGAACTATGATCAAATAGAATTAAAGCCTCAGTTCCCCAGTTGTGTTACCCTGAGGAAAGGCCACCTGTGGCTGGCAAGAGGTCACCATGTTGACCGTGTCCACCCACTGCACCAAGTCCTATCAGACAGCACTGAAGTGGGGAGACTGGCCCCAAATACAAACGTCCCTGAGCCCCCAACACAGCCGGCTAGTGACCGAGGGAAGGCCGAAGAATCCTCACGGTTAAACTGGGGACTGAAATGCCTGTGGGAAGAATCCCTCCCTAGTTCCGGGGTGGAGAGCAAGGCGTGGGGATGGTGGCTGGGCTGTGGGCAGAGGGCCAGCCCTGCCTAGACCAGGTGCCCAGGGCTGTCCCGCAGGACTCAGTCAGGAGCTCCTTCTGGCTGGAGGCCCAGGTGAGGCCTCTGTCTCTCAGCTGTCAGGTGGTTTCAACAAATGTGTTAGATATACTTGATACAAATTTATAGATCCAATGAAAAGACATAATATTAGAAAGTTTGACTACAATCTATATTGCAAATTATGTTATTAATTAGAGTGCGCTGCTGTTATATCATAACATAACTTATTCAGTTTGAAGGAAAATGGGGCATTTATAGATTTGATATTATTTTGAATGAACAGAAATCTCAAATCCTGAGGACACTTGGAAACTCTGTCTCTAATAAGGTCATTCCCACCTGCACAAACAGATGCTCTGGGAGAAAGCAGTGTCTGTGTTTTCTGATTTCCCCTTTTGCTTTTCTCCTCTTACACTTCCAGAATAATTTCAACCTTGTATCAGCCAACCTAAGGCAAACAGGTGATTGTTCCCACTGCAGGGACAGGGCAGAGATCAGATCAGCACCGCTGGGGTGGGGATGCAGGGCTGCTGCCACTGGAGAGCAGACTGTGCCACGCGGTGACACCTGGTGATCCCCACCTGCCTGGGGCGCTCCCTTCCCGGGAGACCGGCTCCAAGGGGTGACCCGAGGCAAAATTCTGAAACCAAAGCCTCTGTCTCAGCGCGTCCTCCCCCTTCCTTTCCGGTGGCTTTCCTGGCTCCCAGCTCGTGTTTGATCTGTTCTTATGATACAATGAGAACCTGGTAATACTGCTGTTCCATGTCTCCCGGTTTGTATATTAAGAATAAAATTTACATTTTTAACAAAAAGCTTCCGGAGACAGCGCTGAGCTACAGGCAGTGGGGTGGGATGGGGGGCGTCTGGCTGAGTCGCCGGTCAGCGTCGCCGGCAGCACTGAGGTCTCTTACAACATCTGTTCTGTTTCAGCCGCTGTTGCCTGCGCACAGCCCTGGAACTTGGCTTCTAGAGGTGCTGTCAGGTAAGAGGTTTGCCAACGCACCCCTGAGGCTCCACCGACCCCAAGTGCAGGGGGCCAGTGAGGACCAGCTCAAAGGTCAGTCGGCACCCGGTCCTGGGCAAGTGGTCTGCTGGTCTGGACCTGAGCAGGTTTATGCACAAGGCAGGCTGGGGTTCTGGAAACCTGAGTTGGAGGAGGACTGAGAGAAATCAGGTCTGGACAGAGCAGGGGCTGTGAGAAATGTGTGCCGAGACTGCTTCCTGGGTCAACAGCTGGCCCTCGAGGGCTTGTCCGAGGGGCAGCTCTGGACTGGCAGGTGTGAGGGGGTCCCTGGGGCAGTGGGCCCTGGTGGGTGGTCGGCACCCCGCGAGTCAACTTCTGGAGGGCCTGGGGGCAAGGCTGGTGAAGCCGGAGGAAGTAGAGTGGTATCTGCGGTCAAGCAGGTTAGAGGTGAAGTGGCTCCAGCACTCCCATGGACTGGGGCCAGAACCTGGTCGTACCGACACCTTGGTGAACACGTAGGAGCTGGGCCTTCCCCCAGGACCACCGCGTCAGGGGAGAGGGCTTGCTCTACTTTCTGTGCCCAGCACAGCGTCTGGCTCACTATGAATGCCCGATCTAGGTCTAATCAACACTCATCGAGCTCCCACTGTCCTGGGAATATGGGGCTGAGTGACAGGATGACCCTGTCCCCATGCGAGTAGATGGACAGCAGTGAAGCGGGACGTGACAGCCACGGTCATCTCTGAGGGCTCTGGTGAGTAGAGTGGGGGACTGGAGCGTGTCTGGGTGGAGGGACCACCTTGCATTGGGTGGTGGTACCTGAAGGATGAGAAAGAAGCAGCCACGCAACCGTCTGGGGATGGGGAGGCAGCTCCAGGCCGAGGGTAAAACCCCTGGGCAGCAGTGAGCTGGCTGTGTCTGGGATGCAGGAAGGAGGCCAGTGTGGCTTTGGAAGAGGGCATGAGCTTGGAGAGGCCGGCGGGCATCGATCCAGAGTTTCTGAAAGGAGCGCTGTGGGCATTTGGGGTGAGACGGGTGTGGGTGGTAGGTGGCATTTAGCCCGCTAATTGTTAATAGCACTTCATCTCCCAAGTCGTTCTGACAACCAAAAATCCCCCAATGCGTTTCCATTTCTACATACTGCCTAACAGGGGCCACTATACATACATAGGACACGTGTATAGGAAGATATTTATCATAAGGAACTGGCTTATGCAATTATGGAGGCTGACAAATCCCAAGAGCTGCAGTCAGCAAGTTGGACCCGGGAGAGAAGACGGTGTGAGGTCCAGTCTGAAGGCCGGCAGTTTCAAGACCCAGGAAGAGCTGATGTTTCAGTTTGAGTCCGAAGACAGGAAAAGACTGCTGTCCCAGCTCAAGGCTGTCAGGCAGGAGGAGTTGCCTGTGACTTTCGGGAGTGTCAGCCCCTTTGTTCTACTCAGACCTTCAGCTGATTGGGTGAGGCCCACCCACACGGGAGAGGGCAATCTGCTTTTTTCAGTCTGCAGATTCACACGTTCATCTCATCCGAAAATCTCATGGACACACCCAAAATAACGTCTGAATACCTGGGCATCCTGTGCCCAGTCAAGTTGACACAAAATTAAGCGTCACAGCCATGTAGGGCCCTGATACTCTTCCCGTGTGTTAAGACCCGGGTGGAGTGAGCTTGCTGGGGTAAGTCATGGGGAAAGTGGGAGGTGACAGTCCCGAGGCACTAAAACTGCCCCGGCCCCGCCTGCTGGTGATCAGGTTTGGGGTGTGTTGTCTTGTACGAATAAGAATAGTAAGAACCGTTTTTAACGGTGCTCAGCAAACCCACACACAGGATCTCATTTCACCTCCCGGTCGTCTTGTGAGGCTGGCTAAGGAAGATGCACTATCATTGCTGTTTTACAGAGAGAACAGCCTCAGAAAGGGTCAGAATTTTGCCAAGTTTGTACACGTGGTGAATCAGGGCTGGGGTGACAATGTCTCCCGACGCTGGGGAGGTCGAGGTGGGAGAACAGGGTGGCCTCAGTGTCTGGAGGAAGCTGCAGAGGGCGGGGGGCAGCCACGCATGCACTGCAGGCAGGAGAAGGTCTTCAAGGACGCGGAGTGCTGCCCGAGCCACACAGCGTGATGTAGCAGAGCTGTCACTCACAGGGAGAGACGGCAGCGGGGATGGAGGCTGCTGGCAGTGGCAGCCGGGGTCAGGGTGACTCAGGGAGCAGAAACCGGGGCTGGCAGGGAGGTGGCCCGACGGTTGGGTAAGGACCAGGCAAACCTGTCACCTAAAGCCTCAGAGGGAGAGGCCGGGGAGACGGAAGACAGTGCGGGGGGCGGGGGGACGCAGGAAGCGGTGTCTCCGCAGCCCCTCCCTGGAGATGAGCTGGGGCTGCTGCCTGCCCTGCTTTCCTCCCCGGAAGGCTGGGGCTCGGGAAGGTCTAGAGGAGGCTGCCGGGCCTTTCGGTATCGATGGCGAAGGTGCAGAGAAGCGGGCAAGCCGAGGCCTTGCGCGCTCCCACCCACCCCCCTGGCACATTTTGTGAGTTGTTTCAAGCTGGAGCCCGGTGTGGACACCGTGCACGGGACCTGCCTGCCTCAGGGAGAGGGCTGGGGGTGGGGGAGAGGAGGCAGGAGCCTGTCCTGGGGGGTCTCCTCACCGCGTCGGGGAGGATGGCTGACTCACGGGCCCAAGCCACCCGGGGACCACAGTGAGCTGTCCCGTGGGCAGGGCTTCCTGTGTCTCAGGAGCAGGAACCTGCCACAGCAAAGTCTGGGCGGGGAGGCCGGGAGCGAGGCTGCGGGGAGGCTGGGCCATGGGGGTCCTGGACCCCCCAGAGAAGCACGATCACGTGGAGAACAGAAGGGAGAAGACCTGGGAGTCTGGAAACAACGGGCTTTCTCCCCGCAGAGTCCTTGGAGGCGGCCTTGTGGGTGGAGGCACCGGCTCTGGGTTGTGGCCTGGAGGACGTACAGTGTGGACGTGGACCTGGTGCCCCCTGGAGCTGGACCCACACAGGCCCTGCCAGGGGCCGGGGCTGGTCCCTCCCTCTGTGAGAGGTCCAGGCTGCTGGGACTTCTGCCCCGCCCATCTTTCTGGCCCTCTGCTCACAGGCACGGAAGCCCCCTCATTTCTGGGCCAGTGTCACCCGCCCCGCTGCTGGGTGCACACCCCGAGTTCTCACTGAAGCCGGGCCTGCCTTTTCCGTCACACAGCACAGTTCTGTTAATCCCCGAGCTTTGCCTTGCTTTGAGTGTCTGCATCCATCACCTCTATTCATGGCTGTCCTACACCCATCCATCCATCAACGCATCTAGCCATCATCTGTTTTCCTTTTTTAAAGTTATTTTATCCAGGTATGATTGACCTATAACATTATATTAGTTTCAGGTGTACAACATAGTGATTTGATATTTGTGTACACTGCAAAATGAATCGATAACAGCTGTCACCATGCATTGCTACAAAAAACTTCTTTCTTGTGATGAGAACTTTAAAGCTTTACTCTTTGAGCAACTTTCAAATACGTAAAATAGTATTAGTAACTGTAGTTGCCATGCTGTACATCCCCATGACTTATTTATTTTATAACTGAAGTTTGTACCTTTTGATCCCCTTCACCCATTTCACACACACACACACCCCCGCGGCTTGTGTAGCCACCAGTGTGTTCTCTGTAGGTACGAGCTTGTTTTGTTTGGTTTTTAGATTCCACATATAAGTGAGATCATACAGTGTTTGTCTTTCTCTGACTTATTTCACTGAGCATAATGACCTCGAGGACCACCCATGTTGCTGCAGATGGCAAGATTTCCTTCTTTTTATTTGTATATGGACCACATCGTCTTTATCCATTCACCCATAGATGGACATTCAGATTGCTTCCATGTCTTGGCTATTGTAAATAGCGCTGCGGTGAACATGGGAGTGCAGACATTTCTTCAGATTCTCGTCTCTGTGTTCTCTGGATAGATACCCAGAAGCGGAATTGCTGGATCAGATGGCAGTTTTATTTTCAGTTTTCTGAGGAGCCTCCATGCCGTTCTCCACGGTGGCTGCACCAGCTTACATCCCCACCAGCAGTGCACGAGGGCTGCCTTCCCCCACGCCCTCGCCAGCAAGCTCATTTTGGTGGCAGAGGGTGGGTGAGCCGTGGCCAGAGATGACAGTGTGCCTGAGTCTAGGTTCCCAGGACAGATGGAATGCGCTCCCCCAAAACGGGGAAGAAAGAGCTTCCTAGTAGCAAACCGATGGGAGAAAACTTAAACGAATATATTGTTTGCTTTTAATCTGCACAAAAAATGCCGCTCTCCAACTTGCCTTTTTTGATTAAACATAACAAACATTTTTTCTTGTCAATAAAAAAACCTTTCTTACCAGATTTTAAAAACGGCAAACCACTGGGATATTGTCAGAGTTCAGGCCTCTGGTCTTCCTTTCCCGCGAACAAGTCCCCAAGGAGTGACCCCTCCCTGAGACGTTCACTGTCCTGCCTGACTTCCGTCACCTTGCCTGAGAGGCGGGCCGGGGGCCACCTCCTCCTCAGCGGGCCTGCCCCCCTGCCTGGGGGAGAACTCCCACCCCAAGAGGGTCACCAAGGGGTCTGTGGGCTGGGCTGGGTGGGCAGGGTGGTGGATGGCATCCCTGGAAGGATGCAGGGCGATGAAATCGCCTCAGGAATGGCTCCACTCCCTGCCCCTCTCACAGGGCCCGTGGGCGGCTCACTGTGTCTTAGGTGCCAGGGAGGGGGCTGCTGGCTGCTGGTGACCAAGGCTGTTCTGCAAAGGATTACTCCAGTACCGTTCATCAGGGTGTTTGTGGCGATCAAAACAATCAGTTTTGATTGTCTAACTAGACATTTATTGTTGCTCCCTCTCTGTCCTTTCCATGGTCAAGTGGGATGTGACCTCGGAGTGTGTTTGAGCTGTGATACCCTCATAAACAACCGGGAAGGGGCTTCCGGGGCCGCGCCTTCTGGTCTGCTCCATACGCCGCCCCGTCCCCGAAAGTCTCAAGCAGAGCAGGTGTGACCGCACCTTGTCCCCAGCGTCGCACCACCCAGAGGCTCCAGGGCACTCTTTCCTGTTTACGCAGTTTCCTTGCGAGTGGTGTCTTTCTGTCTGCAGGGTGGGGAAATTAAACTAGTAGACGGGGGTTTGCCCCAAATTCCGAGCTGTTTCCTGCGCCTCAGGCTGACACAGGCTGTGAGAAGCGTCCTCCCGGGGGCACAGAAGTGGCTGGGTCCCAGCTCTCGGGAGGGTGACCAGCGTGACTCCACCCCAAGGCCGTTTTGTTCGGCCATCAGCAGCAACTGTCTGCTGAGTGCAAAGCATTACACTAGGTCTGTACTCCTCCCCCCACGCTCTTCCTTCTGTGCATCTCCCTGCCTCCCCCATCTCAGGACCCCCCGAGAGGGGAGGGGGAAGACCAGCCTTCTCTACAGCCCCGCCCCTGATGATGTGGGCAGTGCCCCCAGGTCCTCTGGTCTAACGTTCTGCTCCAGGGCCCCAAGCCACGCTGTAAAGCCGCCTCCCTCGGCCTGGTCTGCTCACTGCCATGCTCTCTCCTGCACACTAACAGCCAGGGAGAGAGGAAAGAAACTCTGGAAGGAGCCCAAAGTGCCCATTAGATGACTGTTATTATGTTGCAGCGGTATAAGTGTGAGGTCTTAATAAAATCCAACATTTTCCAATTAGCTGTTGCTTAATTAGTATCATGAATATTCAGAGCCTCACGCCCTTTTGCATCCGCCCCCCTCAATCTCTCCCAGCCCAGCCTGCTCCATCAAACTGTACTTGAGACACCTGGGGTGGGGGGTGGAGACCGCAGAGCTCAGGCCTCCTCTGCCTCTGCAAGGCTGGGCGTAGGCAGGACACCTGAGGTCCTATTTCTCACTACCACCCCCTTTCAAGGGCAAGAAGTTTCTGGCCATCCGAGCTCCCCGCTGGGAAAATGCAAAAGGCACAGATTTCCTTACTTGCCATGAAGCCTGTGAGGATGGTTACTTCCGGAGAAGGCCACCCTGGACCTTTAAGCACAGGCTGTTCGAATAATTAAGAAATCTGGTTGCTCCTGCCTCTTGGTGGTTCCCTCCCTCCCTCCCTTCCTGCCTTCCTGCCTTCCTTCCCTCCTTCCCACCTCCCCTCCCTCCCTCATCCAGTGTGTTTCCCGGATGGCTCTCCTGGGAGACCATACAGAAGTGCAAGCCCAGGGGCTCCTGGTCGGATGGAAGAAAGCCGGTCTCCCCGTCAGAAAGAGGACAACAGGCCCAAAGTGGAGTCGTGTGTGCTTAAGCCCCGTCCCCAAATCGAGACATCATACCTCACTTAATCACAGTTTCAGCCTCTCCGGAGTGGACTCTTGAACGAGTCCATGTGGAATGACCTGGTCTGCACTAGGGAGGTGGTCTGCCGGGCAGACCCCTGCCACCCGGCCCCTGAGGGAGGGTGACTTTACCACGGCCAACCTTACCAGCGTGCTGCTGGTAACTCCCTCCCCCCGCCCTGCCTGTGGAAGTCCTTCATTTTGCTCCTTGGAGCTCCTTTCTGTCTGCTGTATGGACGCAGCCCGATTCATGAACGTTTTTGAATGAAGCCAGTAAGAGCTTTGACATCTTCTCGGTAGAATTTTGAGTTTTAAACACCCCGAGCTGCACTAAAGGCCGTTTTCTTCCCCTCCCGGCTGTGGGAGGACAGGAGAGGAAGAGCCCTCCCCGGGCAGCCTCCCACCCCGCGAAGGCTGCATGCGCTGCAGTGGCTGTAATTTGGACTGAGCTTGGAGGTAATTTTCCGGTGGCGCCTGCAGCTTCTTAATGCAGGCTGTCAAAATGATGTAAAATTGTGCTCTGCCGGCCGCCCAGCAGACTTTATTCAGCTACATATAATGTGACAATTTTGTCACAGCTCGTATTACACAGCGGTTTTGACTGGAGGTTAATGCAGCCTTCCCAATCAGCTGGTCTCCACGCCAGGAGCGAGAGGTGACGATTTCTCTGTGGAGAAAGGTCTCTGTCCCCGGGGATGACCCGGGCCCTGCCCTCCCTGGAGCTTGCCTGGCCTGGGGCTGAAGGCTGAGGGGGGCAGGTGAGGAGGGGGCTGGAGTCCGTGCTAACGGGCCAGTTAGGGGCCTCGGACGCACTCGGAGACGCTGGAGCCAAGAGCACGGTCGGGATGGGCCCGGCCACCGGGTGACTTGGTGAGTCCACTGGTCCAGACTCTTTGCTGGACTGAGGTCTCCCCGCTCTGCATCCGGGTGGAGGGAGTAGCCGCCGGGGCCACTGGGCCGACAGCGACAGACACGCTTAGAACCCCAGCCGGGTTCTAACTCACGTGGCTCCTCTGAGTTCCAGTTTCCTCATCTGCAGACCGGTGAGGACTGAACGCGGTGTCGTGGGCAGAAGATGCAAGATGGCAGCCTCCACCCTCCCATCGTCCGGCCCCTGCTCCTGGCAGAGCGGAGTCTGAGCCGTGCACCGATGTCTGTGTGGACGTGGGGGAGAGTCTGTCTTCTGCTTCCTCCGTGTCTGTAACAGCCCAGCTTGATTTTTTTTTTTTTGCGGTACTCGGGCCCCTCACTGCTGGGGCCCCTCCCGTTGAGGAGCACAGGCTCCGGACGTGCAGGCTCAGCGGCCATGGCTCACGGGCCCAGCCGCTCCACGGCACGTGGGATCTTCCCAGACCGGGGCACGAAACCGTGTCCCCCGCATCGGCAGGCGGACTCTCAACCACTGCGCCACCAGGGAAGCCCAGCCCAGATTGATTCTTAAGCTCTGTGTGGGTAACAGTTGGGATTTAATATATATTCCAAGGACCCCGTATATTACTGCAGAGTCCTTGGCCCCTGATTTAGATGAGATGTCTAATCAAGTATTTTATCTTCTGTAATTTAAACCAATTTCTCTACCCAGTGGATCTTGTCTTCTGAGGGAAACAGAACATGAAGGAATGGGTGAGGCTTGTTGAGACCTGGCCCCTGCAGGCCCTTGCCTCCCAGTATACATGTGACACACCTTAACCAAGGCCCCGTGGCCTGCAAAGCGTCCAGCTCCCACCGCTGGGATGAGCCCGAGCTCAGGCTGGAGCCACATCATCCGGCACCAGGCCTGTCCACCGCACCGTCGTGAATGTGAAGGCACTGGTACAGTGGCCACCACGGCTCCAGCCTGGAGAAACAGCAGCTCCGTTCCGGGTTGGGTCCTGAGAGGTGTGGGCAAGGGACAGCCTCCCAAGGGTCCTGGGCCAGGCTTGCTGCGGGGTCAGGGACTGCACCTCCTTGCGTGGCTTTGGGACGTCCCACTTCGTCTGCTTCTCAAAACGTCCCCGCCTCTCTGCCAGCTGTTGGTTATTGATGCTTATTTTTAACTTGCTTGCAATGAAGGTGAATCAGAACTGCCCCCACCAGCTGCAGGTGGTCCTAACTGGGGAGTTAGGGGTTTGGGCCTCTAGGTCCCTTCTGGGGCTCTCCTCTGGCCCTGTCCAGTTGAATTGACTCTGGCCACTCTGATGTCCTGTCCTGCTTCCAGGACCAGCTGACTCTGCCACAAGAGATTCTTTGGTCCTGTCTGAATGCCCGGGTCCTGTCTCTCCCCTTCCTCGGCACCCCTGGGAACATCTGTGCTGTGGAAGGCACTTTGTCTTCATCAAACAAGAGTTAAAAATAAAAATCAATAACCACCAGATTATCAACGGAGGATTAATTCAACTTCTATAAATGCTAATGAGAAGGCGAGGATTAGCACCCTTCTGCTGGGCTCTCAGAGGACTTAGCAGGCTCTCCCACAGAGGCCTGTGGACTCCGGCCCCTGTGACCTCAGCCTGGCGAGGCCTGAGCCCCCAGGACTCGGGCTGCATCTGGCCCCTGGCATTGCCCTGCTGATGTGTGGGCAGAGTGTGACCAGAATGCCACTTTCCTGGGGGCAGAATAGACTCTTGGGTCAGGACCCGAGGGTCTCTGGTTTGGGGCTGCTTGGGGGGCTGGGTGTAGCTGTGGTGGGTTAGGGAGGCCGCTCCCTCCGTGGGCACGTGCTCCGGTGGCCTTTGGTGCCCTTCCATGCTTGACTCCCCAGGATGTTCCGGGATGTCACAGTCCCAGGCGGAGGCTGAGCCCCAGGCCTGCAGGACCGGCCCCTCCCCCAAGCCGTCGTGCGTCGTGAGCTTTGCTCTAGCGGGACGTCCCCTCCTCAAAGGGTCTCCTCGCCAGGCTGCTCGGCTCCAGGAATCAAGGGGCTCCACTCTCTCCTTCAAGTCTTGGCCCAAATGTCTCCTTCTCCGTCCCTAAGCCCGCCCCCTGCCCACACAGCTGACTCCCCTTGCCCTCTGTTCTGCTCCAAAGCACCCAGCACCTCCTAACAGCCCACACTGTCCGCTCGTCAGGGTTACAGTTTGGTCTGTGTGCACCCCCAGTCAGAGGGCGTGCTCACCCGTGGGGGACCTCAGCCCACACCCACTCAGGGAGAGACGTGGAAGGTCAAGGTGTCTTCCCTTCTCTTCCTCTGCCCACGACGTGAGGAAGGAAGGAAGGATTTATGAGGCGGCCTAAAGGGCAGGGGAGCAAACTCGGGTCCATCCCCCGGGGACACTGCTCAACAGACAGAGCATGGGCTGCTGGTACAGGAAACAGGTCAGCAACTCGCCCACTGGGTGAGAAAGCCAGTGGGAGAGGCTACGGACCACGTGCTTCCATTTGTTAGACACACACTGTGGTGATGGGGAGCGAATCAGCGGGGTGGGTGAGGGCTTGAGTACAAAGGGATGGTGGAGGGAGTTTTGGGGGTGATGGAGCTGTCACGTGACCTGATCAGGATCGTGGTTATATGGACCTATATGTGGGTAGGAATTCATTAGAACTATTCACCAAAGGAAAAAAGAGCCGCGTTTGCTGCTGTATAATAATTATATGATGAAAATATCTTTAAAAGGGGAAAGGGTGGCGTTTATCCCGAGGTACAAGTCCTAGGATTACCCATCACTGGAGTGTGAGTCCTCAGACACCACAGGCCCTGTGCTTGTGAGTGGGAGGGGTGCGTCCCCCCGCCCCCATGTACACACGGCAGATGCGATGCAGAGTGTCTGCGTGCACTTTTGAAAGGACAGCAGGGTTTTAACACAGAGCAAGGCCTCTTTGGCCGACCATTTACTCTGATAAGAAGGAAATACACCATGAACAGACTTTTCTTTGCAAGTCCCTTTCCTGACCTCACACCCAGTTATGGATTTCCTGCTGCTAATAGATTTCAGCTCTTTACTCTCCTCTTCTCGTCTGTGCTGCTGCGGCTGCACTGCCCCTGTGTCCTGACAGCTCTTGTTGCCCCAGAGCCGCTGTGTCCGTCACCGCTGGCAAGTGGCAGTCCCGTGACGAGAAGAGCGGGTCCCTCCCGCGTGCGGTGCTCTTTGGTGGAAGTCAGCCATCCCTGGAGGGCTGGGAGCTGTTCCTATGTACTGTCTCTTCCCGCACTGCCCGCCCTGGTTCTTCTGCTCACGAGGTCACAACGCTACCCAGTATCCTGCGTTGTCGGTCAGTGTCCTTGCGAGGGGTCGGGGACCAAGACCTCTCATGCTGCGTCCCCATGACCTGACGCGGTCCCTCCGTCAGGAATGAAGTTCTGGGGTAGGAGCGGTGCCTGCCGAGCAGAGGCTTAACAGGTACTGCTAAGGGAACGAGTGAGTGCCTGACAGAGCAGAGCCGGGTCAGCCGTGGACGAGGGGCCCAGGCCCGGGTAAGCCCGCCTTCTTCTGGATCCCAGCAAACCATCAGAACTTTCTTTCTTCTCTTTTGGATCTTCGTTTGTCTGGTAGATTTTTCCACCTGAGGGTATGAAAGACAGGCCAGTGGGTGGCCGGGATGTGTGGGCTCCAAACTCTGGCTTTGGACATTGTTAGCTTGGAAGACGGAAAGAAGATGACCCCCTGTCTTCACCTGCAGGAAGGGGTGCTGAGCCCACGGCCGGCCCCCACGGGGGGCGGAGGCACAGCTACGGGAGGGCATCTTGTCCTGGACTGTGGAGAGAAGCAGGTGAGTGCGCCTCGTTCTCCTCTGATTAGTATAGAATACTATGGTGAGCACCAGGCAGAGCTATGTTAATACAACGTTAGGCTGGAGGCAAGACCTACAGGAAACACCATTTGACGTCTTCCGCTGCATCAGTGATTTGGCTTCTCGCACTGTTAGCTCAGGTGAGGGTGAGAGGACCCTGAGGGCGGGCAGTGCATCTGGTTTCCTATCCGGACCCGCTGGCTGCGGGGAGGCTCCCGCGCTCCTCTGCTCGTTTCATGCACAAGCGGGAGGGAGGTGGCTTTCCATGTGCCAAGGGCGAGGATGGTTTGGGGCCCAGGTGCTGCAGGTGTGGTCTCTGCCCCGGACTTGTGACCTGTCCTGACCTGGGGGCTCCTGGCAGGCGCCTTAGGGAGAAGTGCTCTGACCTCTGCTTCCCTGTCCACGCTGGTGAAGTGGGTGTAGACGGAGGGAGGAGGAGACCCCGGCCGCTCTGGGTGTTTCTTCCTCCACGGGGGGTTGCGGCCCAGACCTCAAGACCACGCCAGGCCGGCTTTGTCTGCCACGCATTGGCACCACGGGGCCGGGGAGGCATTTAGGCGTGCGGGCTCCGCGGCCCGGCTGAGCATTGTCTTCTAAGTTACCGTGGTTTGTGGAGTGTCACAGGAGGAAGCGGGATGGGCGGCCTGACCTCTGAATGACCTCAGAATCCCCCCAGTCTTCTGCATTCCCAGCTCCAGCTATTGCTTAAGACAAGGGCTTAAGTGAGAAGGGAGAGTTTCCGGAGCGGAGCCAGTGCAGTGTTTCCACCAGAAGTGGCATCCAGGGGTTGGAGAGGTGAGGAGGTGACGCTTGCCGGAGGGCTTGGGGGATACAAGAGGGAGCGAGGACAGGCTCTAGCCTGGGGACCGGCCAGGGCCGTGCTGACCCAGGCAGACCATGCATGTGCACCTGCTCTGTTCCCCATGCCCCTCCTCGCCCCACCTGTGTCACCCACCTCCCCACCTCCCCTGGAGCCTGAGTCCCATCTTCTTGGCTACCCCTGAATGTCCAGCAGTTTCTCACCACGTGGGAAGGACTCTAACCATTGTAAAGTGCGACCCCGTCTTCAGTGCTCGGCGCCGTGCCGCCCTGTAGACCAGAGCCAACCTTGTTGTTGCCCGTACGATGTGGCCCTGGGAGCAGGGAGCCACCATTCGCCTTGTATCCTTGGGAGGCAGAGTGGGTGCCTGCCGGGGACCCGGGGCCGGAGAGGCACGTGGGGGCGTCACTGCTCCGGCATCCACGGTCTCCACACGGATTCTCCGGGACCTGCTGCTGTCACTTTCTCTTCTCGGCCAGAGCAGATAGCCCTTGGGGCAAATTTGCTCCAAGAGGAATCACCACCTGCTTCTTTCAGGCAGGGGGAGGTGGGAGAAGGGAAGGCAGTGGGGTTGAGGCCAGAGGGACCGGAGGCCCCCAGAGCGCTGCTCTTCCGGCTCTGGTGAACCTGGCCTCCTGGGAGTCTGTTGTAGGGCATGTGGGACTCAAGATTCCTGGCTTAGAGGTGAGAAACCAAACAAGCCAAGATGGGAGATTCCTTAAGGCAGGCAGCATGCAGCTCTGATGTCAGTCCCCGGGAAGGGGAAGCCCAGGCCTCAGGTCCCTCTGGCATTGTCCCTCCTGGCCAAAGCCCAAGGGCCCAGGGCACCCTGCGGGCTCTTGGGCTGTGTCTTGTCTCTGGGAAAGGTCAGCTCTGGCCAGCTCCGCTCTTTCTCTTTCTGGGCGAAGGGAATACTAAGGACAGACTCAGGCCATACAGCCCCTGCTTGCTGTGTCTTTGCAGGGCTGCCCTTGCATTCCCAGTGCTATGTTTTTCTGTCCCTCCCGGGCTTATGGATGGAACAGAGCTCTCTACAGGCTGCTCAGAAAGAGGGGGTGCCAGACATCCCCTTGCCTCCTGGAAAGATGCTAAGACGAGGTGGCCTTGGAAAGTAAGGCCTCTTCCACCTGCTGTGCCCTTTGGTGGCCCCCGGGTCGCACCAGACTGTTCAGAATTCACTGCAACCCAAACAACAGGTCTGCCTGTGGCAGGTGAGAAGGGTCACACCTTGCAGCTTTATGGTGCCTAATTAATCCCCACATACCTGCAGGCACAACCAAGTCTTTGCTGTGACCATCTTGCCGTCTTGGCCGGAATCTGCTCCACCCACTCTGGCTCAGCTGGTGGGGGAGGAAGGCAACTGGACGAGAAACCTGACCCAGTCTGTCCAGGTGTTACTCTCCACGCATCCTGTAGTGCACTTGCTGTTTCCTACCTCTCACAGGCGGTGCTTCTCCCAGGCCCTTTATCTGGCTGCGGTACCCGCCGCAGCTGCCCTGCAGGGAAACACTGGGGAGGTCGTGTCCCCGCCTGGGTGACCTGCAGGTTACAAAGGCCTTTCCTCAAGGCTGGGGCTTGGGGATTCCAGGGGAGAGTGCGACTTCACATGAAACCCCATCTTTCCTGGCTTCCTCCCTAGCCTCTTAGCTTCCTCCTGGGAGCTCCCACCCCAATAAATCCCTTGCACAAGAATCCCCATCTCAGGTTCTGTGGCTAGGGAACTCAACCTAAGACAAATAGTTTCTTCCTCTGTGTGTGTGTGTGTGTGTGTGTGTGTGTGTGTGTGTGTGAAAGAAATATTGGAATGGGAATCAGATGGATTCAATCTACTGAGCACTTTGGTTTTTAAAAAAATTTTTTTAATGTATTTATTTTTGGCTGCGTTGGGTCTTTGTTGCTGCGTGCGGGCTTTCTCTAGTTGTGGTGAGCGGGAGATGATCTTGGTTGTGGTGCGTGGGCTTCTCATTGCAGTGGCTTCTCTTGTTGCGGAGTACGGGCTCTAGGCATGCGGGCTTCAGTAGTTGTGGCACGTGGGCTCAGTAGTTGTGGTGCACGGGCTTAGTTGCTCCGCGGCATGTGGGATGTTCCCGGACCAGGGCTCGAACCCATGTCCCCTGCATTGGCAGGTGGATTCTTAACCACTGAGCCACCAGGGAAGCCCTCAATCTACTGAGCACTTTGTATGGACCATGCAGAGAGGTTATGGGAGAGGTTAGTGTAGAACAGAGGCATTGATGGAGGAGATCCAGGGGACCTTGGGGAGAGGACACTGCCCAGTGTCTGGGCAGGTGAATGATGGAGACAAAGGAGAGGAGGGGCAGCAGGGGCAAAGCAAAGGAGCCTAGCCCTAGACAGAGCGTAGGCAGCGTGCCCACACTCAACCGTGGTGAGCGCTGGAGCCAGGCCCGAGCCCGTCTGCCCACCTCCCAAGGCCCCCTTTCTTCCACACGCCTCTCTCCCTTGAGCTTAGCCGGGTGGGTGGGTGAGACTCTGCTCCCCCTGCCCTTGATGTGTACGTGTCTGCGTGGGCACCGGGCCAGGGTAAACAAACAGTTTGTGCTCATCAAGAACCTGCTACACTGAGTTGGCTCCCAAACTGCCCTTGACCCAGCGCCACCTTGTTTGTCCAGGTCCAGAGAAGGACGACGTCTCCCCTCTAGAGATTCCAAGCAGAGAGGGATGTGCTACAGGGTCGCAGGGGCTTGCACTCTTGGAGGGCAGGAGAGGCAGGTTCAGTGTTGGGACGACTAGAACCTCCCAGACCAGTGCAGAATCCAGGCTGCTGAAGCACTGAGGCTGCCGGGGGGCTGAGCCCGGTGAGGTTGGAGCTGCCACTGGCCCCAGACCATAGACTCCGGGGATCAGACAGTCGGATGGAAAGGCTGCTGTTTACCAAATGCAGAAAATGAAGAATAAACACGGAAGCTCCGGCAGGCGACCCTGAGGCCGACAGCTAAGGCTGCAGGCACATCACCTCCACCGGCTGGGCATCCAGATCCTGTGTGGGTGCGTGTCGGGGACGGGGCCTGATTCACACCTGGAATCACAGCATCAAGTGGGGTGGGGGGCGGCTTCGAACCTCTCCATGGAGACGGTGGGGAGGGGAGTGACATGGGGTCCCCCACAGGCTTCCCTCCCCCAGACGGACCCTCTGTTGTTTTGCCTGGAGTGACGGAGGGATGAGTAGCAGCTACAGCCTGGGGGTGGGGCAGGGGCATGGCTGAGGGTCCTCAGGCCCTAGAGGGAGGGGCTGGGAAGGCTCTGCGTGAGTGAGGGGTGCTGGGTCACGCGGAGAAGGTTCAAACAAAGTGGAGAAGGGGACTTCAGGGACCCCGCCTCCTGGGCTGAGGGCCAGAGTCTACAGCTGGGCCGAGGAGGCTGGGCGTCCATGAGCAGGTGCGCCCGGCAGCCCGCATGCTCGTCTCAGACCTTGGACGTGGCGTCTGCTACGATCCTGTGAACCCAGAGGACCCCCACTGTCACTTAGGAAGATCAGTCTACAGAATGAGAGCCGGAACCCAAGTCAGGCTTCCTGCAAAGGCTGAAAGCATCTTGGACTTTTCCATCGTCTCCTCTTGCACGATTAAGGTCAAAGTCACCTGCACGTCCTTCCCAGCGGCAGACCACCAGGGGCCTGGTCGTCCGCCTCTGCGCAGCGCCTCCTGTTGGGAGCTGTGAGCAGACGCTGTGAAACGGTGACCCTGTCTGGAAGTAGCCGCAGTAGCAGAGCCGGCCATTTATGATTAAAATCTGCTTCATGCCAAGTGGCGGGTGCTGTCGGGAGGAAGGTTTTGACTCTATTTGGAGAGAATCTGAGAGCTGTTCATCCTGGGACTGCATGAAGGTTCTGCATTTCCCAAGTGTCCAGTGAACATGTTTACATAACGGATGGTCATTTATCCAGAAAGTCCTCAAGGAAAGGTGGGCATTGAGAGGATGGGGCAGGGTTCCCGATAGTACCCGGGCCTTTTCTATTTCTGACATTCGGTGCTTCTGTGACTCGACCCAGAGGGGGACCTGGCGTGAGGTCAGTGGCCTGGGGGTGTGTGTGAGGCTGAGTGGAAGAACTTGACCTCGAGGGCAGGGGGCCGCGCAGCCTGAGGCCTTGGGCTTCAGCATGGGCCGTACCGAGCGGGGGTCCCATTCTGCCTTCTCTCTGCTCTACACTTGACGCTCTCTCTTGGTCCCCACGCCGCAGCCGACAGGAGCGCGCTGGTGGCTGTCCCTGTGCTTTGGCTTCTGGATGGCTGGGCACCTCATTGCCCGCTGTTTGGGACCCCGGTACAGACGTGCACCAGGCTTCTCTTCGGATGGCGGTGTAACGGGAGCCCGGCTGAGCTGCCGTGGGCGTTGCCAGGTGAGGAAGTCGCCGGGCGTTGCTCCAGCCCCCGTTGAGATTAGCGGACAGGGCACGTCCTAGAGGTGTGGGCACCGCAGCCCCACACAGCCACAGAGGCTTCTGCCCGAGGTGTGTCAGAAGCACGTGGGTGTGAATCAAGCCTGCGGGCCCCTGAGTGTGCGGCCGGGGAGCGGGCGGGAGGGGCTGCGGAGGACTAGAATTCTGCTCTCCGCTTGGCCAGGACACTCTTCCTGTGGCTCCAAAGGGCCTCTTCTTTGTGCCAACGGCAGGTGCGTGCCCCCACATGTGCGTGTGTGTCTGTGGACACTTGTGTACACATGCACGAGAGTATCCAGGAATGGGCATCAGACTATGTGTCTCCACGCGAACACCTACGTGTGGCCGGTGCCCTTTGTGCACATACTCATCCGTGTGCCTTCCTGGGCACGTGCGCACGTGTGTGTGCGTATGTGCCCGAGTGCACGTGCGCGTCTGTGTGCGCACGTGCTCACGTGCACAGTTTGGGTGGGCGGGTCTGTGCTGGGCTTGACCTCGGGCCGTCGGTTTCCTCGAGGGGAGTTTGTATTCATCCCCCTGTTCTGGGTCGATGGCATTGACCCAGGAGGAGTGAAGGATCAATTGTAATTTGGTTGCAGGGCTGGTGCCAGAGTGATTAGAGCTGAAGAGCAGTTGCAGGGGGCCGGGCCCTGCGCCTGACAGGCTGGTGGCCTGGGAGCAGCTGGGGTGCCGGGGAAAGGAGACTCATTCAAGGGGGTCCCAGCGATTCTGCCTCGAGCCCTCCTGCCAACGAGCCTTCCTTCCTCGCTGGGCTTGGGACGGGTTCAGGGTGAGGGCTGGGGGCCAAGCTTCCTGGCTTTGACCTTGCTGCCGGGGCACGAGCATGGGAGCCCTTGACAGATGCTTCGCCGCCCCCTCCCATGCATCGCTTACATAATAATAAAAACACATGTAATTTAGTCAAGGCTTCTAGCTTCTCCACAGGGTTTCACTTTTCTTTTCTCACTTTTCTTTTCTCATCTAACCTTAGAGCATAGTCCTAAGGTGAGAGAACAAGCATCACCCCATCTTACAGGTGAGCAGGCATAGGCCAGGTGCACGGGGACAGTCGAGTCACCACGGACAGTCGGGGTGGAGCTGTGCACCGTCCCAGCCCAGCCTGGGGCTACACCAGCAATTCTCCAGTGCAGCACAGACATGCAAGTGTCTGGGGTGAAGGCTTGTGAGTAAGGATGGCTTTGGAGGCTGGTTCCCGCACATTAGGGCAGCAGGTCCTCAAAGTGTGGGCCTGAGCCACAAGGGGCTCTGCAAGGTGAGTCCTCAGGCCTTTCCTGCTTCTCAGGAGGGCTGGGCCCAGACCTGAGATTTTCACTGATGCTCCTAACGCAGGTGGACCCGGAGCTGCTTGTGGAGAAGCACAGCGCTAGGGGCTGAGAGGAGGACATCTGGAAAACTTGTTCCAGCTCAGGGCGAGGACGGTCGGGAGAGGATGTGAGTGATGGGCACTATGTGGGCCTGCGGTAGGTGGAAAGAGAAGGGAAGGTGCTGGGGGGGGGGGCGGTCCAAGGCACGAATAAAGAGGGGGCGGGACAAGGACCCTTTAGAGCCAGGGTGTCTGGGGTTCATGGGGTTCCCAGCCTCCCCAGTTCAGTGCATGCTCCTGAAGAAGCTCATTCTTTGGAATTTAGAGGAGGAGCTGCTGTGTCTTTCTTATGCAGGAGGGGGATCCAGATTGAGTCGAGGGGGACATGATAGGAGATGGAAAAGGGGCGGGAACAAGACAGCTGGGAGGCTTGTGCACCTTCGTGGCTCTGCTAATCGCATCAGGCTCACAGCCATTCCTAGTGAACGGCTGGGTTCGTGCTGCCAGCTTGAGGGGCAGAAGAAAAGGACTCTGTCCTGATGGGTCATCAGCCAGGAGAGGCAGGCAGGAAGGACCAGGCTGGGGAAGATTCTGGAAAGGAGGGTTGGGAAAAGCAGGAGGTGGTATGGTGTGAGGGGTTTAAGGGCCCCTCCGTCCCCAGCCAGTGACTAGTCTGTCTTATGTGGAGCAAGTGAGGTCAGGGGGCAGGGAGCTTCCAAAAAGATGGGGCTTTTCCCCACGTCTGTGGAGCAATTCATTTCTGAGAATCAGAGAATCTTCTCCAGGATGAGTCAGGTTGGGGTTCAAGGACTGTTCAGGGGTCTCCTTTCCCCGAAGTCAGTTGCAAACAGAGTTCCTGGTCTCCACGTCCTGCTTTTTGAGGCGGCAGGGGGGCCTGATACCCGCTCACCCTGGCTCTGCTATGAGACCCTCCTAGGACGCTCTGGGCTACAGCAGCAGCTGTCCCATCACAGCAACTCCCAAATACGCCACCGCAGGTGACACGGTCTACACTAGGGCTGTGGCTGAGGCTGCTGACAGGAAGGGAGCTGGGGAGGCCGCAGTTAGAATTGAGAGGAACTTCCTGGGAGACTTGAGAATGATCTTAACGCTTCACAGAGCCGTTCGGGTGCCAGGCCATCATGGCCTGAGAAGAGTGTAGCCCCACTGAAGGATGCTCACAGCTGTGGCGTGGAGCCCCTCTCTCCTGAGTGACGTGCCAGGCCCTGGTGGCACCGAGCCCATCCTGTTTCCGGCACTCATCCCGGTTTTCGCTCCCGTGAAGTTACTCGGAGCACGAGCCAGGCTGGGAGGCATAACAACTGGCCCTCACGTTTGTGACAAGCCTTGTCTGCAAACTACAAACTAGGCCCATGATGTCATTGGTGCACAGGACACCGAGGAGGAGGTGATGCAGCATCACGGTTCCGAGCACGGGTTCTGGAGGCAGCTGCCTGGGTCCCAGCCCTGCCTCAGCTCCTGCCGCTGGTGGGATCTTAGGCAAGGGATTTCATTTCCTCTTCTGTAGAATGGGGATGTAACAGAGTGTCCCACCTAGCGTCACAAGGATTCAGTGATCTGCTCTTTGTAAAGTGCTGGGAACAGGGCCAGTGCATAGGAGGCTCGGTTAGTGTTAGCTACTTCGGGTCAATAAAAGGAGAGCTCAAGACTTAGCGGGGTAAGCGAGCGGCCTGGTTTCAGAGCTAAAATTTGGCAAGGCTGGAGCTCAAACGCAGATCACCAGCTCTCAGTCCCTCTTACCAATCAGATCGATATTCTCTGCACAGACTAGTCAGCTCCCGGGCTAGAGGGCCATGGGCTGGAACCCAGGGCTGCTGCCCTTGTCACCCTGCCAGGCATGGTGCTGGGGGCCTTGTGGTCTTCAGCTCATGTGACCCTCACAACAGCCCCCGTTTAGAAGACCCCAAAGTCCAAGGATTGGGCCTCGAACGTCTCTGACTGCAGTGCTGCTCTGGGTGCAGATCAGGGAGACCCAGAATCCCCCCCTCCAGAATGGCCCAGGGGTCCCCGGCAGGTGGAGGCGCTGTCCGCAGTGCTGACTCTGCTCTCACAACCCTCAGGCCAGGGGCTCTCGTTGCTCAGGAATTGGGATGCTGTGTAGCTGGGAGAGCCATCTCTCCTGGGAGCGGCGGCACCGAAAGCTCCCGGATACGGCACGGAATGTGCAAGTGTGCACACACGTGACGCGGGTGCTGGGCACCGGCGAGCGTCTTGGAGGCATCTATCCGTATCCCCGTGGCTCTGCGCAGGGCCACAAATATGTGTGAAAGCGCGTGGGCGGGCAGGTCCGAACGTGGTGCCACAGCACCTGTCCGCGTGGGCGGTGAGAGCCTGTGTCCCTGGAGTGTGTGGCGTGGAGAGTGAGGACGGGGGTGAACGACAGCAGCGTGTGGTGCTGGCGGTGCGGCGTGGTGAGGAGCCCCGCGAGCTGGGCTTCATCTCCACCTCCGCCCCGAGCCGCTCACGCAGGTGCACACACGCGCGCACACACACCTGCACCCTCAAGCCTGTCCACACCTGCGTCTTCCACATCCACGGGCACAGGCAGCCCAGCAGTTGTGCAGGGCACGCGCACACAGAACGTGAGCACGCGCGTCCACTCAGCTGCCACCCTGCGCCTCCGCGTCCTGACCCTCAGCCCCTCTTCTCCGGAGCCCCTGTTCCTCGTGCTCCCCTCCAGCCCCTCGGCAGTGGGGCTCCTTGGCCTGGTGCTTGTGGCAGATCCACTCACGGGGCCCGGCACCTGCACGGCCGCTTTTCCTCCAGACGGGCTTACAGGCGGCTCCTGCTGGCGCCACCTGCTGGTGGCCTCTCCCCAGTGTCTGCACAGGTCGGGGTGGGGACCTGGGCCCCCGGAGACAAGAATTGGGGCGAAGCCCAGAGCCGCCTGGACGCGGGGCTCAGGGCGAGTCTGACGAAGGTGGACGTCACTGGACAAGGCTCCTTGGGGCCTGACTTAGGCAAGAGGACCGGATGCCATGCTGGGCCTCCTGGCTGGGAAGGCAGGAGGTCCGTGCACGTGGGACGCTCGGGGGCGGAAGGCTGAGGCACCCAACTGCCGTGTGAGAGCTCGGGAGGATGTGCACTCCGCAGGCGTGTACAGAGGTGGACATGACACGTGCGTGGCTGTCAGAAGAGATCCTGCTTATGGAGGTGGGCACAGACGTGTCCCGCATCACGCGTGTGATTTTTCATGTGTGAGTCCCTGCAAAGGTGTGTGCACTGTGTGTGTTTGTGGAGAGAGGTGGGTTCCAGTGGTACAAACACGCCACGTGGTAAAGCCTTGGCGTTATCATGCCAAAGGCTTCAACCTAGGCAGGGACCTGGGACGGGTCCACATATTTTCCTGGGCTGTGAACCCCTGACCCCACCCTCTAAACGTGCTGCCCGATTTCCAGCTGCTTCTTCCCTTCTCTCCCTTTCTGCCCCCCTGTAAATACCCGTCGTTCATGCGGGACAGTCAGACGCTGGAATTCTGCATAGAGAGAACAGCCTCTCAGGGGACTGAAAGCAGCGGAACCAGCCATGGACCCCCTTCTTGTCCACCAGGGAGGACCGTTGCTGCTGAGACTGCAGACCATCCACCCGGCCCCGTGCCCCACGCCTTTTTGCAGGGCTCATGCCTCAAAGGACCTCCACAAAGGACAGCAGCCCCGGGCAGAGAAAGACTCTTTCTCCCGCAGCAAATGCTCTTTTCAAACCAGCCCCCCTCCTGTTGGAATGGAGCAGGGTCGTCTTGGTGCCCCTCAATTAACCTTGGGAGGCTGCCAGGAGAGCAGCCGTCATGACAGCCTGCCCCCCTCCCCGCCCTCTCTCTGCACAGCCCTCCTTCTATGGGCTTATTGTCTGGGTCCCCCATGGGATCTTCTCAGCGCCTCAACTGGCCTCTCCCACAAACCCTCCTGCCCTGGGCTTCCCTGGCAGCCATGACTCCCTGCCCCGCAAGGCCATGGGCTTTTCCAAGTGGGTTTCCTAGAAAGGGAGGGGGGAGGGAGCTTAGCTTCGAAGCCCTCAGAAGTTGGGGCTCTGGAAGAATTCTCCTCCTTTCCAAAATGGCGCTCATCACTGTTTATGTCTTTCTCCCACCCTATCCCAGGGAACACACCCTTCTCAGAACACATGCCAGAATCTCCCTATAGCTGGTTCTTCCCGGATTGGGTCGGCAATCCTCTCCTGTGCAGATAAATCTTCACTCTGTCACATTGTTTCCTAGTTTCTAACCACCTAGAAACAGACACTGGGCTGCGAGCAAGGTTAGAGGTTCAGCACCACCTTCTAATTTTAACCGGCGCCGAGGCAGCTGCGTCCCACAGGGGCTTCTGGTACACCTCCTCCTCCAGCTATGGACTGGCCACTGCGCTGACCCTTAGCTCTCTGTATTCTTCTGAACATCCCTATCGGCTGTTAGCTGTAAGTTCTGTGACAACGAGGATGTGTCTGCCTTTTGCTCATCCTGCACCTCGCGGGGTGTTTGGCTCACAGTAGGTGCTCAGTACACATTTGTGAGTGCCAGCTGCTGATCACATGGTTGGACGTTTCTGGAATTCCCAGCGAGGCTTAGGGAAGTCGCACAGCTTTCTTAAGGATGCACTGTTGGTGAGACAAGGCAGGGAGGGGACTCGGGTCTCCTGACTCTGGGTCCAGCAACTGGTTCTTTACACCATATTTACCTTGTGTCCAAGCACCATGGCAACTTGTTGCTGTGGTACCCTCTGCAATGGATGCTTTTTCCAAGAATAAATCTGGTTCTGTCTCCAGGCTCCCCATACGACTCTGAAACCCAACGAGGGGAGGAACAGAGAGGAAGAGAAGGAGAGAAAATTGGGCAGTGAGGGCTCGTGATAGAGGGGGCAGTGAAAGAAGGAGGGGGCAGGGGCAAAGGGGTGGGGGGTGAGGGTGGAGCCGCTGGGTGCAGAGGAGCCTGGGGACGGGAGGGCGGGGCTGCATCTGCACCCGACCTCTGGCTCCTGTCTGGTCCCCAGCCCCGCCTCCTGTTTCCTGCACCTGGTAGAGCGATGCTCATGCCAAGGCTCTGGGGGAGGGGGGGCATGGAATAAAGATGCCCTGGGCATGTCCTAGCACTCCCGCACAAGGCCCTTTTGTGTGGGGGCTGAGAACCAAGTGTGGAGGGGCCCGAGAAAGAGAGGGCTGGGGGTGGAATGTGTGCCAGAAATAGACCCGCTCGAGCCCTCCAGCTGTGGCTGCACCCCACCCCCGCCCGTCCATCTGTGGGTCCAAAGAAGAAGCGCAGCCCCTCCCCTTTCACTGCCCGGGCCCCTCGTTCCCCCCGCTCCCCCACCGCCCTTGGCCCCTTGGTTTTACTTGAGCCGATAGAGATGCTTCTCTGCAGCCTTTCCTGGCCCACCGGTTCCTCGGTCCTCCAGTGCAGTCTCTGCTGTCCCCGTGTCACCGTACCACCCCGCCTGTGGGTCCATCCCCACGCACGCCCACTGAACACCGCCGCCCGGCAGGCACCAGGGTACGGAGAGCAGAGAGTGAAGCAGGCCAACTCTGCCCTCGGGGCTCCCAAACCAGCAGGTACCCTGGCAGCAGCCCCTGTTCCCCATCCTGCCTCCTCTGCTCCCTCCCTGAAGGTTTAGCTCATTCCTCACACCCTCCACTCAGCTCTCACCCGTCTCCGCCTTCTGGAGGTTCGAGCCTGGACCACAGTCTCTCCCCAGGCCCCTGCTGACAGAGTAATAAGTGTTGCTCAAGCGCCCAGCCTGATCCTTCCAAATGGATGCTAAGCTCCCGGGGGACAGGGCTGCTGGCTTGTCACTCTTCTGTCCTCCTCCTCGGTGCCTGGCACAGTGCTGACTGCAAGCTGGTTCCGAGGCTGCCTGTCAGTTGGAGAATTCCTTCTTCTGATGCGCCTTGAGCCCTGCTCCTTGATCTCTCCATTTCCTGCGTGTTGGCATGACTTGTTCTTTGGCGGATTCCCCATAAATTCCTGATCCTCCGCTGACATCAATCTTTTGCCAATTTCAATGATGCCAGGAGCTCCAATCCATGGCTCCATGTGCCTCTGCAGAAGCTTCCACACTATACTAGAATCCCTGGTTGGTCAACAGTCTTGGGATGAGGCCGGGCCCAGTTTTTCTCCGATGTAATGCAGCACGGGCACAGAACCGGAGACAGAGAAATAGTACATACGTCCTTTCAGATTCCTCTCCTGCAGACCCTCATCCCCATTACCTTCTCCTGTCCCCTCTATGGATGGAGAGAGTATGGCTCAGACAAAGAATGACCCAGACCCCCAGCTTGTTAGGGCCAGAGCTGGATGGCCCCTTTAGACACCTGGAAGCCAGAGCGTGTAAGTGAGGGCCACAGCTCTCCACCTGCTCCAGTGCCTCGCTGCTGGGCCTTTAGTTCCGGGCAGGCAAGGGCAGACTCAGGTGGAGTCCTGTCAATCATTTTCTGTGACGCAGCCTTTGGCATGGTGAGGGGTTTCTGAAGAGTGACGGCCGCGTATTCCTGTGGGTACTTCACAGGGAGGGCTGTCATTAGGGCTCCTAAGCTCTGTAGGACAGATCTGATGCAAAGCAGAGAACCTCTTTCCTGCATTCTTACATTAAGCCACAAAAACATGAAACATGTCTTCTTTGAGACTGTTCAGAACTGGCCTGGAAGGCCACGAAGGAAGAGGAGCGTGGCTGGTAAGGCTGAGAGGGTTATCATCTGGTTTTCAGATAAAATGGTCCTAAATTATGGCTCTACTTTCTTCCTGGGGCAAAAACTTGATCTCTTTTCAGCCAGACAAGAAACGAATACAGTTTGGCTAAAATTCCAAGAGCTGGCACCCACCTGCTATATCCCACCATACACACGGTTCTGCAGTATCACGCTCTGTAACAGGTGGGGTCCTGGTAGACCCCCTCCCATGTTTGGGGACCCATCTGGATGAGACATCATAAAATGATCCTATGTGGTGGGAACAGGTGTCTTAAGCCAGGAAGGCCTGGATCTGTCTCTGGGCCAGTCACCACCTCCATCTCACCAAGATGTGGCCTTCAGGGAAACTGTAACTGAGCAGGAGAATACTGGATATTCTGGGAAATTAGAATCATAATGAAGTTTGAGTTTTAAAAAGAAAAGTCTCCAGGAATTTATTTTTGGAGAGGACAAAGTGGACTGTTAGAATAGCTATTCAGGTCCAGAAAAACAACGTATGGCCAGAGGCTGCAGGTGCCTGCAAAGATCTGTGAGCATTTTGAGCTGAGATGGAAAATTCTTATGATAAGAAGGTTTAGAATCCTGCAAAGATTTTCCCCACTTCTCCTGCATCAGATCTTAAGATGAGATATTTATACTTCGGAAATCCAATTTCCTTTGTTTATTTTCTTCTCTCCTTCCAAGTTCTTTTAAACATGCTGACTGGTCTCTGGCATATTGAGAGAAAACAAGGTGAAAGAAGTTGCTTCATAAATGGGCTAGGCTTCCGTAATTGGTCACGCTCACATCCCTGTGTGCCTGGGACTGGTGGTGGCAGCTTGAATTCAAGCAAGAAAATTCTAAGATCTAGAGGCTGTCTGTCTACAAATGCTTTCTTTCTAGGGATTTCCTCTAGAGTTCATTTTTGGCTGAATTTTGGAGACTGTTTTCCTGGCAAATTGTATCATTTCCCCAGTGGCTGCAGCACGACCTCCCATCCCATGAGCTTTGGGATGTGGACACTGCTCCTATCAAGAGGTAGGGATCTACATTCTCTGCCTTGGAATCGAGGCAGGGTTTTGACTCTACTGGAAGTGGTGCTATGTGTCTTCCAGGGCTAGGACATAAAGGGAAGTCTATCTTCTGCCTGGTTCTACTGGGATGCTGGCTCTTGGAACCCGGCCACCATGCTGTAAGGAAGCCCAAGCATCCCGCGGAGAAGCCCACCTGGAGAATAACTGCAGTTCTTTGCCTGCAGCCTTGGCTGCCAGCCAGCATCACTTGCTGACAACGTGAGTGAGCCACCTGCAGCGCTCAGCTCCCCTCCCCCGGTTGGTCAGATGTTGTATGAAGCAGAGAAGAGCTGTCCCCACCATGCCCTGCCCAAATTGCAGATTTGTGAGCAAATAAGTGACTCTCGTTGCTTTAAGTCGCTACATTTTGGGATGGCTTTTTTTTTTTTTTAATACGGCAAGATAACCGATACAGTTCCTGACTATAGAAACACTAAACACCCCCTCTGGTGCTCATTGGGGTAAATTACTTGGACTTGGAGATGCCTCTCTTCCTCACAAGCAACTGTTCTGACAGCCGTCCTCACCTAGATTCTACAAAGAGGTCTGGGACCACTGAGGAAGGGGGGATGACAGTGAGTGAACAACTGGTTTTGAGTCCTACGTGCTCAGTGGATGTGAGGAGGGAGTGAGTACCCCCTCCTCTTCTAGATTTGAAGCTTCCGCAGACACCTGTCCTTCAGGGCTCCAGGGGGATATGTGGGTAGGTAGCTAGATGGTTTTACATGGAGGAACTGATAAGACTAGCATTTTGTATTTCCAAAATGTAGGAGGGCTGACATCTACTCCCTTACCTGAGGTACACACCTGCATTATTAGAGACACTGTTGACTAACCAGCTACACCCAGGAGCTGCTCCCAGGAGTGGCTTACATCCTTCCCTCATGTCCGTCTTGGATGCTGGGGTCCATGTTCACCTTGAGTCTATTACTGGACGTGTCCCATCCTTCTTGGGTCCCGAGATTAGCCACGTGCCAAGAGGGAAAGACTTAATTGTCTCGTTCCTCACTGGGACCTGATATTGTACATCTCTTTTGAGTGGATATGAAACCAAACTGAGACATGTCTGAGGATGACGCTAACTTTTCCCTTTGAATCTCAACTTTCCTCCCTTTTCTCTCTGCCTTCACTCCCGTTCTGCTGCATTTCTGGTAGATTTATCCAGAAGAAATTTAGTCCCCTTTTCAGATCTTTTGAAACCCTTCCCAGCTGAACTCATACTCTTAAGCTCTTTATGTTATTTTTTTCCTTTCAATCTGACAGACAGTTTTAGTTCCCTAGCAGAAACTACCATGCTGAGTAGGACAAAATCAATGACCAAGCAAATACAGTCAAGATGATGGTGAGAGTGGCTCCACCCCTTTCCTTACCCTTCAGGCCCCTAGAAGAATGTTTCCCACTCCTCTGCCGTGTTTATGCCTACAAAGCGCTAGGGACTGGGGCGGCCCTGGGGGACCCAGCATTTCTCTTTAGGCGAGCTAGCTGCTTAGGGGCTTTAGAAAGAGAATCCTGTTATCGTTAGTTCTGCAAAGGGATCCCTTAAGGCTCATAGCCCTAGGACCCTGGTCACGTGTATACGTTGAGGGCAGAGCTCTAGCTCCTGGACACGCTGGCTGGGAATCAGCCCTTCAGTGGGGGACCAGAGCTTCCAACTCATTTCACATCCCCAAGAAAGGCATCTTGGCAGAGAAAGAGACCCTAAAGTGATGGCTCAGGGAGAACTGTCCCTGCATCACCAGAGTTATGTCTCATGACTGGAGCAGTTGGGCAGGGCAGGATTCTGGTTCTTCACGTTATATCCAAATGCTAAACTTTACCAGTGTGTTTGCTGCTCTGCTGGGGAGGGGGTCCCAGCTTTCCATCTCCTGGCTGGCAGTGAGCTAAGAGGGTTCACCTTCCAGGGAAGGCTGTTTCCCCAGTATTCAGGCCACTTTTGATGTATGGTCTGTGTGTGTGTGTGTGTGTGTTTTCTTAGAAGCAAGTTTCCCTCTTGTTTTGTTTTTGTTTTGTTTTCTTTGAGCTCCATGTCCTAGAGCCAGTGAGCTCCCCTTTGCTGCCCCTCTGTCTCCCCTCTGTGGCAGCAGCCCATCCTGGGGAGCTGTGCCCCTCTCACCACTGCTCTCACTCCTTGAAGGAACAGGCATCTTCACTTCAGCCTCAGAACGCCCGTGTGAGGGGATTGTTTGTAGTAGATGTTTCCATGACACTCGTTTATTTCTTCTGCAAATACAACTGCACTGGGGGAGGGGATGAGATTGGGAAACATGAACACCTTCCAGTTTCCTCCCTGTCCTCTACTGAAGGAATAAGAAACCCACTTTCCCTGGGTTCCTCCATCCCAGACCCCTACACTGCTCCCCAAATCCATTTGGCTTCATGCTGCTGCGATGGGGCCGGGCTCCCAGGAGGGTGGGGAGGGGGTTGGAACCTTGTGCTTGAGGAGACAGCCTTTTTAGGAGAAGAACAAACACTTTCACTGCTCAAAGTGGAGATTTCGTGGTGATGAGCAACTATGACCCGCACTGGGGGTGGCAGTGTGCACACGTGTTCCCGACGGGGCCCGTGACTCTCCCGCAGCTGAGCCAATGAATCACCCCAAATCTTAGCGACTTTTAGAGGTCATTTTAGTCATCCCCCTGCCTTCGGGCTGGATGGAGCTTAATGTAATCTCACGTTTGGGTGGGAGGGGGTGCGTTGGGGAGAAAAGAGTGGCCGTGTGTGGAAGGGAGGGGGTTGGTGGCGGTAGCGCGTGACCCTTTGAAAAGATATCCGGCGAAGGACGTTCCCAGCTTCCCCAGGCTGCCGTTCCCGGGTTTCCCCATCACTGAATCAGCACCGTCCTCCCGGGACGCCTTTTTGCTGGATGGAAACCGGATGCTGGGTTCACTAGCTGGGCGGGGGCGCCGACCCCTCAGACCTCAGACCTGCAGGGTACCCGAGACTCCAGGGTCCCGTTAGCCGGCCCAGCAGCCACATTCCCTCCCCCAGAAACTTGCCAGGCATAGGGAGCAGGGAGCAGAACCATGCGGAGACGCGGTAGCGCCTTCTCCCCGGCAATGCGCATGATTCTGCGGCTCTGGGCTGGCCACACGTCAACGCACCTTGAATGGGCTCGCCCCCCTCGCCGCGACGGGCAGGCGTCCCAGCCAATCGGGCTCCGGGCTTGCGAGCCGCGCCCAATGGACGGACGGCGGGGGCGGGCCTGGGGCGGTGCGGCCGGGCTTCTCCTCGGCGCTGGCTGCGCTCCGCTCGGGCTCTAGTGCAGGTGCCGCTGCGCCGGGCGGGAGGCTACGCGCCGAGCCGAGCGGAGCCGCGGAGGGATGGGGAGCGGGCCGCCCGGTCTGCAAGAGCCGCAGGAGCCGCGGGAGCACCGGCACGGGGCGTAGGCGGCGCGGGGCACTTTGCGATAGGATGAGGCTCCTGGCTGGCGCGCGGTAGTACTATGATTTGGTATGTGGCCACTTTGATAGCAAGTGTGATCAGCGCCCGAGGTCTTGCGGCTCAAGGTGAGTTGAAGTGCAGCGTCCCTCCCCTGCGCCTCCCGGCGCTCTTGGCCCCATCCTCCTGCCGAGCCCGCGCCCTCCCGGCGGGCGCGCTCCGAGCACCGCGGGGAGGGCGGGGGCCGAGGCCGCGGCCGGCGGGAAGGGCCTGAGCCCGGGCTGCCGGCGCTCGGGAGAGGACGCCTCGGGCTTCGGTCCACTTCGCCACCCTTGGCCCCAGGGCTTCACAGCGGGTGCCGCGCCCGGTGCCCTTCGCGGGCGCAGCCGCCGCCCCGAGCGCTGGGGAGGCGGCGGCTTTCTGAACTCTGCCGCCGGGGAGTTTGCGGGTCCTCGGGCGGCTGCGGCACGCTGGACCCCGCGTAGCGCCACCGCTCCGCAGGAGAGCCGCTGTGGGGCTTGGCTCCGGCTTGCGTCTTTCCGGACCACACGTTTTGGCAGCTGGAGGTCGGGTCCCCTCGCAGGGCGGGGCGCACGGAGCCCCGCGAGAGGAGAAGAGTTGGTTCTGCGCGGGGTTCCTCGCCGGCTGCGAGGAGCGGCTGCCTTCGGCTGGCCCTGCCCGCGCCCCGCTCCGCCGCACCTGAGACTGGCCGGGCAAAAGTTCCCCGGGAGCGCGCCGCAGCCGGGCACAGCTGGCCGGGGGCGAGGGCGGCGGAAGGGGGTCCCCACTGCCGCGTCTCCGGGCGGAGGGAGGTTTTCCTCTCTCCGTTTTTCCGGTCTGAGCTGGGAAGAGGCCAGAGGGAAGCCCGCGCGTTGAGTGATGCGCACGTGAGCGCGCCGGCTTGTGCTCTGGAGACGGCAGAGCCACCTGCCCACCTCTGTGTGACACCCCGGCTCTCGGCCCTTGTATGGAAGTAGGAGCGGAGCCTGAAAGTGCCTGGTCTCTGAGCTCACGGTGCTCAGTGCGTAGACACGACCCGGCTGCGGACAGGTTCCTAGGGCCGGGAGGGATGGCTTCCGGGGAGAACCGCCGGGAGTGGGCGGCAGCGGGATACCCCGCGTCCGGCCGCGGTCGCGCAGGAGGGTCCTCTCCTCACCGTGTCTGGGGCTGTGTAGGGGGAGGGGAAGTGATTTGGGAAAGTTTCTGGAATGGACTAGGTCTCCGTGCTGTTTGGGAGTGTGTGAATACAGAGGAGGGCGAAGGGGAGGGTGATTTTGTTAAATGGTGTGTGACCTGGATGGTTTTAAAACTCTCCCTTTGTCAGGTGGGGAAACTGAGGCCAGAGTGACCGCAGAAGCTTGTGGAGTGGGGTGTGAGGTCGTTCGAACTGCGCTTGAGAACCTGTCTCCAGCCTCAGCCTCACCCCCTCATTCCCTTGTAGTCTTCCGATGCCCGCAGCTTCCTCCCCTCCGGTTTTTGGTATGTTCCTGCTATGGGACTGTGGCTGAAAGCACAAAAGGATGTGCTGGGATCTTTGAATAAAAAAGAAACTCCAAAGGGAGGCTCTGAAAAAGCCTCCAAGCCTGAGACTTCAGGGGATGAGACTTCAGGGGAGGCTGATGGACTTTTTACAAGTTTAAGCACAGAATAAAGGAAAATGGGCTTTATTACAGCAGCACACAAGGCGGCTAGACAGAAGGAAGGACTTCGCAGCATTGAAGGTTGTTGGTTATGAAGCTTTTGCCTTCTGTCTGCGGTGGCTGGACATGAACCCCTCCCTGCCTGCCACCCCTGTGGGTCTTCGGGGTCTTTTTAGCCAAAGGGGCTCTGCGTGTGGTGGTGAAGGACCTAGGTCTAGTCACAGGACCTGGAGTCAAGTCCGGCTCGGCCACTTGCTGGCCTGTGACCTTGGACACGTTGCTTCGCTTCTCTGATGGTCACTTGCCTTGTTGGGGGTTAACAGCCTGAGCCTGTAGGGTTTTGTGAACATCAGCGTTCTTTAGTCAGTAAGAAAGTAAGTAAATGATGACGATGATGGTTTCACTGTCTGGGGCTTCCAGGCCCCCCTCTCAGTGTCTTTCCCTTGAGCCATTCAGGGCATTGGGAGCTGGGAATGCCTTGGGGTAAAGTTCAGGTGCTGCCTCTGTCGGGAACCAAGTTTGGTTTCCCAGGCGGACCTTGCCCGGGGAGATGTGGAGGGCTGCTCGGAAATCCTTTGAAAGATCTGTAAAACTGGAGTTTTGTCAGTGGCCAGAGCCTTGTGGGAAGGATGCAGGGAGCCCAGGAGGCAAGCAGCTCATCACGCACAGCCTCCGGGGGCAGGAGACAGGCCTGTGAGGCTGCTGCCTGCACACTGCCAGCATTCAGATGCTGCTGTGTGAGCTCAGCTGTTCTCCGACTGGCAGAGGTGACTTCCGGGAGATTCCTGAGGGGAGGGACTCTGCGGTGCCAGCCTTAGGGTTTGGCTGAGCAGGGGCTGCTCCAGCAGAGGGGCGAAAGGGTTGGGACAGAGGGAGGGATGAGTCACGTGTGTCCGGGGGGCAGTGGAGAGGTTGGGGAGGGTGTGCAGAAGAGCCTGGAAGATGGCTATTGGAGTCTGCATCCCAGACGTTTGCTGAACAAGCCTGGGGGGAGGACCCGGGCCTTTACCGCCAAGGCTGCCTCCTCCTGTTGACTACAAATCCTGCATGACTAGTGTCCCCAAAGAAAGTGGGTTCTGACTCAGATCCTGCTGGTAGCTGGACCAGTGCCCTGTACTCTTGGCCTGGCCCTGACCCTCCTCCCTCCCTTTGGCAGCCAAGGTGGGAGGGAGGAAGTTTAGGCCTGGAGGCTGCTAGCAAGACCCACGGGCAGCCTCTCAGCTGAGCAGGACTTGGCTCGGGACGTGGCCAAGTGGCATGTGTGTGCGTCCCCAGCACACACGCTAGAGGCAGGGGTGTGTCTGGCAGGCTGCGCTCAGGAGAAGCTGAGCAGGGTGTGTGTGTGAAGAATCAGCTTTCAGCTGCTGGCCCCAAGATCGGCGTGTGCTGGACCTGGAGCTGCCGGGTCCCAGGGCTGGTGGTTTCAGGTTTGAGGCTCTGAGACAGAAAGCTGGGATCTGGTTACCTAAGGAGCAGATGCTGCCTGGCCGGGAGGTGCTGAACTCCAGCCTTGCTTTGGCTGCCCTCTGTCCTGGCTCCTGGCCCTGTACTCTCCTCCCTCAGACCTCCCTTCCTCGGGCCTGGCTGCCACAGCCTTGCTGCGCTGAGGGAGTGAGGGCGGACCTGGGCGCGAGGGGGTGAGGCCCGAGAGGGACGAACTCTCTCCTCTCTGAAAGGCTTCCTGTCCTCCTGCACGTCCCATGCCTCCTCAGGCTGGGCTCGGGTCTCGGGGAGCAGCTCTCTCCTGTCTGCGCCCGAGGATGGGTAAAGCAGCTTGTGTGAGAGTGGATCTGAATTGTGGAAAGAGCTGTCACTGGTGCAAGCTGCTGGAGGTGACTGCACACGTGCGCGCGTGTGCACGCAGTGTGTGCAGCTGTGTGTTTGCATGTGCACGTGAATGCAGCAGACAGGCGACCCAGAGTCTCTAGGAACGAGGTGGGGCATCACTCCCGTCTGAGTGTTGGTGGCCGTGGGTGGCAGTAAGGCTAGACTTGGAGCAGACGCCTGACTTTCCCTGCCCCCTGCTCCACACCTGAGTCTGGGCAGCGCAGAAGCCCCCAAAGTTGGAGGCTCAGCCCAGGGGATGGTCGAAGGATGCCTGAACTCCCCGAGAGAAAGCCTCAGTGGGGACACACACGGGCAGAGCCCCAGGGATGCAGAAGACGGGTCTGTCTTGTAAGGTGGGCTCTGGTCTCGGCTGCCCAGTAGCCCAGACTCCTGAGTGGAGAAGGGGCTGGGTCCCTGGGGAGCCGGGCGCAGAGGCAGCTTGTAGCCTGGCCCTGCCCATGGGGGAGAGCCCAGCCTGCCCGAGGCAGCTGACCTATTTTTCTTAGGAATCTTCCTGCTTTTCTGTTCTCTCTTGCGTGAATAAGCAGAAGACTGGTGAGCAGAGTCAGGGGCTCCATGAAGGTTTCGGAGAGCAGTTCCTCGTGGGCCAGACTGTGAGCGAGGTCTCAGCCAGCCTGCCTGTCCTCCTGGAAGGGAGGGGACTGGGTGCTGCTCTCTGCCCGACCCTCTACCCCGCCCCGCCCCCGAGCTCCCTCCTGGTCCAGGCCTGGCCACCGGCTGTGGCAGGTAACTTGCACACACTATACGAGGGCAGCCGCTGTCCTGTTTTCTGGCTTCTGAGTAGGGAGTGCTGACGCTTCACTACGAGCAGACACGGGCTTCGATCCCCCGCTTACTCGTGACCACCTGGCGCCTTACCTGAGGGCTCTCCCGGCTCACGGGCACTTGGACCAGGCCTGTACCCGCCCGGCAGGCGGGCAGGGTGGGTGTCGCTGGGTCTGTCCATGGAGGAGCCGCTGCAGGAGCAGAGCGGAGGTTGGATTGCTGACTGCTTCCTGCCAGTGGCTCCTGGGGAAAGGCTCTTGGAAATACAATCTAGCCCAGAGCAAATTAAGGCTGCTAATAGCATCGTTGCTGCCTCTCGGGCTGCCTGGGCCAGGAGGGTCAGGGTGGAGAGGCGCCCACGGAGGAGGGGGCCTGCAGATCCTGCCCCTCCCCCAGGGCCTCGAGAGAAAATGGAAAGGTTCCCAGCCAGGGCCAGGCTGGGCTCAACTGACCTTTGACTTGGGCCCTGAGAGTTTGATGGGGAGTGGGGGCCGAAGGGCCGTGAGGTCAGCACTGGGGAGACCGCAGAAGGAGGATCTGCCCAGGCGGGGGTGGAGGTCCTGGCCGGAGGCAGGCTGTCCCGGTGCCCTCCGGCCCACCTGCCTCCTGGGAAGGACAACCAGGGTGCGGCCTGACGTGGACACGGCCGTTCCTCCACATCACACTTGGCTTTGGGTGGTATGTCTGTCCTCAGCTTTCCTCGTGCAAGCCTCTGGCTCTCCACTCCCCGGGTAGGGGGGTGGGTGCTGTTCCGGGGGAGCCCGATCACAAGCTCCCTGGAATCTCCTGGAACCCCCTGGCGTGTCAGGGAGGAGGGACTGGGGGACTGTTGGGGGCTGTGCCTTTTTTGGACTCAGCAGGGATTATTTTTAGGCTGGCAGATGGAGGTGGTGGCTGGCGCTGGTATTATTAGATAACAGGCCTGTGGTTTGGGAGCCTGGTGCCCGAGGGGGAGGGGGACGGGGTTGGGGGGTGGGGTGGGCGGGGGAGGGGAGGCTCCCTGAGGACTTGTACTCACAGAGGAGGAGGCTGGCGCCGCCGCCACACCCAGCCCGAGTTCCCGGGTCCCAGGTGGAGGGGGCTCAGCCCAGTGCCAGCAGCTGTCTTCTGACCCAGGCGCACCCTGCCGTCCTGCTTGGGTCCAGGGCTGCAGAGCTCTGGCTGTGAGAACCTGTCCAGAGTGTGCGGTGTGGAGGGGCTGGCCTGACTCAGCGGAGGGGAGGGGGCTGCTTCTTGGGTCGGCGTGGGAGGGGGCTTCGTCCTTGGTCCCTGGGCCTGTGGCCTGGCCAAGGGGAGACACGGCAGCTGGAACCTGCTCCGACCTGCTGCCCGGCGGGCGGCTGAGCCAGCCAGGGGGCCGCCAGCCTGCTCACCTGTGAAATGGAGATGGTAGTACGCCTGTCAGCCAGCGCTGCGACCCAGCACGGGCCTGGTATGTAGGAGCGGCCTAGAGGAAGCCGGGTTTGCCTGGTGGCCGGCTCTCCCGCCGTCAGACCTTCCGGTCCTGGCACCTCTCCTCCCCCAGCCCCGCCTGTGGAAGAGCCCCAGCTTGGGGGGTGGGGGCGTCAGGCCCTGGATGCCCCGTGGTCCTGTGCTCACGGGGGGGATCCAGTGGCAGCCCTGGATCCGGCTACCCGCCGGGCACCACCTGGCCCAGAGAGCAGTGGGTTTGTCCCCAGTGGGCTTTCGGAAAGGTCAGCCAGACCGCAGGGGCACCGCGTCCTCCTTTGCCCTCTCTGCCCACCAGGGTGTGTCCCCAAGATGCAAAATTGCTCTGCTCCTCCAGGTACAGCTGAGTCCTGCCTTCTCTGAAAGGGGTGTGTGGCATCCAGGACACCTCCCACCCCTGCGGTGCTCACCCTGCAGACACCATTGCCCCTTTGAGGCTCGCGGCCTTGTCCCTCTGCTGCTGCAGGCTTCTGTGCTGGGGAGGGGTCTGGGGCCTCCCCCCGCTGCAGCCCTCCCACTCAGGTCACCACCAATCCCTGTCTTCCCCTGCCCCCTCCTTCCTGCTCCCTTCTGAGCCAGCCACCGTGAGCAGCCTGCTGCTCCTGGACTAACGGCCTCCCTTCTGCCCCCTCCTGGCTCTGGGTCCTCTGAAGGCCTGTGTCTCTGTGTCCCAGGCTGAGTCCTGTGTGCCTCTGAGATCTCTCTGTCTGTTTGTCTCTCTCTGTCTCTGTCTGTTCGCACCCTACCATCTGTCTCCATTCTTGCCCCTGGACTCTCTTTCACTCTTCGACTTGGGTCGTGTCCTCCTAGGGTTGAGGTCATCTCTCTCCTCCGTCAAGCCCCTCTTCGGTCTCTGCTGCTAGCAATGTTTACTTTTTTTTTGCAGTGAGCTTTTCTGGAGAAAGTGTTTTATTAGACATGCTTGGCTCAGAAAGGCTCAGGCTGACGGGGAAGTGCTCGTGGGTGATGGAGTGAGAGCACACGCTGTGTGTGTGTGTATGTGTGTGTGGGTGTGTGTGTGGGTGTGGGTGTGTGTTGAGGAGATGAGGGAAGCTGATAAATATTTTAGGACTCAGAAAGCCAGGAGGGCTGGTCTGAGCGTGGGAGCTGGGGCAGGGCCTCCCCCCACCACGCCCCGCCCCGGCCTTCTTCCTGGGAAGCGGGTCTCTTTTGGCTTTGCTCCCGTCTCTGCACTGCTGGCCTCACCGTGTCCTCTCCCAGCTGCCGGCCGCTGGTGGAAGGGTCCTCGGGAAGAACCGTGGAGGCGGGGCTGAGGCCCGAGTGGGCCTTGGTGGGGTGGGTGCGTAGCCCTGAGTCCAGGCTGGCGGGGGCCGGTGTGGAAGAGGCTGCCTCGCTGCTGTGCGGTGAGAATGAGGCAGCCCAGGTGCAGACCCTCACCCCGCCAGAGCCTCCAGAGCCTTCGCTGTGAGAGGGGGGCAAGCGACCCTGCCCCCTGCCCCAGGCGCTGGGGCCAGAGCCTGGGAAGGAGCCCCTTCTGTGGAGGCCTCTGCGCCCCAGGTGACGGCCCCCGGGAGGAGCCCCCTCCTCTTACCCTGGTTCCTGTATTGCCTCTCTTCTTCTCCTCCAAAGCCTACACACTCACACGTACATGCACACACGCACACACGCGCGCACACGCGCTGCTTTCCCTGCTTGCTCAGGTGGCCTGCTCCTTGCCCATCCCTGCAGGGTCCAGGAGCAGCCTTTGTGCCCGGGTGCTGCGAGGCGGGCTCTGTCCCCACCTGGTGCCCCTGGGGTGTGGTGGGGATGCCTGCTGCGCTTTCCCTGAGGGGCTGGAATTCAAACTTAGCCTAAAGCAGGGCTGGGAGGGTTGGAAAACCGGCTGGGGCCTCAGGCAGGTGAGGGCAACAGTCTGCTCTGCTCCAAAAATACTCTGTGATCTTAGCTCTTTCTCTAGAAAACAGTGATGTCACCGGTAGCCAATCAGCTTCTGGAAGGGTTGCCTCCTCCTTCTTCCGCAATTTGCAGGAGGAGAGGGAGCTGGAGCGGGAGGGAGAAAAGGAGAGACAGACAGAGACACAGACCCAGAGAGGTGGAGGCAGAGCGCACCACGGAGACCGGGCAGTGGAAAAGCAAAACCCCTTCCCCCCGGCGCAGGCGAACGGAACCCCACACGTTCCCCCAACACACACACGCGCTGATAGAGACATATAAACGGGGAGGTGGGGAGAGACAGGCAGGTAGACAGAATCACCCATGCAGCGGGGAGCTAGAGAGAAATGACAGAGACACAGCGAGACAGACGTTGGAGGAGGAGCCGGAGCCGAACAGAGAGTCAGAAAGACACAGAGACACGAAGGAGAGACGGACGAGAGGTGCGGGGCCGGAGCCCCCAGGGGTGGAAGGTGTGGTCAGAATCAGGCCCAGAGGCACGCGGAGTACGGGGGCTGCTCTCCTGGGCGTCCCGGGCTGGGAGCCTCCGCGGAGCAGCTGCTGTCCCTGGTGCTGCCTGGAGGGGCCCAGCCGGGACTGGAGGGGAGGGGCGGGGTGGAAGGGCTGGGGTCTGGGGGGGTAGTGTGGGTACTGGAGGGAAGGCAGCGGGAGGGGCCTCTTTCACTTTGGAAGGGAGCTGGACAAGGTGCCTTTGGGCTGGAGGTGGGGTTGCAGGCCTCGGGGCGGAGCCTGGGTTAACCGCTTCTCTCTGCGGCTGGGCTGGGGGTGGGGCTGCTGGGGAGCCTCTCCCGCCTCATCTCCCGTCCCTTCCAGTCCCTTTCGGGAGGGTGGCCGAGGCCTTTCCAGCCGTGCGCCTCGTCCTCTGCCGGAGGTGGGGATGTTCCCCTTAGCTGGCTGAGGTTAGCAGCCCCAGGGTCCCCCTCCTGCGTCCCTAGTCTCCTGCGGTATTAATGGTGATGTCTGGGGCTTCGCAGCCTGATAGGTTTGGGGCGTGGAAACTGGCGGGCTGGAGGCCCCTCCCGCTCCCTCCTCTGCGGCACGCGCGGCGGACCGAGGGAGGAGGGGCAGAAAGGCCAGCTCCGGCCCCCGGGGTTTTCCGTCTGCTGATGCCACGAGCAGCCTCTGCGCAGCCTGTTAGGGATTCCCCGCTTCTGCATGGAGCACTCTTGTTTCGCGCTGTGAACATCAGGCTGAGCTGGGGGCGGGGCGTGGGAGGACGGCTGCCTCTGCAGCCCCTGCCAGGCTCCACTGGGAATCATCCTGGTGCAGGAAGACGTCCCATGTTCACCCGCTGCAGCGCCCGGGCCACGGTGTCCACAGAGGGGCCGAGGCCCCTCCACCTTCTCAGTGGCCACGCTCCTCAGAGCTGGCGGGGGTGTCATGGGGGAGGGCGCGGTCGGGCTCCGCTCTTTGGGGTTGGCAGGGCAGGGGTGGCCTCTGGGGGGGCCGGGCAGGATCTCCTTTCACCTCCTTCCCTGTGTCCCCGTGTGGCTGTCCCGATAGGTGCCCACGGCCTGCGAGAGGAGCCCGAGTTCGTGACCGCGAGGGCCGGCGAGAGCGTGGTCCTGCGATGCGACGTGGTCCACCCGGTGACGGGGCAGCCCCCGCCCTATGTCGTCGAGTGGTTCAAGTTCGGGGTGCCCATCCCCATCTTCATCAAGTTTGGCTACTACCCGCCCCATGTGGACCCTGAGTATGCAGGTAAGGCCTTCCCGCCTGGCTCCAGGGCCCCCGCACCGTCCCTCCTGCCTCTGTCTCGTGGCCTCTTGTCTTTTCCGATGGGCCTCTTATCTCTGTTTTCCAGTCGCTGTCTCTGTCCTCCCATCCTTTGCACTCTGGTAGGTTTTAATTAAGTGGCGTGAGGAGAGGGACACGGAGGTGGGGCAGACACAGAGCTTCCTGCACAGCCCCGCTGGGCCGCAGGGGCCAAGGCCAGAGAAGGAGAAGGGAGCCCAGGAGCCTGATGTGTGGGAGAGGAGGCCGGCGGAGGGCGGCTGGCTCGGCAGGCAGGAGCAGCTGCGTCAGAGCCATGGCGGCTGCGGGGTTTGCTCTGTCTGGCTTTGCCCACTCCTTCCCTCTGGCTCTGAAGTTGGGGACTCATCCAGTCCTGAGTGTGGGGAAGTGTCTGGGCGCCTGCTCCACTTGGTGCCTCGTCCTCCGGCCTCCCTTCTCCCTCCTCCTGGCCCCAGTGCTGTCTTGCTCTGCAATTACTCCTGCCAGTGGTGGCCTCACTGAGTCACTGTCAGGGCCTGCCCTCCAGGGAGGAGGGCGTGGGGTGGTGTGAGTGAGGGGCGTGTGTGCCTGTGCGAGGGTTGCACGTGGGCTTGTGTGTGTGCATGCATGTCTGAGTGTGTGTACGCATGCGCGTGTGTTGGGGTCTAAAGGAAGAGAGGAAACTGGTGGGACACAGCTTTTATCTTTACCTCTGATTTCTGAGGTCTGCATTGCATTTTTCTCAGCTTCTATTTTTCTCTCTCCCTCTCCCTCCTCCTGTGTCTGTGTCTCTTCGGCCCTGGTTGGTTTTGACTGTCTGGTTTGTAGGCAGATTGCCACTACCGAGGAGACAAGGAGGAAAGCACAGGAGGTCGTGACACTGGGGCGAGGAGTGGGCCTGAGTGGAGAGTGAGCGGAGGGGGGACCCCGAGGGCTGCTCCGGGGAAGGGAACGGAGTTAGGGAGGGCGGCTCGGGTCTTTGCTCGCCTGCCAGCTGCTCCTCATTCTCGGGCTACAGGCCCTGCGGCCACGCTCGGAACCTGGGCTCTGGCTGGATGAACGCTCTGCTCTCTGGCCTCTGCGACAGGACTAGGAGGGGACGCCGGCACCCTGTCCCCAGCGGCCTCTTCTCTGCCCACCACAGGAGTGCTGGGCAGACAGGGTGCTGGGCGTGGCAGCCACGGGGACCTGCTGGGGCGGGGTCCCGCTCCTCTTCTTCTGGGTTCTCTGGCCCCCTTCCCGCCAGCTCCGTATCCCTTCTGCCTTTCCTTGGCCCCAAGAGAATGGGAAGTTGCAGGGACCTGAGGCTTTCTCGGTGCAGCTGGCGGGCAGCGAGGCTGGGGCTCTCGGGGCCACCCTGCTCTGGGCCTGCCCAGCGGCGGGCTGGGGTCACAAGGTTGCTCTGCGCGCCCCTGACCCACTTTATCCCCTCTCCACAGGCCGCGCAAGCCTCCACGACAAGGCATCCCTGCGGCTGGAGCAGGTGCGCGCCGAGGACCAGGGCTGGTACGAGTGCAAGGTGCTCCTGCTGGACCAGCAGTACGACACCTTCCACAACGGCAGCTGGGTGCACCTCACCATCCACGGTGCGTGCGTGTGTGCGCGTGCGTGGGCCTGTGCGTGGTGCGTGCCATGAGAGTGTGTGCGTGCGTGCGAGTGAGCGGGCAGACGTGCGTGGTGCGTGCTTGCGTGACTGTGCACGCAGGCGTGTGAGCGTGCGTGCGTGCGTGAGAGCTTGCATATGTGGTGCGTGCGTGTGCGCCTCCTTCCGGCGCTCCCGGGCTGGGGGCCCCAGGCCCCCTCGCTCGTCCTGGAGCCCCTGGGGGCCATGGGCACAGAGGCCTGGCAGCTCCCAGCACCAGGGCGTTTGCCGCGGGCGGGGTCGTCAGAGCCCAGCGCAGGGAGGTGGAAACCGGCACCCGAAACTGGTAGGGTTGAGGATCTGCGGGGCGGACTTGGGAGCAGCCGCAGGAAGGCTCTCTCCGGGCACCTTCCCGTTACAGCCTCTTCCTTTAGACCGTTCACCTTAGTAACCGTTGGGCGCCAGTCTCTACGCTGGATGATCCGCAGCAGCAGAGCGCACCCAGGGCCGGGCGGGGATCCTGCTGGTCCCGTTCCGGAGGGTACCTTCTGGTACTTACTGCCCAGGTGAAGGGTGACGGGCCTCGTGCTGTGCCGTGCTTCCCAGGGGCTGGGGTTTCCCTGGACCGAGGGTCCCCTGTGCCCTTGGGAGCCCTTGCTTGGGAGGGGACATTCCGGAGGAGCCAGGGGGCGCTGGAACCGGCAGAAAGTGGAAGAAGTGGTCCCCACGGTGGAGGGGAGCAGGGTTTTTGCTTTGATTTTTTTTTTTTTTTGTGGTACGCAGGCCTCTCACTGCTGTGGCCTCTCCCGTTGCGGAGCACAGGCTCCGGACACGCAGGTTCAGCGGCCACGGCTCACGGGCCCAGCCGCTCCGCGGCATGTGGGATCTTCCCGGACCGGGGCAGGAACCCGTGTCCCCTGCATCGGCAGGCGGACTCTCAACCACTGCGCCACCAGGAAAGCCCTTTGATTTGTTTTTCTGACCATACAGTTACTCTTGCTTCAGTTTATGAGCCGACGTGTTCAGCCACCGCGTGTTGCAGACGCTGCACTGGTTATTGAGGTGTCAACAGGTGTGCTTTGGACACGCCCCCCACTGCTTGCGTCTTTCTGGGTGTGATGTCTGTGACCCTGGGTGCCACGGTCTGGAGAGAGCAATGGGCGCTTGCCTGGGTTGCAAGTTTCTCTGAGCCTTGAGGGTCCCTGCCTTGTGGGGTCGGGTCAGGCTGTGCTCCTTCCGCCTTGAAAACCCATCCAGGGCCCTGGAAGAACAGAGTATTTTAGCCAGAGCACTGGTCTCTGGAAAGCGAACTTAGGGACGGTGGCCCTGGGTCAGTGGTCCAGGCTGCCTGAGCCCCTGGATGCAGGCGCACCTGCTGGTCAGTCCCCAGAGACCAATTGGAGGCTTATTTTAAATCTTGGTTGGGCTGTCCCCACCACCCGCGAGTTTTTGAGTCATCCCTTTTCGATGCCAGCTGTTGTGTGTGCCCAGAATGAAAACTCGGCTTAATATTAGCCCAAGCAGAACATAATTAGGAAGGTAAACCTGCTGCTGACAGCGTCACTGATGAGCACCGAGCCAAGAGCCCCACGCTGCTTGCTTTCTTCTGCCCTTTCCCGAGGCGGGCCGACGCCTCCTGCAGCCCCACCTCCTCCCCTCACATCACTGCTGGGTCCGGTCCAGCGAGCAGAGAAGCAGGCATGCGCAGACACTGCGAGCCGGGACGTAGAGCTTCCTCCTGTTAGAGTCGTGTGTCCTGTTAGAGCTCGGGCTCCGTCTGTACCAGGGGGAGTTCGTGGCTGGGAATTCCTCATTGCTGGGATGGACCGGCATGGAACGCGGCCCGATGAGACTCAGCTTATTTCACGGATCCACCACGTTAGCTGTCTGATCCCTGGCACCCATATCATTTCTCTGAGCTTCCCTTTTGTGTTTCCAAGAACAAAGCCTGTTTGTAGGGCTGTTGTGAAGATTAAGGGAAACGCTGTGGGTGAAGACGTCTGGCACTGCGCCTGGAAGGTTGGCTGCGCAGGGTCATTGTGTGCAGAATGCTGGTTATCCTCCTCTTTAGGGGAGAAAAAGATGAAGTCGGGTAGCACAGGAGGCGCCTCAGGTTGGGAGAGGTGGCCTGTGGTGGTCGGAGAGCCCTTGGGAATACACCCACAATCACCCATTCAACACACATTTCTGAACATCCACTTGGCCGGCTGTGGGGAAATGCAGTGGGTGTGACACAGACCCAGCTCTGAAGGACACGTCACGAGGCAGTCAGGTCCAGAGAGGATTGCAGTATGGGCTTTGGGAGCGTGAGGGATGGAGGGCTTCTCTGAGGCAGTGAGCCCTGGGCAGAGACCCTTCGGGGAGGAGGAGTCTGCCAGGTGCGGGGGCAGGAGGCGGGAAGGGTGTTCCAGGGCAGAGGGAACAGCATGCCTGGAGGCCCAGAGGAAGGAGAGCCGGCGCACTTAGGCAACCTGGCAGGCTGTTCGTCCGGAAGGGTCAGGCTTTAGCACTGGGGCTTATCATCCGATGCTTCCCCTCACCAGCGGCCTCCCTCTCCAAGGGTGGACACCACAGGCACCTCCCAACGTGAGCGATCTCACCCTTTCTTCCTCCTGCATTCTGAGGTTCCTTCCCGTGTAAATACTTCCATTATCGAAGGAAAGAGTTTGGAGCACCAACATTCCGTTGCTTCCAAACTAGAATATTTAATGTCAGGCATTTCTGACTGGGATCACCTTTGGAAAGTGAAAAATTAGAATCACAGATTGTCTTATTCTCCTCCTGTGTTTTCTCGAAGACCATTTGGGAGGAAACAAGCCCAATTGTTTCTTTATTGCATATAAAATGCCTGGAAAGCCAGAGTAAAACCTTGCTTTAGGTCGATGAATTGCTTGGAGGAGAGGCCAGCCTATTTCTAATGTGCACGATTAATTATAGGGCATTTGTAAAGAAGAATTAAGCCTAGAAATGCAGCTGGTAAGCTCACACCTAATCCAGTAAATAATCGGGAGTCAAACCATTATTTTCCGGAAAACTCGAAATTGTTCAAAGTGCTTTCCTGATTAGCACCTAAATAGTAAAGTAATTATGTAATTAGTAATTAATTTGTCACTTCAGGATGTAATTTATCATATTATCTTTTCTTTAAGTGTGACTCAGAGGTAACAGAGGCCATGGCTGTGTGAGCTGGAGTTCAAGGGCAGGCGTGGCGGGAGGGCTCTGCTGGGGTGAGCGCACGGCCAGGCCAGGAGGGGCCTGGGGTTCGGATGCCAGGTTCCCTCTGCAAGGACTTGGAATGAGTTTTACCATCACTTTTGGTGTATTAGACGTTGGGTGAGGATGGACTTTCTCAAGGATGTGTCGTGAGTGGTGAAGCCTGCTTCCTGGTCACCCAGTCCTCACTCCTGTGCCCCCTGTGCGGCCACGCTCAGCGGAGGGGTGGGGAGATCGTCGAAGAAAGCCGTCTCGCCATGGTCTTATCTTCGGTTTTGTGTTTGCATTTGTGTTGCTCTATTGTGTGTGTGTGTGCGCGCATGCGTGCAGGTGTGTGGCTCCTTCATTGCATTCATCCGTCTGTTCAACCAACGTTTGTTGAGACTCTACTACATGCCAGGAACTGCGCTAAAAGCTGGGCACATAGTGGGATTCTTGGAAATCTCTGCTCTCAGGAGACTTGGTCGTAAGTGCTTTAAACAGTCTGAGGAGACAGGAATGCAGCAGGTGCCTTCCTAGACCGGCTGACCAGGTGAGGCAGAGGTGGCATTTTAGCAAAGGCGAGCAGGCGCCGAAAGGGTGAGATGTGGGTACAGCCCAGGAGGGGGGATGGCCGACGCAGAGCCCCCAGGAATGGAAGTCCTTGGCACGTGTAGGAAGACGGGAAGGCTGTTGTGTCGGAGCAGAGTTGAGGGGTGTGCAACGGGAGGTGAGGCTGGTGGCAGGTGGTGGGTGGCCGCGACCCCCAGCGTGTCCTGGGCCTGGGGCAGGGCAGCCTCCGAGGAGACCCCTCTCACAGCTTCTCGTCGGGGCCTCAGGAGCCCTGGGCGGCCGACAGCGATGACAGTGATGACAGAATGACCACCATTTCACATGTGTACGTTTTACCAGCTCCTTTCACGGACTTTACCTCGCTAATTCCTGCCACTGGTCTTGAGGGTGGGGTTTAGGTAGAGCCCAGAGCGGCTGAGCCCAGGGTTACAGAGCGAGTGGCAGCTGGATTTGAACTTGGAGCCTTGAGCCCGGTGCTGTGGACCCTAGGCTGGTGTCAGCAGTGCCCCCCACTCCAGAAGACCCCGCATGATCGTCCAGGGAGTTGGGGTTGATCAGGTGGCTTCTATAGGCAGCTCAGACAGGTGAGACAGAGTGTGTTATTTGTACCGGATGGGATTTTAGTCAGAACTCCGAGGCAGGTGCTGGGGGACAGTCTGGCACAGTCTTCGAGAATTCAGGAGCGAGTAGCCCGTGGATCGGGCCGTCTGCCTGGTCCCCAAGGCAGCTGCGGGGAAGGTGGGGGATTGTCGCTGCAGAGCCTGGGCGAGTCTTTGTCACCTGGCTTGAGATCCGTGCTAGGCCTGACAGGGCTCAGACGGCAAATGTCCCAGAGCCGTGGGCCTGGTTGGGCTGGGGTTACAGAAGGAGGGGTGTCTGGACGATCGTGGGGTGACGGGTGCCTCATTGCCGCATCCCTGGTGCTGAGCATGGGGGGCCTCCCTGTGGGTGCTGGACAAACAGTCCTTTATTGGGAATTAGGTGTATGCAATGGGGAAAGTTTAGACTTGGGATCCAGCCACACTGACTCTGAGTTCCAGGTCCCCCCTCACAAGGCAGGGCCTGTCACCTGTGTCACCTCCGACCTCCTGGAGGGCGCCGGCCTCGTGGGGTGGCCCAGCGCAGGGCCCTCGCTGTGTGCAGGGCCGCTGGCTGACCCCACCCCGCACCTTGGGTTTCTTGCAGCTCCTCCCACCTTTACAGAAACACCCCCCCAGTACATCGAGGCCAAGGAGGGCAGCAGCATCACCATGACCTGCACAGCTTTTGGGAACCCTAAGCCCATCGTCACCTGGCTGAAGGAGGGGATGCTGCTAGGTGCCAGCGGCAAGTACCAGGTGAGTGTGGGTCTGCCGCGACCGCTGCACCCACTTCTCCTTGCCCTGCGCCTCCGTCCCCGTGACAGTTCACACTTGCGGAGGCGCAGGTGGGGCTGGAGGCGGCAGGCAGAGCGGCTGGCACCCGTATCCTCAGAGGGAGAAGCCTGCTTCCGTGTCCCCAGGTGCATGGGCCCCAGGCCACTTCCACCTGGGATGGAGTTGGCGGGCCCAGGGCTGGGAGCTGAGCCCGACTCTCCTCGGCCACAGGTGAGTGACGGCAGCCTGACGGTGACTTCGGTCAGTCGGGAGGACAGAGGTGCCTACACCTGTCGCGCGTACAGCATCCAGGGGGAGGCCATCCACACCACCCACCTGCTCGTCCAAGGTGAGAGCGATCTGGCCTCTATGCCCTGGGCCTCTGGCAGGGAGTTCCGGCCCCACTGAGCTTGGGGGGTTCTTTCCAGGGCGTGGGTGGCTCAGCTGGAGGTGGTGGGAGCTCCTCTCCATATCGTGGGGCTCCTTGGTGGCCTGCGGCGGCCCTCCCGTGAGGTGGCGGGAGGCGCCATGCCGAGTGGGTTTCTGCTTTCTCTGAATGTCCGGAGGGCATCCCGCTGGGCCTCCTCCTTCCCTGGGGGAGGAGCCCTCTCTCAGGCCTCCACCCTCTGACGATGGCATCAGTAAATAAAGATAGGAATTCCGTCCAACCCCAGAGGGTTAAATAACACGGAGGGCATTTGGTGGGGCTGGCGTCTGTGGGGTCAGCACCTGAGATGCCGGTCTGCCTTGCCTGGGGCCTCGAAGCCCCCAGAGGGGGCAGCCTCCGTCCTGCTCGAGGGGTCGGGTGGCGGCTGTGCGCTGCTTCTGTGACTCGGGCCTGTCTGGAAGGCTCGCACTGCCGGGGCTGCTGGAGCTCCACCCCTCTCCTCCCCTGCCCCAACCCGCCTGCCACCCTTATCTGGTCAGCCCACAGCCTCTTACTCCTCCAGAGGCAAGGCGGTCCCTTTCTCCTTGCTGCACATGTGCTGCCCTGGGCTCCACTGCAGAGAAGGAGGGGCAGGGAGGGCCGTGTGCGTGTGTGTGTGTGTGTGAGTGTGCACGTGTGCGGGCGCGCGTGTGTGCGTGCCTGTGTAGGGGTTAACTGGCTGTTCGGAAGCCAGGTTTACAGCGGGGCTGTGCGTGGGGCGGGCGTCTACAGCAGGCTGGGAGCACACGGCCACACCTCCGGGCCCCTTGCATACCCGGGACTTGCAGGGAGAGGAAGAACCTGAGCACAGGCAGCAGCTGGATGCGTCTCCATGACAACTGCTTGGCTGCGCTGCCAGCTCCTGGACCAGTGCCTTCCCCGCTGTCCCTTCCAGGGCTTGGGGTGCCCCTTCCTGAGGGTCGGAGCCTCCTGGGAGCCCAGCGCTGTGGTCCCCCCCAAACCCCCCCGCCAGGAGAGGTCATGCTTGTTCCTGTCCCCCCAGGACCTCCCTTCATCGTCTCCCCTCCTGAGAACATCACTGTCAACATATCCCAGGATGCTCTGCTCACCTGCCGGGCAGAGGCCTATCCCGGCAACCTTACCTACACCTGGTACTGGCAGGACGAGAATGTCTACTTCCAGAAGTGAGTGCCCGCCCTTCCCTTGGGGCCCAGCCAGGCCCCCTCGGGGTAAAGCTTCTGAGCAGGGGCTGCCCTTGGGCTCTGGGAGCTGGCAGGGGTTGGGGGCATCCGGTCCATGTGTCCCTCATGCTGAGGCCGGTGTGTGTGCAGACGGCGCCTGTCCCCCTCCTCAGCCGTGCGGAGGACTCGCTGGCATGTTGTCCCAGTGTTGAATGGAAGACGCCTGCCCCCCGCCATTGTGTCCTGTGTTCTGTGTCCCTGCAGTGATCTGAAGCTGAGGGTGCGGATCCTGATCGACGGGACCCTGATTATCTTCCGGGTGAAGCCTGAGGACGCGGGGAAGTATACCTGCGTCCCCAGCAACAGCCTGGGACGCTCGCCCTCGGCCTCGGCGTACCTGACCGTGCAGTGTGAGTGGGGCAGGCTCAGGCCACGCTGGCCACATGGGGGGCTGGAGGGCTGCGTGGAGGCAATGTGGGCGGAGGAGGGGCCGAGGCGGGGACGGGACAGCGCGGGAGGAGGCCTGACCCGGGCTGGCCAGCGGAGGTGAATCGAGCCCCCGCCAGGCTCTTCTCCGGGCCGCACGGCCGCCCGTGTCCACTAATCCATTCCGTCAGCCTCGCCCCGGTTGGGCTCAGGGACAGGCAGGCCTTCTGGACGCCGTCCTCGTGCCGGCGCTGGCCAGCTCCTCTGTCCGCACCTTGAACGAGGTGTTTTTGTCTTAGTATCTGAGGGCCATGTGGCTCAGACCCAGTGGGGCAGCTCTCCTGCCGCTCTCTGCTCCCCTGCTGGGTGGGCAAGGGGGACAGATCCCCTCTGGGGTGACTAATCCGCTTCCCCAGCAGCGGGCCCCTGGTGGCTTCCCTGCCGCGCCTTCCAGGGCTGCCCGAGACCCAGGGGAAGGGGCTGCTCTTGGGCCGGAACGACCGAGGGCTTTTGTGCAGCGTCATTCAGCTTGCTGGTCTCGAGTGGGGGAGAGGATGAGTGCCGAGGGCTAATCTCTTCCTCCTGATTGGAGGATGGCTCCGTCACTTTGACAATAAAGGCCCCTCTTGACGTGGTAGGTGACAGGCTATCCATCACACAAGGGCTCGTGTGCAAGAACCACTCCCTCCCACAACACGGAGGGGCAGGCGAGAGTATGACCACCTGGAGAGGCGTGGCCCAGAGGTGGCATCTGAGCTGAGGACATTAGAACAGCTGGTGACCCCGGGAGGCGGGCTGAGCATGGGCCTGGCAGTGGGCCCCCCGAGTCCCGACCTCACGCCCTCACGTGGTGATGCTGCTGGTGCGGGCAGAGGCCTCCTCTCCGCTGTCCACAGCCGAGGACGACTTTCAGCTGCTGTCTTATGCGTCCCGAGTTCTTAAGAGCTGTGAGGCCTAAGGAAAGCTGTGTGACTCAGAACCCCAGGCCTGTCCCACCCAGGAGAGAAAAAGCTCTGACAAGTTACTTACTGTGTGCCCAGGCTGTGAAGGTGCCAAGGGCGGGGCAGGCTCCTTGCGGAGCAGAACCTCTCTGCCTGTGTCACCCGGGCATGGAGGGGGCAGTGGCGGAGGGAGAGGGCCGGAAGGGGTGGTCTCCAAAGGACGATGATCCACCAGGACCAAGGCTCCCATCCTCCAGGCTGTGGCCGTGTCTGCTGAGGGAAGCGTTTCCCTGTCTCCCTCTGGCACCATCACCCACTCCCTCTTGTCGTTTTTTACCTCTTTCCTGCCTTCAAAGAGAACCTGTTGGGTGAGATTTTCAGGTGGGTGAGACAAGGATCTTTATTTCTGCTAAAAAGCAGTGTTCAGAGTATTTCCCATTCATAAACCCTTTGAAAACCTTGGAGGAGAAAAAAAAAATCTACCATACAAAAGTAGGAAGCCATGTCTAAATATATACTTCGGCCTGGTATTTATGCAATGCTCTTCTCTGAAGGGCTCCAGACGCTAACAGAGCCGCCCATTAATCCTCACCGCCTCCCGGGCAGTTCTGGGTCCTTCTCCTCCATGGCCCTCGTGGGAGTCCGGGAGCCTCGCGGGGGGCGGCTCACCCACGTCACAGAGCTGCTGCTCCTGCTGTCCCGAGATACTTCCAGCGGCTCCGTGGCTGACTCTGCACCCCACCTGCACAGATGGGAAACCGAGGCAGGGCAGAAAAGCAGCCTTGTGGTTCCGCCCCTGGTCACCGTCCGCAGAGGACGTGGGGCGAGGAAGGGCTTGGGGTCCCGCAGACACTCGGGAGGGATGCTGCTATCTTATGCGTCCCGGCGGCTGTTGCGTCTCCGGGCGGAGGTGTGTGGGGGGAGCTGCAGGCCGGCAGGAGCAGCGGTGCCTCCGTGCATTCAGACGGGTGTTCTTAAGGATGCAGGGCTGCACAGACAGGACGGTTGCTGTGGCCTCTGGGCGGTCAGCCCGGGGAGTGGGCTTTGCCATCTCGTGGCCCCCGCTGGGCCGACACCTGGCACTGCGCCGAGTGGGGGGCCCTGGGCTGCGGGGTGGCTCGCCCCCCCCGCCTGTCTTCTCACCTCTGCTTCCCTCCCCACACCCGCGGCCCTGCAGACCCAGCCCGCGTCCTCAACATGCCCCCCGTGATCTATGTGCCTGTGGGAATTCATGGCTACATCCGCTGCCCTGTGGACGCAGAGCCACCGGCCACCGTGGTCAAGTGGAACAAGGACGGCCGCCCCCTGCAGGTTGAGAAGGTGCCGGAGGGCCGTGTGCCGGTCGCGGGAGGCCCCCGGCCCTGAGGTGCTACCTCTGGGGATCTGGTTCCTGCCAGGGCCCCTCCCCTCCCCCCAGGATTTGGGGAGAGCAAAGAGCTGTTTCCCGTGGGCCGAGTCCAGCAGGGCCTGGCCGTTCTCGCATCGCGAGACGCACCCCCCCACCTCCAGCCTGCACACGGAGGAGCAGCTCAGGTCCAGCTGAGGGGCCTGGGCCGAGCACCGGCTCCTGACCCCAGCTCCCCTGCGCTGTCTGTGCCCCAGCAGAACCTGGGCTGGACCCTGATGGAGGACGGCTCCATCCGAATCGAGGAGGCCACAGAGGAGGCTCTTGGCACTTACACCTGTGTGCCTTACAACACCCTGGGGACCATGGGCCAGTCCTCCCCCGCGAGGCTCGTCCTGAAGGTGAGGCCGGGGCTGCGGGCCTCCTCCATGCGGGCGGTGGGCGCCTGAAATGCCCGACGTCACGGCCTCGCCGTGCTCTCCTAGGACCCCCCGTACTTTACGGTGCTACCAGGCTGGGAGTATAGGCAAGAGGCCGGCCGGGAGCTGCTCATCCCCTGCGCTGCCGCCGGGGACCCCTTCCCTGTCATCACGTGGAGGAAGGTACCTCTGGGCTCCGGGGCTCCCGGGGAGTGCGGTAGGGGCACGGCCTGGGAACGGCGCTGTTCCAACGGGGCGGGGGCCGAGTAGCGACGGTGACTCCTGGCGCGGGGGGTGGGGGCGGCGGGCAGGGAGGGCTGCGGGCTGGGGCCCGGTGCCGCCCCTGTCCTTCTTGGACCCCTGAGTGTTGGTGGCTTCTCTTCTTCCCTGCCCCTCCTCCCGCCCTCCTCCCCGCCCCCGTGTTTGGCCAAGGTAGGGAAGCCCAGCAGAAGCAAGCACAGTGCCCTGCCCGGCGGGAGCCTGCAGTTCCGCGCCCTGAGTAAGGAGGACCACGGGCAGTGGGAGTGCAGCGCCACCAATGTGGTCACCAGCATCACTGCCAGCACCCACCTGACTGTCGTCGGTATGGGGTGTGGGAAGGTGGGCCGGGCTCTGGGTGCGGGGCTGTCTGCCCCCAGGTCCGGGCTGGGCCTGGCACAGGTGTCCCCTGACCTGGGGCTCCGGGCACGTGTGCCCGCTTCCTCTGCCTGAGACCTCGTCCCCGGGGCCTCGGCCTGCATGTTTTCCCTGCCCCTCTGGGGACAGACAGCCACAGTCGTGACAACAGCCAGTGCTTTTTGAGCATTTACCACCAGCTTTAGGCTCAGCACCTAGTGGTGCCTTGTCACACACGTGTGTGAAGTGGGAACTGGTGTTCCCCCCACACTCGCTCATTGAAACCGAGGCTGGTCTGGGGGGGACGCCCTGCTGGGCGTCACTGCACTGAGTGGTAGGCCCAGGGCCCGAGCTCCTGCCGGAGGTGTTGACTGCCATGCCGGGCTGGTGGGCGGCTCTCACGTTGGCGTTTGGGTCTCAGGCCAGAGAGCTGCGTGCGACGGGGGGCCTCTGGGCTTCGCCTGTGGCCGTCGGCTGCACTTGACGCTCTCCAGACGAGCGCGGGCCTGGTCGGGGCTGATGACCAGGGGCTGGTTTCCCTCCGGCCCTTATTCCTGATGCTCACGCATCTCCTGCTGGAAGGACGAGCCTGCCCGCGGGACGGTTTTCCTCCTCCAGCCCCATGACCCAGCAGGGCTGGGCGCAGCTCCTCGGAGCGTCCTTGTCCCCACGTCTCCCCCGGGGCACCACTTTTGCCAGGTGCACGAGGTCACAGCCAGCCCGGCTCCGCGGGCTCAGTTCCTCCCGCCTGAGGTGTCTGCTTGGCCTGCAGGCACCAGCCCCCATGCCCCGGGCAGTGTCCGGGTCCAGGTCTCCATGACAACTGCCAACGTGTCCTGGGAGCCAGGCTACGATGGAGGATTTGAGCAGACATTCTCTGTTTGGTACGGACCTCTGTGAGTCACCCCCGCACGCCTTGCTCTCTGCTTATCCCCCCACCCCCACCCCTCATCAGTCCCTGGGGTCAGGGGGCAGGTTATGAGAAGGGTGTGGCTCTCCACCTGCCCTGCCTCCCTCGGGATGGTGGGGTGTGTCGCCCGGTGACCAGGCTCCAGGGGGGTGGGGTGTCTGGGATGACGGCGGGGCTGGGGCCTGGATGGTCCGTCACCCCGTGCTGCGCGTCCCCAGCTGATCTCACGGCCCCTCCCTGTCCTTGGCTCGCTCCTCCAGCTTGCTCTGTTCTCTGGAGCCTGGAAGAGAGTCCTGATGTTCAAGGGCATCGTAAGACAGCCAGCCACAAGCATAGATCTTTTATTCTGACCCTGCACCAGTGGTTCCAGAAACCCAGCGTGAAGCGGCGCTCACCTTCCTGGCCTTTTCTGCACACGTGCATTTTCTCTCTAGGACTGTGTGTCTGTCGTCTTTGTACCTGGTTATACATTCACTTAGCGAAGTGCAGAGATTTGAGATCTTTCCCAAACCTCGGGGCAGACAGACATCTTAATAACGCATGAAGCAGGCTGAGGACAGGAGGTGTAGAAAAGCTGGGAAGAGAGGCCTCGGCCGAGGTCCACCCCTCCCCTCAGGATTTTCTCTCCCCACATCCCTCTCCTGAGCCAAGCACTGGCCACCTGCATCATGGGTGACATCCTCGAGTCGGGAGGGTGAGCCCTCACCTCCTCCTTTCCAGACCTGTCTCATCTGGGTGTGTAGCCCCAGCCAGGCTCACCAGGTTGGGTTGGGGGAGGAGGAAGCACAGTCGGGGGCGCCTGGAGATTCAGGGAGAGCCCTCCGTATACTTCTCAGCAGCAGGGAGTCAGAGGGACCTGGCCTGCTTCCCAGCCTCTGATTACCTAGGTGTTCTGAGCTCTGGATGCCCCCTGGACCTAGGTGGTGAGCTTGGGGGGCTCAGAGTTGAAGCGGAGCCCCCTCCCATCCCCACTTGTTCCCCAGGGCAGGTGGGACGCTGCCAGGCGGCTGCGTGGCCAGGGCAGGGCGTGTGGCCGCCTTTGGGGAGGCCCGAGCTGAAGGTCTGGGCATGGACTGGTTCCCTCGCTGCCTGCGGCTCTGCTTCGCTTTGTCACTCTGCTGCCTGCTGTGGTGCCGGCGGGGGAAGGGCGATCACGGGGCTGGGGAGGACTCCTTCCAGCGCTGGTTTCTCTCTGCTGTGCTTTCGGCTGCCTCCGCTCCGATTCCCGGGCAGAGGCTTGAGCTGTGAGCCGTGAGCCCTTAACCTGCAGGGGCCTGGCCTCCACGGGGGTCCTCAGGCTGCTGAGGGACTGTGCGGCCAATCCCACGGGACGATGTGTCCTCCCCGTGGTGGCGCCGGGCGCTGCGCCTGGGCGCCGGCTTCATGGCTTGCAGGGAGTCAAGTGGGCTGCAGAGCAAGGGTCGACCCTCACCCCTGGTTCCAGTGTTCTGTAGCCACAGCGCGGCCTTCCTTGGTGACCTCTAACCCAGAAGCCGTAGGGGTGGGTCCTGGTCCCCATTGTGGGGAAGCACTGATTATTTCTGCCCTGCGCCCAGCTCCTCCTCAGTGACTCGAGCCCACTTGGACAGACTGAGCCCTCGGGGTCACGCAGGTCCCACTTTGGCTGTCCCTGGGAGGCCGGGTGGCCAAGGGCACCCGGCCTCCCCCGGTCCTGCTCATCCCCACTTTCCCACTTTGGTACCTGCCTTGTTCCCAGCGTCCTCACTCCCAGGGCTGCGCCACTCTTAGGGCTCTGACCAGGGTGAGATTCTCCCAGAATGCAATTGGTAATTTGACCAGTATCTCGAGCATCAGTAACGCCAAGGGTCCCTTTTCAGAGAATAGGCGCCAGTAGTGGCTGGGGACCTGGCTTCATGGGGACCGGCACAGCCACAGCTGGGGGGTTGTGACCTGCTCCTGACCTCTAAGCTGGGGAGGCTGGGGCAGCGCCCCCAACTCCAGCACCTGTGTGCCCTCTCGAGTCTCCAGTGTAACCCACCCCGCGCCCTTGTCCCCGATCCTCTCTCTCTCGGGCAGGATGAAGCGGGCACGGTTTGGGCCCCACGACTGGCTGTCCCTGCCTGTGCCTCCGGGACCCAGCTGGCTGCTGGTGGATGCCCTGGAGCCCGAGACAGCATACCAGTTCAGTGTCCTGGCCCAGAACAAGCTGGGCACCAGCGCCTTCAGTGAGGTGGTCACTGTGAACACTTTAGGTGAGGCCGGGCCGGGATGCTCCTGGAGGGGCTGGGATGGAGAGCAGACATTTCCTGCCCATTGTATGCGGGCGCCTTGCTAAGTGCCTTATACAACCAACACTGACCTCCCAGTAAGGGTCTATCCTACCGTCCCGCGGGGTCTGTCCGGGCCAGGGTGCCTCGAGCCCCGTCTGAGCACTGTGGGCTGCCCTGACGTGTCCTCAGATGGATGGAAGAGCTTCAGTTCCATCGTTCCTTGCTGGCCCCGTGTTTGCATCTTTTTGTGGCCTCCCGGGGTGGTGGGGGTCCTTCCTCCTCCTTTTGCACTCCCGCTGCTCCCTTCCTCTGGCCCCCGGCCTCGTCTGGTGGCAGGCATAGGGCCGCCTCTTCCTCCCTGAGCCAGCGGCTCACCCCGCCCGCCTGCTGTTGCATTTGGCCCCTGTCTGCGGCCAGAGAAGTCGGCTGTGACCAGGCGGCCCCACGCCAGCCTTCTCCCACATTCTTTCTTGCCGAGGCTCACCCCGCCCCGAAGCCCTGTGCCCTGGGGCCTGTTTTTCCACCTGGGCCAGAGGGGAACGGATGGAGTGAGCAGTGCTGAGGGAAGATGTTCCTTCTTCCTTGGAAGAGAATGAAAGATACGTTTTGTAGTATCTTTTTTTCTTTTTTAAGATATATTTGATGTGGACCATTTTTAAAGTCTTTGTTGAATTTGTTACACTATTGCTTCTGGTTTTTTTTTTTTGCGGTACGCGGGCCTCTCACTGCTGTGGCCTCTCCCGTCGCGGAGCACAGGCTCTGGATGTGCAGGCTCAGCGGCCATGGCTCACGGGCCCAGCCGCTCCGCGGCATGTGGGATCTTCCCGGACCGGGGCACGAACCCGCGTCCCCTGCATCGGCAGGCGGACTCCCAACCACTGCGCCACCGGGGAAGCCCGCTTCTGTTTTTTATGTTTTGGTTTTTTGGCCCTGAGGTATGTGGGATCTTAGCTTCCTGACCTGATCGAACCCACACCCCCTGCATTGGAAAGCGAAGTCTTAACCACTGGACCGCCAGGGAAGTCCCTATAAAGTCCCTGTAGTATCTTTTCAAAGATACTGTCTTATTCAAAAGATAATTACATTTCCTTCTTCCCTGAAGTCCTGACTCTTTTCCTTTCACGGGACCTGATGCCCTTGTGTGTGTCGTCAGAAGTGCTCTGGAAATGGAGTCAGGAGGCTCGGGCCCACCCACCCTGCCCCCTTCCCTTGGGTCACGAGGGCTCTTCATGGGACACGTGTCCTGAATTGATGCCTGCACCCTGGGGATGTGGCCCTCATCGCCCTGGGGTCACTGCCCCCACAGGGACGTGTGGGTAGAGGGGTTGCAGCGGCCTCGGCACCCCCGCCATCACCTCTCCCTCTCCCGCAGCATTCCCTGTCACAACTCCAGAACCCCTGGTGCTGGTTACCCCACCGAGGTGCCTCACAGCCAACCGGACCCAGCAGGGTGTGCTCCTGTCCTGGCTCCCACCTGCCAACCACAGCTTCCCCATCGACCGCTACGTCCTGGAGTTCCGCGTCGGAGAGCGCTGGGAGACGCTGGATGACGCCATACCTGGCACTGACGGGGACTTCTTTGCCAGGGACCTGTCCCAGGTGAGGTGCCTAGCGTCTTCCCTGCTGCTTTTATCAATTCCGGAAGTGACGTGACTCTTCCTAGAATCACTGGAAGCTTTGAGTGACCCAGCTCAGGCGTGTGTGGGCCGCTGCGTACCATCCCACACCTGCATTCCTGTGCTCGTGGGTCTCTTGCCAGGTTTGGGATCCTCAGATCACTGCAGCTGAGGTTGGCAGGTTCAGGGCCTGCCCTGTGGCCGCCGGGAGTGCTGTTCTCGCTTGAGGGGTCTCCAGGTGCCGACACAAGCCAGGGTGGGCTGGGGGCCCAGCTCCCTGCGGGAGTCTGACGTGGGTAGAGGCTTCCCAGAAGGGTTGTCTTCCACTTGCCCAGAGTAGGGTCCCTTCTTTAACAATTCCGAGCCCCTGGAGGAGAAGACGGTACTTTTCTCCAGCTGACTCCCCTTAAACCGGGAGGTCTCTCTAGTTGGAGAGGCAGCAGCTTATTTCTCAGATGCCCACCGTCCCATCTATGTTCCCTCTCCCTTCCCTGCACTCCTGAGAGCCCATGTGGCATCTCTGCCCAACTCTGCTTTCAGTGACCTCATGTTGGTAGCTTGAAATCGGCCACGGTGGGAGTATTCATCCCATGGAAATCGGCAGATACTCCCGAGTCGCAGAGCTGGGGTGGGGGGAGGATGGGCGGCTGTCGCAGGTCCAGGTCACTTGGCTGACGACGGGGTGTCCTCCCTGGGGCTGTAGGACACGTGGTACGAGTTCCGGGTCCTGGCTGTCATGCAGGATCTGATCAGCGAGCCCAGCAACATCGCCGGCGTCTCCAGCACAGGTACTTGGGGGCGGGGCGGCGTCTGTGGAACAGGTCTTATGGGAAGAGGTTGAGCTGGAAGTAGAGCGAAAGCACCAGCTGAAGCCTGCCAGGTGGGTAGGATTTCTCCATCTAAAGAGCTGCGTTCATGACCGTTTCTATGAGGTAACCACAGAGAGAAATCCAGTTAAGGTTCTTGTTAGAATAGTCGAAAAGGACTTAAGCCCTTTTGCTATAACATTTCTGTTCCTCTGGTGTCATCCTCTTGGGGGTGGGGGGCGAATTGGAGCAAAGAGACAGAAACAGGTCAGCAGTACTTACGCCTCTCGTTAAGACGGCTTCATAATTAGGGTGTTTCATTTGGAAAATTGCTGTTTGGTGTTGTTTTCCTCCATTCCTTCCTCTCCGTAGATATTTTCAGGCTAAATAAAGCCAACTCCCCAGCATTTTCTCCATTTATCTTTCTTTCTCTTGGCTCTGGTCCCATTTCTATACATCTTTCTCCAGCTACACTCCCTCACATGTAGCAGGTCCCTCTCCCAGAAGTGGTTCACTTGGTCTGGGAAGAGGTTTTTGCTTAGTGATCCAGCAGTGGCTCACGTCCTCGGGCAGTGCTTGCAGAGACCCTCGGAGGCAGTGGGCAAGAGCTGGGCCAAGAAGCTCGTGCTCGGGCCTGGTAGAGATATGGGGGCAGCGGGGAGGGCAGGGGGTGGGCGGGCGAGAAAGCCCGGGGGGAGCGGCTGTGACTTCTGTTGCGTATACTAGGCACTGTGGGGCTGTTTTTCTCTGCACGGAGGTGCCTGCTGTAGCAGCAGAGACGAGCGTACTTCTGTCTTGGCTTCCCTCCAGGGAAGAGAGCTGCAGCCAAGCTAGAAGAGAGGACTTGAGGGTTTGGGGGTGCCTCTCACGAACTGTTCTGCATTCGGTGGCTTTATGTCTCGTTCCCGGCAGTCGGGAGGTTCCCGTGGTAAACAAGAATGCAGCTCCCTTGGCGTTCCCTGTCTTGAAGCCTCCCACTTCCAAAGGCTGAGCCCTCATTTTCTACTCAACCAGTCAGCATGATCTGGATTGTTTTAATCCCTCGCTGTCATCGACATGGCAATGGATTCTGGCTAAATGTATCAAGATACATAGGCTTCCCCTTTGATGAGCCTGTAGAGCAGCACTTATTAACACAACTGTCAGGTGACATGTAACGCAGTGGACTGGTCCAGATTTGGCTGTCACTCTGAGCTCTGCGAACCTGGGCACCAAGTGAGGCTCACTTCTGCCTGTAGAACAAGGACGTTGTTTGATGCCCCTATCCGTGCCAGCACGTGCCTGTGGTGCCCAGGACATGCTGACCCCCTGCACCGTGATGGTCAGAAAGGGGCACCTGCGTTCTGCAGCGACAGCCCTGCTGCTGCTGCAGTTTCACCCTCTGGGCCCTGGTCCTATAGGGAGGCTGGTGGGAGTCACGATGCCCGCGTGACGCTTAGGCCCCTGCAGTGTCCAGTCAGCTAGTCATGGGTTCCGTGTAGAGCGTGCTGGTAGGTGAGGGTGGCTGGTAAGGTGCTGGGCCAGCGCAGACCATCACAGAGCTGACGTCCCACAGGGAAGAGATAACAGATGGTGTTTCCTCTCCACAAGCAAGGTAGTGATTCCTCGGCTCTGTAAACGCCCTCTTCTCCGTCTTCCCGCCATGCCACCTCTTCATTTTTAGGGCGGAGCCTTAGTGATGTCTGTCCTACACAGGTGGGGAACCACCTGGGGCCCTGGGGAGGGAGGGTCTAACCCGTGCTCTCCCCCTATCCCCCCAGACATCTTCCCGCAGCCGGACCTGACCGACGATGGCCTGGCTCGGCCGGTACTGGCTGGAATCGTGGCCACCATATGCTTCCTGGCTGCGGCCATCCTGTTCAGCACCCTGGCCGCCTGCTTTGTCAACAGGCAGCGCAAGCGGAAGCTCAAGCGCAAGAAAGGTAGGTGTCGCCTTGAAAACAGGGAAACTGGGACCTCGTGGGCAGAGCTGCCGATGGGACTTGCTCTGATGGTGGGAGAGTCGGCTGGGACCGAAACGAGGGTGGAGGCAGACCCGGTGGGGGCACGTGATCCGGGACCCAGACGTGCCAGGTGCTAGGGTGCTGCTTCCCTGCGGGGCTTTGGTCTGGGCCCTGCTGACAGCTGGGGAGGGCTGTGTGGCGTCAGGCCTCAGCGGGCTCCCCTCTTTCTCCCTCCAGACCCTCCACTCTCCATCACGCACTGCAGGAAGAGCCTGGAGTCTCCGTAAGTGGTCTAGCCCCAGAGAGACAGGGTACGGCCATCTGGGGTGGAGGGTGGAGGGCTCGCTCAGCCCCATGACAGTGTTTCTAAGCTGTTTTCCCTTAATTGATCTGCACGGTAATTTTAAGTTGTCCGTACTAATAGGGGGAGCAGTAGTGTAGATGACCCAAAATGGTAGATGAGCTGTTCATTTCTTTGATTTTTTTTTCCATCCTAACAGATGTATCTTCTTAATATGCCTTGCTTAAGTTACTCTTAAAATGAGCTTGCATTCCTTGAGCAACCTGGGAGTGAAGTTGCAGGTGTGACTGGAGAGAGGTAGCAAACATAGGAGCAGGCAGAATAAACGGGGAAACGAGGTGTCCATTTGGAAAGTGGACAGCGCACGCCTGGACAGTTGAGAGTTGAGAGTCGGCCAGAGTATTTCACGCCGGCACACGCCACCCGCCAGCATTCCTCCTCCTCACTGGCGTCCTCCTAGGCGCGTGTGGTACTTTGCAGGGAGAACGGAAAGCAGTAGTGTCCTCTGAGCTTCCTCACGCCTCCTGCTCTCTCCCTGTCCCCAGCTTGTCCTCCGGCAAGGTCAGCCCCGAGAGCATCCGCACACTCCGTGCCCCGTCCGAGTCCTCCGACGACCAGGCCCAGCCGGCGGCCAAGAGGATGCTGAGCCCCGTGCGGGAGAAGGAGCTGTCCTTGTACAAGAAGACCAAGAGGGCCATCAGCAGCAAGAAGTACAGCGTGGCCAAGGCGGAGGCCGAGGCGGAGGCCACCACGCCCATCGAGCTTATCAGCAGGGGCCCCGACGGCCGCTTTGTGATGGACCCCTCCGAGGTGGAGCCCTCTGCGAAGGCTCGGCGCATTGAGGGCTTCCCCTTTGCAGAGGAGACTGACATGTACCCTGAGTTCCGCCAGTCGGATGAGGAGAATGAAGACCCGCTGGTGCCCACGTCTGTGGCTGCCCTCAAGTCCCAGCTGACCCCTCTGTCATCCAGCCAGGAGTCCTACCTGCCACCACCAGCATACAGCCCTCGGTTCCAGCCCCGCAGCCTGGAGGGCCCTGGCGGCCTGGAGGGCCGGCTCCAGGCCACTGGCCAAGCCAGGCCGCCCGCTCCCCGGCCCTTCCACCACGGCCAGTATTACGGGTACCTCAGCAGCAGCAGCCCTGGGGAGGTGGAGCCGCCGCCCTTCTACATGCCGGAGGTGGGCAGCCCCCTGAGCTCTGTCATGTCCTCGCCACCTCTGCACACCGAGGGGCCTTTCGGCCACCCCGCCATCCCCGAGGAGAACGGAGAGAACGCTTCCAACAGCACGCTGCCCTTGACTCAGACGCCCACCGGTGGGCGCTCCCCAGAGCCCTGGGGCCGGCCGGAGTTCCCCTTTGGGGGATTGGAGACCCCGGCCGTGGTGTTCCCCCACCAGCTGCACCCGTGTGATGTGGCTGAGAGTCTGCAGCCTGCGGCCGGCCTCCCCCGAGGACTGCCGCCCGCCTCCCTGCCGGTGCCCGCAGCCTACCCGGGCATCCTGTCTTTGGAGGCGCCCAAGGGCTGGGCTGGCAAGGCGCCGAGCAGAGGCCCTGCCCCAGTGCCCCCCGCCGCCAAGTGGCAGGACAGGCCTGTGCAACCTCTGGTGAGCCAAGGGCAGCTGAGACACACCAGCCAAGGCATGGGCATACCCGTGTTGCCTTACCCCGAGCCGGCCGAGCCGGGGGCGCACGGCGGCCCCAGCGCGCTGGGCCTGGACACCCCGTGGTATGAGCCTCAGCCCCGGCCCCGGCCCAGCCCCCGGCAGGCCAGGCGCGCCGAGCCCAGTTTACATCAAGTGGTGCTACAGCCCTCCCGGCTCTCGCCTCTGACCCAGAGCCCCCTCGGCTCGCGCACCAGCTCCCCCGAGCTCGCCGCGCGGGCCCGGCCGCGCCCCGGCCTCCTGCAGCCCGCCGAGGTGTCGGAGACCGCCCTGCAGCCGCCGGCTGCCGTCAGCTTCTCGCGCAAGTCCACGCCGTCCACGGGCTCCCCGTCCCAGAGCAGCCGCAGCGGCAGCCCCAGCTACCGGCCCACCGTGGGCTTCACCACTCTGGCCACGGGCTACCCCTCCCCTCCGCCAGGCCCCGCGGGGCCTGTGGACCACTTGGATGTGTTTGGACAGACGCCTTCCCCTCGGAGGGTGGGGGAGGAGCTGCTCAGACCGGAGCCGCCCCCGCCACCGTTACCTACCGCAGGGTGAGTGTGAGCCGTCTCTCCTGCCCACCGCCGCCTGGTCATCTTCCTCCCCTTTCCTCCCCTGCCCTCGCCCTTCCATCCACCGACTGACAGGGCTTGTCGGGACACGCTGCAGCATCCCTTCGGGAGAGGAGCGCTGGTCTTGGCAGCGGCAGGGAGTGGTCACTGTGGGGGGGGGTGTGGCTTACCTGCCCAGGTACCCTGCCAGGGGCATGAGGGATCTTCCCTATCCAGCCCAGAGCTCTCAGGAGGCCATCCGGGGGCCGGGGAAGAGGACGTGGCCAGGGGATGTGTGGTGTGTCCCCATGAGTGGTCCCCCGGGGCCTTCTGGAGTGGAGAGCCCACCACGTCCCCGTGAGCCTGGCTTTGGGCGGTTCCAGGGTTGGCCCAGAGACCTTGTATCCAGCCTCCTTTTCTTCCTCGGCCTCTCCTCCTCGAAAGCAGGACCCTGGGGCCTGACTTCCCTGGACCACCAGGCTCCCGTCCCCACCCTCCTGCCCTTAGCAGCCTAGTGAGTGCCGCCTCCCGCCCCCACCTGGCCCCCCAGCCTCTCTGGAGGCTGCGTCCCGGAGGCTGGGAGCAAAACCTCAGGCCTCTGAACCGTGTGCCCGAGCCACACGCCCCACCCCAACCTGTGTGCCTCGCAGGGAGCTGCAGACAGACAGACAGACAGACAAGCCCCTGCGATCAGCCGGCCTGGGGGAGCCCACTGTAAACTGTAGCAGCTGGTGTGCCAGGTACCAGTCAGCCTGGACGCCTGCCCGTGTTCTTTCTCTCTGGTCTTTCTTCTGCTCTCCTCCCTCCTCCTCCCACTACTTCCTCCCCAAGTCCGTCCTTCTGTCCGTCTCTCTTCCTTCTCCATCCTCTTTGGGTTGGCCCGAATTGCTGGGAAGAGTCTGCACCGTCCGTAGTCCCCCATCCCTCCTGACCCCCGCCCCGGTTCCGTCCTTTGGTCTCTTCTTGATGTGGCCGCCTGTGCAGGGGAGCAGAGTCCAGAGGAGGCTGGCCTGGTGGTAGGCAGACGGGAGGAGGTCGAGAGGAGGGAGCCCAGCGCCCTTCCCTTGCCCCCTTCCCTCCCCCCCACTCTGGTACCTGGAAGCACAAGCCTCACCTCCCACCCCGGCTCAGGTGGGGAGCAGCTCGGGAGGTGGAGGAGAGCTGCGTGCTGTCTGTGCAGGAGATGCGGGGGGCTGTGCCCTGTCGTCTGTGCTTTGTGCAGCCCTCATCTGCTTCGTCCCATCGTGCCGTCTGGGTCTCTGTCTCTCTCCTTACTGCTCACCCCATTCTCTGGCCTCGCTTGTCGGTTCTCTGGTCCCCGTGCTCCTCCCCTTCCCTCTGGGTGTGCGTGGGTGGTTCCCCGCACCCATGTTGATAACCGCTTTGTTTCTGATTGATCTCAGCTATCTGGGCAGTGTTGTCGAGACAAGCCTCTCTTCAGCTCAATAGGTAAGGGAGCTCCGGCTGGGTGGGTGGGCAGGGGGCGGACCAGCGGACGGGCTTCCGCAGGGCCAGCGCTTCCTCCATAGGGGAATCCAGACCACAGCCCTCACCCCTCTGTGGGGCGGCAGCCTCCGCCCCGATGGCCCATGGCTTCTGGGTCCCCACGCCCTGCTGCTCCACGGCTGCCGGGCCTCGCTCGCACTGCCTCGCTGCAGCTTCTGAGCCCCTCCCAGAGCCTCCCTGCAGTTTTTGCACTCAGACACCTCGCCATCCTGCTGCCCAGAGCTTCCCGCAGAAGCCCTTGGGGCCCTGCATGCACCCTCAGGGGCTTAGAATGCCTACGAGCGCTTTGCACCTCTGCACCTTGGAAACCTGGCTGGGCACGTGGTGTCTCGGAGCACCGGCCCCTTTCTGCCCAGTTTCCCCAGTAGCAGGCGTAGAGACCCCCTTCCTCCCTCAGCCCCCCTGGTGCAGATCTCCCCCTGGGGTGGCCGCTCCCTCACTGTCCTCTCGGGATCCTGCCAATGCTCGGTCCTCCCAGGAGCACGCGGCTGGGCTACGGCCCTGCTCCTTTCCTCACCAGCCAGGTCCTTCTCAGGACCAGGCCACCTGTCGTCCTCTGAGGGCAGGGGCAGGTCACCACTCCTGAGCCTGCTCTGCAGCCTGTTGGCTGTCACAGGACTGAGGCGTGGACCTTGCCCGCGGGCTCACGTTGCTCTCAAGGTCCCTGCAGTAGCCACTCCTGATGTCCCGGGGCCACAGCTCCGGGAAGGGGTCTTGGAGGAGCTCCGCCGGAGGAGAGGACAGGCCCCCGGGCAGAAGGCAGCTCTGCTCTCCATGTGGGCGACTCCTTCCAGGTGGAGGTCTCGGGAGCTTGACACCAGAGGGGTGCCAAGTCTCTCTGAGAGGTTTTTGTGGTCCCCTGAGGCCTGCTCAGTCTCATGGCCGCTGACAAGATCTTCCTTTTGCCGTGGACGCCAGTCCCGTGCTTGTGGCAACAAGCACACGCAGGCACCAGGCACTCAGATGGGAGAGGGAGCCTCCTCTGGGCGCTTCTGGCTTCCCGGGTTGAAGTCTCTGCATCCCTTCCCCACCTGGAGACGGCAGGAGGGCTAACGGTCCTGACTCAGGACCATCGGTCTCCTCTGGGCGTAAGGATGGCCTCCCGTAAACAGGACGGCCGTGCCATGAGAGTGTCTGCAGCCAGAGGTCGCGGGATTGTGTGAGGCTGGCCGGGTGCCACGCCGCAGCCATGAGCTCGGGGAGACCAGGGACAGTGTAGTTAGGAGCGGCCAACGGGGTGACAGTGATGGGACCGCCCTCCACCTTCCTGCTCTCCTCCCTGCCCCCAGTTGTGACTCCCCTGCTGCCCCCAGAGGAGTGATGACTCCAGGCCCAGCTCTCGCTCCACTCTGGGAAAGTGCCTGGGTCCGGGCCCCGTTCTGGTTCGTGACCCCCCTCCCCGGTGTCCCCGCCTGCCAGACCCGGGGGCTGGGTGCCCTCTCACTGCTGTGGTAAACCAGGAAACCAGGGGCGCGATGCAGGGTGGTTTCCGCCTGGCCCGGCCAGCTCTCCAGCCTTGGGGAGTCAGGCCCTCACTGTGCTGCCTGCCGAGAGCTCTGGGTGGAGGCTGCTGGGCCCTTGCAGGAGCCAGGCTCCTTCTTGGGCGCCACTCTCACACTGCCTTTGCATGTGTCCCCGCTGGGTCTCGTTGGAGGTGGTGTGACTCGTCTCGTCCACGTGTGTCCTTGCTCTGTTCCCACTTCCTTCGCTCTCCCCTGTTCTGCTCCCGCCCCGCCTCCTCTCCCCTTTCCTCCTCCTCCCAGCTCCCTTCTCGGACCTGTCCCTTTGTGGATGGGGCTCTCAGTTCCCTGTCTGACACCAGTAGCGGCCCTGTTCTTGCATCCCCTCTGATCCCCTCTCCTGTTCATACTGACCTTGGCCTCCACGAGGCAGGTGGGTTGGGAGCGTGCTGGGGCCCCTTGTACTGGGTGAATCGTGGGAAAGAGGTCCCGTTGGTAAAAGCCTCTGCCGAGTTCGGAGGCCACACACTTGGCCCACCAGAGGGGGGCTGTCTGTGGGCGCAGTGGTGGGCACTGATCTCCGGACTCCTGGCTGGCTGTGCTGTGGCAGAGGGTGGGTTCACCCATGTCCTGGCTACACCGTGGATGTGAGGGGGTGTCCTCGGTCTCCACCCCAGTCCTGTAGTCAGACGGCAGAGTGTCCGCTCAGGAGAGGAAGGATGTGCTCCTTCATCACTGCTCTGCCTGTCACCGGGCACGGCAGCCGCCGGGGTAATGGCCAGCTCTTGGGGCAGGAGGGCAGGAAAAGTCCGGAGGATTTCGACTGTCCTGCCCTGTGGTTTGCCTTTTTGAACCTGGCTGTGTCTTTCTTCCCCTGCTCTGGGTGAGCATAGAGATATGCACTAAGGCCTCTGGGGCTATCTCGTTGTGATTGGGATTTTGTATGGATTTTATAACAGGTGAGAGAGAGAAAAAGAGAGTGTTAAGGTCAGTTTCAGGCTGTCTTTGGTAGGTGTGAACCACAAAGAAACACCTGTGGGACAGAGAACTGGGGTTCATGGGGAACACGGTCCAGAGAAGCCCCTGGGCTTTAATTTCAGGGCTTCACCTTCCAGTAATGCTCGTACTTTCTGGGGGATGGGGTCCAAGTTTGCTGAATTCTTGCGTGTTCTGGAAGAACTGGGGCTGACTGGAAAGAGAACTCCGGCCTCACCTCCCTGGAGGGCACCCCACTGGTCAGCCCTGGACTACCTGCTGCCCTTGTTCCAGGGATGGGATGGAGCTGCTTCACCCAGCCTCCTACTGTCTGAACGTCATCGGCATCAAAAGTCCATTACCTGAAAGTCCCCTGGAGGGCTTGGTGTTGATAGGGGACATGGCCCCCCCTTCCCCCTTCCCAGAGAAGGGAGGTGGTTTGATGTCTGCTGGGACACATTTCATGTGACTTTTCTACATAATTAGCTGAATATAAGGACCCATTTTGCCCCCTCCCCTGTACCTCCCGTCCTTCCAGACCCTTGCTTTTATCTTTTGCCTCCTGTACCGGGAGAGTGTTCCAGTGCCTTGGGGAGCCTTCTCCTGTCGTGCATCTGAGCCTGAGCACCAAGCCAAACGCGAAAACAGGTGGACAGCAGGTGCCTTGGAAGAGCTGGAGCTTGGCTGCTTCACAGGGGAAAATTGGCTTCCCCCACTCAGTGGATTGTTGCTGCTCAGGGCATCACTTCAGCCAGCTTTCGCCCTCCCTGGTCTGTCTTCTCTGGCTCTGCCACCGAAGCAGAGGATGTCGGTGACTGTGGCAGCGAGCGCGTGCAGGGCAGGCTGATTGCTCAGGTGCATGCGAAAGCAGTGTTTTCCTTCCATGTAGCTTCTGCACCTGTTTCCCTTAGGAAGAAGTTGGACACGCAGTTTATCTGATGTTGAGAGTCCTGGCTCTTACCCCATGATAACTGGATTATAAGACAGACTGCCTAACCTCTCTAAACTAACTTCAGTTTCTCCATCTGAAAAGTGGGGTCAATACAGTATTTGCCTCTTAGGGATGTTGTAAGGGTTAAAGAAAATTATTGCAGGGAACATAGATCAGTGCCTGGCGTGGTAAGTGGTAAGTAAATGCTGTATGATAAAAGTGGTAATAGTAGTAATATGTTGCTTGTAATAATAATGTTGTCCCTGGAAGTTTCAGCTGGCTTGGAGCATCCCTAGGAGTTTTCGGGGGCACCCTGTACCCATTTCTCTCATGCCCAGAGGGTCACCCTGAATTGCGCTGTTTGCTTACTGGACCTTGGGTCCACTTGCTTGCCATGCGCCTCCTCAGACTGTACACCATTCATCTGTATGGCCTGTTGGAAGACTCTGGCCAGGACCAGGAGGCAGATGAACTGAGCTGTGGATTCATGTCTTTTTCCTTTTAGGCAGCACGAAGAAGCCTTAGTCCAGGACGAGCGGGGGGTGAGGACGTTGCATCAGCTCTGGGAAGTCATGCTCCCTCGTGCCCTGGCCATCTCCAACCTTTGTCTGCCTCCCAAGTTTCCTTCCTATTGCTGCTGTGCAGGGTCTCCATGGGTAGGCTGTGGGGTTTGTGAAAGAGGAAGGAAGGGGGAGTTGGCAGGCAGGTCTTCGGGGTGAAGACCCGACCTCCAGTGGTGAGCTGGACTCCTTCTCTCTGAGACCGTGTGTGCATGTAGCTGGGTTCTTAGTTCTGTGCTCTTAGGGGGCTGTTGAAAATTAATGTTTCTGACCTGAACTTGGGAGGAGCTTCTCCATGCTGTACCTACTAAAGGACGCTGGAATGATGGCATCCATCAAAGAAGATGTAGGTTGCTTCACTGTCAGTTAGCGCAAGAAACCCCAGGAACCAGAGGCTTATCTACAGTTAGTCTGTATGTTTTTCTTTCTCATCCCTGCAGAGATATCTGATGTTGGGGAGATGTGGCTGTAGTCTTCCCACCCCTCTTTTTTTTTTTTTAAACCTTAGATTGCTTGCTCACCACTGGGGACTTTTTTTCCCCTCACGGGTTTGGCTGTCTACTCCTTCCTGTCAGAATTTACCCACCACTGATTGTGAGGGAGGTGGAAGAGGGAGGTGTGGGGATGGAGGGAGAGTGACTCGCCCCCATCCACCAGGGTCCTGGAGTGTCCCTGCTTCCCTGATGGCATGCTAATGCCAGCACTGGAGGGAAAGAAAGAGCAACCTGTCTCCCTCTTCCCCCCTTACTCCTCAGGGTCCAAGTTTGGCTTACTTTGAGAAGAAATGGCATTGATCCATATCTTCTAGATTTTCTTCTTTTATGATCCTTGAACAGTTCTCTCCAGTAAGCGCAGACTGGCACAGACAGTCCATCCTCTCAGCTCTCTTTGGGCCCCTTTGTCACCTGGGCAGCACAGGCTCCAGTTAAGTTGTTGCCTTTGTCCTAACCATGCAGTTGCTCTGTTAGGCAAACGGCTACACCCACTCGACAACTGGGGCAGAAAGAGACGCTGACGTAGGTGGTCCCCTCTCCCATAACCTTGGTTTTTCTGTCGAATCTTAAAATATGGATCCACTGGATACCTGCTGCGGATATCAAGGGCTTTGCAAGCCTGCCTGATTTGGACACTCTCACCGTCACGATCCACTTCCATCCTCTTCTGTTCTCTCACATGACTGATGAAGCCTGAGCCCAGTCTGCTGCTGAAATGTTGGTGGACGACAACTGTTAGTTGCTGTTGGCTGCCGGGGTTCTGCCTGAATCTTGGCGATGGAGGAGATGATTTCACTGGGCATTGGGTTCCCATCTGGCCCGGCCCTGTCTTTCCCGGAGGAGGACAGTCAGTGGGGTGGGGTTGTTCTTCCGGTCCTTTAATCTGCCCCTTTACTTTTCATTTCAAGGTCTTGACTGTGATGATCCACAAACTTCAGACATCCCAGCTGCTTCCTTCTCCGACTTCCTTGCCCCAGCTTGAGTGCCGTGTGATGGGTTCGCCATTAAAGACTGTCTCTCCCTTTCCTAGGCCATCTGATGGCTCTACAGATTGGTGTCCACCTGCAGCAGGCCTCCCACTGCTGGAGCTCTCCATTGGGGTTCTCTCTTCCAGGAGCAGCAGGAAGGCAGGTGTCAAGGAGCTGGTCATGGGCACCTGGGACTCCGTAGAGCTGTGCTCTGTCTCCTCTGGGTCAGCTACTTGGCTTTCTTCCAGCTCCTCTTCCAAAGCTCTCTCGTCCGGGAGCTGACCTGTGCCTCTCCAATTGTCCCTTCCAGGACACATCCACCTGCTCCTGGGAATGCTGCTGTACCTGAGAGGCTGGAGGCTCTGAAATACCAACGGATAAAGAAGCCCAAAAAGTCATCCAAGGGCTCCTCGAAGTCAAAGAAACGATCCGGTAAATGTCGAGAAGCACCCTGCTCCTCTCTTCCCACCCTGACCTGCCACTATGGGCTTGTCTGGCTCAGGATCCCAGCCCTGGGTTCTCTGCACAATCGACTCCTCCAGCTTATCTCGTTCTTTGCTTCTCTTTAATACTAATTGTCAAGTAATATACAAATAGAATTTTCATATCAAAAAATGAGAAAAGTAAGGTTAAAAGTCTCAGATCATCCTCCCAGTTCTGTTTCATCCAACCTGGGAACCATCCTTCTTGGGGGTATGTGTGTTCAGAACCCTTCTGTGCATACGCCTTTAGAAAACATGGCATTGTTTCAGTGTATTTTTTTTTGGCTGCGTTGGATCTTTGTTGCTGTGCGCGGGCTTTCTCTAGTTGCGGCGAGCGGGGGCTACTCTTCATTGCGGTGTGCGGGCTTCTCATCATGGTGGCTTTTCGTTGTGGAGCACAGGCTCTAGGTGTGTGGGCTTCAGTAGTTGTGGCGCACAGGCTTAGTGGTTGTGGCTCCCAGGCTCTAGAGCGCAGGCTCAGTAGTTGTGAACAGGCTTAGTTGCTCCGCGGCATGTGGGATCTCCCCAGACCAGGGATCGAACCCGTGTCCCCTGCATTGGCAGGCGGATTCTCAACTACTGTGCCACCAGGGAAGTCCCCTGTATTTTTTAACAACGTAAATAGTACTTTTCTTTCTCATTCTGTCACATGCCTTGGACATATCCCTATCTCCTTAAATATTTCCTCTTTATCATTTCAGGCCTCTGGTTGGACATGAAATTCTGGGGTCCTACTCAGTGTTAAGGGGTCACTGTGGCATGGACTCAGCCTCTGCGGGCTGGCCAGACTTTTCTCCATGAGATAGAGTGAAATTGCCGTATTTCATGAAAAGGACACCACTACTGAAATGTGTGATGTTTATCCAGCAGCGATAGGAAGCTTCTAATATAGTGCAAAAATAATTCAGCCGTTTTTCAGACTTAGAAAATATTTATCACGTGCTCTCTTTCTACCAGTGGTTTTAGAAGTGCTGTGACAGGCCGTCCAGGAAGACCACTGCACAGCTTCCTTGCCAGTCTTTCTTATCTACCAGAGTGCAACTTTCTGTAGAGGCTGGGTTATGGAAGAGTGATACACAGAGGCCCTTGAATCTTTGGGAGGCAGTGAGCGCTTAGTTCTCACTTAGCCTTCAGGTGGTATTATTATCCTGTTAGTTTATAGGTTGGAATACTGAGGTGGAGAGAAAGAAAATGAATTTTTTAGGTTTTGGGAGAGAAATTAGAGCCCAAAGCTGAATTTTCAACCCATTTAAGCCCATTTCAGGTTAAGACCCATCTACATACCTACCTACCTACCTATCATTTATCTATTATCTTTTTTTTTTTTTTTCAAAAAAGTCCCACGAGATGCCTATATTCTCTGTTGTTCTGCTTGCAGCGGTCCTGTTTCCTGTCATATGTCCACAACTCGCAAATGCCCCCCGTATTTAGCCCAGATCTTGTCCATGAGCTCAAGTCTCATATTTCCAGGTGCCTGCTCCACATGCAGCTGGATGTCCTGTAAGCCTCTTCCGTGTCCAAAATAGAGTTACTGATTATCTAGATGTGCTTCTCGGTTCTTTCCCAGTTTCATAAAAGGCACTCCTACCTGCCCAGTTGCTCAGGGTACTTCATCCTTGACCCTCTTCCTTTCACGTCTTACCTCCAGTCCATCTGGTAAGGTCTGTTGACTTAACTTTTAAAACACATCCTGAATCTGACCACTTTTTTCTGTCTCAAATGCTAAAGCTAAATTACGAGTCATTCCCATCTCTCACCTTGCCCAGAGCAGCGGCCTCCTCTCTGGCCCTCCTGCCTCCGTCCTGGCTCCTGCAGTGTATTCACACAGCGAACAGAGTGATTTTTAGAAAGTCCCGGGAGTGTGCACACACGTACACGCATGCACACGCACACACACGCTTCTGATTAAAACCCTCCAGAAGCTTCCCTTCCCCCTGCAATCAGAACAGACTTCTGCCCGCCCTTCCTGCCTCACCGACTCTGCTCGCTCTGAGTTACCGTGACGTCCTTCCTTCGGTCAACAGGTCACGTTTGCTCTCAGCCTGGGGCTTTCACACCGTGGGAACACTTCTCCCACAGGTCTGTGGAAGGTTCATAATTCAAGACTCGCCTCGGTGTTACTCCTTCAGAGTAGAAGCAGTGCCTCATTCATTTGCCGTCTAGTGATCCTATTTTATCTTTCTTGGTAGCACTTGCAGTATCTGACGGTTTTATGTCTGTAGTTTTTAAGTCTTTATAGTTTGTCTCTTCCTCCCCATTGCCACATTGAAGTATAATCTTCTAGAATGCAAGGGCTTTACCTCTGTGTCCCCAGAAGGACCATAAGGCAGAGGGATGGCCCTGGCAGTCCAGGGTGGGCCAGACCTGACTCTAATGCATATGGATAAAATCTGTGTGACGTCCATCACTGCCTGGGGGAGGCGGTGGGGGGGAAAAGTGTGCTGAGTCCCAACCCCAGTACCTAGAATGATGCCTGGTACCCAGGAGGCACTAAAAGAGACGTATGAATATTTCTTTAATATCGATAAATAGAAGAAATATTAGATAAAAGGTATTGAATATATTCAATATTAAATAGAAGATGAAAAAGAGATGTTGCTTGGCTAGAGCTGTGAATCTGCAGGAAGTACAGCCACAGCCGTCCTGCCTCCTGGCTCTCACTAGGACAGCACTTGGGGTGGCCCCGGGCACTGGCCCTTCGTGGTTCCTCTGCTGCCCATTCTGCACTTGGGTGATTCCGGCGTGTGACCCTAGAGGCCGGGCACCGTGCCCTGCAGAGGACGGCTGGGTGTGTGAGGCTGCCTTCTCCCTTTCACCACTGTCTTCTCTTTTCCTGTGTGTGTGCACCTGCTCCTCCTCAGATGGTTCTGCCTCCCAGGCTCAGAACCTTCCAAACTCTCAGGTCCTGTGGCCCGACGAAGCTGTCTGCCTCCGGAGGAAGAAGAGACATTCCCGGCCCGACCCCTTTGCCCGACTCTCAGACTTGTGCCACCGCCAGCTTCCGGAAGACCAGACGGCAATTCTCAGCAGCGTGGAGCATGATGATCCTGGCCACGCCACTTTGCTGTGATGCCACAACTTAAGCGTCCCCTGGGCAAGGATGCTGGCCGAGGGGCAAGGGTGGGCACGGGCGATGGGTGTGCGGGGCTTCGTCCTCTCCTGCCAGTGGAGGGGTGGCCTGGTCGTTAGTTTCCAGGGCTGCTCAGACCCTGGTTCTGCTTGTTCTCCCTCTGGCCTGAGCGGGTGTCTCCTCTGCATTCTGGCCTGCTGGCCTCGTGTCCAGCAGAGAGGGCTGAGGGCAGACCGGCCGCCGTGGCTGTGTGTAGAGCTCGGGAAGTGAACTGGGGACAGGAAGAGCTATGCCTCCTCCCCCGCCTTCCCCTCTTCACTGGATGGATTTTTCCCACCTCCTCAAATATCTCTGGAGTGCAAAAGAGGAAGCAATGGCTCTCACTGCTGTCTGCTTCTGTTCAGTTTCTCAAGTCCTGAAAGAGGGCTGGACTTCCTGCCATCTTCCAGACTCTACATATATATAGATATAGATGCAACTGCGTATGTGTGGAGTTTGTGGGTTTCTTTATGTATATATATGTACGTGGAAGCAAACGCTGTTTACTTCTGTGGTCAATGGAAGGAGGAGGGAGAGGGCAGCTGGCATGTGGGCTTTGTGAGGGGCTCGCGGGGGCCCTGTTGTCTCTATCTCGGGAATGAGTCCTTCTGAAGTGGGATTCATGCCTTCTCAGCTGAATTCCCCGTTTGTCTTGACCTTCTCCCATTCAGAGTGGTTCCTGCTGCCTGCTTTGGGGGGGTTCAGCAGTGAGTTACCACAGAACTAAACACAGCCTTTATTTCTTGGTTCTGGGTGAAGAAGGGTGGCTGGTGAACGGCCAGGCAGGCATCTCTCTTCGTTCCATGGTTTGGCTCAGAAGTAGAAACTGCTTAGCAGCGGGGCCGGGAGGTGGCCCTGTGCTCAGACTCAAGCTCATCGTCAGCCCCTTGGTCCAGCCAGGCTTGGAGCCCTGTGGCCGAGGGCCTCCCACTCTGGAGCCATCTGTGCCGAGCACCAGGCGCCGTGGCTCTATTTATATCCCAGCCTGGCTCCGCACCCTCTGGAGCGCTGTTCCAAAGCCCTGATTGGATTCCTCCTTTCCTTTTGTGGGAGCTAATTCCCCAGATTGATTAATTGCCACGTGTGGGGAGCCCGCCCGCGCTCATCTCCATGCTTCCCACGTGCAGCCCGCCGCAGACCTGAGTTCCCACAGGATGGGATCAGATAAAGCTGGGGGGCCTCAGATTCTGGGTTCTGGGGGTGCTCAGGCCCCTATTCCCCCAGGTCTGTTTATATAGAACTGGCTGAGGCCTGGGAGTGAAGCTGGAAGGGGTGGGAGGCAGGAGCCAGGCTCCATCCTTTCCCTGCCGAATTCTTGTCCTAACTCAGACTCTTAGCACCCAGAAGCTTCTGCGAGGTCGTCTTACAGCGACTACAGATGTATCTCTCTCTTCCAGTAAGGTAACGGCGCTGCCCTTGACAGGGCAGAAGGCCTCAGTGTGGCTGGGGTGCGTCTGGCGTCTTTCTCCTCCTCTCGTGCAGGAGCCTGCTCTTCCGGCCACCCGAGAATCGAGGGGGCTATCAGGTTCCGCCAAGTACTTCCTTCTTGGTGCTGCTGTCTTGGTGGGTTTGGGGACATCCCTTGTCCCCAGATACCTGCTTGGATGTTGGCCCAGCCAAAGCACTGGAGACTTCTGTGGCTCTCAGCCCGGTGACCCAGGCGAGGCGGCCCGAGAGCAGGCAGCTGCACATCCCTGGGAGCTTCCATCCTAGGGGTGAATCCGCTGCCACGCAGACCCGCCCCGTGCTTCCTTCTCTTGCCCAGCGAGTGGGGACCAATTCCACCCTTGAGGCTCTGCCTCAGAAGTCACAAAAACCACAGTTTCTTTCCAAACGCGACACATTGTGGAGAAAGGAGTGGCAGGGGCAGCACTTGTGGCCTCGCCGTGTCCACTGCCCAGCCCCCGGGTGGAGCCTGCGCCATCAGTGCACTTCGCTGGGCACCAAGTCCAAGTCCAAGCCACCCTCCGGGCGGCAGCTCCAGCGAAGCAGCGACTCTGCTTCCTTCCTGAGGCAGCACTACCTCTGCTACCGTGCCCGACAGGGGACACATGGGCACCTCCTCTGGGCCCTGGGGTCGGTTGTGGCCTTTGTGCGTACTCTCATGGTGGCTGTTTCTCGAGCAGAGCAGATCCTGCTGGACTGTACGTGAGACGTCAGGGCTGTGTGTCTTCAGGGTGAACTAGGCCACCCTTTCTGAGCCCCGTGCTGGGACTGCAGGCCCCGAGGTTACAACAGAAGAGGAGATAGGGGAAGGCTCTGCTGCTTTACGGTGGCATACAGGGCCCCGCCCGTGAGCCATCCCCAGTGGTGACAAAGGTGCTGACTTCTTCCTTCCTTCCTTCCTTTCTCTGGCTGTGCCCTGTACCTCAGCAGATAAGACCAAATGGTTGGAGCTGTGCTTTTTGCTGGCCACTGGGTGGCAGCTGGGCTGGGTGTCCCCAAAGCTGGGGAAGGACATAAGGCCGACCTATCTCTCAACAGCTTCGGACTCATTTCTCCTCCCAAGAGGGCCTCCTTCTTGTGACAGTGTGCATGGAGACTGGCAGCCTTGCTGCACCTTGGGGAGCTGGTTCAGTGCTTCCTGTAAGGATTGCGATGGAAACTGGCAGAATACATTTCCCTCTGTCCACGAGACGGAGACAGGGATGTCACAGGCACACACTGAAGTGCTGAGTGTGAGCATGTGCGAGAGGGTGTGCTCGTGAATGTCTGCATGGTGGGGTGCAGCCGTTTCTAAGGACCAGATGTCCTTTGCGCTCTGCCCTTGAACAACTGCAGTGACGACTCTGAAGCTTCCTCTGACTTTCACGCTTCAGTCCATGGGAGATCAGGTGTCTTCCAAACTGCCCCTTGGATGATCTGGTAGCCTTGCATAGAAGTAACCTGCCCCTTCGTCCTGCATCTTGCCCGGAGACTGCAGCTGTTTCAGGTTAGGTGACTTGGAGCCCGGGGAAGGGGTAAGGTGATGCCATAAGCTGTTTAATAAGGGAAGTGGGTTTCCTGTTTCTTGATTCCCTGGCTGACCAGCTGGGGTTGAGTGTGGGCCCCACCCAGCACGCGGTGGTCAACTTTGTCTGTGAGCTCCCAGCCTGTCTCCCTCAGCTTTCCTCAGAGACACGGGTCTGAGAGGCCTTCTGAGACTCCGCTTTCTCCAGGGGAAGGATGCTTCATCCCACAGGGCGGGCAGGGTCTGCGCCCCCTTTGAGGAGGAGCCCATGTCCCACGGTCGTGTGCAGGGGGGTGTCTCAAGCAGGGGTGAACTGGAGTCATTATTAATATTTTTCAATACTGTCTTTATTTTTGATTTGAGATCTAAAATATTTGGGGTTAAACTGATTTCACCTGTTTTCCTTTGCCCTTTTCATGCAGAGGAAACCTGGTAGGATTCACAGGTGAAATTTCCTGACTAGGGTTTTTTTTTTTTTAAAGGTTGACAAGATAGCTTCAGGGAGGAAACAGACTTCACAGAGCATCAGGGCGACTTTGTCACTCACCAGGATTAGAATTCGGGGCCAAGGTGTGCATAGTTGGAGCTGTTTCTTCCAATTTTGTTAGAAAAAGCCTTTTGGTGGATTGGGGTGGGCTGGGGGAAGGAACTGTAAAGTACATTTTATTACTATGTAGAGAAACACAGGGAAAGAAAAGCTCATGGTTAATCCGAGGCTTGCTTTGCTTGCATGTGACAGAGCTTTCGGCAGGGGCATCATAGGGATTGTTGGGGAACAGCAGGAAGGTAGAGTTCCTGGGGGCTCCCCTGAGTTTGTCCCCCAGCCCCTCTGGGAAGCGGGCATCCATGGCTCAGTTCTACCTTTCTATCTTCAAAATAAAGGGAGGCTGGAGGCTTGGAGCCCCGTGGGTCTGCATTGTTGCTTTGAGGAGAGGACCCAGGAGTGTTTTGGGAAGGGCGTTAGAAAGCTGGAGTGTGGAGAGGAGGTCGGCTTTCCGCCGCGTGTCTGTAAGGCCGGAAGGGGAGTAGGCAGCCAGGTCGGCCCCGGAGTGGGAGGCGGGGATGGATGTGACAGTAAGACCAAAGCCAGGGACATCAAGCTTACCTTTCTCTCTGGACACATGGTAACTTAGTTACTATTCAGGGTGCCGTGTACAGGTTGGGCGTGGAAGAGAAAGAGGAGAGGCTGCCCTGGGCTGGGGTGGGCTGGGGGTGGAGGCAGTGAAGACCTTTGCGGGGGGCGATGCAGTCATTGAAAGAAGCCTGGGGGTGAGTCTTGGATCCCGAAGGGGTCTTGCTTCTTGGCTGGACCTCCTTGCCCCCTCTAGAGTCAGCCTATGACGCTGAGTGCCCAAACCAAGCATGGATGTATTCTCTGTGATGTCAGTTTGTGGGGACTCCTCAGGCCCAAAGCTGGGAGACTTGTCTTGAGGTCCCTGTGCTACCAGCAGCTCTGTGTTGGTGGAGAAGGAAGAACTGTTCTTAGGGATTTGCGTCTGTTCTCATAAGGAGAAGGGCAGGTGGCCTCTTCCATGATCTGAAACTGGTCCTGAGACAGTGTCGCTGGGGGTGGAGAGGAGGGACTGAGGCTGGGTTACACCTTTCCTCCTGAGGGGGCAAGACTGCTGCAGATCACAGAGCTACACAGTGGCTTTCGTCCTCACCTCCTCTTCTTTGATGGGATGAAAGCTACCAGTCTGGTGGACGTAGGAGGGTGAAAGGGTTCACCCTGAAATCAGACCAGCCATTCCTCTGTCCTCTTTGATGTCTCCAAATCTGCCTCCTTTCACATCAAGGGGCAGAATTTAAAAAGTTGATAAACCAAGGATCAATGCCCAGATTGGACTTCAGCGCTTTAGCAGCTCGATGTTTGGTTAGGGGTGTCCATCACCACCCCCTCTGACTGGCAGTGAATCCACACTGGTCCAGTGCTCTATGTATGGCCCCCGTCTGTGCTTTCAAATAAGTTTTTCATGAGCAAGCATAATATTTTGTTTGTTGGGTTACTGAGCGGGTAGAAGTGTTTCTATGACCCATTTTAAGCTAGAAGAATAAATCAATAGGTTGACTCTTATCCAAAGACATTCCCACACCCCAAGGGTTTCTGTGTAGGATGAGGAAAAGTGAGGCATAAGTGCAAACATCACTGCTGGCTGCCCATACGTTCTAGAAGAGCTGGTGCATCTTGACTCCTAAATACTCTGGTAGAACAGCAGCCATTAATAAAATCACTTGGACAGTCTCCTCTGTGGTGGGTCAGCAGTGGTAGTTAGGGTTTCCGAAGAAGGCTGATGAAACAGTCATTAGCTTCAGATCACTGGCTGGGAGAGCTGGACTGGGGGGGTTAGGGAGAAATGGTACAAGTCCTCAGTTCCTGTCCCTGGTCCTTTGCCATCTGTCTTTCCCATCCCACTTGATGGTGACATGAATGGCTGCTGGGCCTCTTTTGGAGCTTGAAGGAATGTGCTCTACCAATCCCTCCCCTCCCTGGCACTGGATTCCCCGTCTTTATTTTAGGACCCAGGCCACACTCTCCCTTCCGCCCCATATACACACCAGTTACTTCCTTTTCCTTCCTATCCCACTTCACGGCTCCAGGGAGCCTGACCTTGTGCATGGTTTACGATGGGGAAGTGGTTGGGTGGGGAAGGGAATCTGAGAGGGGAGAAGGTTTGGGCTGGGGAGGGGGGATTTGCATTTTCAGCCTTACAAACTCTGCGAGCATGCTTTTGATGATGTGCAACATACGTAGAAGGAAGGGGCAAATGCCGACTTTCCTCCTATTGGTTGATGAGGGCTTAGGGGCTTTTTGGTCCTTCTTGGCTTATGGCATCTAAGAGACCTTGTTTCTGGTGTGGGGAGTAGACCTCCTGACGGCCATCTTGCAGTCTTTGGAAGGGAAATTGTCAGTCAGTCTCAACGAATATTTCTATTGCCTACTGCGAACCAAGAGGGGTCTGTTGTGAGCAGACAGTGTCCAGGCTGGGGCAGAGAGGTGGGATTGTCTCACATGTCTCTCTGCAGTCACCAGGCTATCTCCCTGGTCTCTAGCCCCAGCCAGCTGTCTTGTCCATGTTCCTTTCCTGGGCTCAGGAAGAGAGAGAGAGAGAGAGAGAGTGAGAGAGAGAGAGAGAGTCCCTGCACGCATGCATGTGGTATGTGACGTTTGTATGGTGTGTGTGTGTGTGGTGTGGTGTGGTGTGTATGTGTGTGTACCTATGCATGTAGTATGTGGTGTGTTGTGTATGGTATGTTTGTGGTGTGGTGTGTATGTGGTATGTATTTGAGTGTGTATATGTGTAGAAGAGATTTGTAGGGACACACTAATTGGCCTGAGTAGCCTCAGGCCTAGGAGATCCTCTTTTTGGTTGACTCTTTCTTTGCGAGGCAGCTCCTACTTCGGTAGGAGGGTGAAATGAGGAATATACCACCTTTAGTGTATTTTTTATGGAGATTGTGTATAAAATTATATAAATATATATAATTTGTTCTATTTTAAGGAGAGAGGGGAGCTTATGTAAGCGGGGGTGGGTGCAGGGATAGAATGCAATAGTCATGATTGGGAGGCTTCAGGTAGTGGGACATCTGGGGAGTGGGAAATGGGAGGGCAAGAGACTAAAGCCGGGCGAGAGGATCGGGGACTCATGCCCTCGGCACACATATATAAATGGGCAGAAAGCCTCTATAAGGTCTATCTACCTAGCTTGTCTATATCTCTACACGCGGTCACAGTTGGCTTTATTTTTGTACTTGTGCTTAGAGTCGTGTGGGCAGGACCACCTGGGGTGACCTGGGATTCTAGCTCATGCCTTGGTGCCCCCCCTTCACCATCCATCCTCCATGCCTCGTCTTTTGAGACACTCTCTGTTCAGAGTTGCTTGGGTCTTTCTGATGGAAATGTGTATGTAAAAGTTTAAAAAGTAAAAAAACAAACAGTGCTCCCGCAGAGAGGACGAGTGAGCCGAGGGTTGTGGGAAACTACTGGATCTGATAGTCCTGGAGAGCCAGGATCCACAGCGTCTCTTGTTACTGGGAGGAGACGCTGCGGCTTGAAAGCTTTGGCACAGGTGCATAATACAGTGAGTGTGGAGAGGGGAAGACTCTGAGTCCATCCCCATATTGCTGGGGGTGGTGCCCTCATCGAGGTTACCTGGGGGCTGACAGCAGTACCTATCCTGGTTTGCAGCACTTTGACGCAAGCACCCCTGCAGGCATCTCAGGAGAGTTCTGTGAGGCCGATGGCATGGGCTTGGTCTTGGAGAACACCCTGGTCATTCTTGCTGCAGGTTCTTGGAGCCAGTGTGGGTGTAGTGTCTGGTAGAAATACATCATAGACGCTTTTTCCAGTTATTATTTTAATTGGAAAATAGGTGGCATTGGAAACAGAATGGTCCAATCCTGGGACACTGAGTGGAGGAGGAGAAGTGGGAGGAGAACCTGGGGCGTAATGGGGAGGATGGGGCCGCTGGACCCTCCTTCTGGCACCTGGCCTGGGACTTCCGGAACTGAACAATGTATCAGTAGGGTCTGACCCAGAACTGGAGATTCTGGGGAGTAGGCACTCAGTGGCACTTGAGCAAGAAACTTTGTGTGCCCTGAAGAATACCTCGCTGAGAACTCAAGACCTCAAATATGCTGCAAGGACCACGTACCCTGCAGCCTCAGCAATTGTCTCTGGGTGCTAGCTTTTTTGTCGACTTGCCAAGAGCTCAGAGTGATGTGTTTGAAGCTGGTCCAGGGCCAAATGGTGCAGACAGCCAGGAGAGACCTGTGGAGGCAGTCTCTCTGCCCACACCCTGCTGGTCAACTAAAAAAATGCAATACTAACCCCTCCTCCCCAACTAGAGTGTCATGCTAGCCAAGAGCTTTTGTCTTATGGAGTCTGGTCATTAGAGGAATTCAGATACCTCAGCCATGGGAAGCATTTTTTTACATTTGGGATATTAATGGGAAGAGTAGGTAGGGGTGGAGCTTGAGTTTGACTCCTGACCCTTCTCCCACCATACTGTAGACTTAAGGGGCCCTGGCATTCACTCAGGCACTGTCCTTAGTCCCTTGCATTCCTGCTCAAGACATTCTCATTTCCCAAGGATACTGAAGGAAAATGGGCTCTGTCCATGCAATACCGGGGGAGCTCCAACACTGGGTCCCACTGGCTGTATGTCCATCCTTGGCAGGTAACTAATCTTTCCTGCAGTCTTCTCAGGAGGCCAAAGGAGGATATGGCCAGATGTTTCTTGTAAGATTTTTCAGGGAGGTTGAACAAGAGGAAAAGCAGCACATTCTATGTCCCTTCCCGGCTTGCACCCTTTTCCAACCTGCCAAAAACTCCACACCAAGAGGGCTTTCCATTACTGTTTTTTTTTTTTTTAGCTCTTAGAGCGATCCTCTCTTTCTCCACAGACCCTGTCCCACTTCTGGTACCATGCAACCAGCAAAACAAATCACCTCGGCATCACAGGCCCCTCAGAGGGTTAGTACCCCACTGGGTCTGGGGTTACTCTCAAACTCTTGCTTCTTTCCATATGAAAGCCTAGATGTGGTCCTTAGCATCAAGGAGTCACTGACCTGTGCATTCCCATCCCATCCCTCTACCTCCAATTGGAGTCTTCATTTATGGGAAGAAAAGTGAAGACAAGGGACATAGCCCTACCTTGAGATTTCAGAGCTTGGAAGGGATGTGATGTTTATCTCTACCTGGTCTGTGATCCTGGCTCTGAGCCTCAGAAAGATGGCGAAACGGTAGGCATTGGCGGGGAAAGGATAGATAGCCCAGCCGAGATCTCCAGTTTCTCTGAAGAACCAGCCTTTCACAAAGGCAGGTGGGGCAAAACGGATTGCGATTTGATTATATGTGGAGTAAGCAAAGTTTTCGGTCTTTGAACCTCTCAGTTGCTAAGACAGGCGGGTGGGATGGGTGCTCTGGTTAGGTCTTTGGGGGCTGGAGCCGTGCGCCGCCCCACGTGCTCGTGCCGTACTCCTCGGTCCCCGTGTGGTGGAAGGGATACTGAATGTTGGTGCTTCTCCCTGTTGGTACGTGGTGGGGGCATCTACAGAGTTGTTTTAGTTTTGCTACCTCTGTCTGCTCTATGGAACAGGGTTTGGAGTAGACAGATGCACTGGGCGTTGCTCACCCAGGGATCAGCGTGGGCCGTATCCTTTCTCCTCGGTCATCGAGTAGTAGCTTGGGGAAGCGGGGTTTGCCCATTGCCCTCTGGCCCTTCTGCTCCTCTTTGCTGTAGGTATTCATGCTGACCCACTTTGGGCAACGTCAAGGCAGAAGGTGGGAGAACAGGAGAACCCACACGGCACATTCCCTGTCCCTGAGGGTCTGGCCCTGGTGTTGGCATGTAGGGGTCTCTTCTGTGCCGCCGTGCCCAGGGCCTGGGAGGGGTCGCTGTGTGCAGGGGTCTTGAATGCTGGGACTTTAGACGGAATGGCTGGTTTAGGGAAGAATAGCAGTTTAAAGCCCCCCTTGCCAAGTCGTATACATCAGTCTCCAGAGGTCTTAATGCCTCGTTCAGATTTCATTTCCGAACCGCCATCTGCGGGGCCAGAGGTAGGGGCGCAGGTGGGTGTGCGCTCACCAGTTGCTCCTCCTTTTCACAGCCGCTGATCCGAAGGGACTCTATCGGCTTCATGTCAGTGATGCCCGGTTCCTCTCGTCTCCAGCTTTTTCTCTTTCACCAGGAGAGACTCTATCACCCTGGGTATGATACTTCCATTGCGCACCTGGAAACGTGTGTGGATTTCTTTTCCTCATTTCACCCAGTGGCTTGTAGACACGGAGGGGTCGGGGAGGGGTCCCGCGGCCACCTCACCACACCCCAACAGCCCTGCGCCTCTGTCTGCCCGGGGCCTCTTGCATTAGTTCTTTTCTGAGGAATCTGGGTATGACTCTCGGTTTGGTCATGGGAGTTCCTGCTCTCATAGCAAACGCTTTTTCCTTCTTCAACTTTCTTTGGGGGTTGCCCCCATCCATGCCAGGTCTTCTCGTGAAGATCCTTCAAACCTCGTTTCCATTTCTTGAATGTTGAGTACTACAACGTAACTGCGCTAGGGTGCTTTATGGTGCTGTTCTTGAAGAGGCCAGCTGGGCTGAACCTCCTTCGTCCAACTGGTTCCTTAAATCTTGCTGTATTTTGTCCTCTATTTGATTTTCCCCCTAGGGGTTTGGGGTGGGAGACGTAGGGGTGGCTTTTGTGTTCTCTCTCTCTCTTTTCTGTATGTATGCAGTGGAAAAAGTCAGTTATCATGGGCAGCTGACTTCATGGTATTGGTTGGCTGACTTTGGTTAACCATTAAAGACAAACCAACAAATTGTACAGATGCACACAGAACACCTTTGAGTGTGAATCTGAATGGCAACTAGAGGCTTACTTTTTGAACTTCAGGTATGTAACTCAAAAGTAAATAAAAACACTATTTTTTCAGTAAGCTTTTTATTTCTTCTAAGAGACAACTTAGAAATCAAACGATAAGAACATTTAATCGGTGCTGTACCAAAGCCTTATATGAACATATTCTACACTCTGTACAACCTGTCTCTGGTGAGTGCCCTGTTCTGTCACCCTCTTCTCAAAGCCTGGGAATGGCAGTGTGTGCCAAGCCTGGGGCCAGGTCTTGGGGGCCTGTGGGCCAAGGAGACCCCTCGGAGTGGAGGATGATGGTGAAGATGGGACACCACTCTGCTTCCTGAGTAGACTCTGGAAAGACACCAGGCATTTGTGTGTGTGTGTGCATGTGGGGGGGCTGGGGTGTGTGTGTGCATATGTGTGTAGGTGTGCTACAGGTGCACAATGCCAAAGTGAATGCACCAACCGGGGGCCTGAAGGGGAGACCCAGGCTGGCTCTGGGAGTGGGCTGGTTGTAATGAGAGGGGTAGGGTGTCCTCCCCCGTTTCCTGTCTCCTTCCCTTTCCTCTCTGTCAGGGAATGGAGGTTTATGGAAATAGCTACACTCTCAACCAGGTGCTTTTTCTTCAAAATCTCCAAAGTCTAAGCATTTATAAAGGGCCCGTCCAAGAGGCAGGCACCTCCAACCACCAAATCACAGGACGGGCAGGAACCTTTCTCCTTCCCAGCTCCAGCTTGCTTTCTTGGAGAAGGGGTTCCTCCTGCAGGGTCCCCTGACCTCCCGTCCTGGTCCTGGGCCTGTTCCAGCTGCCACCCCTTCAGGCCGCCCAACCCCTTCTTCCCAATCCACAAAGAAGACCCGGCCAGAGGTGCCCCTTGGCCACGCCTGCTCTGTGGCCTAAGCAATAAAGCCTGCCCTGCCTACCACAGACAGTGACCTTTGGCCTTAGGCTCTTGCCAGTTGAAAGCTGAGTGACACCCCAGACTCAGGAGAGGACCTGTGGCTAGCCTCGGCTCAGGTCACTGTGCCGGGCTCCCCTCGCTGGCATTTCCAGGCTTGCTGGATACTAACCAATGCATCGCCAGTAACACTGCATGTTCATATAGTGAGTTAAAGAGCAAAACAAGCAAACACAGACATGGGCAGACAAGCAAAGGGAAAAGAAAGGGCACAATGGGAGACAAGATGTGTAGCCAGTGAAGGAATGCAGGGAGTGTTGCAAGTTAAAAAAGAAGTTTAGGATTTAACTGCTTCTCATGTAACATTACTCTGCTTCAGAAATGTTTTGTATTTTGATATAAATAAACATTTGCTAAAAAAGTTCATTTTCTAACTTTTATTTATACCTAGGAGGTACTTTCTGATGACATCTAATCTCACCTCTGGCTTTTGGTCTCCTTAATCGACCCCAGATTTTAAACTCACGGCTCAACGTGATTGTGAAAGGATTTGAGGCTGGAGGTGAAGGAAATACTTACTCTTCATTCACTGAGCAGACGTGCACTGAGGGTAGATCATGTGTGGGTCACTGTACAATTCACTCGGGATCCATCATGAACAAGTAGGCAAGGCTCCTACCCTTCTAGGCCTACATTCTAGTGGTAGGGAGACAGACAGCAAGCAATTATCGCAGTAAGAAAATCACATGTTGTAGAATAAAGTGATACTAGCTTTGGGAAGAAACTAGGGCAGGATGAGGGGCAGGTGGAGTGAGGAGGAGGCGTGGGCGCAGTTTGAATCAGTGCTGGCGGGGGGCCCTCAAGGACAGAAGTCAGCCCCTGAGCAAAAGCTGAACGGACCACTCATAGAGTTTTTAACTTGCAGACTTCACAATGCCTGACATCTTTAAGAACAGGGAGAAGACAGCTGACACTTCAGTTGTGTGATGAAGACAGTCTTGGGGCCTGACTCCACCTGTCTGAGCGGGTCCCAGCTCTAACGGGCCTGCGGCAACATTCACGTACAAGTCAGCGGTGCAGCGCCTCCTCCGACTCGGAGAGGCTGTGGGCCCTGGGGTGGATCTGTGGGACCGACTGCGAGATCAGCTCACCTTCCCCTACCACACCGGCACCCCTCCTCTTCCTTAACAGCCTCTCTTCCTATGTTCTGTCTCGGCAATACTCTGGTAATCTATCAGCTCCTACTATGCTTATTTTTAGTTTCATCTGGTCTTTAGGTGGAGGGCAAATACCAAAATATGATACTTCTATTTATGCTCATGGTTCCAAGTGAAGAAAACAGCCAACCCACCAGCCAAAAAAAACAAAAAACAAAAAAACAAGTCCATCTACAAATTTAAAAACACCTGCCGTGGTAAAAAGTCTCCATATAAATGCCCTAAAAGCTGTGCGCCCCAGGGCTGCTGTGCCGGGAGAGCGCCTCCTAGTGTCTATCTGGCTTTCTCTGCCTCAATGAACTGTCACAATTCTAGTGTCTGTTTCCTGTTTCCTCGGTCCTTTTTCTTTTTGAGCCTTAATGAAAATCTTTTTTGTATTTCATATACTCTGGTCTTAATTTTTGAAAGCATATACTTAAAGTGTTTTGTAGTCTCCCATTTTCACACAAAAGTGCCAACGCTTCAAACTCCTCTGCACCAGGCTGTGAGCCGGGGCGGACCCCTGGATGGCTGAGAATATGGACAGAAATGAACCTTTTTGTTTAGATCTGTCAGCTCTGTGGCAAAGCTAAGTTTTAAAAAAATTAAGTAGTGAGGAGAAATAAATAGTTTAGGTCAGGAGGCCCTCCTCTGTGTTAAACTGTTACCTAAGGGCCTTTAATCTATTTTTAAATTGTCCCTAACTTCATGCTAACCCAGCGCTCCACACTTTAGAACATTCTTTTACATGTATTTCATTTGGTGCCCATGGTGACCTTATGGATTAAGTAAAACAGGTGGTGGTCTCTCTTTTTTAGAGACAGGAGTGGGCAGTGAGACCCATTAGAGCCAACCAACCAATGTCCCTTCTTTCCTCTCCGCCCCCCACCACTGCCTATACCATCCCTCCATTCTTCCCTCCCTCCTTCCCTCCCTCCCTCCTTTCCTTTCCTCCTTCCGTACCCCTCTTTGTTCCACAAAGGCTTTAAGGCAGCAAGAAGTTGCCTAGAAAGCAAGAAGAGGCCTCAGTCTTGAGTCCTGGTCCAGTACTTTTTCCTTTAGGCTAACTTTCAGTTGAACACAAACCAGTCCCAGGATATCTGTGTCCCCCAGTGAGATCATGTAGGGGAATGAGACTCTGGAGCCCTACTGAGCAATGTCAATACACCTATTAATGGAAATTCAGGTAAATTACGGTGACAAAAAAAGGTGGGAGAGACCATGTGCCAAGGAAGCTTCATGGACTTTATAAACCTCAAGAACGCTGATTTCAGGGATACAGACCCTTTGCTTTTAGGTTGTGGGACAGACCGGGCTGGTCCTGGGGCAGGAAGGGACCCTTTGTCACCTTGTGGATGGCATGGTACAGGGTGTGGCCGGGTCAGATCTGTAAACCAGCCAAAGCTCCTTTTGTGTCCCCAGCCTCCCCTTTTGGGGCCCTTTCCTCTATTTCCACTGAATCCTTTTCCTCTATGGTCAGGGGCCTCAGACCCTTTGTCTACAAACATGTTGTCAAGGAAGGATTTCAAGATGCTTTGGTTTCTTCACCAGCCGGGGACAGTGGACCCTGAGATCTCAGCTCCGGATCACTCTGCTCTTGAGAAACCGTGCCCTTCTCCTTGATGCCTCAGCCCCAGCCCCTAAACCATCTGCATTTACAATGTCGGCTCCCCATTTAGTAACTGATCAACGCGGGCAAACCATTTAACCTTTCTGAGGAAGTTGGTCTTGCCAGGTTCCCTCCTTTAGAAACACGGTGGGGTGTGGGGTGGCATACAGGCTCAAAAGTCAGGGGTCAGGGGCGCTGGGCAGTCCCTCAGGGCCCCCCTTAGGCCCTAGGTTGAGTCACAGGCTCTGCGGCTCAGCCACTGGCCATTCCAACGAGAGAGATGACGAGATGACGTGCTTTCCTGCTGGGACAGGTTGTCCTGGAGCCCTTGTTTCATTTGGCTCTGAGGGGAAGCACACCCTTTCTGAACCCGCACAGAGAGGAGAGGATGCGCCAGAGACTTTACAGTCTCCTTGCAAGGCAGCCACTCTGCACTGGAGCCTCCCCAGGCTGCAGAGGCCTGGTGCGTGGTGCTAGGGCTGACCAGGCTGCTCCTTGGGAGGGTGTACCTGGAACCGGCCCTCTTGAGAAGGAGAGGCACACAGCTCCTGTTCGTCCTCAGTCTGGGTTGCCAGTCTGAAGGCAGCAGGAGTGTCGCCTGTTAAGTGCCCTTAACACTCTGATACACTTGCTCATCGTGTGTCTGCCTCACTAGTGTGTAAGCTCCTTGGGGGTTAGGCCCTGTCTGTCCTGTTCACTGTTGGGGCCCGAGTGCCTATCACAAAAGAGGGACTTATTAAAAACTTACTGAAAGAATGAATGATTAGTCAGAAAACGCCTATTTGGCATCACTGGAGGAGGAGGTTATTGGTAACCTCGGTAAGAGCAGCGTCAGTGGGATGATGGAATAGACACCAGGCTGGAGTAAGGTGAGGCATGGGAAGTGAGCAGTTAGAGACACTGCAGACAACACTTTTGAGAAGCCTGGTGTTTTAAAATATAGGACAGGCCAGCAGATCAAGAGACAATTGCCATTAAAACAATAGTTTGTTACAGTGCCAGGAAGGGAGACATCCCATGCCATAATGGGCCACATGGGGAAGCACCAGGGTGGTCAGGAGCTGGGGCTTGGGGGAGACTGTCGGTAGGAGCCTTTATTGTGGTCTCCAGGGGAGGAATGGGCGAGGCAGGGTGGCAGGCTTAGGATGGGCTGATTTGAGTAATTTCAACAGGGCATAGGGGCTGCCACTGGTTGTTTGGTACCTGGCCCTGGGGTGGTTAGGGTGGGGAATGACGGCCTGGAGTGTGAGAGTCTGATAAAGGAGGTGGCTGCAGTGTAGGCATTGGATTGGTTGGCCTGTATTTGAAAAGTGCACTTATGGGCAAGTTATCTACTCTCTCTGGAAAGTGGCTAATCTCGGGAGAGGCAGTCCCTCCAGGGTCGTCAAGGCTCCAGAATAAAAAAAGCATCAGAATACAGAAAAAAGACAGAACTAATACACCTTGTAGCAAAGGGGAACAGAGAAATGGGATGGTTACCAATGAGGACATGATGTCACAGGGTGAGCTTTACTCACTTTTATGTCGGGAGATATTAAAGTATGTTTTTACGTTTCAACAACAACAAAATAAAGTACGTTTTTATGTTGCTGGAATGAACCAACAGAGGAAGAAACTAATGACAAGAGAGAGAGGTGATAACAAAAGTAACAAGGCCCTTGATACAACGACAGTAAAGGGGATCCAGACTACACACGGATGAACCAGCCATTGAGAAAAGCTGAGCTATTTTATTGTTTGGGACAGGAAGGAGGAAGATGCCAGATGTCATGGGAATTGGTGGGGGGATTCTCCTTTGATGACTTGTGTTTTCCTATGAAGTGAGAGACGAGGTTATCAGAGGAAAAGTCTGAGGGGTCATGGTGGTGGCAAAACTATGAAGAGTGAATGAGCTCACCTGAGAATTGCTGGGCTGTTTTCTGTGTCAATCTGAGGTTTGTGATAATACATTGGGGTTTGTCCAGACTAGTGGATTTTCTCAGAACGTATGATGGAGGTAGAGGGACACGGTAGTTTAGGGAGATTATAAAATAATAACCATAATAAACCATGGAATCTAAAGTTGATAAGTAAACAAGAGAACAAGACTCATACGCACAAGCATAAGAATGATGGGTCCAGTGGTTTGGAGTCTTGATTAACACCTGTTTTTGGGGGAGGGGCAGTGCTGAGCCACTGTACTTGAAGAATAGGAGCCTGGGGTGAGATCTTGGTAAGACATGTTCATAATTTGAAGGAAGAAGAATTTCTGGTAATGACCAGGTCCATAGTGTGACTGTGGGAGTGGATGGCTCAGGCAGGGTGAGAGAAAAGTTCACTGAAGATGAGGAGCTCCAAGAGCTAGGAGGCCAGGCTGGTGGCTAGATCACCTAGGTAAGCCATCAATGAGAGGGATGGCAGAGCTGGAAGGAGAGGAAGACTGAGGCAGGGGCTGAAGCCATCAATGAATGAAAGGGAGTCTTGAGGATGGGAGATGTCAGCAATGAGGAGAGGGGAAAGGCGGTAGATTTGAAAGGATCACACCTTGGAGGAACAGGCTGAAGGGGAGGAGAATGACCTGGAACCAGCAGATACAGTCTCTGCTTTCCCAGAGCCTACTTTCTGGTGTAGGGAGCCAGCCAATCAATCAATCAATCAACCCATCCATATTAAATTGTAATGGGCATTACACAGAGAGAGCAACTGGTTGGCTGCTTTAAACTGGGTGGTTAGGGAAGACTTCTCCAAAGTAACATTTAAGCCTTGTCTCATTGGTGATACCAATAGACCAGCCAGGTAAAGTTCTACAGAGAAGATCATCCAGGTAGAGGGTGCAGTTAATGCAGAGACCCTAGAGCAGGACTGAGTTCGGTACGTCTGAAGAACAGAAAAAGCAGTGGGATGTTGGGTGTGTAGGGAAAGAGAAGAAGATAAGGCTGGAGTGGTAAGCCAGGGCTTTGTAAAGCAGCACAAGGAGTCAGACTTTATTTTAGTGTGATGCAAAGTCATTGGAGGCTTTTAGACTGGGAAAAAGCATGATCCCTCTAACTGCCAGTGGTAAGAGCAGGAGAGTAACAGCAGAAGCAGGAAGCTGGTGAGAGACCACTAATGTAGTCAACACTGAGAAGACGGCATGTTAGACCTGGGTGGTCCTGGTCCAGATGGAGAGAAGTAAGTTTGGGACATGTTTGTAAGAAGAGTTGACAGGCTTGGTGAAAGAGGCGATGTGAGTGGTGAGGGCGATAGAGGAATCAAGAATGACTCCTACATTTTTACCTGGGTGACTGAGAATGAGAAGACTGAAGGAAGAGGAGATATGAAAGGGGAGGCAAGTCAAGAGTTTGTAAGATCTGAAATGATTATTAGACAATGTTTTTGAGATGCCAAGTAGGTAACTGGATATATGAGTCTGGAATTCCAGAGGGAGACTGGGGCTGGAGATACGGATTGGGGGATCATCCTCAGAGAGGTGGCATGTGAATCCTAGGAAGAGGGTCGAAAGAGAAGAGAAGGGGTGCGCAAGAGAGGTACTAAGAGCCACTGAGTGAAGACAATTCAGATAAGTACAGAGAAGTGACTTTAGGTTTGGGCAGCATAGAGGTAGGTGGCTGACGATGTCGATGAGGGTAGCCTCAGTGGAATGGTCGGGACAGAGTGGCTGAGAAAGTTGGACAGTGACCACTGATGAATCCTGGCCTAGGAGGCAGGAAATTTCTGACAGCATGGCAGAATTCGATGGCTGCTGAGTGGAGGTCTCCCAGGACACCAATTAAAGGTTTGGGAGCACAGTAGGGGGTGCTTTAGTGTCCCACCCAGATCCCCTACACTGGACAAGTGCATCCATCCCCAGCTTCTTAGAGTGTTGGTAGCTAATGGCTCACAGGTTCCCCATTGCTGGAGAAGTGCTATTGATTGACATGAGCCTCCTTGCCAAGAGGATGTGGTCTTTCAGGGGTCCTGGATTTACATACATGTCAGGGCAACACTCTGCCTTATGCAGGTATACAACTCATAGCTTGCCACTCAGTGTTAAAACCTCAGCTCTTTACTTACAGGTCTGGACCCTCCCCCCAACCCCCTCCCTCCACAGGCACCCCCATTTAGGTCAGCTATGGCATCAGCTTAAGCTTAGGACTCTGGTTTCCAATTCACTTTTTTGGTTAGTGACAATAACCCATGCTTTCTTATAAACTCGGCTATGCATTCAAGAGTATGCTTGTTTTATTCTATCCAGCATTCTAGGACCTTGAGGCAGGAAGCTTTTAGGTTATCTGGTTGGCCTTCTTACCAACACTGGAAGTCTCCAACCTTTATCTTTTACCTTTATCTTTGTTTAAAGTATGCTGTCTTTTTTTTTTTCTAAATAGCATATTTATAAATATGTTTCTTTTTTTAAAAATATATTTATTTATTTATTTTTGGCTGCTTTTGGTTCTTCGTTGCTGTGCGTGGCTTTCTCTAGTTGCAGTGAGCGGGGGCTACTCTTCGTTGTGGTGTGCAGGCTTCTCATTGCAGTGGCTTCTCTTGTAGAGCATGGGCTCTAGGTGCGCGGGCTCAGTAGTTGTGGCTTGTGGGCTCTAGAGCGCAGGTTCAGTAGTTGTGGTACACAGGCTTAGCTGCTCCGCAGGATGTGGGATCTTCCCGGACCAGGGCTCGAACCCCTGTTCTCTGCATTGGCAGGTGGATTCTTAACCACTGCGCCAGCAGGGAAGCCCTATAAATATGTTTCTTAACTCAGTCTAACAGGGTCTGTTTTTCCAAGGAACATTCAGTTCATTCACATTGAGTAACAACTGTTACACTATATAGCATTCTAATTTATTTAATATTTTTTATTCTTTTTATTTTGTGGTTTCCTGATTTTCCTTTTCCTTATCTTTGCAGGTTTGCTATTTATTTTTCAGTTGCCATTTATTGCTATTTTACCCCTTTATTAAATTAACTATTGTTTCCCATTCCATTAATGATTATATTCCCTTTCCTAATTAAGTCCATATGTCCTTCCCCACCTGTTATCTGACTGCTTCCCACACCCTGCACATGATAAGGCTTGAGAACATTTTCACATCCCTACTTTCCTCTTTCCTGATCTGAAATGACATCTTTGAACATTTCTACCTCCCCACCTAATATCTAGGTTTTGCTGAGATAGCTTAGTATATTTATTCTAAGCTATTATTAGAACTTATCTTGCAATAGATAAATTTTAAGAATTTTTATTTCTTAAATTACATATTCTCAATGTTCATTTTCAATATATTTGACTACCTACGTATATAAAATGATATCTATGAGTGTATCTATGTATATATATAAGAATTTGTATGTGTTTAGTACCTACCACTGTTTCTTTTCCATCATCTTCTATCTTAAAGTCTTTGACTTGAAAACATTTTTTGAGAGTAAAGTCTTTCCTCAAGTTCTCGTCTCAGATAGATTCATAGGTGATACAGTCTCTGGACCATGCCTATCTGCAAATATCATTTTTTGGCTCCTTGTGAAAGCAATATTGGAGCAGGGAGTTTCCAACCCTCTTTAAAGGCACCAAGATGAACCTCTCGGCTTCCTGATCATCTCTTATCTTTCTAGGCTTGGGACAAGAGAAGACGCAGCTCACGTGTTCAGCTCTCCCTCTGCTCCTTGGAGGACAGAGAGACTAGGCATAGTCCCATGGCTGTTATTACCCACCCCCTGGGGCTCAGAATCTCTGCATACCAAGCTCTCCCTGGGATCCACCAGGTTCCTCGCCCGACCCTGGCTTTTCCAACATGCCCCTAAGTCAATGTGTTGCAGAGGAAGAACAAATGGAGCCTCATGTTAGATCATGGAAGTGGCTGAGATTCCTTATGCAAACATGGCGAGAGGGGTGAGCAGGGGGCCAAAAACAGAATCCTGGGAAACATCAATGTTTAAGGGGCAGGCAGAGAAAAGGGGGCCTAAGAAGCAGACCTAGCAGAATAGGTCAGAAAGGGAAGGAGAACCAGGGGGTGGAGAGTCTCAATAAGGAGGACGTGGTCAGTACGGTCAAGGATAACAGAAAGGTCATGTAAATATCACCTGCAGGTCTTCATGAGCTGGGGTGAAAGTCATGTTAGCTCTTCACTGAAAGCGTACATTTCAATGACTCCATATCTTATTTGCCAAGTAGACGGGAAGGATGCACGTTAGTGCTGAGCTCCACAGCCTGGAGAGAGCCACACACTGCATTCGGGAAGTGCCAGCTCCTTCTATTTTACGTGCTTGTTTTTGTTTCCTGTGAGGACACCTCAGTTCCTAGAATCTCAAAGGGATCAGGAACTGCCTCCATTTTCTCCCTCTCTGCCTCAGTGTAAATTACTGGGTGTGATTAGGTCAGGAGGCGCACCACCCAAGTCCAAATGTAAACGGATATGGCGAGACGGAGAGGGGGGTGATGAATGATGCCACGCTGCGTCAGTCAGAGTTCCACCAGGAAACAGGTGATGAGAGGAGGGCTTATTTATAAAGGAACTATCTCGCAGGTGTGGGAGGGGCATAGGAAGAGACGTGGGGCAGTGCAGGCGCCGAGGCCTAGGACACCATCCTAGGCCTGGAGGCAAGAGGAGAAGGAGAGGTCACTATAACTGGGAAGGAGAAGGAGTCACAGAGCAGGCCACCTTGAGAGGAGCAGTAACAAAGGACATAGCCAGCCCCAGATAACCACAGGTATGGGACCAAGGGAACAAATACATTGACCTTATTCTCCTTTCTCCCTCCAATCTCCTGACAAGGATTCCACAGGCTGAAGCCAACCAGTACAGGAGTACACCGATGTAACCCACAGTGGAAGAGAGCAGGGAGAACAGAGTGGAGACTGGTCCTGAGGGGCAGCTGGAAGAGTCTGGCACAGACATCTGCCTGCAGAATCAGGACTTAGATTAATGCTCAACTAACATGTTCTGTCCCATAAAATGGGACCAAAAATGCATGTTGGATTTGGCAATTTAGAGCCCATTGGCAACCGTGTTGAAAAGAGTTCTAGCAGAAAGGTGAAGAGATGAAGCCAAAATACAGCAGAAGGGGAGATGAGGAATAGAGACAGTGAGCAATGAAGACTTTCAAGAAGCCTGAGATGATAAGGAGAGATCTAGGATGAACTAGATCTAGGAGACCGCAGGATGCCCTCAATTCTTTACCCCTTCTTGTATTCAAATCCTTTGCTGTGTAGCTTTTTAGCCTTCCCTCTTTGACTTTGGACCTGATCAGGTATCTTACTTTGGTTTTTGTTTTTTTTGTGTGGTACGCGGGCCTCTCACTGTTGTGGCCTCTCCCGTTGCGGAGCACAGGCTCCAGACACGCAGGTTCAGCGGCCACGGCTCATGGGCCCAGCCGCTCTGCGGCATGTGGGATCTTCCCAGACTGGGGCACGAACCCGTGTTCCCTGCATCGGCAGGCAGACTCTCAACCACTGCGCCACCAGGGAAGCCCAGGTATCTTGCTTTGGCCACTGGGATTTCAGCAGCTGTTACACAGGCAAAAGTCTGAGTGAGCCTGTGCTTTAAGGCTTGCTCTACTGTGCTTCTGCCATTGCTTCGAGAACACGTCCGTGGTAGCTGCTGGAAGACTACTGGGACACGGAGCAGGGCCACGTTGCTCTAACTGCTCCAGTGTGAGGCAGCCGATATAGGAAGCCAGGGTAGACCAGCTGATCCCCAGATGTGTGGGTGAGCCTAGCCAAGGTCAGGAGAGATACCTAGCTGACACCTAACTGATTCCAGAAGGATAGGGAATAAACACTTACTGTTATATGCCACAACCTTTTATAGTGGATTTTTAATGTAGCATTATTGAGCAATCAATAACTGATGCACAGAGAAAACTGATGTTCTTAATAAACTCCCCCCAAATTGGAGACACAAATGTAAAAACATGTACTCTCACGAGCACTAGATGAAAACATGGATGCATCCCTATATAATTCACTATGACTCAAAAGCCAGATGCAATTAAAAAATTAATAAATCTGACCATGTGAAAGCTAGGAAAATTTTTACATGGCAAAAAGGCCATGCAAAGCATGGCCAAAATGAAAATGATAAACTGGGAGGAAATATTCGCAACATATAGCATAAACAGAGGACTAATATACCTAATGTATAAAGAACTTTTAAGAATAAAAGTAAAAACTAAGTGTTCAATAGATAAATGGGTAAAACACGTGAAGACTTCATAAAGAATGTAAATGGCTCTTGAACAAATGAATACACGCTCAATTTTCCTCATAATTACAGAAAGGCAAATCAGACTACACAGAGATGCCATTTCTCATCTATCAGGTTGGCAAAAGTTCAAAAACTTGGTAAAGCACTCTGTTGGTGAGGCCCTGGTGAAGTAGGTATGCTCACATCCTGCCAGTGGGAGTAAAAATGGTACAACCCCATGGAGGGAAATCTAGCAACATCTGACAAAACTACACGTACATCACACATGGAAGCAGCAAGCCTACCTCTACAGATTTACCCCGAAGCCCCACCTCCAACAACAATGACGACAACAAATGTACACAGGGTTATTAATGCGTTATCTCACTAGCAAAATATTGGAAGGCACGTTCACAAGAGGCAGATTCAATCAGGCACACAATGTAGTATTATAAACTACAAAAGGAATGAGAAAGATCTTTATGAAATCACATGGAATAATTTCTAGGCTATATTATTAAATTGAAAAAAGGTGCAAAAAATGCATATATATACATTTAGTATTATTTATCTGTTGCTTTATAACAAATTACTCCTAAACTTAATGGTTTTAAGCAACAGTAAATATTTATTATCTCAGTTCTTTTTTTTAATAACCTTACTGAGGTATAATTGATGTACAAAAAAGTGCACATACTTGTAATAGCAGCGGGGCGGCGCACAGCCGTTACCAGGCAACCATTAGGAGAGACCACAGTGCTGGGTTTAGAGGCCCCCTGGGCCAGTGGCTGGCGGGGTTGTGGTCCTGGCTGCAAGAGTGTGGTAAGAGGCGGGTCGTGGCCTTCTCCCTGGGGCCGGCGTGTGAGCTGGAGCCCGGGGAGAAGGCTGGGGCCTGTGCCCCGCAGAGCTCCGGAGCCCTTGCCACGACCACCCACCAGCTGGGCCCAGGCCTTGAGGCAGCGGCGAACCTCTCCCCCATCCCCGCCTCCGCGACCTAGTGGCAGTGGAAGTCTGCATGGGTTGCAGTCCGCAGGACCTGCCCCCCACCCCCAACCCCTGTTTGGACGGCCTGCAGAACCTGAGGGCCAGTTGGGTCCTGGGTGCCTGGCTCCCTCAGTGATGACGTCTGGGCAGGGTCTGGGGACCTGGCCCTGAGTGCACCATCAGCTAGGATCTGCCTCTTCAGCCGGGCCTGGGCACTGGTGGGAGGACCCAGACTGAGTGCTGGACGAATGCTCCCGGACAGGGTAACTGGCTCGAGCAGGGACACCCGTCTCTTAGCCAGGACGTGGACCTCAGAGGGTGAAAGCTGTGACTTGGGACCTTGCCCTTGCTTGTCAGAACCGAGAATAACATTTGTTTTGGTGGAGATTTACAGGAACATCATTACCTGACCATGACCTGACCTCAGGAACAAAGGATCTCACACCAAGAAGCTTGCAACAACAAACCATGCCCGTCCCTCACCTTTCGTATAAAAGGGCTTTGCTGAAAGCTTTCTGGGAGTTCAGGGTTTTTAAGGCATGAGCCATCCATCTCCTTGCATGGCCCTGTAATAAACATTTTTCTGCTCCAAACTCTGACGGTTTGGTATTGTTTGGCCTCACTGTGTGTCAGGCACATGGACTTGTGTTCAGTAATATACTTAATGTATACAATTTGAGAGTTTGGACATATGTATACACCTGTGACTCCATCACCTCCAAAAGTTTCCTTGTGTCCCTTTTTTGGGTGGTAAGAACACTTAACATGAAATCTACCCTATAACACACTGTTGGGCACACAACACAGCACTGCAACTCTGCCATCCAGCAGATCTCATCTTGCAGAACTGAAACTCCACACCAACCGAACAACAACTTCCCTTCCCCCGCCCTGGTGACCACTGTTCTGTTCTCTGCGCCTATGTGGATTGGGAATTTGGGAGCAGCTTCCCTGGGTGGTTCTGGGTTAGGGTCTCTCATGGAGTGGCTGCCAAGCTCCACTGTAGCCTGGGGCTACAGGCATGAAGACTTTCCTGGGGCTGGAATATCTGCTTTCAACGTGACTGGTAAGTTGATTCTGGCTGCTGGTGGAGGCCAGTGACTCTCCACGTGAAGTCCTCCAACGTCCCCCAAATCAAGCAGTTGGAAAGACCAAATCAGAGGCTGCAATGTCTTTTAAACTCACCTTGTGTACACAGAGTCCAGCCATGTTCAAAGTGGGAGGCGACTGGACGAGGGCATGAATACCAGGAGACAATGATTGGGGGGGTCGTATTTTCAAGGTTGCTGTGTGTGCGTGCGCTTTTCTTAGTAAGAAGGCAGAGAAAATAACAGTAGGTTTTCTTCTGGGTTGGATGACAGCAGCCCAACTTTACAAAAGTGTATTTTAAAAGACTGTGGAGATCATGTAAGCAAAAATGAAGGAGAGAATTGAAATTCGGGAGAGAATGGAGCCCTTCTGAGGAAAGCTGACCATTGCCAGTGATTTTCTTCTCTGGAGGCATTTACTGATTCCAGGCCCAGCCTTACATTTAGTCTTGGCCCCCTCAGAGGAATTTTACTGGGAGAACAGAAATCAGGAAGCTTTAGGGATCACACAGAGCTGGTGTGACAGATTGGAAACTCAAGGGACTCCAAATGTATGGTAAATTCTTCCCAATGGATGTTTTCCTGAGATTGGGGCTGTGCATAGCTGGAGAGCTAGGCCACGGACTTGGAAAAGACAGAATAAACTATCCTGTAATATCGTGGCACTAAGGAGACCAAGTCCTGCTAGAGAGAGGAGCGTCTTCAAATACTCAACCTGCCTTTTCCTCAAGATATTTGCCTGATTTTGAAACTGCATGGGGAGGTAGCCTAAAAAGCTAAACTTAAAATCTTAAAAGGGAACAACTAAATGTTTAGCAGAAAAATATATTTAAGAGCAGACTACACATGGCAGAAGACAGGGTTGGGGGACTGGAAGCTAGGATAATAATAAATATCCAAACCAAAGTGCAGAAACAAAAAAGAAAAGAAAAGAAAAAAAAAAAAGGAATGGAGCAAAAGAGACACGTGGGACACAAACTAGAAGGTCTAATATACATGTGAGTGGAGTCCCTGACAGAGAAGAAAAAGTGGGCAGAAGCATGGAAGAGATCTTGTCTGAGAAATTTCCTAAACTGGTGAAAGCTATCCCACAGATTCGAGATGCTCAATGAATCACAAGGAAGATAAATACAAAGCAAAACACACCAGGCACATCATAGCCTGTTGAAAACCAAAGATAAAGAGAAAAATCTTAAAATGTTCAGAAAAAAAGAATCATTAAATTCAAAGAAGCAACAATAAGATTTATGACAACCTTTTCCACATAGACAATGGAAGACAGAAGACAGTGGAGATATCTTTAAAGTGCTGAAAGGAACAGCCAACCTCTAAGTAAACAATGAAATAATTTAAATATGTGATCTAAAATAAAATAAGGAAAAGGACAGGAAAGAAAAGATTATATAAATAGAAAAACATAAGATATTAATCTTAAAACTATCTAAAATGTATTAGTAATTACATTGACTTAAAAAGAACTAAATGATCCAATTAATAGAGAAACACTGTCAGACTGGACAAAAACCCAGAACTGTATACCCTTTGTAGAAGCATATTATATAAGTAAACAAAAAGATGGGAAATAATAAAATTTAAAAATATAAAGATTCCTAACAAAAAGAGAGCTGCTATAGCTACATTAAAGTCAACTTTAAGGTAAGAAATATTATTTTTGATCAATAGGGCTATTTAATGATGATAAAGTAGCAGTTTAACAGCAAGCCACATCAATGCTAAATTCGTATGTTCTTAATAGCATACTTTCAAAATTTATGAAACTGAAATTGACAGAATTAAAAGAAAAAATAGACAAATGCACAATCACAGTTCAAGATTTTAGAATATTTTTCTCAGTAACATAAAACAAGTAAAGAAAAAATTACTAAAGATACAGAAGGGAACAACATGATCAATTAACTTGAAGTGACTGACATATGTAGACCTTCAACATCTTCAAAGTACTTGTTCTTTTATGTGCTACCAAAATAGACTATACATTGGGCCAGAACACCAACCTCAGTTCATTTCAAAAGACCAAAGTCAGAGTAGTTTTCTGAATACAGTAGAATTAAATTATAAATTAATAACTAGAATATCACCAAAAGCTTTTCAGTTAAGGAACACAATTCTACATAACGTAAAGGTCAAAGAAGAAACCTCAATGTAAGTCAGAAAATATTTTGGGTAGGTTGTTATTGAAAATATCATTATTGTCAACTAAAGCAATGTTCTGAGGACAATTTTTAGTTCTAAATGCATATATTAGAAAACAAAAATAGCTGACAATCAGTGATAATACCACCTCAAAAAACTAAAACAATAACAATAAACTAAATCCAAAGAACATAGAAGGAAACAAGTAATAAGGGTAGACATTATTGAGATTGAACACACACACACACGACAATCAACAAAGGATAGTTATTTGAAAAGATTAATAACATTGACAAACCTCTAGCAAAACTAATGAAGATAAAAACACAGAAATCATAAATTAGCATTCTTAGGAATAAACAAGTAGAATCACATCAAATTCTACAAATATTAGAAAGATATCAAAAGGGTATTGTGAACAACTTTATGCCAATAATTTCAACTACTTTGACAAAATGGATACATTCCTTGATAAACACAATATTAAAACTTACACAGCAGAAAAGCAGATCTGAATACTCCTATATATATATATTAAAGAAGTTAATTCTGTAATTTAAAACTATCCGATAAAGAAAACTCCAGGTTCAGATAGATGGATTCACAGATGAATTCCTCCACACACATAAGGAAGAAATAATATAAATCATACATTTATTCTTTCAGAGAAGAGAAATAGTGAACACTTCTAAATTTATTTTATGAGTTCAGCGTAATACTGATACCAATAACTGACAAGGAAATACAAAAAAAATCACAGGCTAATTATCTCTTATTATCATAGATGCAAAAGATCTAATGAGACTATAGATACATATATATAAAATACGTATGTGTGTATATTTATATAAGCACTAAACAAGTATCACAGAATTTCAAAGTTGGTTTAACATCTGAAAATCAGTCAATGTAATTCACCATAATAACAGAATAAAAGAAAGCCCTTACAATCATCTCAACAGATGCAGAAGAAAAGTGGTAAAATTCAACACCATTTCTGGGACAAAATGAGGGACATTTGAGGGACAAAAACTCTCAGCAAACTAGGAATAGAAGAAACTATACTTAAGGGAATCTGCTCAAAACCTAGTACCCATTCAGTGGTGAAATAGTGAACACCCTCCCTCTAAGTTTAGAAACAAGGCAAAGATTGTTTATACCATTTCTATTCAACATTTCACTGAAGATACTATCTACGGCACAAGGGCAAGAAAAAGAAACACTATAATAATTGGAAAGGAAGAAAAATGATCATTATTCACCTATGACCCATTCATAGGTGAATCATAGGTGAATTCACCCATGATTCACCTATGATTGCATATGTAGAAAATCCAAAAGAATCTATAAATAACCATTATTAATAAGTGAATTTCACAAGGTTACTGGATACATGGACAATTATAAAAAATATGTTTATTATTGACTAAGCAGTTGAAATAGAATGGAACTGAAATAAGAAAATAAGTTGAAAGTAGCACTAAAATATCAACTATCTAGGGATAAATCTAGTGAGATATGCAAACTCTGTACACTGAAAACTATAAAACATTGGTAGAATGAAAAAAATGGAAAGATATAGCATGTCCAAGAATGGGAATCTCTTTAAAAATATATCATTTTTTTTTCTCCAAGCTGAGCTACAGAATCAATAAAATACTAATCAGAATTCCAGAAGTTTTTTTTTTATGGTAATTGCCAATTTCATTCTAAATATATACATGGAAATGCAAAAGACCTAGAATAGCCACGATGATCATGAAAAAGAATAAAAATGCAGGAGGAGGGCTTCCCTGGTGGTGCAGTGGTTGAGAGTCCGCCTCCCGATGCAGGGGACACGGGTTCGTGCCCCGGTCCGGGAGGATCCCACATGCTGCGCAACGGCTGGGCCCGTGAGCCATGGCCGCTGGGCCTGAGCGTCTGGAGCCTGTGCTCCGCAATGGGAGAGGCCACAACAGTGAGAGGCCCGCGTAAGGCAAAAAAAAAAAAAAAAAGCAGGAGGATTTACATAACTAGATACCAAGACCAAAGATAAAATAAAAATTAAGGAATAGTGCTATTGATGCCAAAAAAAAAAGAGACAGATTAAAAGAACAGAAAAGAGAACACAGAAATAGCTCTACAATGCACTGCCATCTGTTTATGACAAAGGCATTACTCCAATTCAGTGGATAAGGATTATATGAATGGAAAAGATAAATGAACCTTTATTTTCAAAGTTAAGAACTTTTGTTTATTAGAACATAACAAACACCCAAAGTGTGAGAAGACATTTGTAATATATACATACAACCAAGAAAAGACTCACATCCGCAATACATAAAGAATTCCTAGAAATCACTACGGGAAACAGAAAATTCAGTAGTATACTGGGCAGAAGACTTGAAAAGGCAATTGAAAAAATGTATGCAAACGGAAAATATGCACATGAAAGGAGCTCAACTTGATTAGAGGAATGCAAATGAAAAACACAATGAACCATAACACCACCAGAGTGGCTAAAATTTATAAAAAGATTAAAATGCTAAGTATTATAGAGTTCATATGAATGAACTGGAAATACTGCTGGAAAACTCTTTGCCCGTGCCTACTAAAATTGAACATACCCATACTCGTATACAGTAATCTCACTCTTAGATTACACTTACCCAAACATACATGCACCATGAAACAGACCAGCATGTTTCTAGCAGCACTGTTCCTCATATCCATAAAATGTCAACTACTCAAGTGCCCTTCAACAGAAGACTGGATAATCATGGTATAGTTAACATAACAGAATAATATTCAGAATGTGAATGAATGGTCTACAACATCACACAGCAATGAGAGAAACATCCAAACATAAAGTTTAGCAAAATAAGCCACACAAAAGAAAACGCAGAGTAAATACATAATTTACATACAGTACACAAAAAAAGAAAAAAACCCGCAAAACTAACCTGTACTATTAGAAGTCAAGATAAAGGTTACCCTTAAAGGGTAGAAACAACGGAAGGGAAATGTGAGCAGATTTTTGAGGTTTGGGTAACGTTATTTTCCTTGAGCTGGATGCTATTTACACAGATGTGTCAAGACTGTGAAAGTTCTTTGAAAGGCATACTTCTAGGATATTTGCTCTTCTATGTATATTATACTGCAAAATAAAATGTGTTACAAATAGGATGGGATGTCTCCAATTGCAGTTAGTTTCCAAGTTCAAAATTAAATAAAATGATGTTAAAAGACATCACAAGTCATTGCAACCAAAAAAAAAAAAAAGCCAGAGTTACTACTTGAATATCAGACAAAGTTTTATTTAGGGACAGAAAAAGAAAATGAGAGAGACAGAAATGAATACTCTTACATTGATGAAGTTTGAAATACACAATGACTATTGAACAATTTTGCACATGTTTGCAAAAACGAACACAAACTGGTCATCCATGAGGATGGGAGTATAAAGACCTCTGAAAATTTGCAACTTCAAAAAAGCAACAAAAAAATGGCAAAAATTTTCATAATCAACACTTTCAGAACTCTGGTAATTAATCAAAGGCTGGCTACAGTAATAAAAAATGATATGGTATTGCCATAAGAATAGATACTCTAGTCCAATGAAATGGAATTGAGATTTCAAAAATAAACCCATACATCCATGGCCAATTGATTCTTGACAAGTATGGCAATACCAGTCAATGGGTATGAACAGTCTCTTTGAGAGACAGTGTTGGGATAACTGGATATCCACATGCAAAACAATGACAGTGGGCCCCCTACATCAACCACATACAAAAATCATCTTAAAATGGATCAATAACCTAAATATAAAAGCTAAAACTACTGAAATTTTGGAAGAAACTTAGGAGTAAATCATCAAGACTTTAGGTTTGGCAATGAATTCCTAGATATGACACCCAAAGCATGAGTAACAAAAGAAAAAAATAGGAATTTGGACTTTAAAATTGAAAACCGCTGTGCTTTAAAGGACATGATCAAAAAAAGTGAAAAGACAATCACAGAATGTGAGAATATTTTTTGCAAATAGCGTATGTAAAAGGGGTTTGTACTCTGAATATTATAAAGAACTCTTACACTTCAACAACAAAGAGAGATGACCCAATTAAAACTTTAACTATAATAAGCACTTACCCAAAGATATACACATGGCCAATAAATATATGAAAAGATGCTCAATATGGTTAGTCATTAGAGAAATGCAATTCAAAGCCACAATGACATACCACGTCAGTAAGACAGCTATAACAACAAAAATAAATAAAAATCTAAGGAAATAAGTATAGAATAAGGTGTCCGTGAGGATGTGGAGAAACTGGACCCTTCATGCACTGCGTGGGGGAATATAAAACAGTGCAGCCACAGCAGAAAGCAGCCGCTCCAAACGTATAACGCAGAATCAGAAAACAACCTAGCAGTTCACTGCTCTGTGTACACCCCAAATAATTGTCAGCAGAGACGCAAACAGACGGACGAATTAGCAGGAAACGATTGATACTTCAGGAACTAGGGCTGTACAGCCACTAGAAAAACCTAAATTTGGATAATTCATATGTTTAACCTAAATAATTCTGAGTCTAGGAACAACCTATGAGGTAAATCAAATCATAAAAGAACTAGCAGAAAGTGTGCTGTAATCTCAGATAAAAAACATATTTCATAATTCAGCGTAAGAGAAAAGCTAAATGACACACACACAGAAAATCTTCAGCACCAAAAAAACCAAACCCCCGAAACCAGAGACACCATGAAATGGTCACGGGGCTTCCGGTGCAGCAGACCAGCCCCCGGAGCTGCCCTGGACCCTGCGAGGTCTCCCAGGCACCTGGCCGAGGGGCCCGGGTCGGGAGGGAGGGCGGCGGTCTCGCCATCAACACCCCCCGCCCCGCCCCAGTCGGGAGGGACCGCACCCTAGGAGCGAGGGCTCCAACCGCAGACCCCACCTGAGGGCGGTGCACACTCCCCATCAGGCGGCCGTCCTGTCACGGAGTCGTCCTATCACGGAGTCAAATGATGGCCGGGCGTCCTGTCAGAGGCTCCTCAGGGTAATGGAGTAGCCTGAGGGGCCGTCAATGGGTCTGACCCAGGGGTCGCTAGGCGCTCAGGATCTGACGGCGCGGTCCCCTCACGAGAGAGGAGCGCAGCTCCAGGGGCGGGGTGGGGGGTTTGGCTGGTGTCCGGCTTCTGAGTTAAGTGGGGGTGGGGAGGTTACGCCTGGGCTCCAGGTTTACATCTGGGCCCCAATTACGACTGGGGGCGGTTTACGTCTGGGCCCCAGGTTTACGGCAGGGCCGGGTTTACGACTCAGGTGAGTTGCCTCTGGGCCCCAGGTTTACGTCTGGGCTCGGCTTACGACTGGGTCGGTTTACGTCTGGGCCCCAGGTTTACGGCAGGGCCGGGTTTACGACTCAGGTGGGTTGCCTCTGGGCCCCAGGTTTATGTCTGGGCCCGGCTTGCGACTGGGGACAGTTTACGTCTGGGCCTCAGGTTTAGGGCAGGGACCCAGGTTTGCCGCTGGGCCAGGTTTACGACTCAGGGGTTTGCCTCTGCGCCCCAGGTTTACGTCTGGGCCCAGCTTACGACTGGGGGTGGTTTACGTCTGGGCCCCAGGTTTAAGGCAGGGCCCCAGGTTTGCCTCTGGGCCGGGTTTACGACTCAGGTGGGTTGCCTCTGGGCCCCAGGTTTACGTCTGGGCTCGGCTTTCGACTGGGGTGGTTTACGTCTGGGCACCAGGTTTACGACAGGGCCAGGTTTATGACTCGTGGCGGGGGCGGGGGGGGGGTTGCCTCTGGGCCCCAGGTGTACGTCTGGGCCCGGCTAACGACCGGGGGCGGTTTACATCTGGGCCCCAGGTTTACCGTTGGGCCGGGTTTACTACTCAGGTGGGTTGCCTCTGGGCCCCAGGTTTATGGCAGGGCCGGGTTTACGACTCAAGGGGCATTGCATCTGGGCCCCAGTTTTACGTCTGGGCCTGGCTTACGACTGGGGGCGGTTTACGTCTGGGCCGCAGGTTTACGGCAGGGCCCCAAGTTTACTGCTGGGCCGGGTTTACAACTCAGGGCGGTTGCTTCTGGGCCCCAGGTTTACGTCTGGTCCCGGCTTGCGACTGGGGAAGGTTTACGTCTGGGCACCAGGTTTACGGCTGGGCCCCAGGTTTACCGCAGGGCCGGGTTTACGACTCAGGGGTTTGCCTCTGCGCCCCAGGTTTATGTCTGGGCCCAGCTTACGACTAGGGGCGGTTTACGTCTGGGCGCCAGGTTTACGACAGGACCGGGTTTACGACTCAGGGGGAGGTTGCCTCTGGGCCCCAGGTTTACGTCTGGGCCTGGCTTGCGACTGGGGACAATTTACGTCTGGGCCTTAGGTTTAGGGCAGGGACCCAGGTTTGCCGCTGGGCTGGGTTTACGACTCAGGGGTTTGCCTTAGGGCCCCAGGTTTACATCTAGGCTCGGCTTACGACTGGGGGTGGTGTACATCTGGGCCCCAGGTGTAGGGCAGGGCCCCAGGTTTGCTGCTGGGCCGGGTTTACAACTCGGGGGTTGTCTCTGGGCTCCAGTTTTACGTCTTGGCCCAGCTTATGACTGGGGGCGATTTATGTCTGGGCCCCAGGTTTACGGCAGGGCCCTAGGGTTACTGCTGGGCCAGATTTACGATTCTGGTGTGTTGCCTCTGGACCCCAGGTTTACGTCTGGGCCCGGCTTGCGACTGGGGACGGTTTATGTCTGGGCCCCAGGTTTAGGGCAGGGCCCTAAGTTTACTGCTGGGACAGGTTTCTGACTGAGGGGTGGGGTGCATCTGGGCCCCAGGTTTATGTCTGGGCCCGGCTTATGACTTGGGGCGGTTTACGTTTGGGCCCCAGGTTTATGGCAGGGCCCCAGGTTTACGACTGGGGGATTGGTGCATTTGGGCCCCAGGTTTATGTCTGGGCCTGGCTTACGACTGGGGGTGGTTTACTTCTGGGCCCCAGGTTTACGGCAGGGCCCCAGGTTTACGACTGGGGGGGTGGTCATCTGGGCCCCAGGTTTATATCTGGGCCCGGCTTATGACTGGGGGCGGTTTACGTCTGGGCCCCAGGTTTACGACTGGGGGGTTGGTGCATTTGGGCCCCAGGTTTATGTCTGGGCCTGGTTCATGACTTGGTGGGTTCATGTCTGGGCCTAGTTTACGACTGAGGGTGTTTACGTGTGGACCCCAGGTTTACGACATCGGTGTTGTTATGACTGGGCCGTTTAGTCTGCCCCCGGTTTCATGACTGCTACCAGTGGCCACCTCTCTACCACCTGGGTCTGGTGGCCCCACTCTTACGCCCAGGAAGGTACCCAGTGGAGAAAGAGTCTTTCAGCGACCACCAGCTCTAGAGTGCAGGAGCCTGGTCTTCCTGGCTGAGAGGGCTCCCTGCATCTGGTCACAGCTGTCCCTGAGGGCGAGGGAACCGGAAGCTGAAGGTAACCCTTTGCGGGGCCCTGGGCGGGCGGGCACCATGCTTGCCCCCTGCCCGGCTCCTTGGCACTGCTGTGTGTACGTGCAATTGACCCTGAGCGGCTTGGGTGCAAAGTGTATGGGTCCACTAATGTCACGGGTTTTCGTTAGACACGTTCTGTGGTAGCACTGCGTGATTCTAAGTCATCACACGTCACACAAGATGATTTTGACATGGAACATAGGTATCAGTATGAAAGCTTCTAGGAAAAGACATGAGGCTGTCTTCACGACCTTGGGGTAGGGTTTATTTTCTTAAGCGTGAAACAGAAGCGTAATATGAAGGACAACGTTGGTAAATTAATAACAGTGTCTGGGCCATTAACAGTTTCTGCCTGAACTGGGCTGTTGCAGTTTTCCATGACCTTAGCCACAGGCCATGATGGTGCTCAGAGACACTCTGGTGGCTCTGCTGTGCTCCATCATACTCTTCCTCACCCTAGGCAGTAGGATAACTCCTTGCTTGGTCTCTTGATTCAGATGCACATGAGGAGCCCAAGGTGGCCGGGCAATAGAATTAGGTACCATTTCCGTGGAGTCCTTCTGTTTCCTGGTGAAAGCTGCCCTCTCTTTGGAACTAAGGTCTCTGGACCAGAAGGGCATAAGATCATGGGGACAGGAAGAAAAAACTTTGCTGGTGGGTCACTAGGGGTAATAGTGAATGGTGCCACTGCCGTTTCCACCCCTTGATTCCTAGACCCCTGAACCCTGATTATGGGAGGAGTAACAATACACTGGATATTGGTGTAGGACATGCACCGTTTCTTGGAGAACATTGTCCCAGCTCTGCAAGGCGTTGCCACATTGATGGTGCTGTAGTTGAGTCTCCAAAAGGCCGTTCCGCTGTTCTAGCAAGTCAGCTGCTACAGGATGGAAGGGAGTGTGGTGAGATGAGTGCTAGAATAGGCCATGGCTGCACTGCAACTGCCGTAAGGTCCCTCGAACAGAAGCAGTGCTGTGTAGAGCACCGTGAGAGTAGATAAGGCATCCTGTAAGTTCACTGATGGTACTTTGGCAGAAGCACTGTGTGGAGGGAAGGCAAATCCACGACCAGAGTGAGTGTCTATTCCAGTAAGAACGAAATATTGTTCCTTACATAATGGATGTAGGTCAGTGTAATCAACCTGCCGTCTGGTAGCTGGCTGGTCACCCCAGGGAATGGCACAATGGCAGGGACTCAGTATTGGTTTCTGCTGCTGGTAGACTGGGCACTCAGCAGTGGCTGTAGCCAGGTTGGCCTTGACGAGTTAAGTCCATGTTGCTGAGCCCATGTATCACCTCCATCCCTGCCACCACAGCCCCTTTGTTCATGAGTCCATTGGGCGATGACAGGGGTGGCTGAGAAAAGAGGCTGCCTGGGAGCCACAGGATGGGTCATCTTGTCCTCTTGATTAATAAAATCCTCCTCCACTGAGGTCACCCTTTGGTGAGCAGTCACATAGGACACAAATGTCTTCATGTGTTTTGCCCATTCCGAGAGGTCTATCCGTATACCTCTTCCCCAGACCTCCTTGTCACCAGTTTTCCAATTATGTTCCTTCCAGGTCCCTGACCAGCCAAACCATTGCCCCCAGCCCATGAATTAGTATACAGCTGCAGGTCTGGCCACTTGTCCTTCCAAGCAAAGTGCACGACCAGGTGCACTGCTCCAAGTTCTCCTGCTGGGAGGATCTCCCTTTAGCGTGTTCTCCTGGAGAGGGCTGCAGTGCTGCAGCTGCCCACTTTCAGGTGGTGCCTGCATATCCTGCAGAATCATCTGTGAATCAGACCCGCCTTCTCTCCCTCTGTCGACTGATCATAGGGAGCTCCCCAGGAGGCCATGGGTGCAGACTGGGAGAGAAGGCAACGTGGCAGGAGTGGGGACCATGGACATTTGGGCCACGTACTCTTTTGTGCCTTCAGGGCCTGCCTGGGCCTGAGTTCAGTGATATCACCTCCATTTACTGACGGGGTGCTGCTGTGCATGCCCAACTTTATGGCCTGGTGGGTCAGACAACACCCAATTCCTGAGGAGCTCAGGTCACATGGTAACTTGGTGGTCCATGGTTAAGCATTCAGTCTCTACTGGGGCCCAATAGCAAATCAAAACCTGTATATCAAAAGGAGAGTAGCTGTCCATAGACGATGGCAGAGCTTTGCTGCCAAATCCTAATGGTTCCCACTGTGACTCACCTGTAGGGGCTGCCAAAGGTTCCGGATAGCCTCCCTATGTGCCACTGGTAGTTCAAGCACCATTGAACTACTGGGTCACAGGCCTAGTGGCAGAGCTACTTCTGGGGGTTCTCACTAACAGGCATTGGGAAAAAAGTGCTTGCCAGGTCAATGTCTACATATCTGGTAGAGGGGAATGTGTTAATTTGCTCAAGCAGCGAAACTACATCTGGAACAGCAACTGAGTTGGAGTCCCCACCTGATTAAGTTTACAGTAACCCACTGCCAATCTCCAAGGTCCATCTGTCTTCTGCACAGACCAAATAGGCAAGTTGAATGGGGATGTGGTGGGAATCACTGCTCCTGCACCTTTCAGGTCTTTCGGGGTGGCATTGATCTCTGCAGTTCCTCCAGGAATGTGACATTGCTTTTGGTTTACTGTTTTCCTAGGCAGAGGCAGTTCTAATGGCTTCCGCTTGACCTTTTCTACCATAATAGCGTTCACTCTGCAGGTTCGGGAAGCAGTGTGGGGATTGTTCCAGTTGCTCATTATGTCTGTTGTAATTTTGCATTGTGGAAGTAGAGAAATAACCACAGAATGGGTTCAGAGACTCACTGGACCGACTGTGAAATCGACATGAGCTAAAACTCCACTGACCACTTGACCTGCATAAGCCCTGACTCTGACTCAGGGACCCCAGTAACTTTTTGGGTCTCCTAGAATTAGTATTAGTTCAGAGTCAGTGTCCAGTAATCCCTGAAAAGTTTAACTTCTTTCCATCCAGGCACAGTCACCCTGGTAAAAGGCTGTAAGTCCCTTTGAGGTGGGGGCAGGAGAAAGGTTAATAGTAGGCGTGTTTCGTAGTGTAGCAGGGTCCTTCCTTAAGGGGATCTGGCCTCTCCCTTATTCAAGGAGTTCTGGGTCTGTACACTGGCTCAAATCAGAATTGGTCAAGGGACCATGGCTCTGTTTTTATGATTCAAGTTGACTTCTGTTCACTTGACCTAAAATTCTCCCACTTAAATAGATCAAGCAAGGATTTAGTGGACCACCCATCTATTTTACATCTGAGGATACTGTGAGCAACTAGCCAATACCATAGGTCTCTGTTAAGTCAGACTTTTTATTACTGCTTTCACTCAGCTGTCCATTACAGTAATCACGCCCACCTTGCCTCTGATGGTTAAGTGTTACCACCTGGTCCCTGCTACTCAGGACCCAAGTGCCCCATTGCATTTAGATCCCCCCAGCTCAGTGGTGGCAGTTGCCACTGTAATTTCTGACCTACAGAGAAGTGTGACCTCTGAGCTCTTCGAGGATGCTGGAGCTCCCCTCAGATTTATACCTCACAGTCATGGTGAAAGGTGTGTCCTCTGGATCCCCGAGGGTGGGTGAGCATGCCTTACGTGATAAGTACACTCGAGCATTCCAACCTCCCTAAACCTTTGGATACCTTTCTCTAAAGCACACCAAAGCAATTCTGGCATTTCAAATTCATTGAGTGTAGGTCACCTGCTGGTCCATGTTTCAACCAAACAAACTGTTAGAACGCTTTCTAACTCCTCAAGCTGTAATATTAAATGAGAATCTGCTCAGTGGACCCTCATCAATAAATTGGTCCAGATCTGACTTTAGGTTCCTTACACCATTATCTTAGACCCTTAATATTCACCCACACACTTTCCCCAGATTTATGTATGTAGAAGTTGGAAAAATCACCTTGTTCTTTTTTTTTTTTTTTTCCAGTACGCGGGCCTCTCACTGTTGTGGCCTCTCCCGTTGCGGAGCACAGGCTCCGGACGCGCAGGCCCAGCGGCCATGGCTCGCGGGGCCAGCTGCTCCACAGCATGTGGGACCTTCCCGGACCGGGGCGCAAACCCGCGTCCCCTGCATCGGCAGGTGGGCTCTCAACCACTGCGCCACCAGGGAAGCCCCGCATTGTTCCTTTGGAGTGTAGTGCAGCTCCTTGTGGGACACACTTTGTCCCTCACCTGTTAAGGACTTCTGAGTGCAATTACAAATGTAAAAGCCAATAGGGGTAGTGGGGATGGGTCCTGTGGAGAATCAACAGTGTCTTGCAAGGCAAGTATCTTGGGTTAGGCCATTACAGTTTCCTGAGGCAAAGCAGGATTAATCTCTTCAAACTTGGTGAAAGGACTGCTTCTGCTGGAAAAGAAGACTCAGCAGAATGTCAGGGTTCAGTATCCCCAGCTTCCTCAGGATCTGCCCATATGTCCCCATTCCAGTCTTCAGGATCCCATTACTTCTCAGTCAACACCTTCACGGTACCAGCAGACACCTTGTGAGGCTGGAAACTCAACTTGGGTTGTAATTTAGCCACCTGCAGGGTGAGACTGCGGGTTTGGCTTAAGGTAATCTCAGCACTGTGACAGGAGATAAAGGCTTCTTTCAGGGAAGCTATTGAAACTTTCAGGTCGTTTATGCAGCGCTTAAACTGGGAATCTGAATCCCTAAGCTCATCCTTTTCTTTCCCCACTTTGTCTACTGTAATTAGGAGCAGCCAGTCAAACTCCTTATACTTGTTACACAGAAATGTTCTAAAGTATCGAATTCAGTCACCTAGAACCTTACCTCTTATAAGTATTGATTAGGAGGATCCAATAGTTATATTATGAATATCTCTTTTACCACATCTTGTCATGGAAAATGCTCTCTGGAGAACCAATTCCAGAAACCCCAGAGCCAATTCAGAAAACATACTTAGAATTCTGTTCTTCCAGAGCTATTCTTGATACTAAAGTCCGTGTTATTCTGGCTTCTGTAGAGAAACAGTCAACAGGCTATCTGTGTCATCTTTGTACCTATATCATCTATTTACCTGTCTCTCTACCTACGGGACTTATTTTAAGGAATTGACTCATGTGATTGTGGAGGCTGGCAGGTCCACGATCTGCAGGGCAGGCCCACAGATTGGAAACTCAGGCAGAATTTCTCCATTGCATTCTTGAAGGAGAATTTATTCCCAGAGCAAGCACAAGGGGGAAATAATGAAGATTGCATTAGACATCAGGGAAATAGAAAACCAAAAAATAACAGAGGAAAAAAAATAGGGAAAGACAATGTAAGCAAAAGGTGGTCTTCAAGAAGATTAACAACAATAGTAAACACAAATATTTAGCTAAGATGAGCAGGAAAAAAAGAGAGAAGACACAAATTGCCAAAATCAGAATTGAAAGAGGGAACATCGCCATTGACCCCACGGTATTAAAGAGGTTCTGTGGGAATACTATGAACAGCTTTGTGCCAACAAACTAGACAGCTTAGAAAAAATGGATTTATAGCTTCAAAACAATGCCTATCGAAATTCCAACAGTATTTTAAAAAGAAGTAATTGGCAAGCTAATTTTAAATTCTACATGGAAATTCAAAGGACCTAGGATAGCCAGAAAAAAAGAAAGAGAACTTATACTACTTTGTCTGAAAATTTACTATAAAGCTATAATTATCTGGTCAGTCTGGTACTGGTGTAAGGCTAGGCATGTAGGTCAATGGAACAAAATTGAGATACAGAAATAAACTCTTATGGTCAATTGAATTTCCAGCAAAGCTGCCAAGGCAGTTTAGTGGGAGGAAAGGATAGTCTTTTCAACAAATGATGCTGGTATAATTATATACTTACATGCAAAATGATATATTCAGATCCTTCCTCATGCTATACACACAAAAAATAGCTCAAAGTGGATCATAGGCCTAAATATAAGAGTTAAAATTACAAAACTTCTGGAAGAAAACATAGGGAAAAAGTCCTCATGACCTTGTAGTTCTTAGATATGACACCAGAAGCATACTCCGTCAAAAACGTAGAATTTGATGTTATCAAAAGTAAAAGCTTTTTCCTTTCAAAAAAAAAGAGAAACTATTAAGAAAATGAAAAGACTAGCTACAGATTGGGAGAAAACATTTGTAAATCATATATTTGATAAAAGCCTTGCATTCAGAATATATAAAGAACTTAAAACTCAACAAAAAGAAGACAAACCTAATATTAAAAATGGAATAGATATTACACCAACTAAAGTATATGTAGGGACTTCCCTGGTCATCCAGTGGTTAAGACTCTGCACCCCCAGTGCAGGGGACACAGGTTCAATCCCTGGTCAGGGAACTAATATCCCACACGCCGTGTGGTGCGGCCAACAGATTAAAAAAAAAAAAAAAGTATGCAAATAATAAACACATGAAAATATTATTGACATTATAAATGATTAGGAAAATACAAATTAAAACCAAATGATATACCTCTTTCCACAACAACTAGAATGGCTATGACTTAAAAAGACAGGGATTTCCCTGGTGGTGCAGTGGGTTAAGAATCTGCCTGCCAATGTAGGGGACACGGGTTTGAGCCCTGGTCTGGGAAGATCCCACATGCCGCAGAGCAACGAAGCCTGTGCACTACAGCTACTGAGCCCAAGTGCCACAACTACTGAAGCCCACGTGCCTAGAGCCCGTGCTCCGCAACAAGAGAAGCCACTGCAATGAGAAGCCCACGCACTGCAATGAAGAGTAGCCCCCACTCGCTGCAACTAGAGAAAGCCCGCACGCAGCTACAAAGACCGAATGCAGCCAAAGAATAAATAAATAAATTTATAAAATAAAAAGACAATATGAGTGTTATAAAGATACAGAGAAACGCAAACCTTCATACATTGCTGGTGGGAATGTAAAATGTCACAGCCTCTTTTGAAGAAAACTTGATGTTTCTTAAAAAGTTAAATATATACCAAATATTTAGATGTTTAATATTATCCATCATTTGCAATCTCTTTCCAAAAATATAAGAGAAGGGAACATATTCCAATTCATTCTATGAGGCCAGTATTACCTTGATACCAAACTAGACAAGACCGTTACAAGAAAATAAAACTGTAGGCCAATTGCTCTTATAAATCTAGATCTAAAATCCTCAACAAAATACTAGCAAACTGAATCCTGCAACATATAAAAAGAATTATATACAAGTGGAATTATCCCAAGAGTACAAGACTCATTTAACATCTGAAAATCAAAAATTAATATATGATATTAATAGAGTGAAAGACAAAAACCACATGATCGTCTCAAATGCAGAAAAAGCATTTGGCAAGATCCAATGCTTTTTGGTGAGAAAAACACTCAAAATCTAGAAATAGGAAGGAAAAGTCTTCAACTTGATAAAAGGCATCTACAAAGACCCCTCATTTAATGCCATACTTAATGATAAAAGACAATGCTTTTCTCTTAAAATCAGGAGCGAGAAAAGAATATCTACTCTCTCCAGTTTTACTTAACAATGCATAGCTGGGGCAGTTGTGCAAGAAAAAGAAAAGGCATCCAGATTGGAAAGGAAGGAAAATTATCTCTATTCATAGAAGACATGATCTTGTATGTAGAAAATTCTAAGAAAACCACTAAAGACTTACAAACAATGATTTCAGCAAAGTTATAAAGTACAAGGTTAATACTTAAAAATCCACTATATTTCTATACAGAAGAAATGCCAAATTCAAAAATGAAATTAAGAAAATTCCATTTACAATAGCATCAAAAAGAATAAAATGCTTAGGGATAAGCCTAATAAATGAAATACAAGACTTGTACATTGAAAACTACAAAACTTCAATGAAAGAAATTAAAGAATATATAAATAAATAGAAAAACACTCCATGTTCTTGGAATGGAAGATCGTTGTGAAGATGACAGTACTCTCCAATCAATCCACAGATTCAATGCAATCCCTATCAAGATGCCACAGGCTTTTTTTTTCTTTTTGCAAAACTTGACAATTCTGATCCTAAAATTCATGTGGAAATGCAAGGAACTCACAATAGCCAAAATAATCTTAAAAAAGAGAACAAAGTTGGAGACTCACACTTCTCAATGTCATAACATACTAGAAAGCTATAGTAATCAAGACAGTGTGGCATTGGCATAAGGATAGATACATATATCAATGGAAAGGAGTTGACCGTCCAGAAACAAACCCTTACATTTATAGTTAATTAGTTTTTGACAAGGGTACAACACGGTTCAATGGAGAAAGTACTTCTTTTTTTAACGAATGGTGCTAGGACAACTGGATTCCACATGCAAAAGAATGAGGTTGGACCCCCCCACCTCACACCGTATATAACTGAAAATAGACCATAGACATAAATGTAAAAGCTACATTTTTAGAAGAAACAAAGGAATAAATCTTCATGACCATGGGCTAGGCAACAGTTCCTTAGATATGGCACCAAAAGCACAAGCAACAAAAGTAAAAATAGATAAATTGGACTTCATTTTGTGTGATAAATGATGACTTTATTGATCACTTTGTTCTTCAAATGATATCATCAAGAAAGTGAAAAGACAGCCCATAGAATAGGAGAAAATATTTGCTAAGCATGTATCTGATAAGACACTTGTACACAGAATACATAAGGAACTCTTACAACTCAACAATAAAAGACAAATAAGTCAATTGTAAAATGGCAAAGGATTTGAATATACATTTCTCCAAAGAAGATATACAAATGGCCAATAAGCGCGTGAAAAGATGCGTGGCATCATTAATCATTAGGGAAATACAAACCAAAACCACAATGGGATACTACTTCATAGTCACTAGAATGTCTCATATCAGAGTGACAGATGCTAACAATGTTGGCAAAGATGTGGAGAAATTGGAACTCTCATGTATTAATGGAGGGAATGTGAAATGATGCTGCCATTTAGGAAAGATTTTGACAGTTCCTCAAAAATAGAGTTACCATGTAGCTCCGATGCATAATGCCATGAATCGCTTCAGTGAAAAGTAAACTATTCCTGATTCGCATTATACCTCCAATCATCTGTCTAAACTTTAAAATAGTGACAATAACAAGTGTTGGCAGAAACATGAAGTAACTCTTACAGGCAGTAGTTGGTACAACTGCCTTGCAGTACTCTTTTGTTTTTTTTAACATTTTGTGAGAATTTGTTTTTATTTTTATTCTTTTTTTTTTTTTTTTTGCGGTACGCGGGCCTCTCACTGTTGCGGCCTGTCCCGTTGCGGAGCACAGGCTCTGGACGCACAGGCTCAGCGGCCATGGCTCACGGACCCAGCCGCTCCGTGGCATGTGGGATCCTCCCGGACCGGGGCACGAACCCGTGTCCCCTGCATCGGCAGGTGGACCACCAGGGAAGCCCCTATTTTTATTCTTTAAATATTTTGTTTATTTACTTATTTGGTTGCACCAGGTCTTAGTTGCAGCAGGTCGGCTCCTTAGTTGCAGCTCACTGGCTCCTTAGTTGCGGCAGATGGGCTCCTTAGTTGTGGCATGTGAACTCTTAGTTGTGGCATGCATGTGGGATCTAGTTCCCTGACCAGGGATCGAACCTGGACCCTCTGTATTGGGAGTGCAGAGTCTTATCCATTGCGCCAGCAGGGAAGTCCCCAGTACTCTGTTATATACTAGTACTAAATATATGTAAAGCCTGTGACCTAGCAACTCTGCTCTTTGTTATGTATATGTACAGAAGATTTAGTGATTATGTCAGGGAAAAGATAGGTAAAAGAATGTTCGTAGCAGCAGTACTTCAAAAAGCGTCAAACTTCTAGATATAACACAAATGTCCATCAGTTGTAAATTTGATAGATAATTTGTGTTATGGTAATACAGTGGGATACTAGGCAAAACACTTATGGTGATAGATGTCAAAATGTTGGTCCCCTTGTGGGTCTGGGGGCCTGTTGGGGTGCTGGAAATGTTCTATATCTTGATCTGGGTGGTGGTGAAACGTGTATGTATGTGCGTGTGTGTATATAAACACACGTATGTGTGTGTGCGTGTGTGTGCACACATGCTTAAAATTTTTTTCTGAGCTGTGAATGTATTTATATATTTTACTGTATGCATTTCATAACATAGTAATAAAATGTGAGAATAGATTTATGTATGTGTTTCATTTTGGAAACATAAACACAGATGCACAGCCTAGAAACTTATGAAAATCCTTCTGAAGAACAAAGTTGAAGAGACAGGGAAGGAGATGGAACTTCCCTGAGTTTGTCTTTTCATGTAGTTTTAATTTTTGAATAACATTGATGTTTTAAGTATTCAAACAATAAAATTACATCAGTAAGGATGGAAACAGTTTTTAGGAGATAGTAGCAGAAACAGAGGTGTTGTTGAGTAATTTCATCTTCTGGTTTGCAGCTTCCAGCCTCCCTTGGCATTGGTTTGGGGTCATATGACTAATACTGGCCAAAAAGCTTTAAGAAGAAGCCTTTGGGCTAGAACAGAAGAGGTGATTTTATTCCTCCATGTGTTCTCTTCCTTTGTTTGGCAGTCATAGAGGTCACATGCTGACAGCATGGAGCCAGAGGACGGATTCATCCCTGTATCTCTGAGTCACCAAGTGGAGCACAGCTGCCCTGAACTTGTGTTTCGAGAGTGAGAGTGAGTCTCGGCTTTCATGTGGGGACTTGCTTGTTGCCTCGGCATAGCCTAGAGAAGATGTAAAATTGAGATGATTTGTTGAGAGTGAGGAGATATAGTGGCTATTTTAGGGACGTTGGGGAGAGTGAGATAAAGGTTTTCTATACTCTTCAGAAGAGTCAGAATAGAACATTTATAGACGGTTAGAGCTGGAAGAAAACTAGAGACATTATCCTTTTCTTTTCATTTTAAAGACAAAGAAACTAGGACCAGAGGGACTAATGATTTTGTCACCATCACATAACAGGTTAGTGGTGGAGACAGGATTACAACCCTCATTTCTGAGACCTTGAGAATAGTCTCAGGGTTAGGCTACAACTACTTTACAGAGCAGCTAAACATTTGCTTTAGGATATCGTGAACTTCACTTCCCTGGTGAAGGTTCTAGATGGCAATAGAAGTTATCTGAGCCCCTGTCAATTGTTTGCCCCCAACTATGAAGTCACAACAGAGCCCCCCTTTCATTTCCACTTAACTGCCCTTCCACCTAGGCAGTCCACTATGGGTGACTTGGGAAAATCAGGAAATATGCTTCACAAGAAATGGCACTTGTACTTTTTACCCTTTACCTCTTATTGTTTGGATTATTTTTTGTGATTTGAATCACTTGTGTAAACAAAGTAGACACAAAAGTAAAACGTCCTTGTTGAGAGTTTTGCTCCTCCATCTTTGATGTTTTCTGGGTGGACAGGCCCTTTCTCCCCATTTGTAAGAGGAAGAATAAGAAATGCTGTGGCATGGTTGGAACGAATGTCTAGAGGGCCCAGGTTATTTTGTTACAAATGTATTCTTTTGACTATAAAATCTCTTTCTGCTTCAGCAGTGCTCAAGAGTGGGTGACCAGCCATAAGCCTCCCTTACCCTCCATAATTTCTATCTTTGATTCAGTAACTTCCCTCTTGTATCTTTCTCAGGCTCATATCCTGACTGCCCACCTCCCACCTCCATTTCTGAGCTGTGGGCATCACTAATGTGGACACTTCCTCACCTTTCTTTTCTACACTCTGACCCTGGGGATTAAAGGAGGTCATTGTCACATCATCATTGGCCAGCCAATCAGGTGGGCACCTCCCTCCAAGGACCTCCTTGTGCCAGAGGAGTTCTCAGCCTGCTTCCGTGGAAGGAGGGAGCCACGAAGGAGGCCTGGTGTAAGTCCAAAGATGATAATTACAACATGGATTGTGTACATTCTCGCCCGGAAAGGTGTCGGGTTCCCCTTCCCACCGAAAGTCAGTTCGGTAAGTGGGGCTGGTGGTAGCCACGTGGAAAGTGTGTCAGGTATCGTTTCCCCTCTGAGCCCCTGCTGCACTTCTGGAGAGAAGATCTCACAGTGCTAACTGTGAATAATGGAGGAGGGGCTGGGTCTCTCTGTATTCTGAGGACATCGACTTACCACTTTGTTGCAGGACGTGGAAGTTGTGGAGAGCGAGGCTGTGTCTGTAGTACAGCACTGGTTGAAAAAGGTGAGTGAGATTCCTCTGGGACTCAGGGTACCACAGATTGTAGAGGGCTGGCCTCAGTGGGTGCAGGGAGCTGTACGTCCCTCCCCCTACAACCAGGAAACCCAAGCTCATTGCCCACCAGCCTGCCTAGAGCCGTGTCTGATCCACCACATGTCCGGAAGGACCCGGGCTGTCCCCTCGCCAGAGACGGGCTGGCGTCACCACCAGCCCCGCCCTGCTTCTCAGGCGCACGGGAGGGGAGGGGGTTTCAGATGCGTGGCCCCACTGCAGGGTGTCTCAGGAGGACCTTGGGCCCATGACTTACTGAGTCCCTGGAATTCCACAGGAAGGTAGCAGTAGACGAGCTAATTGCAGGAACTGTGCGATACAGCGTGTTTGTGTGGGCACGCATGTGTGTGTTGTGATGGGGAAGAAGAAACGGGAAAAGGAAGAGGAGGGAGAATAGGGGCCAGATAGAGTGACACTTTCTGAGGGAAATTGCTTGTCTTTCAGACTGAAGAAGAGGCTTCCCAGGACATAAAGGAGAAGATGTCCACCAACTGCCCTCCCACGCATGGCCAAGATGTACATGTGACCAGAGACGAGGTAATGGAACCTTTGAGCCGCCCATCCTGGGGAGGGGGCAAGGGGAGGGGAAGGGGGAGGTGGGTCCTACTGCAAAGGGTCCTGGGCAAGTGGGCAGAGCTTGTCCAGGCTGGGCTCCACCCTGGCCGTGGGGTCCTTGCTGGGCAGTAACCACTGGACTCCACCCGGATTTCCTAGGTGAAGCACCACCTCTCAAAGTCTGGTTTGTTAACAAACCAGAGTCAGGAGGTCCTGGAGGAAAGAACAAGAATCCAGTTCATAAGATGGAGGTAAAGCATCTCATCTGCCCCAAGCTAGGCATGCTGTGGGGAGGGGGAAGCAGAGAAAGCACAAGCCCCCCTCTTTGGGATTACTGGCCAACACAAACCCTCGGCCCTCCTTCTCTAGAGACGTTGACTCCTTTGAGTTTTTCAGCCTTACTTTGGGGTCTCTTTTTTTTTTTGTATGCGTTGAATCTTCGTTGCGGTGTGCGGGCTTCTCATTTCTCATTGCGGTGGCTTCTCTTGTTGCGGAGCACGGGCTCTAGGCATGGAGGCTTCAGTTGTTGTGGCACCCAGGCTCAGTAGTTACGGCTCGCAGGCTCTAGAGCGCAGGCTCAGTAGTTGTGGCACATGGGTTCAGTTGCTCCGCGGCATGTGGGATCTTCCCAGACCAGGGCTCGAACCCGCGCTGCCAGGGAAGCCCTTGCTTTGGGGTCTTAAGGGAGTATTTTTGCTATTTTGAAAGCCCAGCTCATTGCTAAATTTTAAAATGACTAGAGGGGTTGGAAAACTGGGCTTGCTTACCATTTCTTAAATGCTTCTGAATAAATTTCATATTTCTGTTGTTTTTGCACTTGATTTGTCCAGAAGTGGCTGCACTTTAAAGAGACCTACTAGAGAATGGACTTGAGGATGTGGGGAAGGGGAAGGGTAGGCTGTGACAAAGTGAGAGAGTGGCATGGACATATATACACTACCAAATGTAGAATAGATAGCTAGTGGGAAGCAGCCGCATAGCACAGGGAGATCAGCTCGGTGCTTTGTGACCACCTAGAGGGGTGGGATAGGGAGGGTGGGAGGGAGGGAGACGCAAGAGGGAAGAGATATGGGAACATATGTATATGTATAACTGATTCACTTTGTTATAAAGCAGAAACTAACACACCATTGTAAAGCAATTATCCTCCAATAAAGATGTTAAAAAAAAAAAAAAGAAAATAGGCTCATAAAGTGCAAAAGCCAAAGCCCTCGTCTTGGGCGGAGGTGAGAGGAGGTTTCTCAGCCCTGAGGCTAGAATTCTGTGCTCCACAGTAGCTGCTTTGTCAGCCCCAGCCTGCACAGACCATCTACACTGCCACCACCTCTCCTGGCTCTGAAGAGCAAGACTCCAGGCAGGGGAGCTGGGCCTGGAACCTGGCTCACTGCTTTGGCACACGCTTCCCTGCCTCCTTCTGGGATGGTCTCTTTTCCCAGTAGAGTCATTGTGGGATTCCACTGGGCTTCCCCCCGCTGTGAAGGAGCCCCCTCTCATCTCTGGACTTGACTTCCTTTCTGTGCCCCCATCGCCAGCTTTGCTGTCTCCTATCAAGGAAGATATGTTTCTCAAGAAATTTGTTTTTGCTTCAAGATGTACAGTTTTCCTGTGTTTACCCCTTCCAGTGGCATTAGCATTTTAAAAGAGGATTCAAATGCTCAAGAATTGCATAAGAGGAATGGTCTAATTTGAGGCCTCCCTGGGAAAGGGTCTTTTTGGATGGAAGCCGGCCAAGGTCGCCCAAATCATGAACATTGGTGACTGTCCCCCATCCACCGCCCTGCATGTGGGAGGCTTGTCCTCCCCTGACCTGGCCATGCTACCAGCTCTAGCTGTTGCAGTTCCTTGGTTTGGACAATCTGAACGTCATCCTCTGGTATTTTTTAGAGCTTGGCTGTGTAGCGTAAGTAGGTTACAGCTTTGGAGACACGGGACAGAAATCAGTCAATTTTCTACATACAAGTTCTCCACTCTGGGTATTCTGTGGAGATTTTAGACCAATAAACTCAGCCTGCTTCTCCCTCCAATCCACTGATTTTGGTATCCTCCTATTAGTTTCATTAAGTACGTAGTCAGAGTTGCATATCCCTTTATTAAGCACCACTGAATGCTCATTTATATGGTAGATGTGTACTGGCCACCTGATGTTTGCTAGGGCCTCTGGAAGAGAGAACAACATAAACCAAGTTCCCCATTTGAAAGGATACAAGTGACCTGGGTGGAGAAGCATGTGAGCACTGAAGGACATGTTGGGGACACCAGTAGGAGGGCACAGTAGGGGGCCGGGCTGCACAGGTTCTCGGCTTTGCTGCCTAGGCTTCAGAAGGGTTCCTAGCAGGACGTTCACCTGGGCTGACCCGTGTCTGGGCAGGGACTGGACACACAGGAGCCCGAGCCAGGTAGGGCCTTCCACACGGGCAGGAGCCTGGCACCTTGGCCAACCTCGTCCAGCCTCTGTGTCCCCTTCTTCTCGGAGGCATCCCCCTGTCCCCTCAGGCCCTCTGTCCTTTCTTCTCTCTCTCTTTGGGCACTGACCAGCTCCATTTTATATGAGCCATATTCCGGAGCACGTTTGGGCTGCGGGTCCTCATAGGCGGTATCAAAGCTGAACTCACAGGGAAAACCCCAAAGCACCTAGAGCAAGGCATTACCCAGAAGGCACTGTCAAGCATGGGGTGGTCCAGTGGGCACAAGAATGGTGGTCCAGTGGGCAGGCTGCTTTTCCTGGAGTGGAGGGTTTGTGAGGGTTTGTTGGGGTGTGGAGTTGGGAACGGCATGAAGTGGACTGTGGTGAGGAAGGCAAGTCCAGAACAGTGAAATAAAACAAAAACAGCAGCAAAGAGGAGCCTGCAGCTTCTTTGTGACAGAATGTTCTAGAAGGATCTCTAAACCATAGTGACTGTGGCACAATGCTGTTGATAGAGAGCTGGTGACGAAGCTGGAGAGGAATTCAGACTCCCTCTGTAACTCTAGCAAAGGCTCATAACCTCTCCGTCTCCTTGACTCTCCTTAGGACCATTTGCTACCTGCCCAGGATCATTGGGGGGCTCAGGGGTACTTGGTTAGTAAAAAGAATGCTTTGTGTTACTGATACAAGGAGGGTGAAGGTGCAGCTCAAAAGCTCATGGTGACAGGGTCAGAGCTATGGTCCCCCGTGATTCCAACCCTGGAGGTTCCACGGTGACTGGTTAGAAGAGAAGGAACCTGGGAACCCCAACGTCTGATGGTGTTTTGCAGCCATACCCGTATCTTCCAAGTGCCAAGCGAGGTGAGAAATGATGCCATGCGAGAACGGATAGAGCAGGTGAGACGAAGGTAAGCGTTTGAGAGGAGTTGATTCGTGTCCTAACTGGGGGCAGGTGGGTGGAGTGCTGCTGGCCTCTCCGTGGGTCTCCCTTAGCTCCAGCCCTGGGCCCGGCCAAGCCAGGGGCCCTTCTGGGCTGAGCGCCTCTTCCCAGGACTCAGCTCCTGGGCCTAGGCTCGGGCTGCTGGCCCACCCGGCCCTGTGCGACGGTCTGGGTCTGTGCTCTCGGGGGAGCTCTGCCGCCCTGTGGTCTCCCCACTGCCTCTCCTCTCCTCTCCTCTGTCCCCTGCAGCATATGCCATCTTACGAATGAGGCATCTCAGGAGCTTCACAAGAGCAATTCCTACTCAGACTGCTGAGAGCAGCAGGTGAGAGGGCTGACAGGTGAGGGGCCGGGCCAGAGGACGGCCTCCCTGGGCAGGGAGCCGGCGCACTGGGTGGCGCTTGAGAATACCAGTGAGGGGCCTGCACCTGGGCCACTGGGGGTCGGGGAGCAGGCAGCTGCCTGAGGCTCCTGCCACGCCTCTTAGATTTCCAGAAGGACTTGGAGTCAAGGTCAGGTTTGCGTCTCTGAGTCTTCACTGTGGGGTCGCAGACCAGTGCTTCTCAGTTGTCCACGGGCCCCGGGGTCTCAGGGGCCGGGCGGTCGAGGCTGTGGTGGGACCTGCAGCTCTGGTCTGGGTGTAGCTGCTGCTGGTCTGCTGACCCCTCTCTGAGTCACAGGGTCACACAGCACTGGGGTGGGAGGGAGGGTGCACAGGTTTTGGCCCAGCCCCCGATCAGGGCCGTGACCTTGGGCCGTGTGGCCTCTCGGCCTGCACACGGCACCAGCGGTCATGGCAGCGGCTGTTGGTGCTGCTCTGGAAGGTGGCATGCCAAGGCCAGGAGTTGCCTCTCCAGGAGGTACCTGTCCGGGAAGGGTTGCTGCACCCCTGCCACGCAGTAGAGACCATGCTGACCCTCGTGGCGGCTGATGGGGGGCCACCAGCATGCTTAGAGGAGGGCCGTGGAGGGGTATGCTAGCAGTTATTGAGCGCCTACTGTATGCCAGCTCTGCACAAGACACTTTGCCTAGGTTTCTCATCTGACCCAAATGACTGTAAGAGGAGGGTGTGGTGGTGCAGCTGTACTCACAGTAGAGGTTAGGCCACCCTGGGGAGCAGGTGATGGCTTTCTTCCAGCTCCAGCGTGGGCCATTGCTTCATGCCCTGGTGCCTGTTTCCTGACTTCAGGATGTTGCCTTGTGGACCATGGGGTCCAGCACGTGGCAAGCGCCATGTCAGTGGTTTGCTAACGTCAGCAGGGACGAGGAGTCGGGGGTGCCTGCTGGCACCCCTGTGTTTGAAGGTGCAGAGCCAGGCTCCCGCACCAGCTCTGCCTGACACCACCCCTCCTCCTCGTGGGTCTTCCCACTCCTGCATCCTGCTCTGAATGTCGAGAGCAGCGGGCTTAAGGAGGCATTGCCAGTCCTGCCTGTCAGCCTTCGCACATTTCCGTGATGCGCCCCTGGGCATTTCCCTGCCTCCCAGGTTGATGCCCTTCAGGGTCAAGGAGCTGCCTGTGTCGGAAGGATGTCCAACCCCCCTTGACCTGAGGAGCGACCACACCTGGGCAGAAAGAATCCAGTGGGTGAGCCCTTCCTTGTGACAGTGGCAGCACTGGAGTCTTCTTGCTGAACTGCTGATAAAGAGATGCACTATTTAACCACCATCCCAGCCTCTGGTGTGAGTGCTTTGCCATCATTCATTCATTGGACCCTGAGCACGTCACGGGCTTGCCTCTGGGGACACAGGCTCTCAGCCTTGCGGGGAGACAGCTGACAGGCCCCTACCATTGTGTGAAGCAGGCTAGCTGGGGCTCCTGGGGTGTTAGGGGCAGGGCTGTGCTGGGGCAGGAGGACTTCCTGGGGAAGGTGTGGCATGTCTATTTCACTCAAGTATTTTATGTTCATTTACTCCTCCTCTAGAGCACTTCCTTTCCTTATGTAGACCCATGTTTCTGACCTACATCCTTGTTCCTCCTGAAGAACTGTTAACATTTCTTGCAAGGCAGGTCTGCTGGCAACAGTTTCCTTTTGTCTGAGAAAGTATTTCCATTTCATTCTGAAGGCCAGCTTTGAAGAATACAGAAGTCTAGGGGTTTTTTTCCCCCCCAACACTTTGAATATTTTGCTTCACTCTCTTCTTGCTGGCATGGTTTCTGAAGGGAAGTTGGATGTGTTTTTATCCTGCTCCTCTCTGGGTAAGGTCCCCCCACCCCAGCTTTCAAGATTTTTTTTGTGTGTGTTTGATTTTCTACAGTTTGAATATACGTTCAGGTGTAGATGTTTTGGTGTTTATCCTGCTTGGTGTTCTGAGCTTCCTGGATTTGTTGTTTGGGGTCTGTCATGAATTTTGGAAAATTCTCAACTATTATTACCTCATATATTTTTTCTGTTCTTTTTGTTTCTTTCCTGGTGTTCCCATTACTCAAATGTTACACCTTCTGTAATTGTCTGCCAGTTCTTGCATATTCTCCTCCCCTTCTTTTCATTCTTTTTTTTTTTCTCTTTGCTTTTCCATTTGGAAAATTACTACTGACGTTTCTTAAACCTCACTGACTCTTTCCTTGTCCATGTCTAGTCTGCAGATGAGCCCATCAAAGCATTCTTCATTTCTATTTCAGTGTTTCTTATTTCTGGCATTTCCTTCTGATTCTTTCTTGGGGTTCCCATCTCTCTACTTATGTTACCCATGTGTTCTTGCATGGTGTCCACCTTTTCCACTAGAGCCCTTAGCCTATTTATCAAGGTTGTTTTAAATTCCCAGTCTGGTAATTCCAACCTCTCTGCCATGTCTGAGTCTGGTTCTGATGCTTGCTCTATCTCTTCAGAATGTATATTTCACCTTTCATCATACCTTGTAGTTTTTTGCTGAAAGCCAGGTAAGATGAATGAGATAGAGGAACTGAGGTAGACAGGTCTTCAGTGTGAGGTTTTATACTTGTCTGGTTAGGGGTCAGGCTGTGTTTACTCCTTCCAGCAGCTGTGGTGTCAGAGGCTAAAATTTCCTTTCATGTCCTTGCTTTTTGTCTTTGGGTTTCCCTAGAGATTCTCCTGTAATCCTCTAACTTGGCCTTGGTCTCAGTTAACCTGTGCGCCTGGCCTGTGACCTTCACATATGTTTCTCCCCCAACTCCTACCTCAGGAGGGACGGGAAAGTGGGAGGGGGCTACAGTTGAATATTTTCCTTCCCTCGGCCAGGTAGGCTCTGGCAAAATAGTTTTCCTTGAGAGCAGGCCTTTGTTAAGGAAAACAGAATGCTTAAGACATATTTCAAAATGGCTATTTCCCCCTCCTTTTGCTGGGAGATGGGGGTGGGGGAGGTTTCTCTGACCTTCACTGTGAGAACCTGGTGGGGTTCCTTAGGTCCTTCCTAAGACTGGCCTCCTGGACTTGTTAACTCTCAAGCCTGTCCACACTGAGTTACCAGTAGTCCATCAGCTATAGTTTAAGCCTTGCCCCCTGGCCGTGGTTCCTGGAGGTTCTGCTCTGGTACATTGTGAGTCTCTGTATCCACCTGTCTGTCTCTCCTAGTTTCAGGTCAGTGGTTTGCCCCGTGACCTTAGTTCTCTGATGGATCTGGGAAGAGTTGTTGCTCTTTGGTTTATTCAGCTTTTTCTCTTCTTGCGAGGACGGGTGAGGACTTCCAAGCTCTTTACACACAGACCAGAGACTGGAGGTACCGTCTCACATTTACTGAGTGTCTAGTAGAATAACAACCAGTGTTTGGTGACCTCTTAGCACGTACCAGAGACTATAAGCACTTAACCCAAGCAGCCCTCTGGTGTAGGTACTTTTATTATTAGCGAGGAGACCACGTAAGACCACGAGGTGGTTACCTTGACCAGAGTCACTTTGCGATAGAGGAGTGATGGAGCCCAGCCCGGCCTTCTGGCTCCAGGCCCCCCTTCCCAGCCACTTTGTGTGTGGGCCCTGGGCTGGGCTGGGCTGGGGAGCATGCAGTGAAGCAAACCCCCGTCCCTGTCCTGGTGGAACTTTTGGGTTGACAGGGGAGACAAGTTTTAGACTACATTAGTCACAATTTTCTCAACTACCATAAAGGAGTACTATGTATAATGGGAACTTGCCCTGATCAGAGAAGAGAACTGAGATTGACTTTCGCTTATTTTAAAATCATCACCTCATTTTGCAGGTGAAGAACTGGAAGTTCAGAGAGGTTAAGTGGCTTTCCTGATGCCACACAACCATTAGATGCATGGCCAGGATTGGAATGCAGGCCGTCTCAGGCCATACCACTGTGCAGTACGCTGGGGTGAGGGGTCGTTCTGGTGGACAGTAGGGGTGGTGGTGGTGACCTTGGCCAGCCCGACACTGTGGAGGGGAGGGGGTAGAGGTAGGATGGGTCCTTAGCCTCTGCCCCACTATATCTAGAGGTCAGGAATGCCTGCGCTTCCTTCCCATCACTGTCCCCTCCCAGCTTCCCTCTGCCTGTTCACGTAGCTGAGGAGGGGAGTGAGAAGAGCGGCAGTAGGACTGGCCAGGCGGGGGCTCCAGGACAGGAGGAAAAGCAGCAAGGCTGCTCTGGCTGGACAGGAGCGGAGGGAGAGGGGCCCGGGCCAGGCCACGCGGTGGGGCCCCAGCAGAGGTGGGAAGCGCAGGAGTGTTACCTGTGGAACCGGGCTGAGGTGCAGGTTGGGGGCGAGGAGCCCAGGAGGGGTCCCCAGGGAGCGAGGGGATGGGCTTGAGACAGGATGGAGGTGACCTGGTGTTGGTGGCACCTGCAGAGTAGGGAAGGAGGGATGTGGGGACAGCTGGCGACAGGGGTGCACTGTCCAGGAAGGGGTCTCATGGGGTAGGCTCAGTTTGGGTCCTGATGTGGCCTTGCATGTGATGTCCAGGAGGTGGATGGACAGACAGGGCTGGGCTGGAGGGGTGGCCCCTGAGAGTGCCTGGGGCAGGACCAGGCTGACCTTGGCGGGCAGGGCTGCAGTCCAGACCTCGGCAGGAGGATGGAGGGAGGGAAGAGGTCCACGGGCCACTCTCTGCAGTCCCAGAAGCTCTGCCTTCCCGACCTCTCCTCACGCTCCTGGGGAGGCGCCAAGAGACGCTCAGCTGGCCAGGCCTCTCACCCTCAGGCTCCTGGATCACAGTTCAGTGAAGGGACAACACCTGCTCCACAGTCCAAACTGAGCGCCAGTTCTGCCGGAAACCACCAGATGGTGCCATTTCCATGCAAAAACAGGTTTCCTGAAGGTGAAGCCTGTGTGCGACTCAGGGTTTAGATTTTATTGCCACTTGGGAAGCATGAGCAGACGGGAGGCCTTTGAGCATCTTAGTTTAATGATGACTACAGTGCACGTCCACATCCATGAACTATGGTAGGGCTACTGACTCAAATGAAGCGTCCTGAGCGTTTACGTGCAGCCGTGAGCGGCTCCCCAGGCGAACATTCTGTGGCGTCCTCAGGGGCTCAGGGTGGTGGAAGGCCGACAGGCACAGACATAACTCAGGGTTGTGTGAGCATAGACGGGAGAGCAGAGGAGGGAGTGGCCTCTGCTTGAGAGAAAGTGTGGACTTCCCTGAGAGGGGACATTTAGCAGAGGCTTCTCCAGGCTTCGGCAACGAGGAGGGGTCTTCTAGGCAGGGGACACCCCTGCGGGAAGGTGTGGAGGACAGTTAGGGACGTGGGCCTGGCCCTGAATGTTTGGAAGGCAGGTTGTGGTGGAGATCACAGCAGGAGAGGAGGCGGGTAGCCTACAGGTGTGTGCAAGAGAACCCCGTGGAACCTGCCAGGGTACCCGAGGAAAGGAGCCAGGCGTGCGTGCTGGCTGGGGGTGGGGGGCGGGCAGTGTGCCCTCGGCTCCAGCTTCAGGCACCTGGAGGAGCAGGGGCGCTGTAGCCCTCGGGAAGGAAGGGAGACCGCAGTCCTGGGCCCGGCTGGCCCGCCCTCTCGCTCAAGCACGTGGAGTGTGCGGAGCGAGGGACCTGCATTGGTGTTGTAGCCGCAGCTCCTCCAGACCCTGGGTGGAAATGAAATCATTAAGTGGCTCAGATGGAGTTTTGTTCTGTGCATGATTAACCCCAGGAGGGGAGTTTGGGAACAAATATGCCACCTCTACCTGTATTACGGGGGACTGAGCCACGGTAAATTAAAAGAAAATCACTGGCAAATTTGGGACCAGTCAGCTGTGACCAAGCCATTAGTGTAGTTAAATGAAGCTGAAAGAGCCAATAAAGGCTTTGTGGGTCATGGATCCTTCCGGGAGGGGAGGGTGGGGCGAGGGGGGGCAGGTGGGCGGGGAGTTGGTCCCCATGCTGCACATGGCGGCCTTCCCTGGGACTTGGCGGAGGTGCTGCTGGCAGTGGGATGTATGTTGTTTTCTAACGGGGAACTTAATTCTAGGAAGAGACAGGACCAAGACCCAGCCTTGGCCTCTGGTGTCTCAGAAGACAGACTGGGTCTCGGCAAAGTGGAGCCTTGGGACACGGACGTGGGAGCAGCACCTCCTGAGTCTGTCACCCAGAGTGAGGTGCGAGGGGCCCAGCGTCATGGGGACCCCCAGGACGGAGGCCTAGCCTGTGCCCTGGATGTCCACCGAGAGCTGGGGTGGCTCTGGTCCATGCCCAGAGGAGGGTGTTGGACGCCCAGCCAAACCAGGAGCTGAATGTGGGGCGCCAGACAGGGAGGGGATGGGCTCCCGCCTGTGCAGGCGAGTTCTGCAAGCTCCTAGACCACTCCAGGGTGCAGGGTGCGGGCGCCCGTGGCTGGAGGGCAAAGCGGGAGCTGGGCTTGGTTCTGTCAAGGAGGGCGGGCCCCAGGCCTGCAGGTGCAGGGGCCCCAGTCAGTGGGCTTTGCTGGGGTGGGGAAGCCTGGGGGGTTCGAGGGGAAGATGGCAAAGGCTGTCTGTGCGGCTGAGCTGCCCTCCCTCTGCTTCGCGGTAGCACTGGGAGGGCGGCCGGCTCAGGTGCTCCCCCCGCCTGTGGAAGGGATGCCCTGCTGGGCCTCAGGCGAGAGTGTGGGCCTCCAGGTTTGCAGTGCCATTTCCTAGTGCTCCCCTCGGAGCCTCCACCCTTGCGGGGCTGTCACTTGGGGCGCCCTCCTAAGGCAGCTCTCTGTGGGTGGGCCTGGAGGCCCGCGAATGAAGGGCTTGGTCCCAGGAGGAGCTGTGTGGTGTGCGGGGCCCCCGAGCCAGGAGCTCCCGCCTTCCGGCGGGGGGAGATGGCAACCTGTCACTCCCAGAGGGACTCTCAGCCACTGCCCCCAGGAGTTGGTGCTGGACAGTGGCAGGCCCTGGGTGCATCTAAAGATGCTGGGGCGCCAGACAACGTCTGGTGAAAATAAAGCTGTTGGGAGCGCTTCTGGGAGCCGGTGTGTGAGGGGTGTGTTTTCAGACCCACGCATGGTCGAATCAGGCTGGCCCCTCAGGTGGGTGAGGTTTGCTAGCTCCACGGGCTCTGGAGACCTGCCTTGGGGACCAGCTGGACCCGGGGACGCCCCACACCCTGGGGAGGGACCTTCTCTGGGCCCGTGTGCCAACTGAGGAAAGGTACTTCCTCTGGCCTTGAGCTCCCTTGGGGTCTGGGGAGAGAGGCACCAGGCTTAGCCTGCTCCAGGCGGGAGGGTGATGCGGTGTCCTGTGTCCAGCAGAGGGTGATGTTGCCCTGGTATTGCCAACGGCCGGTGCCTCTGATCACACTGTCCACCACGTAGGGCACACCAGCTTCCAGCACCTCCGTCAGCACCTGCACTCAGCTCCTCTGCCCACTCGGGGCCCCTTGTCTGGGGAGCAGGCAGAGGACCTCAGGCCTTAGTTTTATGGGGGAGGAGGCCCCTTGCTCTGTTTGGCTGCACAGGCAGAGGTTGGAGGAGGGCGGTCACCTTTCTAGTCCACAAAGCCCAGTCCCTGCCTGCACGCCACTCGGGGCTTCCAGGGCCCCCTTCACGAGGGGAGGGATGGGGGCTACGCAGGGCATAGCAGCCAAGGAAGGAGCGTCACTGTGAACAGTGCTGGGCCTTTGGAGTCCCTTTTCAGGACCTAAGTCCTGTGTCCACTTTGTGCGAAGCTGGTGGGCGTCAGAATCCCACCAGAGTGCCAGGGCACTTGTTAACAGTGGACATTGCTGAGCACCACCCGACTCATTTTACTGGGTGGCCTGGGGAGGGAGCCCAGGAACCTGCATTTTTATGAGGCCCATGCAGGTGGTTCTGAGACAGCTGTCCTCAGGCCCTTTGTTGGCAGAAGAGAATCTGGGGACTCCTGGGTCAGCCTGGGAGGGAACGTGCTGCTCTTGTTGCTGCCTCCTCTACGCGGTCTTTGGCCAATTAGCATCTTTGGCCAATTAGCTGGTGACCACCCAGGGGCATCCTGCTCTGCTTTGGTCCCAGAATTAACAAAAGGGAGAGAAACAGAGACAAGTCATGCAGAGCGTGGTTCCCCCGGGCCCTCTTCAGCTCTAGTCCCTTCCACACCCTCACTTTCCTGCCTCTCTCACCTTTCATCCCCCGCCTCCATCCAGGGCCCCTTAGGTTTCTAGCGCTTTCTGAGTACTTCCTGGAGGGGGTTGTCTCTACTTCCTGCAGGGGAGACGCTCAAGTGTCAGCCTGGGGTGTGTGCGTTTCTCTACGCGGGTCTCCTGTCATCAGGACCAGTGAGGCCTTGGGAAGCAAAGGGTGCACCCAGGTGCTTTCCTTGGGGCTGGCACTGTTTCGGCTGCCTTTTATGGGGCCATTGCCAGCTCTTGGGGAGGGGGGCGGGCCACAGCACTGAGTCCCTGCTCTGCCTTTGCTGGCTGTGTGGCCATGGCTGAGTCCCTTAGCTCCTCCAGCGGTGGGCTGTCCCCTCTGTCAGGTGCGAGTGTCCCTCTCAGGGTGGCGGTATCAGAGGTGGCAGAGCCAGCACGCAGTCTGTGCTGTGTGGCCTCCCGCCCCTCCCTGCCCTCCGCTGCTCCAGCATGTGCAGGAGTCCTCGGGCAAATCAGCCCAGGTGTCTACACCCCCTTCCCCGCACTGCCCTGGGGGTGGGACTGTCGAAGCCCTGCCCAGAACCGATGGTGGTCGTGTTGTTGGAGCGGGGAAAGCAACTGTGATTTGATTGGTACTTTCTCTCCCTCCTGCTCTCTGTGCCTGGCCAGGACTCTGGGGTCCAGCTGGTCTTGGGTCTTGGCTCTGAGACCTGGGTCCGGTCGCCTGGCCTTGGGAGCCACGTAGGAGTCCCTCAACAAGGTGTGTTGAGGGACTCGAAGACTGGGCTGACTGTGGCCTTGGGCTCATGGGTAAAATGGGAGTCAAAGTAACTCTGAGCAGGGCCAGAGCAAGGCACCTGCAGCTTCTGATGGTGTCCTGCACGCCGCTGAGATCCCAGGGATGTGGATACAGTCAGTGCAGCACAGAAACAATGGTAGCTTTCCCTTGCTTCCAACTCTCAGGGGTCTTTTTCATCAGAAAAGCTGTGTTTCCATCTAGGCATCCACCACCCTGGGCTTTGAAGGAGTGGGGAGAAGCCTGGGGGATGTTGTCAGTGACCAAGCGTAATTTCGCGACAGGCAGAAAGGCCCACGAGAGGAGAGGAGGAAGCTGCACTGTGGGTCGAGGCGGCCTCCCTGCCAGACCCCCAGATCTGAGACCCTCCCAGCTTCAACCCCAGGACCCTCCAGGTTTTGCATCGGGAAGTTCGGTTTGGACAAACGTTCCTCAGTGAGCAGGTGGTGGGCAGGATTGTATGTATGTCATTCCCGTCTTTCTTTGGTTCGTGCATTTCTTTACTTCCCAGAGTTATTGTGAATGATGAGATGGGGCCTCCAGTTTCTCCTAATCCACACCCCATGCCCATTAGGTCAGACCCAACCCTCCCAGATGGTGAGGGCCCTGCTTGTCCACACGCCAGTGGGCTGTCCTGCAGGCTTCATCCTTTCCTACGACTCGGTGTGGACCTTGGGTCTTCAGGCTGGAATGCCCCCCACCCCAGTCCCTGTCCTGGACATTCCACTCGCCCTTTGAGGCCCAGCTCAAATGCCACATCCCCTAGAAATGTTTCCTCTTTCTCCTTGCTCCTAATTTGCTAATAGGATCATGTTTAGTTCCATATCTCACTGTCTCTTTCTTTAGCATAATTTCTTTTCATACTGTATTTAAATTTTTTTTTTTTTTTTCATTTGTGGTCCTGTCAGACTTGCTAGATGGTAAGATTCTTTAGGGCAAGATTGATGTTTTGTTCATCTTCGGTAGGTGCCCAGTAGGGGCTGAGCGGATGCAGTGCAGCCTAGCCGACCCCCTGGAGATGCAGACCCTGGCTGGCCCACACCCTGTCTGCGGTACTGACCCCTGCGTCTCTCCACAGTGCCCCTACCCACCACCGCCCCCGGGCGTGGAAGGTCTGACGTACAGACCGTGGGCCTCCTCTCCGAATGGAATCTCTCATGGGTGTGTGAGGCCCGAATGAACCCCAGTGGAGGAAGCATCTCCCCAAGGTCACTGGGGTGAGGGTCCCTGTAGCGATGAACAGCCTTGGGGGCCGTCCTCTGGGATTGCTGTTTACATTTGTCACTGAACACGAAAGGCCATCTAAGGAACACAGAGACTGATAGAGCAGATGGGCATGAACAGCTCTCGCAGACTTCCTCCTCTCAGGGGCCTCTCTCGTTCTCTCTTCCTGTCACCTTCAGCATCACAGGCCCCATCAGGGCTCCTGCTCTGTTGCCAGGAGTAAGCCCTCTCCTGCTCTTCACGGACTGGGTACAATGACAACAAATACAGGCAAAGAGGCAGAGGAGTGCCCCAGAGAAGGACCCTCGGTGTGGGGTCTTGCGAGTTTTGGTTACTTGGACATGATCCCCTGAGTACGGGCCCAGTTCCCTCCTATCCCCCCACCCTCGGTCACCGCAGGTGCTGCTGGACGTGAGCGGGTGGCTGTGTGAGTGGCCTCCTCCATCACTGCGGGACGTCTCTGACCCTAGGAGTCCTCTTTGAATTGTATTTCTTAGAATTTAAGTTTTCCTGTGGTAGAAAGAACACCAAACTTGAAGTCCCAGCTCTGTTACTTTCCAAATGTGTCTAATCAAGGGCAAGTGGCTTAATTTCTCTGAGATTCATTTAAAACATTTAAAGAATACACACACACACACACACACACACACACACACACACACAGATTTCTGCTCTGCCTGCCCCGTAGGGGGTTGGGAGGCAGTCTGAAGACTGAAGCAGGGCTCTGAGCTGCTGAGAGCAGGCACCTTCCCAAGGACAGGGACGACCGCCCTGTCACAGCTGCCTCTCCAGCAGCAGCCGGGTGCTGGGCACGGGCAGGTGTTGAGGAATGAACGAACGAAGGCCCCGGAGAAGGGTCCAAGCTGGATGCGAGGCTGTGAACGTGGTGGGTGACGACAGAGAGGGTGGCAGCTTGGAGTCCATTTTTCAGGAGATGTGAGGACAGCTGGCTGAGGGACAGTGTGTCTGGAGCGGACAGTGGGTGGGGTTCCGTAAATTCCCCCAAGGCTTCAGCTGCATCCCCTTACATCTCACTGGCCAGGAATGGCACAGGGGAATTCAGGTTCTGTGATTGTGTCAGGGCAGTGGGTGGCTCATCCCTGGGCCTGGCTGCATGGCTGTCCCCCCAAATGAGGTTCTGTTACGGGAAAGAAGAGTGGAGGTGGCGGCTGGATGGGCGGCATGCAGCGTCTGTTTCAGGACGGGGAGAAGAGAGCGTATGTGTCTGTGGCTACGGCCGCTCTCTGTAGGGTGGGGTGGCGCCGGGGCAGGAATCTGCCCGCGTGTCCAACTGTGGTGAAGGGGGCAGCAGGGGATGGCGGCAGCAACCCTGGCTATTAGCCGGCGGGGCTCTGGTTCCTGTCCCGCTGGAGGCTCGTTTGTGACTTTGTGCTGTTAACTTCTTGGAGTCTTTATAAATTTTTAAATTTTATTTTGAAAGGATCATTTGTTGTGCTGACTCCCAGGGTTAATGCTGATGGTGACGGTAACGATCATCACAGCAGCAATAGGTAACACCTACTCAGCCTTTGCTGTAAGCTCGGTCATATCGTTCACTTCTCTCAACAGCCGTACGCTGTTGTGCTGCCAGTACCCACGCTTCACAGAAGACGAGTCAGACACGGGGAGGTGAAGACACTGGCGCAAGATGGTAAAGGTCGTACACGGAGGGGCCAGGACTGTAGCCTATACTCTGTGGCTCCCAGCCTGCTCATTTAACCATTAAACACCGCCTCTAAGTGCGTGAGATTATTATGAGGATGAAGCATGAGAGCAGCAGTGATGACTCCTGTTGTCTGTTGAGCACATTTTGTTTGCCAGGCACTCTTACAGGATCTGACTTAAGAGTGGTGGGTAAAAGGAGGTCCTAGCTCTTCCTTCTAGTGAGGGCAGGGGGTGGACAGTAAGCAAACTGATAGATAGATGATAGATAGTTAGACAGGTAGATGGACAGATAGATGGATGGATAGATAGGTAGATTGTTAGATAGGCAGGTAGGTAGGTAGGTAGATAGGCAGGTAGGTAGGTAGGTAGATAGGCAGGTAGGTAGGTAGGTAGATAGGTAGGTAGGTAGACAGGCAGGTAGGTAGTTAAGTGGATAGATAGGTGGATAGTAGATAACTGGTCTGGTGACGCTCTATGCCTTGTAGGGAAGAAAAGAAGAAAGAAGAGAGAGGGAGTGACTGGAAATTGCTCTTTTATGTGACACAGCCCTGGGTGGCCTTGCTGCAAAGGTGAATGTTGAGGACGGACTGCATGATGTGAGGAAGTGAGCCCCGGACGTCTGGGGAAGAAGGTTCCAGGCAGAGGCCCCAAGGCACAAGTGGGCTTGGCCTGTCCACGGAACCGCTGTATGGCTGGAGCGGGGTGAGCAGAATGGCAGAGGACGTGGGAGATGGCAGCGTCCACTGGGAGATGGACAAGGCCACGCAGCTAGTTTGGAGAGTGGGGACGGATGGCGCAGGAGGAGGCCGTGAGGATGTCCCGGGTCAGGTGAGGTGGGCCTTAGCCCTGACTGCGATTCTGCTCCTCCCTCCTAAGGTAAAAGCTTAAGGCAGCGGCAGAATGACTCGATCAGCTTTGCATCTTAGAAGATCTCTTGGTGCTTCTGTGATCCAGTTTCTCATCTACTAAGTGAAGACAGTGACAGCTGTGCTGCCAAACCTTATAAGATTTTGTCGCGATCAGATGAAATGGTGGAGAAGGGCCGCGTGGAGCTGTGACGCGCGGCGCAGGTGCCCGCTGCTGCTGCAGGAGTTGGGCTCGCTGCTCATTGCTGCAAGGCTTCCCTTTCTCCAGACCAGTGGCCAGATAAGAGTCTCAGTCTCAGAACTCGAAGAGCGCTTTTCCCATGGATTGTTTCACTTACTGTTTATACCTTGTCCAGAGCGGTTGAAACGATTGTCCTTCCCATTTAACAGATAAGGAAACTGAGGCTCGGAGAAGTCCGAGAGGTTAATACACAGCTACTAAGTGCTGGGGTGGGTTTTCACCCAGCACTGCCTGATTCTAGATTCAGTTCCCGAGAAGAGGCTGCTAGGTGCTGTGGAGGTGGGCTGTGGAGAGGTGGGTGGGAGGTCAAGGGTTAGACTTAAAATTTGGTTGTATGTGCGCAGACTGGATCTACTTGGAGTGACAACTGCTGTTACGGTCACACACACAGTCCCTGGGAAAGAACACAGCATCGTAGACAGCACAGATTAATACACAATAGAAATTGCTGAAAATAGTCCAAGCAGGTGCTAGCTATAGCACAGAAAGCTTAGCAAAATAAGGTGCAGTCCTAACATACCAGCTGATGGCAATTAAATGCAGAAGACAAAAGAACAACCTAGTTCAGCTAAGATCTGAGAGCCTAGCTCTGTGACAGTGGCCACTGAGAAAGAAAAGCGTGCACAGTGGGGAGGGGTGCAGGGGTGGTGCTTCCACCCACCAAGAGACTCCCCCCAGCCCCCTAAGCCAGAGGAGCCAGGAAGGAGCCACAAGTGTCTCCAGGAATCTCACCCCAAGCCCCACTGGTCTACACTCTTAAGGAGTTCCTGGTGTTCTTTGAAAACTGAAGTCCCTGGGGCTTTTGCTTTGCTTCTGGAAGTGTCAGAGGGCTGGGGAATTCTGCGAGTGTCCGGCCCATGATGGGCAACCTGGCAAAGAACATCTCCACAGTCGTCACTTAAGGCAGCCCTTGCCTCCGGGCAAGACTTTCCTCCACTTGAGGCAGTGTGCATCTGGCCACTCTCAGAGATTGCAGAGAAGGGCCTTCTGTAGCCTTGATGTTTCCTGCTGACACAGAGACTCACTTATTCCTCTTGTTCATTCTTCGTCTACTGTCCTGCCTCTAGTCCTTCTCAGGAGAGCACATGGATGCTGAGTTTGCATGCTCGTGGGGAACAGAGTGCGGCCGGAGTCGGGGTGAAGAGCAGAAGGGAAGGGAGCGGGGACGAGCGCAGGGCCGCGCTCACTGCAGTTCAGGGCCACAGACGTGGGGGCGTCCCTGGTACGCCTTTATCAGCATTACCATGCAGTATTCCCCGCCGGCTTTGTCTTTGCTTTGCACTTTATCAATACCTCCAGCGGACCCTGCTGTCCCTTTCTGTGGGTTTATTAATATTGCCCTATGATCTATGGGTAGCTGCCATGCTTTATATTCCAGCCCCATCCCAGCTTCTCCAAACTCAGACACCATATTTAATTAGATTTTCTCCTTGGCTCAGGCAAACAGAAATTGAACTCCCAGTATATCTCTATTGCTCTGGAGCCCGGGCCTGACAGAAGCAGACAGCTCTCTTTCCCTCCCCGGCTTCCTCCACCTCGTCCCCTCCAGTCCTCCTCTGACACTCATATTCCAGCACAAGCCCATTTCTAGGTTCATTCTTTGGCCCCAAACTCTGAAATTCATCCTCACATCACCCCCTGCCATTAAAAAATGACCCATGCGCTGAGGTTTCGCTGCTCTGTTTGATCTCCCTCCAGACTTTGGGCAAACCTGAGAGCTGACGGGTGGGCAGAGAATGGAAGAGACGGAGGGGCGGAGGGCTGTCTTGCTCTGGATGCCAAGCTGACGGGTGGTTCTGCCTGAAATCGAGGAGACATGTGAGATGTCCTTTCAAGATGACTCCACCCTTAGAAAAGTCTTAGGGAAAAGTCACTTTACTGTGTTACAACTTTTCCATGTGGAAAATGGAGAACACAACAAGAATTGGGCTTTATTGAAGTTATGAAGAATGAAGATGTCTGATCTTACTTTCTGTCAACAAAATGTGAGGGGACGGAGAGGGGTTCAGAAGAGATGTAGAGAGGAGAGCTCCCAAGATGACCGAGTAGGAAGACCTGAGCTCACCTCCTCTCACAGACTCGCCAAAACAACAAGCAGAGATGATAAAAATGGGAACCTACCAGAAAAGATCGTCTACAACTAAAGGTATAAAGAAGGAACCACAATGAGATGGGTGGGTTGGGAGGAGCCATGTAGTCAAGTCCCACACCCCCAGGTGGGTGACCCATAAACAGGAGAATATTGCAGAGGTTCTTCCTGAGGAATGAGGGGTCCAAGCCCAACATCGGGCTCCCCAGCCCAGGGGTCCTGCTCAGGGAAGATGAGCCCCCAGAATGTTTGGCTTTGAAGGGCAGCAGGGCTTCTTTTGGGAGACCCAGAGGGCAGTGGGAAATAGAGACCCCACTCTTAAAGGGCACACAGAAAATCCCACGTGCTCCGGGACCCAGGGCAGAAGCAGTAATTTGAAAGGAGCCTGGGTCAGACCCAACGCTGTTCTTGGAGAGGCTCCCAGAGAGGCAGGAGGCCACTGCAGCTCCCCTGGGACACAGACACTGACAGCAGCCATTTATGAGAGCTCCTCCTACCACATGGACACTGGTGCTGGCGAGTGTCATTGTGGAATCCTCCCTCTTGGTTATTAGCCCCGGACCCAGCCCCATCTCCATCCAACAGCCTGTAGCTGCCAGTGCTGGGACGCATCAGGCCAAGCAGCTAACTGAGCGTGGACACAGCCCCACCCACCAGCAGACAGGCTGCCTTAAGATACTCTGAGCCCATAGCTTCCCCTGGACACAGCCCTGCCCACCAGAGGGCAGGAACCAGCCCCAGAATATGATCCTGGGGCCCTGCCCACCAATGAGCCTGCTCTAGTCTCAGGACCAGCCTCACCCACCAGCAGGCTGACACCAACCCCAGGAAAACTGAAGCCCCACAGCCACCAGCAGGCCAGCACCAGCTCTGGGAACAGCTTGGCCCTGGCTCCATCCAAAAGCAAGCCAACAGAAGTTTCAGGACCCCACAGCAGTCAGCTTGCCCCAACAGAAGGGTCCATGCAGCCCACACAGGGGCAGCCTTAGAGCATATGGCTTTGGAGACCAGAGGGGAGTGGGCCGCTGGGACCCATAGGATGTCTCCTACAGAAGGCCACTTCTCCAAAGTCAGGAAACAGAACCAACCTACAGATACATAGAAATAAAAACAGCAAGTTAGGCAAAGTGAGACAACAAAGGAACATGTTTCACAAGGAGGAACAAGATAAAACCTCAAAAGAAGAACTAAGTGATGTGGAGCAAGGCAGTCTCCCTGAGAAAGAGTTCAAGGTAATGATTATAAAGATGATCAAAGAGCTTTGGGAACAGAATGGATGAACAGAGTGAGAAGTTAGAAGTCTTTAACAAAGAGTTAGAAAATATAAAGAACAACCAGAGATGAAGAATACAATAACTGAAATGCAAAATGCACTAGAAGGAATCAACAGTAAACTAAATGATACAGAGGAACGGATCAGTGAACTGGAAGACAGAGTAATAGAAATCACTGACGCTGAACAGAAAAAAAAAGAATAAAAAGAAATGAAGACAGTACGGAAGACTTCCAGGACAACATCAAGTGCACTAATATTCACATTATAGGGGTCCCAGAAGGAGAAGAGGGAGAGAAAGGGGCTGATAACATATTTGAAGAGATAATAACTGAAGACTTCCCTAACCTGGGAAAGGAAACAGTCACCCAAGTCCAGGAAGTGCAGAGTCCCATACAAGATCAACACAATGCCAGGACACATTGTAATCAAAGTGACAAAAGTTAAAGGTAAAGAGAGACTATTAAAAGAGTCAAGGGAAAAGCAACAAGTTATATATGAGGGAACTCCCATAAGGCTATCAGCTAACTTTTCATCAGAAACTCTATAGGCCAGAAGGCAGTGACAAGGTAAATTTAAAGTGATGAAAGGGGAAAACCTACAACCAGGTATTCTGTACCCAGCAAGTCTTTTTTTTCTAATTAAAAAATTTTTTTTAATTTAATTTATTTTTTTATACAGCAGGTTCTTATTAGTCATCAATTTTATACACATCAGTGTATACATGTCAATCCCCATTGCCCAATTCATCACACCACCACCACCCTCACCCCCCACCACTTTCTCCCCTTGGTGTCCATACGTTTGTTCTCTACATCTGTGTCTCTATTTCTGCCCTGCAAACCAGTTCATCTGTACCATTTTTCTAGGTTCCACATATATGCGTTAATATACAGTATTTGTTTCTCTCTTTCTGACTTACTTCACTCTGTATGACAGTCTCTAGATCCATCCACGGCTCAACAAATGACCCAATTTCGTTCCTTTTTATGACTGAGTAATATTCCATTGTGTATATGTACCACATCTTCTTTATCCATTCATCTGTTGATGGGCATTTAGGTTGCTTCCGTGGCCTGGCTATTGTAAATAGTGCTGCAGTGAACATTGGGGTGCATGTGTCTTTTTGAATTGTGGTTTTCTCTGGGTATATGCCCAGTAGTGGGACTGATGGATCATATGGTAATTCTATTTTTAGTTTTTTAAGGAACCTCCATACTGTTCTCCATAGTGGCTATATCAATTTGCATTCCCACCAACAGGGCAGGAGGGTTCCCTTTTCTCCACACTCTCTCCAGCATTTGTTGTTTGTAGATTTTCTGATGATGCCCATTCTAACTGGTGTGAGGTGATACCTCACTGTAGTTTTGATTTGCATTTCTTTAATGATTAGTGATGTTGAGCTCCTTTCATGTGTTTGTTGGCAATCTGTATATCTTCTTTGGAGAAATGTCTATTTAGGTCTTCTGACCATTTTTGGATTGGGTTGTTTGTTTTTTTAATATTGAGCTGCATGAGCTGTTTATATATTTTGGAGATTAATCCTTTGTCCATTGATTCGTTTGCAAATATTTTCTCCCATTCTGAGGGTTGTCTTTTCGTCTTGTTTATGGTTTCCTTTGCTGTGCAAAAACTTTTAAGTTTCATTAGGTCCCATTTGTTTATTTTTGTTTTTATTTCCATTACTCTAGGAGGTGGATCAAAAGAGATCTTGCTGTGATTTATGTCAAAGAGTGTTCTTCCTATGTTTTACTCTAAGAGTTTTATAGTGTCCGGGCTTACATTTAGGTCTCTAATCCATTTTGAGTTTATTTTTGCGTATGGTGTTAGGAAGTGTTCTAATTTCACTCTTTTACGTGTAACTGTCCAATTTTCCCAGCACCACTTATTGAAGAGACTGTCTTTTCTCCATTGTATATCTTTGCCTCCTTTGTCATAGATTAGTTGACCATAGGTGTGTGGGTTTATCTCTGGGCTTTGTATCTTGTTCCATTGATCTGTGTTTCTGTTTTTGTGCCAGTACCATATTGTCTTGATTACTGTAGCTTTGTAGTACAGTCTGAAGTCAGGGAGGCTGATTCCTCCAGCTCCTTTTTTCCCCTCAAGACTGCTTTGGCTATTTGGGGTCTTTTGTGTCCCCATACAAATTTTAAGATTTTTTTGTTCTAGTTCCGTAAAATTGCCATTGGTAATTTGATAGGGGTTGCATTGAATCTGTCGATTGCTTTGGGTAGCATAGTCATTTTCACAATATTGATTCTTCCAGTCCAAGAACATGGTATATCTCTCCATCTGTTGGTATCATCTTTAATTTCTTTCATCAGTGTCTTACAGTTTTCTGCATACAGGTCTTTTATCTCCCTAGGTAGGTTTATTCCTAGTTATTTTATTCTTTTTCTTTCAGTGGTAAATGGGAGTGTTTCCTTAGTTTCTCTTTCAGATTTTTCATCATTAGTGTATAGGAATGCAAGAGATTTCTGTGCATTAATTTTGTATCCTGCAACTTTACCAAATTCATTGATTAGCTCTAGTAGTTTTCTAGTGGCATCTTTAGGATTCTCTATGTATAGTATCATGTCATCTGCAAACAGTGACAGTTTTACTTCTTCTTTTCTGATATGTATTTTATTTCATTTTCTTCTCTGATTGCTGTGGCTAGGACTTCCAAAACTATGTTGAATAATAGTGGTGAGCGTGGACATCCTTGTCTTGTTCCTGATCTTAGAGGAAATGCTTTCAGTTTTTCACCATTGAGAATGATGTTTGCTGTGGGTTTGTCATATACGGCCTTTATTATGTTGAGGTAGGTTCTCTCTATGTCCACTTTCTGGAGAGTTTTTAATATAACTGGATGTTGAATTTTGTCAAAAACTTTTTCTGCATCTATTGAGATGATCATATGGTTTTTATTCTTCAATTTGTTAATATGGTGTATCACATTGATTTGCATATATTGAAGAATCCTTGCATCCCTGGGATAAATCCCACTTGATCATGGTGCATGATCCTTTTAATGTGTTGTTGGATTCTGTTTGCTAGTATTTTGTTGAGGATTTTTGCATCTATATTCATCAGTGATATTGGTCTGTAATTTTCTTTTTTTGTAGTATCTTTGTCTGGTTTTGGTATAAGGGTGATGGTGGCCTCATAGAATGAGTTTGGGAGTGTTCCTTCCTCCGCAATTTTTTGGAAGGATTTGAGAAGAATGGATGTTAGCTCTCCTCTAACTGTTTGATAGAATTCACCTGTGAAGCCATCTGGTCCTGGACTTTTGTTTGTTGGAAAACTTTTAATCACAGCTTTAATTTCATTGCTTATGATTGGTCTGTTCATATGTTCTATTCCTTCCTGGTTCAGTCTTGGAAGTTTATACCTTTCTAAGAATTTGTCCATTTCTTCCAGTTTGTCCATTTTATTGGCATAGAGTTGCTTGTAGTAGTCTCTTAGGATGCTTTGTATTTCTGTGGTGTCTGTTGTAACTTTTCCTTTTTCATTTCTAATTTTATTGATTTGAGTCCTCTCCCTCTTTTTCTTGATGAGTCTGGCTAATAGTTTATCAATTTTGTTTAACTTCTCAAAGAACCAGCTTTTAGTTTTATTGATCTTTGCTATTGTTTTGTTTCTATTTCATTTATTTCTGCTCTGATCTTTATGATTTCTTTCCTTCTGTTAAGTTTGGGTTTTGTTTGTTCTTCTTTCTCTAGTTCCTTTAGGTGTAAGTTTAGATTGTTTATTTGAGATTTTTCTTGTTTCTTGAGGTAGGCTTGTATAGCTATAAACTTCCCTCTTGGAACTGCTTTTGCTGCATCCCATAGGTTTTGGAGCATAGTGTTTTCATTGTCATTTGTCTCTAGGTATTTTTTGATTTCCTCTTTGATTTCTTCAGTGATCTCTTGGTTATTTAGTAATGTATTGTTTAGCCTCCATGTGTTTGTGTTTTTTTACATTTCTTCCCCTGTAATTCATTTCTAATCTCATAGCATTGTGGTCAGAAAAGATGCTTAATATGATTTCAATTTTCTTAAATTTACTGAGGCTTGGTTTGTGACCGAAGATGTGATCTATCCTGGAGAATGTTCCGTGCACACTTGAGAAGAAAGTGTAATCTGCTGTTCTGGGATGGAATGTCCTATAAACATTAATTAAATCTACCTGGTCTATTGTGTCATTTGAAGCTTCTGTTTCCTTATTTATTTTCATTTTGGATGATCTGTCCATTGGTGTAAGTGAGGTGTTAAAGTCCCCCGCTATTATTGTGTTACTGTCGATTTCCTGTTTTATAGCTGTTAGCAGTTGCCTATGTATTGAGGTGCTCCTATGTTGGGTGCATAAATATTTATTATTGTTATATCTTCTTCTTGGATTGATCCCTTGATCATTATGTAGTGTCCTTCCTTGTCTCTTGTGACATTCTTTATTTTAAAGTCTATTTTATCTGATATGAGTATTGCTACTCCAGCTTTCTTTTGATTTCCATTTGCACGGAAGATCTTTTTCCATCCCCTCACTTTCAGTCTGTATGTGTCCCTAGGTCTGAAGTGGGTCTCTTGTAGACAGCATATATATGGGTCTTGTTTTTGTATCGATTCAGCAAGCCTGTGTCTTTTGGTTGGAGCATTTAATCCATTCACATTTAAGGTAATTATGGACATGTATGTTTCTATTACCATTTTCTTAATTGTTTTGGGTTTGGTTTTGTAGGTCCTTTTCTTCTCTTGTGTTTCCCAGTTAGAGAAGTTCCTTTAGCATTTGTTGTACAGCTGGTTTGGTGGTGCTGAATTCTCTTACCTTTTGCTTGTCTGTAAAGCTTTTGTTTTCTCCATCGAATCTGAATGAGATCCTTGCCGGGTAGAGTAATCTTGGTTGTAGGTTCCTCCCTTTCATCACTTTAAGTATATCATGCCACTCCCTTCTGGCTTGTAGAGTTTCTGCTGAGAAATCAGCTGTTAACCTTATGGGAGTTCCCTTGTATGTTATTTGTCGTTTTTCCCTTGCTGCTTTCAATAATTTTTCTTTGCCTTTAATTTTTGCCAGTTTGATTACTATGTGTCTCGGCATGTTTCTCATTGGGTTTATCCTGCATGGGACTCTCTGCGCTTCCTGGACTTGGGTGGCTATTTCCTTTCCCATGTTAGGGAAGTTTTCGACTATAATCTCTTCAAATAGTTTCTCTGGTCCTTTCTCTCTCTCTTCTCCTTCTGGGACCACTATAATGCGAATATTGTTGTGTTTAATGTTGTCCCAGAAGTCTCTTAGGCTGTCTTCCTTTCTTTTCATTCTTTTTTCTTTATTCTGTTCCATAGCAGTGAATTCCACCATTCTGTCTTCCAGGTCACTTATCCGTTCTTTTGCATCATTTATTCTGCTATTGATTCCTTCTAGTGTAGTTTTCATTTCAGTGATTGTATTGTTCATCTCTGTTTATTTGTTCTTTAATTCTTCTAGGTCTTTCTTAAACATTTCTTGCATCTTCTCGATCTTTGCCTCCATTCTTTTTCGGAGGTCCAGGATCATCTTCACTATCATTATTCTGAATTCTTTTTCTGGAAGGTTGCCAATCTCCACTTCATTTAGTTTTTTTTTCTGGGGTTTTATCTTGTTCCCTCATCTGGTACAGAGCCCTCTGCCCTTTCATCTTGTCTATCTTTCTGTGAATGTGGTTTTTGTTCCACAGGCTGCAGGATTGTAGTTCTTCTTGCTTCTGCTGTCTGCCCTCTGGTGGATGAGGCTATCTAAGAGGCTTGTGCAAGTTTCCTGATGGGAGAGGCTGGTGGTGGGTAGAGCTGGCTGTTGCTCTGATGGGCAGAGCTCAGTAAAACTTTAATCCACTTGACTGCTGATGGGTGGGGCTGGGTTCTCTCCGGGTTGGTTGTTTGGCCTGAGGCAGCCCAACACTGGAGCCTACCTGGGCCCTTTGGTGGGGCTAATGGCAGACTCTGGGAGGGCTCAAGCCAAAGGGTACTTCCCAGAACTTCTGCTGCCAGTGTCCTTGTCCCCATGGTGAGCCACAGCCACCTCCCGCCTCTGCAGGAGTACCTCCAACACTAGGAGGTAAGTCTGGTTCAGTCTCCCCTGGGGTCACTGCTCATTCCCCTGGGTCCTGATGCACACACTACTTTGTGTGTGCCCTCCAAGAGTGGAGTCTCTGTTTCCCCCAGTCCTGTCAAAGTCCTGCAATCAAATCCCACTAGCCTTCAAAGTCTGATTCTCTATGAATTCCCCCTCCCGTTGCTGGACCCCCAGGTTGGGAAGCCTGACGTGTGGCTCAGAACCTTCACTCCAGTGGATGAACTTCTGTGGTATAAGTGTTCTCCAGTCTGTGAGTCATCCACCCAGCAGTTATGGGATTTGATTTTACTGTGATTGTGCCCCTCCTACTGTCTCATTGTGGCTTCTCCTTTGGCTTTGGATGTGGGGTATCTTTTTTGGTGAGTTTCAGTGTCTTCCTGTCGATGATTGTCCAGCAGCTACTTGTGATTTTGGTGTTCTCACAGGAGGGAGTGAGAGCATGTCCTTCTACTCTGCCATCTTGGTTCCACCCAGCAAGTCTTTCAATTAGATTTGATGGAGAGATCAAAAGTTTACAGACAAGCAAAAGCCAAAAGAGTTCAGGACCACAAAAACAGCTTTATAAGAAATATTAAAGGGACTTCTCTAGGTGGAAAAGAAAAGGCCACAACTAGAAACATGAAAATTGTGAAAGGATAAATCTCATTGGTAAAGGCAAATATACAGTAAAGGTAGTAAATCAATCATGTACAAAGCTAGTAGGAAGGTTAAAAGACAAAAAGCAGCAAAATCAACTATATCCAGAATAAGCAGTTAAGGGTTACACAAAACAATTCGATGTAAAATATGACGTCAAAAACAGTAATCGTGAGGCGAGGAAAGTAAAAATGCAGGGCTGTTAAAATAAGTTTGAACTTAAGAGTTGAGCGACTTAAAATAATTACACACACACACACACACACACACACACATATATATATATTGCTATATATAAAACTCATGGTAACTAGAAACCAAAAGTCTGTAATAGACATGCAAAAAAGACAGAGGACTCCAAACATAGCACTAAAGGCAGTCATCAAATTGCAAAAGAAGAGAACAAAAGAAGAAAGGGAAAAAAAAAACTACCAAAACAGCCCCCAGACAATTAACAAAATGGCAATAAGAACATCCATATCAATAATTACTTTAAATGTAAATAGACAAAATCCTCCAACCAAAAGACAGAATGGCTGCTACTAACTACTACTAGAGCCCATCAATGAATCCAGTAAAGTTGCAGGATACAAAATTAATATACAAAAATTTGTTGCATTTCTATTCACTGACAATGAAATAGCAGAAAGAGAAATTAAGGAAACAATTCCATTTATTATCACATCAAAAAGATTAAGATACCTGGGAATAAACCTGCCTAAGGAGGTAAAAGACCTGTACTTGAAAAACTATAAGACGCTGATGAAAGAAATTGAAGACAACACAAACAGATGGAAAGCTATACCATGCTTTGGATTGGAAGAATCAATATTATTAAAATGACCATAATACCCAGTGCAATCTACAGATTCAGTGCAGTCCTTATCAAAATACCAATGGCATTTTTCACAGAACTAGAACAAAAATTTTTGAAATTTGTATGGAAACACAAAAGACCCCAAATGAAGAACAGAGCTGGAGAAATCAGGCTCCCTGACTTCAGACTATACTATAAATCTACAGTAATAAAAACTGTATGGTATTGGCACAGAAAGAGTCATATAGATCAATGAAACAGCATAGAGAGCCCAGATATAAGCCCACACACTTATGGTCAAATCTATGACAAAGGAGGCAAGAATATGCAACAGAGAAAAGACAGCCTCTTCAATAAGTGTTGCTGGGAAAAGTGGACAGCTGCACATAAAAGAATGAAATTAGAACATTTTCTCACACCACATAAAAAATAAAATCAAAATGTATTAAAGACCTAAATGTAAGACTGGAAACCATAAAACTCCTAGATGAAAACATAGGCAGAACACTTTGACAGAAGTAGTAGAATTTTTTTTTTTTTTGGATATGTCTCTTAAGTCAAAGGAAGAAAAACCAAAAATAAACAAATGGGACCTAATTAAACTTAATTTTTTTTTTTGCACAGCAAAAGAAACCTTTGACAAAACAAAAAGACCTACTGAATGGGAGAAAATATTTGCAAATGATATGACCAATAAGGGCTTAATATCCAAAATATATAAACATCTAATATAACTCAATATTAAAAAGAAAACCCCCAAACAACCTGATTAAAAAATGGGCAGAAGACCTGAAAAGACATTTTTTTCCAAAGAAGACATACAGATAGCCAACGGGCACAGGAAAAAATGCTCAACATCACTAATCATTAGGGAAATGCAAATCAAAACCACAGTGAATATCACCTCACACGTGTAAGAATGGCTATTATCAAAAAGAACACAAATAACACATGTTGGTGAAGATGTGGAGAAAAGGGAACCCTAGTACACTGTTGGTGGGAATGTAAATTGGTGATAAGTCAGATAAAGACAAATACTGCATGTTATCACTTATATGTGGAATCTAAAAATTAAAACAAACTAATGAATATAACAGAAAAGAAACAGACACTCAGATACAGAGAACAAACTAGTGGTAACCAGTTGGTGGGGGAGGGGGGAATATAGGGGTGAGGGATTAAAAGGTATAAACCGTTATGTATAAAATAAATAAGCTACAATGGTACATTGTACAGCCAATATTTCATAATAACTATAGAGTATAATCTATAAAGTTTCAAATCACTATGTTGTATACCTGAAACTAATATAATTTTGTAAATCATCTACACTTGAGTAAAAAAAGAAGAAGAGATGTAGTGAACACAGCAAGGAGTTGCTCCTGGGCCAGCTTCCGGTGCCAAGGAAAGTCCTGCTGGCAGGAGCTGGACAGCCAGGGTCTCTGGCAGCCTGTGACCCTAGACCCCTAGACCATGCAGCCTGGGACCCAGCAGAGCTCACCCCCGAGCCCCACCCTGGTCACTCTTGAGAAATTAATTTAATATGTTTGAGAGTCAGGCTCCTCGTCAGTTAAATGTGGATAATGGCAGCTGCCCTGTGTGCATCTCACAGCTGTCACACTCAGGTAAAATTGCACATGTGAATGTGTCTCAAGCTGTGATGCCATCCACAAGAACAGACATTCCCCTTCTTGGCTAAGTCTTGATTTGTACTTGCTGTTGGAAGAGAACAGGGCATGGGTGATGTAAAATAGATGACAGGATATTTTTTACTTGGCTTTGAAATGATTTTTATTTTCTTTAGCAGGGAAATTTGATAATTAGCTTTCCTTGCCTGAGCACTTACACTGATGTCAGGAGGAATTTAAGCTGTCAGAAAAAAAAAAAAGGAAGGAGGGGAAGAAGGAAGTAAGGAAGGAAGAAAGAGGAAGAATGAAAAAGAGAGAGAAAAAAGGAAGAAGGCAAGCAAGCAAACAGCAGAGAGGGTGGTTTACCTGACTTCCTTGGGTATGTTTGAAGTGGCGTTATACCAAGATGTGAAAATATGCACATTTACTTTACATCATGGTGAATATTTACTTATTTATTTTTAGTGGGGTATAGTTGTTTTACAGTGCTGTGTTGGTTTCTACTGTACAGCGAAGTGGAGTTCCCTGTGCTATACAGCAGATTCTCATTAGTTATCTATTTTATACATATTAATGTATATATGTCAGTCCCAATCTCCCAATTCATCCCACCCCACCCCCTTTCCCCCCTTGGTATACATACGTTTGTTCTCTACATCTGTGTCTCTATTTCTCCCTTGCAGACAGGTTCATCTGTACCATTTTTCTAGATTCCACATATAAGTGATATTATACAATATTTGCTTTTCTCTTTCTGACTTACTTCACTCTGTATGACAGTCTCTAGGTCCATCCACGTCTCTACAAAGGACACAGTTTCGTTCCTTTTTATGGCTGAGTAATATTCCGTTGTGTATATGTACATCATGGTGAATATTTAAGAAACTTAAGTGTGAGAGCTGCAGAGCATTCCACAGAGGGTAGGAAGGGCTGGGGCTGGGAGGGTCTGCATGCCGCCCCGAGGACTGCAGAGGGAGAAAGGAGCTCTGGAGGGTGACCTGCCCGCAATCAGGGGTCATCCTGGTCCCCACCTGGCACTGCATCCCTGGCATCCTCGGAGGAACTCCTGGGTAATTATGGGGAAGGAGAGCTCCTCCGTGCCTTGGCCACGGAGAGGGCGGTGAAGGGCACGTGAGGGGCAGAGAGAAGATGCGTCCCCGGCCTCACCAGCTGACCAGATGGGGGCATGGTGGATGTGGTGCTGGGCTGAAGAAGGCGGCTTTGGAGTCTGGTGGGCATGGGCTGGATTCTGGCTGTGTCACTTACTAGCAGTGTGACCTCTGGCCAGTTGTAAATCTCTCTGAGCATCAGTTTTGTCAGCGGCATCAAAGGGAAATAATGCCTGCTTCATGGGGTTGCTGTGAGGATAGAGGACATTCTGTGCAGAGCACCCTGGGCGGACGTCTGTCCTGAGTGTGCCCAGCCCCTCCACTTGATCCGTGTTCTCTCCTGCCCAAGTATCCAGGGCCCCCTGTGGCAGGGCTCAGGAGGCTAGGTTGGTACACGCTCCAGTCAGATTTTCAGAGAAGCCACCTTTGCGTTCTGACAGTTGGGGAGCTTGGTGGGAGGGGGTCAGGAGAGGGTCAAGCATTTGAGTGCCCAGGGCAAAAATAAAGGTCCTCAGATGCTCCGGTGGAGCAGGGCGTCTGGCTTTATTCTTATCAGCACACCCCTTGGGATCTCGTTTCTTCAGACAAAAGTCCTACCTGGAAGCCCACAGGCACTCACCAGGTAAAGGTGAGACAGTTCTGTGGTGGAGCCCCTCCCAGAGCAGACCCGCCCTCCCTTCCCAGGGGGAGTCCCGAGACTTCTGGGGCACAGAGCTGGTTAATTCAGAGCCACTTCTAGAACTAAATCTTCATCCAGGGATTATCTCCAGACACCATGATGTCTCTTGGCAGAGGGGTTCTTGCTATTCCCTCCTTGACTGGGTTGCTGCATATTTTAGGCAAGATGAACTAGCTACTCCCAGACATCAGTGCAGTAGAAGTTTGCTTCTTGCTCACATGACGGTCTGCTACAGAATTTCTGATCAGCAGGTGGCGTTCCATCCCGTGATGGTGGAGGAACTCAAGGTCCTTCATCAGTGGTTCTATTTCAGAAGGCCTTGCTTCCTCTTTATCTAGAGGCGGGGGCGGGGTGGGCGGGGGGAGAACCACGGCGGGGGCACAGATACTTCCTAGAGGCCAGGAAAAGGCACCCTGTGTTCGCTCGTCTTCCATTGGTGAGAGCTTTGCACGTGGCCGCGTTTAATGGCGAGAGAGGCTGGGAAGTTGAGTCTGGCCGTGGGCCCAGAGAGGAGGGCACAGCAGAAACCTGAGTGTTGGTGGACAGCCGGCCAGCTCTCCCACAGGTGGCCCTCTGGTCCCCGAATACCTTTTGGGGCTGTCCTTCCCACGCAGAGACCCTCGCACGCCCTAGCCTCTGAGGACACACGGTCTTCCCTGCCAGGATCCCCTGTGGTTTCTCAAGGTCTGTGAACTAAAAGGCAAGCTCTCCACCCCTCACACTTGCCCCCAGTACCACCGGGGTCCCCCCCGCCCATTCGGATGGTGCCCAATGGCAGGCACTCAGCATCCACAGGAGTGGTGACATCTTGCTGGGCGGGCAGAGTGAAGACGCTCTACGCTTGGTTGGACCCTGCTTCTGCTCTGGGAGAAAAGTCCTTGTCTGCTGCTCTCAAAGTGCCTGCTCTACCCTTTGTCCACGCCTGCTGTGGTCATGTCTGAGGCGGGCGCTGGGGAGACTGACCTCTTGGGAGCGGCACCACTTGCCCAGCCTGCTCCCATCTGGGGCGGGTTTTCCACTCTCAGGCTCCTTTGGTATTCAGTTGCTTTAAAAACTTTGGTGGGTTTCTGAGCTATTTGCTTCCAGTCAGTGCCAAATGCTGGTAACAGCACCCGAAGTTCTTTCCGAGGTACAGTTCTCAGTGGGTTTCATTTTTTCTTCTTTACCCCTACCTCGCGGGCTTCCCTGGTGGCACAGTGGTTGAGAGTCCGCCTGCCGATGGAGGGGACGCGGGTTCGTGCCCCGGTCCGGGAGGGTCCCACGTGCCGCGGTGCGGCTGGGCCCGTGAGCCATGGCCGCTGAGCCTGCGCGTCCGGAGCCTGTGCTCCGCAACGGGAGAGGCCACAACAGTGAGAGGCCTGCGTACCGAAGGAAAAAAAAAAAAGGTCACCCCTACCTCGCACCTAGGGCTCCTCCCACCTCCCCAATTTAATAAGCATCCACCGTGAGCAGTCGGAAACAATAGGCTTGGAAGGTGATTGGTTTGCCAGGGCTGCCGTCACAAAGTACCGCAGGCTGAATGGCTTATAAAAAGGCACTCATTGTCTCACGGTTTTGGAGGCTGGAAGTCCGAGATCAAGGTGTCAGCAGGGCTGTTCCTCCCGAGGGCTGTGAGAGCCTGTTCCCTGCCGCACCCCAGCTCCTGGCGGTCTGCCGCCAGTCTCTGACGTCCCTTGGCTTCTGCTACATCACCCTGGCCTCTTCTTTCATCTTCACATGGCGTTCTTCCTGCGAGGGTATCTCTGTGTCCAAATTCTCCCTTTTCATAAGGACGCCAGTCATATTGGATTGGCCCCTACTCACCTATGGCCTCATCTTCACTGATCTCATCTGCAGTGACCCTATTTCCAAACAAGAGGTCCTGGGGCTAGGACTTCAGCATCTGAATTTTTAGGGGACGCAGCTAACCCACGGCAGAAGGCGGACAGCCTCTTAAATCCGATCTCTGTTACAGGGCTGAGTCCCTCTGCTTCACTGAGGATTCTTAACGAGACTTTGCTACTAAAAGCCCTTTCAGTTTCATCCCTGTCCCAGCTGTTTGTTGCCCCAATTTCTGAACTCTCTTCAAACATTCTTCCTAGAAAGAAAACTAATCCAGAGGAAAGGAGATTATCATACACTGAAGACCTACTAAGTGCATTATATGAGTTTCGGGTGTACGATATAGTGATTCAATATTTGTATATATTGTGAAAGGATCACCGCAGTAAGCCTAGGTAATATCCACCACTATATACATAGTTACAGATTTTTTTTCTTGTGATGAGGGCTTTGAATCATGTACCCTCCTAGCAGCTTTCAAAGACACAGCGCAGTATTTTAACTATAGTTACCATACTGCACATCACACCCCCAGGACTTACGTTTTTGACCCTCTTCACCTATTTCACCCAGCTTGGTTTTTGCTCTTTGTTTTTTATTTTAGATTCCACACAAAAGTGAGATTATACGGTACTTGTCTTTCTCTGTCTGACTTATTTCGCTCAGCATAATGCCCTCGAGGTCCATCCACGATGTCACAGTCCATGAACAAACTCTGAAAAACATGTCCCCTCCCTAACCTCAATTCTTGTCCAGATGTCAGCTCCTGGGGGAGCGTTCCCTGAACACTCCATTTAGAATTTTGCTGCTCCAGTATTTCTGATCTCAGACCCTTTCTTGCTCTTTTTCCTTGTAACACTTGTCCTGATCACCTTCTGATGAAGTGTGTCATTTTCTAATCTTGTTTATTGTCTGTCTCTCTAGGTGTTTACTCCTTGAAGACAGCAGAGATTTTTGCTACTTTGTTCAGTGAAGTACTCTCAGTGCCTGGAACAGTGCCGGGCACCTCGTTGAATGAATGGATTGAAGGTGTCTCGTGGAACCTGGGAGATTGGGGCCGAGGGCAAGTTCCCAGGGGCTGAGCCAGTGTTACAGGTAAGCAGATGGGCGAGTCCCAGCCCAGTGGTTTCCCAGGTGTGGACCTGAGTTGAGGGAAGTTACTTCATCTTTCTGTCCTTTAGTTGCCTCGTTGGAAAATGGGGGCAATCACCGTCCTTCCCCTACCGGACTGTTGGAGGATTAACTAACAGAACACACAGCGTGCGCAGGGGTGTGGCATTCTGGTGGTGCTGACAAATGTTGGGTCTTACTCATTCCGTGTTGGTGACACTGATGCTCACAAAAGAGAATCACCCTGCCTTTTCTCCTGTCGCTTCACTGTTGATGTATTTTTTGTTTGACCCCTTATGTTGGAGAATGCGAAATGATGCCCCTGTAGGTAAGAAGGCAGAAGGTGGCTTTTGCTATAAGATACTCAGTGTTATTCCACTTGGTTTCTTCCTGGCCCCGTGGACAGTCACCCAGTTGTGTGCACAGCTGTGAGACCACTGGGCTTGCCAACAGCCTGCCTGGTCCCAGGTGTTGCCCTGCCCCAGCCCCACCCGGCCGGACACCTCGGTCCTGGAGTCTCATCACGCCCCTTGCCTCGTTTCTTTATTTGTGAAATAAAGGGGTTTCTTTCTTGGTAGGTAATTTGAAGAGAGTTCTGGCATTTGGGGCATCGAAGGGTTGTGATAGAGATGAAACTGGAAGGGACTTGAGTAATAACAGCCCATTAATAGTTTTCATTAAACAAAGTGTGTAAAGTTCCTTCAGTTCCAACTTTTCCTGATACTGCCCTCTATGGTTTAGCCAAAACTATTTCTCCCCTGTTACTGTCCAGCCGCTAAAGTCTCTAGGTTCTATAGGCTGTCATGCTTGCCAGACTCCTGTGTCTCTCCTGGTGCCACCTGGGCAGATTCTCCTTTGGCCTCGGGACCGTCTTTCCATGAACTGTCCTGGACCAATGGGATCAGCCTTGGTTCTCCAGCTTCAGAGTGCAGGAGATCTGGCACTCGGCAGGCTCCTCTCTGCCCAGGAGGGCTGGGATGTGCAGGTGCAGAGAGGGTGCAGGGAGATGGGAGGTCAGGGACGACAAGGCACTGACACCCCAGCCCGCAACCCCCACCCTGTCCCTTCTGCACATGGGAGCTAAATCAGGGCCAGTGAGGACAGGACCGGACAGCTGTACTCTGACTGACTGTGCGCTCATTAACGAAGGGAGCAGACAGCACTGGACTGTAATGACATCACGGTGTGTCGGGTCTGATTATGCTAATGGATTCCTTTGGCTTATCACAGGGACTCCTGGCTGGGTTCGTGTCAGGGATTCCCAGAGTATCTGGAGAGGCTGTCGGGGTGGAGTGGGAGCTGATCCTGCGGTCCCCATTGCCTGTCCAGGGCAGCGGCTGCAGTGTTGCCCTGGGATTCGGGCCGAGCCCATCCTGGAGAGCATCCTGGAGCTCGTGGTCCCCCAGGAGAGGCAGAGCTCGCACCTCTGCACCCTCACCACGGTGGCTGCAGGCCAGGGGCCTGGCCCCAGCATTGGTCCAGTCACCCCTGCCTCCACCCACAACCTGTGAAGCACCTCTTGACCCCCAGAGGGTTCATCGCTCATACTTTGGCCAGAACGTTATCCCGTTCTGTGCCTGTGTCTTCAATTTGTATCTCTTTCCAGCTCTCTTTCTCCATCTCTTCCTCCAGTTGTGGGTGTATTTTCATGATGGGGCTAGACTTCACTTTTGGCTGGGCAGGTAGCATATTGCCTATTTAAGGCATCTTGAGAAAACTCAGAAACCCCAATAATCATACTCTCACCTCACCAGCTGCCTAAAATTTTGGGGGGCTTAAATCATAGATATGTGTTAAAGGGGCCCATCTCGCATGGGTAAATGTGCAGTGCTTTAAGCTCTTATCCATCATACCCATTAGGGGATAATCTTCAGGTCCTCTCTTTAGGGGAGTTATCAAATGTGGTGGAGAGAAGGGACATTGAGAGCCTTGAAGAGAGGGTGGGGTCTCTACAAGAGACAAGGGGAAAGAATAGTGAGACCAGGGGTCGGGATGCTACATGGTCATACTTTCTCCAGAGCTGCCAGGGCTACATCTCCAGCGGTCACTTGTAGTACACACCGGTGTATCCCTCTGTCCTACTCCGGAGGGTCCCGCTCGAAGCTGTGTCTCTGGACAGACCCTGGCAGATCCCGAATTCCAGGAGGCAGAGCCGCGTCTCACAGCGTGTGGACAGAATGGTGTTCAGAACCAGCGTTTAGGGCAGGCCTCCTGAGTCTCAGAGGACTGAAGAGGATGAGGGTGGAGCCATGGGGTGTGGACAAGTCGCGTCTAAGTTCTGGCAGAGTTTCAGGACCATGGAGCGCATTTCTCTGGGAGCTCTGGACATGATGCAATATTGGAATAGGAGACTCAGAGTTTGGAGCTGACGGCATTAGTTTTCTACTGCTGCTATGCAAATGGCCACCAGCAGTGGCCTGAAACACACATCGGACAGTTCTGTGGGTCAGAAGTCCAGCACGGGTCTCAGCGGCTAAAGTCACAGCGCCGGCAGGGCCGTGCTCCTTCCTGGACTTTCCTCCTGTGCCTCTTGCCTCTTCCAGCCTCTCGAGTCCCATGGCTCACAGCTCCCTCCTCTGTCTCCAGGGCCAGCAACGTTGCATCTCTCTGACCTTCTTCTGTGGTCACACACCGTCCCCCCACCCCCACCCCTTGTGACCAAGGCAGGGGAAGGTTTCTCTGCTTTTAAGGACTCGTGTCATTAGGTTGCACTCGGCTGGATGATCCTCATGAAGGTCCTTAACTTTACTGACCTGGGCACAGTCCCTGTTGCCATGTAAGGTCACACACTCACTGAGTAGGGGGATGGGACACAAACATCTTCGGACCATTATCCTGCCGCCACCTGGCAGTACTTAGACAAACCTCGAGCAGGTGCCTAAGGACAAGCTGCTGGGAGGATCTGGTCCTTAGAGCAGAGACTCTGGGGAGGGGTCCGTCGGGGCCCAGTGCTGACCTTTCTCTCTGACTCTGGGCAGACGGGAGGGGACTGGCGGGATGCTCGTTTCTTCTTCCCGGGGGCATAGCCGAGCCAGGCTACACTTTCCTCATAGTTATGTGGGGGGACAGTGGTCTGTGGGGAGGAGTGAAGCTGGCAATGCCCAGGCCTGGTGCATGCTCTCCATGCCGGCGGGATGCAGACGACCTGGGAGGAGGGCTGCCGGGCACTGCCGGAGGGGAGTCTACTGGCCCGGCAGGAGCCTGAGTTGGAGCAGGGGCCCCTCCCCCACCCACACGCGTCAGGCTGTGATGTGAGTGCAAAGCAGACTTTAAAAAAAAAAAAAAATCTATCTGTCTATCTATCTATCTGTGCCGGGTCTTAGTTGTGGCACGCGGGATTTTTTTTTTAGTTGCGGCATGCAGACTCTTAGTTGTGGCATGCATGTGGGATCTAGTTCCCTGACCAGGGCTCGAACCCGGGCCCCCCGCATTGGGGGTGCGGAGTCTTATCCACTGGGCCACCAGGGAAGTCCCGAAAAGCAGACTTTGAAGAGTTAAGCTGCTGAATTGTGGACTCTCTGTTACAGGGTTAGGTCACCCTGAGTGACACAGAAAGTGATCCCAGGAGTGGTGCTTCCAGAACAAAAAGTCTAAAACATGGGACGTTGACTTACTAGTCAGGTGGCAGGTGGTGAGGGCTCGGAGGTGGGAGAGCCTGTGAGTGGGGATAAAGCGCTTGGTAGGGCTTCACGGCGATGACTTGGAAGGGAGGAGATCTTGTGCCTCCTGAGGGGTCAGATCCAGGAGGGGTGTTGGGAAAGAATTAACTAACTTTGAAGAAAAATAAAAGGGAGTGGAGAAAATGTGGAAATTCGGGGCATCAAACGTGTTCCAGCTGTTACTGCTGTGTAAGAAATCACTCCAAAATATAGCACATAGCCCTCGGTTCATCCGAAGCACGAAGATTTCTTTTCCTCCCAGAGATTCTGGGCTTCTGGAATTCAGGCAGGACATCGCAGGGGCGTCTCATGTCTGCTCCACAGTGTTTGGGTCTCAGCTGGGAGGCTGGAGGGCGGGGAACTGGGATCTTGGGATGCTCACTCACTCAGAGGTGTGGGGCTGGCTGGGGGCCTCTGCATGAGGCAGTGAGCGCGTCCTTACAGCCTAGACAAGCCAGCCGCCGGGCATGAGCATCCCGTCCTCCTCCTGTTGGCACTGTCACCAAGTCACTAAGGCCGCCCGTGCTTAGAGGGAGGGGAGCGAGGCCCTCGCGCACGGTGGGCTGGGTGTCAGGCTCGGGAGAACAGAGAGCCTGGCTGGCAAAATGGCCAGGCGAGACGCGCCCACTTCCAGTTCCCCTCTGACCTTCCCTTCGTCCTGCCAGCTGGGCTCAGAAGGGCCGGGGCGGACTCCGAGTGATCCAGCAGCAGTGCCCCTCCTGGCCTCACCCCCGACATCCCTGCCACCCACAGTCGACCGGGATGTGAGCAAGAAATAAGCCTTTGGGGTTTTGTAAATAGCAGTTAGTCTGCCCTGACTAGTGCAGACTGTTTTCCTGACATACCCTTTGAAGAGACAGTGAATGACATTTGTAGGTAAGTCCATTTGTTTAATGCACCGGCACGTCAATTCCCTGCCTCCCCCGGTCCCGCCAGCCATGGCTGGCTGGTTCGAGGGCATACAGATGACCTAAACTGAGTCGGCCACCTCACCAGGCTGGGGCATTTGGGTTGGGAGTTTAGTGGGCTGCTGTTGTGTGTTGTGGATGAGAGGGGCCCAGGAAGGCAGCCGTTGGTCGCTGCTGGGCACAGAAACAGGGGACTGGGCAGCGGGAGAGGACGGTGCAGAGAGAGCACGGTCAGGTGCCATGCACCGTGGAGAGTGAGGAACTGGTGCTGGGCCTTCCCGTCCCAGCTGTCCTTTCCTGGGTTCTAGGACAGATTCCTGGTTTATATAATCAACTCCCTTTGCGTCTACTTTTAGTGGGTTTCATTTGTCATAAACCAGCGTTGACTAAGACAGAAGCAACATGGAAGAGCGTTCATGGAATTCCAGGTGGAGGGAGCAGGGCACACAGTAGATTGTATGTATGTTATGACTTGGAATTTGTGCTGGTCATTGTATATACATGTATAAGAAATGTAGAACGTACAGCAACATATAAACAGTGGTTATCTCTGGGAGAAGGGGCAGTATAGGTAATTTTTAAACGTTCTTGTGCTTTTGGTAGTTAAATTTTGTACCACCAGCTCTGGACCCTGGGTGTTCTACTCTCAGCCCCTGACTGGCTCTTCTGAAGGCTTGCTGGCCAGACTTGAAGGCTGGCTTTTACCCTTTGGTGCCTGTTGAATTCTTTCGCTTTTGTTCCAGTCTTGTCCATCTGGCCTGGCCACATCTGCTTCCTAGGAGCCAGTTGGCTTGATCTGTCTCATTTCCCAGGGCAGACATTATCGTCCTACTCCAGCCCCACCCACGTCCCCTCTCCTTCCTGCTTGCCCCTCAGAGGCTTGGTATTACAGAGCTCTAGCAATCACACTGCAAAGGCAGCAAACTAACAGTACGGGGAAGACCTAGGCCTAGAGAACGCAGGCCTCTCCTGGAGCTCCCAGGGGACCCAGCCAGACTCTCTCCTGGAAGGACACGGTGGTCTCCCTGCTTCCAAGATTGGGGATGTTTGCCAAAATGGAATTGCCCCAGCTCCATGTACAATGCTGTTGGTTGAAATTCATGTTTTGAAAATGCTGATGACATTTTCATTTTATTGTTTAGTTTAATTATCATCCTCTTATTGCCTTGAAACAGTGTTCTCTTTCCCCTGCAGGAATGTTAGCCCAAACACAGCTGCATCCTTGGGTTATGTGGGAGAAGGGACCTGGAAGGAATGAAACAGACTGCAGGCAAGAAATGAGTTTGACCCACAGTCTGTGTGCGGGATTCCCAAATCTGCCCTGGATTTGGGAAGTGTCTCTGTCATTAGAACAGGCATCCCTGAGAGGGGGCATTGACCCTGGGGGCCAGCACAGCTGACCAGTACTCCAGGCACAGGGATATCCACTCTCAGACACGATTACCCTTGAGGGGAGGCAGAGATGTGTTTTCAGTCCTCTTTTTGGGAGACAGGGGGATTTATTAGGAAATCAGAAGTCGAAGCTATGTAGGAATCCATAGTTCAAAGTACTGAAGCACAGTTCAGAAATAACTTTGCTGCTTTAAATGATATCTGTGTTTACACATGAGGCATCTTGTACGATTCTTGAGGATTTTGCATCATTTACCAGGAAGGATCAGCAACTATAACTTTCACCTTCTTGTAACTTTGCAGGTCCTAGGCATGCACGGCCTCACCTGACAGGCACATTTGTACCACTGCAGGGACTTTCTGATGAGCGTGGCAGCACTCACAGGGTACAGATGTCATTGATAACAGCAATTCTTGGCTTCCAAACAAACCAGGGAAGTCAATATTATTCCCATTTCTACTCCTGTTCCTACCCCAGGAACCAAGGCTCTGAGAAGTTGCGTGTTTGAGCTAAGGTCGCAGCACTGTGGGGCTGCAGTAAAACTCAAGGCCATCTGGCTCCAAGGCTCATGTCTTATTTCTCTAAACATGGCAGTGATGGAACCAAAACGCACAGCAACCCAACCCAACCCCACCCAACCTAACCCAGCCCAATGCAGTGCAACACAATACAACCCAACCCAACATGACTGGACCCAACACAACCTAACTCAAACCAAGTCAACCCAAGCCAATACCACCCAATGCAATCCAACCCATCCCAACCTGACCCAACACAACACCACCCAATTCACAACCCAACACAACACAACCGAACCCAACCCAACGTAAGACCCTGTTGCTTGGAGGACAGGAGAGAGCTCTCCCCCCTGCACAGAGGGAGGCATTTACATCCTTCAGTTTTCCAGTTCCCCTTGGATTTACTGTTGTTAGGCTGTTAGACTGTGACATTTCAAGGAGAGAGACATCACTTAGGGTATCCAGATCCTCCAGATATTTGATACTTATTTTGATATAACGGGATTTGGTGGGGGCTTTGCTAGGGAAACCCTGGGGTAGCGTGTGTCGATGGCTGTCAGTTTGTAACGTGTGACAGGTGGAGAAAATACTGTCAATCTTGAGAAGGATTAGGGCAAACATTTCATATTTTGTTCCATGGAATTGCTGTTCAGCATTTACCTTGACACTCATTTGGTCATTTTTCTGTCCTTCTGATTCTCTCTCTGTTCACAGGTCCCCCAAACTCCACTGTTGCTGGGGGGATAGTTATACAGATGCACTGTTCTGTTTTCAGAGCACATAGGGCTGTGTGCTGAAGGCTGTCCTCAGCCTTTCCTTATGGATCCTTTGAAATGTCATTGTCTTATCAGAGGATCGAATCCAGTGAATCCTTTACAATTAGGCTTCTATGGATAAGAGACGGTGAGAGGTACTAGTATTACAACATCCACTTGCAAATATCAATTATTAATCTGACAAGCTGGGGGATTTAGGGCTTTCTGAGCCAGACACTGAGAGGCTGAACATTTTCGGTCTCTAAAAGCTCGGAATCTGGGTCCAGCAGTCCAGCAGGATCACTTCCTTGCCATGTAAATTTGTGTTTTGGCCGAAGGTCCTTCTCAGTGTAGGCAGAGGCCTCTGTCAAAAGCAGGCTGAGCATGGCAGCTGTCCCAGGCCTGGCTCCATTCCCTTCCCTCCCCCTCCTCCTTTCTCGTGGGGCTGGGCCCTCGTGGGGCTTATCAGGTGCACCTCATTCACTGGGCCCCACTGTATGAGATGGGTCTCAGCTGGAGGCAGCCGTGTAGGGGGAAAAAAGGGCTGATTGAATTTGGTTTGGGACCAGCTCCAAGTCCCGCAAGGCTTGCTAATGTTTGGGGGTGATTTCCATATCACTCTAAAGTTGCTTGTCTTTCTCCCAGAGGCAAAGGCTGCTGCCAAGAGTGGAGGACTTAAAGCTGGAGGCTGCCCTAAAGATGGGAAATGAGGCAAACTCCGCTTCTGGAGCTTGTGCTGTGTGTGTGCGTGCGTGTGCGTGTGTGAGCATGACGGTCCTTGGCTCCCTGCTAACTCCCTGTAGTAGAGATCACAGTGCCGAGGAGAAGACCAGGGCTTGGCTAGGCATCTGGCCAGTGACGTGCACACGGTGACACCGTGTGAGGGGGAGAGGGGGTTCCTGGGAGAAAATGGAACGTGGCAGCGTGAGCCTTGGATACTCTGGAGAGATGTGCAGGGCAGGGTTGACGATGAGTGTGGAGTGACCCTCAGTGAAACAGGAGGAGCCAGGACAAGCTTGTTTGCAGCTGGATCTGGTGGAATCCCTTTATGCAAGTCACTGGCTGCTCTGTAGCACATAGGTTCTAGGCTGTGGATGGAGACAGTGGTTCTCTTGGAGCTCTCTGGTCAGTGATCACATAGTGGAAGGAGGTACTGGGATGAATGAGCCGCTGCCCTGGTCCTCGAGGAGCTCCCTGCTGAGCTGGGGGACAGGTGCAACGTTTGGAAGAGGCTGTGACATATGTGACTGTGCATTTGGTGGGAGGAAGACTAGGTGGCTTCTGAGGTCATTTTCAGTTTGAGGGCTGAGTTTCTACGAAGCCAAGTCAGACACATTATTCATTCACTTGATTCTTCAGCAGTTATGTATGAAGCACGTTTGATAACCCACGTCCTGGGGTCCAGTGAGAAGGAAGACAGAAGCGCCCCTGCACGTATGGAGCCTGGTGTCTAACAGACGTTGAAGGGACGATTTGTATGACACACAGACCTAGGCAGGCCCTCTCCTCGGGGTGGCAGGCATGGCTTCTCAGAGAAAGGGGTGACTAAGCGATATCTGACAGTGATTGGCTGGATGACAGGGCGAGGGAAGGGGGACAGATGAGGGCGTGGCGTGCATGCAGGTCCTGCCATGAGGGAGAAGGTGACATCTTCAGGGCTGGGAGGGGTCCAGGCTGCTGGGAGGAAGTGGAGATGAAGTTAGACAGGAAGGGAGGCAGGAGCTGAATTATGTCTGGCTCTGCCACATGTTATCTTTATCCTAAAGAAGGAGACTGTGACCCTGTCAGCCTCAGGTCAAAAGGGAAGCCTTTCCCGAGTGCCTGAAAGTACAGGAGGCTTCCCTGGTTACACAGTCTCAAAGGACAGATCTTTTCCTTCAGAGCTCTTATCCAACTTATAATTAAAATGATTTTCATGTTTGTTTTTTAATGGCTGTCATGCTTGCTGTACCACTAAAAATGCAAGGGTTGTCACGACTTTTCTAACCAGTCTGTATCCAGTGCTCGTTACAGCGGCCGGCACATTGTGGAAATGTCATAGATGATGATTGCCTGAATACATACGGCCCGGTGGGAGTGTCTAGGGATTCCTTTGCCCGCATTGTGGGCAACTCTTGCAGAAGACCAGGTGAGATAAGGGCAGGTTGAAACAGGTGGGAGGTGGTATTGACAGATAGAAAGAAGTGGGCAGACAGTGAGAAGCACCCAGGAGGTTGTGGTGGGTTAGCTGGGAGAGAGGGGGGACGGGCTGCCCAGGTTTCTGGCTGGAGCAGCTGCATGGATAGGGTGCCTTTACTGACGTGAGTTCTCGAAGAGGAGCTTAATGAGTGGCCTGGGGTGGAGATAACGCGCCCAGTTGCAGAGGCCCACGCAGTGGCACGTCTGGCCTCTTGCTCGTTACATGTAGATGGACCACTTCCTGTCTCCCTGTTCTCTGCACATGGATGCTTTTCCATTGGGCTCTCGTGGTGCCCGAGTCTGTTGTCCATGCAAATAGTATGAAGTGAGGAATTCTCTGTTGTCGGCTCTTCAGATGGTCACTTGAGAAGTCGTGGGGGGAAGACAGGACGAGTGCTTCAGCGCAGCGCACTGTCTTCACTTCTGGGCAGCTCTGTTCTGACTCCATGGACTTCCCTCCCCACTTAAACCATGTTGACAGGCTGGACGGGGAAGTTGGTGTGCTTTACCAAACCATCCCTGAGATCCTGTCTAGCCCACAAGCCCTGAAAAGACATCCCTATTGATTGTATTACTTCTTTTCTCTCAGCCCAAGCTGGCTGAGTTAGAAGTAGACACTTGGTCCAAGGCCAGCTTACCTGAGCAGTGGTCAATCAGATTCTCTCAGGGATCTGGTCAGTGGAGGTATTTGAGCAGAAATGTCTGTAGGCTTGGCACTGGGGTACTCTGAGGGACCAGGAGAATATAATGAAGTGAAGAGACAGAGAAGGACATAGATACACAAGTGGCGATGAAAGGCCAGTTGGAGGGAGGGGGAGAAGAGACCAATTTCCAGTTCTTATTTCAGTGGAATTGAAGGGACCTTATGTCCTTTCTCCTATGTCAAATGCAGCCCATAGAGAATGGGAATTTTGCCTTTTCTCCTTGTAGGAGCAAGCTGGGGATGAAGTCTCTACTACTTGTTCCTACTTGTTTACCTGAAATATTTAGGAAGTACAGTCAAGGAGAGTAATAGCAAATGTTTGTGTACTCACCAACTAGATGGGCCAGATCTTAGCATTTTCTCTTTTGCTATATTTCGTTGACATCCCCACACTTCTCCCCTGTTCCATCCTACTCCTTTCTCCCTCAGAGGTACCCACTGCTCTATATTTGTTGTTTATCAGATAATTTTTCCATATTCAATATACTCATTGACATTATAAAGTATTGGGACCTTTTGCTTGGTATTAAACTTTATATAATTGGTTTTATTCTGTAAAAAATTTTGTACTGTTCTTTTCACTTAGTGTTATGTATTTTAGGTTTGTCCGTGTTACTCACTGCAGGTCTAATTTTTTCACTTAATGTTACGTATTTTAGGTTTGTCCGTGTTACTCGCTGCAGGTCTAGTTTTCTCATTTGCATTGCTGTAGATTACTGGGTTGCATGACTATATTCCAATTGATCCATTCTTCTATTGATGATCTTTCAAATTGTTTTCCTCTATTTTTCCAATTACAAAAACGTTACAATGAATATTCTCACGCAGGGCTCCTAATGAAGACACACAGGGTTTTCCTAGGGAAGATACTTAGAGTTGTAGGTGCTACATCTTAAGGCCGTGCACATCTTCAACATAACTAGACTTAGCCAACTTGTTTTCTGAAGTGGTTTACTAATTCTGCCTGCTCTGTATTCTTACCAACATTTGGTATCATTAGACTTTTAAATCTTTGCCAGTAGATGGATGTGAAAAGATATATCACTGTTGTAATTTACATTTCTATGATTACTAGTGAGTTGGCTATACTTTCTAATGTTGGCCATTTCAGCTTTTTTTTCCCCTAAGATTTGCCTGTTTATTCCAGTTGCCAGTTTTCCTCCATAGGATTGTTTGCTTTTGCTTATTTAGTTTCTATATGTTCTGGATATAAATCCTTGTTGGCTATATGTCTTGCATAAATCTTTTCCTTATTTGTGGTTTGTCTTTCCAATTTGTATATGGTAACTTTTCATAGGTTTTAAGTTTTAATGTGAAATTTATAAGCCTTCTTTATGGCTGGTGCTTTTTGTGTCTTAGGAAATCCTTTTGTACCTGAAGTCATAAAGATATTCTTTAATTTTCTTCTGAAGGTTTTTAAAGATTGATTTTGTATTTAGTTTTTAGATCCACGTGGAATATATTTTTGGTCTGAAGTGCGAAACATAATTTTGGTTTTCTCCAAATGAGTACCTTGTGGTCTTGGCATCATTTATTTATTACCCTGTACTTTACCCAGTACTCATCACTCTGTCCTATATACCAGCTTTCATTATATTCAAGGTTCTGTCCTGGGCCTTCTGTTTTGTTTTCTTCATTTCTGCAGCAGTGTCACATTATTTTAACTTTAGCTTTATATTAATATCTGATATAATGATTATGCCCACTTTGCTCTTCTTAAAAGTTTTTGGTCAATTTTTCATCTTTTTCTTTTTTTTAACATCTTTATTGGAGTATAATTGCTTTACATTGTTGTGTTAGTTGCTGCTGTATAACAAAGCGAGTCAGCTATATGTATACATATATCCCCATATCCCCTCCCTCTTGCATCTCCCTCCCACCCTCCCTATCCTACCCCTCTAGGTGGTCACAAAGCACCAAGCTGACCTCCCTGTGCTATGTGGCTGCTTCCCACTAGCTATCTATTTTATATTTGGTAGTGTATATACGTCCATGCCACTCTCTCACTTTGTCACAGTTTACCCTTCCCCCTCCCTGTGTCCTCAAGTCCATTCTTTAAGTCTGCGTCTTTATTCCTGTCCTGCCCCTAGGGTCGTCAGAACCTTTTTTTTTTTTTTTTTTTAGATTCCATATATATGTGTTAGCATATGGTATTTGTTTTTCTCTTTCTGACTTACTTCACTCTGTATGACAGACTCCAGGTCCATCCACCTCACTACAAATAACTCAGTTTCGTTTCTGTTTATGGCTGAGTAATATTCCATTGTATATATGGGCCACATCTTCTTTATCCATTCATCTGTCGATGGACACTTAAGTTGCTTCCATGTCCTGGCTATTGTAAATACAGCTGCAATGAACACTGTGGTACATGACTCTTTTTGAATTATAGTTTTCTCAGGGTATATGCCCAGTAGTGGGATTGCTGGGTCATATGGTAGTTCTATTTTTAGTTTTTTAAGGAACCTCCATACTGGTCTCCATAGTGGCTGTATCAATTTACATTCCCACCAACAGTGCAAGAGGTTTCCCTTTTTTCCACACCCTCTCCAGCATTTATTGTTTCTAGAATTTTTGATGATGGCCGTTCTGACTGGTGTGAGGTGATACCTCACTGTAGTTTTGATTTGCATTTCTCTAATGATTAGTGGTGTTGAGCATCCTTTCATGTGTTTGTTGGCAATCTGTATATCTTCTCTGGAGAAATGTCTGTTTAGGTCTTCTGCCCATTTTTGGATTGGGTTGTTTGTTTTTTTGATATTGAGCTGCATGAGCTGCTTGTAAATTTTTGAGATTAATCCTTTGTCAGTTGCTTCATTGGCAAATATTTTCTCCCATTCTGAGGGTTGTCTTTTCATCTTGTTTATCATTTCTTTTGCTGTGCAAAAGCTTTGAAGTTTCATTAGGTCCCATTTGTTTATTTTTGTTTTTATTTCTATTCTCTAGGAGGTGGGTCAAAAACGATCTTGCTGTGAGTTATGTCATAGAGTGTTCTGCCTATGTTTTCCTCTAAGAGTTTTATAGTGTCTGGCCTTACATTTAGGTCTCTAATACATTTTGAGTTTATGTTTGTGTATGGTGTTAGGGAGTGTTCTAATTTCATTCTTTTACACGTAGCTGTCCAGTTTTCCCAGCACCACTTACTGAAGAGGCTGTCTTTTCTCCATTGTACATTCTTGCCTCCTTTATCAAAAATAAGGTGACCATATGTGCGTGGGTTTATCTCTGGGCTTTGTATCTTGTTGCATTAATCTATATTTCTGTTTTTGTGCCAGTATCATACTATCTTGATTACTGTAGCATGTTAGTACCGTCTGAAGTCAAGGAGCCTGATTCCAGCTCCATTTTTCTTTCTCAAGATTGCTTTGGCTATTCGGGGTCTTTTGTGTTTCCATACAAACTGTGAAATTTTTTGTTCTAGTTCTGTGAAAAATGCCATTGGTAGTTTGATAGGGATTGTATTGAATCTGTAGATTGCTTTGGGTAGTATAGTCATTTTCACAATGTTGATTCTTCCAATCCAAGAAAATGGTATATCTCTCCATCTGTTTATATCATCTTTAATTTCTTTCATCAGAGTCTTATACTTTTCTGCACCCAGGTCTTTTGTCTCCTTAGCTAGGTTTATTCCTAGATATTTTATTCTTTTTGTTGCAATGGTAAATGGGAGGGTTTCCTTAATTTCTCTTTCAGATTTTTCATCATTATTGTATAGGAATGTAAGAGATTTCTGTGCATTAATTTTGTATCCTGCTACTTTACCAAATTCATTGATTAGCTCTAGTAGTTTTCTGGTAGCATCCTTAGGATTCTCTATGTAGAGTATCATGTCATCTGCAAACAGCGACAGTTTTACTTCTTTTCCAATTTGGATTCCTTTTATTTCTTTTTCTTCTCTGATTGCTGTGGCTAAAACTTCCAAAACTATGTTGAATAATAGTGGTGAGAATGGGCAACCTTGTCTTGTTCCTGACCTTAATGGAAATGGTTTCAGTTTTTCACCATTGAGAATGATGTTTGCTGTGGGTTTTTCATATATGGCCTTTATTATGTTGAGGTAAGTTCCCTCTGTGCCTACTTTCTGGAGAGTTTTTATCATAAATGTGTGTTGAATTTTGTCAAAAGCTTTCTCTGCATCTATTGAGATGATCATATGGTTTTTCTTCTTCAGTTTGTTAATATGGTATATCACATTGATTGATTTGCGTATATTGAAGAATCCTTGCATTCCTGGGATAAACCCCACTTGATCATGGTGTACGATCCTTTTAATGTGCTGATGGATTCTGTTTGCTAGTATTTTGTTGAGGATTTTTGCATCTATGTTCATCAGTGATATTGGCCTGTAGTTTTCTTTCTTGGTGACATCTTTGTCTGGTTTTGGTATCAGGGTGATGGTGGCCTCATAGAATGAGTTTGGCAGAGTATATAGCCAAACTATATACAGAGGGAGTTTTCCTCCCTCTGCTATATTTTGGAAGAGTTTGAGAAGGATAGGTGTTAGCTCTTTTCTAAATGTTTGATAGAATTCGCCCGTGAAGCTGCCTGGTCGTGGGCTTTTGTTTGTTGGAAGATTTTTAATCCCAGTTTCAATTTCAGTGCTTGTGGTTTGTCTGTTTATATATTCTATTTCTTCCTGGTTCAGTCTCAAAAGGTTGCGATTTCCTAAGAAATTGTCCATTTCTTCCAGGTTGTCCATTTTATTGGCATAGAGTTGCTTGTAGTAATCCCTCATGATCCTTTGTATTTCTGCAGTGTCAGTTGTTACTTCTCCCTTTTCATTTCTAATTCTGTTGATTTGAGTCTTCTCCCTTTTTTTTTAATGAGTCTGGCTAATGGTTTATCAGTTTTGTTTATCTTCTCAAAGAACCAGCTTTTAGTTTTATTGATCTTTGCTATTGTTTCCTTCATTTCTTTTTCATTTATTTCTGATCTGATCTTTATGATTTCTTTCCTTCTGCTAACTTTGGGGTTTTTTTTGTTCTTCTTTCTCTAATTGCTTTAGGTGTAAGGTTAGGTTGTTTATTTGAGATGTTTCTTGTTTCTTGAGGTAGGAATGTATTGCTATAAGCTTCCCTGTGAGAATTGCAAATTAAGGACATTTTCAACTATAATCTTTTCAAATATTTTCTCAGTCCCTTTCTTTTTCTCTTCTTCTTCTGGGACCCCTATAATTTGAATGTTGGTGCATTTAATGTTGTACCAGAGGTCTCTGAGACTGTCCTCAATTCTTTTCATTCTTTTTTATTCTGCTCTGCAGTAGTTATTTCCACTATTTTATCTTCTAGCTCACTTATCCGTTCTTCTGCCTCAGTTATTCTGCTATTGATTCCTTCTAGAGAAGTTTTAATTTCATTTGTTTTGTTGTTTATCATTGTTTGTTTGCTCTGTAGTTCTTCTAGGTCCTTGTTAAACATTTCTTGTATTTTCTCCATTCTGTTTCCAAGATTTTGGATCATCTTTACTATCATTACTCTGAATTCTTTTTTAGGTAGACTGCCTATTTCCTCTTCATTTGTTTGCTCTGGTGGATTTTTACCTTGCTCCTTCATCTGCTGCGTATTTCCTTGTCTTCTAATTTTGCTCAACCTACTGTGTTTGGGGTCTCCTTTTTACAGTCTGCAGGTTCGTAGTTACCATTGTTTTTGGTGTCTGCCCCCAGTGGGTAAGGTTGGTTCAGTGTTTTTGTAGGCTTTCTGGTGGAGGGGACTGGTGCATATGTTCTGGTGGTTGAGGCTGGATCTCATCTTTTGGTGGGCAGAACCACATCTGGTGGTGTGTTTTGGGGTGTCTGTGAACTTAGTATGATTTTAGGCTAATGGGTGGGGTTGTGTTCCTGTCTTGCTAGTTGTTTGGCATGGGGTGTCCAGCACTGGAACTTGCTGGTTGTTGAGTTGAGCTGGGTCTTAGAGTTGAGACAGAGATCTCTCAGAGAGCTCTCGCCAATTGATATTACGTGGGGCCAGGAGGTCTCTGTGGTCCAATGTCCTGAGCTCGGCTCTCCCACCTCAGAGACTCAGGCCTGACACCTGACCAGAACACTTAAGACCCTATCAGTCACACAGCCAGGTATGTGGGGAGTTTCTTGCCTTTGGGGAAGTCTGAGGTCTTCTGCCAGCATTCAGTAGGTGTTCTGTAGGAGTTGTTCCACATGTAGATGCATTTTTGATGTATCTGTGGGGAGGAAGTTGATCTCCACGTCTTACTCCTGCACCATCTTGAAGGTCCTCCTCATCTTTTTATTTTCTATACACATTTTAGAATCAGCTTGTCATAGTCCTCTAAGATCCTTGTTTGAGTTTATTGAAATTACATAAAATATTTAGATTAGTTTCAATAGAAAGATCAGTTTCATAATATTATCTTCCCACTTATGACATACCTCTTCATTTATGCTTTCTTTAACATCTTTCAGTAACATTTTATTTTTTTAAGAAATGTAATGTATAGCTTTTGTTATTATTATTTCTCTATACCATTATTACTTTCTATTATTTTTATATACTTAAAATTTTTTTAAAATATTATTTTAAAGCTACCTTTGGGCCCGTGGCCATGGCCGCTGAGCCTGCGTGTCCGGAGCCTGTGCTCCACAACGGGAGAGGCCACAATAGTGAGAGGCCCGCGTACCGCAAAAAAAAAAAAAAGCTACCTTTGCTTATACATAGGGCCACTACTGACTTTTAGAAATTAATTACATCTGTAACAAACTTGCTGAACTTTCTTGTTGGTTCCAATTTTTTGTTTTCTGTTTATTAATTTTGTTCTTAGTTTTTATTATTTTGTTTTTCAAAAAAGCTTTGTGTATCACCTTGTTATTTTCTACATTCTTCATATTCAGATAAAACTCAATCTTTATTTTCTAGTAAATGTATTTTAAGACTATACAGTTACCTCTAAGTACAACTTTAACTACAGTTACAGTTGTACTTAAAGCTGTATAAGTTTTAATATACTATAATTTTATTGCTCAATTCTAAATATTTTGTTACTTAAGTAGTGATTTACTATATCCAAGGGGTTATTGAAGAATGCATTGAAATTTCTAACATATTTATTTCTGGGACTGCATTGGTCTATCTCTTTATTGTTCTTTTTCATATAAATACAATTTGTCAGAACATTTGTTCTATGATATTAGTACTTCTAAAATTTCTGAGATGTTTCTGCACTAGTTCAATTTTCATGAATGCTCCGTGGATGTTCTTCATTTGTTGGTGCAGCATTACATGTTCATGTCTGTCTGATCAACCTTGCTTGCTTTGTTGAGTGAGTCTTTAATATCTTAACTTTATCTACTTGCTTTATCTATTTTGGATAGAAATATTCTGAAATTTTCAAGTATGATTGTAAAATATTCATTTCTTAATGTAATTTTGTCAGTGTAAGATATATTTTGCAGCAAAATCATCATTTACATAAAATAACAATTTTTACAACTTCCTGGTGAATTGTTTTGTTGATCATTCTGCAGTGGCCCATTATGGTAGACTGTATTATTATTAAAATATTCACTCCTCCCACTAAGGGAAGATTCTACTTCTTTTCCCTTGTCATAAAGTTTACTTGTGTAACTTGGCTGGGGCAGTGAAGTTGAGTGGAAGTGAGAAGCACCACTTTCAAATAGAAGATTTAAAAGCCAGCACATGGTTCATGATGTCTTTTTTTTTCCTTCTATCATGGGACCAGCAAAGTTTTGGATAGAGATTAACCCAACAGCCAGGGTCCAAGGGTGAAAGCATTATAAAGCAGAGCTGCTCCCACCAGTGATGGGTATGTTCCTGAGTGGGAAATAGACCTTTTTTGAGTGAGTTGCTAAGATCTTTTGGGTTGTTTGTTACTGCTGCCTAACCTAACCAATCATGACTAATGCGTCCAACTAACTCTTATGAATGCCATCTGCCTTAAGGTTGATTTTTGTCTATCATGACTACAGCCACTCCAGCTTTCTTTGAAATAGTGCTTTCCGGTGTATCCTCTTTAATCTTTCTCCCTTCAGCCTTCTTTACTCTTATAATTTTGGTATGTCTCCTCTAAACCACGTTTAGCTATATTTTGTTTCCATTCTATTCTGAGATGCTCTGGCCATTTAATTTTACTCTTTTTACTGATGCATTTCTTCCATCTTAATTTGTGATTTCTGCTTAGCTTACTTTTTACTTTTGCCTTTGCCATCTTTCCCATCATCCATAAACTGTTGTAGTGTGCTGATGGGAGCATCCAAAAAAGATATGTTCGCTTCCTAATCCCCAGAACCTACTATTTATATGGCAAAAGAGTGAGCATTACCTTATATGGCAAAAGGTATTATTAAGTTAATGATCTTGGGAGAAGAAGCTTATCATGTATTATCCAGCTGGGCCGTAAGTACAGTCATATGAATCTTTATAAGACAGACACACAGAAGAGAAGGAGGCAGTGTAACCTTGGTGGCAAAGATTGGAAAGACGTAGCCAGAAGTCAAGGAAAGTGGACAGCTTCCAGAGGAAAGGACAGTTTCTCCCCTAGAGCCTCCAGAGGGAATGTGGCCTTGCCAACACCTTTAGTTAAGACTTCTGGCCTCCAGAGCGGGGAGATGATAAATTTCTGTGGTTGTAAGCCATCCAGTTTGCAGTGATTTGTTACAGCCACCACAGCAAACTAACACAAGTGGAAATAATAGTGTTCATATCCCATAGGATCATTGTGAGAATTAAATGAGATAATACAGATAAAGGACTTATCAGTGCCTGGCCTACATTAAGTGCTTGATAATTTTTAGCCATTATTCTAATTATTATTGTCAGTTAAAATATGTCTTAGTTCTGGTTCCCTAGAAGAGCCTGAGATGGAGACTTTTATTGAAGGGTAAACCTGAAAGATAGTGAGGGAGCAAGGGGGGCAAGGGAACCGTGTAGAGTCTAGCTGCTAGACAAGTAGCTGCTAGACAAGAGCTGAAGGCGAGTCTCAGCCTGACCCTGTGAGAATCTATGAACGACACCTGGAGTTTTCCTACCTTGGGACAACAGAGCCAAACTTTTCTTTTTTAAAAAAAATTTATTTAGTTATTTTTGGCTGCATTGGGACTTTGTTGCTGGGTGCCGGCGTTCTCTAGTTGTGGTGCGTGGGGGCTACTCTTCATTGCAGTGCGCGGGCTTCTCATTGCAGTGGCTTCTCTTGTTGCGGAGCATGGGCTCTAGGCACGTGGGCCTCAGTAGTTGTGGAGCGTGGGCTTCAGTAGTTGTGACTCGCAGGCTCTAGAGCATAGGCTCAGTAGTTGTGGCACACGGGCTCAGTAGTTGTGGCTCGTGGGCTGTAGAGCGCAGGCTCGGTAATTGTGGCGCATGGGCTTAGTTGCTCCGCGGCATGTGGGATCTTCCCGGACCAGGGCTCAAACCCATGTCCCCTGCATTGGCAGGTGGATTCTTAACCACTGTGCCACCAGGGAAGTCTGAGCTAAACTTTTCTATTCCTACATTAGTCACTGGATGGGGTGCTAAGGGATGGGGTAGTGAGGGGTGGAGGCAGCATAGCCTTCCTTTCACTTCAGGGTGAGCGGGTTCTTCCCATCCCAGGGCATATCCCTTGAGAAGGGTGCAGCTGTGAGCTGCTGGCATCCAGTCCTCGCAGCAGCTGGGGAAAGAAGCGCAGCCCATGTAGTGGGGGTGTGGCTGGACACCACCAGTATCTCCTATACAATAGAAGCTGAAAGAGAGTAGTTCATTGTCTTCAAAGTGCTAAAGAAAAAATAACTGTCAACTCAGAGTTTTAGCCTCACTTCAAATAGTATTCAAGTGCTAGGAAAAACACAATAGCATTTTCAGACAGTAGAGTTTTCCACCCATAGGCCATCACAAAAATATATTAAAGGATGTATTTCAGCAAGTAGAAAGGTGAATCCATCAATGAACCAGTAGAATTTGAAGTTAAAAACACATTACTATTTACATTAGCACCCCCCAAAGTGAAGTACTTAGGTATAAATCTAAAAAAAAATATATAGGACCTATATGGGGAAAACTGCAAAACTCTGATGAACGATATCAAAGAGGAAATAAGTAACTGGAGAGAGATTCCAAGTTTACGAGTAGGAAGACTCAGTATTGTCAAGATGTCAGCTCTTCCCAACTTGATCTATAGATTCAGTGAAATCTCAGTCAAAATGCTAGCAAGTTATTTTGTGGATATCAACAAACTGATTCTATAGTTTATTTGGAGAGGCAAAAGACCTGGAACAACCGGCACAATCTTGAAGGAGAAAGAACAAATTTGGAGGACTGATACTACCCAATTTTAAGACTTACTATAAAGCTATATTAATTAAGACAGTATTGGTGAAAAAATAGACAAATACATCAATGAACAGAATAGAGAGCCCAGAAACAGACCCACATAAACATAAGCAGATATTACTCAGCCATAAAAAGGAACGAAATTGGGTCATTTGTAGAGACGTGGATGGATCTAGAGACTGTCATACAGAGTGAAGTAAGTCAGAAAGAGAAAAACAAATATCGTATATTCACGCATATATGTGGAACCTAGAAAAATGGTGAAGATGAACTGGTTTGCAGAGCAGAAATAGAGACACAGATGTTAGAGAACAAATGTATGGACACCAAGGGGGGAAAGTGGCAGGGGGTGGTGGTGGTGGTGGGATCAATTGGGAGACTGGGATTGACATATATACACTAATATGTATAAAATGGATAACTAATAAGAACCTGCTGTATAAAAAAAGATAAGCAAATGATCATTGGCAAAGGAATAAAAGGCAATACAGTGGAGCAAAGACAGTCTTTTCAACAAATGAGCTGGAACAGCTGGACATCCACATGCAAAAAATGAATCTAGACACAGGCCTTGTACCCTTCACAAAAATTAATTCAGAATAGATCAGAGACTTAAATGTAAAACAAACTGTAAAACTGCTAGAAGATACAGAGGAGGGAATCTAGATGACCTTGGGTGTGACCTTGGAGATGGAGATGACATTCTATGTACAACACTCAAGGCACAGTCCACAAAAGAGATCATTGATAAGCTGGACTTCAGTATAATTAAAAACGTCAGCTCTGTAAAAGACAATGTCAAGAGGATGCAAAGACAAGCCACAGACTGCGATAAAATATTTTCAGAAGACACATCTGATAAGCAACAGGAATTTTCATTCAGTACTGGTGGGAATGCAAAATGGTGCAGCCACTTTGGATTGTGTTGAAGTTTCTTACAAAACTAAACATGGTCTTACCATACCATCCAGCAGTCATACTCCTTGGTATTTACTGAAAAGAATGGAAAATTATGTCCACACAGACACATGCGTGTGGATATTTATGGCAATTTTATATAGAGGCAGCCAAGATGTCCTTCAGTAGATGAATGAATACATAAACTATGATACATCCAGACAATGGAATATTACTCAGCTCCAAAAATAAATGAGCTATTAAGCTATGAAAAAACATGGAGGAACTTAAAGTCATATTACTAAGTGAAAAAAGCCAATCTGAAAAGGCCACGTATTGTGTGATTCCAACTTCGTGACTTTCCAAACAAGGCAAAACTATGGAGATGGTAAAAAGATCAGTGGTTGCCAGAGGATAGGGGGAGTGAGGGATGAACAGGTGAAATACAGAGGATTTTTAGGACAGGAAAGCTACTCTGTATGATACTATAAAGATGGCTACATGTCATCATACATTTACCAAAACCCATAAAATGTACATCACCAAGAGTGAACCCTAATGTAAACTATGGATTTGGGGTGATAATGACGTGTCATGTAGATTCATTGATTGTAACCAATGCACCATCTGGTCGGGGGGGTGTTGGTAGTAGGGGAGGTTGTGTGTGCCGGGGCTCGGGGGGGAGGGAACATATGGGAATCTCTGTACTTACAGCTCAGTTTTTCTATGAACCTGAAACTGCTCTAAAAATAGTTTATTAACTAAAAATAAGTGAATTGAAGAAGGATGAATGGGATACAAGATACAAGGCAGAACGCGGCAGAGAGGCAAGATTTGAAGAGATAGTGATATTTCTAATAAAATTAAAGAAAAAAATGAACCTTCACACTGAAAGTATGTTCCAGAACAGAGCAGAATACATACAAATATGAATCCACATCGAGAGATCTCACAGTGAAATAGCAACATATCAAGGATAAAAAGAAAAATATATAGTTTAAACTTCTCATTTCAGAGAAATCAGACTGCTTACAAAGGAATCAAATTAGAATGAGAGCCTATTTATTATCAACAGTCTTTGTTATGAGAGCAGGGTTTCAAAGGTGAACAGAAAGTGAGTTGTATGTCTGAGTGTGGGAGTGTCTAGGGAGTGTGGTAGGGCCAGCGTGAGACAGAGACAAGAGGAGGGGGAGAGGGTTCGTAGTCAGATGACGAGCTCACCTGGGATGAGCTGGGCGCGAGGCATTGAGGAGACCACAGGGACCACAGGAATGGTCAGATGGTCAGATGTGGCCATGGGGCCAACGTGGGGTAGTGACCACATGGGCCACTGTGCAGCTCACTGGTGAGGAATGCTGGGTGCCTTCGTGCTCTGAACTACCACTTGGGCCCTATTTCCATGAATTTTTCAAGTGCTACTGGCTTGGCAGGATCTGAAGAAGTCTGGGTGGAGGTGTGTAAAGATCTTAGCAGAAAAGTGGGGGTGAGGAGAGAGGAGAGCAGCGGTGGAGGCAGGCACCGGGAACTCGATGTCCCTGGCGCTGGAGCATTCCTGGACACCCCATCTCTGCGGGCACGTCCCTATGAGTTCTTTGTGCAGGGTAACAATGGGAGCAATTGATGACTGTGGTGGACAGAATTCTAAGATGACCTTCTGATATTCCTGGCCTCTGGTGTACCCATACACCTCCCAGGTTATTCAAACGTGTCTAGATACTGCTGTGAAGGGTTGCAAATGTAATTAAGGCCCAAATCAGTTGACCTTAAGATGGGGGGTTATCCAGGTGAGTCTGACATAACCACCTGAGCCTTATAAAGGAAGCCAGAGATTTGAAGCAGACGCACAGGAGAATTGGACACAGAAGAAATTCTCTGTTGCTGACTTTGAAGATGGAGGGGGGCACTTGATAAGGAATGTGGATGGCCTCTGGGAGCATGACAGCTCGCAAGGAAATGGGAACCTCAATCCTATAACTACAAGGACTTGCACTCTGCCAACAGCCCGAGTCAGTAGCAGATTCTCCTCTGCCCCAGATGAGAAGCACAGCCTGGGAAACACGTGGATTTCACCTTGTTGGACCCTGAGTGGAGAACCCAGCCACACCAGGCCCAGACTTCTCTCTTCAGAGACTTGGAGGTACTAAGGCTAGGTGGTTTTAAGCCGCTTAGTGTGGTAATTTGTTACATGAAATAGGAAACTAATCCAGTGATGCTGGTGATGATGAAGAGAGAAAGAAGGCTCAGGAACGGCTGGAGCAAAGAGAGAACCAGAGAAACCCAGGCCATCAGTGCAGTCTTATGACTCAGGCTCTCCGTCATCTGAGCTCGGGAGCAGCCCCGGGTCTTGATTCTGCTTTCGGCCACTTCAGGCAGGCTCTAGAAAAGAGGATTCAGTCCTGCTTAGTGAATGAATGTCTTCCTTTTGTCTGGTTTTCCCTTTTACTCTGAGAACAGAGGCACACGCTGTTTTTCCACTGATCCCTTCTCTAATAAGTGTGCCGACCTGAAACAATTGACCTTAAAAAATAAAAATAAGTAACCAGTTCCCAGAGCCCTAGCAGGCAGCATTAGCATTCTCCTGTCTTGCTGGCTGTGTCCTGGGAGTCTCAAAGAAATGAATCTTATTATTAGTCTGCTGCCAGTGACTGCTCCTGACGGCTTCTTCCTGCCAGCCGCAGCTGCCGAGCCTGGCACAGGTGTCATGAGCCTGACGGCTCCGCAGGGCGGGGCGGGGCGGGGGAGGCACATTGAGCCGTCAGCCCCAAGCTCAGAGCAGGCTGTCTGGGTTCCCCCAGACAGAGGAGCCTCCAAATCGATGTTTCCAGGACTTTCTGGCAGATAACTGATAAGCCATTATCATGAATGGTGATAAGATACACCATTCAAGCCTTCAGACCCTCTCTTTTTGTTGTGAGATATATCCTTCACTTAGAGGAGCACGTATAATGTGTGTGTACAGTTTTAAAAAATTATAAAGCAAACGCCAGTGTGAAAGGAAAGACAGACATCGCCAGTACCCCAGAAAACCCCCGTTCCCCTGTTCCCATACACAATGCCTTCTTCCCCCAGGGGAAGATTATTGTTATCCTGATGTTCAGGAAAATTATTTCCTTGCCTCTAAAAATACTAGTTAATGCCTCTCTCTTCCCATGCCTGGAGAGGGAGTGTCTAGTTTCGCCTGCTTGCGAACCTTATGAAAATGGAGTGTGTTCCCTTGTGCATCTTGCTCCTTTACCCGATTCTATGCTTTTGAAGTCCATCCGTATTGTTTACCATGTGGCCGTAGTGTGTTCACTTTCACTGCCGATTAGTGTTCCGTTTCATACCATGATGTATTTGTTCTCACAGTGGACATTTAATTTAGGTTGTTTTTACTGTCTGGATATTTAAACCACACTTCTGTGGACATTCTGGTAGCTGCACGCCTGGCAGGAGGTTACGTAGGGTTAGGTACCAAAGCACAAAACTGAATGGACACAGCGTACGTGTCTTCAGTCTTCCTAGATAATGTCGAACTGCTTTCCAAATGGGATCCAAGTGCACCTCCATAAACAGTAGGTACAATTTCCTAATTCTCTGCATCTTTGCCAGCGCTTGGTGTACTAACTTTCTATCACTGCATAACAAATTGCCACAAACTCGGTGACTTAAAACAACTTAAATTCCTTACAGCACTGTTCTCGTGAGCCAGGGTCTGGGCACCGGATACCGAGTCCCCTGCTCAGAGTCCCACTAGGCTGTAATCAATGTGTTAGCCTGGTCTGGGGGCTCATCTGACTCTTGGGTTCTCTTCCAAGCTCCCCCAGTTGTTTGTAGAATTCATTTCCTCGAAACTGTAGGACTCGTGGAGCCTGCGTCTTCAAGGCCAATGGGAGGATGCCTCTGACACTTACCTTCTTCTAAAGGAGCCTCTGACTAGGCAGGCCCACTTGGATAATCCCTTTTGATTAACTAAGTCAGTGGGGCACTTAGGTTGCTTCTATAGCTTGGCTCTTGTCCATAATGCTGCAGCGAACATGGGGGTGCAGATATCTTTTTGAATCAGTGTTTTTGTTTCCTTTGGATAAATACTGAGAAATGGTATTGCTGGATCATATTGTAATTCGATTTTTAATTTTTTGAGGAGCATCCTTACTATTTACCACTGTGGCTGCACCAGTTTACATTCCCACCAACGGCGCACAAGAGTTCCCTTTTCTCCACATCCTCGCCAACATTTGTTATCTGTTGTCTTTTTGATAATAGCCATTCTGACAGGTGTGAGGTGATATCGTCTTGTGCTTTTGACTTGCATTCCCCTGATGATTAGCAACGGTGAGCATCTTTTCATGTGCTTGTTGGCCATCTGTATGTCTTCTTTGGAAAAATGTCTGTTCATATCCTCGGCCCTTTTTTTTTTTTTTTTTTTTTTCGGTACGCGGGCCTCTCACTGTTGTGGCCTCTCCCGTTGCGGAGCACAGGCTCAGCGGCCATGGCTCACGGGCCCAGCCGCTCCGCAGCATGTGGGATCTTCCCGGACCGGGTCACGAACCCGTGTCCCCTGTATCGGCAGGCAGACTCTCAGCCACTGCGCTACCAGGGAAGCCCCTCGGCCCATTTTTTAATCAGACTGTTTTTTGGTTTTTTTTTTGCTATTGAGTTGTATGAGTTCTTTATATATTTTGGATATTAACCCCTTATTGAATATGTAATTTGCAAATATTTTCTCCCATTCAGTAGGTTGTCTTTTCATTTTGTTGATGGTTTCCTTTGCTGTGCAGAATCTTTTCAGTTTGATGTAGTCCCACTTGTTTGTTTTTGCTTTTGTTGCCTTTGCTTTTGGAGTCAGATCCAAAAAAATCATTGCCGAGTTTGATATCAAAGAGTTTACTGCCTATGTTTTCTTCTAGGAGTTTTAGGGTATCAGGTCTTACATTCAAGTCTTTAATCCATTTTGTGTTAATTTTTGTGTATAGTCTAAAATGGTAGTCTAGCTTCATTCTTTTGCATGTGGCTGCCCAGTTTTCCCATTTATTGAAGAGACTGTCCTTTTCCCATTGTATATTTTTGCCTCTTCTGTCGTAGATTAATTGACCATATATGTACGGGTTTATTTCTGGCTTCTCTATTCTGTTCCATTGATCTATGTGCCTGTTTTTATGCCAACGGATAAAGAATAATGTAAGATTGATCTGTCTATCTATCTATCTATTTATCTATCTACCTATCAATGGAATATTATTCAGCCATAAAAAGAATGGAATCTTGCCATTTGTGACAACACGGATGGATCTTGAGGGCATTGTGATAAGTGAAATAAGTCAGATAGAGAAAGACAAATACTGTATGATTCCACTTATATGTGGAATCTAGACAGAACAAACAAACAAGCCAAGCACATAGATACAGAGAAGAGATTGGTGGTTATCAGAGGAGGAGGGGTTGGGAATAGGCAAAATGGGTGAAGGGAGTTAAAAGATATAAACTTTCAGTTATAAAATAAAATACTTCATATGCTTCTCATTTGCAGATATTTCTGACCTGGTGGAGCAATATTCGTTAATAAAAATATTGTGTGGGGCTTCCCTGGTGGCGCAGTGGTTGAGAGTCCGCCTGCCGATGCAGGGGACACGGGTTCGTGCCCCGGTCCGGGAAGATCCCACATGCCATGGAGCGGCTGGGCCCGTGACCCATGGCCGCTGAGCCTGCGTGTCCGGAGCCTGTGCTCCGCAACCAGAGAGGCCACAACAGTGAGAGGCCCATGTACTGCAAAAAAAAAAAAAAAAATATATATATATATATATATATAGTATGATAAGACTGTTTTAGCGCTTATTCTTTGTCAGCCATTTACACACAAACCTCTTTTAATATACTTAAACCCTTTGTAATAGGTCCTACGAATTTCTCCATTTTACAGATGAGGAGTCTGAAGCTCCAAGGAGGTAAGTGACCTGGCAGGGTCCTGTAGGAACCACTGCTTTGGTCTTGGAGCCAGCTTTTCATGGCTCGAGAGCCCATGTTCTCAAGCTCTAAGGACATCTAGCACGCTGACTCAATGGACAAGGAGATCTGCTCTGTGCCATGTTAGAGGGGCAAGTGCTTTCTTATTCCTTTTATGATTAAAATGCTGCTTTTATGGAGAAGAGTAACTGTTTATATTGCCATTCTCTTCCTCCAGCTAGCCTCTTCTCCCCTCTCCAATCTACCCAATACACTGCTGTTAATTCCTCTTCTCCAGTCTCTGAGTTCATCATGTTAGCTCTGCCCCAAAGCCTGTGGGATCAACTGGGAATCTGGTGTCTAAGGCCTTTCTCCCATCTTTGGGAGTCTGACTCCAGACTCATTCCCAGCCTCATCTCCCACAGACCCTCTCTTCTGGCCCTTGCACAGCACTGGAACATACACAACCCAGTGCTCTACTCAGACCACTGCCCCTAGTTGTATAGCCTAGTGCCACTTTCTTTCTCTTCCAAATTCTAGTAAGCTTTCAAGGCCCACTTCAATTCAGACTTTCTAGATGAATCACCCTTTAACCTCTCTGTCCCAGGAGATCTTTTCCTCTTTCGTTTGAGTTGCTATATCATTTATAATTTTTACCATTTGACCCCTAGTCAGATCCTTCATTATAATGCTACTTAAATGTTCCTGTCTCAATAAAATTATATACTTATTGCTAGTTAATGAATCTGCTGAATCTTTCTCAATTCCTGTGTTATTTGAACTTTACGTGGCATCTAATACTGTTAAGCAAGGAATTATTCTTGAAATTTTCTTCTCTATCAGTTTTTATGACATATTTATTTCCTAGTTTTCTTCTTTCTTTGGATTCTCATTTTCACCCATATCCTAAATGTCTGTTCTTTGGGATTCTGCCTTTGGCCCTTTTCTCTTTCACCCTGTACTTCTGTGTGCAGCTCTTACTATACTGTCACTTTATTGGATTCTCTCTTCCATTGATCCATTAGCGCCTTGAGGTCAAGGACAGCATCCTGTCTTCATTGCATCCCAGGAGGCTTGACCCAGAGACTAGCCGCATGCATTCCTTGTGAATTCCTGCAGTTGCTCTGATGCTGCAGTGTCAGAGGTGATGCTCGTGCGTGGAGGAAGGCAGAACTGATGCTTGTGGATGGACAGGATGTCTAACTGATGAGACCAGGATGGAGGTGCAGTGTTTTCTGGAGAAGACCCTCTTGGGAGTTTCTCTTTTCCAGGATTTTTTCCTTTTAACTTGGGGTGTGTCTATATGGGGAATGCTAGTTGTCTTCAAATATTTAAAATAAATATTCAGAAAGCTCTCATGCCTTTAGTCCTGTTCATGCATTTCAGATTATGTCAGATCTATTCTGGTCCATCGCTTCTAAGATAACCAGAGCTCTCTGACTTGGCTCCCAAACCAGACATAGAAGTTAAATCAGATAACTCACGTTTGGACACAGATTTTCTGTCTTCAACAAGTTTCCACATCTCATTTTGTCTTCATTAGAATACCCTGTGTATGAATTCATTCACTAAAAGTATTTCTTTTTTTTTTTGCGGTACGCGGGCCTCTCACTGTTGTGGCCTCTCCCGTTGCGGAGCACAGGCTCCGGACGCGCAGGCTCAGCGGCCATGGCTCACGGGCCCAGCCGTTCCGCGGCATGTGGGATCTTCCCGGACCGGGGCACGAACCCGCGTCCTCTGCATCGGCAGGCGGACTCTCAACCACTGCGCCACCAGGGAAGCCCCTAAAAGTATTTCTTGATCCAGTCACTGTCCACGGTGCTGGAGGAGCCGTGGAGAACAACTCCAGGCTTCAGTGGCAGCACCAGCTGCCCTTATTCCCATTCAAAGCTGAGGAAGTGGAGGCCCTGGCAAATTACAAGGTTTCTAAATGTTCCTCTGATGGTAAATGAAGCAGCTGGAGCCTCCTTATCTCACGCCTGTATTCTGCCTGTTACACCACCTTGCTAAGTGACCTTGCTAAATGACCTTGCTAAGTAACTTGCTGAACTCTAAAGTTCAGTGGAAATGTGCTTTTATTGCCATGTTCAGTTTGCAAGTTTTGTCTTTTTCTGAAAGAGAAACTCGGAGGAGACCAATGGTAACATTTGAAGCAATGCTTCGCTTTTCCTTTCAAATTCTTTCATGTTGAATGGCCCAGGTTCCAGGGAGCTGTTTCCAGGAATGACACCCAGACTCCTCGGCCTCTCATTGCTGACATACTTCCCCTGGAGTGGGGCAGAGGGCAGGACGCTGTGAGAAGTGTGCCAGCCCTGCCCAGCTCACACCCTTACTGGTTTTCTCTGAGTCCTGGGGGCCCAGCTGCCTGGGTCTCTGCCCCAACCCAGCTAACTTTCCTTAGAAGAAAGCAAAGGTTAGCTGAGATCACACAGCCAGGTGGATGCCCGGATTCGCTTTCCCTGGGGCTAATTATGGAACCACATTAGATAAAAGTCAACATATGTTGTGAAAGGCACTGTGTATCACTGCTTGACAGTTTCTAACAATGTGCTCATGTAACAGCTGTCAAAGGCAGTGCTAGAAAATGAGTAATATGTTGATTTATGTATATCAGATCTGTCCTGCGCTCTGTGCTGGAACAGACCAGGCTCTGTGGGTGGAGACTTGGGGAGGGCGCGGAGGAAGGAAGGAAATTCCCTCATCTTCAGAAGCGCCTGGAAGGCATGGCTGAAGCCTGTAGCAGCTGTTACTTTCCGAGGTCCTTTGGAGAAAAATTGCCAAGGGGACATCTGCTCCCTTTCTACAACAGTGGGAAGAGTAAAATCTGAGCCTCCTTAGGCGACGGGGGCTGCTGAGGTAATCACCTGTGCATTCCTTGGCCTCTGCACGGGGCTGAGGGTGACACCGTCGGGCCCACTCTAAATGGCTTTTGGAAAAGGGGGTTTCTCTCCAAGTAACCAGTTTGGGTTTTCTTTAGAGTTAGGGCATTTTCTTAATGACCAGCTCGATTTTCTTATTTGTTTCGTAAGTATCTCATTTTGTTTCAAAAGTACATTGAAAGAGGAAGTAGAGTAAGTTTTCTCTTGCATTTGAAATGCTGTCTCCACTTTCTGTGTTGTTTTCTCTTGAGGCCATTCAAAGGGCCCACTCAATTCCCAAAGGGCCTGATTAGTACGCAGGGGAGGTCACCTTGGTGTTGCCCTTGGGATCTCCACTAGGTTCCAGATTTACCATCAGCTCCTCTCTCTGGCCTCCTTCTCTTGCCTTTGCTAAACTGTTCGCTCACCCATAATGTTCTGCTTCTCTAAATGCTAAGTGACTTAGTAAGAGAATTAGGTCTAAATCACAGAGCCAGCCCCTAAAAGCTAACAGCAAATCAAAACTCTGAAATAATCACTACTTAATGTGTAGTTTGGGGGAATCTTTCACAAATAAACATAAACAAATATTCTACTTACTTGTTGGTATTTGTTGGGACAAAAATAGAAACTCCCTGCTCATTTCTATAGCCTTCAGAACAGTATTCCCACAGTGAGATTGGGGCTGGAGTCCAAAACACACTTGCCTTGTGTTTAAGGTGGGAAACATTGATCAACAAAGCAGACTTGAGGGCTCTTCCTGTGGGTCTGAGGGTGTGAGCAGATGGGGCACGCTTTCCTCTCTCAAAGGTGGTGACATTGATTGTGTTGACAAAGGCACACCCCTGCTCCCCATGTTGGCTGGCAAGAACCTGGCAGATGCCAGGTGTCTCCTGCCGCTGCACTTCCCACCCCCAAGGCCTGGATGCTGCCTCCATGGAACAGGACTTCATCAGGCTAGTGTCCTCCAGCTCTAGATCTGATGCGCTCCCAGGGGCATCCAAGTCATATCCAGGGGTAGCCAACCCCCTACAACAGAATCCGCTTCCAGCAGGCTAGGTAATGGAGAAAGCCGCTTGCAAAGCGCTCCTGGTCACTAAGATGCTGTAGGAGTAGTTGACTGCACACCCAGTTAGTGAAAGTTCATGGGCACTGCACACATGCTCGGCCAAGGGTTTAGAAAGAAGCGAAGATTCACAGTAGACCAATGGTAATTAATGTAGCCGATTCAAAGTTTCAACCTGCAAAAGCAGGTGTCCTTTCCCCAGAGAGATATAATGAAGTGAGCAGTGTTGAGCCATTTACTCCAGGATCCATTAGACCTTTCAGTGATGCAGATCTGCTCTTGGGAGGCTGCATCTTTGGGGGACAGCTGTATTTCTATTTGACCCATCAACTCACAATGATTACAGAACTTGACTTGTACCAACTCGATTACAATTGGTATGAAGGCAATCTTAGCTAAGAGTGAAGGAATCTCCGGAGCAGTTAGGAAGAATCTGCTGTAGCAGTCTTTTAAAAAATTATCTTTCCTTACTAGTGATCAGCAAGATATTTTAGATTAAAAGGTTCTACTAGTTTAAGACAGAAAGGTAACATGGGGTGGTGGAAAGAACACAGAATTTAGAACCAAAGAGTTAGCGTCCTGGGTTAGTAGCTGCGTGATCTTGAGCAAATTCATTAACGTCTTGGAAGCTTGGCTTTTTTAGTCTATAAAATGGGAATAATAATCATAGCTACCTTGTGAAATGGTGGTAAGCTTACATTAGATAATGTATACAAGAGCTCTTCAAATTGGGTTTAAACTTGCTGTGTTTTCTCTCTTCTAAGACACATTTCCCCTGTGTTTGAATGTTTCTAAAATCCATGGGTTTCTTATAATTGATATATATATATTCAGTGGTAGTACTTCCTTTTTCCCCTGGAAAGTTATTAAATTGTTGGCATGTGTTGCAATCCATGGCTGTTTAGAGACATGAACATATGGTAGTTCAATAAAAAGAGGTCAAATTTATTACTTTTCATTTGGTATTTAGAGTCACTTGTTCATATGGTGTAGTCACCATTTATTAAGTGCATTTCATTATTTGCAACAAAATACTACCTAACGCTAACACTTGTCTACAAAATTTCCATCTCCTCTGAATTATATTTGACTTCACAGTTGGCACGATACTTGCTTGTCAACATTGCCACCTGGCAAGTCACTGCGGAGTGGCGATGGCTGGAATCTGCTGCGTAGCAGAGGCCACCTTTACTGATGGAAGTTAGCTGGATGGCTCTGGGCAGAAAACCCCGTGAGCTCTGAGTCGGCAAAGTCTTAGAGATCTGAAGAAAGAGCCCTATAAGTTGATGGTTTTATTAATATTAAGAGGTGAGATTACTTAGACACCGAAATGCAGGTTGCTTTCCTCTAGATTGATTTTTTTCTTTTTTGTGGTACGCGGGCCCCCCATTGCCGTGGCCTCTCCCGCCACGGAGCACAGGCCCCGGACGCGCAGGCCCAGCGGCCATGGCCCACGGGACCAGCCGCTCCGTGGCACGCGGGAACCCCCCGGACCGGGGCACGAACCCGTGCCCCCCGCATCGGCAGGTGGACTCCCAACCACTGCGCCACCAGGGAAGCCCTAGATTGATTTTTATTAACTTGAATGCAAACTGTTTTTTGTACCTGATTGTACCATTTTATTTTCAAACACACTGCGTTGATAACCTCGCTCCCTCTTTGCATTTTCTGCAGGCTTTTGTTGTCTTTCATGAGGCTATTCCAGTGAGGAAAAAAGTAAAATGGACTTGATGGTGATATATTTACCTGGCTAGATTATAACTACTGCTAAAATCAATAAAAGTTTTATTAAGACAACAAAACTGAAAAAGTGCAGATATCCACTGAAGCCTTCTCACCTCCCCTGGGAGGGATAAAAACACATCCCACTTACAGCATTCCTTTTTCTAAGGCCCTTTCTGGTTTTCCCAAATAACCATTGTCTAAATAGAGTAGCTTGTATGAAACTGTACACGTGGTGGGTGGTCCTATACATATTCATTAGTAAAATGTACATAAGGCACTGATCCATGGGTTTTTTTAGCCAAAGATATGGTTTCGGCAATAAAAAGTTCAATTCGGCTCTACTGGGTAGAGTCCATGTGGTTCTGAGATCATGATCCTGAACTCCATCCGCTCCCATCCTTTCAGAACTTGAAAGATATATTAACAAATTTGGCCCAAAATGAAGCTGGGAAGACAAAAATGAAGCAATAAATGCTGGTAGATGCCAAGTTCAGAATTCATCTGCTCCCGTTGAGGGCCTCATGGTGTTTGCAATGCAAATCTCAGACTCATGCCTTAATCATTACCGCAGGGAGACAATTAGGGTTAAAATATAGATTTCTAGATAACGAGAGCAAATAATAAAGAAATAAATACACAGAACAAAGCGAGCTAATGTGACTCATTTAGAGCAATGCTTTGTTTACAGCTTGCAGGGCCTTTGTAGCCAGGAGATGGGCTTTCTGGACGTGAGACTGTGTAACTTGGCTCCAGATTGTTTATTCATAATTCATCAGTTTAATACTTTCTTGAATTGAGAGAAATACGGGTTTTATTCTTTGGCTCCGGATTTTATGAAGGGAAGATGGGAATATCCCCTCAGGACCATGGGTTCAAGGATTGTGCCCTAAAATCAAGGCACATGAGTTGTTTGATGTTTTCCATTTTATGCTTTAGGGGTTAAATACTCAGGCCCTGGAATCAGACAGGCCCAGCTCAGCAGATTAAAGCTCTGGCCTTGGGCAAATTATTAAGCCTCTTCAAGAGCTAAGACTTGAAGGTTCCTCGTCCAAAGGGTTATCAAGCTCATGGGCTCATTGGGGAGACTGAAGGGGGGAGTGCGTGTGGAAAAACCCAGCGTAGCTGTTCCTGTTAATCACGTTGCTCTTTTCTCCTGAGACAACCTCCTTCAATCTGTGCCTCCTCACCGTTGTCCCTCCAGCCCTCCTTCCTGATCAGAACTTTGAATGATCAGTCTCTGCTGCTCATGAGCACCTGTCTTGGAGGAGAAGTGGATACCTGTCACTGGGGATCACGTGGACGTCCCCTCCTAACCGTGGTGGTAACAGCTACCCTCCTGGGGGTCATCCACCCATCTGCTCAGAGAGAAGCGCTTCTGAGTAGGTACTGCCCTGGACGGGAGTTCAGGGACACGAGGTTCCAGGCTTGACACAACCCTGACTATGGTGTCTTTGCTGTGTCACCGCACATCCCTGGGGTTCGTTCTGTCCTTATATTAGGGGAGTTGTTCTAGATGGTGGCTTCCAACCATGGCTGCCTTTAGAATCACCAGGGGAGCTTTGGAAAAATACCAGTGCTCAGACCCCATTTCAGCCCCATTCAAATAGAATCTCTGGGGTGGGGTCTGGAGTTGATATTTAAAAAAAAGCCCTGCCAGGTAATTCTAGTGTGCAGCCAGGCCTGAGAGTCACTTGGAGAGGTTGCTGGTCTCTGAGCTGTGCCTCTCCGGCAGGGAGGGAAGCTGGTGCCATAGGTTCTGGGCCCACCGCATCCTCAGACAGGGCAGCTGGGTTCCACAGGCAGTGGTGTTCTGCTTGAGGTTTAGGTTAAAGGAAGTTCCGCTGCTACAAACCAAATCAAAACCTTTGAATGGTAGTGATGACAAAAATTTCTCCTGTCCACAGTACAGCAAAACTCAAAAAAAAAAAAGAAAAAGAAAAAGAAAATTAAGGGACTCAATTGTCTCTGATGTTATTTGGCACTATTCTCATGACCTGGAGCTCATTTGTTCTGAAGGTTACAATTGTTTTTTCCACTTTTCATCATGGGGTCTAATGAATCCCTTTACATTTTCCGATTCATCTTGGAAATACCTACTTAATAATTAAGAAAATAATGTTTTGTTTACATAATCATTATTAAAGGCACAATGTGGTATATTAACATTACATTTATAGCATATCCTGCTATATGCATCCATCAGTTATTTACATATATGAATTGAATTAGAAATTTATAACAGATGTCCTCATCCTACACCAACAGGAAATAAGGTTGTATTTACATATAAGCTACGTATCTATATATCTGTATATGTGAATACAAGTTTTTTATTATTAATGTATTTTATTTGTTTTATTTTTGGCTGCCTTGGGTCTTCGTTGCTGCACACGGGCTTTCTCTAGTTGCAGTGAGTGGGGGCTACTCTTCTTGCGGTGCCCGGGCTTCTCATTGCGGTGGCTTCTCTTGTTGTGGAGCATGGGCTCTAGGCACGCAGGATTCAGTAGTTGTGGCTCACGGGCTCAGTAGTTGTGGCTCTCAGGCTCTAGAGCACAGGCTCAGTAGTTGCGGCGCACTGGCTTAGTTGCTCCGCAGCATGTGGGGTCTTCCCGGACCAGGGCTCAAACCCGTGTCCCCTGCGTTGGCAGGCGGATTCTTAACCACTGTGCCACCAGGGAAGCCCCAGTACAAGTTTTTTATCTTTTAGTTTCAGCTTCTGTGCATCCATCCATGTATGTGTTCATTTATTTCTTCCTTTAAGAATTACTTCCTGTTGGATATCTGGTTTGTACGAGACTTTGTGCTGTGGGGGATTGTGTGTTTGTCATGTGTTCGTGTATGTATAAGAAATGAGGATATCTGTTTGTAGATAAATACAGGAAAATAGTTATACGCATAGCAAGCACATGCTTATAATTGTAAAAGATGCCAATTCATTTCCAGATGCTACGGACTCAGTTTTCTGTTAACTGGGTAAAAAGAAATAATTTTCAAAACTACCCTGGAAAAATGTTTACAAAAAACTTTTACTTTGTTCACTTGCTTAGTTCAAGATATCCAAAATATATTTAATTAAGAAAGAATAAAATCAAAGGAAAATGCAAATATATGTAGAACATATCTGAAAAAGACAATGATAAAAATCATAAGAGTGAACAATAAAAAATATAAAATAAGGACCTACTGTTAGAAGAAGCAGGTGCCAACTAATCCAGAAAAATGTGTCTATAATGAAGAAGGAGGGGCGGAAGTGGGGTTTCAGAGACTCCAGCTATCTCTGTGGGTAAATTCACACACCCTGCTGTTTTTCAACCCTGGGGATATTTTAAAAAATACTGATGCCTGGACCCCCAACTCAGACCAGTTGAACCCGACTCTCTGGGCATGGGGTCTAGGTCTCAGTGATTAAAACTTGCCCAGTGAATTGTCAGATGCAGCTGGGGTGGACGAATGCAGAGGCACCAGTGGCTTCTGTCCTGGGGCACGTTCTACGCTGGAGTCAGGCCCAGATGCACACTATTTTTGCAAGAAGCAGACACGTTCTACAAGGAATTTTGGTGTCGTGGGAGGTTAGTTGGGTTATAATTGGCTCTAATTGGCTCTCCCAGCAGCTGAAACGTTCCTTGCCTTAGCTGAGTGATATTCCAAAAGGGGAGCGTAGTGGTCCGACCTTTGAAAACATCAAAGGAGTCACTTCCCGCTGGTCTCACAGCCCAGTGCCCTACAGCTCAGCAGGGCTGGGGCCAAGCCCAGTGGAGCTGAGAGGAAAGAACTTATGCAGTCAGATTTTTATCTTTGCCCCCAGATCAGCAGTGCCAGCAGACTCGCAGGAAAAGAATGGGGCTGGGAAGGAGGCCGAGCCCTAACGTAAAGTCAGCATCTGCCCTGTAACTTACTCAGCTACCACCAGTGTCTTTGGGCGGCTTGTTCCCCTTCTGGTGGTGAAGCTAAACTCCATTCACATGTGTTTTAGTGCAAATGTGGAAGGGTTAACACAGGTTACATGCCAGGTGATTAACATGACTTGTGAGGTATCTGTGATGTTCACTCATGTCTCCAGTTTCATCTCTTACGACTCCATGTACCAAACATATGGAACCATTTCTCTTTCCTTAATTAAGCCTGGTGTTCTCTGTCTCTCTCTGTCACTCGTCTGCATTCTCCTCTACACAGGTAGCTCTGCGTGGACAGGGACATTTGCTATCCTGTCGAACACAGTAGGGTTCAAATATTTGCTGAATGAGTGGAACGTGTACGATGAGGTGAAGTGCTGAGACGTGGCCTTGATTTTCATGTGGCTTGCTGTCCACGTCAGGACTGAAATACTCAGAGACAGCACGGCCCTGCCGTCTGGGTGGCTGCAGTCCAGGGTGGGAGCAAACCTGAGGATAAGTACACGAGGAAGCACAGTGCAGCAGGGGTAGGAGGGGATTTCTTATTCCTTCTCTCTTGGGGTGGGCCTGGTAGGGGGCGAGGAAGGGCTGAGACCCCAGTGGGTGGGAACAAAGGATCAGGGCCTGCCCAGATGTGCTGGTGCTCGAGGGGAGTGGGGCCAGAGGCCAGGGGTAGCTGTCTGGAGGAAAGAGCAGGATTAAGAAGGAAAAGGCATATTTGCATTAGAGTCCAGGTTATGGGAACAAGCCAGGAATGCACTAGAGTATGGAGAGAGGAGGATGAGGAGGTAGCAGTACCGGAGAAGATCCACGGCCTTGAGCAGCACGGATGCCAAACACCACTTCTGTTAAGTGGAGCCCACACCGCGTGGTGGGTCAGAGCCCTGGATCTGGGTTTGGGTGGGCTTGGGTTCAACTCTCACTTCTGCTACACGTTAATTGTGGGTGTTTGGGCAGGAGACGTCACCGCCCCCAAGCCCCCCAAGAGCGGGAATGGCATGCTTGCTGCTGCAGAGTCTGTCACAGGGGTTCGGGGACCCTGCCCCCCTCAGCACTCCTCCTGGACCTGCCCATCCTTGTGTTGCCTCCCCTGAGGCTTGTACGAGGGCCCTGAGCATCAACGGTGGCAGCGTGCTTCTTTCTCACAGCCAGCTGGGGAAGTGGAGGGGCTTCTTCCGGATTTCCTGAGAAGCCCCCTCTAGTGCCCTCAGCCCAAGCTGGCTGAGGACAACCGAATGCGCATCCTAGGGCTGCTGTCCAAGCCGACCACAACTGGGAGGCTTAGAACAACTGACACTTGCCGCACAGTTCTGGAGACCAAGAGCCTGAAGTCGAGGTATGGGCAGCCCCCCGTGAAGGCTCCAGGGAAGGCTCTGTCCAGGCTTCTCTCCCGGCTTCCTTTCCAGTGGGTCCTTCTCTCGTGGCAGCATCTCTTCAGGCTTCACATGGCATCTTCCCTGTGCTCACGTCTCAGTGCCCCAATTTACCCTTGTAATCAGGACACCAGTCCTATTGGGTTAAGGGCCACCCTAATGACCTTGTTTTAATTCGATTACTTCTGTGAAAACCCTAATTCAAATTAAGGTCACATTCTGAGCTACCGGGAGTTAGGATTTCAATGTATCTTTCAGGGGAGCTCAATCCAACCTGTAGCCAGGCCCACCCCTGAACTGAGCGCCGCAAGAGAGAGACTTGTCATGACTGTTGTAAATCATCTGGGGGGGGCTGGGCACTGGAGTTGTCTGCGTGCCCACACCCTCTACTCTCGGGGTGCTGGGAGAGGGGCGGGGGCCCAGCGCCTGCAGAGGGGAGGCGCCTAGAGCCTGTGCTTAGTCCACGTGTCACCTGGACCAGGTGCTCGGCCTGTCTAAGCTTCAGCTCTCGAGCCTATAGAAACGGTGACCTGGCCGGTGGCTCTAGGAGCTGAATGAGCTGATCCGTGTTAAGAGCCAGGCCCTGGGCCAGGCCCCAGAGTGAGTGCCCGAGTCACAGGGCTGTCACTCACTGTTGTTACTATGACAGTTAACACTTGCTCTGGCCATGGTGAAGGAGCAAGAATGTCACCGTGTCACCAGAGGAGCAGAGGAAATGAAAGCATTTGGCTTTGGAATCTTTGAATTAAGGCCCTTAGAATGTTCACAGAGGATCCCTGGCAAAGATTCAGGCCTGGAGCTCTGGAGAATGTTGGGGACCAGAGGCTCTGTCAGTGGGTAACTGACAACTGTGAGTGTAAACCTGCGAGCTCAGGGACAGGCGGGGAGCAAGGGGGGCGGCGATATGGACAGAACCCAGGTGCTGCTGTGCTCAGGCAGGTGCTGGATTGAAAGAAATCGGGGAGCCCAGAGGTCCTGACAGCAATGTCTTATTTGGTGATGCAGGGTGCAAAAGAAAACGCTATAACTGAGCGGCATGAGTTCCAAAGAGAAGGAGTCGTGGGGCAAAGTCAGGGGCCAGCTTCCACTCAATCCCCGTGGAGGGCTGAGTCAGCGACCCTCTGCCTCAGGGCATGCAAGGCTTGGAGGGGAAATTGGAGCCCGGGGAAAGGGGAGCAGACAGAGTGTGGGAGCTGAAGGGGGGTGTTCAGCACCAAAGCTGAACACTGGGCAGGAGGCTGGGGTCCTGGGGCAACTCGAAGAGCAGGGGTAGAGCACGGGTCATGTGCTTTGCCCTACAGCGATGGCACCGTGAGACGCAGCCAGCATGGGTCCAGTCTCGGCAGGATCCTGAGGAAGATGCCGCGTTGGGAGCTGTCTTTGGTCACCAAAGCCCTCGAGGGTGGAGGAAGCCCCGGGGCTCTCAGAGGGGGTTCGGGTATCATGGCAGGTGCTGCCCCAGCAGACACAGTCCGGTGTCGGGGGCTGAGGAAGCTGGGTTGGTTCTGGCCCACGTGGATGTGATGACAGAGCGGCTCAGAAGGCTAAAATTGTAGAAGCACATTTGGGGCTGGGGGTGGAGAGATGACTCCTTACAAGGAATATGCTATAAAAATTCTGGGCTTTTTTCCTGTAGCCTGGACCAAGTTGAAGGCTCTGCAAATGTTATAAACCAAAAAGAAGTTGTTTCCAACTTTGTCATAATACTTTGAATTGGTAAAAGGAATGCATACTGTAATTATTTAGTGGTTTATTCTTAATTTCTGGGTTTAAGCATCATGCTTTTGTGAAGCGTCTGCGTTTTTCATGGTTTACTTTTCCAGTCTGTTCTAGCATATAAACCCCTGGGAATAGGGGGTCTGTTTCATTGGACTCTGAACTGTCTAGCAAGGTTTGTAACTAAAGATAATTCGGTATATTTCTTTTGGGTGGTGCAAACTGTTGGAAAGACTTTCTTTTCTTATTTTTTGTAAATTTATTTATTTGTTTATTTATTTGTTGGCTGCTTTGGGTCTTCATTGCTACACACAGGCTTTCTCTGGTTGTGGCGAGCAGGAGCTACTCTTTGTTGCGGTGCGTGGGCTTCTCATTGCGGTGGCTTCTCTTGTTGCGGAGCATGGGCTCTAGGTGTACGGGCTTCAGTAGTTGTGGCACACAGGCTCAGTAGTTGTGGCTCGCGGGCTCTAGAGCACAGGCTCAGTAGTTGTGGCACACGGGCTTTGTTGCTCTGTGGCATGTGGGCTCTTCCTGGACCAGGGCTTGAACCCCTGTCCCCTGCATTGGCAGGCGGATTCTTAAACACTGTGCCACCAGGGAATTCCCATGAAAAGACTTTCTTTTATTAATGGAAATTGTTTCCAGCGCTGGAAGCAGGAATCAGGTATCAATACGCCTGTGTTTGTTCTGCCAGTGAGAACCTCGGGGGCAGTGGAGGAACTGCTGTGGAAACCCTTGGTTCCTGGTCTCCTCCTGAGGTGGTAGTTCCTAAACTTTGCTGCACTTTGGAATCACGTGGACATTTCTAAAATTACGAGTACCTGGTTTCCACCCGCAGACATTCTGACTTCATTGGTGGCATTGAGTGCACCATAGAGAAGTCCTGAGGGCTTCTCTATGACAATTCAAATGAATATCATCATTGCATCTTTCAAAACACAAGTTATAAAACATATTATAAATCTGTATGATACTGATTTATGAACCAGTATCATGAATAGAATATCGTAAGTATCATGTTTACCTATAGTATGTAACAGAATGAATCAATATCAGGAGTAGCACATACAATAGAGTAAAACCCCGAGGCTTAAGTATATAAATATTCAAAGATGTAATGAATATTCAAAGCTGTAAAATGAAGGAAGGCTCATGGATTGGTGAGGATGGGACTATTATTTAGTTAGAAATCAGTTTAAATTTGGGGGACCTAGGGGGCTTGACAAATGACCTCCTCTTCACTGCCCACATTCAAAAGGAGTGAGTGCCGGACATAGAGTCAGAAAGATGGGGATCAGTGTTACGCGGGTCACTGGTGAAGACTGGGTGGGGAATGTGGATCTGGATCCGCTGGGAAACGAGGCTGGCTACCACTCTGCACCTGGGCTGGGTAGACTTGCCCGGGTAAGTCCCTGGCAACACTGAACACCTCAGGTCTGCCCTGGGGGCCAGCTCTTGTGGAGCTGCCGGGTGGAGGAGCAGACCAGAACTGAGAGCTCTGGAGGGGAGGGCAGGAGCGCAGAGGGCGAGGGAAGGGCTGAGCATTCACCCAGGGCACTTGCTTACGGTGGGATCTGGGCAGAAGAGCAGGAGGGAGAGAACTCTCCATGAGGAAGCAGGAAGGAACTGGCAAAGGGGATCCACCCCAAGGGGAGAGCCCTCCTGTCACATTCACTAATTTCTAATGGGTTGTACAGTTCGGTGTAAGACAGTGAAAGCCTGGAGAACAGAATGATATTTAGGTGGCTCTTTTTCTTCCGTTTGAATGAGCATGGTCTTTCTCAGTGTTGGAATGGTGGAAGAAACCACACAGAAACAGATCAATACTTGACGACACACCATTTGGGGCCTATCAGATTATTAAAGATTTTTAAACATGAGGATAATACATGAGGGTGGGAGTATAAGTTGAAGCAACCTTTCTGTATATGAATTTGGCAACTTATTTTAAGAGCTTTCACATGTTCATCCTTTGAGTCAATACTCCACCCTTAGAAACCTGAGAATGTAATCAATGATAAGGTCAAAGATTTATGTCCAAAGATATTAATTCCAGGTTATTCATCATAGTGAAAAGAATGGAACCACCTGAATGCCCAACAGTAGGGGAATGATTAAGTAGATGAGGGTGACTCCATTCTACAAGAGTGTTATGTTTTAACTAAAATGGACCTTTTGAATACTTTTCAATTGGGGAAATGCTTGCAAAGAATTAAGTAAAAATACGCAGTACAAAAATAAATACACCCTATGATTATAATGGTGTAAGCAATTTTATTTTAAAATATTGGAAGGAAGGGCATCCAAATGTTAATAGTGATTGGGATTGTATTTTTTGCTTTATTTTTTAAAATGGAGATTCTGGTTTTTACATTATTTTTATTTTATTTATTTATTTACTTAATTTATTTTTATTTTATTATTCTTTGGCTGTGTTGGGTCTTTGTTGCACACGCAGGACCTTTCGTTGCGGCGTGCGGGCTTCTTTCTAGTTGTAGCGGGTGGTCTCTAGAGCGCATGGGCTCTGTAGTTGTGGCACGTGGGCTCTCTAGTTGTGGCGAGCTGGCTTAGTTGCCCCACAGCATGTGGGATCTTAGTTCCCTGACCAGGGGTGGAACCCGCGTCCCCTGTATTGGAAGGCAGATTCTTAACCACGGGACCACCAGGGAAGTCCCTTTACATTATTTTTAGATGAATGCTTACTAATAATGTTTTTTAAAGCACATATTCTTTTTTTTAACATCTTTATTGGAGTATAATTGCTTTACAATGGTATGTTAGTTTCTGCTTTATAACAAAGTGAATCAGTTATACTTATATCCCCATATCTCTTCCCTCTTGCGTGTCCCTCCCTCCCACCCTCCCTATCCCACCCCTCTAGGTGGTCACAAAGCACCGAGCTGATCTCTCTGTAAAGCACGTATTCTTTGTGGAGGTCTGAATGTCATGGGCCTTCAGCATGCCAGCCTGGTGGCATTGGGACTGAGAACGAAAACTACCTCCAGACCATGAGTGGGAGAGGAGGACATGACAGCTTCGCCCCGGGGCCAGTGGTCTCACAGCCACACACAGCACCCCCGAGATGGAGATGGAGATGGAGGGGGCTGCTTGTCGTCACCTCTGTGCCAGCGCACGTGCTGTAGGACACAAGGAGATTTATAAAGAATAGACGATACTTGCTCTTTGATTAATTTCTTAAAATAGGCAGTCAGCCAGTTAGACATAAATGCCTGTTAGGACTGCTAGGCCTTGGTGGAGGCCATGCCCGTGGAAGTTTCTGGGAAAGAGCACTTTGGGAAGAGGCGTGCCGGAGCCATCCCAGCAGTTAGAGCAGCTGGAGCGAATATGGGTACCTGATCCCTGACAGGTGCAGCTGAGCGCCTGCCGCACACCTGCCCCCCGCTCCCCGCAAGTGCAGGGCCAGGACGGCTCCGCACAGGGGAGCATCCAGAGTAGCCCCCATCAGCCTCTCCCCACGGAAAGCCAGGTGGCTTGTAGGCAAACTAGGTTATAAAATTCCTAACCATGCTATTTCATCCAGGCCTGGAGAGTTTGGCCTTGTTCAGATTCAGATATGACCACAACAGAACCTGGTTTCCTAAAAGAAAAGGCTTAGAGATTTGAGTACAGGGTGAGGCTGAGACCAGGACAAACTCATGGTGCAGAGCACAAGTTCCCAATGAAACATTTCCTCCACAGTTAGGCTTTGCTTTCAGTCTTGGCTCTTCTACCTTTTTTCAAATATGTTTTTTTTTCTTGAGTTAATTTTTTTTTTAAGGAAAAAAATTCCTGAAAACAAAAGCATATTTACTCAGATTGGTATTTGACTTTGATGAATCACTAGTTGAAATTAAGAATATTCAGGGACACTTTATTTCTCCTATTTGAAAATTTGCCCTTTTTCAGAATTTTGGTATTCTTTATTTTAAAAAAAAAAAGCTGGGAAAAGTGTGCTACCAGCTCCGCTCTTTGTATTAAGATCTCTGTATTTTCTGTACAGCACTGAGCAGTATTGACAGCGACCTTGAAAGATGAGAGAGAGAAATAACTGCTGTGTTAATATCTTTTCCCTGTTTCCTTAGACCTGCACTGCCCTCTCTTCTGCATTGTGCTGCTAAAGCCCAGTTTGGTTTGTGATGTCTAAATTATTAAACGGTGCAGGATGTAATCAATGCAGGACTAGGGAGGTTCCGTGACCTGAGATGGGAGGTGGCTTTCACCACGTGCAATGACGTTTCAGAAACGTGTAACCAAGCAGGTGCCCTGATGTTCCTCAAACTGCCTCTTGCTGGGTTTCTTCCTTTGTACCCGGGGAAGATGTGGGTCTGTGGCTGTGCAGTTGGGCCTCCCGGGAGGTTGTTCTCCAGGCTCAGGGCACTTTCTCTAGCATTGGGACTGGTTTGGATTTGGCAAGCAGCAAGGGGAAATGCTTCCTGTGTCAGTGTCTCGCATGCATTTCCGCACTGACTCCCACAGGTGTGAGGACCTAAAGTAACCAGGGAACGGTAGGAGGGGGGAAGGGATCAATCTGTGCCGAGGTCTGTCTCACTGATCCTTCTAGCGGAGATGGTGTCGCCTCTGAGCCCGAGCGTTCTTGTATGGGAGACGCATCCTTTTAAAGAATTAGTCTTTAGCATTCTGTCAATTATGGCCTGCAAATCTGCCTGAGTAATTAAATGCCAGCCGACAGTAAATATCAAACTGCTTGGGAGCTGTAGCGAGATATAGACAAGTGGACCTGTGTGATTGCTTTTGTAATTTGCTTTTTAATCTTTAATACCAATTAAATGCAGGGGAGCTGAGCCTGAGTGTCGCCCAGCTGAGACAGCCCATCAGCTGATGCTGTGAGTGTCCAGCACGGATTTCTTGGCTCCCGTGACTGCACCGGGTCTTGGGAGACGGGGAAGTCTGATGGGCAGTGACTGGTGGGCCCTGCACTGTCAGCAGGCAGAAGAGCCCCCTACCCTCAGGGCACGTCTTCAAAGGCTTATGTCAGTTCCCTTCCATGTACTTTCTCCCTTTGGTTGTCCCCAGCACCACTGTGGGTTCAGTTTAAGGCTTGATTTTTTTTTTAACCTTCTTGCTTTGGGGGAAGGCAGAGGAGGAAGAGAAGCAGTACTTGACCCCCATCAGGTGTACTTACAAAGCGGAAACTGCTCTTCGGTGGTTTCTGCCAAGACACCAGCCAGTACGAGCGCAGGCTCCTGGCCCCAAGAACAATCCCAGAGGGACTTAAGGGCAGTGGTCTCAACCAAGGATGAGCCCCCGCCCCACCCCCAGGAGACCTTTGGCAGTATCTGGAGGCCTTTTTGGACGTCTCAGCTGGGGAGGGGATGCCTGTGGCCTGTAGTGGATGCAAGCTGGGATGCTGCAGGGATCCTACAATACAGAGGACAGTCCCCACAGCAAAGAATGATTTGGCCCCCATGTCAGTGGTGCCGAGGTTGAGAAACTTGCTCTAGAGTGAAAAGGAACTCAAAGAGAATTGAGAATATTCTTGGGGTTATAGAGGGTTTTGAACTGTGAGTGGGCGGGAGTGAGTCTCGGGGCAGGACGGCCGACACAGCGATGGGAGGGTAAGAATTGTTGGGGCAGCTTTTGTGTCCCCTCATCGTTGTTTTAGGAAATGCAGAGCCTGTGCTGTACCCTGGGCAGCCCAGGCTCCAGCCCAGGTGTTCTCCAGAAATAGACAAGGGCATATCGGGAGCCCAGTGCTCCTTGGAGCTGACAGAATAGGTGTACATGCACCTCCTTGGGCAGCTGCCTCCTACCGCTTCCCTCCAACCTTCCCCACCCTCTCTCCTACCCCTCGGTGAACTGTTTACTATCTAAGGAGTGTCTCTTTTTACTGTTGTTCCTTTCGGGTTGACAAAAAGTAAAATACCGAATGAGGTGGTTGTTTGTGGAGCAGAGGCTGATTGACTGCAGTTCATTGTACCTAAAGTTCTCCAATACAGGCTTCATTTTAGCTAATTAGGCTAATATTGACAGGGGCTCTGGCTTTCCCACCCTCATTGATACCCTTAGGGAGCTCACTAGCCAAAACATGAGACATTTGAGAAGTATAGTTACTGCAAAAGAAAGGTGGTGTAGTGCATTACAGATTGCAGCAGAAGCAGATGTATTAAAACATTTAGACCAAGAGTTTAACATGAGCCTAATAAACATACTAATCACTTATATGTGGAATCTAAAATATGACACAAATGAACTTATCTATGAAACAGAAACAGACTCACAGACATGGAGAAGAGACTTGTGGTTGCCAAGGGGGAGGGGGCAGGAGAGGGTTGGATTTGGAGTTTGGGACTAGCAGATGCTAGCTATGATATACAGAATGGATGAACAACAAGGGCTACTGTGTAGCACAGGGAACTGTATTCAATATCCTGTGGCAAACCATACGGAAAAGAAAAAAATGAGCCTAATAAACATTATAAAAGAGGCAAAGAGACATAAAACAAAAACAGGGAAACATAAAGTGGACAAAGTAAAAATCTAGGTATAAAATAATGGTTGAATAATGATGGGTTATTTAGCAAAAAGGATATAGCTGAGGAATGAATTAGTGACTGGGAATATCGGACTTAGGAAATTTCTGAGAAGAAAGGACAAGGAATTAGAAAAGCTGAGAAAGATGGGAAAAAGAAATAGAAGAGTGAAATAAAGTCCCTGGGGGTTACACAAAGCCAGCCATGCAGAGGAGGTCACAGGATACAAGAAATAAAGGGAGAAAAACTCTTGGGAGAAATGATGGATTAAAAAAAATTTAAAAACTTTCTTTAATATTTTCTGTAGTGTAGTCTGCTGGCAGTAAATTTTCTCAGTTTTTGTTTATCTACAATAATCTTTATTTATCATTTATTTTTGGAAGATACTTCACTTGGTATAGAATTCTGGTTTATAATTTTATTTCTTTCAGCTCTTTGAAAATGTTACTCCATTGTTTTCTAGCTTTCATGGTATTTGAAGACAAGCATAATATAATTTTTATCTTTGCTCCCCCATATGCAATGTGCATTTTTTCTCTGGCTGCTTTGAAGATTTTCTCTTTGTCTTTTGTTTTCAGCAGTCTGACTGTCCTATGACTAAGTATGCTTTTTATTTGCTTGTTTGTTTTGGTATTTATTCTGCTTGCTGTTCTCTGAGCTTCTTTAGATCTGTGGTTTGGTATCTGTCATTAATCTTGGAAAATTTTTGACAATTCTTTATTTTTTAAAAAATTAATTGACTTATTTATTTTTGGCTGTGTTGGGTCTTTGTTGCTGCATGTGGGCTTCCTCTAGTTGCGGCGAGTGGGGGCTTCTCTTCGTTGTGGGGCGCAGGCTTCTCTTGTTGCGGAGTGTGGGCTCTAGGCGCACGGGCTTCAGTAGTTGTGACACACAGGCTCAGTAGTTGTGGCTCTTGGGCTCTAGAGTGCAGGCTCAGTAGTTGTGGTACATGGGCTTAGTTGCCCTTCAGCATGTGGGATCTTCCAAGACCAGGGCTCGAACCCGTGTCCCCTGCATTGGCAGGCAGATTCTTAACCACTGCACCACCGGGGAAGCCCTGACAATTATTTCTTCAAATACTTCTTCTGTTCTGTTCTTTCTTTCTTCTCCTTCTGGCATTCCAGTTGCCTGTTTGTTAGATGTTTGATTTGTCCCCAGACTCATGGATTCTCTGTTCTGTTTTTCTCTTTCTTTTTTTTTTTTGTCCGTATGCTTCAGTTTGAGTAATTTCTTGAGATCTTCAAGTTGTTTTATTCTTCAGCTTGTTGAATATATAGATAGGCCAGTTGAAGGCATTTTTAACCTCTGTTACTGTGTTTTTCATTTCTACCATTTCCATTCTTTCTTTTTTTTTAACATCTTTATTGGAGTATAATTGCTTTACAATGGTGTGTTAGTTTCTGCTGTATAACAAAGTAAATCAGCTATACATACACATACATCCCCATATCTCCTCCCTCTTGCATCTCCCTCTCACTCTCCCTATCCTGCCCCTCTAGATGGTCACAAAGCACCGAGCTGATCCGCCTGTGCTATGTGGCTGCTTCCCACTAGCTATTCCATTCTTTCTTAATGCTTCATTTCTCTGCTGAAATTACCCACCAACTCCTGCATCTGGTTTACCTTTTCCATTAGCACCCTTAACGTATTAATTATACCTGTTTTAAATTCACCATCATATAGGTAGTGTCATATCTGAGCCAGGTTCTGATGATTACCCTCGTTATGTGCTTTGTCACTTTGTCTTGAAAGACACACATCTTGTGCAAGATAGTAGAGACTGAGGTAAATATTTTTTGTGTCAGAAAAAAGTATATATCTTTCCTTCTGCTAAGACCTTAGCACAGGAGTTTGAGTTAATCTACTTAGGAGCTGGGCTGGATTTGAGCTTTGTTATTGCCATGGTTATGCTTAGTGAGTTTTACAGACTTCGTATTTCCCTGGTATTACACTGAGTTTAGGGTGGGGGCTAATTTGCCAGAAAATATTTTTCAGTGTACGCTCCACCCTCTGGCTCAAGGTCTTCACCATGACCTGCACCTGAGAGAAGGGGTGTGTCTTGTGATTCACCTGTTACTCCATGCTTGTTGGCTCTGCCATAGGGATATTCTGTCCTGTTCTGACTAAGCGTCCGTCTGGGAGGTGCTGTGTCCCTGCGTCTCAGGGAGGGGGTCTTCTCGTGCTGATCTCCTCCCCCAGTGTGACGCCCCTCACCTTGGGGAGAGGGATTGTCCCCTTTTCCTTTTCTCAGTCGCAGTGGGTCTTCGCTAGTGCTCCAAGTGAAGTTCACTTGCTGCCTTTTCCCTCATCTGTTAAGGCTTTTGTTGCAGAAGGGGATGGAGGTACCAGTGGGCTTTGCCCCTCCTGCAGTGTCTGCTCATCCTTTACACCTGCACCACGGGAAACTCTCCCAGGAACCTCCCAGTCTTGTTGGTGAGCACCCAGTAGAGTCTGTACAGAAAAAGCCTGTAATAGTGTGTGGGCCCCCAGTGCCCATGCCCTGCGGAGGCTTAATCATGGGTTACTACCCTCTCCTACGCCGCCAATTTGCCAGCCCCGCAGCTGAAGCCCCTCCTAGTGCCTGGATGCCACCAGTCAAGCTAAGCCAGGTCCTGTACCTCATCTCCTGTTGGCACATGCTCTTGAGCTCAGCACTCCAGCTGGCTCAAGAAAAACCATGAACTTGCCGTTTGTGTCACTTTGGGTTTGTTTTTTTTTTTTTATGTTGTTGTAGGCTTGGGACAGTCATTCTTTCCCAAACTCTACCTGCCTGAGGGGAAACCAGATGTCTGAAAAAGTATTGAAGAATACTTTATTCTAGGATTATATCCAGCCAGGTTCCTGTTCAAATGTGAGAGTATAATACAAATATGCTCAGATATAGTCTTTGTCACACAACATCCACACTGTGAACAGTTTTGTTTGAAACACTTAAATACCAGGAGAGAATAATCCAGAATATTTTACCTGTGTAAAAGAAGGAAAGGTAATAAAATGCCTAAGCTTGTTGTCTTTTTAAAAAGGAAATTTATTCATGGTGACCCAGAGTTGAAAGTCTAGAGTACTATAAATATTATGGGTGCTGGGAAGGAGATCAAAGAACCTAAGAGTAAGCTAAAATTCCTGTTTAATTTGGGGAAAATAATAATTTTTTTAAAAAAAGTAAGAATAGATTAAAATACAAAAGGTTGGGATAAATTAAACAAGTAAATAATATGGTAGGAACAGGCTCAAGTATATCAGATTACAATAAATATAAATAGATTAAACTCACCATTTACAAGACAAATCTTGATACATTGGATTAGGAAATATCCAGATATAGGCATAACTGCAGAATTTTCCTCTGGTTCAGATTTTTCTGGTAGAAAGTTCTTTTACTAGCCAATCTTTACAGAACATACATACTTCCTAGTGCAGTATTTTCCATCCAATGTTGTAATGGGAAAAATTATATTTATACCCACCAAGCTCAACTCAATTTTAGCAAAATGATTTCAGGGAAGATAACAAGTTATGTTCTAAATACAATTGGTGAAATCATGTGTAGAGATTTTGAAAATCTTGACAAGTGTTAGCAAGGAGGATGTTATCTTGGATTTTGCTGAAAAGCATCTCAGAGTCGTTCTCAGTTGAGCAATTCTCTGCCATTGTGCACTTGTTCTCAACGTGTTTCCAAAGTGCTTTCGTATTTAGCTTCATGTTGTAAAACAAGTCCTCAAGAATGTTGAGAAAATGTTGAAGAAAATTGCAGAGAGGGAAGCAAAATGAGTAAGGAAGATGTTTGAATGGTAGAGACGTTCCTGCATGTGAGGAAACTTTTGTTACAACCATGTTGATTTTTGGTGATTGAGAAGGAATCTTTAAAATACTTTATGATGTAATAAGTTTGTTACTGACAAACAGGTATTTTATTTTAGGAAATAGATCGGGGGGTTTGACTGATGTGTAATGGAGTCTTGGAAAAATAAAATAAAGGAGACTAGGCTCCTCATTACTCTTTCACATAAGAAGCCTGAATGTTGGGGAAAAATTGTTGGCCTTAAGTGGAAGCTGCCTCCAAATGAGGTAACATAAAGGTGGAAAGTGAAAAGATGTGTGAGGACAAAGCCAGCCAAATAAAGTTAGCCTGGCTATCTTATTATTAGATAAAACAGACTTTAAGACATTTCTAGGAATGGAGAGGATCACTGTGTACTAAAAGTGTTTGTTTCACCATGAGGATATGGAAATACTGTGTATGCATCTATAAAAATCTTTCAAAATCTGTTAAGTGGGGCTTCCCTGGTGGCACAGCGGTTGAGAGTCCGCCTGCCGATGCAGGGAACACGGGTTCGTGCCCCGGTCCGGGAAGATCCCACATGCGGTGGAGCGGCTGGGCCCCTGAGCCATGGCCGCTGAGCCTGCGCGTCCGGAGCCTGTGCTCCGCAACGGGAGAGGCCACAACAGTGAGAGGTCTGCGCACCGCAAAAAAAAAAAAAAAAATCTGTTAAGTAAAAATTGATAGAGCTATAGGAAGAAAATTGATTAATCCACCTTCATGATGGGAGATTTCTACATATATTTGTTTATAATTGATAGGTCAAGTGGGAAAAAAAAAGCAGCAAGTGAATGAGATTTCAAAAAGACGATTAAGTTGAGTTCTGCATATTATTTTCAAAATATTTCTTGAATATTCTCAGGTATTGAGATTTCAACATCTCTTTAGGGAATGATTCCCCCTTGTCTTGTGTCTCAGTCTTTTCTCTCTGTAGTTTACATCCAGTGTTTTTTCATTCTACTCCATTAGATCATGCAGAAAAGGACTATTCCCTGCATGTGATGTAGAGCAATTTGTTTTGAGTTAATTTTTTTGTGGGGTATGAGGTAAGGATCTAAATTCATTCTTTTTTTCATATCCAGTTGTTCCAGCACCATTTGTTGGACAGACTGTCCTTCCCCCAGTGAATTTCCTTGGCACCATTGTCAAAACCAGTTGATTGTAAACATAAGTTTTGCTTCTGTCTACTTCTGTTCCGTTGATCTGTATTTCTGCGTTATGCCAGGACCACGCCGTCTTGGTAATGGTGGCTTTATGTAAATTTTGAAATCTAGAAGTGTGAGTACTCCAACTTTGTTGTTTTTCAAAAATATTGTTTTGGATTTTTTAGATGTTTTGCATTTCCATACAAATTTTATAATCTGCTTGTCAATTTCAGCAAACAACGCTGCTAGAATTGGGGTGGTTGGTTACCCAGCAGTAGACACCTGAACAATACTGTTTACTCAGAGTCACTTTATCCTGTACTAACATCCAAGTCTTCCTCCAGAGAACTGCTTCAAAGACGTGTCTCTCTTATCCCACACAGTGGATTTCTTTCCCTTTCTCTCCTTTTGGTTTGACCCCTGTGAGGCACTTCACCTTTTTTTTTTCTCTGTTATGCTTTCTGTGACTGAGTTTTGCTCATGATTTCAGCCAGTCATCAGTTGTGTCATCCGGCGTCTCCAGCGTCTCCCAGCTGTGAGTCATCGAGGGCTCCAGGAGCCGCACTTTCCTGTGAATTCATGCAAGCACAGAATAAGATTGTGGAGAAGATCAGGAGAGACCTGGGCCCAGGTGTGAGTCCTCAGGGCTGGTTCCCTAAAACAATACTTTAGAAACTGTAGGAAACTGGGGAGCAGCAGGGAGAGTGACACTTGTCTGGGGGGCAGCTGAGCTCTTCCCCAGAATGTTTTTTGTCTTTGCAAGAGTAGAAGATCACCATTCCTTCTGATGAAGAGAGTCAGGGATTGATCCCTTCAGCCTTACCTTGTAAAAGGTGACTCAGGGCGGGAGCTCCAAGGAAGGGCCGGGTCTTTCTCAGAAACATGCAGGATGACAGGGACATGGACTGTACTTCCTCAGTGAAAGCCAGGAGCGAGGGAGGAGCAAGGTCGCAACAGGAGAAAGGCCTCCTCCCTCCATGGAGCCAGGAAGACCACCCCGGAGACTCAGGCAGTCTCTCTGTAGTCGAAATTATATGGAGAGGAAAAGAGATTCAAGAGGGAGAAACTGACCCACGCACCAGCAAGAGGAGACAATTGATGCCGACTCTCCCCTGCTGGACGCTGAGCTCGCTGGCAAAGCAGTTCCTGCAAGAGAAACCAAGCAGTGTGGACAATTAGGAATAATGGACACCTCACAGAAACAGCAACGGGCAGAAACAGGTGATGTTTGGGAAAGTGGGACGCAGAAAACCTGAATCTGTGACAAGCTTGCGTTCACCCCCCCTTTCTGTCCATTGATGTGCATTTGCAGCGAGAGAACCCCGGAGGGTACTGTCTTTGGAGACACGCCTGGTCAGACCTGACTCCCAGGGTTGCCTCTAGCAAGGGCGGAGATGGGGCAGTGGGATAGCAGAGAGGACTTCTGGGATTCTCACGAGGTGCAGCCTTAGGCAAGACCCCTCACCATGGCGGCATCCTCCTCTGTGGGAGTTTATCTCACCAGCATCCTTCCCCCCCCTCACCAACCCTCCTGTGGGGAAGTTACTACCCCCTCTCCATTCTACCTGCTTTTGGTGGAGCTGCCAAGCAGAGGGCCCTGCTTTGCTGAGTGTAACCGGAGCCAGGGCAGCCTACGGCAGTCTTTTGCAGACTGAGGGGAAGGGGAAGGCACAGAGATGGTCAGAGCGGGGGCCACACCAGAGACACACCAGGAGTCACTGCGCTGCTTCCTGCCCTTCCCAAGCCTTGGTTTAGGGGGTGAGGCCAGCGTCCTTCCAGTGAAGGCTTTCTCTCTAAAACTTAAGTCAACAAATGTCTGTTTGGTTGTTTTTAACCAAACCAGGTTATCTGATATCAGAGAAGAGGGTGTTCCAGGGATGTAGAGAGAGAGCTTCAGGCAGAAACACAGGAGCTTTTCATCTCTGGCTGCTGAGATGGGCAGCGGCTCTGGCTACAACCACACATACAAGTTCTCCAGGCCCCGTGTGGGTGGGGGACTCGCATGGGGCCTGGAGCGAAGGCTCTTCTGCTCTAAAGCTCGGCTTCCCTGGGTATGGTCCCAGCTCCATGGCTGTCTTCCATGGATATTTTTAGAGTAAATAAAATGCTATGAAGTGCTTTGATGATTCTGGAAAAGCGATTAAAAATTAATCCAAGATAGTATGAAAATCTGGGCCCGTCCCTTTAGCCAGCTGTAGGCATCTCAAAGTATCTGATCCTACAGGAATGGAGCTTCTGTGCATTTTGTATTCTATCACACATGGCCCTATGGATTGGCCAATCTGGGCTAGAAGGGAAGCAAAACACATAAAGACAAAAAACCCTCAGCAACTAATTAATTATTTTCCAGTTTCAGAGGGAAGTTGGGGGAAACCCATTAAAATGGGGGAAACCCATTAAAACCAAGTAACCATCATTTTTAAAGGAACCCAACCAACGCATTTCCATAAAGCAAATGCGTTGGACCTAGTAAGAGGCAGAAGGCTCACTTGGAGCTAAAACTTCTCCAAAGTTTCATGTTTTTAAAATAGGGGCTGAAAAAAGCAAATACTCCAACACAAATAATTATAATATTTTAATTGCGTTTCTTTGGGGCTTTTAAATTTTAAAAAATAAACATATGTAAGATGAAGTCAGCGCTGGCAAGTGGCAGAGATTCCGTCAGATCCAATTGCTCTTCTGGAGCTGCATGAGGAAAGAAAGGGGTGAATGTGGGCTGCTCACCTCTTCGAATTCCAGAGCTGCTGGGGATCAGTCAGGTTTGGGGCTCGAGTCCTGTTTAGGGAAGATGTCACAGCCCCTCTCTGCTCTTCCGTATTTTGTCACTTACCTACCTGCCCTCTGACTAGCACAGCCCACGGCACACAGTAGGGCATTTGATAAGCACTTGGAGTGGGAATCCTCTGCTAGCATGTGGGCAGCAGCACCTCACAGGTTCCGTGGATCACAGAACGTGGAGATGTTAGGGGCAGAGAATTCAGCCACACCTACAGACTGGTAGCAAAGACTGTGAGCCCCCAGGCTCTTCTGGGGGCCTCACTGCAAGCTGCTGGAGCCACTGCAGTGGGAGACAACCGCCAGGGCGTTCAGTGTGCCTGGTGGGTTTTCCTCAAGGAGACACTGAATAGGAAGCTCTTCCTCTCTCCGCTCTGATTGTCCAGAGCCACCCCCAGATTCTGAGGCATCTTATCTTGTGTTCTGGGTCAAGCCATGGACCCTTGGAGCATAGGATCCCATTGATGCAGCTTTCCATAGCTGTGTGGAGGTCCAAAGAACTTTACAAATCAATAAGCTGATGAACCCTTCAAGTCTTACTTAATTTAACACCATCACAATTTTGTAGGCAGGACTTGGAAAACTATGGCTCTAGAAGTGGCCCAGCTGGTTCCCAGCCACTGGGCTCCCCCTTCACACCCAGTAGGTCAGTTTGGTCCCCACGTGCAGGCCCAGGTGAATCCCCAGAACCCAAGTTCTACCCTGCTCTCAGACCCCACTAATCAAATATGCGTGGTCTGGCTGGGGCCACCCAGTGTCCTTGTGTGGACTTGGTGTGTTGCTTCCATTTCTAGCAGCAAGCCCTTTCTTCAGTTCCCGTAGTTTCCCTCCTGTCCTTGTCGTTTTCTCTAGAAGTCCCATTCTCGGCATAAAATGCTCCTTGTTCTCTGTAACCCAGGCAGAACGACAGCCTCTCTGAGCCTCAGTTTCTTCCCTTGCGGAGTGAGGATAATGATACTACTCCATAGCAATATTGTTATTGCTGGTATTTAGGGTTAGTTGACATAGCGAAGAGTCTGGAATTGTCACGAGAGAGGTGGAAATCATCATTTATTCCTCGTTAGCCCTTGCTGGGTGTGTGGCTCTCCATCCTCTTGGCCTTCTCTCCTCTCTGGAGCTGGAGCACTGCTGTGGCCGCAGTGTGGCAGTGGGGCCTTGCTCTTACTGCACAGACTTCCGGAACCCTGACTCTAATCTAACCCTGACCCTAAAGCCCAGCTTCTCTGGGTCCCAGTCTGGCCGGCTCTGATTCCCAATCACTGGCTTCCAGTCTGCTGGGCTCTTTGTCCTGGACTCTTTCCTGTGACTGCTTGCCTGGTCTTGGCCTGGTCTTGGCCTGATCTTGGCCTGGTCTTAGCCTGGTCTTGCCATTTCCCTCGTGACCCCTCCAGGAGCTGGCTCCCTTCCCGAGGGCAGACCCTGTGTCTGGCCCCAGGACCTCCTACCTGCCAGCCCTGAGGGCATGACTTTGACTTGTCAAGAATCTCCAGGGAAGATACTAGAAAAGCTCACTAGCCGGAGTTTATTTGGTGCTACTCACTATTATATTCATGGACCCTCTGGCCCTCCTCCCTTCAACCCTCCCCAGGCTCAAAAAGGAAAAATATCTGCCTGCAACCCCCAACTCAGGACGAAATAACAACCCAGCTAAATAACAAAACATCCGTGAAAACTGGTTTTGGTAGGAATAGACAGAAGCACAGCCCATCACAGGTCCTGGAGGCCACTTTAAGGCGTGAGCGTGAAACTTCATGAGACCAGGCAGGGAGAGGGAGGGAGTGGTGTTGAGGTCGGGGGGAGGGATCAGGGAGAGGAAAGAACATGGCTCAACGTTTCTTCAGTTCATACTCTTATTCTTAAATGCAGAAAAGTTCCTGAACCTCCCTCCTCTCCCTTTACACGTGCAGTTGTAGCACCTGTCTATGGAGCTGGCACTAGGGCGTTTCTGTCTGTTGGTCTGTTCCATATGTAGCTTGTGTTCTGGTTGTTTCCGTATGAATATATTTTCTTTCCCCAGCTAGATGCCAGGTACAGTCCTTTGTGTCGAGTGACATGTTCAACCAATGCGTGGAAATCGGTGTCTGAATCCAGGTGTCCCACCCGCCAGCTTTATTCTCTCTGACGCCTCCTTCCAACTGCAGCCTGCCTTGGGCATCTTACTCTTCAGAGTCACACGTTCCCTGACTTCCTCCTTGCTCCTTCATAGCCTGAAGTCCTCAAGTCCTACTGTTTTGAAAGTTGTTTTGTACCCATTACAGTTTCAGGTCCAGCACTCATCACATCACACCTGGATCATTGCCACCATCTCCGCATGATTCTCTTTCCTGCTGCTCTCTTGGTACCACGCAGCATCCTCTACTTAGAGACAGTCCCCGCAGCGCATCATTGAAGCCAGTTCCAGGACCAGGTCGTCCCTGAGGTCTGTGGGGCTGGGCCTCTGCTTCCCCCACATGTGGCCCATCTTCTCCAGGCTGTGGCTCACCCCACCAGGGTGCACGGTGCCACCCCCCACCCCAGCGCTGGCTGTGCCAACTCCCTCTGTCCTATCTTCATTCCGGGCTCAGCCAACGCCCTGTCTCACACGGGAAGCCTTGTGGACCCTTCCAGCCACAGCATCCTCTGATCTCGGTGGCAGGTGTTTTCACTTTGGGATTCAGCCATGAGCGTTCACGCACAGGTGCCTGGCTATCTCCTGTGACTCCTGTCACCTGGACATAGCTGTGACACCCCCCCCTGTAGTGAGTAGGGGCCAGCCGCATTGCACAGCAGCCCTGCCGCTGCATTTGTTGAGTCCCCCCTGCTGGGCGTGTGTCAGGTGCTGGTTCAGAAGTGAATGATCATGTCGCCATCGGCCATCAGCTGTCTAGATCCATCCATTGGTCTAGGTTTAGCCTCAGTAAGACCCAAGGTCAGGCCCTGCCCCCCCACTTACCAGAAGGTCATGCACCAGCTCTCAGACCTGGCTTCTTCATGGGTTAATGGGGTGTTTATATGACATGTTGTTATAAAGATTCAGTGTGTCATGTATGTACTATTCCCGTGATGGCCCTTGACACCTAAGTTATTGACATGTGTCGGTTCTCTCCTCCTCTGGATGGTGACAGAACTATTTTCTTAGGTGGCCACCACTGTCAGATGTGCCCTACTCATACTTGCAGTGTCATCTGATAAGACCAGAGGAACACAAAAAACCACGAGCTCTACCTTCTAGTTTCACTTAGAACTGAGGTCACAGGGCTCCGTGGGCCCCACTCCGTGGCTGAACCCCAGGGACATAGAGCCTGCCGGGCATGGCCTTTGCAGCTGCCCATTTCCCGTGAGGCTGTGGAGCGACCGCTAGGTGAGCTCCCGACCTCTTGGCCACTCCTCTTGCCTGCTTGCCTGCGTGGCGAGCACTAAGCGCATAGTAGGGCCGCATGAATACTTCCAGGATGAGTAGATGGGGCCCAAGGTTGTGGCAGATTAAAGGGGCACGTGGTGGGCGGTGCAGACGTCCCCAGGGGAGGACCGTGGGAGTGGGGGTGGGGCTGCCCCGCCTCTCTGCAGCCGGGCCTGACTCGCCGTCTGTTTCTGCAGCTCCCGCTGTTTCTTCCTCCTGCCTTCGCCCCAGGACCCCGTGTGGCCCTGACGGTGCGGGGGAGGAGGCCCGAGAGGAGGGTGTGGATGTGTGTGTGTGGAAGCGGGACCCGTGGTATGCGGAGGGCTGTGGATAAAAGAGCAAGTGAGGAACTGGGAGGGAGAAAGGGGCGGGGAGGGGGAGGGAGGCGGCGGGGGGGGGGGCGGGAAACATGTGTGTGTGTGTGTGTGTGGAGAGAGAGAGAGAGAGAGAGACAGAGACAGAGAAAGAGAGAGAGAGAGAGAGAGAGAGAGAGAATATCACGGGGCCAACGGGCAAGAGCCCAGAAGGACACAGCAGCAGTGGAACGGCCGACTGAAGGCACGTTTGGAGTCTGAGCAGCGGTGCGTGTGGGTGCGGGTGCCCCGGCGTCAGAGACCCCGCCTCTCCAGGAGCTCTGGGAGTCCTGTCTCTTGGGTCCATGCTCGGCCCTTTGCCCTCCCTCTGGGATGGGAGGGGAGAGACAATGAGCCCACCAACGTCCCTGTCGTTTTGGGAGGGGGTGGAGGGACGCGCTCAGGGAGCCGTTGTGACAAATGCCTGTCTCCCAGCGGCTGTTGCCCCAAACCCTCCTCTAGAGCATGGCCCTACAGGCTCTCCTGCAAACCTGGCCCCCAGAGGGTCCCCAGAGACACAACCTTGACCTCTCCACCGTCCCCTCCTCCCTCTGGGGCTCCTTCCCTCCAGCTGGGGGGCTGCCTGTCCAGGTGCAGCGGTGCCTCCCTCACCTGCCATGAAGCCCCCGGGGCCGGGAGACCACGGCGCCGGGCCGGACTGGAGCCTGGCCCCGGTGGAGCTGGTGTCATGCGAACTGCTTCTCCCGCTCAGAGCTTTGGAGCCACCCTGTTTCTCAAAAAAGCTGTGTTCCCAGGAAACTCACTGTTCATCCAAAGAAGGTTCTGAGGGAGGGAGACTCTGGTTGCACTTTGAGAAGCTAAAGATACACCCCACGTGGTCTTCTTCTGGGTTTGGAGAAGGGAGGTGCGTGAGGCCACATCAGTGGCCTGGAAACGCTGAGGTGAAGAAATGGAAGAGATAACAGGACTGAGCTGGGGCCACGAGCGTGAGGTGGTGGCCTGGGCACCTGGGGGCTCAGGCTTCCAGATTTGGGGCTAAAGGCACGTGTATCCACCACGGGGCCTGATGGCCTGGCCAGCCCTCTTCTCTCGAACCTTCTGTCCTGTCCTGGGTCACCAGGAGGCTTGCCCCCTGCCCCTTACTGTCAGCTCTGGAGCCATTTGGATAATGAATTCCGTTTAAGACTGAAAACCTCGAAGCTCCATCTGTAACAAGACTCAAAATAATTCCAGCTGATGATTGCCTGGTACACTCAGCCAGGAAAACAGAACAGCTTTTGGCCGCCAGCAATTACAAGCAGCACGGGCCTCAGCACAGAAAGAACTTTTAAATGAATACATGAATACATTGCAGAAGATCAGAAGGCAGGAGAGCCTGTTAGGGCTGGGTGGGGCTGGGGGAGGTGAGTTGGCAGAAACCGAATGACTTTACCCACCGAGAGAGAGGGAGGGGAGAGAGAGAAGGGGAGAGAGAGAGAGAGAAGGGAAGAGAGAGAAGAGACAAGGAGAGAAAGAGAAAAGAGAAGGAGAGAGAGAGAAAAGAGAGAAGGAGAGAGAGAGAGGAGAGAGAGCTCTTCCCCTAATCCACTTGCCCATCCAATACTTGACTATGAAATAGCAAAAAGAGGCTAGGGCTCCGTTTTAGGGCTTGCTCCGATTTAAACGCATCCTGGGAGACAGTGAGATGGAGTAGCTTGCTTCCATGGATGTGGTTTGAAGTTACAGAACATGGTGCTTCTCTTCTTGCCTGGTGTCAAGATACTGTAAGGTTTGGAATCAGAGAAAATTGGGCTCAAATGCCAGGTTTGCTACAACCGTTATCTTGCTTGGCCACTGAGCTACCCTGAGCCTGTTTTGTCACCTGTGAATACCTTCTTCAGAGCATTCTCCTGCGGATTGAATAGGCGAACGCTTGTTTAGTGCCTGATGCTGCCGTCTGTCTGGAGTGGCGCCAGTGTTCATTAGGGGTCGGTGGTCTTCATCCTTCTGTCTCCTTCCACCTGGGAAGGGCCCCTCAGTCCTTCCCCACTGGTTTTACCTCACATCTTTAATCCTTTCTTGTGTCCACTGAACCTGTCCAACCTCCCCCAATGATTTAGAAGAACCAGGGTGTTCAAGACTCTGTAAGAAAAATGTGGCCAGTTGTTTGGTTAGAGACGTTTAAAGATGAAACCGAAAGGACTTCTGAGCCACAGCGGAGGGACAGGGCGATCGCCTCCAATCTTGCCTTCTCATTTTGCACAAGTTTACTTTGATTTCCCTGCCTGATTCACACATCTACCTTCAATGGCTAATTCCAACCAGGATTAGAAGTAAAAGCCTGAAACTCTCGGGACTTTAAAAATGAGTGGATGAGCCATCAAAGTCCTGGTAATCGGGCCACTGGAGTGGGGAATTTCAACCTCACTTGAAGACTGTGATTTTGGCGCACTCCGCTTCTCGCCAGCGCTCTGACTCAGCCCTCCCACGCCCATCTGGCAGTCTGGGCAGGGCTTACGGCTACTTCCTGTCCCCACACTCTGGAGCCATCTGATGGGGGTTCACAGACCAGCCTCTGTGCAAACCCTCTGACGTTCTCCAGGGAATTATCTCAGTGAGCCCAGTGTGGCCATTTCTCCTCTGCAAGGCAGGGTGCATGACTTGTTCCCCTCTCTCTGTCCATCCTCTCTCCCTTGTTTCCCACTCTCTCACCCGTGAGCATCTGCATGGGGCGGGGATCTGCCGCCCCCCATAAAGCCTTCCCTCTCAAACAAGAGGCCTCTCCATGGGGCTCTGGTTCTATGCCATCTTCCTGACGTCATCTGAGGTCAGAGCATCTCTCGGATCTGATGGGTGTTTTTGACTTTGCCCCCAGAGCCCTCCTGGGCTTTCAGGTTGAGTGCGTCTCAGCCGCTCGGGAGCTGCGCTGCGTCTGCCCCTTTCTCCGCCTGCCTTTGGACCATCCCATCGCTCCTTGGCGCTTGCCCCTAGTAGAGCGAGGGTCAGGGGACAATGGAAGAGAAAATGGCACCATGGAAAGCAGATCCCATAGTTTAAGGTGAAGTGTATGGGGGCAGCACGGTTGGTGAGAGAAGCAGGGGACCTGGGACCAACTATCTGGGGTGGAATGTGGGACACCTGCCCCAGAGCTGTCTCAGGTTCCTCATCGTCAAGTGGGGCTGCCACAGGGCTTGGACTCTGTGGGTCAAAGCGTGTGGAAATGACGACCCAAAGAGGACGCTCAACATTACACGGCACGCAGGGTACTGCAGATCACATCACCCAGGTCTTCCTGCTCCTGAGAGGAGGAGAAATAAATAGGAGAACTGGTTGCGGGGGTGCGGGTTGGGATAACGACTCCACGGTCCTGCAGGGGCTCATACTCTTTCCAACGTGAGCTGACTCTCCTGAAGTTCCCAATATTGAGACGCCCCCGCAGAGTTGCTCTGGGAGGGGTGAGGCACTGTCCTGGTCACAGGCTCCCTCCTGAGGCTCCCCTAGATCCCTTGTCCAGGGAGCCTCAGGCTTCCTGAAGTGCTGGGCCCAGTAACGGTACCAGCCTGGGTGCCTGGTACTGGCCAAAAGCTCTGATTATGCCACTAGCTACTGGGGTCTAGGTGATTTAAACCCTTTTTAGATCAAGTTTGGGTATCAGTACACAAGAGGATAGTAATTATAATACTTTGTGATGCTGGCTGATTTGCTTAATCTCTCTGAGCTTTGTTTTAACTTTTAAATCAGCTTGACTTCATTAGTATTTATCCCTTTAGGATTTACTGTTTGGATTATCTACCTGTATCTGTCTGTCCACCAACGTTTCTATCCCTTAGGTGAACTTGAGGTTCTCTGAGTGCTGAGGCTGTCTCACAAGATAATACATGAACACTTATTATTAAATAAGCATCATTGAGATCGTTTTGGAACCACCAAGATGAATGTGAATGATACGTGATTCCTTTATTCTAGACAGAGACAGAGAAAGAGAGAGAGAGAGAGATTAGCTTCTACTTTTTCTTGTTCCTACGACAGTATCTTCCACATGGTATGTAAATTTCTCAGTAGATACTTATAAATTGACTGATAAATAGGCCTAATTCCCTCATGGCAACACGGTGTGTTGTGACTTTTAAGTGGAATTAGTAACTGGTAGAGGATTTTTGGTTAAACTTGGTGATGGGAACACATGGTTGCATCTTGGCTTCTCCCCCAACGTCCTCTAAAATGGCAGTAAAGGATTAAAAAAAGAGAAATATCAATAAATACAAAGGGATTAAGAAAAGGGACAACAGCATATGAGAGATGACCAGAAATATTAGGAGCCGGAAAGCAGGTGAAAGGGGCGCAACTGCCCTGGAGTATTCAAGCTAAAACTTAAGCGCTTGTGTGCGTGTGCGCGTGCGTGTGGGCACGTGTGTGCGTGTCATGAAGCAAACAAAAAGCAAACTGAAGAAAGACTTGGATGCCAAGCTACCTCTGAAAAGCTTTCGACCCCAGATGAACTCCCCCAGCCTGTACCTGGTGCCTGCTCTACTGCTCTATCCCCCATCCCCTACCCTTCCCAGAGGAAGGGTGAGGCACTGTTCTGAAAATAAAGCAGGACTACATGAAAGTTTGCATAATGAACAGTGGCTCTTCCAGCTCCTCCCCAAACCGGTCAACCAGTCCTCCTAGCAGGAGATTGGATGATTCCTCTCCGGGAAAACTGACTGCCATTTCATAGGAAGTTTTCAGATACTGAGCAATCCAAGTCAAGCCCCCAATCTGAGTCAAGTCAAAATCCAAGTCAAATCAAGCCCTGCCCAAGCCCAGCTCCTGTGAACTGCCTGTCTGCCATGGGTTGGCTTGGGATTCTGTTCCAGCTTGTCCTCACCCTGAGACTCAGTGGAATAGCCGTCATCAGGCACGTGGGCCATCGTCATGGAAACGGTGCTGTGGGCTCTGCAGTGATTCCTGAAGTTCCCCACGGAAGTGAGGAGTCTATGTCCCCCTTCCCACTGTCTCTCCTTGAATAGCTCTCTCTCCTGGGCCACTGAGCGATGGCACCAACTCAGCCTCTGGAACAGCGGTACCCGCAACCGTTCTCTTCATCAAGGGTGCTACTCAGGAGTCCCTATTTCAGGCTCATAGGGAGCTCCTAGCAAGTCGGTGACCCAGGAATTCAACATCACTCCCCCTCCCCCCCCAAAAGCAAACAGCCACATAACAAACAAGTCACTTGCCTCCCCTCCACCCTCTGGATATATACTCATGGAACAGGACAGAACGACTGCAGTAAACACTCTTGTTCAGAAAGAGGACAGAGGGTACCCCCTGGGCCGTCATGTGTAGGGTCCCTGGCCTGAGAGAGGGAAGTGCTCCCTGATGACCCTCGGTTCCTTCCCCTGCCCTGTTCCCTGCCCTCTGCGTCCTGTACTGCCCTTTTCAATGTCCTACCTTTTTATTATCCTCCTTTGCCTCTTGCGAGGTGGATGGTGGGGAGTATGCTTCCTTCGGAACAAAGCAAGCTTTTTTTTTTTTTTTTTTTTTTTTTCGGTACGCGGGCCCCTCACTGTTGTGGCCTCTCCCGTTGCGGAGCACAGGCTCCGGATGCGCAGGCTCAGCGGCCATGGCTCACGGGACGGGCCCAGCCGCTCAGCAGCATGTGGGATCTTCCCGGACCGGGGCACGAAGCCGTGTTCCCTGCATCGGCAGGTGGACTCTCAACCGCTGCGCCACCAGGGAAGCCCCCGAGCAAGCTTTTTAATCCTATTTCCCGTCCATAGATAGTAGGAGCTCAGGGGTCATTTTATGTTTTAAAGAGTCACAGCCCAGGCTGTAGTATTTTTGACAACATAAAGCTCTCAGAAATGTAGTTAGCTTATAATTTATTTGATCATAGCTCCATATGCAAATAGACACATAATCATTTTATAGAAAAACTTAAATTTGCTCCATTTATTGGCTCTCTTGCTGTCCTGCCTTTTTCTCTCTCAATTTAATTATAGGTATCTTGGGAAAATCTGATCAGGTTTTGGTAGGAGAGCCATTCCTGCAGCTTCTTCCCTAAGTCATTTTTTCATTTGAAAGGATTTTCTGGGTGCCATATCTTTTTTTTTTTTTAAATGAACATCTTTGTTCATTGAGGAGTTTTAGCCCTGCATTTGGTGGCTGTGCTTTTGTGGTTCTTAATTCAAGGTTATTTATAATCATCCTTTAATTTTTTTTTTCCTCACAGACCTTCTCAGTTTTTTCTATTACTATTTGGGCTTGAGAAGGAGCTCCCTCTTCCAACCATGAAAATCCCCAGATTTTTGACTCTGTTCCTTTGCATTCCTGCTTGGACGCCCACACACTCTCTTCTAGGCTCATCACTACCTTTTTGCTTTTTTTGGCTGCACTGAGGGTCATGTGGAATCTTAGTTCCCTTACCAGGGATCGAACCCTCGCCCCCTGCAGTGGAAGTGCAGAGTCTTAACCACTGGACCACCAGGGAAGTCCCCTTATCACTACCTTTTGTATTTAGCTTTATGCCAAATGCAACCGATATCAACACATGCACACTCCTGATACTCTGCTTCCCCAGAGCTGCAGGGTCTTTAGGGTATTGTGTTGGGGACACGAGGTCAACAGGGTGTGTCTCTGTCTCTACATCTATATCTATATCTAATCTCTCTCTCTCAATAGATACCTACATAGATGTATCTATAGCTCTGTCTAGATATATATAGGCCTGAGAACCAGGAGGGCCAGTGCTGTAAGTTCTCGTCCACATCTGAGTCTGAAGGCAGAAGAACACGTCCCAGCTCTAATACAATTGGACAGAAAGAAAGAATTCTTCCTTACTAGGCCTTTGGTTCTACAGAGGCCCCAAGCAGGCTGGACGAGGCCCACCCAAGTTGGCAAAGGCATGTGCTTCGCTTGGTCCACGGTTCACGTGCTCATCTCGTCCACAAACACCCGCAGACACACCCGGATGATGTTTAACCAAACACCTGGGCACCCGCGGCCCACTCACGTTAGTTAAATGAATCATTACAGTTGCTTTCTGCTTCTCAGGGCGTCTCCCGGGAAAGTTTTCCAGGTGTTCCCCTTTCCTCTAACCCCCCAGTAAGTCTTGTTCGCTGCCACGCCACTAAACCAATGCCACGTATTTCAGGTGTTTGCTGTGGCAGCCCCCTAGTCCACGTGTCAATTTTTGTGTCTCGGGAGAGTATAGGTTAAGCTACAGTAACAGACAATTCTAGAATCTCAGTGGCTTGTATTAACAGAGGTTTATTTCTCACCCACATCAGCTGTTTCTGGCAGATCGTCTAGGGTTTCCGCACAGAGTCATCCTCGCTTCTGGCGGTCTGCTACTTGACGTGCGTGGCACAGAGGGAGATGCAGGGTCACCTCTGCTCGATGGCCTGGGTCACCATGAGTCACGTGGCCACAGGTAACGCAAAGGCCACGCATCCAGCCTGTGCCAGGAAGGAGGGCTCGCGTGGCTGTGCACAGCCCAGAAGACCACCGCACAAGCCCAGCACACGTGCACAAACCCCCAGCCAGCTCTTTAGGGGCTTCTTCTTAACTATGAAAGGAGGGAGACCCAAGGCTCACCAGACACCTGACAGATGCCCCTAACATGAAAAACAGAGACCAATGCAAACGAAGCTTTAAGAAAGGAACTGGGAGAAAAGAGGCATGCGGGGAACAGAAGGAAACTTGAAGAAAGGCCTCCAGTTGATCTCAGGATGAAACTGTTCGACTTTGGCTATACATCGGGTTCAGAGATCAGGCAGCCCCTTGCAGGGAGCGGGGGGACGGAGGCCTCCCTGGCGGGAGGAGAGGACGGGAATTAGCACTGAGGAGTGTGGGGCAGAGCTGCCTGTTTATGTCATAGGCCTTTTTGTCTTAAAGTGGCATGTGTGTGTCTTCTGTTTTAAAAAAAATCCAAAATGTCAGTGTCTTGTGTAGCAGTGGATTATAAGTCAAAGAAACCATGAGATTGAGTTCTGATTCTGATCACTAACTCACTGTGTGGCCTTGATCAAGTCACTCAGCCTCTTCTGCAGAGTCTTTCTGATTTCTTCATTTACAGAATAAGGCAGCAGGAATATGTGACCTCTTAGGTTCTCTCTGGTCCCGATGTTCTAGAATCCTGAAGGGATGCAGGTGTCAGCCTCCTTAAACAGAGTGGCCCAGGCTTGGCCCAGAGTTGCCCTCCTCTAAGGCCAGTGTGCACTGGCCTGTACCTGACTCAGCCTTTCAAAGAAGAGACCAGGCCTCAGGGCTTACGGTTTTTGTAGATGCTTTGGGCTCTGTATCCCGGAGCTCCCCCTGAGGCTCCCTGCTGCACAGTGGGGCTGGCTAGAAGCTGATCTGGAAGCTCGTTAACACTCAATTAAAGCTCTTCTCACCAGCATGGCATTACTTTTAAAAAATTTATACATGCAATTGAAGGAATTAAGTGCAACTGTGGTTTTCAAAGTGGCTCACGTGAGGGAGGCTGTGAAATTGTTCTCATCTGCCTAGTCTTCAGTTTTCACATTTATATGTGCAATAGAGTTGGAAATTAAAGTGCAGTTTTAAGGTGGGTGTGAGTGTCTAACATGGCACCACATTAACTGTTTTAAATTTATAAATGTAATTAGAGTGGGATTACTTTGGAATTAAAGAATGTAGGAAGGAAAAGATACACTTTCTCAGGGATATGCTGCTTTTTCCCCTTCCTATAATCTGAATTCACGATGCATCACCTGACACCATCTGCCTTGCCTGTCTTTCCATGTTGTGAATGAGAGTTGCCTCCCATAGGACTTGGGAGGGTGTGTAGACTGTACCCTTGGAGACTCATTAGTCCTGGGAATGTTACTTTGCCTTAGTGATGCTATGGTAGGGATCCAGAGGTTACATTTCCCACTTCCTGGAGTCATGCATAAACTGGTTTTCTGGAATTAAGGGAGCAGGTGCCGTGGACACCTCTACCCGCAGGCACCAGCAGGGAGGACACCTCGTGACTCCATCCCCGTGCTGAGCACGCTGCTTTTTCAGGTGGGGGTCCGCAGACAGGGGGCACTGCTGGGTCTTCAGGAGGATGTGGAGACTGAGGCAGATGCTGGTGAGGAACACGGGCAGCTCCCTAGCCTTGCGGGGATCCAAACAGCATATTCTAGAAAATTAGAGGATTACTCTGCTGTGTCTTTTCTGACTCTTATGACATTGTCAGAAAATTCTTAAGAAAAGTTTCCCCTTCTGGTTTAGACCGGTTGCTTTCAGACCCCTGTGTCTTCTGACTGCATGCTTAGGACATGTCTGAACTATCTGAGAATGCCTGTGACTCTGGAAAATTCCAAGATGAAGATGCAGCCTGCATGATCTCTGAGATGATGAGGTACGGGGGATGCACGTCGGTGAGCTCAGCTCCGGATGGTTCAGCCTCCTGTCTGTCTCTCCTCCTTCAGGGCAGGGAGCTTGCACCCTGGTCACCATCCCCTGTACTCACCCGGCCCCATGACTGTCCAGAGCAGCGCTTTGTGAGGGAGGGTGAGTGGCTTCCGTAGGCGCTTCTGCCCCATCCGGGATCCCCAGGCGTCCTCTTTGTCCTCTTGGCGGCTTTCGCAGGTCGGGCACAAGCCACAGTCCTGACTGTGCTGAGCAAGAACAGGGGGTGGGCGCCACCCCATTGTGTCTGTCATCTAAGCCCCTTTATCATTCATCCTTGTCATTTTCAGAAGTCTTTGAATCAAGACCCCTTTCTCCTTTTCCCCCGTAATACATTTGCATGCTCACTGAGGCGAAAAATTACATGATTTCAAGATTGCACCGAGTCCTGTTTCAGGCCCTGGGCCTACTTAGCAGGGCTGTCACTTTGCAGTTAGGCTGGGACTCTCCGTCCTCATTTAATCCCGCTCTGCTCCGATGTGAGGACTGGCGGCTCGCAGCCCCCGGGCATCTCTCTGTCCCATCGAGAACTGTCCACGCAGCCTAGACAACCCCCCTTCCCCCGGGGCAGGTCCAAGGACACCCATCATGTAACTGCACAGGGAATCACGGTAAAGGACTGACTGAAAGACTCAATCAGTGAAACATGTCATTAAAAAAAAATGTTTAAAGAGTTCAGAAGAAAAGGTTAAGTTTCACTCGTTGGTAAGAAAGTTAGTCTTGCTATTAAACAACAAAGCCCAACAACCCAGAGGAAATCACTGACTGCTTCGCCCTGTGGCACAAGTCACCAAAGATTTGTAGGAACCTCCAAAAACAAGTAAAAGGCAGCAGGGTTGAAATGGAGGAATTAAGGGTGATGAACAGAAAAGATCAATGAGGAAATAATAGGCCTCCTCCCACTTTTTTTGAGAAAGAGGAAAGTGTGTTGTAATTCCTGGCTAAGGGAAATGCAGACGGCGGTTCCTGCCAACTCTGAGGCCGCTACCTGCCAGCCAGAGGGGCCTCCAGGAAGCCATGAGGGTGGCTGGCCTGGCATAGAGGCCGCTCTCTGCTCTGCCGCTGGGAAGCGAGGGGTCCAGGCTGCAGCTGAGCCCCAGCGCCCGGTGGACCCGCCTTGTGTGCACTTCTGTGAACGGATTTTCACTGGACTCCATGAATTTCTCATCCATGTTTTCTCTTCACCTCCAATGCCTCAGTTGTTTCAGAGTTCCTGCAGATCTGTGCTGACTTGAAGCACAAAGTCCATCAGTCAATGAGTCAGAAATTATTATAGAATTTACTCAGAGGATGAGAGAAGCCACTTATTATAAATCTTCCTAAATTAACCTGACTGAAGGGCAGGTCAGAATGACTCGTCTGATTTAGTGGACTTCATTTGTTAGTACCTTTATGAATTTTCAGTTCATTAGTGAGAATTGACAGCACCCACATTCATGCATGACCCTGACTGTGGAGACTCTCAGGGAGACGCTGAGAAGACCCACACAGACAGGCCCCTGTCGCCTCTGGACCCCAACTTTCCAGATGCTGGGAAGCTGGAGATGGAACGGGTGGGCCTGAGTCTCTTCCCTCTGCCTCAGTGGGTAGGTGGTCCCACCAAAAATGAGCGCGCCTGAAGGGTCGGGATGGGAGGGCAGTGGCCTGGAGCAGCAGCTGTGGGGCCCGGGCCTCCGCCCCCATCTGGATTGCCATTTCTGGTCTGAGAAGGTGGGCTTTGGCACTTAGCCTGACTCTGCTGGGGCCGCGCTCTCTCCCTGCCCTTCCTCAGGCGGCCAGAAGCTCTTTCCAGGGAACAGACAACAACATATAAGCAAAGTCATAACGTAACTTAGAGTGTTGTGTGCTACAAAGGAAGGTGACACAGGGGAGCATGACGGGGTAGTAGCGTGGTCGGATGTATGTTCTTAGAAGACAGTGTTCTGGGCAGAATAAACAGCCCGTGCCAAGGCCCCGAACCCCACCCCTAGGTGCTTAAGGAATGAGAGGGGCCTGGAGCCCGGGGAGTCCAGGAAGGCAAGGATATTGGGCGGAAGTGAAGAGCCTTGGAGGCCATGTGAGGAGTTATTCCAAGGGCGATGGCAGGACACTGATGTTTAGGGAGGAGAGTGATATCATCCGATTGCTGTTTCCAAAGTTCTCTGACTCCTCACCCAGGATGAGTTAGAAAGGGGGGTGGGGAGGGGAAGAGGGAAGCAGAGGGACCAGGTCAGGGCCAGCTCTGCCGTCCACGGGAAAGGTCATGGCGGGGTGGCAGTGGTCAGGACGTCTGGCCAAGGCCTGACCAGCTGTGTCGAGAGGGCTCCCACCATCAGCATTCCTGGTCACCTCCCGGGGCCTCTACGTGGACTGAGTCCCTCGGAGCCCACACCATGCATGTGAACACGCCTTCCTGTAATTGCTCTCTGGGCCGATCACCTTCACCAGAGGGTGAGCACGTCTAGGGCAGGCGACACACAGCTGGGGGTGTTGCTTAAGTTATGGGCCCAGGGGAAACGTGTGGTGGTGGTGGTGGTGGTGGTGTGTGTGTGTGTGTATGTGTGTGTGTGTGTGAGTGTGTGTGAGACCCATCTCGCACTGGCTTCCAAAGGCTCAACGCCTGATTTCTGTGATTGGACATAAAGCGCTGGTAATGAAACAGACATTCTAGGAAAGTCTTTTTACTCACGGGGCCTCAATTTCCATATCTGTAAAATAACCATGTTAGATCTAAAATGCCCTTTCCAGCTCAAATGGGAACACGGACCCCCGCTTCGGCCCTTGGACATGTACAGGGTCTCACAGACCTTGATTGTAGAGTTAGGACATTACTTGTCATCACATGGGTGCCTGCTGCTCAGGAATTACATCAGCTTGGTTCTCCTGTGCAAATCTTATTTATACCATTTATTTGCCCAGAACAACTCTCCACCAACTTCTTCCCCCAGGTCACTGTAAAGGTAGGTTTCAGCCCAAACCAAATAATCATTCATAGCAAATGAGTTAAGTCCTACCGTGATGTTGTAGGAGAAAACTGGCGGCCCAGTGGAAGCCAGAACCAGGTGAGGCTGGAGTCCAAGTCAGGGGCAGATTCATGGCCTTGTCCCATCTGGGCGGAAGCAACTTGAGGGCAGTGTTGTTGTTTCTGTCTCTGGTACCATGTCCAGCTTCCCTGCAGGTACTTAACAGCTATTCACCGTTATCCTGGAGACTGACAAGTGATGGGAGCCCTCCTGCCACCCAGCACGCGGAAAGGTAATGGCTGCCCGGCCGGGATCAATTCCAACCACACCACTGCCGCAGGGACGGGAGCTCTGCCTTATCGGGAAGCCGTCCAGCTGCTGGGAGCAGCAAGCCAGAGTGACCTGCTGGTGCTTTTAACTGGGCAGCAGTTTCTCAGCAAACAAACACATCAAACTCTTAATGGGGTTTTTGAAAGTAAATCTCCTATTTGAAGCGAGAAAGAAAGAAGTAGACAGTTATTATTCTATTTCTCTTCTTTAAGAGAAATTCCTTCTAATTTGGGGGAGGGGGCAATTGAGTACAATGTGGGTGGGCAGAATGATTCCTTAAAGCAAATAGCAGTTCCGTTGGAGAGTCGCCTCATGCAGCCTCTGGTGTGCCCGGGAGCCGTGCAGATAAAGCGTTAAGAGCCAGGGTGGCAGCAGTGTGGTTGCCATAGAGGGAATCAGATGAGTTGGTCAAGGGCAGGCGTTGATGACTGATCAACCTGCAAAGTAACTAACCCTGCCCTTTACATCTGTGTAGCAACTTTAAATATTTAGTGAATCCGTAAGTCTGTGAGGGTTTGTCCTCACCCCGCTCCTGGTCACCTGTGATTTTTGGATGAATTTATCAAACGTGCCTTTTTATGGACTTATGATCTAGGATGTGGATGCAGGAAGCGCCGTTTAGAATTCGTGTTCCATCCGCTTCTTGGCACGGTGCTCACTGGGGCCAAACTCACACGCAGATGGTGTGGGGGGAGGAGGCTGTGCTTGTGGGCACAGTGTAGGGGCCATCAGGACACTGGCACACCTCACAGGCACCAGTCACAACGTGTACCTGCAGCTGAGCCCGCAACGTGACACAGCTCAGAACGGGATCTGGTTCCTTGTTCATGGCTATTTGGGCTGCAAGGGTTCCCAGCCTGGAAGGCCTGCGATGGGGAGGACGCAGGGCAGTGCCCCCGAAGCAGCCTTTGTGGTTCACGTGCTCCACGGGTTGGGGTGGTTCCATCAGAAGGTGCTACCCAACCTTCAGTGCTGGGGGGCGCCTGTGTTTGAGAGCTGGGATGTGGCTCTGCGGGTGCGTGAGGACCAGCCATTGCCGCTGCGCTCAGGGGTGCTGGAGATGGGGGACCCGCACGGGACTCAGCTGTAGCACGTTTGTCAGAGGAGGGGACCTGGCAGAAGCGGCGATGAGGATGGACGTCTGAGGTGGCCACGACCAGCCACCTGCTTCTGTTCACCTGGTGGCTGTGGGCAGCTATCCACTGTCGGGGGTAATTGTTACTGGTGCCTGATGGGGGACATGTGGCCTCATATGGGCCCAGCCGCTCTCAGGGAGTGTCCACCCCTGTAGTCTTATTTTGGAGACAATACTGAGTTTCACTGAGTCGAGAGATACTAAAGGCTGCTTGGAGTCGCCAGGAATGTGTTTGGTCTGGATTCACTGAAGGGACGAGACGCAAGGCCACTGAGCCTTTTGTGCTCCACTGTCTTAGTAATTAGACAGTGGTGCTCAGTAATGAAGGCTTTCATTTATTAGAGTCAATACATATTTATTAAGTGCTTATTGTATGTCAGGTCCAATGCTAAGGACGTGGGGATAAGGCCTGAGAGATGTGTCTTGACTCAGAGAAGCGGTAGGTCTCTACCAGAACTGTTATCTCACAGACAGGATGACACCTGTGGATCTTGCTGGAGAGTTTGTTCCAGAGCTTTCTTCGATAAAGGGTAAAGAGCAGAACATGTATCCAGGGAGAATCTTTGTTGTTATACCCAGAAACTCAGGTCAAGCAGGAAAAACAGGGAAAGGCAAGGTTATCTGGAATTGAAAGACCAGTGATTAACTCTAGGAACTAGCAGAGGAAGCGGGCTTTGGTGGTAGAATCCAGATTTTGCCTTTGTACACGTGCATCTGGGACCAGGCTCGGCAAGTCCCAACCAGCGGGTGCTACCAAGAGCAGATGGAGAGGTGGGTCCTTCTTCTCGGGCCTCGCGCAGCCCTGACAACGCAACAGATGGCCCCGCACAGCCAAACGAGGCCAAGTTGGGGTGCACAGCGGGCCCACCTCGCCCGGCTGTGCTCAGTGCCCCAGAGGGGCGGGGAGCACAGGCTGTGGAGGACGCGGTTCCCCGGGGCTGACCTTCGCGGTGGCTGGAAGAGAGGGTGGAGTGAGGGTCATGAGAACGGGGAGGCCGTGATGGTGGCCCTGCTGGAGTGACAGCTGGCGGGCAGCTGTGGGGAGATCTTGTGTGTGCATTAACAGCCACAGTGACTGGGTGTTTATTGAATTGCTGTGGATTTTCTGAAAGCAAAGCAAGCATACTAAATTGCTGCAGATTACCAGGGGCTTCCCTGACGTTCGATAAAAATACCGTGAACGTTTAAGGACACGGGCTCTGGATGTGGGTGTAGGGAAACTCTTGCTTTGAGAACAAACGTGCCGGCTCTTGAGTACAAATAAACGGAGCTCACAGAGTGATCCTGGCACCAAAGGCTGCACGTTACATATTCGAGGTGGCGGCCCCTCTTCTTTCAGTATTTGCTTCCGTTTCTTCTGAGCAGCCCGGCGTGTGCCTGCCGTGCCTGCGGGGTGGTGATCGCAGTGGGGCACTGCCTGGTGGGTCGGATCATGCCTCCAGTCCGGTTGTGGCAGCTCGTCTTCTGGTTCAGGATGAAAACAAGTGCAGGGGGATGGGCTAATTTTTTAATCGTCTTCCTTAATCATCCCCAGCCTTGTCACCTTTCTCAGTGTCCCTGAGTCTACCCATCACTGTCTGGGAACGGGAGTCTCTTGCAGAAAGCGGGGCCCAGAGGTTTGGACGAGGACACATTTCCTGCTTAGCAGTCTAATCCCTCCTCGTCCCCATACCTGGTTTCTTCAAGTTCAACCTAATTTCTTTCTGTCCCTGGGCCTTTGCACTTTGGCTTATTTTCCTCCCTGACTTAGGTCATATTCTTTGGACAGAAATAAACCATAATTTTTGTCCTGAGGAAAAAAATATTGCTAGATTCAGAGATTTGTGGCTTCCAGCCTTGTACTGGGAAGTACAGAAGAGTTGGGCCTCCAAGAATTAAGGCCCAATGCACTTTCAGTTAAATCAGTTCAAAGCATCAGAAAAATTGTTAGAAATATTTGAAGAGCACAACAGGTGGCTGGGTTTGCATTTCTTAACCTGTGTCATTTGATGTTTTGCTTCCACAGGGAGGGTATGAGGGATTTCATTGCCTTCCAGCAGTTAAATGCGTTCAGGAATCCTACATAGCCTTGGTGGTTTGCAACCAAATTTCAAGCATAGGGGTTTTGCCTCCTGTCTGATAATGGTTACTGTGGCTAAAACCATCACCTTCAAGTCTCAGTGTGCAATTCTTTCAGTCATGAGGCGATTTTGCTGAAAACCAAAAAGACTAGTATAATTTCCAAAGCCAGTGTGGGTGCACTTTGGAGGTTTGCCCAGGCAAGGGAGCCAAAGGTATTGAAGTTTCCATAGAGTCTAGGAGAGAAGGTCCGGTACTTTTGGGTTAGAACAGATGCTTCCCAGATCAACACAAAAAGTAAACAAACAGCAACAGAGACTAAAGCTGGGCAGAGGGGGATGGGAGTAGCATAGGGACAGGAGCCACGTCCTGTGCAACACAGCACAGCAGCCCAGCTGTGATGGGACCAGCACTAGGGGTGAGGCAGACGAGAGAAGATGACCGTCGATGGCATAGGAACAGCAGATGTTTCCCTCAAGGACAATTACTGAGCAGTAATCCCAGGAAGAGGCAGACTCCCGTTATGAGCAGATGGACTTTATTAGCAGCCTTACGAATTGGTGCTCAAAGACCCCTCTGATGATCTTTGAGCCCTTAGCCAGGACTTACTCTCCTGATGGAACAAAGGCCTGATCAACCCGGCAAAGCACATTCTAGAGGAGGCCTTTTTGAAGCGTGGCTTCTCCGGGTGAAGGAGGATCTCTGGGGATGAAACTTAACTTTCCTAGGATGTTTTTCTGCTCCAGGACTAGGAATCCATGCTGCTGGATAGCTATATTTTGAAAGGTGGTCACAGAATTGGGCATAAATGTGACCTACATCTCTGTGAGTGCCAATTTTCTCATCTATAAAGTTAGGGAGTTGGGTATTCTGATCTCTTAGGTTCCTTTCATCCCCTAATTTCCCAATTCAGTCTCTCATGCTCCATGTCAAATCTTTTGGGGAAAATAATCGAGGGAAGACAATTGTGCAATGTCCTGTGCTCAAAGCTCAGAGATGTGTGTCCTTGTAAAAGACCATCCATCCATCCATTTAATCAGCCACCCATTGATTTATTGGTACCTTTTTTTTTTTTTGCAGTATGCGGGCCTCTCACTGTCATGGCCTCTCCCGCTGCGGAGCACAGGCTCCGGACGTGCAGGCTCAGCAGCCATGGCTCACGGGCCCAGCCGCTCTGCGGCATGCGGGATCTTCCCGGACCGGGGCATGAACCTGTGTCCCCTGCATTGGCAGGCGGACTCTCCACCACTGCGCCACCAGGGAAGCCCGATTTATTGGTACCTTTAATGATTCATTCATATCATTAATACACATCACTCAGCCCTTAGGATATAACCGAATCCATGATATTTTAACTTCTGGTGGGGGCAAGAACTGTGTGCTTCATGTTGACACTGTATCTATTCCCCATGCCTGGCAAATTGTGAATGCTTAAATAGTTGCCAAATGAATGAATGAAAGGTAACTACCCTACCCGTTTTACAAGAACAACAGGATGGAGAATGGTTCTGCTTTGCTCTAGTCCACTTCCCTAGTTTTTTGGCAGTTGTACATATTTCAGCACTAAATAAATTTTGTTAAAGGAAAGACGGAATCTCTGTGAAGCTGCGGTTGTTTGTGTTTATGTGTTTTGGCCATATGCTCATGTATCATCTCCTTAGGCAGTGTGGTATAGTGAGTAGGGCATGGTGGGTCTAGAGTCAGGGGATCTGGATTCTCCTCCTCACGCTTTTGAGCAAGCTGTGCCAACTTGGATAAATCATGTAGCCTTTCTGGACCTCTCTGTTCTCATGTGCAAAGTAAGAGGTCTCATTTGACTCCTTTCAACTTTAAAGTGCATGATTAGAGCATGAGGAAAAACAGATGTAGGCAGAGAGTATGCCCCTAAAAATGATAGCTGTTATTATACCAAAGGCAAGGGGCTTGTCTTCTTCACCACAATATTAAGGAAAGGGTTGAATGTCCTTTGAATATTCAGTAAATGCTTTTGAACCACAATAATAAAATAACTGAGAAGCATTTACTTAGACATTTCGTAGGGATCACTATGTGACAGGCACTGTTATATATGCTTCATTAATGAATTTCATCTTCATGACAACTAAATGAGATGGGTACCATTGGTCCCACTTTGCATAGCAGACAACTGGGACCCAGAGGGGTGAAGTCAGCTCCCCCCGCAGCATTTGGAGCCAGGGGCTCAGGCACTCATGCCTGTGATGTTGACCGCTCTGCCACGCCCTGGCATGTGTGGCAACTGTGTTAGACTCTTTGGTGGCTAAAACAGAATATGAAGCTCAGTCCCTACCAAGAGGTGCTCACAGTCTCATTGGGCACGTGAAATATTTAGAGAATGAGAGAGTGGGCAATAAAGCCTCAGTGGAAGGTGTAAATCATCAGAGAACAGGAAAGCACATCACAGGTACCGGACTTTTAGCGAACATGTTATGCCTTTCTGAGTGTTTTTACATCCATCATCTCATTTGCTCCCCATAAAAGCTATCATTATTTACTGAGGGCTTACCATGTGCCGGGCACTGGGCTAAGTGCTTCGCTTATATTATCCAACCAAGCCTCACAGCAATCCCATTATACAGGCACCACTTCTCTTTTAGCATCAAAAACCCAATTCAGTCCGTTCATGGAACAAAAAGTGGAGGAGTGAGGACTGGCATTGAGCACAGCTGGTTCCAGGGATGCAAACAATGCCTTCGGGATGCCTCATCTATCCCGCCTCTCCTGTCGTGGCTCCGACACGTGTTGGCTTCACCATCAGATGAGCTCTTCCCTCAGGTGGCCTCACACAGCCCCAGGCTGAGGTCATCCTCAATGCAGATGATCCCAGGAAAGAGAGGACCTCCCTTCTCAGCATTTCCAGCAAAATGTCCTGAAATTGAGCTCCGTGCATGTGACTGTCCCCGAACTGGTCACTCTGGCCAGAGGGATGGAGCACGTTGATGGGTCAGACCAGGGTCACAAGACCAGCCCTATGTTTCGGAAGGAATGGACCTCTCAGACCCTAAAAGGAAAGCAAAGATGATGTTTCCAGAATAAGGGAGGAAGGATGCTGGGCAGACACAAAGTGAAAAAGTACACAATGGTTATTTTCTATATTTTATGGGGAAACAGGTTCTGAGAGTTGAGTGCTTTGACCAGGGCTGCACAGCTAGAGTAGAGAGCGGGGGTTTGTGTGGCCTGTCTGCTTCTTCTCATCCGTTTGTAGATAGGAAAAGTGGGGCACAGACTGGTTGAACGCCTCCTGGATCTGTCTGGATAGGAGAGACCTTCTAGGATTCAGGGCAGTGCTCTCTGCAGAGCGGCAGCTGACAAAGTCCTGAGAGAGACGTCTGCACTGTCTGAGGGAGGCTGTTCAGGGTACGAAATCTGGACAGCTGGCATTGCATCTTCTTTCAAAACCTGCAACTCGGGTTTTTGAACCACAGCTTCTGGTTGAAAAACCCACACGGTCCCTAAATTTGGAGGAGAGACACGAGTGGTTCCTGTTGGGTGGCTTCTTTCAAAGGAGATTTTCAAAATGTGGCAGTGGGTGGTGGCTCTGGGCCCAGGGGATGGGGGCTTGGCTGTGAGTTTGAGGCAGAAACTTGCCGGTGGACACCGCCAACGCCAGCGCACACGCCAGCCTCGCGGGCTGCACATGGCTCTTCCTTTACTCTGGTTTGGGGAGAAGCCGACTCGGTCGGGAACCGGTGGGCAGGAGTGGTCTCAGGCAGAAGTCTGCAGGCGTTGCTGTGTGGTGGGGAGGCCTGGCTGCAGGTGTCAGACCGTGCTCCGTCTGACTGTTAGCTCTGGCTCTCCTGTTGTGCGGGTTAGGTGTCTCAGCTAACCCCTCTGTAGATGGGACCCGTAGGGCAGGCCTCCTTGGGGTAGGAGACAGGAGTCCTCATGATACTGACCAGGGTTCCAGGCCTTCCCCAGTCAACAGAAACTGACTACAGGCCAGGCAAGAAATTCAGGCAAGGCTTTACTGGGGCCCCTGCTGCACAGCAGCCAGGCGGGAGAACAGACAACAGGTTCCCACGCTTGCTTGCTCCCTGGGTGGGGGAGGGGAGCTGGTTCCTTACATGGGGTGAGGGTAGGGGCGCGTCCAGGGGTCGTGCTGGAGGGGTGGCTTGGGTGTTTCACCCACCCCTCTGGTGGTGGTGAGTGCAGGGGGCATGTGCAGTACCCCGCTTTTGCTCCCGGCTCCTCAAGAGTGGCAGTTGGGTTCTTTGGTCTCTTTAGTCCCATAGAGTTTTCTGTCTATTTTGTTGCTCCAGGAGAGGTGTGTCCAGGTGCAAGCACTGCAGTAGAGGGTCCCAGGTCCCAGCCTGTGTCACTCAAACCGAGGTCAGGCCACTATGGGAAAGGCCCCTCACCAAAGCCAAGGTTCCCTGGCCGAGGAGGAGATGGACCGCCGCCCAGGTTCTGTGCCGCCCTTCATACCCGTGAGGCTGCGACCAGGCCGGTCAGTGGCGGGGCAGTGCCCTCCTTCCCTCCTCCACACGGCGGCCTGTCCTCTGCCCTAGTGGTTCCCCGGGGTCAGCCCCGCACCCCTTGCCTTTCGCCCCAAGACCCAAGTTCCAAGCACAGGGGCAGGGCGGGTGTCCAGACACGACCGCCTGGGTTGGTCCGGCCCCTCCGGCTGCAGGAGCACATCCCACGGGTGCCAAGTCTCGGTTCCGGTTCCGGCCTGCTGTTGAATAAATCAGAAAAGACCTTAGCGTGCTCGCTGATTACTCTGCCCTGGTCCCCAGAGACTGAGGACGTGACTCCCGTTGACTTGAGGCCTGCGTGTCACGGTGCCCCGCCAGGCCAGGGGAATCCCCTCTGTGTGTCCCCGGGGGTCACGACCCCACCCCCAGCCTGGGCGGTACCGCGCAGCCGCACTTGCTTCGCTCCTCCCCCCACTCCCGCCCGCTGCCCTCTGACCTCTCCGGCTGGCTGGTGGTCCTGCACCATTGGCGGGGTCCGTCCTCCGTGATTCTCTCTCCACTCGCCTCCTGCCGCTGTCTGGCTGGTCCTCAGAGCTGCTTGTAGCCCGTCAGCTAGTAACGGAGCTCCCGGTGCCGACTGCGGGAAGAGGGGCGGTGTCTGCGGCTCCACAGCCGCGGGGGGCGCCAGGCCCCGCGTCAAGCCCACAGAAGGTGAGGCGCTGTGTCCTCTTCTTTGTTCTGGTTTCCGCTGCGAAGGCTGCCCCCTCGCACAGCCCGGCCCGCCCCGGCGCACCTTGGTCCTCACCGGCGTCGTGTCCGCGGCTCTTCACCCCACCCTCCCCGAGCTGCTCGGGCAGCTGGCCCCGGCCTGGGTGTGGGCGTGGGATGAGGAGACCGGGCGGAACCTCAGCTCCCTCGTCTGACCAGGGGGACGGGCGCCAGGCTCAGGGCGGTGAGCAGGTACCTGACGGGCAGCACGGGGTGTCAGACAAATGGTAGGGTTTTACATTGTGGAAAAACACACAAAACATAACATTTACCATTTTAATCATAGTCAAGTGCCCAGTTCAGTGGCGCTAAGCACATTCACAGTGTTGTGCTCCCATCTCCTCCATGTAGTTCCAGAACATTCCGTCACTTCAGACACACCCACACCCGTCAGCAGTCACTCCCCTGCTTCCCCAGTCCCTGGCAACCCCTAATACACCTCCTGCCTCTATGGGTTTGCCTGTTCTGGACGTTCCGTTTATGCTACAAGTTGTGGCCTTTGTGTCTGACTTCCGGCCCTTAGTGTAGCATGAACCAGTGCTTCACTCTTTTTTATGACTCAATAATACTCCCCTTTGGGCTGTACAATAGTGTATAAAAATGGTAGTTTCTATTTAAAATCTCATTCAGAGGCTGGTGATCATAATGGAAAAGGGGTGGTTTGAAGCTGGGGAGCAGAGGTGCTGCATTTGGAGAAGAGGAGGCCTGGGGGGTGTCATGAGACAGGGAGCTCTCACGTGGAGCTGGACTCTTCCCTGCCTCCCATTGCCAAGACCAGGGCTATTGGGGTGTAATTTCTGAGTCCCTTCTGGTGGGCTCGGGAAGACCTCTAGGACGCCTTCCCACAGGCTGCCCCTGAGGAGTGAGGGGTGCTTTGGGGTGTCCTGCAGCCACTGAGAACGGTGACCTGACAGAGGAGAGGAGCTGTCAAGCCAGACGGAGGAGCAGCTGCGTGTGATGGGTGTGGGGCTGGGTGGGAGGGCGTGAGGCCCCGGCTGGAGCCAAGGCGAATGGAGGGGACACGTGTGTGCAGAGGGCTGGGATCGGGGTAGAAGAGGGCAGGCCTTGGGACCCAGGCCAGGAACAAAACCTGGGAGCTGGTCCCAAGGGCTTGAGTGCACCTTCCTTTCCACCCGCTGTCACCACCCTCGTGTGTCCGGGGTCACCTGCTACAGCTTACAGGTTCCCTGAAGGACCCTTGTCTGGACCTCTCCCCACCTCATTCCTACCACTTATCTGCCCTTTGACTTCCTAACTGTTAGATCAGTTCCAGCTGAGATGCTGCCTCTTCCAGAAAGCCTTTCTTGACCTGCACCCCCGTAACCCACAAAAACACCCCGGTGGCATCTCTCCTACGTGCCCCCACAGGTCCCTGCACATCCAGCCGGGCTCTAGAATGTGAGGGCCGTTTGCTGGTTTGTGTATCTGCATGAGGGCGCACTGTGTCTTATTCCCCATGGCACCTCTGGCATCATGGACCAGCGCCTGGCATTGTGTACCGGTGCCTGGCACATGCAAGGTGATCTGCACACAATTGCTGAATGAATTGGGCTGGATAGCGTTTAAAGTGAGGCAGGCTTGAGTTTATTTTTGTAACAAATTACAACCATGGAGTAGAGAACCTTGGGAGAAATGAGGTCGTCCACATCGGAGAAGCTCCAGGCGCTCCAGGCGCTCCAGGCGGAGTCTTGGTGATGTGATGTGTTGCAGGGGGATTTGAGTTAGGGGGATGGACCAGGTGACCTCTGAAACCCTGTTCGGCTCAAATCTTCTGGCGTTTGATGACTCAGCTGCGCCTTGCCCTCCGCCTGGGCCGTTCCTCATGCCAGCTGAACCCCCGTGGGGACCCAGTTGCGACCCAGATGCTGGTCAGGATTCTTCAATCTAGCAACTGCTGCTGTTTATTGAATTTAATCTAGTAATGCATCGCCCACGTGGCCTTTTCATTAATCACCCCTTCCGACTAGGAAGCCAGAGCCAGAGGCTGGGGAAGCATGAGAGGAGAGGGTGAGGAGCATCTGACAGCTTAGCAGGTTCTGTTGGAGCCAGAAGAAGGTAGGGGCTGTAGGGACGATGCTGGGCCTGGGGGTGGACAGGGTCGAAGACTGGAACTGTGGGCAGGTGCTGGACGGGGCAGAGATTGCCGTGCTCCCCTCCCGGTGGGAGCTGTGTCCGTTCAAAACCTCCGATTCCAAATACTTTCTCTACCAACCTCCCCAAGCCCCTCGCTTTTCCTCAGGGTGGCGAGATCCGCCCCACTCTGGTTGCTCTGAATCCAGCGAGTCCGCTCAGTTCCCTCAGTGCAAATGGGACGTTACAGAAGGAGAAACAGAGGGCCCGGGAGGTATGTGACGTGCCCGAAACTGGCCTCTGTGGTCAGAGGGGGCGAGGAGAGAAAGTTGGAATCGGGTAGAAGTTGGGGTAGATGAAGTGGCAGGCTGGGGACTAGCAGTTGTGGAATCTCATCCCTCTGTCATTTCCTGCCAGGGGCGCAGGGCCCATTTCGTTTTGTTTTTCGGGAGTATTTTCCCTTTGGTTTCCTTCTGTTACTTGCTGTCCCCTATCAGCGAAGACTCCCGGGGCTGCCCTGTCCCTGAAATCCGCAGCGTGTGCGGTGAGCAGCCTCCTCGTCCCGGCCCCTTACCCTGGGTTTGCCCTTCATGGATGCCCCTCTGACCCGCCACAGTCCCCGAACACACTCGCTTCCTTTCCTGCTCCCTCTGGATCACAAAAATGGAGAAATGTAGGAAAAAGCAGAAATGTGCACAGACACAGGCTGGTGAAAGGAGCACAGGGAACGCGACAAATTAAAGCCCAAATTAAAGAGTGAGAAGGGGGCCGAGGGCAGGGAGATGGGGCTGAAATGCAGATCAGAACAAGCGGGCACATGCCAGCGCGCACTGGGCACCGGGTCGCTGGGCATAGGGGCCGCGCACGTGGTGAGGCGCACGTGCTGAGGTAAGCGTGTCCTCCTGCTAGGCCCAGTTGCCGGCCTCGCGAAGTATCGCGGTGTTTTATCTCCCGGAGGCGCCTTTGCTCGCTGAGGCGGAGGTAACGGGGTTAATTAGCGGAGATCCCTTTCCCGAAGACACAGAAGACTTGCTGGCCGGAAGGGGAAGGCGGAGCTATTTAAGGAGGAAGATGTGGAGGTCGGCGCGGTCCCCCCTGCACCCCACATCCGGAGCACACACTTATGTGCCCTGTGCCCTGGCTTGCTGAGGTAGTTTCAAAGGTCCAGGAAAGGAGACCTTTTGCAGAAAATGTCACTTTTTCTGTGGGAAAGCAGGATATGATGATTGAGGTGGCAGTTGGGTAAGTGGGCAGAGGGTGGGATCCTTCTAGCCCCGGGGCCTTTGACGTAAAGGAGACACTTCCTGTAAGCTGTCCATTGTGAGACAGGGAGGAGGGAGGGCAGCCTTCTGTCCGTGCTGGCCGCCATCAGGCACAGAAGCCCTGTCCATCCCGCTTCTTCATAGCCTTGCCCCGTGGGCAGACCTGGCGTTCAGGGCGTCCTCCTCCTTGGGACAAAGGCATCATTGAGGTGCTTAGCGGGGGCCTCCCCACATTAGAAGGGAGCCGTGCCTTGGAGCGGCACAGATCATGAAGCATCCGGGGTGCCTGCGGCTCTAAGAAAGTAGAGAATTAACTTGGTAGGATCAGTTCCCTGGGCGGCAGGTTGCTTGGAATCGCTTCTTACCCCAGGGCCGGGAATTGTAAACACATTCCTCTCCCAGGACCAGCGCTGACTGGTGGGGAGGCTGAGCTAGAAACGACCACAGGGCCGCAGAGAGGAGCCCCGGGGGGCGGGGGGGAGGCTGCAGTCAGCAGCCAGCTCTCTGCGGGGGAGATGCCTGTTTTCTTACCAGGATGTGGCTCAGGATGTTGGGCTGAATCGTGACCCGCACACCAGGAGCCCCCGGCCCTGTGGGCCCTGGACAGAGGCCCAAGTTGAAGTTGCAAGCATTTGTCTTCCCAATTCTAATCCTAATTCAAGTGTCTCCTGGGTTACAGGAGGCGATGGAACGAACAGATAGGACGCAAGGCATCCTTAGGATTCCGTTGTGCGCCTGCCCCACAGGGCTCTGTGCCGGATGTCTCGGGAGAGACTGAACAGGGCACGTCCTGTGCCCTTGAGCTGCTCACAGACCCTTAGGGAGACAGCGGGACACCAGCCCCAACACTGCCGCGTGGCCCAAGGCGACAAGAATCCAGTAAGTCTGCTTGGCCACGGGCTGCGAAGGGCCTGGAGGCCTTTACAGCAGAAACCGCTTTTTCTCCTTTACCTGCGTGGGCTACTGCATCACCAGGTCAGGGGGTGCTGGGATCGGAGGGGCCTCAGAGACTGGTGCTCCCTCAGATGTGGGATTCGTTCTGGGTCCCTGTGAAAGATACCAACCCCAGGCCTGTGCCTGAGGCCCAGTGTTTGTCCTGCAGCACCTGGGAACCTGCATTCAGACAGCATCCCAGGTGGTCCTGCAATGAGCTGAGAGTGAGATACACTGAAGTACCCCATCCTCTGCCTTCACAGGGGAGGACTTAGCCTCCAGGATGGGGGTGCTCAGTGCTGGTTCAGGGCTGTTAGCTGGTACACGGGGTGCGCCGGGCCCTGAGCTCAGATCCGAGTTTCCAAATCCAGTGCTGTCTTCACTAGGGGTGGCCGCACTTGGCATGTCCCACAGCGGGGACCCTGCAGCACGTAGCAGGCTGTGTTGGAACAGAGTCTTCTGTGGGGTCCAGAGCACCTTCAGAAGAGGGGAGAGCTGGGTGTCCAGCCACTTTCCATTGCTCTGCTGGCTCTGGTGGGGTGTTCCCTGTTAACCCCACCTGCTCCAGGCTGCAGCCTCATTTCTGGAAGGTCATGCTTTCCTACGTGGAGACTAGCAAAACGCTTGACAGACTGGGGGTTTCTCACACTCTAGATACAGATGGCAGTATTTGGGAGGGAACAAAGTTTTGCCATAGAAAGTTACCAAACTCTTGTTTCTAGAGACAAGGCTCTCCAAAAGCCATGAGCAGGAAGGTGTGACTCTAGAGCATCATAGCTGTCCTTCCTGAAGGAGCATTGGATGCCTTTTCTGCCCTGGGGGGGATGCCCTTTGTGACCTGTTTGACTTGCCCAGCTAACAGCTGCTGTGGCCAGCATGTGGCCTTGGCTTACCAGCCACCTCATATTCAGTACGAGGAAAGAAATGTGTTTCCATGAAGTGTGTGTTCTGTTACATCCAAGCTGAGGAGCCATCACTGGTTTCCCAGGCTGAGCGGTTCTCAATCTTAGCCTGGCCTCTAAGCAGTGGGCTGGTGGCCCATCCCCTGGCGGCCTTGCATCTCCCGCTGTGCCTTCTGCCTGCACAGCCTCCCTCGGGCCCCTCTCTCTAGGCTCTTGGAGGTAGGAAGGAGGGGTTGCAGGTAATATCTTTGTCTGTCACTGTGGACGTGGTACCTGGAGACTCACACCCAGGTATCCGGTTCTAAATCCTCCCTTCTTGGTCCGGCCAGCCGCATCACCCAGGCTCCTGCCCAGCTCTGCGCCTTTGCAGATGTCTTCCCCCTCCGGACTGCCTGCCTTTTCTCCAACTTTCCCTTCCTTCACAGCAGAGCCTGAAGCTCCTCCACAAGCCCTCAATCCTCTCTGAACCTGAATGACACTATTTAGTGCTTAATTCTGTTCCATCATATTGTTGGCTATTTGTCTAATGTGCGCCATTTTTCTCAGCACACCTAGTTTGTAAATTCCAGGATGGGGGTCACTTTAGGCACGAGTCTTTGATCATGGTACCCAGCCTGATGCTCAGCACAGAGCTGAAAACTTTTTGCTGAAAGCCAGCCTGGAGAATGCTGATGGCGTTTATCTTCCCAAGGGAATTAACAGTGACCCCATTTCACACATCTCATTGTGTGTGGTTTCTCCCCATCTTATTAGTGTAGAGACAGAAGCTATCTGGCTCAGAAAAAGCATCCAGCTGTTCAGAGCAGCTGGAAACCAAGTACGGGATATTTTGGGATGAGTTATTTCTTGCTTCTTAAGCCCTTTTACATGGTATTGTCTGGGATGGTGCTGCCTGATGGAGAGGACTCCCCTCATTCCCATGAAACCGATAGAAAAATTACTCCAGGGCAAGATCGAGGACAGGCTAGGAAGAGCAGGAAGCCAGTCTTGCGGCCAGCTGCTTTAGGGGCTCTTACCGGGCCCCATCACTGCTTCTGTACAGCAACTGTTCTCGGGGGCAGGGGGACAGCGTGGTTCCAGACTCGCTTCCACCCAGTGCTTCACGCATTTGGGGGCCTAGTGTTTGCTTCTTCCTTATTCTGTCTCTGCCTTTAGGGATGTCACAGGTTCCGTGGGGACGCATGTAGATAAATGAAGTGATTGCAGTTAGTTTGTGCTTGGAGGGAAGTGGTACAGGTGCTGGGAACAGTGGGTGAGTGGGTGCGAGTTGCCTTAGCTGGAGTGGTTGTGGTGGTCAGAGAGGGTTCCCTGGGGAGAGTCAACTGAGACCCGAGGGAAGAAAAGCTGGTGGGGCGAAGAGTGGGAAAGGCATTCTGGAGAAGGCATGCTGGGCTGTGGCGGGTGATCGGGAAAGGGTGGGGGATGGACGGAGGCCAACGTGACAAGAGCTGAGCCGGGGAGGGGGGAGTGGTGGTGCAGGAGGTGCCAAGAGACCAGCCAGACATGGTCCCCAGAGAGGATTTCACTGGAGTGGGTGCGGCGGAGATGGGGGTTGCGGACGAGGGAGGGAGGGAGAGATTTGGGAGCTGGGCTGGGGCGTGTGTTGAACGTGGCGCAGCCAGGCCTGCGCAGGTGGGGTCTGGGGTCACAGGGAAGGAAGGGGTCAAGGATGAATCCCAGGTTTCCAGCTCTGGTTGGGGAATCGTCGGCAACAAAACAGGTGTGTGTGTGTGTGTGTGTGTGTGTGGAGTGAGGGCAGGGGCTAGAGATGGTGTAAGCCACACGCTGAAGTCTGGATGTGTTGATACGCAGTGGCCACCACTTCTTCATTCAGCCGCTACTTTGTGCACGTGCTGTGTGCCAGGCACTGTTGTGGGCTCTGGGGATGTAGCAGGAAACAAAAGCACAGCATCCAAGACAACAAGCGAGATGAGTAAATAAATACACAGTACTACACTAGGGAGGGAGCAGCGCCTGGCGGGAGACAGGGCAGAGGAGGGAACTGTGGAGAGGGTGAGCGTTGTGGGTAGGACGTCGGAGAAGTCCTCACAGATGGTGGGATTCAGGCAAAGCCTTCTAGGAGCTGAGCAGGCTTTGGAGCAAGGCCTTCCAGGCAGGAGAGATAGCAGGTGCATTCCTGGTCTGCAGACAGGAGAATGCCAGGGGTGGGTGACCCAGGAGCAGGGAGGTGGCCGTATGGCCAGAGCAGCGTTAACGGGCTGAGAACACGGGCGATCACAGAGAAAGGGAGTGGTGGGCTGTGTGGGCCTGGTGGGTTGGAGCAATGTCTGGCCATGTGTGGGGAAGTGGGTGGTTCTCCGTGTATGTGAAAGGGCTGTGACTACATTTGCTAATGGATTGGACGTGGGGCAAGGAGGCGGGAAAGGTCAAGGGTGACTCCAGTGTTTTTAGCTTTTCAATTGAAAGGATGATTTTGCGTCACCTGGTCCTGGGAAAAAAGTGGCAAGAACGGGTTTGGGAAGATCAGGAGCACAGTTCTGAGCAGTCAGGTCTCTGACGTCCATTAGACATCCGTGTGGGGATGCCTACTGGGCAGCGTGACGTGTGAGTTGAGTTCGGAGCAGGGCCTGAGCTGCTGGTACAAATCCGGGTAACATTTTCAACATTGATGGTGTTGAAATCCAGAGGCTGGATGACCCAACCCAGGCAGTGGGAGGAGACGGAGAAGAGGTCTAGAATGTAAGCCCTGGGACCCTGGCACTTAGAGGCAAGGTGAGAGGGACCCAAGGTGGACACTGAGAAGGGGGGGGTCAAGACGTGGCTGGAAACCAGGTGGCATGTGGTCCAGGGAGCCCTGCTGAGGCAGTGTTTCAGGAGGAGAAGGTGACAACCAGTGTAACACACTGACGATAAGAGGATTGAGGCTGAAAACCCACGTTGGCTTTTGCAGTGTGGGTGACACTGGTGGCCTGAATTAGAGCAGCGTTGGTGAGAGTTGGGGGCAATTTCATAGGAGGATGGAGGAGATGCAGACACACAGCAGGCACAGACACGTTGCTTAAGGAGCTCTGCTCTAGGGAATGAGAAATGGGACAGCTAGAGAAGGAAGCATCACTGGGAGATTTTTAAAATAGAAGAAAACATCAGTATGTTTGCATGCTGATGGAAAAGGTGCCCTAGAGTGAGAAAAATTGAAGCTGCAAGAGAGAGAAGGGCCAATTGCTGAAGTGTCGTCCTTGAGCGGATGAGGAGAGATGGGATCAAACACACAGGGGAGGCCGGCCTTAGAGCACAGCCGTCACGGTGACAGGGGAGGGAACATCACGTGCACACATGCCGAAGGCAGATGGATGTGTGGTGGGAGCCGTGGACATTCTTTCCCCACTACTGCAGTTTTCTCAGTCGAATAGAAACAAGGCCGTCGGCCGAGATGAGGATTGGTGGGGAGCCATCCTACGTTAGAGACGAGATTCCTCAGCATAGTGTCTAGCAGTGGAGAGAGCGGGCACCACAGGTATGAGTGCTGACAGCGCCCCAGGCCCCCTGGAGCCTACTGGCCACAAATGGAAGCAAGCAGCACAGTCGTGTGTTCTCCTTAAACTTGTTCAGTTGTGCAGGTCGGTCCAAGTCTGGTTAGAGAAGACTGGTGGCAGGGCATGGAGGTGCAGGTGAGGGGTATGCACAGCGATCCACATGGGATCAAGATGGGGACCTGGGGGAGGTAAGGGACAGGCCCGGGTTGTAGACTCAAGTACCAAACCCACGGGGGTGGGTAGAAAGATTGCTGGAGACCAGCTGCTTGAGGAAGTGGACTTGAAATATGGGAGGTGGTGGGCAGAATAGGGGAGGTTTGAAATTATGCTTATGATAAGTTAGGAAAGAGGAAAAGCTCCCTGGAGGAGCGGAGGATGTGGCATTTGTAGCGTGATTATTTGTATGTTAAATCACCAAAGCAGGTAATGCTGGACAAAGGGATTATCAGGTGCTAAATTCTTCAGGGTGAAAGGGGCAGGAGATACATTACAAGGATGGGAGGTGGGTGGCTCAGTCATTATTCACATGACAGGAGCTTCCAAGCAAGGTCCTTTATAGGGGAGTCTGGGGGGGCTGGGTAGCAGCAGCCCCAAGCCTGGGGCAGATGCACCAGGAGGGCCCAGAGGCCAAAGGAGCCCTGGGCGAGGGTGAGCGGGTCTCCAGGGAAGAGCCGGGTCTTAGTTAGAGGCACAGGTGGAGGGGGTTCATAGGAGAAGGTGAGGCCGGGGGTCTTGCTGAGGGTCGGCCGTGAGTCCTGGGGGGCATGTGGCAGCCGGTCCTGAGAAGGGGAGGGAGGGGACAGATGGGAAAAGCAACGTACAGAGCCTTTGGGTTTGGGGTCTAGGGGCCGAGGGCCGCTCGTGGTGACTGGATACGAGCAGGCGGAACGTTTGATAAAAATAGCCAAGATTTAGTGAGTGTATGCCACGTGCCAGACGTTTCCCCTGTCTTTCTACTTGCATTAACTCCTTCAGTCCTCACAATGACTTTATCAAGTTGGCACTATTATTACCTTCGGTTTATGGATGAAGACGCTAAAGCACAAAGCGGTTAAAACACTCACCACGGTCACATAGGCTGTTGAGTAGGATTTGAACCAGGCAGAGAGATTCCGGAATCCGCCTTCCCGCCAGTGGTTGTCCCGCCCCTTATTAGGTATGCAGCCTGGGGAACATCTGTTAACCGTTCTCCGCGGTTCACTTTTCACATCTGCAAACTAGGGGCGATAAATAGGAGAACGCAGAGCCCTGGTCACGTGGCTGCTTGTGTGTGGCAGGGTCAGGACACCTGCTTTGTCCAGTAGTGACTTTATGTGTTGACACTGCGTTTGGATCAGTAGCGCTAGGGTGGGCCCTGCCCTCAAACGGCAGAGTCAGAGTGCCGTCTTCACCCAGAACGAGCTGGCCTTGGGGATCTCTAGGGGTCCTGAGTCCCAGCTCAGGGTGCGACAGTAACCAGAGCCTGGAGAAGGGACCTGAGGTCATGCAGATGCCGGGCTCACTGACCGCGGGTGCCTGTGCTCCCACCTGTTCCAAGGAAGTCCTCCGGGCCAGCATCCCCGGGGACAGAGACGATGCTGACACTTCACTGCCCGGGGTGCACTCAGCAAAGAAGGATAAGAGGGATTCCGTAGGGTGGACGGAGGCCCACCGGTCCCGGTAGTTTCTCCCAAGGCTCGTAAGGGTGGCCGGGAGAAGTCCAACTTCAGCGGGCCAGGCTCTCGTCTGCGCGCCTCAGACCTACAGCAGTGGCTGCAGCCGGGTTGAGGGGGGAGCAGGGAATAGACGCAGCACTGCCCAGAGCAGGGGCCCGCAGGGCAGGCTGTCCGAGGCCCTGCTCTCTCTGTAGGCCTGTGTGGAAGGAAGCACTGCCTCTTTCCTCCTCCCTGGAGCTCCAGCAGGTCTGCTTCCTTTGCATGCAGCATGCATACTAATTGGAGTCTCTCCCTGAGAAGAAGCCCTCTTTTTGACAGACTCTTTAAGAATAGATGTAGGTTTTGAAAAACTCAAGATGGCATTGCCTGTAATTAAAAAGTAATTGGTGTAATTGAGAGCGCAGGGTCTTATGCAAATCACCCTCCTGTTTTTAACTTTACATCAAGACTATTTTTATTTTTAAATGCAAGAAAAGCGCACCCCACAAGCCACATGTGCATCTGGGTCTGGCGCGTGTGCATCTCGGCCTGCGCCCCGTGTGCGCGGAACATGACAGTAGCTATGCAGGAAGAACTGCCTTTGACTGACCGTCAGGTTGCTGTGGTCCTTGTGTGTCTTGGAGGGAGTAACTGGACTACTCTCAGCTTTTGTTTTCTCCATCTGTAGAGCAGGGGTGGCAAGAGGAGCCTCCCGTGTTGTGAGAATTAAATGGTGTGGTTATGGGGGTGCTGTAGACTCTAAGGTGTGTTCACAAATGTTAAGTTGGGTTTTTAAGTTGGGTTTTAAGCTCCTCCCCCCCCGCCCCCCCCCCCCCCCCCCCCCGTCATTTCCCTTCTCGTGGAGTTGGATCTGCACAGTGGGAGGAGCGGTGCCCTGAAGCAGAAGCCTGGAGTCCACGTCTCGGCTTTTATGTTTGTAAACTGACAAGTGACCTTATTTTTTCTCTTGTGTACAAAGGAGATCAGGTGGGGGTCAGCTGGTCAGCTGGTAAGATCAATGGGAAAGCACTTTGGAAAGTGCTAGTGCTGTTGAATTACTCCTTTGGCCAGTGATGCGATTGGCTCTGCGTTTCCTCTTCACTAATACCTTTCTGTGAGCAGTGGTGGCCGCTGTGATTTCAGCTGAGGGTGGACTTTTCCAATAGGAGATGCCCAGCTCCTGGTTGGAGCGAGAATACTTTCCTGCAGCTGGTATAACAAATAACCACAAACCAGGGGGCTTGAAACAACGGAAGTGTCTTCTCTCACAGCTGTGGCGGTCAGACGTCCACAATCCAGTAGGAAGGATCTCACTTCCCTCTGGAAACAGTGGAGGGGGGGATTGGTTCCTTGGCTCCATCACCCCAACCTCTGTCCCATCTTCACATGGCCATACCCACTGTGTGTCCCCAGTCTGTGTGTTTGTGACACCTCCCTGGTGTCTCCTTTAAGGACATGGGATGGCATTTAGGGCTCAACCACAAAATCCGGGGTATTCAAAATCCATAAGTATGTCTTCAAAGATCCTTTTTCCAAATAGCAAAACATTTTCCAGTTCCTGGGACTAAGACTTGACACATCTGGGGCATCATTCAGCTGACTGTAGGGATGAAGGCTCCCTGGAGGCCAGGAGGGAATCAGTGTGACCTCACACTAGTTAATGTCATTGCTCTGCAGCTCAGTTTCCTCATATGTAAAATGGGGAAAATAATAGCATCTACCTCATAGGGTAGTTGTGAGGTTAAATAAATTCACATACGTAAAGCACCTAAAAAGTCCTTGGCTCATGGTAAGTTCTCTCAAAATGTTCAGTACTATCATCTCTAGTTTTCCTTTAGTACCTGGCGATAGATTTGTCATCATAGTTTCATCCAGACTCTTCCAGAACTTGATTATATTTGGCCTGAGCAAACCTTTGGGTGTAAATTACTTTTTATTTCCTCAAAAATTATTTTTTCATGCTTAAAGAAATAGCATCTATAAAAATATTTAACAATTTTATGAGCTAGTCTGTTTTTGCCTTTACCATCATTTTATAATTTTATAGAATTTCATTATGTCCCCTTTTATACTGTTTCATGTTAAGAAAACAAAATCATGGTAGCTTGACCCTGTACAGAAGAAGGAAGCTAATGACTCTCATCATATGTTACATCGTGTCATGTCCTAGTAATTCCCAGCATTTCCCTATAAATGACCTGTTACATTGACCCCTCTCTCCCCACCACCAACCACCACTGAACCACAGGTTTTGCAATGATTTTACTTATGATGCAAATATGATTAAATACTAATTAATTCAGTTTTCACCAATAAAAAAATATAAGCCTGGCGATCAGTTTTTCATCAAGCTGATTTGACATACTTTTTTTTTTTTTTTTTTTTTTTTTGCGGTATGCGGGCCTCTCACTGTTGTGGCCTCTCCCGTTGCGGAGCACAGGCTCCAGACGCGCAGCCTCAGCGGCCATGGCTCATGGGCCTAGCCGCTCCACGGCATGTGGGATCTTCCTGGATCGGGGCACGAACCCGCGTGCCCTGCATCGGCAGGTGGACTCTTAACCACTGCGCCACCAGTAAAGCCCTGACTTGACATACTTTTATCAAAAAGTAAAAACACTTGCTATTTTGGGCATTCCAGTAAGCTTTTAAAATACGAAAAACCTGTAGTTAACATCATACTCAAAGGTGAAAGACTGAAAAATTTTGAAGTGAAAAGGACTGAAAAATAAATGAAAAATATCGTTTTCACCACTTCTATTCAACATAGTATTAGAAGTTCTATCCAGAACAACTAGGCAAGAAAAAGAAATAAAATGCATCCAAACTGGAAAGGAAGAAGAAAAATGATCTCTTCACAAATAACATGATCTTTTTATACATAGAAAACCCCTAAAGATTTCCCAAATGACTGTTAGAACTAATATATAAATTCAGTAAAGTTACAGGATACAAAATCAACAAAAAAATTAGTTGCATGTCTCTACACTAACAATAAACAATCTGAAAAAATTAAGGTAACAATTCCATTTACAATAGCATAAAAAAAAATGAAATACTTAAGAATAAACTTAACCAAGGAGGTGAGAGACTTCTATATTGAAAACCCCAAAGCGATGCTGAAAGAAATTAATGAGGACATTAAAAAAAGGGAAAGGCATCCCATGTTCATGGATTGGAAGACTTAATAATTGTTAAGATGTCAGTACTGCCCAAAGAAATTTATAGATTCAGTGCAATCCCTATCAAAATCCCAGTTCATTTGCAGAAATAGAAAAACCTAGCCTAAAATTCATATGAAATCTCAAGGGACCCTCAATAGCCAAAAACAATCTTGAAAAAAAGAAAAAAGGAAAGAAACTTGGAGGTCTTACATTTTTGGAATTCAAAATTTACTGCAGAGCTACAGTAATCAAAACAGTGTGGTGCTAGCATAGAGATAGACCTATAGACCAACAGAATAGAATAGAGAGCCCAGAAATAAACCTTCACATATATGGTCAATTGATTTTCAACAAGGCTGCCAAGACCACTGAATGGGAAAAGACAGTCTTTCACCTGGTGCTGGGAAAACTGGACCCTTACTTTATACTGTATACAAAAATGAAGTCAAAATGGATTAAAACCTAAACGTAAGAGTGGAAACTATAAAATTCTGCTAAGAACACATGGGGAAAAGCTTCATGACATTGAATTTAGCAATGATTTCTTGGATATGATACCAAGAGCTTAGGAAACAAAAGAAAAAATAGATAAATTGGAGTTCATCAAAGTTGAAGAAAACCTTTTTCTACATCAAAGGACACTAACAACAAAGTGAAAAGGCAACCCACAAAATTGGAGAAAATATTTACTCATCATAGATATGATCAGAGATTAATATCCAGAATATAAAAAGAACTCTTGCAACCCATCAACAGAAAACCAAAAAACCCAATTAAAATATGGGCAAAAGAATTGAATAGGCACTTTTCCAAAGAAGATAAAAAAATGGCCAGTAAACAAAGTAAACTGTGCTCAGCATCACTAGTCATTAGGGAACTGCAAATTAAAACCACAATGAGATATTATTTCATGCCCCAAAGAATGGCTCTGATCAGAAAAACAGAAAATAGCAAAAGTTGGCCAGGATGCAGAGAAATTGGAATTCTCTTGTGTTTCTGGTGAGAAGGTGAAATGGTGCAGCTGCTGTGGAAGTGTATGATGGCTCCTCAAAAAATTAAACATAGAATCACCATATGATCTAGCAACTCAGCTTTTAGGTATGTCTCCATAAGAGTTGAAAGCAGAGACTTGAACAGATACTTATACACCAGTGTTTGTTAGCAGCATTATTCACAATGGTCAAAAGGTAGAAACAACCCAAATGTTCATTGACAAGAGTGTGGCATATGCAGGCAATGGCATATTATTCAACCTTGAAAGGGAAGGAAGTATTGATACAGGCTATTACATGGATGGACCTTGCAAATGTTATGCTAAGTGAAATAAGCCAAACATGAAAGGCCAAATATTGTATGATTCTACTTACATGAGGTACCTGGAACAGCCTAACTCATAGAGACAGAAGGTAGAGTAGAGGTTTCCAGGGGCTGGGGGGAGGGAGGAATGGGAGATAGTGTTCACTGGGGACAGAGCTCCAGGATAAGGTGGTGAAAGTTCTGGGTGGGTGGTGGTGATGGTTGCAGACCAGTGAGAAGGTACTTCATGCCACTTAAAAATGGTTAAAATGGTAAATTGTATGTATTTTTCATCACCATAAAAAATGAAAATAAAAAAGATAGCACTTAGACCCCCTTTCCTCCCTGTAAGACAAGGCACAGAGTGGACCTGACGGGGTGTCAGGGCACAGCACAGATCGCAAACCATGTGGGAACTACCCAGCCCCATCCCTGTTCTTTCAAGGAGGAAACGAAGGTTCATAAAGGCTTGGTTGGGAAGAAATCCTGACCTGCTGTTGAATGATCAGGAGAAGGTCCTAGGGCTGATGGCAGGGCTGCTGAGCTGTAAGAGGGAACCAGGTCGAGGTGGCGAAGATCTGTGTTCCTGTAATGGGGCAATGCTGGTGGGGATCCTCAGAGCCCAGGGCTCCGGAACGGGGTCTGCACAGAAAGAGCCAGGACCTGATTGCTGAGCCTCTTCTGTGCCCTGGTCAGGGGACGGGGGAAGACAGATTCCTTGAAGCAGCTTGCCAGCTGGTTGGGGAGGGGAGGCATAAGTATCCAAACAGGGAACACTGGTTCAGGACAGCAGTGGCCGAGCTATGACAGTGCTGTGATTCACTAACAGTCAGAGCGGCTGGGGAGGCACTGAGTGCTCACGGAGCCCACAGCTTGGCTCCGCGCTTGAGGACAGAGGGGCCCAGTAGCTTAGGTCCCTGGGGCAGAGGGCTGGCCCCGGGCTCTCCCCGCAGCGCTGCCGGCCTGGCTGACCCAGGGCCAGTTTCTTAACCTCTTTAGCCTCTGTTTGCTCACCTGTGAGAGGGAATAGTGTCTTTCCCCACACGGTTGCAAGGAGGTCGTGTGTCCAGAGCACTTAGCGCAGAAGCAAGCACACCTGGGACACACTCGCCGTTAGTGCCCAGAGGGGAACTGAGGCTCCAGGAGGGAACAGCAATGAGGGCGGGCCTGGGTGTGCAAGGCAGAAATAGTGGGTGTGGCTGCAGTGCAAGGCTTCTTCCTTTCCTGCAGAGGGAAGGTGGGACTTCTGGTAGACCTGTCACGGGGCCGAGTCTGAACAGTCTTAGAAAGACTAGCTCTGAAGCAAGAGGAAAGCCTGTGGGCAGACTCTGGCTGCCTTTTCTGGGGCTCTGTCCCCCTTTGGCCAGTGGGGTCACCCGGGACTGTTATCCTAAACATTTAGCCTTGATGCCAGTGTACAGACTGGCCATTGGGAATCGGCATCCCACATTGGCCTGGGATCCTCGCAAAGAACTTTTCAGTCATTTGTTAGTTCATCAGAAGTTTAACGAGAAGCAGGAAACATAATGTCTGCCTCATAGAACGAGATGGGATTGTTTGCAGGATATTTATGGTCTTCAAATGGTGCATCACCAGCAATGACGTTACCTCGCAGGAATGAACTTTGCATATTCAGTAGTTATCACGGACTGCCCTATGGGGAAATGGGAAATGACTAAAACTTAATTTTATAAGGAGGAAAAATGAACCAATATTATCCCATAGGCTTTATATGATGAATTTTACATACATTTCCCTGAAATTGTGGGTGTTTATATTATGATTCTCTGAAACTTATCTTATTTTTCTAACTCAGGTCTGTTTAGGTAATTAATTAATCTGTGTGGTAAATGTCACAGCTGAATGATAGTCTTATTTCAGTTTTCCCAATGAAAACAGATTTACCTGCTCAATGAGACAAAGAACTTTATTACCATTCTTCAGAATTTTTTTTTTCCTAATGTCCCTTTCCCTTTCAATTCAAGATGCAATTCTGTGATGGTTCAGTTCTGGTCCAGAGCGTGGTCAAAGGTGCTTCCTCGCCCTCCTGCTTGGATCGGACTCAGATGAGCTTGGCACCGAGGCCGCTGGGTTCGGAGCGATGGTTGTCTCCAGCTCTGCCCTGCTCTCTTGAGGGCGGCTTCCTCCCTGTCTCTTTGTCTGCGTTTCTCTCGCCTGCTTTCTAAACCCCTCTTCCGGTCACCCTCTTCCGTCCCGCTGTGGGCCTTCAGCCCTTCGGAGACCCCTGTGGCCACACTGTGTGCTGCTGACTGGGGCAGCGGGGGCTGTGGAGGAGCTGGTGCTTAAGGGTCCCGGCGTGCGCGTGTGTCCCCGGCCTTCTTTCCCGGGTCTCCTCCACCCGCAGAGTCCCCGCCGCAGCCTGGTCAGAGCAGCACTCGCATGCCTCATTCCTTCGTTACCCAGCAGGTACTGCTTGAGTATCTACTCCATGTCAGATGCGCACCTACTGTGCACAGGGAGGAGGCATCGGACAAAACAGACTGCTGTCCTCAGAGAGGTCACCTTCCAGTGAGAAAACAGAACGGACAAGTGAAGGACACACGGGCATGTGGCGCTCCGGTGGCAGCGATGGCTTTCAGGAGAGTTAAAGTACCAAGAGCAGGCTTGTCTGGTGAGGCTGGCGTCACGGTGGAGACGTGAATGAGAAGAGGGAGCCGGACACACAGATCCCGGGGAAGCAGTGTAGACAGAGGAGCAGGGGCTGGAAAGGCCTGGGGCCAGAGTCGGCCTGGTGTGTGAGGGGCAGAGGACGTCCCGAGGGCTGGAGGAGCCGTGCCGAGCAGCTCCTGGCTGGGCTGAGGGCCCCTGTCCTCTTCTTTTCTGGTGGGAGTTGAGCTGAGAGATGCTGCATCTTCCTTCTGATAGAGTCACTCCAAGTGAAGTCTTTTCATCAGCATTTCCACTTTGTTCTGGGCGTAGCAGGAAGAAGAGTGCAGGGTGGGTGTCTGCGCTTCTGCCTCCTGACACTATTTCCTGCTCTTTGGCTGCTGTGTCCTGTTTCCATCCTCCCTGGACCAGCCCAGGTGTTCACATGGACTCCACCCCCCACTGGCAGGTGGAAGACTTGACCTGGGTCTCCACTAATGAGCACGTTGCCTCCTCCTGGCCACTGGATCACGTGACCCAATCTGACCAACGGGACACAGTGAAGACTTTGCTGGGAATAGTGGAGAAGAGTCTGCTTTTCTCACTAGTTTAATGCTAGCCTGTATGCGGTACACAGAGACAGCAGCCTCCATGACTGCATGCAGGGGCCTGAGACCAGAGCCCCACATGACATGCAGCTGAGACAGATGGACACTGAGTCCGTGATGTAATTTGAGGCCTTGCGTCAAACCACACTTGAAACAGTAATGTATCTTGAATTTTCTGTAAGCTGTTAAATTTCATTATTGCTTGAGCCAGCTTGCGTGGGGTTTAGCAACAATTTTTTTGTCACTTGCACCAAAATGAGCTCTGTCTCACTGACACAGGACTAATACGGGATGGTGACGTGCCCGAGACCACAGACTGAAACTAAAACCAGCTCTGTGACCTTGGGCAAGGCCTTCACCTACCTAGGCATAACTGTCCTCACCTATAAGTGACAGCACCTACCCTGGGACTGTTGTGAAAATGGATGAATATATATATCTTTGGGAGCACACAGTAAGTGATATTTAAGTGTCTGCTGCTGTGATTATTTTTTCCCCACTTTGTGAAATAAGGTTTCTGAAGCCGGTCTCTGTTAAGTGACTTCCCCTGAAATTAGACTCCAGGATTTTAAGGGGCAGCAGTTACCCATCAGAGAAGGCACTTCTGAGTGCCTACTATGCTCTGAGCCCCCTGCTGTTGCTGCGATGTGGATGGAGATTGCAAATTCTGCGAGAAGAGAAGCTGCACTTTGAATTCGTTTATTTTCCTTGTTCTGTGACAGGGTTCTGCACCCAGTGAGTGATTTATCAGTGATGTCAGCTAGCCTTCCCTGACACTACTCAGCCTCCCAGGGAGGAGAGGCATTTTCTGAAGAGGCTTTATTTGGGGAATCAGTGACCCGCACAGACGGAAGCCCGGCTCCCAGGGCCGGTGCTCCCCCGCTGGCCCGGCAGCCCCTCTGCCTGGAGGGGTGGCTGAGCCAGCAGCTGAGGCTTGGAGCTGCCCCCTGCCCAGCTTCCTGGGGCCTCTGCCTCCGCAACTTGCTCTTGGTCTCATGATAAATTCTTTACCAGAAAATGAAACTGGAGTTTCCTGGTGACATAAAATATTGATGAGAGAAATAAGGACGAAGATAAAAGAGCCAGGGCTGCTCGCAGACCCCATGTGCCCTGTTCCGCTGGGTCTGCAGACACTTGTTCTCGCTCCCTTTTTGGTTTGCTCGGGAGGGGCTTTGTTCTCTTCATAGGAAGTCTGTTGGAACACGAGTGAAGAGCTCCAACCCCTACGTCACACCAGAGTGGGAAAAATAGACATGTCTCCTGGTTACTGTCAAAACTATGAAGCCCAATCCTGCCACTTCACAACCTTCTTGGCAGGTTCTTGGCACCCTTGGGGCAGCATGCAGAAACGCATCGTCCCTGCTCAGAAACTGCTGATGGCTTCCACGTGCTGTGGAGTCAGACCTGAGCCCCGTGGGGTGCTGTTCAGGACCTTCTGTGACCCTGCTGCAGCCAGCCTGTCCGTCCGGTCCTTCTCCGTATCACCGAGACCCTGCGCTTCCACACATCTGGTCTCTCTGAGCTGCTGTGCTGTTTCCTGCTGTGCAGTGCTCTCCCCAGCCACTCAGGGGTCAGCTCAAACACCGCTTCATTCACAAGACGTCTTCCTTGCTGTTCTCCTGCTCAGAACTAACTGCTGCAAAGGTAAAACAAAAGAACCAAACCCGCTGTTGGTAAGCGCGCAGAGAAACGGCTGTCTCCATCATGCCTGAGGCCGTAAAGCGTCAGCTGTAGGTTCAGGTCCTTGAGCAGGTTCACAACTTTTGACCCAGTGACTCCATGTCTGAGAATTCATCCTAAGGAAACAATCAGGAAGGTGTCAACATTAATGCAAGTATGTATAAGGCTATTCGTCACAGTGTTCTTTAAAATAATGAACAATTGGAAGGAATCTAATATCTAAATGCTCTCAAAGAGGGACTTAAATAAATTGTGATACAGCTGTATGATAGAGTGATATTCACCTGCTTAAAAATTATGGTGTAGAGAAGTAGTTGATGGTCTAGAGAAATGTTTGTGATGTTTTTGTAAGTGAAAGACATAGGAACACAACTGAGTGAAGGGGGTGGGGAGAGAGAGTAAGAGAGGGGGAGAGAGAGATGTCTGAGCCTAGAGTAAGCTTTGGAAGGGTAGGTGCCAAAGTCTTGGGTTGTGAGCCCATGCGTTATGTTTATACGATTTTTCTCTTAAGATCCAGTCCATGAGTTGACCTTACGATCCGGTCCTCCTGTGTGAACAAGTTGCCCATCTTCACTTCGACCCACTTTCCTGGCTTTGCTCCTCTAGTGGAGGAAGGCCCCTCACGTGATCCTTCTTACGCTTTCACTCTGTTAAACTCACGCGCGCTGATCTTTTCTCCTAGGGCCTTCTTTTTACTGTTTTCTCATGTTGGCGGTTCTGCTCCAAAACTTCCCAAGCCCCAGGCTCCGTCTTCAGTAAAGATCTGACCACGTGTGTTCTACCATTGTTGCTTTCATATATTTTAATGTCTGACCATTTGAGGTCATCCTTACCGTTTTTAAATGCCTATAAGAGTGTGCAGGAAGTGTTCTCCAGCAGAGGTTTTCTGCCATCTTCTCTGACACGTATACATCCAAGGTGCTCTGGGAGGTCGTATTAGACCGGGTTCAGAAACAGGACATGTATATTTATCATCGGGAATTAGCTCCCACAGTTATGGAGGCTGAAGGCTCCCAGGATCTGCCTCCAGTCAGCAGGCTGGAGACCCAGGCAGGGTCAGGGTGTCAGCCCGAGTCTGAAGCAGGACAAAACCATGTCTTGGCTCACAGTCAGGCAGGGGTGGGGAGCGGTTCCCTCGTACTCGGCCTTTTTGATCTCCTCAGGCCCGCAGTCCAGCTGAGACCTGCCCACATTAGAGAGGGCAGCCTGCTTGACTCAGCACACCAACTCAAGTGATGATCTCCTCCCGAGCACACTCACAGATGTGCCCAGAAGAACGTTGGACCAGGCGTCTGGGCCCCAGTGCCCTGTCAACTTGACATACAGAATTAAGTATCACAGGTTTAGTTGCTGAGAGATGCTCTTCTGGCCACAGGTCATGTACACGTGCTGAGGTCACCCTCTTCTCCCCGGTGTGTTCAGAGCCCTGGACCAGCACAGCTGCTTCACAGGAGCTAGAAACGCAGGACGAGGGCAGTGGGGTCTGCAGACACATGGGGACGCGTCCAAGCCCACGTGTTTGTTTTTTTTTTTTTTTTTCAGTTAATTAATTAATTAATTTATGGCTGTGTTGGGTCTTTGTTTCTGTGTGAGGGCTTTCTCTAGTTGCAGAAAGTGGGGGCCACTCATCATCGCGCTGTGCGGACCTCTCTATTGCGGCCTCTCTTGTTGCGGAGCACAGGCTGCAGACGCGCAGGCTCAGTAGTTGTGGCTCATGGGCCCAGCTGCTCTGCAGCATGTGGGATCTTCCCAGACCAGGGCTCGAACCCGCATCCCCTGCATCGGCAGGCAGATTCTCAACCACTGCGCCACCAGGGAAGCCCGGCCACATGTTTTTTAAGTGGCAGAGCCAGGACGAGCCCCAGGGGCTGACAGTCATGCCGCCCTGAAGGAGGGGGGAGGGCGAGGAGACCCAGGTCCTCTTGAGCCTCGGAGGAGGAGTGCACTCTGGGCACCTTCCCTTGAACTTGCCGTGTCCTGTCTCCCCTCCCCCATTGTTCCCGACCGTGGACTGTGTGTTCCTGCTGCTTTCCTGCCCCACCGATACTCTCTGACTCTGACGTGTGGCACATCTCTCCCTGTGGGTGTGGCTTTGCTGTTGTGGCAAATTGTGTGGAGCACAGTTAACTCATTCATGTCTGCGAAGGCTTTCTGAAAGTGAGAGAGGGGTGCTTCCCGCCCTGCGGTGCCCAAGGCCCGGGAAGCTGCTGGCGTCCGGCCAAGATGGGGACTGCGGGCCACCGGCCAGTCCTGGAGAGGGAGGACCTGGACCCTCGAGGGGCCTCTGCGTCCTTCAGTCGGTCTGTTCTGGTCTTGCTGTCGGGTTATTTTCCGTCTTGCAGCCTTTCCTTGTCACCATGGGCTCTCTCCTTTTGGCATCCGTGTCTGGTCTACCCCGCGATGGCACTGATCAGTAGCTTTGCAGGTCTGTCCCCTGTTCACGCTGTGACGTCCTGTTTCCGCCTGCCAGGTCCTTATGTCTAACAGGCAGCAGGTATCACAGACTGAGGAGGCTTACTTTGGGGCCAGGAGCACAGCTGCACCTCAGTGCTCCTAACGTCCATTTGTACTAAAAACTCTGGATGACAAGAGGGCAAAAGGTGTTTTGGTTTCACTTACTTGGGAAACAAGCATGTATAGCTCCAGATGATGTGTTTTGGGGGCTTTTGCTGTTTTCTTTGTTGTTGTTGCTTTTGAGTTCTTTATTAATAGGTACTTTATTTAGTATTTTTGCAGGTATTTGTTTTACTCCAGAGCATCATGTAAAGTATGTGTTCCTTCTGCAACCCCCTCCCCTTCTCCGTGCTCCTGCCTCCTCTTTACTTCTTCCGGTTAGAAGCAGAGGCCCTCCCAGACCTACAGGGGGGCAGAGAACCCATGTCCCCCACAGCCTGTCCAGGTGATAGGGTGACACTGGGGTCACCAGCTGGGAACTGTATATAGAAAGGGAGAATGGAGCAGCCTGAAGCATTTGGAACTTCGGAGGAGGCAGGCCTGGAATCAGACCGTAATTCTGAGGTGTGTAGAGGTCTGCCTCCCGGCTGAGGGCCCCGCGTGGCACCTGGGACGCAGGTGTTCAGTGAAGGTCACTTCCCAGCAGTGGTGGAAGGATTCTTAGGGCTTTCAGAGAGCCCTCGTCCTGGGCGGCTGGCCCAGGAAAGAGCGGCTGAGAGGAGCAGAGGTCGAGATGAGGACCAGGCCCTCAGGACTGCAACCGGTCTGCTGACCAGGTGTCCACATGCCTCCCACTAGTGTTCTGGTCCCTGGAGCGGTGCCCTCTCCAGCCCCGCCAGAGAACAGGGCCTGGGCCTTCGCAGCCATGGCCCCCGGCCCCCTCCCCAGGGAAGGGGAGGCTGGCATGGCCTGTGGGGTGGCCTTTGGTGCTGATGGCAGGGGTCCTCAGAACCGGGACGCTAAGCCCATTTTGAGTCACTCAAACAATCTTTGCAGGGTTGGAACTACAGGCTCTGGTTTAAAACCTCTCAATGCTGCCTTGAAAAGGCCACTACTACTTTCAAAGGAGGGCAGTTGTATTTGAAAGACGTATTTCAACCACAGTCTTTAAAGGCCTGGGATGGTCAAAAACAGATGGTGGCCGAGCATCACCAGCCTGTCCTGCCTCCGGATGTTCTTAAAATTCCCAGGATGAACTGGGGGCCCTTCCTCTGCTCCAGGGACATTACCGTGCCCCGCCCCACAACTGCTGGTTCTAGTTCCTTCCCAAACCCCCTGGTGGCTGTTAGCCTCAGCGGAGTGGCCCTGACTCTCCACCAAACCTAAACCTGAGCCCCGGGGCGAGCTGTGCTTCAGGAAAAGGGTGATGAGCGAAGCATCCCAGGCGTCCATGGAGATGAAGGAGGAAGACGCAGCCCTTCTCATCTCCTGAGGCTGGTGGCCGTGTGCACCCGGGAAGGGCAGAGGGGCTGGGCTTCAGGGGATGGGGTGGCAGTCCCCCAAGCCCTGCCCAGAAGTACTGACAGACGGCCTGCCAGGCCTGGCTGAAGGCTTTGTGGGGAGAGTCTCCAGTTTCCACGACAATCCCATGAAGTCGCGCTATTATTATCCCAGTCCACAGAGGAGGGAAGTGACACCCGCGTGCGGTTATGTAACTCTCCTCTGGTCTCGGTCACCCTGCCAAGCGGGGATGCTTGTCCTTGAGCCCAGGTGGTCAGGGACCCAAGCCCCCTCGCTTAGCTGCTGCAGGCTAAGGGTCGGTAAATGTTTTCTGTAAAGGACCAGATGGTAAATATTTCAGGCCAGGCAGAGTGTGTCGAAAGAGTCTGTGTAAGTGCTGGTCTCCGCCTTTGTGGTGTGAAAGCCGAGTAGACAAACAGGAGCACGTGGGCAGTGCTCTGGTCCAGGGAGTGCACAGGGCAGGCGGCGGAGAGAAGGCGGGCAGAGGCCTGAATTACCCGCCCCCCCCCCCCCCCCCCCCCGCATACCTGCTTACTGAGTGATGCTGGGCTGCACATTCCTTTTCTGCAAAATGGGGATGATAGCATGTCTCTGGGCACCGTTGTAAATGGATTTAATGAGATAATGTATGTGAAAGATTCACCCGGTGTCTGGCACGTAATTATCTCTCAATAAATGGAGCTTTTTGTCTCCCTACCTGAGGGCAGCCCACGAGGAGGGAATCACTCGTTGTACAGCCCAGGGGCAGGAATGAAAACCGGCACTCAGACAGCAGTCTGCAGTGTGCACAGGGCCTTCGCAGCTCCGTCACATCTGGGAAGCCTTCTGAAGTAGACTTGCCAGATCACAGGGCTGCTGCTGTTTTACCGATGAGAGGATGGAGACGTAGAGGGTGAGTCTGCCTGGCTAGGGTCTTACCCCTGGATCCCATGTTGCATAAACTCCAGTCCCGGTTTGCAGCTTCCTCTGGGGCTTGGTGCAAGCCTCTGTGTCCGGTTCTCCTATATAAAGTGGGGATGATAAAGCCATCTCCTTCCGAAGTTGGCAATTCCGATGATTTGATGTGAAGAAATCTCATCTCTTACCCTTAGGGAAAAGCTGGTTCACTGCCCTTTTGGGGACCCTCGATTTTCTGAAGTGAGTCACACTGTGGTCCCTCTGGACAGTTGGGCAGCTCTGTCCCTCCCTGGACTGCCATTGACCTCTTCTCCACCCGCTTGCCCCCTGCAGTCCAGCAGCTCAGGAGTGCTGCACCTGACTCTTCGTATAAAGCCGTGAATACTGCAATGGTGGCAGCAGTCAAGGGAAAGTGACTGAGGTGCCTCTGTCAGAGCAGATGGAGCACTAACCACAAGTGGCCTGCAAGTCCCTGACCAGCAGACACACAGCGGGGCCCGTGTGCCCCATGGCGCTGTGATATGTGCTGTGTTTTGACTCAGGGAAGCCAGGGTTGGGCCTGGCCTGAGCATGCCTCTTGGAGCACTTGGCTGCATTTGTTGTTTTGGGGGATGGTGGCAGCCGGGGGATAGGAGAGCTGAGTAAACAGTTGGAAAACAGCCCACATCTTTTCCTCGTAGGCCATGGAGAAAAGGGGTTTAATTTACAAAATTGTTGGATTTGTAACGCGGCGAGACTGCTCCCTGCCTTTGGCTGTCTGTCCTTTGTGGTGTTGGTTTAGAGGCTCCACTTCGTTGTCTATAGAGAGTCCTCTTAGGCAAGTCTCTTAACCCTCTGACCCCTCGGTTTCCACAGATTTGGATGCTGGAGATGCTTTGGAAATCACTAAGTTAATGAATGAAAGAATCTTCTGTAAACTGTAGGATGTGGGTCTTGTATGTGTGTATCAACCCATGGTGTTTACAATGACACTGCAGAGAAAAGCTGTCACCCCCATGGAGGTGAGGCTGCAAAGCTCAGTGGGTGGACCCAGGTCCTCCCACGGGTACGCACACCTTCTGTTTTCCATTTTAAAAATTGCTGTTGTATCCCAGTCTTGCCCTTTGGGAACCTTCTTATCGCATCTCATCTCCACCAGCCCTGAGCACTGAGAGACACTACAGTTCCAGTTTGCTGGACAAGGTCAGGATGACAATAGCATCCCCTGTGCTGCTGCCAGAGGCCACTGCTGGCCACAGGGTGTGTGTTTTTATGAGCTATGATTCACACAACATAAAATTAATCCTCTTAGATTAACATGTACACACACTACTATATATAAAATAGGTAACCAACAAGGACCTACTGTATTGCACAGGGAACTATACTCAATATTTTGTAGTGACCTATAAGGGAAAAGAATCTGAAAAAGAATATATATATATATATATATATATATATATGTATGTGTGTGTGTGTTTGTATAAAACTGAATCACTTTGCTGTATACCTGAAACTAACACAACATTGTAAATCAACTATACTTCAATTAAAAAAAATAAATAAAAGAGGAAGTAAATAAAAAAATGGAATAGAAAGAGCTTTCTATAGTTAAAAATAAACAAGCAAAAAAGCAGAGAGAAAAAAATTAACCTTTTTAAAGTGTATAGTTCAGTGGTTTTTCAGCGTGTTCACAATACACTGTACAACCATGACCCTCTTTAATTACATAACACTTTCATCACCCAGGGAAGAAGCTCCATCCTCCTTAGCAGTCACACTCTGTTCTCCCCTTCTGCCAGCTTCTGCTTTCTGCCACTATGGACTTGCCCGTCCTGAACATTTCATGTGTGTGGAATCACACAATGTATGGCTTTTGTGACTTACTTCTTCCACTGAACATAGTGTTTTCAAGGTTCATCATCCATGTGGCAGCGTGTGTCAGAGCTCCATTCCTTTTCATGGCTGAATAATATTCCACGATATGGATGGACTACATTTTGTTTATCCATTCATTTGGACATCTGGGTTGTTTCCATGTTTTGCTAGAATGAATAATGCTGCTGTGAACATTTGTGTACAGATTTTTGTGTGGACACATAATTTCAGTTCTCTTGAGTACACACCTAGAAGGGGAATTGCTGGGTCCTGTGGTTATCCTATGCTTGTCTATACTTACCTTTTTGAAAACCTGCAAATGGCTGCACCACTTTACAGTACCATCAACAATGTATGAGGGTTCCCTTTTACCTCCTCACCAACTCCTGTTATTATCTGACTTTTTGATTCTGACCATCCTAGTGGGTGTAAAGTTTTGATTAGGATTTTTCTCATAACCAGTGATGTTAAGCATATTTTAATGGGCTTCTTAGCCATTTGTGTATCTTCTTTGGAGAAATGATTTCAGATTCTTTGCCCATTTTTTAATTGAGTTATTTGTCTTTTTATTGTTGAGATGTAACAGTTCTTTATAATATTCTCTATATAAGTCCTATATCAAATATCATTTGCAAATATCTCCCATTTTGTGGGTTGTCTTTTACCTTTCTTGATGGGATCACTTGAAGCACAACAATTTTAAATTTTGGTTAACTTCAATTTCTTTTTTCTTTTTCTTTTTTTGTTCTTTTGGCATCATACCTAAGAAACCATTACCTATGGAGCAAAGAGACACTGCTTTTCTTCTAAGAGTTTCACAAGTTCAGCTCTTACATTCAGGTCTTGGATCCACTTTGAATTAATTTTTGTATGTGGTGTGAAGAAAGAATCCAGTTTCATTTCTTTTCACTTGTATATTCAGTTGCTCCAACACCATTTTTTGAACAGAATATTTTTCCCCAATGAATTGTCTTTGCATTCTTTAAGAAAAATGTATGGGTTTATTTCTGGACACTCAATTCCGTTGATCTATACGTATATCCTTATGCCAGAACAATGTAGTCTTTTTTTTTTTTTATAGATCTTTACTGCAGTATAATTGCTTCACAATACTATGTTAGTTATCCCCTCCCTCTTGAGCCTCCCTCCCACCCTCCCTATCCCACCCCTCTAGGTGGTCACAAAGCACCGAGCTGATCTCTCTGTGCATTGCAGCTGCTTCCCACTAGCTATTTTACATTTCGTAGTGTATATATGTCAATGCCACTCTCTCACTTCGCCCAGCTTACCCTTCCCCCTCCCCGTGTCCTCAAGTCCATTCTCTACATCTGTGTCTTTATTTCTGTCCTGCCCCTAGGTTCATCAGAACCATTTTTTCTTTTTAGATTCCATGTATATGTGTTAGCATACAGTATTTGTTTTTCTCTTTCTGACTTACTTTATTTACTCTGTATGACAGACTCTAAGTCCATCCACCTCGCTACAAATAACTCAGTTTCGTTTCTTTTTATGGCTGAGTAATATTCCATTGTATATATGTGCCACATCTTCTTTATCCATTCATCTGTCAATGGACCATTTAGGTTGGTTCCATGTTCTGGCTATTGTAAGTAGTGCTGCAATGAACACTGTGGTACATGACTCTTTTTGAATTATGGTTTTCTCAGGGTATATGCCCAGTAGTGAGATTGCTGGGTCATATGGTAGTTCTATTTGTAGTTTTTTAAGGAACCTCCATACTCTTCTCCATAGTGGTTGTATCAATTTACATTCCCACCAACAGTTCAGGAGGGTTCCTTTTTTACCACACCCTTTTCAGCATTTATTGTTTCTAGATTTTTTGATAATGGCCATTCTGACTGGTGTGAGGTGATACCTCATTGTAGTTTTGATTTGCATTTCTCTAATAATTAGTGATGTTGAGCATCTTTTCATGTGTCTCTTGGCCATCTTTATGTCTTCTTTGGTGCAATCTCTATTTAGGTCTTCTGCCTATTTTTTAGTTGAATTGTTTGTTTTTTTGATATTGACCTCCATGAGCTGTTTGTATATTGTGGAGATTAGTCCTTTGTCCGTTGTTTCATTTGAAAATATTTTCTCCCATTCTAATGGTTGTCTTTTCATCTTGTTTACGGTTTCCTTTGCTGTGCAAAAGCTTTAAAGTTTAATTAGGTCCCACTTGTTTATTTTTTTTATTTCCATTACTCTTAAGAGGTCGGCCAGAAAAGATCTTGCTGTGGTTTATGTCAAAGAGTGTTTTTCCTATGTTTTCCTCTAAGAGTTTTATAGTGTCTGGTCTTACATTTAGGTCTTTAATCCATTTGGAGTTTATTTTTGTGTTTATATTTGTGTCAGGTAGTGTTC